>NC_091059.1:186776924-188045570 GCF_000393655.2 Nicotiana sylvestris
AACAGATAGAGAACGCTGCTATGAGTCGATAGCCCGGATGGAAGAACAAATGGAGAGGTTCCAAGATCAGCTCATTGACAATACTCGAATATTGGGACTAAAGAATCAACGGATAGAACAGCTGTGCATAGAGAGGGATAGAATCAGGGGTAGGATCAATGAGATAGGACGCTATATCACCACGAAGTGCCTAACATGTGAAAAGATGCCTCGTGATATCCTTTTTGCCTCAGTCATGGATTATGTCCACCGGATCATGGAGGAACTAAAAAGCTTGCAAAGAAGCCTGGACCCCAAGCCCGTGGAAAGGCCGAACGATGCCTCGCGGGCACCAAAATTCAAAGCTTTAATGTATCCCTAGTTCAATCTTGCACTTGTTTGTTTTTCGAGTCTGTTGTCTACCCATATGTTCTTTTCAAACATTCTCAAAAAAAAAATATGAAGTCTGTATTTTTGTTTTTTTTTTTTTGTGATGGCTTGTAATAGCATTATTTTGAGTAATAAAAAAAAATTCTTATTTGCACCCTTTATTTTTGCATTTATTTTCACGAACTACACTTGGTCTGATTCATGCGGGGTCATGATACGTAGGCAATCTCCATAGGATTCGACCGTAATCATATGAAAGAAAAAAAAAGAAAGAGAGAAAGATATGAAAAAAAATGGAATATATATATATATATATCTGTCAGAACAAAAATAAGCCGGGATGATGCATGCGGTCAGAGCAAAAGCATGTTAGAAATGATTAACTGCCTAAGAGCATTGCATCCCCCCAACGTGCAATTACAATATCTGTTAAAACTCTAACACTGACAAGTTTGTTATTTTTCCAATCAATACCAGTTAGTTGTTAGAGCGTGCTGGCACCGTACCATTATCAAACAAGATCGAAAGGTCCTATACCAGAAAGCATGACTGGATCAGACAACAGTGTTTAGTCGGAAAAGACGGCACATCAGATGCTGAAGGAAGCCATGGAAAAAATGGAAAAAATGAGGCTGGAAATGAATGAAATGCAGATAGCCTTGGCTAGAGCCCAAAAGGGGCAGGAACTACCTGTTACTCCTACTCTCCAACCAGGACACACGTCAGAATACCCCTCTCCCGGTCCTTCAACAAGTTTTCCAAGACATCACTATTATCAGGGAAGAGAGGCTTATGATCCCCAAGCTCCACCACCCACTCAAAACCCTCCTCCACCAAATGTTTCCGTCTTTGTGGCACCTCCCCCAGCCCCATTGCAAAGATCATCCAGTGAGCCACTGTTTCAGGCTCACGACACACAATATTACCCCCCTGAACTCACATTCAAAGCACCCGAGCCACATACCTATAATCCCCACTTTGAGGTCCCGGCAGAGATTGAAAAGTCGGCTAAGAGCCCAGAGCAGGACGAGTTGATGCGGAAATTTAAAAGCCTGGAGCAGTCCTTCAGGAACATACACGGGTTAGGCAACCAGGTCAGCGTGGCCTACAAGGATCTATGCCCTTTCCCTGACGTTCAATTACCAGCAGTGTTCAAAATGCCCAAGTTCGATTTATACGAAGGGCATGGCGATCCTATGGCACATCTACGGGGTTTTTGTAGCAAAATGAGGGGAGCAGGTGGAAAAGATGAGCTACTGATAGCTTACTTTGGCCATAGTTTGAGCGGGTCGGCACTGGAGTGGTATACAAGACAAGATCCGAGCAGGTGGTACACCTGGGATGACTTGGCACAAGCTTTCGCTGGACACTTCCAATACAACCTTGAGATAGTCCCAGACCGTTTCACATTGCTAAAGCTTGAGAAGAACCGGGGAGAGCTTCAGGGAATTTGGGTTCCGATGGAGAGAGCAGGCAGCCAGAGTTGATCCTCCAATGAGAGAGGGAGAAATGGTAGATTACTTTCTACAAACTCTCGAGCCAACTTACTTCGGTCACTTGGTGACCTCAGTTGGTAAATCATTCAATGAAGTGGTGAAAATGGGAAGCATGATAGAAGAGGGACTTAAGTACAATAAGATCCTGAGTTACTCGGCGATTAAGGCAACAACTCAGGCCATTCAGAGCGGCACGGGAGGTGCGCTCGGAAAGAAAAGGAGAGAGGAGGTCACAACAGTAGAGGCGGGCAATTGGTCCAGATCTAAAGGCCCTTCCCCTCATTACCAACCCAAACCCCATCATCTAAACTACCCATCCAATCCATATAACCCTCCACAACCCTACTACCCACCACATGAACAACATTTTTCCATACATCACGCCCAAACTTATACCCAGCCTCTGGTTCGTCCGCAATGGCGTGTACCGGCTCCCCAACATACATATCCACCTCCATAAAGCACATATCCACCACCAAGGGCCTATAGGAATCCTTCAGGGCCAGGCTTCCGCGGGAATCAGGCTTTCCGAAACGAAAGGATACAGAATCCAAGAATATTCACTCCGTTGGGAGAAAACTATACTACTTTGTTTCACAAGTTGAAGCAGATAGGCCTACTAAGTCCTATTGAAACCAAATTGCCAAATCCCCTTCCCAGAAATCTGGACCATTCAGTGAGCTGTGAATATTGTTCGGGTGCTCCCGGGCACGATACTGAGAAATGTTGGAAGCTAAAGACTGCTATACAAGATCTTATTGACACAAATAGGATCGAGGTTCAGGCACCAGGGGCCCCCAACATCAATGAAAATCCATTACCGGTGCACCATGAAGCCCACATGATCGAATTAGTGCACGAGGGAGGGAAACCAAAAACACCCTCACAAACGGTAATGATGATTCGCGCCAGTACTAATGAAGAGTCGACCAGTGGAAAGGCAATGGTACAGTCGGGAAAGGTATATGACAAGCCCTTTGTGATAGCAGGGAAAGGGTCATCTATTACTGAGAAGAGGCCAGAGTTGGTCAAAGCAGTGTTGCAGGGAGTGACAAACAAACCAAGGTTGGTAGTAAAAGGGGTCCATATGGGACCAGTTGTTATCAAGCCGGTCATACAGTTGCCAATAACAAATGAGAAGGCTGTTCCATGGAGCTACAGCCAAGTGACGGTGACGCATAAGGGGAAGGAGGTTGTAGAAGTCATATGCGAGGCACAAGGGTTAACTCGATCGGGAAGGTGTTTTGCTCCCTCAGAGTTGAGAAGAGTCAATCCTGAAACAATAAAGAAACCTGTAACAGAGGAGGAAGCAGAGGAATTTTTGAAGAAGATGAAGGCCCGGGATTACTCAATTATAGAGCAATTGAGAAAGACCCCAGCCCAGATTTCGTTGCTATCCTTGTTAATCCATTCCAACGATCACTGTCAGGCCTTAATGAAGATTCTGAACGAGGCCTATGTCCCGGACAAACTCTCAGTGAACCATTTGGAGAAAGTAGTGTCACACCTCTTTTTTACATACCCGAGAGGGGGTGAAGGAGTTTTTCCAATTAAAGGACAATCGAAACGGGATTTGTTTATTTATTTCAGAGTCACCACTTGGGAGATTTAGGGTGTCCCAAGTCACCAATTTAATCCCGAATCGAGGAAAAGAATGACTCTGTTTAACAGTCCGCGAACCAGAAATTCGGATAAAGAATTCTGTTAACCCGGGAGAAGGTGTTAGGCATTCCCGACTTCCGTGGTTCTAGCACGGTCGCTCAACTGTTGCATTTAGCTATTATCTGATTTTTACATGAATAACTTATGTGCTGATTCTACTTTTTATTGCTTTTACATATACATATTTATTCGAGAGAGTGAACGCCGTTTAAAGTATGTTTTCAGATTGCGCCGCATCAAATGAACCCGCAATCTTAGGCACACCCTATTCAACGTCTTAGGATTTGGATTCGGGCCGCATAAAATGCCCACCCACTTTTAGGAATGTAATTTACTAAAGACGCGCCTAAAGATTCTAGCGCGTTATTATCTTTTGGGAGGGCCGTGAAATTCGCTAAACGGCCCTTCCCGACTTCTAAAAAATTTCTTAAACCTTTACTGTGGGTCCTGAAATTTTTTTTTTTATTATTTTTATTATTTGACGAAGCTCGTCTCATTTATTTATTTATTTATTTTAAAAAAAAGGAAAGTAACTACATTTCTATTTTTTTATTTTTTGTCCCTAAACAAAGAAAAATCCTGTTAAATACATGCTAAAAAAACCGTAACTTATTTAATTAATAGATTACAACAGATGCTAACGAAAATTGTACTTGAACTTAAAAAATGGAAAATTGTTTCGCGCCTTATTCCATAAGCTAATATTACTAAAAATGGAATTATGTATATAAAAAAACGTACAAGATTGACTAACGTTACTATAATTAACCATTTTTAACTGTGGTGAGGTTAACAAAAATTAACTAAAGATATGCTACTTATCATGATTTACCCCATTAATCTAACAAAATTGAAAGGTTCATGTTATATCAGCGCATGACCATTTATACGATTCCTTCTTTTTTCAGTTCAATTATACAAACAAAAAAAATTAAAACAGTTCACAGAGAAAAAACAAACAAAATAGACCAGATTGTCTACTATCTACTTTATTGAAGTAGTTGGATTTTATTGTTGCATTTCAACTTCAAAGCTTTATTACTACAAGATTCGAATGTGTACCTGGAATTCGAATTACAAATAGAGAGAAAAGAGGTCAGGAGTAACAATGTATAGCAGTAGCACAGCAACAGAATCCCACAGCAAATAACAGCAACAAAAACCAGCAATAACCAGTGTAACAATGGTCAGAACCAAACTGGAAAACCCCGGAAAGCCTGACTGAAAATTAGTAACACTAAACGCAATCCACAGAGGCAGTAACAAAGTTCTGATTTCAGTAGTAAAGAAAAGGATCTCACTTTCAATATTTAGCTCTCAAAGACTGACTTTTAATTCTGAAAAATTAGCCTATTTCTTACTTTGAAGTTTCTGAAAATTTTTTCTTCTCTAAATTTCCAGTCCTCTTCTCTATATCAACTCCCCTTATTTATAGGCTAGAACTAAACATTATTTATTCAAAGCTTTTCACTTTCAGCCTGTATATTCCCTCCCATGTGCATCTATATACGTTTATCATTAATCTCATGCTTATTTTCTGATTTTCCTTAAAGATACCAGACAGGGTGTATTATGCACTACTAATTCCCTTTTCATTAAATAATTCATTAATTATACACTGAATATTAACTGGCAGGCTACTAATACTAATCATTTTAAATCTTTTAACACCCAAAAATACCCCTGAAAATCCCATATTATTATTGCCTTGCACTCACTCTTAGCAATATGTATTTAAACCTCTCTGATTTACAACTACACCAAATTACTACACAGCTACAACCAATCCTTAAGTCAAATTCACACAAAAGATTCAAGCATCAAAACAGACCTAAGAAGTGATTCATGTTGTATTCGTCCAAACAAAGCAGTCATAAACTAACTATTCGACGAAGTTGTTCAAATCGAAGGTAGCTTATAACAGACACTCAAACAAACAGAATAAAAACCTTGACCAAATAAAAGGTCTTGAAGAAGAAGGAGAACTAACGAACAAGACAAGATTTACAAAAATAAACACTTTAAACAAAGATTCAATAATCCGAAAAATAGAACGAACAAAACAAGATTACGAACAACACTTAAAACCAAAAAACCCTAACGGAAAATAAATCAAAGGAACTAAATAATCTTGAAAGAAAAATCTAAAACTTGAACGAACCCAAGTCGAACTCGGAGTTGAACTATTGGAGATCGAACGGACTGTTTTGTGGACGTTGAAAAAGGACGAAGCAGAAGCTGGACATTTGGACTGTGGCGGATTAGCATGGAGGGGCGAGGGTGTCGCGAGGAGTAGCAACGACAGCAGCTGGACAATGGGGTTTGGTGATGAGTTGCAGCGGCGTCGCGGCAGTGCTGCTGGACGGAAGCTGGGCAGCAGGGTCGAGGGGCAACGACGGATGAAGCAGAAGGCAGAAGCAGCGCGACGAGCAGCTGGGGACGATGGTGATGACGGGATACGGGTTGTGGTCGCCGGACTGTTTGGTTCACTGCTGTGCGCGAGGAAGCGACGAGCTACTGGTTTTTCCGGCAATGCAAGGGGTCGTTTGCTGGTTGTTACGGAGAGGTTTGGAGGTGGAGAAGACGATGGGGAAAGGACGTGAAGCAGCTACAGTGACTGATGCTCGACGGGGTGGTCGACGCGACGGAAAGCTGGTGGTCGTTTGGACGTGAAAGAGAGGACGCAATGGGCTCTCGCGTGAGGGTCTTTTTTTATCTTTGTTCAGTTCTTTCTTCATGAAGAAGAAGAAGAACGTGAATAGTGCCCTCCTCCAAAAATTTTCAAACCCCCCCCCCCTCTCACGTTCTGTCTTTTTCCCTTTAACAAAACTTTTTTTTTTTTACAAATTTTTCCTCTCCTTTTCACGTGCTCCCCCCCGTTTCAAAATCTTTTTGCTTTTTAAAATTTCTTTCACTCCTCCTTCCCGTTTCCTTCTTTTTCAATTCCCAACTCCCCCTGTCCCTTTCCTTTCTTAAAGTATTTTTGCTTTTAAAATTCTTTCCTCCATTCTTTTTATCTTTTTCCTCCCCCCTTTTCACGTTATGTCCCCTCTTTTTTCCAAATTTTCAGCCTTTGTGCAAAGAACATGGACCCCACGTGTGTAGGGGTCCAAGACATGTGTCCCCCATGCGTGGTGGGGTTCAGATTATTATGGGTTAGGTCCGAAAATTAGGCCTAAAAACGGGTAGTTTAAACCCAAATATTATTCTTTGTCCAGACCTGAGAATAAAAACACGATGTTATTTAATTAATCCTATGCAAACAAAATAACTACCAAAATAAGACTAACATTTAAAACAAAACTATTTCTTTCTGTTTTTTTTATAGTATTTTTTCAAGATTAAAATAGCTACAAAGCATAAATAAAACTATTTTTGTCATTTTCATTTTTTATATAAAGATAAAATATAAAGTACTATTTTTGTATTTTTCAAGATTAAAATGGCTACAAAACGTTAATAACTCTTCTTTTTTTTTAATAATTTTCGAAATTATACAACGATAAAAATATAAAGCACTATTTCTATATTTTTTTAAGTTTAAAATGACTACAAAACATTAATAAAACTACATATTTTATAATTTTCGAAATTATATAAAGTATAAAAAATAAGGTACTATTTTTGTATTTTTTCAAGTTTATGAGAAATACATAAGCTAAAATTTACATATATATTTTTGTAATTTTTCTTTTGCGACGAAATAAGGTAAAATAGTCAAAATAGCTATATTAGACTCAATTCAAATATTAACGTTTTGTAGCCCTCTTTTCTTTCTCTTTTTTTATTTTTATTTTTGATAAAACTAAAATTCTAAATTGAGCTACAAACTAAATTAACTACAAAAATACTAATTAAACTCCTAACAAAAATTATCATACACAATTAAACACCAATTAAAACAAAATTGCATAATTTGACATTAAATGCTAACAATGCAAAATATTCCTATTTTTGTGACTTTCATTTTTTGTAAAACAAACTTAATTAAATACTAAATAAAAATGTGATATATTTTATATTTTTATTAATTAAAACAAATAAACATGCACTCATAAAAATACAAATAATTATACAAAAATACCACACAAAAATAACAAAAATTGCACACAAAGGAAATTTGTTTAGATTTTGAATTTTTTGGGAGTAATTCTTTTATAGGGCAAAAATCACGTGCTTACAGCTGCCCCTCTTTGCCCGAAGACACGAAGGGTTTTCGTGCAAAGATAAATTGAGCAATTTTTGCCCATCCGAGTACTCCGTGTGAAGCATTTTTTTTGAAAAAGATTTAACCGAACCTTTGCTTCAAAGGTTTCCTACATATCCCTGGCTAAAGGGGAATCAGGTTAATGTAGTTCGGGAAGTTTTGGTAGCTGGGACTACCGTGGGACTGCAATGTTACTTGCTGTTGCATGCTATTACCACTGCTTACCGATCTCTTTGTTACATCGTGCTTAAAAGAAAACAAGAAACTAGGCTAGACTGCAATTTGTTCTTGTTGTCTTGCTTTCTTGTCGGCTTGTGTTTCCTCCGGTGCCTTTCTTCCGTGAATTTCTGGCCCTTTGCTTTTCTGAATACCAGTTTTCATCATTTTGCTCGGTCCGCTGGGGATATGGCTTCATTCATTAAGCTTTTTGGCGGTTCCTCTGGGGATACGGCTCTCTTCATCAGATCTGTTATGCTGGGCATAATTTAATGTTCATAGGCCGCTTCTTTCATGACGCGTCTTTTCTTCCTTTTGACTCATGCGCTTGAACTTGTGCTGGGACCTCTTGTTGCAACCTTCTGCTTTCCGGTGCTGGGGATTTTTATTGTTTCCTGCTAGGGATTCCTGTTGTAACCTTCTACCTTCCGGTGGGTTACTGATTTCAAGATTTGCAGTATAAGACTCAAAAGTATTCCTCTCGTTATACAGGTGGGCGCGTGAATGCAAAAATATGAAATGTATGCCCGCATTATACTGGTGGGCGACCTAGAACAGAAATGAAAAGACAGAAATGTATTCCCGCATTATACTGGTGGGCGACCTAGAACAAAAATGTATTCCCGCATTATACTGGTGGGCGACCTAGAACAGAAATGAAAAGACAGAAATGTATTCCCGCATTATACTGGTGGGCAACCTAGAATAGAAATGTATTCCCGCATTATACTGGTGGGCGACGTAGAACATGAAATGAAAAGATAGAAATGTATTCCCGCATTATACTGGTGGGAGACCTAGAATAGAAATGTATTCCCGTATTATACTGGTGGACGACCTAGAACAGAAATGAAAAGACATAAATGTATTCCCGCATTATACTGGTGGGCGACCCAGAACAGAAATGTATTCCCGCATTATACTGGTGGGCGACCTAGAATAGAAATGAAAAGACAGAAATGTATTCCCACATTATACTGGTGGAGACCTAGAACAGAAATGTATTCCCGCATTATGCTGGTGGGCGACCTAGAACAAAAATGTATTCCCGCATTATACTGGTGGGCGACCTAGAATAGAAATGAAAAGGCAGAAATGTATTCCCGCATTATACTGGTGGGCGACCTAGAACAGAAATGTATTCCCGCATTATGCTGGTGGGCGACCTAGAACAGAAATGTATTCCCACATTATGCTTGTGGGCGACCTAGAACATGAAATGAAAAGATAGAAATTTATTCTCGCATTATACTAGTGGACGACCTAGAACAGAAATGTATTCCCGCATTATACTGGTGGGCGACCTAAAACAGAAATGAAAAGACAGAAATGTATTCCCGCATTATACTGGTGGGCGACCTAGAACAGAAATGTATTCCCGCATTATACTGGTGGGAGACCTAGAATAGAAATGAAAAGACAGAAATGTATTCCCGCATTATACTGGTGGGCGACCTAGAACAGAAATGTATTCCCGCATTATGCTGGTGGGCGACCTAGAACAAAAATGAAAAGACAGAAAATGTATTCCCGCATTATACTGGTGGGCGACCTAGAACAGAAATGTATTCCCCCATTATACTGGTGGGCGACCTAGAATAGAAATGAAAAGGCAGAAATGTATTCCCGCATTATACTGGTGGGCGACCTAGAACAGAAATGTATTCTCGCATTATGCTGGTGGGCGACCTAGAACAGAAATGAAAAGACAGAAATGTATTCCCGCATTATACTGGTGGGCGACCTAGAACAGAAATGTATTCCTGCATTATACTGGTGGGCGACCTAGAATAGAAATGAAAAGACAGAAATATATTCCCGCATTATACTGGTGGGCGACCTAGAATAGAAATGAAAAGACAGAAATGTATATGAATTTGTTTCCTCGTTCCTCCGAGAAATTTTTTAACAACGGCAGAAAATTTTCTGCCCCGGTTTTGGTGACCTTCTTTGTGGCATGTTTTTTCTGCCATCATCAACCTTTGTTTTCCCGTAAAATCAAAGAAAACTTTGTTAGTTTTAACATGGTGAGTGATGATATCACTCCTGCCGGGGGATGATTTTTCCTTTCCCTTTCCCTTGCTCTGTGCTCCCAAAACTGGTTGGGGATAAAGTTGCTTGCTGGGGATGATATTCCTTCTGGGAATGGTATTTCGTTTATCTCTTCCCTGCTTTTGTTTCAAAACATGCTGTGGGAGTCCTCTTCAACTCCAAAACTACTCTCTTAAAAGTTATTTTCTCCCAGCACTACAAGGCATAGAATGTTATCACCTGGGGATAATGTTATTGAGGATAGGACTGTTGAGGTTATCTCGCTGCGGATCAATTCTTACTTCCTCCTTTTTGTTTTGTGTGACCCCCTTGGACCTTGGTCAGTGATCTATCGCAGTTCTACCAGGGATCTTTCGGAACTTGGTTCATAAGTCTTTAAACCTCTAATTCCCGCTTTTCTTCATGTTCCCCTTAACTTTCCAGGACAGTTTGTCATTTGGTTTTGCAACAAACTCCTTTTGTCTTATTATCTTGACTTTGGCCTGTCCTCTTCGTATTTTTCTTTGTACCCTTTCGGCCCCTGGCAGTAAACTCTGAAAAATCCTTCTCAAAACAAATTTCTGGAAAAAGTTTTTTTTTTTGAGACAAAGAAATGAAAAAGATAGAAAAGAAGAGAAATCTTTCTGAACAAATGCTGGAAAAAAAAGGAAAGAACTTATCTGTACGGCATGACTGGTCCCAACGATCATGTCGTGCATTGCGGATTAATCGACCCAGTCTATTTGTATCAATCAATCTTCCTGACGGTCTCACTTGCTGGGGATAAATAGGTGCTCACCTCTTCGCAAATCCAGACCCTTTTTGCCAATCTATCTTGTTGCCTTATATTGCCCTCCGAGGGGTTTTCACTAATAAGACTCTCTCCTTTCCTTCAGCTCGCGTCGTCTTATGGTGCCTGTGAAGGTTTTCACCGATAAGACTCTCGTTTCATTTCTCTCATCTTTCATCGCCTTATGGTGCCATTGAAGGTTTTCACTGATAAGACTCTCTCATTTTATTTATTTTTTCAGCGGGGAATTGGAGTGTTGCCGATATGACTCTCTCTTCTGGAGATTCTTTTCGGCTATCAATTCATTTCCAGTTTATGATCCTCTTCTTGCTGGGGATCAGTGCATTATTCTCGGCTTCATTTGCCTGACTTGCCACCTCTCGGATATTGATCGGGAGGTCTTTTTTGGACAACGATGTTGGTTTCGGTGTGGGGCTAAAAGAAAGGCTATCAAAAAAATCAAAATAACTTTAATGGGTGAACTACTATAACTCTTGGAAATCAAACCCTTTTTGAAACTTTAAAACCTAACTTCTGCCCCAGTTTTTTTTTTTTTTGCTTGGGAGATTTTATTTTTTGTTACATTATGTTGAACTATGCACACTATGCATACTATGACCGAGCCGTGAGGCGCCTGCGTATCCTTTTTGAGGAATCAGGTCAAACATAGTTCCCACGGTTTTGTTTTTCTTATGATCTTTATCTTCTTTTTTTTTTTTAAATTTTTCTTTTAATTTCTTTTTTTTCCCATTAGTGATTCCAAAGAGGGGTATGAAAGAATAACTTAAGGCTCAAAAAGGGGAAGCAAAAGTTAAAAGTGTTTGGATAGAAGAAAGAATTGCCTCCGTCATTTCAATATCCAATAAGTACTAAATACAAATGAATGATCCAATAGCCACCATAATTAAAGAAATCACGCATAATATCTTTTGACTGCATCAGAATTGATAGCCATGTCGACACACCTTCCCTCGATATCTGTTAGACACAAAGCACCGTTGGACAACATTCTGGTCACGATATAAGGCCCTTGCCAATTTGGGGCGAACTTGCCTTTTGCTCAATGTGGATGCTGATTTTGGTTTCTCTGACATTATCTGCATCCCCTAGATTCACAGCCTCAGTGTCATTCAGATTAAGCTTGGGTTTCTCTTCAAATTGGAATAGTTCTCAGTTTATTTCTTTGAAAGCTTCATCTTCGTCATATTCAGACTCATTGTCACGATCGACCTCTTGTATCATTAAGTCGGAGTCGGATTGATTTATTAGACTAGGTCGAAGATCCGCTGTGCATGCCATGTCATTAGAACCAGTAAAAAGAGAACTGTTCAGAAAGAAAAAGAACAAAACAAAAAATTAAAATGGGACAAAAGAAAAGAACTTTATTAAATTTTGGGATAACAGGGTTCACACTTTTACAAAAAATAAAAAATGAAATATGGATTACACCCTGGAATAATCCGAAACAAGAAAGCAAAAATCAAAGCCTACTACCAGGACTTCCCCGGATAGGCAGAGGGGTAACCGTCCAATTGTTGGTTTTGGCCTCAGGCCCCACAAACTGTATGTCTGCTCCGCTGGAACTCTCTCCAACTTCTACCATATTGACATCAGCGAATAGCCTCTCGAAACTCTGATTCAAATCCCCGTCCATCCCAATCAATGGTCCGAAATTTTTTGGGACCGGTGACCCCTTGGCATTTGCTCTAACAAAAGATCTTGAGAGGCGTGGCACAGGTTTGGGAAGAAACCAAACTTTCTTCTTCATTTTCCGCGCTCGCTTTACATCTGCCGTAGTCGGTTTGAACCCCAACCCAAAGGTCTCCAAATTCTTGGGCAAGGAAACAGGTTGGACAATCCCCTGAAGCTCAACTCCCAGGCCTTTTCTTGGCACAAACCCATTACCCAGCATTTCCGAAACCATCATGACCGTAGCGGAAGCTACCCTAGGGTGCTGAATGATCTCACTCTCGAAAATCTTGTTTGCCGACACTACATCAAAAATTTGGTAAACTCAGGGACCTTTGTCATCATTGGTCTCTATGAAGGGCACAATGACGCTTCCCATGGCGCACGTAGTGTCCTTGCCGTGCAGTACGACCTCTTGTCTATCCCACTCGAACTTGACCATCTGATGCAAGGTGGAAGGCACTGCTTTAGCTGCGTGGATCCATGGTCGTCCCAACAGAAGGTTATAAGATACCGCGACATCTAATACCTGGAACTCCATGGTAAACTGGACTGGACCGATGGTCAATTCACGTACAATATCCCCCACGGTGGCTGTTCCATTTCCGTCAAATCCTCGGACGCAAATGTTATTCTTGTGGATTCTTCCGTGGTCGATCTTTATCTGGTTCAGGGTGGATAATGGACAAATATTGGCACTTGAGCCGTTATCCACCAATGCCCGAGTAACTACCGAATTTTCACATTTGACAGTTAGGTAGAGAGCTTTATTATGCTCCGTGCCCTCCACTGGCAGATCATCATCTGAGAATGTTACCCTGTGCACCTCGAAAATTTTGTTGGCAATCGTTTCCAGGTGATATACAGAAATCTCGTGGGGCACATGAGCTTCATTCAGTATCTTCATCAGGGCCCGACGATGTTCATATGAATGGATTAGTAATGATAATAGCGAGATCTGGGCCGGTGTTTTCTTCAATTGTTCGACCACGGAGTAATCCTGCACTTTCATCTTCTTCAAGAATTCCTCAGCTTCTTCTTCTGACACAGGTTTCTTTATTGTAGCTGGGTTGGGTCTTCTGAACTCCACTGGAGCAAAACACCATCCTGATCGAGTTAGTCCCTGCGCCTCACAACTATCCTCCTCCACTGGTTTCCCATGTACATCACCACTGCCTTCTCATACTTCCAAGGCACGACCTTGCTATTAATCATGGGCAATTGGACTACCGGATTTATGGTGACCCGTTCCCTGCATACCCCTTTCAACACAACTGCGGGTGTGGGTGGTGTCCCTGATATTACCAATTTGGCTGGCTCCGATTTCTTTGTTGCGGTGGACGGACTCTTTCCCAATATCACCACTGGCTTGACACCTTCCCCTTTCAAATGTACCACTGGTCTTCCGCCGGTCGATTCTTCTTTCGGAGCGGCCTGGATCATCATCACTGTCTGTGAGGGCTTCCTCGGCTCTCCTCCCTCATACACCAACTCGATCATGTGAGCCTCGTGGTGTGTTGGCAATGGGTTCTGGTTGATGTTAGGTGCCTCCGGCGTCTGGACCTCGATCTTGTTGGCATCAATAAGATCTTGTATTGCATGCCTCAATCTCCAACATTTTTCGATATCATGCCCCAGCATCCCTGAGCAGTACCCACAACTTATCGATCGGTCCAAATTTTGGGGTAAGGGATTTGGCAATCTAGGCTCAACAGGATTTAATAAACCCAGCTGCCTCAATTTGTGGAACAAGGCAGTATAAGTTTCTCCCAACTCAGTAAAGGTTCTTTGCCTCTGCAGTCTTTCATTTCTGGAAGCCGGATTTCCCTTGAAACCCATCCCTGGAGGGTTCCTGTAGGCTCTTGGCGGTGGATAGGTGTTTTGTGGTGGTGGGTAGGTATTATGTGGAGGTGGGTATGTATTGCGGGGAGCTGGCGCGCGCCATTGTGGGCGAACGGGAGGTTGGGTGTATGTCTGGGCTTGATGGACGGTGAAATATGGTTCTTGAGGTAGATAGTAGTGCTGTGGTGGGCTGTATGGGTAGTTTGGCCTGTGGGGTCTGGGTTGGTTGTAGTATGGTTTTTCGGACCTGGACCAACTGCTTGCCTCAATCGTGGCAATTTCTTCTTTCTTCCTCCTTCCCAACGCACCTCCCGTGCCGCTCTGAATAGCCTGGGTCGTTGCCTTGAGCGCCGAGTAATTCAGGATTTTGTCAGACCTCAGACCCTCCTCTATCATGACCCCTATCTTTACTACTTCATTGAAGGATTTTCCAACCGTCGTCACCAAGTGAACCAAAGTAAGTTGGATCCAGTGTTTGCAAGAAGTAGTCCACCATTTCTCCCTCTCTCATGGGAGGATCAACCCTGGCTGCTTGTTCTCTCCAGCGGAAACCAAACTCACGAAAGCTTTCCCCAGGCTTCTTTCCGGTCCTCAGCAATGTGAGACGGTCAGGGACTATCTCGAGATTGTATTGAAAGTGACCCGCGAAAGCCTGTGCCAGATCATCCTAAGTGTACCATCTGCTGGAATCCTGCCTGGTATACCATTCCAGTGCCGATCCACTTAAGCTTTGACCGAAATAAGCTATCAGTAGCTCGTCTTTACTGCCTGCCCCTCTCATCTTGCTACAAAATCCCCTCAAATGTGCCATGGGATCATCGTGCCCTTCATATAAATCAAACTTAGGCATCTTGAACCCAGCTGGGAGTTGGACGTCCGGGAAAGGGCATAGATCCTTGTAGGCCACGCTGACCTGGTTGCCCAATCCGTGCAGGTTCCTAAAGGACTGCTCCAGGCTTTTGAACTTCCTCATTACCTCATCTTGTTCTGGGACCTTAACCGGCTTTTCAATCTCTGCCGGTACCTCCAAGTGCGGATTGTAGGTATGGGGTTCTGGTGCATGGAATGTGGGCTTAGGGGGATAGTATTGCGTATCGTGAGCCTGAAATAACGGCTCGCTGGTTGATCTTTGCAGGGTGCCTGATGTGGGTCCCATAAAAGTGGGAACATTTGGTGTTGGAAGAGGTTTATGGGGTGGTGGAGCTTGGGAATCATGGGGGCTTCTCTCCTAAAGATAACGGTGATTCGGGAGGCTTGTTGAAGGGCCAGAGTGAGGGTATTCCGGCATATGCCCCAGTGGTTCAGGGCTCTTTTGTGCTTTGGCCAGAGCTAACTGCATTGCATTCATCTCTAGTCCCATCCTTTCTATTTTGTCCGTCGCTTCTTTTAACAACTGGCTCAACAGCCTTTCTTCCCCGGTACTATTTTCTGAAGTAGTCATGCTCGTTGTCACCGGTCCTTTGGATCTGGTTTGGTAAGGGTGTGTTGCCAGAATGCTTTAACAACTAACTGTCTGGCATTTGTGGAAAACAACAAACTTGTTAGCGTTAGAGTTTAACAGATTTGATGATAGCACATTGGGGATGCAATGCTCCTAGGCAGTTAACCATTTCTAACATGCTTTTTGCTCTGACCGCATGCATCATTCCGGCTTATTTTATTTGGTGCCTCTTTCGAATGTTTCAAGGACCTTCCTTTTCTTCTGCTTTTTTTTAGAATTAAAGTCAAATCCTATATAGATTGCCTACGTATCGTGACCCCGCACGAATCAGACCAAGCGTAGTTCATGCATCCGTAAGATAAATACCCAATTTTCTATTACTCAAATATGTTATTACAAACTGTGATTTGAAAGAAAACAAACGAAATACAGACTCTACATTATTAACAATATTTGAAGAGAACGTAGGGGTAAACAACAGACTCTGAAAAACAAACAAGTGCAAACTTGAACTAGGGACACATTAAAGATTTCAACTTAGGTACTCGCGAGGCATCATTCGGCCTTTTTGCAGGTTTTGGTGTAAGACCCCTCTGCAAGCTCTTCAACTCATTCATGATCCGGTGGACGTAGCCCATGATTGAGGCAAGAAGGGTATCACGAGGTATTTGCTCACATGTTAGGCATCTCATGTAGATGTAGTGCCCAATATCATCAATCCTTCCCCGGATGTTATCCCTTTCTCTGAACAGTTATTCTATTTGCCGATTCTTTAGCCCCAGCATTTGAGCATTGTCAGCGAGTTGATCCTGAAACCTCTCCATTCGTTTTTCCATTATGGCCATCAAATCATAACAACGCCTTCTGTCTGCCCGGACATCTCGGGCTTGTTTAAAGACCTGCTCCTGAAGAGTGGAGTTTGTCTCTCTTAATAGTCCCATGCTTATTTCAGAATCCCCTATGACTTGTTGTAGATGCTTCCTTCGTGCCATTGTCCCTTTTTCCCACCTGACCCGCATTCTTTCTATGCAAGCCTCGGATCTCTTCAAGTCCTCTCGGCTTTTGCCGACTTGATTTCTCAACTCTGTTATCAACCTTTCATCGGAGCGACGTTTCTGTCGGTCGTTGTTACTCTTACTGACTTGGTGAATTCGGGCTTTTAGTGCCTGGTTTTCTTTGGTTAATTTATTCTTTTCACCCTGTTCCGAGGCAACTTGCACGTGGTTCTCAAATATAAGCCTTTCAACTTATTGCTTCAGCTTCCCGATTTCAACCCGATAACCTTCTTCTCTTGCCAACCAACCCCACTGCTCTTGCGAATCATCCGTAAACTGTTGTACATGAGATCTTTTAGCAAGTCTCGGATGAATCTAGAACCTTTTACCGAACCAAGCATTGTATTTTGGGTCTACCTCACCCTTAGCAATTCTCGAACCATAGTCTTGGGCTCCAGGAATCTACATTCGTGCCACAACTTTCTAATTTTTTCTTCGAGGAATACGACTCCTGGGCTTAATTCAATGGCGTGCTTGCTTAGATCTTCATCAGTGGGAATTACCTGAAATCTTCCTAGCTGGCACAATACCCGATGAGGAGCATATGGTTGGATACTACGCACTCCTATCAAAAAAAGAATGTGACATTCCTCGGCCGACATGTATATCACCTCAGTATCAGGCAACCACCCAAATGCCCATTCAATTTGGTCGGCCGTCATTGAACTTAATCGTGCAAGCCAAGCTTCGACACCTTCGGGGAATACAACGCCTATCATCCGTTTCTCACAACCACTGATACAGTTTTTTCCGGTCAACTCGTGATTCATGTATCCTGCTCGGTGACAGAGGTGCTCTTGAATCTATAGCTGGAGTAACAAATTGCATCCCTGGAAGAAATTGCCTCCCTCTCGGCATATAGTCAAGGCTCGGTAGATTTCGGACAAAACCAAAGGGACCACAGTACTGTTAATTTTTTTGATTGCAACATCAGCCATCACTACAAGGCCTATCTCTATTTTCTTATCTTTGCGGGGACAAACCATGATTCCCAAGAAGGCTGTGATGAATGTCAAAGTACGTCTTGCCTCCCACTTGTTTCTGTCCCCACCATGAGTTAGTCCGAGGTTTGGTTCTTCGAAACCCTGAGGAGTACCATACCGCTGATATAAGAATTAAAGAGCACAATAACCTTTCGACAAATCGTCATCTTGCACCTTCCGACTAATGTGTAGCAAATTCAAAAACCCATGTGGAGACACTGGTCTAGGAGAAAGCAAATATTGCCCCCTCAATTTTCCATCCAAACCTGCATAACCCGCAATCTCCTCTAATGTAGGTGTAAGCTCAAAGTCTGCAAAGCGGAATACATTACGGGTTGGATCCCAGAATGGTATCAAAGCTTCAATGACGTTCGTCCTTGGCTTGATATCTAATAGACTGACGAGGCCTCCCAAAATTCTTTCCACTATTTTCTTACTATCATTTCCCAAATCATTCCACCACATGTGGAGCTGCAGAGGGACCATGCTAAAGACTGAGAACGGTTCGTTTTGATTTGTGCTCATCCTGCACACTTATTAAGGTGATTAAGAAAGAAAAAAAAACTTTTATTCGACTATAAAATAAAACTATTTATATGTTGTTTTGTGTGTTTTCAAATTGGAAAAAAAAATAAAAAACTTGATTTTCAAACGCGGCCTTTCAGCACTTCGGAAGCGGAGATTTTTAAGGCTGTGTGGGTCAACTGGACCAAATCTTAAAAAGAATGACCCAAGAGGTGGCTGTTTATGCAAAGTCAGCCTTCCGACGTCCCTTTCGGGAACATTCGGCTATGTTTTGACAAAACAGCGTCACCCGACTTCTTTATGACAGAATTAATATTTTGACATGTTTTTTTTATTATTTATTTGTTTATGGCTATTTTAGCAAAGGTGGGGTTGGACCCGATGAGGGTTGCTTACGTATTTCAGATCCGGTGAGAATCAAACCAGCGTAGTTCGGGCGAATTAACCGCACTATTTTAAAATAGGACTCTTTTTCATTTTCATTTTTGACATTTCATAAAAAATATAAAAAAAACATTACTTTTAAAACAAAACCCCTTTTTTCTTTTTTTTTCGCTCTTTTTTTCTTTTTAGTAAAACAAACCAAAAAATAAAACTTTTTTTTTATTTTCTAGAGTTTCGATAGTACTTGGACATTGTTTTTTTTTCAAAACCATTAGTTAACTCTCCAACTTCTATTTTTCTCTTTTTCTTAATTTTCTAACATTCCCGAAATTCAAAAAAAAAACCGGTCAACATCCAGGCCAGAGCAAATAAATGCACAGAAAACAATTAGGATGCATCAGGATGGTCTTTCCGTTTCAGGTTGCTAGCCCTAGACGGACCCAACCCCTGTGTTGAGTCCCCTAAGTCAAAATGCACATGAAGCAAACAAACGTTCCTACTAGGGATCTGGCATGAGGCTGAGTTATTCTAGGTTCAAAACCTGGGTGTTTGTTCTAGACCTGGCTTACCCGGGCGGACAACTCGAGCCGAGGAGGAGGTGGCAGTCCGGGAATACAGAAGCTTCACCGGCTTTGCGACTTATCCAAACCTCGTTCTAAATTGGGACTTGACACTAGACAGAAAAGAAGTCGTACACCGTACACCCTTCTTCACAATTCAGAAGACTCAGAGAGGAGATGGGTTTCGGCACAGTTTATATACAGTTCACAAAATATCAAAGCAGTAAAAGCAGTTAGTTAGCACAGTATGCACAGATCATGTAACAAAATTTGATAAAGCTGAATACAACAATTATTCCAAGCTCGAATTCTGAACCCTGAACCAGAGATTCTAGGTCATCCAATTCCCCAGCAGAGTCGCCAGAGCTGTCACACCTCCTTTTTACATACCCGAGAGGGGGTGAAGGAGTTTTTCCAATTAAAGGACAATCGAAATGAGATTTGTTTATTTATTTCAGAGTCGCCACTTGGGATATTTAGGGTGTCCCAAGTCACCAATTTAATCCCGAATCGAGGAAAAGAATGACTCTGTTTAACAGTCCGCGAACCAGAAATCCGGATAAGGAATTCTGTTAACCCGGGAGAAGGTGTTAGGCATTCCCGAGTTCCGTGGTTCTAGCACGGTCGCTCAACTGTTGCATTTAGCTATTATCTGATTTTTACATGAATAACTTATGTGCTGATTCTACTTTTTATTGCTTTTACATATACATATTTATTCGAGAGAGTGAATGCCGTTTAAAGTATGTTTTCAGATTGCGCCGCATCAAATGAACCCGCAATCTTAGGCACACTCTATTCAACGTCTTAGGATTTGGATTCGGGCCGCATAAAATGCCCACCCACTTTTAGGAATGTAATTTACTAAAGCCGCGCCAAAAGATTCTAGCGCGTTATTATCTTTTGGGAGGGCCGTGAAATTCGCTAAACGGCCCTTCCCGACTTCTAAAAAAATTCTTAAACCTTTACTGTGGGTCCTGCAATTTTTTTTATTTATTATTATTATTATTATTTTTATTTTTATTTGACGAAGCTCGTCTCATTTATTTATTTATTTTATTTTTTTTAAAAAAAAAAAGGAAAGTAACTACATTTCTATTTTTTTATTTTTTGTCCCTAAATAAAGAAAAATCCTGTTAAATGCATGCTAAAAAAACCGTAACTTATTTAATTAATAGATTACAACAGATGCTAACGAAAATTGTACTTGAACTTAAAAAATGGAAAAATTGTTTCGCGCCTTATTCCATAAGCTAATATTACTAAAAATGGAATTATGTATATAAAAAAACGTACAAGATTGACTAACGTTACTATAATTAACCATTTTTAACTGTGGTGAGGTTAACTAAAATTAACTAAAGATATGCTACTTATCATGATTTACCCCATTAATCTAACAAAATTGAAAGGTTCATGTTATATCAGCGCATGACCATTTATACGATTCCTTCTTTTTTCAGTTCAATTATACAAACAAAAAAAATTAAAACAGTTCACAGAGAAAAAAAAAACAAAATAGACCAGATTGTCTACTATCTACTTTATTGAAGCGGTTGGATTTTATTGTTGCATTTCAACTTCAAAGCTTTATTACTACAAGATTCGAATGTGTACCTGGAGTTCGAATTACAAATAGAGAGAAAAGAGGTCAGGAGTAACAATGTACAGCAGTAGCACAGCAACAGAATCCCACAGCAAATAACAACAACAAAAACCAGCAATAACCAGTGTAACAATGGTCAGAACCAAACTGGAAAACCCCGGAAAGCCTGACTAAAAATTAGTAACACTAAACGCAATCCACAGAGGCAGTAACAAAGTTCTGATTTCAGTAGTAAAGAAAAGGATCTCACTTTCAATATTTAGCTCTCAAAGACTGACTTTTAATTCTAAAAAATTAGCCTATTTCTCACTTTGAAGTTTCTGAAAATTTTTTCTTCTCTAAATTTCCAGTCCTCTTCTCTATATCAACTCCCCTTATTTATAGGCTAGAACTAAACATTATTTATTCAAAGCTTTTCACTTTCAGCCTGTATATTCCCTCCCATGTGCATCTATACACTTTTATCATTAATCTCATGCTTATTTTCTGATTTTCCATCCTTAAAGATACCAGACAGGGTGTATTCTGCACTACTAATTCCCTTTTTATTAAATAATTCATTAATTATACACTGAATATTAACTGGCAGACTACTAACACTAATCATTTTAAATCTTTTAACACCCAAAAATACCCCTGAAAATCCCCTATTATTATTGCCTTGCACTCACTCTTAGCAATATGTATTTAAACCTCTCTGATTTACAACTACACCAAATTACTACACAACTGCAACCAATCCTTAAGTCAAATTCACACAAAAGATTCAAGCATCAAAACAGACTTAAGAAGTGATTCATGTTGTATTCGTCCAAACAAAGCAGTCATAAACTAACTATTCGACGAAGTTGTTCAAATCGAAGGTAGCTTATAACACACACTCAAACAAACAGAAGAAAAACCTTGACCAAATAAAAGGTCTTGAAGAAGAAGGAGAACTAACGAACAAGACAAGATTTACAAAAATAAACACTTTAAACAAAGATTCAATAATCCGAAAAATAGAACGAACAAAACAAGATTACGAACAACACTTAAAACCAAAAAACCCTAACGGAAAATAAATCAAAGGAACTAAATAATCTTGAAAGAAAAATCTAAAACTTGAACGAACCTAAGTCGAACTCGGAGTTGAACTATTGGAGATCAAACGGACTGTTTTGTGGACGTTGAAAAAGGACGAAGCAGAAGCTGGACATTTGGACTGTGGCGGATTAGCATGGAGGGGCGAGGGTGTCGTGAGGAGTAGCAACGGCAGCAGCTGGACAGCGGGGTTTGGTGGTGAGCTGCAGCGGCGTCGCGGCAGTGCTGCTGGACGGAAGCTGGGCAGCAGGGTCGAGGGGCAACGACGGATGAAGCAGAAGGCAGAAGCAGCTGCGACGAGCAGCTGGGGACGATGGTGATGACGTGATACGGGTTGTGGTCGTCGGACTGTTTGGTTCACTGTTGTGCGCGAGGAAGCGACGAGCTATTGGTTTTTCCGGCGATGCAAGGGGTCGTTTGCTGGTTGTTACAGAGAGGTTTGGAGGTGGAGAAGACGATGGGGAAAGGACGTGAAGCAGCTACAGTGACTGATGCTCGATGGGGTGGTCGACGCGACGGAAAGCTGGTGGTCGTTTGGACGTGAAAGAGAGGACGCAATGGGCTCTCGCGTGAGGGTCTTTTTTTATCTTTGTTCAGTTCTTTTTTTCATGAAGAAGAAGAAGAACGTGAATAGTGCCCTCCTCCAAAAAATTTCAAAAATCTTTTTGCTTTTTAAAATTTCTTTTTCTGTCTTTTTCCCTTTAACAAAACTTTTTTTTTTACAAATTTTTCCTCTCCTTTTCACGTGCTCCCCCCCCCCTTTTAAAATCTTTTTGCTTTTTAAAATTTCTTTCACTTCTCCTTCCCGTTTCCTTATTTTTCAATTCCCAACTCCCCCTGTCCCTTTCCTTTCTTAAAGAATTTTTTGCTTTTAAAATTCTTTCCTCCATTCTTTTTGTCTTTTTCCTCCCCCCTTTTCACGTTATGTCCCCTCTTTTTTCCAAATTTTTAACCTTTGTGCAAAGAACATGGACCCCACGTGTGTAGGGGTCCAAGACATGTGTCCCCCATGCGTGGTGGGGTTCAGATTATTATGGGTTATGTCCGAAAATTAGGCCTAAAAACGGGTAGTTTAAACCCAAATATTATTCTTTGTCCAGACCCGAGAATAAAAACACGATGTTATTTAATTAATCCTATGCAAACAAAATAACTACCAACATAAGACTATCATTTAAAACAAAACTATTTCTTTCTGTTTTTTTTAGTATTTTTTCAAGATTAAAATAGCTACAAAGCATAAATAAAACTATTTTTATCATTTTCGTTTTTTATATAAAGATAAAATATAAAGTACTATTTTTGTATTTTTCAAGATTAAAATGTCTACAAAACGTTAATAACTCTTCTTTTTTTTTAATTTTCGTAATTATACAACGATAAAAATATAAAGCACTATTTCTATATTTTTTTAAGTTTAAAATGACTACAAAACATTAATAAAACTACATATTTTATAATTTTTGAAACTATAAAGTATATAAAATAAGGTACTATTTTTGTATTTTTTCAAGTTTATGAGAAATACATAAGCTAAAATTTACATATATATTTTTGTAATTTTTCTTTTGCGACGAAATAAGGTAAAATAGTCAAAATAGCTATATTAGACTCAATTCAAATATTAACGTTTTGTAGCCCTCTTTTCTTTCTCTCTTTTTTTTATTTTTGATAAAATTAAAATTCTAAATTGAGTTACAAACTAAATTAACTCCAAAAATACTAATTAAACTCCTAACAAAAATTATCATACACAATTAAACACCAATTAAAACAAAATTGCATAATTTGACATTAAATGCAAACAATGCAAAATATTCCTATTTTTGTGACTTTCATTTTTTGTAAAACAAACTTAATTAAATACTAAATGAAAATGTGATATATTTTATATTTTTATTAATTAAAACAAATAAACATGCACTCATAAAAATACAAATAATTATACAAAAATACCACACAAAAATAACAAAAATTGCACACAAAGGAAAATTGTTTTATTTTGAATTTTTTGGGAGTAATTCTTTCATAGGGTAAAAATCACGTGCTTACAAGTAGCGCACAAGATCTTTGAAGTAAACCGAGTGACATTCTCGGATGATGAGTTACCGCTAGAAGGTACTGAGCACAACAAAGCACTCTATCTAACGGTAAAATGCGAAGAGTCGGTGGTTACTCGAGCATTAATTGATAACGAGTCAAGTGCCAATATCTGTCCTTTGGCCACTCTCAACAAGCTAAAGGTTGCTGATGACAGGATCCGCCAGAACAATGTCTGTGTCCGAGGTTTTGATGGAGGTGGCATTAACACAGTAGGTGATATCGTACTGGAACTAACCATTGGTCCAGTCGAGTTCACCATGGAATTTCAAGTAATAGATGTGGCAGTGTCGTACAATCTTTTGTTGGGGCGACCATGGATCCATGCAGCTAAGGCAGTACCTTCTACACTGCATCAAGTGGTCAAATTTGAATGGGATAGACAAGAGATTGTGATACACGGGGATGATGGCACACACGCCATCAGTGATGCTATTGTGCCCTTCATAGAAACCGACGATGATAAGGGCCCGTGGGTTTATCAGGTTTTTGATGTAGTCTCGGTAGACAAAATTCCTGAGGGCGAGGGCCTTCCACTTCCCAGAATCACAGCTGCAGCCTTCATGATAGTAGCAGAAATGTTGAATAATGGGTTTGTACCAGGGAAAGGTCTGGGGGTTGATCTGCAGGGAATGATCCAGCCAGTTTCCTTGCCCAAGAACCTGGAAACTTTTGGGTTGGGATTCAAGCCTACCGTAGTGGATGTGAAGCGAGCCCGCAAATTGACGAAAAGAGTTTGGTTCCTTCCTAAACTAGTCCCATGCCTGTCTAGGTCATTTGTCAAAGCAGGGTGCAGAAAGCTGCCAGTCTCGGAAGCTCTTAGACCTCTGATGGGGTCAAACGGAGATTTGAATGAAAGTTGTGGAAGAATGTTTGCCGATGTCAACATGATAGAAGCTGGAGAGGGTTCCAATAAGGCAGACATACAGTTTGTGGGTCCCAAAGTCAAGTTCAACAATTGGATGGCTACTCCTCTTCCTACTTGGAGGGAGTCTTGGTAGTTAATTCTGATTTTCCTTTTCTGTTTTCTGGATTATTCCAGGGTTGTAATCCTGATTTCTTTTTATTATATCGAATACAGTGTGAAACCTTGTTATCCCATAAATAAAACGAAAAGTTTTTTTTCCTTTATTTCTTATCTTATTTTCCATTATTTTAATCTTGTTTCTTTCATTTCTTTTTCTGAACAGTTCTTTTCATACTGGTTCTAATGACATGGCATGCACAACGGATCTTCAACCTAGTCTAAAAGATCAATCTGATTCCGAGCTAACCATACAAGAGGTCGATTATGATAATGAGTCGGAATACGATGATGATGAAGCATTCGAGGAGATAAACAGGGAGTTAAGCCAGTTTGAAAAAAAATACAAACCCAACTTAAATGACACAGAAGCCATCAATTTAGGGGATACCGGCGATATCAGAGAAACTAAAATAAGCATCCGCATTGCACCAAATATCAGGGAGGAATTGATCAAAACACTTATTGAATTCAAAGATGTTTTTGCATGGTCATATGATGACATGCCGGGATTAAGCACAGATTTAGTGGTTCATAAATTGCCCACTGACCCGGCATGCCCTCCCGTCAAGCAAAAATTGAGGAAGTTCAAAACGGATATGAGTGTGAAGATTAAAGAAGAATTAACCAAGCAGCTACAAGCAAAGGTTATTCGTGTCACTCGATATCCTGATTGGTTGGCTAATGTGGTGCCGGTACCAAAGAAAGATGGAAAGATCAGGGTGTGTGTCGATTACCGCAATCTGAATAGGGCAAGCCCTAAAGACAACTTTCCTTTACCCAACATCCATATCTTGATCGACAATTGTGCCGGACGTGAGATCGGATCTTTTGTGGATTGCTATGCTGGGTATCATCAGATTCTGATGGATGAGGAAGATGCGGAAAAGACAACCTTCATTACTCCGTGGGGAACTTATTGCTACAGGGTAATGCCATTTGGTTTGAAGAATGCTGGGGCAACGTACATGAGAGCAATGACCATTGTGTTTCATGACATGATCCACAAAGAAATTGAAGTGTACGTAGACGATGTAATCATAAAGTCCAAGCATCAGGAAAACCACGTAGCAGACCTAAGGAAGTTTTTCCAAAGACTTCGGAGGTATAATATTAAGCTCAACCCGGCCAAATGCGCATTTGGTGTTCCATCTGGGAAGCTTTTGGGATTCATTGTCAGTCGGTGAGGTATTGAACTGGATCCATCAAAAATCAAATCTATCCAAGAGTTGCCACCGCCAAAGAATAAGACAGAAGTAATGAGTTTGTTGGGAAGATTGAATTACATCAGCAGATTTATTGCTCAACTCACAGCAACCTGTGAACCTATTTTTCGGCTGTTAAAGAAGGATGCTGCAATAGGATGGACGGCGGAATGTCAGGAGGCATTCGACCAGATCAAAGAATATTTATCAAATCCACCTGTGTTGGTTCCTCCTGAGCGGGGAAGACCGTTAATTCTTTATCTAACGGTCTTGGAGAATTCTTTTGGTTGCGTGTTGGAGCAACACGACATTACAGGAAGAAAAGAGCAAGCCATCTATTATCTCAGCAAGAAGTTTACAGTATATGAGGTTAAGTACACTCAACTCGAGAAGACATGTTGCGCCCTAACCTGGGTGGCCCAGAAGTTAAAACATTATTTATCCTCATATACTACTTTTCTCATTTCCCGTCTGGATCGTTTAAAGTATATTTTCCAGAAGCCTATGCCCACAGGAAGGTTAGCAAAATGGCAAATACTACTCACGGAGTTTGACATCGTCTACGTGACGAGGACAACCATGAAAGCCCAAGCATTGGCAGATCACTTGGCTGAGAATCCGGTTGATGAAGAATATGAGCCATTGAGGACGTATTTTCCTGACGAGGAGGTAATGAATATAGATAAGTTGGACTTACCTGAGGAACCAGGTTGGAAGCTTTTCTTTGATGGAGCCGCAAACGCGAAGGGAGTTGGAATAGGAGCAGTGCTTATTTCTGAAACAGGACATCATTACCCTGTTACAGCTCAACTGCGTTTCTACTGTACCAACAACATGGCTGAGTATGAAGCATGCATTTTGGGTTTGCGATTAGCGGCAGACATGGATGTCCAGGACGTCTTGGTCTTGGGGGACTCAGACCTTCTGGTGCATCAAATTCAGGGTGAATGGAAAACACGGGATTTGAAACTCATACCATATTGACAATGTTTGCACGATCTGAGCAAGCGATTTCGATCAGTGGAGTTCAGACACATCCCAAGAGTTCACAATGAGGTTGCCGATGCATTGGCCACTTTAGCATCAATGTTGCATCACCCAGACAAAATTCATTTTGACCCGTTGTACATCCAGGTTCGTGATCAGCATGCCTATTGCAACATGATAGAGGAAGAAGTGGATGGCGAGCCATGGTTTTATGACGTCAAAGAGTACCTCAGGATGGGGATATACCCGGAGCAGGCCACCGGAGACCAAAAAAGAGCCATTCGGTGATTATAAAATGGTTTCTTCCTCAGTGGAGGAGTGTTGTACAAAAGAAACCCAGATTTGGGATTGCTGAGATGTATAGATGCCAGTCAAGCCACGACAGCTATGACAGAGGTACATGCTGGAGTTTGTGGGCCACATATGAGCGGATATGTATTGGCGAAGAAGATTCTTCGAGCAGGGTATTATTGGCTCACTATGGAGCATGATTGTATCAACTTCGTGCGGAAATTCCATCAGTGTCAAATACACGGCGATCTGATTCATTCTCCACCAGCGGAATTGCACACAATGTCAGCACCATGGCCATTTGTGGCATGGGGGATGGATGTCATTGGGCCTATTGAGCCGGCAGCTTCGAACGGTCACAGGTTCATTCTGGTAGCCATCGACTATTTTACTAAGTGGGTTGAAGCCAAAACTTTCAAGTCAGTAACCAAGAAGGCAGTAGTGGATTTTGTCCATTCCCATATCATCTGTAGATTTGGGATCCCGAAAGTGATAATCACGGACAATGGTGCTAATCTTAACAGCAATTTGATGAGAGAAGTATGTGAACAGTTTAAGATTACACACCGTAATTCCACACCTTATCGTCCCAAGGCAAATGGAGCTGTTGAAGCGGCCAACAAGAACATCAAGAAGATACTGAGAAAGATGATAGAAGGATCCAGACAATGGCATGAAAAATTACCAATTGCATTGTTGGGTTATCGCACTACCGTCCGGACCTCAGTAGGTGCAACCCCTTATTTGTTGGTATATGGAACTGAAGCAGTAATACCGGCGGAAGTGGAAATTCCATCCCTTCGGATTGTCGCCGAGGCTGAGATTGATGATGATGAGTGGGTCAAAACCCGTTTAAAACAGTTGAGCTTGATTGATGAAAAGAGATTGGCAGCTGTATGTCATGGCCAGTTATATCAAAGGAGAATGACAAGAGCCTACAACAAGAGGGTGCGCCCCAGAAAATTTGAAGTGGGGCAACAAGTGTTGAAACGAATCCTGCCACACCAAGCAGAAGCAAAGGGCAAGTTCGCCCCGAATTGGCAAGGACCATTCATTGTAACCAGAGTGTTATACAATGGCGCTTTATGTTTAACAGATATCGAAGGGAAATGCGTCGACATGGCTATCAATTCCGACGCAGTTAAAAGATATTATGTATGATCTCTTTTGATTGTAATTGTCATTTGTTTGTGGTTGGCATTTATCTGAGAATGAAATGACAGAGGCAATTCTTTCTTCTATCCAAACACCTTAACCTTTGCTTACCCTTTTGAGCCTTATTTGTTCTTTCATATCCCTCTTTTGGAGTCAGTAATTAAAATAAAAGATAAAAAGAAGGAAAAACAATAATAAAGACAAAAGAAAATCACAATAAAAACAAAGGAAGTGGGAACTACGTTTGACCTGATTCCTCAAAGAAGGATACGTAGGCGCCTCGCGGCTCAGTCATAGTGTAACAAAAATAATAAGAATCCCCAAGCAAGAAAAACTGGGGCAGAAGTTGTGTTTATAGTTTTGGGAAAGAAAGTTTGATTCCAAGATCTGTAATGTTTTACCCGTCAAAATTATTTTGAGCTTTTTGATAGCCTTTTCTTTTAACCCCACAAAAAAATCCCTATTGATGTCCAATAAAGACCTCCCGATCAGTATCCGAGAAGTGCCAAGTTCATGCACATGGAAGTTAGGAACAACCCTCTGATCCCCAGCAGAGAAGAGGATCATAAACTAGAAATGAATTGATAGCCGAAAGAATCCCCCAACAAAGAGCGTCGTATCGACACACTCCAATCCCCAGCTGAAAAATAAAACAAAATGAGAGAGTCTTATTGGTGAAAACCTTCACAGGCACCATGGAGCGACGGGAGTTGAGAGAAATGAGAGAGTCTTATTAGTGAAAACCCCTCGAAGGGCACTATGAGGCGACAAGGCGAGGTTGGCGGAAAAGGTCCACCTTTGGAAAAAGTTGAGTATTCACTTATCCCCAGCGAGATGAGCCCATCCGAAAGATTGATTGATACAAATAGACTGGGTTGATCGATCCAGAATGTACGACATGATCGTTGGGATTGGTTATATCATTCAGGTAAGTTCTTTTCTTTTCTTTTTCCCCAGCGTTTGTTCAGAAAGACTTCTTTTTCTATCTTTAAAATTATCACTCTTTCATTTCTTAGTTTAAAAGATTTCATTTCCCCAGTAGTTTATTTTTGAAAAGGATTTTCAGAGTTTACTACCAATTGCCAAAATGGTGCAAGGCGAAATGCGAAAAGGACAAGCCAAAGATAAGGCGACAAAACGAAAGGAAGTTTGTCGCAAGACCAAATGATGAATGGGGCTAGATCCTAAGAGGCCCAAATTTCCAAGGGAAGTTATGGATGAAATTCCAAGATGATCCTCAACAGATTTGCGAGATATAAGGATAACTCCGACAGATTCTCGACCAAGCTCCACAATGGTCAGACGACACTGAGTGGGGAAGGAAGAGAAATGACAACCATCCCCAGCAGGAATATCAGCCCTAGCAATCAATATTCTCCCCAGCAAGTTTTATAGCGATGCAGGGAAAGGAAAAGGGAAAAACCATCCTCAGTAGAAGTGGCACGACCACTCGCCCCCATTTTAAACTAATGAATTTTTCTTTGATTTGAAACAGGGAAAAGAAATGTTATTGACCGCAGGAAGACAGGGTCATAGAGAAGATTATCAAACTGAGGCAGAAAATTTTCTCTCATTACGAAAATTTTCTTAAAATCAGATAGTCATTTGGGAAAGAAAGAAGATAACACAAGTTTTGAAGGAAGAAAAATTCCCCAGCAGTATACGAGAAGGGAGATACAAGTTTTAAGAGAAAAGCAATCTTGGAAGAAGCAAGATAATCAGTATCATCCCCACCATTGTTAAAAGGAGAAAGATAATTCCCCAGCAGTGTTATTCCCGGCAGGTTTCAGGGAAGTGAAAGCACCAGCTTTAAAGGAAATAGTCTTTAAAGGAGGGAAAATGACACATTGATGAAATAAAATAGCGGTGTTATCCCCAGCAATTTTCAGAGGAATAAAACACCAATTTTGAAGGAAGTTATTGAAGTCAGGAGCCCGCCTGGAGAATGGAGGTGTTATTTTTAAGGAAGTTGAAGAAGTCAGGAGCCCGCCTGAAGAATGGAGGTGATTAAATTTAAGAAGTTATTGAAGTCAGGAGCCCGCCTGGAGAACGGAGGTTGTTATATTTTTAAATTTGAAGAAGTCAGAAGCCCGCTTGGAGAATGGAGGTGTTAAAATTTTGAGAAAGTTGAAGAAGTCAGGAGCCCGCCTGGAGAATGGAGGTTGAATTATTTTTAAGGAAGTTAAAGAAGTCAGGAGCCCGCCTGGAGAATGAAGGTGATTAAATTTAAGAAGTTATTGAAGTCAGGAGCCCGCCTGGAGAACGGAGGTTGTTATATTTTTAAATTTGAAGAAGTCAGGAGCTCGCCTGGAGAATGGAGGTGTTAAAATTTTGAGAAAGTTGAAGAAGTCAGGAGCCCTCCTGGAGAATGGAGGTGTTATTTTTAAGGAAGTTGAAGAAGTCAGGAGCCCGCCTGGAGAATGGAGGTGTTATTTTTAACGATTGAAGAAGTCAGGAGCCAGCCTGGAGAATGGAGGTGTTAAAATTTTGAGAAAGTTGAAGAAGTCAGGAGCCCGCCTGGAGAATGGAGGTGATAAAATGCAAGAATTTAAAAAAGTCAGGAGCCCACCTGGAGAATAGAGGTGATAGAATTTAAGAAGTTGTTGAAGTCAGGAGCCCGCCTGGAGAACGGAGGTTGATATATTTTAAGTTGAAGAAGTCAGGAGCCCGCCTGGAGAATGGAGGTGAAAAATTTTTAAGGAATTGAAGAAGTCAGGAGCCCGCCTGGAGAACGGAGGTGATAAAATTAAAGAAGTTATTGAAGTCAGGAGCCCGCCTGGAGAACGGAGGTTGTTATATTTTTAAAGTTGTTGAAGTCAGGAGCCCGCTTGGAGAATTGAGGTTGTGTCATCTTTCAAAAGTTAAGATTGAAGTCAGGAGCCTGCCTGCAGAACAGAGGAACGCATTTCCAGATCAAACAGAGAAATCAGTAATGAGGAAGGATACAACAAAAATCCCCAGCATAACACGCTTTAATGAAGGAAGTAGTGTCCCCAGCAGACACAACGGAATAATAAAACTTATGTTCAAGAAGGAAAAAGGCCAGTGTCATCCCAGCAGTTTTCGAAAGAAAGGCACCAGAGGAAACACAAGCCGACAAGAAAGCAAGGCAACCAGAGCAAGGGGAAGACAGATAAGATTCTGTAATTTCTAGCTTAGTCTAGCTTCCTATTTTCTTTTAAAGCATGGTGTAATAAGGAGGTCAACAAACAGTAAAAGTAGCATGCAACAGCAGTAACATTGCAGTCCCATGGTAGTCCCAGCTACCAAAACTTCCTGAACTACACTGACCTGATTCCTGTTCAGCCCAGGATATGTAGGAAACCTCTTAAGCAAAGGTTCGGTCAAATATTTTTCAAAAAATGCTTCACACGGAGTACTCGGATGAGCAAAAATCGCTCACTTTATCTTTGCACGAAAACCCTTCGTGTCTTCGGGCAAAGAGGGGCAGTTGTAAGCACGTAATTTTTGCCCTATATGAGAATTACTCCAAAAAAAAAATGATTTTCCTTGGTGTGCAATTTTGAGAATTTTTGTGACATTTTTGGATAATTATTTGTATTTGTTTGTGCATGTTTATTTGTTAAATTAATAAAAAATACAAAAATATGTCGCATTTTTGCATATAGAATTTAATTCTATAATTATTAGTAATTAAGTTTGTTTTACAAAAATTAAAAAATTACAAAAAATAGGCATCTTTTGCATTTTTAGCATTTAATGTCCAAATATACAATTTTATGCTTAATTATTACTTAATTATGCGTTAATTGTTATTGGGAATTAATTTGCGCTTTTATAACTTAATTTAGTTCTTAATAATAATTTAAGTATTTTTATAATTTAGTTCTAGAAAAATAAAAGAAGAAAAAGAGCAAAAATACAAAGAAAAATCGGATTGGGCCACTTCTTCAAATTTCAACCCCAGGCCCAAACAATTGTCCAACCTTCCCCACGACCCGGTCCATTTCAAACCGGGTCGACCCGGTCCATAACCCAAAGACCCCAACACCCCCCTCTATCTTACATTTTCACAAAAAAAAAAACTAAAAAACCCTAAAAAAAAAAAACCTAAAAACTACCCATCCCCCCCCTCTCTTACCTTCTTCTTCTTCAAACCTCCAACTCCTCTCCTATGGCTGCCCTTCCCCTCACCCAACGACCACCCCCTCCAGCCCTTCCCCCTCACCCCGTCACACTCACACACACACGCACCAACAACTCCATAGCTGCCCTCCTCCATCGAGCTTCGTCATCGTCCAGTTTGAGCTCATCCATGGCTTCCCCTACTGCATCGTCTGCTCCTTCTTGCTGCGTTCCAGCTGCTTCTGCTTCGTGCTGCGTCAAGCTTCTTCTGCTTCTTGCTGCGTCGAGCTGCTTCAGTTGTCGTTGCTGCGCTGCTACTGCTGTTGCCGTTGCTGCGCCGCTGCTGCTGCTGCCATTCCAGCTGCGCTGCTGCTGCCGTTCCAGCTGCTTCTGCTTCTTGCTGCGTTCTTCTTCATCTTTCACCTCGACTGATGCTTGTTGCTTCGTCGTCTTCAAGTCCGTTTATGTCCAAGTTTCGTTGGTTTCGTTTAGAGTTCGTTCGATGTTCGTCGTTGGTCATTTACGGTTAGTTGTTCTAAGTTTTATTTCGTCCATAATTTGTTTGATATTTTCAGATTTTGAATTATCATAAGTTTGCTTTATTTTTCTTATTTATTTTTAGATAAAAATTGTTAGTTTAATTATATTGTTGTTAGATTTAAGTTGAAGATTCAATTTAATTATTTTTCAGTTTGTTTTATTAATTTTAAGAGGATTTAATTTTAATATAGAAAGGTGTTAGTTTAAATCGTTTAAATCCGTTGTTTGTTGTTAATATAGATTTAATTCGTATTCATTTTTTGAAAGTTCGTTTTTAATTCAGTGATTTAATGTGAAGTTATGTTTTGGTTTTAATTTTTGGATCATGTATCTTTGTTTTAATTTTTGTTGGATTTAATTAAGAAAGATTAATTGATTATTTGAAGATTAGTGATTTGAATATGTTTATTTGTTTTGTTTAAACTTAATTCGAGTTTAATTCGAATTTGAATAAAACTTGTTTGTTATTGTTGATGAATCTTTTCATTTATGTCCATACTTTGTTTGATTGTTCTTGAATCCGAAATTAGTATAAGTTTGATCTTCTTGTTTGTTGATTATCATTTTTGATTATTTCTTCAGTTTGCTTCATGATTTTGTTTAGTTTTAATATAGGAATTGTTGGTTGTAAAGTTGTTAGATTTTAAGTTCAAATGATTATTGAATTTAGAAATCTGAATATATTTGTTTGTTGTTGTTGTTGTTGAATCTGAAAGTAGGTTTGTTTGTTGTTAAAGATGTTGTTCAATCAAGATAATTTTAGTTGTTTCTTTGTTGTTCATCATTTAGTTTGAATTTTTGTTGAACATTGTTAGAAATTGATCATATTGGCTATATTTTGGTTAAGATTGATTAGGTGAATTGGTTATAGCTGATGGGTTAGTTTGGTAATTTGCAGTACGTTCAGGGGTAAAATGGTAATTGCAATAAGGTCGGAGGGGTAGTTTGGGAATTGAACATTTTGAATAATTCTTTATGTTAAGCATGAGGGACAAAAGGTAATGGGGTGTAGGTGATATAATTGTTTAATATAATGGGGGACAAGACATAATGTAGTGGAGAGGAATATGGTAATTGTTTATGATAAGCATGGGGGACAAGATGTAATGGGATGAGGTTGATATATTTGTTTAATTTAGTGGGATTAAAATGGGGATGAGTGGGAAGATAATGAGTTTGGTAGGAGAAAATGGTTGTTTTATTAATTAATTAAAGGGTTTGGGATGTGATATATATAGGAGACTTGATCAGATTTTAAAAGAGGACAGACAAACATATAGAGAGAGAAAAAAAAAGAGCTGAATATTTAAGAGAGAAAGAAAATTCCGAAAAAATATTAAAACTTTCAAGAAAAAAAATACAAATAAAAAAGGAGCTGGAAATTAGAAGAGAGAGTAGTACACACCTGATAAATATTCTGATATACGGGTTTAGAAAAGAAGGGTTAAACATTAATTAGCCTTTCAAAATCTGAAAATTCCCTTGGATTCTGCCCGTTGTTTGTTGTTGGTGTTTCTGGATTTTATTTTGATTTTCAAATCTGTCACTGGGATTTCCGTTGACTGGATTGCTGGTTATTATTGTTGTTGCGTGTTACGTACTACGTGGCTGAATTTCTTCTTCTTATATTGACAATACCAGGTACACAACTGCAATTTTGGCCTTTCTGTAAGCTGAAAATGAAGAATGGAAGTTTAAATTTTTTATTTAGTTTTTTTATTAATTGCATTTAGGTTATTTCATGTATTATTATTCTGTAAATCGCCGTTGTTTTGCATAATTAGGCATATTGTAGCGATGTATTAAATAATGCTTTGCTTTAACCTGATTATTAGGTAGTATATATTTAAGCATGTTCATTACTGTTTAAACTGTCAAATAATTAAAATAGAAGAAAATAACGTAAAAATGGCTTTATTAAATCAGTTTGGCAAAATTGATTAAGTTCCTTATTCATAAGGGTTTTAGTATCGCCAACGTTAAGTTAATCGGAATCATGTAGCTAAATTCAGTTAAAACATGAATTAATTTTGCGAATCAAATATTAGGACAGGATTTGAATTAAAACAAGGTTAGTTAAAGTTAAATTATTTAATTTTTAGAAATACGGTTTAGTAAGCAAGATTATTTCTTATTTTCTGTATTTGTAAATAATTAATTTCAATAGCTCAAGTCATCTAACAATATGATTTTTAATCCGACTATGGGATAATTAGTTTTTTTTTTTAAAAAAATAATTATTTGACAATTCTATGTTGTATTTATAATTATAATTTTATTACTTTCTGTTAATATTTGTTTTCTCTTCTATTTAATATGTTATTTTTAAGAATGTAGAGATTGATTTTATATTTATAGACAAACTTAGTAATAATAAAAATGTAGTCATTAAAGGATATTCTTAAAATAAGGAAGGATTTCGCTAAAAATAAATAGATGTAAACAATACAAAAATTTGCAGGATTCTCCAATCTCATTTATTTATTTAATTATTTTTAAAAAAAAACTTAGAATTTGGGATGGACTGTTTAGTGAATTTCACTTCCTTCCCCAAAGATAATAACGCGCTAGACTCTTTAGGCGCGATTTAATTAATTTTACCTTCTTAAACTCGGATGCGCATTTCATGCGACCCAAATCTAAATCCTAAAACATTGAATAAAAATGTGTTCCGGATTGCGGGTGCATTTCATGTGACGTAATCCAAAGACATGTTTTAACGATGTTCACATTTTTTAAAAAAAAAATATAATAATAAAAGCGGTAAAGAGTTAAAACTTGCACATAAGTTCATATTTGTATATAAAATCAGATAATCAAGCCGAATATAACAGTTGAGCGACCGTGCTAGAACCACGGAACTCGGGAATGCCTAACACCTTCTCCCGGGTTAACAGAATTCCTTATCCGGATTTCTGGTACGCAGACTGTAATATGGAGTCATTCTTTTCCTCGATTCGGGATTAAAATTGGTGACTTGGGACACCCTAAATCTCCCAAGTGGCGACTCTGAAATAAATAAATAAATCCCGTTTCGATCGTCCTTTAATTGGAAAAAACTCCTACGCCCCTCGCGGGGGGCGGAAAAAGGAGGTGTGACAGCTGTAATCCCATGTTTCATGCTATGAATTCAGTCAAATACACTCTAATACAACTAGTATCAGTACCCGCGCGATGCGCGAACAAATCATTTCAAATTGCGGTATAGGTTGTTTAAATCATGTACAAATAACCTTAAAATATAAATCTCTCAGATAAAAATTATATAACATGAGAATTTAATTATGAAACATGATATGAAATTATTGTTCAAATCTCGTAGTGAACAATCAATCTTTTTAATATATAATTGTAGCAACCTAACCCCTTGATTTTGGTACTTGTATTTCATTCCGTTATCGATATTAAAGAATGCTAAACATGCCATATTGTGATTTATCTTGTTCGAGCACATTAGATCATATTATCTTAACAAAATTCTTATTATCACTTTATTTTTATCTCGAAGTCAAATATATCTTATTTATCACATCACTTTTACATAAATTCTTTTTTTTTCTTTTCTTATAGTTATTGTATTATTTAATATTTAATTTTATTATACTATCATATAATTTTTTATTAGCTTATAATTAAATTAATGTCTTGCCTTTTATCCTTCTAATAGTATTTAATAAAAATAAATATTTTAATCTTGAAATTTGGTATATTTTTATGCTTTTATCCTCTTATTCATAATATTTTAATCATTTAAATTTATTAGTAATATTTTTAAATATAATTTTATTATTTATTTATCTATTTTTAAATTAATTTAAAGTATAAGTATCCTCACACTACCTCTATTTTTTTTATGTACATTCTCTTCCCTACTACAAATGTTAATTAGCTTTTTTATTAATGTTTTACCTAGAGCCAAAATAATGGCATATTTTGTTTTAAATTGTAACTTTTAATTAGTCTAAAATATTAATACATAAGTTATTTGATTTTCATTTTCCAAATGTATTGAGTTCTCTTATAATTAATTTTGTATTAGATGCAGTTAAGTTTTCTTTCTTTTTTAGCTATAAGATACAATTTAATTTTTAATTTTCATTAGTAAGATTACCAATATTAGAAATTTATTTTGTATTTTTAAAATTTATTTAATCATAGAAAAAAATTTCTTAATTGTTTGAATACATTATTTTTAAATATTGTAGTAATATTTTTACTGTCATTTTAGTTCTTTACATAATATTTTTAAAAATAAAAACAAATCTCATCTCAAATTCAAATAATTCTTATCATTCTATTTTCTAAAATGGACCGCATTTTTAAAAAATTATGCTATGCATTCAAACTCAAACTAACACACTCGATTCAAATATTAATCATAGAAAAATATTTTCTTAATTATTTGAACATATTATATCTTTGTATAATATTTTCACTATCATTTTATTTCTTTACATAATTTTCTTTCTTTTTTAGTTTTAAGATGCAAATTTAATTTTTTTAAAATTACCTATATTAGAAATTTATTTTGTAATTGAAATTTTTTATTTTTTATTATTGTTTTATTTTTCATAAGTAAGACTTCAATTTCGTGGTATTATCCATAATTTGAGCATTCACGTCATAGTTTTTAGAACTTTCTAATCTCAAATTCAAATAGTCTTTTCTTTTAATTTCTAATAGTAAATTTCTAATAATTTTACATAATTTTGCTATTTTTTAATCTAATATATAGTCTTATTACATTTTATGTGACTTTTCATTAATTTGTAAATTTATTTAATATCATTATCAACTACTTTTCTTTAATAATATAAGATAAATATATAATTTTTTTAATTATGAAATAAATATATATTTTATTTTAAAAATATTGCTCGAAAAAATTAAATTATTTAAAATTGAATAATATTTTTAAGTATTGTATATTTTTTTATTTTATTTTCTAAACTTATGATTTATAAATGTCCTTACATTATCTCTAATTTAATTTTTATTGTTCAATGTTTTTAGTTATTGATTTTAACTGTTAGACTTGAGTTATGTGGACTTATATTATGACTTTTTTTAGTATAATATAAAAAACTTTCTCATCTCAAATTTAAATAAGTTTTACCCTTTTTCCTATGATAAAAAATCTGAATTTTTATTTTTTCTCTATTTATTCTTTATTTTTTTACTTTATATTATTCGATACCTAATATTATTACATTATCATGTGAATTTTTATTAGCCCGTTTGAATTTAATATCTATTTTTACCACACTCATTATAATATAATATAGGTGAAAATTTAAAAACTTTCTCATCTCAAATTCAAATAAAATTTTTTCTTAATTAGACCATATTTTCAAAAAATTATGTTATGCTTTCAAATTTAAACTAACTGAACTTAATTCAAATATAATCATAGAAAAATATTTTCTTAATTGTTCGAACACATTATATCTAAATGTTGTAGTAATATTTACGTATAAAATATTCGTTTGTACGATTTATCAATATTAATATGAATTTATTATTCTTGTTATTAAAATATATTTTGTTGATTATTTAATTTTTCTCTTACCTTATAAATAATTTGTATATTTTATGTAAGATCTTATGTTGCTGCTTGAAATTATTTAATTTTTAAACTCAATAAATTCTTAATATCTTAAGAAGTGAATTTTAGTTTTATTTTATATTTTAACTTACTCCAAAGTATAAATAGTTATAGGTTATCTCAATTTACGTCTTTATATATTTTTAGTTTTTTCTATTATAGTTTTTAATTATTTTTTCACCTCCATATTTCTAGCTAATATAGAAAAAAATCTATGAGTAGATCAATATATAAATATAAATATAGATATAGATATAGATACAAATATACATATAAATTTAATTATAGATATATAGATTAGATTTGTCTAAGATCTATTTAGATTATGTATAAGATTCATTAAACTACTTCCATTAATTATGTTTCTATATATAATTTCTAATTATTAATGTTGTCCTAAAATTGCCAAGTGGCTTCATTTTAGCTTACCACTTGGCTTAACCACAATGCATACTACTCTCCTTTAATATAATATAGATAACTGATTAGTTGGACTTCCCTGAATTTATGCCTATTTTTGCTACTGTATTCATGAATACAATAGCTTAAATACATTTAATACATTTTATAACAACAGAAAATGTATTTACAGTCCGTAATATAGCAAATGATATCTATAGATAGCTAATTACTACTAAAAGATAGTGTTTTATGAAAATTTCTCAAATAAATACCACCTTAAATAGTGGCTACCCCACGCTATTTCTACTCATGTTTACGAAGGGAGGCCCGATATATTTCATCGGCCCGGCAAATTGGACTTCAGTCAGTAATATAGCCGGCGACATATGAATGTACTGCAAAATAAGGACTTGGACTTGATCAGAATGCTACAGAGATCCTATTACTGGACCAGACTAACATCAAGCCTCTAGTTTAACCCGTTATGGCCCATCACAAATCTTATCTAAAGCTGGACCTGTTGCATACAAACTCGTGGAAATGACACCAGGTAGCCACTTTTAAATATTTTATTTAAAATATATCCATAGTTTACAATATATTTAATGATTAGTCAATTTCGCTCAAACTTTAGGATACGACGTCCTAGAGTTTAAATCTGAAAATTCAAACTTCAGAACATCGTGTCCTAAAGTTCAAAAATCGTGTCCTAAAGTTTGAAACTTATGTCCTGAATTTTAAATTAGTAGTTCAGAAATTCAAGACACTTAGTTCTGAATGTCAAATTAGCAGCTCAAAAATTTAGGATGAAAATTCAGAATACTTAGTCCTAATGTTTGAAGAATTAGCTAATCTTTAAATATTTGCAAATTATGAATATATTTTAAATAACAGATTTAAAAGTGGCTATTGCTGCACTTCGCCTCACAAACTCTCCTTATGGATAGAAAAGTATTAGTTCAATGGCCAAAAATGTAGAAAGTTGTCTACTTAAGCAGCTTATGTTAGCAGCAATCGCGAACAATTTAGCTCACCTGTGACCATTTACATCATCTATCAACATATTACTATTCTATATTGCTCACCCTGTTTCTTGTATTGAACCATAAGTCCTTATATCACAGCATTTAGGGCGGGCATTTATCGGGTAAAACCGATAACTCGAACCGTTAATTATTTATTGGGTTATCGGTATCAGATTATTGGATTAACGATTCGGTAACGGTTTAAATTTTTTTATTATTATTGGGTTATCGGCTCGGTCCTCTGTTTGCCAATTTTATTAATGGGTTAACCGATAACCCAATAAGAATTAATAAAATTATGACTTTACCCTTAAGTATATATATATGCTAGGGCTTCAGTTTATTTTTTCCTACTCGTTCTCAGCCGAACTCTTCAGTTGCTTTATCTTCATAAACCTTACTAGTTACTCCTAGCGTAAGTCTTTAGTTTTATACATTAGGCTTTTAATTTCTATAACAAAATTCATCTTCATTTTGGTATTTTTGATTGTTAATGATTTTTTTATATTTTTATTTTTGTTTCTTAATTTTGTGAGCTCACGTTGTGCTACCTATACCTACTACCAGTTTCTCTTCGCACTTATTAATTCTTAATCGACAATCTTTGTGAGTTTCGGGTAGATTTTTGAATATTATTTTTCTGTACAGTACGCCGAACTTTGACAATAGGACAACATTTTCTTGTCTTCTAGGTATTTTTTTATTTCTGTGTTAGTATTTCCCATGCACAGATCAAGGTTTTGCTCTATGGTTTTTTTTCCAGGTTAGGCATTTGACAAACAACATCCAGTTTATTTGGGGAAGCCTATAAGGATTAAGTAGTTGTTGTCTTATTAACTTGAATTTGAACTGTTAGTACTATATGTATGGACTTGTTAATTTTAAGGTGAAATTGCTACTACTTTGTATTATTATTAATGTATTTGAACAACTGTTGTTGAAGAATTAGTACTATTCCATTTGTGGCCACTGAGCAGGACGCATAAATGAGTAGTATACTATATGTGAATTCTTCTCTTTTTTGCTTAACTCCAGTGAATTATCTTCTCTTTTTTGCTTAACTCTAGATTGAGTTATCTTATCGGATAAACCGATAATCGAACCGATAATGATCGATAACTGATAACTGATATCTTATCGGTTCGGTTATCGATTTATTAAATTTGTAAACTGATAACCGATATGCTAAACCGATAATATTCATAACCGAACCGATCCATTGTTAAACAATAACAACGTGCAATATCTATATCTATATATATATATATATTAAAGTAAGAAAGTTACCATATATAATTGACATTATGGTTAAGCCAAGTGGCAAGCTAATAAATGTCAATAGTATATGGTAACTTTATTCTATATTTGACTATTTTATTTAAATACAAATATTGAATTAAAAGATAATTTTGAATTTATAGATAAAGTTCTAAAATTCGAATTATATTAAAAACAAAATTTATCTTTTTTTTTATCATGTTATCATACTTAATTCGGTTAATGATCATATGCAATCATGTTAGGAACTTTTGTTATTTTTTATAATTATTTAAATACTACTTCGCCTCTAGCAAAAAAAAAAACTACTCCATATAACTATAAACTCTTTCACGTTTAAAATCTTATAAGTATAGTTCTTTGAAACACTGTAGCCATATTTGAATAAAATGAAATTCTTTTAAAATAAATGTAATATATAGGGTACATGTCTATGTTTATCTAAATAACAAAAAAAAAGTTTACAAAACCAAATAAAAGTTTACTTACATATATAATAAAGTAAACATACATGCTGGAGAAAGAAATATCACAAAATCCGTCAATATTAAAAAAAAGTTGTTTGAAGAGTCAATTTGCATAAATGGACATCAAAGAAATAACAAAACTTTGGCTATACAATTGCTATCATTAATTTCAATTTAGCACATTCAAGGAATTGAATGGTATAAGCTGAAACCCTTTCATTTAGCTGTAGTCAAGCCAATATTGCAAAGGTACAATATTTGTTTCGTTGAATAATATTAGTTTTGAATCATTAGATTATGTGAAAGTTTTTTTTTGGGGAAATTTTCGTTCCTATACCATATAGGAAACTATATTACCAATTATGTTCATAGTTTGCATATTACCCTTCATGCTAATAGTATTTCTACATAATATATACAATGCATTAAATAAGGAATCATTATAGATGTAGGATTCCTTATTTATGCGCGCTAAAAAGGGGAAATTAAATATTTTTCCAGATCTTCCAACACAAATCACGCACAATAACCACTATCATCGACTTCGTTACAAAATTTCCGTCCTATATTTTTTGCGCTAAACTCTGTTTCAATATTTTCTCCGATTTCACAAATCAAAATCGACAAAATCTCCTACAATTCTTCTGCAACAAAAGCAATTATGGTGAAAATACAAAGCAAAGGAAAAGAGAGTAGCAATTCCACCATTGACAGCCATTAAAAAGGTTTGAAGCTTTGAATTTAAATTTGAGTTTTCAAAAATCATTATTTGTTTGATTGGGTGGTGTTGAAAATAATTGGGAATATAGTTTGGAGTTTATATCTCAATTTTGAGGGGTTTTGGTGAAGATTAGACTTGGTTTTGACTGAATTTCAGATTGAAACTCGAAGAAGAAGAAGAAGAAGAAGAAGAAGAAGAAGAAGAAGAAGAAGAAGAAGAAGAAGACATGACATACATTATATTGCAGAAATTGTAAATAAATTGTAGAAAAATTGTAGACAGTTGTTTATTTATTTTTCTTTTATTCATTTACCTATTGTATGAAAGTTGATCAACATTGTATAAAAAATGTATTTGAGTGGATGATTTAGTACTGTTTTGGACAAAAATATGTATCAAAAATGTGAAACATACATTTCTGGGGAAGCATGTCGAGTCCAAATATGTACCCAGTTTGTAGATATTTTGTAGATAAATTGTAGATTATTTGTATTCTGATTGTAGATGCTTTATTTTCTGTTTTCACAAATAAAAAATGACTAAAACTTCTACAAATCTTCTGAAAAAACGCAATTATGTCAAAAATTTCAATTATGCTACAATTGAATGGGAATTAGGATATTAAAATTCAATGTACCCAGTTTGTAGATATTTTGTAGATAAATTATAGATTATTTGTTTTCTGATTGTAGATGCTTTGTTTTCTATATTCACAAATAAAAAACGACTAAAACTTCTACAAATCTTCTGCAAAAAGCGCAATTATGTCGAAAATCCCAATTATGCTGCAATTGAATGAGAATTGGGATATTAAAATTCAATGTACCCAGTTTCTAGATATTTTGTAGATAAATTGTATATTATTTGTATTCTGATTATAGATACTTTGTTTTCTGTTTTCACAAATCAAAAACGATTAAAACTTCTACAAATCTTCTGCAAAAAACACAATTATGTTGAAAATCCCGATTATGCTACAATTCTGTGATTCTCCTATATGCTCTTGTTACTCCTTATGAAATTGCTATACTAAATATGGAATCCAAAAAAAACATGATGAAGGGATAGACCTTCCTAAGAAATTTTGTAGATAATTTATAGAAACATTGAATTCTGTATTTTCATATTAATTTTTCAAATGATATGTAGTTTTGTTGTATATTAAATGTAGAAAACAAGCCATTGTGAGTCTTATTTGACTCATTCCTTACATTCAAACTATTCTACAAATTCACGCCTCTTTAAATACAATACAACCATACTTTCTTGAATTTAAAGGTATAACAATATGTATAACTTAAAAAACATCTTCTCCTCTACACAAGTTAGCTCCAAAACAGACGAAGTAGAATAACAAGCTCTCATCAAAATATTTAACACAAAAACACAAAGCTCAAAAATAAATAAATAACAGTCTACAATTTTTCTAAAATTTCTGCAATATAATATATGTCATGTCTTCTTCTTCTTCTTCTTCTTCTTCTTCTTCTTCTTCTTCTTTTTCTTCTTCGAGTTTCAATCTGAAATTCAGCCAAAACCAAGTCTAAGCTTCACCAAAACCCCTCAAAATTGAGATATAAACTCCAAATCATATTCCCAATTATTTACAACAACACACAATCCAAACAAATAATGATTTTTGAAAACCCAAATTAGAATTCAAAGCTTCAAAGCTTTTTAATGGCTATCAATGGTGGAATTGCTGCTCTCTTTTTCTTTCCTCTTATATTACTGAAATTTGGGATTGCGAGATAGATAGAGGCATAGAGAGAATTCTCAATTCTTTGCAACAACATCCAATCCAAACAAACAATGTCTTTTGAAAACCCAAATTTGAATTCAAAGCCTTGTGTCATGACCTGCCACATCATCATGCCACGTAGGTGCCACTTGGCATATATTTTTGCCATATGGAAAAGTTACATAAGTTAGGAAAAAGATCTTGGTGGAATATCCTATAACTATGTAGAATTTCCTTAGAAAAGCTCTAGATATTTATGCATTTGTAGGAAGGTTCTAGAGAAATGAAAAGGTTTCCTTAGGAAGACCCTAGAACCCTATAGAATTGTTAGGAAAGTCCTTAAAAGAATCTAGATGTGTAGAATATTCTAGAGAAGGGACTTAGTTGTAAATATGGAAGGACTTGTAGAACAATTATTATTTACATACTAGCCCCTAGGTGATTAGTATAAATAGGGGACATTCATTTGTAATTCATCAACCAAGATAAACTATCAAGTCCTCTCTAATACAAAAGCTTCCTTTGGCAATTATCATGTGTTCTAACATTCCTTAGCGATCTTGAGTGTAGTAAGGCTGACTTGGCATAGCAAGAACGTGAGCAGGATGTGCAAGATCGTGAGCGAGTTGTCAAGTGTTGCACGTGCGCTTAGTTTAAGACTAAGGATGTGACAACGTGGTATCAGAGCGAAGGTTTCAACTAAGGGAATGGCGAACGACAGAGAAATTAACGCTGCCAACACCCAAGCCAGCGTCATCCAGGATGCTGCTGGCAAGAGCGACCATAGCAAAAAGAGGAATGCCACCAACAAGAGCCAGGAGGTACCACCTGAGGTTGTGTCAAACGAAGGGCTTACATCCCAAGAACCATCTGCCACTGAGGTGAGCAAGGATGAAGTGGAGGTCCTTCCAGAGGACGTCTCGCTCGGTAAAGAGTGGGTGATGAAGATGAACACGGGGAGGGACGCTGTGGAGATCTTTAGCCAATGCTTGGGGAAGGTGGAAGACACCCTTAACGTTCTTGAGGGGCACACTATTGAAGAGATTGAGAGTATCCGAAATGACTTGGAGGGACGTACACAGACTGAGATGGAACTAAGGCAAACCATCACTGCCTTAGAGTGCAGACTCATGGAGGCTTTAAGTACTATCGATGCCATGAAGGTAAAGATAGAGTCGCTCGAGGAGCACGCTGCCGCTACTATGACCGAGGCAAATAGTAATGTTGCTGTGATGAGGGAGACCAAGATCGAGGCTCCCAAACTGCCAATATTCAAAGGTGTTTGTGATGCACAAGAAGTAGAGAACTTTCTTTGGCACTTGGAGAACTAATTCAGGCATGGTAAGGTGAGAGACGACGAGGCCAAGATCAACACTGTTGTGTTGTACCTCTTAGAGATTGCTGCGCTGTGGTGGCGTCGAAAGTGTGCTGACATAGAAAAGGGGCTATGCAATATTGAGACGTGGGATCAGTTCAAGAAGAAGTTGAAGAAGCAATTCTACCTGGTGAATGTGGTGTATGAGTCTAGGTGGAAGCTAAGGGAGCTCTGACAGACGGCCACAATTCGGGAGTATGTGCACGAGTTCATTGTATTAATGTTGCAAATCCTGTCATTATTCGGGGAAGACTCACTCTTTCACTTCATGGATGGGTTGCAAAATTGGGCAAAACAGGAGTTAAGAAGACATCAAGTAGCCAGTATGGACGAGGCCATAGCGGTAGCCGAGTCACTTGTTGACTTCAAGATGGAGTCTACCAAGTCCAAAGAAGGCAACGCCGAGAGGGGTGAGTGAGATCATGACGAGGACAATGGGAAAGGCATAGCTGATGTATACAAGGGTAATGGCAAGGGGCAATCATATAATGGACAGGGGTTCAAGAGAAACGGCAAGGGGCCAAAAAACAATAGTGAGTACGTGCCTAAAGGAGGGTGCTACTTTTGTAAAGGATCACATCGGGCAAGTGAATTCCCAGAGTTGGGTAAGCTTGCATCGAGAATTTTGCTCAGGGACACAAGGCTGAAACACGAGAAACCGCCTGCATTGGAGGGATGCACTTGGAATCTAAGCCGAAAGTAGGGGATTTCGAAGCCTATCTTGGCGCCATGTGAATAGAACATGGTGGTAGCAAGAAAAGTTGGACAGACATAGTTGAAGGGGATGGTAAGTTACAAAATGATGGCCCACTATCATACTTAAATGATGCACCAAGCAAAGGGTTCAAGTTTGCTAGAAAGGACGGGACAACGGAGGGCAGCCAAATAGGGAGTGAAAGCATAGACCTTATGCTTGAGAAGCTTCTGGACTTGGTTGAGTCATAGGGAGATTCAGGCCAAGACAAAGGGAAGGCATTAGATGGGCGGAGGATCGAGGCCATTATTGCTAGCCGTCCAAAGTACAAACGACATAAGAAGAGAGGTGATCAGTACCTTGTGAAATGGGAAGGCGAACCGCTTCATAGAGCATTATAGGTACTAGACAAAGATCTCCGACGACGCCAAGGCGAGGTGCGCACATACGTGTCCATGCTTTGTGCCGAGGGCGGAACAAAATTGGGTGAGGGAGAGTGTCATGACCCGCCACATCATCATTCCACGTAGGTGCCACTTGGCATATTTTTTTGCCATATGGAAGGGTTACATAAGTTAGGAAAAAGATCTTGGTGGAATATCCTAGAACTATGTAGAATTTCTTTAGAAAAGCTCTAGATATTTATGCATTTGTATGAAGGTTCTAGAGAAATAAAGAGGTTTCCTTAGGAAGACCCTAGAACCCTATAGAATTGTTAGGAAAGTCCTTAAAAGAATCTAGATGTGTAGAATATTCTAGAGAAGGGACTTAGTTATAAATATGGAAGGACTTGTAGAACAATTATTATTTACATACTAGCCCCTAGTTGATTAGTATAAATAGGGGACATTCATTTGTAATTCATCAACCAAGCTAAACTATCAAGTTCTCTCTAATACAAAAGCTTCCTTTGGCAATTCTCATGTGTTGTAACATTCCTTAGCGATCTTGAGTGTAGTAAGACTGACTTGGCATAGCAAGAATGTGATCAGAATGTGCAAAATCGTGAGCGAGTTGTCAAGTACCGCACGTGCGCTTAGTTTAAGACTAAGGACGTGACACTTGGCTATGGAAGAAATAATGGGATTTTGATACAGAAATCGTAGGTGTGGGAGGGAAACATGGGTGAAGGTGTAGGAATTGGAGAGAGAAACGTGGGGGAGTGGTATTAGAAGGAATATATAGTACCATTAAATTAGGAGTGTAATTAATACCCTTAAAAACCACTAATGGTATATAATTGGAAATTAGGTATACTAAATGTAATTATATCAAACCTTAAACATTGAGGGTAATATAGTTTCCTATATGGCATAGGAATGTAAATTTTTTTTTTCAAACTCAACAAGAGATAAATTGGTTTCTAATTGATAGTTTCTATAGCGATTTTTAAGTGTAACAAAGAGTATATTGTCACACCTCCTTTTTACCGCCCCGCGAAGGGGTGAAGGAGTTTTCTTCAATTAAAGGACAATCGAACAGGATTTGTTTATTTATTTCAGAGTCGCCACTTGGGAGATTTAGGGTGTCCCAAGTCACCGGTTTTAATCCCGAATCGAGGAAAAGAATGACTCTAAATTACAGTCTGCGTACCAGAATCTGGACAAGGAATTATGTTAACCCGGGAGAAGGTGTTAGACATTCCCAAGTTCCGTGGTTCTAGCACGGTCGCTCAACTATTATATTCGGCTTATTTATCTGATTTTAACAATTATGTACTCAGTGCGAATTATGATTTTTTTTGCCGCTTTTATTATTATTATTGTTATTTTTAGCAAAGAATTGCAACGTCATGAAAACGTATCTCGAACCTCGTCACAATCAATGTATCCGTGGTCATAGACACGTTTCGGCTCCGTTGAGATTTAGATTTGGGTTGCATAAATGCACACCCGTACTTAAAGAAGTAATTTTATTAAAGACGCGCCTTAAGCGACTAGTGTAGTGTTATTTTGGGCAAGGCCGTGAAATTTTGCTAAATGGCCCATCCCGGAGTCTAAGCAACTTTACAAACACATATAGAGGGCCCCGCAGCTTGTGATTTACTTGGCGAGGCACGCCTCATTTTTGTTTTAAAAGGATATCCTAAAGCGACTATGTTTTTCTATTTTTTCATTTTTCGTCCGTCTCTAAAAATGAAAGAAGAAAAGGTCCTACTTTATTTGCATGCTTACGAGTTAATTATAGTTGGGTTCCGAATATGATTCGTAGAATCTGAAAATGATGCAATCAGGGCAGTCCGTTGCCAACGCGGGCCCAGGCCCAACGTGTATGGTACAAAACTGGACCTGGGCCATCTCATTCACATGTTACTACCTAGTTACATTATACTACACATGCTCACAGTTTGCCAAATTAAAGAACTTGACAATCTAATTTTAATCCTAAACCATTTACATGCTGAAATTAACCAATAGTATCTAGCTAAACAATATTCCTACAAGTTCCGAAATGGGCTATTTGTTTAATTAGCTAACTGTTGAATGTTTAAAAATAGTCTAAATCAGCTAACATGCTTTTTGAGACATGATAATCATCAAACAATAACGAACTAACTGAACAGAGCTACTACACCATTAGTCTTTTTAACTAGCATACATAGACAGTTCGTCCACTAAGCTACTGTCAGATGTTCCATTATATATATCAAACAACTACATGATTCTAATTAGAGGTAACTAAATAATGCACATATACAACTAGAATTCAGAATATAACTAAGATAAATTCAGAACTTCAACTCTTCATTTCATATTCATGCTTCAGTTTCCATTCTACAAGAACCAGTGTATCAATTTGTGTACCTGGTATTTGGAAAGCAAAGAAGAGGAAGATCAGTAGAAGTAGCAGTAGCACACACACAGCAACAAAGCAGGTTTAGCAACACAACAAAACCACTGAAACCAGTAATAACAGTAGTAGAAATCCCAGAAGCAGATTAAAAACAAGAGAAGAGCCTAGTAGCTCAATAAAACAGTGCTTGAAAACCAACAGAAATCCCAGGAAATACCAAATTCAAACCAAGCAGTACCACAAAACAATTACAGTCAAAGCAGAAGAGAGGCAGATGCAAGAAAACTGTGGCTTTCTGATCGTGAACCCTCAAAGAAGAAAACAAACTGAAGCTCTTTGATGTAAAGCTTAGCCTTAAACACTCACTCTATTACTGACTTAGCAAGATAATAGCACAGCCTATATGCACTCTATTTCTCTAGAGTTTCAGGTTAAATCTCTAGCCTCAACACTCTTGTTTTTCTCTAGCTTATGAGGATCAAAGAACCAGCCTTAACACTTAAACTATTTTCTGGACCTTTTTTTTTCTTCTTTTTTTCCTTAATTACTGAACTTTTAGGTGTTAAAAATTCAGCCTATTCAACTCTAAAAATTACTGAATTCTGATGATAAAATCCAGCAGGTTTTTAACTTGAACTATGAATATTTTTTCTTTCTTCAAAGTTCAGCTTCCATTCACTCTTAAACTCTCCAAGAGAAACTGAATATTTTAGCTTTCAAAATGCTGTCCAAGACTGCCTGAAGAACTAATTTCCTTTTTAGTATTTTTCAGAAGATGTTTTTTTTCTTAGTCCTCTCTATATCTCTCCCCTTTTCTCTACAGGCCTCATCCCCCTCTTATACAAGTCTGTCTTCCTTCCAAACCTACTGCCCGACCCCCTTTTCCCCACTAAATTTGAAATTTTCCACTTAAAATCCACTTAAGGAAAACTTTTCCTTATTTTCAGCTCCCCATTCCCTTTTGTTCCCCATTAATACTAATCAATTCATTAGTTTAATGGTATTTTAATACTTAGTGGACAGAACACTCAAACCACCTCTCTTCCCTGTTTTCAATTCCCAAATTACCCTCCTAAAATCCCTGAAATTGCAGCTATAGCCAACGCTCCTAAGTTCTGAATGCAGCCTTATGACTCACTACTATCTAGTTGACATTATCACCAATACTAAATTCAAATCAGTTGTCAGATTCATTTCAGACCCTAGACAGTAGGATTCGATTCATCAATTGCTTAAACTTGAATCAAACAGCAACAAAATAAAGGCTAAGGCTATCGATTGACAGGGCATGACACAGCAGGTTTAGGTGACAACCAAAATAGCAGCTGTGATGAAGCAGGTCTATTGACCAAGCAATTCAGAACATTTCAAATGATCAAGCAAAAACAATGTGACGAACTGAATATACCTACAGGCTCAGTACTAAGTTCAACTATACCAACAGGCTCGTTTCAACACAACATTTAGGACAGAAACGAAGTAGGAGGGGAAATAGACTAGCATGAACCATGAAATCAAAACCAACATTACACTACTATCATGTTAAATTAATATTCAGGCCTACCGGACTAATCGACGTCACTTATTTAATCGATTACACAAATTATAACACATAACAATTACAGCAAACAGAAGCAATGATAGAATTGGACCAAATAAAAGGTCTACTGAAGATGAACAGAATTAATTAAAAGAAAAATAGAAAAATCACACAAACTACTAAAACATGCAAAGAGATACAAATAGAACACATGAACAGAAGGAAAGGAAAAATACCTCTGAATCTTAAGAACAAAAATGACCCAGTCTCGAACCGGACTCGACCTCTTTGAGGTCGAACGGACTTTAATCGAAGTGTTCTCAACCGAGAACACCTTGATTAAGGTCTATTAGACCCCAACCCTTCGTTTAATTGGACAGACCCCAAGGTTCTGGATTTCTAGGGTTCATACAGTCGATTTGGGGCTTAAAGGTTTCTGGTTAGATTTAAACCAAACCAAGCTTGGTTTGGTTACGAGTGAGGTCAGGGGAGTAATTGCTATGAATTTGGGGTGGTTTGGCATAGATGGGGTTTTGGCTCGAATCTTCAAATGAAGATTCGAGAAGATGGGGATTGATTCGAGCCAAAGGAGTAGTGGATTCGTAACCAGGGTGTTAAGGTGGATCTATGGTGTTAAGGAGGTGGCCGGCGGAGTAGTTGCCGCCGGGTTTTAGGCGAAGGGGAGCTATGGCGGCTAGGGTTTGACCTAGGTTCCATCTCTGAAATGAGAGAGACGAAGTGAGAAAGGGGGGCGTTTGGCTATGGGGGCGTGGGGTGAGAGATGGGGTCTTATATATGAAGGGGAGGGATGGATCCTGGCCGTTGGATCAGGTGAGATTGATGGCCAGGATCTCTTCACTTAAGGGAACGGTGCCATTTTGATTGAGTGGGGATTGGGTCGGTCTCAGACGGGAGTGGGTCGGGTCATGAGGGAAAACCTGGGAGCCGTTAGATCAAAAGTAATGAATGGTCCCGATTAAATACAACCATACAACGTCGTTTGGTTTAATGAAAGAAGTGAACTGGACCGTTAGATCTATTTGATCAACGGTCCAGATGGAAAGTGCCAATACGGCGTCGTTTCCTTCGTCTGAGAGACCAGCTAACCGGACTGGGTCAAATGAGTTGATTTGGGCCTGGTTTTTGGTCTCAATTTTAAGCCCACATCTCAATTCCTTCATTTTTTGAACTCTTTTTCTTTTCCTTCTTTAATTTCTAATTTAAACACAATTCCTAATTAAATTGTAAAATCAAAAATAAAACTACACAAATATTAATTAATACTTACAACAATTAACACACAAATTAAAACCTTAAAATAAAATCACACAATGACAACAAATAGAATAAAATGCATATTTTTGTGATTTTCCTTTTAGAGCCAAATGATGGTTTAATTAATTCCTAAATGCATAATTAAATCCTAAATATGCATGCAACATATATTTTTGTATTTTTCAATTAACTACAACAAGGTAATCATTTACGGACAAAATAATTACCAAAAATGTCACGCAAATTCTCAAAATTGTACCCCGAAGGCAACTTGCTTTATTTCTCGATTTCTTTTGGAGTAATTTTTGTGAAGCAAAAATCACGTGCTCACAGCTGCCCCTCTTTGTCCGAAAACACAAAGAATTTTCGTGCAAAGATAAAGTGAGCGGATACGAGCGATTTTTGCCCGGTGGAGTACTCCGTGTGAAGCATTTTTTGAAAAAGATTTAACCGAACCTTTGCTTCAAAGGTTTCCTACATATCCCTGGCTAGAAGGGAATCAGGTTAATGTAGTTCAGGAAATTTTTGTAGCTGGGACTACTATGGGACTGCCTTTTGCTGTTACTGCGGCTGCATGTTGTTGCTATTGCTTTTCGACCTCCTTATTACACCATTGCTTAAAGATAAAGAAGTTATACTAAGCTATGAGCTATGCATTACAAAATTTTATTCTCAAACTTGGTCATGTGACTGGTGTTGCCTTGTTGCCTTGTGTTTCCTCTGATGTTGCCTTTACTTCTGAATTGACTTGTATTCTCCCTTGATCGCCGATCTCGAACTGTTTATTTCCTTCTTGTGAGCTTCGCGTTATTTTCCTTCGAATCTTGAACAACCTTCCTCTGCTGGGGATTTTGTTGTCTCCCGTTGCTTTACTGACTTCAACAACAATTACTTCTTAAAATATAACACCTCCATTCTCCAGGCGGGCTCCTGATTTCAACAACTCCTTAAATGTAACACCTCCATTCTCTAGGCGGGCTCCTGACTTCAACTACTTCTTCAAAATAATTCAGCCTCCATTCTTCAGGCGGGCTCCTGACTTCATCAGCAACTTTGAAAATAACTCAGCCTCCATTCTCCAGGTGGGCTCCTGACTCCAACAACAACTTAAAAATAATTCAGCCTCCATTCTCCATGCGGGCTCCTGACTTCAACAACTTTTTTAAAAATAATTCAGCCTCCATTCTCCAGGCGGGCTCCTGACTTCATCATCTTCTTAAAAATAATTCAGCCTCCATTCTCCAGGCGGGCTCCTGACTTCATCAGCAACTAATAAATGTAACACCTCCATTCTCCAGGCGGGCTCCTGACTCCAACAACAACTTAAAAATAATTCAGCCTTCATTCTCCAGGCAGGCTCCTGACTTTAACAACTTAAAAATAATTCAGCCTCCATTCTCCCGAAAAATAATTCAGCCTCCATTCTCCAGGCGGGCTCCTGACTTCATCAGCTTCTTAAAAATAATTCAGCCTCCATTCTCCAGGCGGGCTACTGACTTCATCAGCAACTAAAAAATGTAACACCTCCATTCTCCAGGCGGGCTCCTGACTACAACAACAACTTAAAAATAATTCAGCCTCCATTCTCCAGGCGGGCTCCTGACTTCAACAACTTCTTAAAAATAATTCAGCCTCCATTTTCCAGGCGGGCTCCTGACTTCAACAACTTTTTTAAAAATAATTCAGCCTCCATTCTCCAGGCGGGCTCCTGACTTCATCAGCCTCTTAAAAATAATTCAGCCTCCATTCTCCAGGCGGGCTCCTGACTTCATCAGCAACTAAAAAATGTAACACCTCCATTCTCCAAGCGGGCTCCTGACTCCAACAACAACTTAAAAATAATTCAGCCTCCATTCTCCAGGCGGGCTCCTGACTTCAACTACAGCTTAAATGTAACACCTCCATTCTCCAGGCGGGCTCTTAACTTCAGCAACTTGAATCATCTTCTTTCAACTGTTTCCCTCAAAAGCTGGTGTCTTATTCCTCCGAAATCTGCTAGGGACAAATGCCGGTGTTTTATTCACAACTATGTTATTTTCCTTCTTCACGGACTACTTCCTTTAAAGCTGGTGCCTTCCTTCCACTTGGAACTACTTTCCTCAAGCTGGTGTTTTCACTTCTCTGAAACCTGCCGGGAATATCACTGCTGGGAAATTATCTTCCTCTTTTTAACAATGGTGGGGATGATATTGATTCAAAGGCCATTACTTTTACAACTTTGGATTATCTTGCTTCTTCCAAGATTGCTTTTCTTTAAAACTTGTATCTCCCTTCTCGTATACTGCTAGGGATTTTACTTCCTTCAAAACTTGTGTTATCTTCTCTCTTTCCCAAATGGCTATCTAATTTCAAGAAAATTTTCGTAATGAGAGAAAATTTTCTGCCCCAGTTTGGTAATCTTTTTTGTGACCCTGTCTTCCTGCTGTCAATAATATTTCCTTTCCCTGCTTTAAATCAAAGAAAAATTTGTTAGTTTAAAACGGGGCGAGTGGTCGTGCCACTTCTGCTGGGGATGGTTTTTTCCCTTTTCTTTTCCCTGCTTTGCTATAAAACTTGCTGGGGATGATATTATTTGTTAGGGCTGATATTCCTGCTGGGGATTGTTTTTCTTTTCTCTTCCTTCCCCGCTCTGTGTTGTTCGACCATTGTGGAGCTTGGTCAAGAATTTGTCGGAGTTGTTCCTGTATCTTGCAAATATGCTGGGGATCCTCTTGGAATTTGATCCATATCTTTTCAACTGTTGTTCTTTCTGTTTTTCTTCGACTTCCCCTGGAAATTTGGGCCTCTTGGGATCTAGACCCATTCATCATTTGGTTTTGCGACAAACTTCTTTTCGCTTTGTCGCCTTATCTTTGGCCTGTCCTATTCGCATTTTGCTTTGCCCCATTTTGGCCACTAGTAGTAAGCTCTGAAAATTCTTTTCAAAAACAAACTGCTGGGGAGGTAAAGTCTTTAAACCAAGAAATGAAAAAGTGATGATTTCAAAAAATAGAAAAAGAAGAAGTCTTTCTGAACAAATGCTGGGGAAAAGGAAAGAAAAGAACTTATCTGAATGATATAACCAATCCCAACGATCATGTTGTGCATTCCGGATTGATCAACCCAGTCTATTCGTATCAATCAATCTTTCGGATGGCCTCATCTCGCTGGGGATAAATAAACACTCAACTCTTTGCCAAATGTTGACCCTTTCCGCCAATCTTGCCTTGTCGCCTCATAGTGCCCTTCGAGGGGTTTTCACTAATAAGACTCTCTCATTTCTCTCAACTCTCGTCGCCTCACGGTACCTGTGAAGGTTTTCACCGATAAGACTCTCTCATTTTATTTTATTTTTCAGCTGGGGATTGGAGTGCTGTCGATATGACTCTCTTTGCTGGGGATTCTTTCGGCTATCAATTCATTTCCAGCTTATGATTTTCTTCTTTGTTGGGGATCAGAGTGTTATTCCCTACTTCCATTTGCATTGACTTAGCACTTCTCAGATACTGACCGGGAGGTCTTTTTTGGACATCAATAGGGGTTTTTGTGTATGGCTAAAAGGAAAAGGGGTATCAAAAGTTCAAAAATAATTTTTAGGGGTAAAACAGTACAACTCTTGGAATCAAACTTTCTTACCAAAATTACAAACGCAAACTTCTGCCCCAGTTTTTCTTGCTTGGGGATTTTTATTTTATTTTTTATTTTTTGTTACACTATGTTACATTATGCACACTATGTTACACTATGACCGAGCCATGAGGCGCCTACGTATCCTTCTTTGAGGAATCAGGTCAAACGTAGTTCCCAATTACTTTATTTTCTTGTGACTTTCTTTTGCCTTTATTATCATTATTTTTCTCTTTTTCTTTTTTCTTTCATTTTAATTATTGATTCCAAAAGAGGGATATGAAAGAATAAATAAGGCTCAAAAGGGGAAGCAAAGGTTAAAGTGTTTGGATAGAAGAAAGAATTGCCTCCGTCATTTCATTCTCCGATAAATGCCAACTACAAACAAACATCAATTACAATCAAAAGAAATCATACATAATATCTCTTAACTGCGTCGGAATTGATAGCCATGTCGACGCATTTCCCTTCGATATCTGTTAAACATAAAGCGCCATTAGACAACACTCTGGTTATAATGAATGGTCTTTGCCAATTCGGGGCGAACTTGCCCTTTGCTTCTGCCTGATGTGGCAGGATTCGTTTCAACACCTGCTGCCCCACTTCAAATTTTCTGGGGCGCACCTTCTTGTTGTAGGCTCTCGCCATTCTCTTTTGATATAACTGGCCATGACACACAGCTGCCAATCTCTTTTCATCAATCAGGTTCAACTGCTCTAACCGGGCTTTGACCCACTCGTCATCATCAATCTCAGCTTCAGCGACAATCCGAAGGGATGGAATTTCAACTTCCGCCGGTATTACTACTTCAGTTCCATATACCAACAAATAAGGAGTTGCACCTACTGAAGTCCGAATAGTAGTGCGATAACCCAACAATGCAAATGGTAATTTCTCATGCCATTGTCTGGACCCTTCTATCATCTTCCTCGGTATCTTCTTTATGTTTTTGTTGGCTGCCTCAACTGCTCCATTCGTCTTGGGACGATATGGGGTGGAATTGCGGTGTGCAATCTTAAACTGTTAACATACCTCTTTCATCAAATTGCTGTTAAGATTAGCACCATTATCCGTGATGATCACTTTTGGGACCCCAAATCTACAGATGATATGGGAGTGAACAAAATCCACCACTGCCTTCTTGGTTACCGACTTGAAAGTTTTAGCTTCAACCCACTTAGTGAAATAGTCGATGGTCACCAGAATGAACCTATGACCGTTGGTAGCTGCCGGCTCAATAGGTCTAATGACATCCATTCCACACGCAACAAATGGCCATGGTGCTGACATTATATGCAATTTTGTCGGCGGAGAATGAATCAAATCTCCGTGTATCTGACACTGATGGCATTTTCGCACGAAATTGATACAATCACGCTCCATAGTGAGCCAATAGTACCTTGCTCGAAGAATCTTCTTCGCCAATACATATCCGCTCATATGTGGCCCACAAACTCCAGCATGTACCTCTGTCATAACTATCGTGGCTTGACTGGCATCTATACATCTCAGCAATCCCAAATCTGGGGTTCTTTTGTACAACACTCCCCCACTGAGGAAAAATCCATTGGCCAATCACCGAATGGCTCTCTTTTGATCTCCGGTGGCCTGCTCCGGGTATATCCCCATCCTGAGGTACTCCTTGACATCATAAAACCATGGCTCGCCATCCATTTCTTTCTCTATCATGTTTCAATAAGCATGCTGATCACGAACCTGGATATGCAACGGGTCAACATGAATTTTGTCTGGGTGATGCAACATTGATGCAACATCGGCAACCTCATTGTGAACTCTTGGGATGTGTCTGAACTTCACTGATCGAAATCGCTTGCTCAGATCGTGTAAACATTGTCGATATGGTATGAGCTTCAAATCCCGTATTTCCCATTCACCCTGAATCTGATGCACCAGGAGGTCCGAGTCCCCCAGGACTAAGACGTCCAGGACATCCATGTCTGCAGCTATTCGCAGACCCAAAATGCATGCCTCATACTCAGCCATGTTGTTGGTACAATAGAAATGCAGCTGAGCCGTAACAGGATAATGACGTCCTATTTCAGAAATAAGTACCGCTCCTATTCCAACTCCCTTCGCATTTGCGGCTCCATCAAAGAAGAGCTTCCAACCTGGTTCCTCAGGTAATTCCAACTCATCTATATGCATCACTTCTTCGTCAGGAAAATATGTCCTCAACGGCTCGTATTCTTCATCAACAGGATTCTCAGCCAAGTGATCGGCCAGTGCTTGGGCTTTTTTGGCCGTCCTCACCACATAGATGATGTCAAACTCCGTGAATAATATTTGCCATTTCGCTAACCTCCCTGTGGGCATAGGCTTCTGGAAAATATACTTTAGTGGATCCAAGCATGAAATAAGATAAGTAGTGTATGATGACAGATAATGCTTCAATTTCTGGGCCACCCAAGTTAGGGCGCAACATGTCTTCTCAAGTTGAGTGTACTTAACCTCATATACTGTAAACTTCTTGCTGAGATAATAGATGGCTTGCTCCTTCCTTCTTGTAATGTCGTGTTGTCCTAGTACGCAACCAAATGAATTCTCCAGGACCGTTAGATAAAGAATTAACGGTCTCCCGGCTCAGGTGGAACCAACACAGGTGGATTTGATAAATATCCTTTGATCTGGTCAAATGCCTCCTGACATTCTGCCATCCATTCTATCGCAGCATCTTTCTTCAGTAGCCGAAAAATGGGTTCACAAGTTGCTGTGAGTTGAGCAATAAATCTGCTGATGTAATTCAACCTTCCCAACAGACTCATTACTTCTGTCTTGTTCTTCGGCGGTGGCAAATCTTGGATAGATTTGATCTTTGACGGGTCCAGTTCAATACCTCGCCGACTGATGATGAATCCCAACAACTTTCCAGATGGAACACCAAAGGCACATTTGGCCGGGTTGAGCTTAATATCATACCTTCGAAGTCTTTGAAAAAACTTCCTTAGGTCTGCAATGTGGCCTTCCTGATGCTTGGACTTTATGATCACATTGTCCATGTACACCTCAATCTCTTTGTGGATTATGTCATGAAACACAGTGGTCATTGCTCTCATGTACGTTGCCCCAACATTCTTCAAACCAAATGGCATTACCCGGTAGCAATAAGTACCTCATGACGTGATGAATGCCGTCTTTTCCGCATCTTCTTCATCCATCAGAATCTGATGATACCCAGCATAACAATCTACAAAAGATCTGATCTCACGTCCGGCACAATTGTCGATCAAGATATGGATGTTGGGTAAAGGAAAGTTGTCCTTTGGACTCGCCCTGTTCAGATTGCGGTAATCGACACACACCCTGATCTTCCCATCTTTCTTCGGCACTGGCACCACATTAGCCAACCAATCAGGATATCGAGTGACCCGAATAACCTTTGCTTGTATCTGCTTGGTTACTTCTTCTTTAATCTTCACACTCATGTCTGTTTTAAACTTCCTCAATTTCTGCTTGACGGGAGGGCATGCCGGGTTAGTGGGCAATTTGTGAACCACTAAATCCGTGCTTAACCCCGGCATGTCATCATACGACCATGCAAAAACATCTTTGAACTCAATAAGTGTTTTGATTAGTTCTTCCCTGATATTTGGTGCAATGTGGATGCTTATTTTAGTTTCCGTGATATCGTCTGCATCCCCTAAATTGATGGCTTCTGTGTCATTTAAGTTGGGCTTGGATTTCTCTTTAAACTGGTTTAACTATCTGTTTATCTCTTCGAAGGCTTCATCCTCATCGTATTCCGATTCATTATCATAATCGACCTCTTGTATAGTTAGTTCGGAATCAGATTGATCTTTTTAGACTAGGTTGAATATCCGTTGTGCATGCCATGTCATTAGAACCAATATGAAAAGAACTGTTCAGAGTTTTTTTACTTTATTAAACTGCGGGATAACAGAGTTTCACACTTTTTGCGGAATACAAAGATAAAACAAAAACTGGATTACAACTCTGAATAATCCCAAAACACAAGAAAGAAAATCCAAAGCCTGCTACCAAAACTCCCTCCCGGTAGGAAGAGGAGTAGATATACAATTGTTGACCTTGGTCTTAGGACCCACAAACTGTATGTCTGCCTTACTGGAACCCTCTCCAGCTTCTATCATGTTGACATCAGCGAACATCCTTTCAAAGCCCTCATTCAAATCTCCATCTGGCCCGATCAGGGGTCCGAAAACTTTCGGGACCGGCAACTTTCTGAACACTGCTCTGACAAATGATCTGGACAGGCGTGGGATTGGCTTAGGAAGGACCCAGACTCTTTTCTTCAACTTGCGAGCCCGCTTTACATCCGCTGCGGTAGGCTTAGCCCATAAGTATCTAGGTTCTTGGGCAAAGAAATTGGCTAGACCATTCCCTGCAGATCAATCCCCAAATCTTTTCCTGGTACAAACCCGCTGTTCAACATTTCTGAGGCTATCATGAAGGTCGCAGCCGCGATTCTGGGAAGTGGAAGGCCCCCACCCTCAAGAATTTTGTCTACTGAGACTGCGTCAAAAACCTGATAAACCCATGGGCCCTTGTCATCGTCGGTTTCTATGAAAGGCACAATGGTATCACTGACGGCATGTGTGCCGTCATCACAGTATACCACAATCTCGTGTCTATCCCATTCAAATTTGACCATCTGATGCAGTGTAAAAGGCATTGCTTTGGCTGCATGGATCCAGGGTCATCCCAACAGAAGATTATACGACACCGCCACATCTATCACTTGAAATTCCATGGTGAACTCGACCGGCCCAATTGTCAATTCCAGTATGATATCACCCACTGTGTCAGTACCGCCCCTATCAAAACCTCGGACGCAGATGTTGTTCTTGTGGATCCTATCATCAACAACCTTCAGTTTGTTCAGAGTGGCCAAAGGACAAATATTGGCACTTGACCCATTATCAATTAGTAATCGAGTGACCACCGAGTCTTCGCATTTCACAGTAAGGTAGAGTGCTCTGTACCCTCTACTGGCAACTCATTATCAGAGAATGTCACTCGGTTTACCTCGAAGATTTTGTGCGCTATTTTTTCCAAATGGTTCACTGAAAGCTTGTCTGGGACATGGGCTTCATTCAGAATCTTCATTAATGCCCGACAATGATCGCTTGAATAGATCAACAAGGATAGCAATGAAATCTGGGCTGGGGTCTTCCTTAACTGCTCTACAATGGAGTAGTCCTGTGCCTTCATCTCCTTAAAAAACTCCTCTGCTTCCTCCTCCGTCACTGGCTTCTTTATTGTTACAGGATTGGCCCTCCTCAATTCTGTGGGAGCAAAACACCTTCCTGAACGAGTTAACCCCTGGGCCTCGCATACTTCTTCCACAACCTCCTTCCCTTTACGCATCACCGTCACTTGACTGTAACTCCATGGCATAACTTTCTCACTTGTTATCGGCAACTACATTACTGGCCTGATAACAACTAGCTCTACGCGGGCCCCTTTCACTACCAACACTGGTGTGCTTGATACTCCCTATAGCATTACCCTGACTGACTCTAGCTTCTTCGTAGCAACAGACGAACCTTTCCCCACTACCACAAATGGCTTGTCATCTACCTTTCCCAACTGTACCACTGCATTTCCACTGGTCGACTTTTCCTTTGGACTGGCACGAATCATCATTACCGTTTGTGAGGGTTTCTTGGGCTCTCCCCCTTCGTGCATTAGTTCGATCATGTAAGCCTCGTGGTGCACCGGCAACGGGTTCTCATTGATGTTGGGTGCCTCTGGTGCCTGAACCTCGATCCTATTTGTGTTAATAAGATCTTGTACGACAGTCTTCAACTTCCAACACTTCTCAGTATCATGCCCGGGAGCCCCCGAACAATATTCACAGCTTACTGAGTGGTCCAGATTTTTGGGAAGGGGACTTGGCAATTTGGGTTCAATAGGACTTAATAGGCCTAACTGCCTCAACTTGTGGAACAGAGTAGTATAAGTTTCTCCCAATGGGATAAATGTTCTCAACCTCTGCACCCTTTCATTCCTGAAAGTCTGATTCCCATGGAAACTTGGCCCTGAAGGATTCCTGTAGGCCCTTGGTGGTGGATATGTGTTTTGTGGAGGTGGATATGTATGTTGGGGAGGTGGATATGTATGCTGGGGAGCCAATGCACGCCATTGCGGGCGAGCCGGAGGCTGGGCGTAAGTTTGGGCGTGATGGACGGAAAAATGTGGCTCTTGTGGTGGATAATAGGGTTGTGGAGGGTTGTATGGAGTGTGTGGATAATTTGGGTAATGGGGTCTGGGTTGGTAGCGAGGGGAAGGACCTCTGGATTTGGACTAAGTACCTGTTTCTACTATTGCGACCTCCTCTCTCTTCTTTTTCCCGAGCGCACCTCCCGTGCCGCTTTGGATAGCCTGAGTTATAGCCTTGATTACTGAATAACTCATTATCTTGTTGGACCTGAGTCCTTCTTCAACCATACTGCCCATTTTTACTACTTCATTGAAAGATTTATCAACTGATGTCACCAGGTGACCAAAGTAAGTTGGCTCCAACGTTTGTAAGAAGTAGTCCACCATTTCACCTTCCCTCATTGGTGGATCGACTCTTGCTGCTTGTTCTCTCCAACGGAATCCGAATTCCTTGAAGCTCTCTCCAGGCTTTTTCTCAAGTTTTAACAATGTGAAACGGTCGGGGACGATCTCAAGGTTATATTGGAAAAGACCCGCAAATGCTTGTGCTAGATCGTCCCAGGTATACCACCTGCTAGGATCCTACCTCGTGTACCATTCTAATGCGGACCCGCTTAAACTTTGACTGAAATAAGCTATCAGCAGCTCATCCTTTCCACCTGCCCCTCTCATCTTGCTACAGAAACCTCGTAAATGTGCCATGGGATCACCATATCCCTCATATAGATCAAACTTTGGCATCTTAAAACCTGTCGACAATTGAACATCGGGGAAAGGACACAGATCTTTATAGGACACACTGACTTGGCTGCCCAATCCATGCATATTCCTGAAGGATTGCTCCAGGCTTTTCACTTTACGGAGCACTTCGTCCTGCTCCGAATTCTTAGCTGGCCTCTCAGTTTCTGTCGGGAGCTGAAGGTGAGGGGTGTAAGTGTACAGCTCGGGTGCTTTAAAGGTGAGTTCAGGAGGATAGTATTAATTGTCGTGAACCTGAAATACTGGTTCATCGGATGATTTTTGCAATATGGCGGGTGGAGGTGCCACGAAAATAGGAACAACTGGTGGATGAGGGTTTTGTTTGGGTGGTGAAGCTTGGGGATTATAGGAAGTTTCCCCTTGATAGTATTGGGCAATGGGGAAGCTCGTTGATGGACCAGTGGAAGGGTGTTCCGGAGTCCGAGCTGGTGAAAGGGTAGGAGTAGGGGGAAGTATTGGTGGTGTTTGTCCCTTAGCCCAGGCTAGGTGCATCCCAGCTATCTCTTGTCTCAACCTGTCTACTTCCTCCTTCATCATTTGCATCTCCGTCTTTTCCTCCTCAACACTTTTGTCCGAACCAGACATACTTTCCGGAATGGGCCCTTTAGATCTTGTGTGGTAATGGTAATCTGCCAGAACGTTCTAACGAGCTAACTGTTTTGAAATCTCTTTCTCTGATATAAACAACAAACTTGTTAGCGTTAGAGTTTAACACATATTGCAATTTCACATTGGGGAATGCAATGTTCCTAGGCAGTTTAACCATTTCTAACATGTTTTTGCTTCGATTGCATGCGTCATCCCGGCTTACTATTTCTTTTTATGTCCTTTTTTCCTTTCTTTTATTCACAATGCCTTTTTTTTAGTGATGGTCGAATCTTATGTGGATTGCCTACGTATCATGTCCCCGAATGAATCAGACCGGGCGTAGTTCTGCCATAAATAAAGACACAAAATTTTTTATTTTACTTTATTACCAAAATATGCTATTACAAGCTACCTATTTGAAAAAGGACAAACAAAATACAGACTCCACATTATTAACATTGTTTGATATGAAAAGAGAACAGAAGGGTAGACAACAGTCTTTTAAAAGCAACAATGTAGCCTTGAACTAGAGATACATTAAGGCCTTGAATTTTGGTGCCTGCGAGGCATCGTTCGGCCTTTCCGCGGGCTTTGGTGCAAGGCCTCTTTGCAAGCTTTTTAATTCCTCCATGATCCGGTGGACATAACCCATGATTGAGGCAAAAAGGGTATCACGGGGCATTTCCTCACAGGTTAGGCACCTCGTGGTGATGTAGTGCCCAATCTCATCGATCCTACCCCTGATTCTATCCCTTTCCATACAAAGTTGTTCTATTCGTCGATTCTTTAATCCCAATAATTGAGTGTTTTCAACGAGCCGATCTTGGAATCTCTCCATTTGTTCTTCCATTCAGGCTATTAAATCATAGCAGCGCTCCCTGTCCATTCTAGCATCTCGGGCTTGTTTAAAGACCCGATCTATGAGAGTGGTATTTGTTTCTCTTAATATTTCAATGCTCCCTTCATAATCCCTTCTCACTTGCCATAGGTGCTTTTTCCGCGCTGCTGCACCTTTTGCCCATCTGGCCTGCATTCTTGCTATGCTAGCCTCGGATCTTTCCAAGTCCTTTCGGCTTTCAATGACCCGATTCCTTAACCATGCTATTAGCCTTTTATCGGACCGGCTTCTCCGTTGGTTATCGGCATCCATTATGACTTGTTGGTTTTGAGCTCTAAGGGAGTCATTTTCTTGGGCTGATTTCTTTTTGTCCCCGTCATCGGCCGCGGTCTGAATTTCTCTTTCAAACTGAAGATCTGTGACCTGCTGCTTCAACTTGCCTATTGTGGCCCTGTATTCTTCTTCTTTCGCCAACCAATCCCAATGCTCTTGTGATGACTTGGCAAACTCTTGAAGGTAAGGTCTTTTAGCCGGCCTTCCAGATGACACTTCCCCTTTGTACCAAGCCTGATATCCGGGTGAAACTTCCCCTCTTGCCTGATTCAGTACACAAGTATTTGCCTCCAAGTATTGACATTGGCTCCAAATCTGGCGGACCCTTGCTTCAGGAAACTGGCCATCGGAACTGATCTCAGTCACTTGGGTGCTCAGGTCCTCATCTTTCGGCACTATCTGACACCTCCCAAGTTGCCTCAAAACCCGATACGGCGCATAAGGTTGAATGCTCTTAAGCCCCATTAAGAGAAAATGGGGCCTAGCTACTGGCATATATATGACTTCGTCGATCGATAACCATCCCAGTGTCCACTGTATTTGACTGGCGTTGAGGGTCCGAAAGTATGAGGTCCATGCCGAGACTCCTTCAGGTAAGCGGGACTCATTAATTCTGGTGTAGAACTCCTCTATGCAGGTTTTCTCAGAAGATCCATGGCTCAGGAACTGGGCTCGGTGATATAGGTGTTCGGTCATCCACATTTGCAATAACAAGTTACACCCTTCGAAAAAGTTCCCTCCGGCTTTGCAGGCCGTGAGAGCTCGGAAGATATCATATACAATCATGGGCTCAAGCGGGCTGTCATCTTGAGTGAGCAAAGTACTGACGACCCCAGCTATCTTTATGTCAATATTCCCGTCTTTTCTTAGGAACACTAAAAGCCCTAAGAAGGTTATCATGAAAGCAACCCGTCTATGTTCATCCCACTTTCGACGGTTACTTTTGCTGCACAACTTGTTTTCTGGCTTGTTGAATCCTCCTACGTGGCCATATCTTTGGTATATGAAGCTCAGAGTGCAAAAACCTTTCACCAAGTCTGGGTTATGGATCGTTCTGACTATCTTTAACGAGTCCAAAAACCGGAGCACCGCTACGGCTCTTGGAGCAACCAGGTATTTACGCCTCAACGGAACCTCAGCACTGCCGATGTACCCGGCTATTTCCTCTAAAGTCGGGGTGAGTTCAAAGTCCGAGAAGTGGAAGACATTGTGTGTCGGGTCCCAGTAAGTGACTAGTGCCCTTATAATATCCCCTTGAGGCCTGATACCCAACAAACCCGTGAGACCTTTCAGATGTTTCTTGACTTCGTCTCGCCCTTCTTTGCCTAAATCATTCCACCATAGCCGCAGCTGGAGGGGGATTTTATTCATGATTGAAAAAGGTTCATTTTGAGTCGTGCTCATTCTGCACATTTATTAATGTGTTTAAACAAAAGAAAATTTATTTGACTCAAAACGATTTGATTATTTTTCATAAAAGAAAGACCCGATTTTCCGAACACGGCCTTTCAGCACTTCAGGGACGAAGATTTTAAGGTTGTGTGAGTCAACCGATCAAAAATCAAAAAAATGACAGGAGTGGCCGTTTATGCAAAGTCAGCCTTCCGGCGTCTCTTTCGGGAACATTCGGCTATTTCTGACAAAAACGACATCGCCCGACTCTTTGACGAAATTTAAAATTTGACATTTTTTGTCTATTTTTGCAAAATGGGAGGTTGGACCCGACGAGGGTTGCCTACGTATCTTACGCCCTGTGAGAATCAAACCGGCGTAGTTCGCCCAACATAAACTAAACTTATAAACAAAACTCCTTTCTTTTGTTTTTTCAAACAAATCAAACCGGCATTTTTCTTTTTTTTTCATAATTTTGGCAGGATTTTAACACTACTTGGACATTGGTTTTATTTTTCAAAAAAAAAAAAATAAGTAGTTATCTCCCTACACTGCTATTTTTATTTTTCTCTTTTTCATAATTTTTCAAAAATTCCCGATTTCAGAAGCCGATCAGCATGCAGATCTGAAGCAAAATAAATGTGCAAAACAATCAAGATGCAGCAGGATGGTCTATTTCCATTTCAGGTTGCTTGTCCTAGACGGACCCAACCCCTGTGTTGAGTCCCCTAAGTCAAATGCAACATGATGCAAATAAACGTTCCTACTAGGGATCCGACATGAAGTCAAGTTATTCTAGATTCAACCTGGGTATATGTTCTAGACAGTGTACCCGAGCGGACAACTCGAGTTGAGGAAGGAGCTCCTTTACGGGAACTAAAAGGCCAGCCGGCTTAGAAACTTTTCGAGCCTCTTTTATTTCAGGGTATGACACTAACAGAATAAGGAGTCTCAACCAGTAAGCACATCCCCAAAGGTGAGAAGAGAAGGTTTCGGCACAGTTTATATGTACAGTTCAAATAATATCAAAGCGGTAAAAAAAATATCATTTTACACATTTAGGCCAAAACATGTAATAAGATAACATAATAAATAAAGCCAAATATAACAATTCATCTATGCTCGAATTCTGAACCCTGAACCAGAGATTCTGGGAATTCTTCCCCAGCAGAGTCGCCAGAGCTGTCACACCTCCTTTTTACCGCCCCGCGAAGGGGTGAAGGAGTTTTTTCCAATTAAAGCACAATCGAACGGGATTTGTTTATTTATTTCAGAGTCACCACTTGGGAGATTTAGGGTGTCCCAAGTCACCGGTTTTAATCCCGAATCGAGGAAAAGAATGACTCTAAATTACAGTTTGCGTACCAGAAATCTGGACAAGGAATTCTGTTAACCCGGGAGAAGGTGTTAGGCATTCCCAAGTTCCGTGGTTCTAGCACGGTCGCTCAACTGTTATATTCGTCTTATTTATCTGATTTTAACAATTATGTACTCAATGCGAATTATGACTTTTTTTGCCGCTTTTATTATTATTATTGTTATTTTTAGCAAAGAATTGCAACGTCGTGAAAATGTATCTCGGACCTCGTCACAATCAATGTAGCCGTAGTCATAGACACATTTCGACTCTGTTGAGATTTAGATTTAGGTAGCATAAATGCACACCCGTACTTAAAGAAGTAATTTTATTAAAGACGCGCCCTAAGCGACTAGCGTAGTGTTATTTTGGGCAAGGCCGTGAAATTTTGCTAAACGGCCCGTCCCGGAGTCTAAGCAACTTTACAAACACGTATAGAGGGCCCCGTAGCTTGTGATTTACTTGGCGAGGCACACCTCATTTTTGTTTTAAAAGGATATCCTAAAGCGACTATGTTTTTCTATTTTTCCGTTTTTCGTCCGTCTCTAAAAATGAAAGAAGAAAAGGTCCTACTTTATTTGCATGCTTACGAGTTAATTATAGTTGGGTTCCGAATATGATTCGTAGAATCTGAAAATGATACAATCAGGGCAGTCCGTTGCCAACGCGGGCCCAGGCCCAACGTGTATGGTACAAAACTGGACCTGGGCCATCTCATTCACATGTTACTACCTAGTTACATTATACTACACATGCTCACAGTTTGCCAAATTAAAGAACTTGGCAATCTAATTTTAATCATAAACCATTTACATGCTGAAATTAACCAATAGTATCTAGCTAAACAATATTCCTACAAGTTCCGAAACGGGCTATTTGTTTAATGAGCTAACTGTTGAATGTTTAAGAATAGTCTAAATCAGCTAACATGCTTTTTGAGACATGATAATCATCAAACAATAACGAACTAACTGAACAGAGCTACTACACCATTAGTCTTTTTAACTAGCATACATAGACAGTTCGTCCACTAAGCTACTGCCAGATGTTCCATTATATATATCAAACAACTACATGATTCTAATTAGAGGAAGCTAAATAATGCACATATACAACTAGAATTCAGAATATAACTAAGATAAATTCAGAACTTCAACTCTTCATTTCATATTCATGCTTCAGTTTCCATTCTACAAGAACCAGTGTATCAATTTGTGTACCTGGTATTTGGAAAGCAAAGAAGAGGAAGATCAGTAGAAGCAGCAGTAGCACATACACAACAACACAGCAGGTTCAGCAACACAGCAAAACCAGTGAAACTAGTAATAACAGTAGCAGAAATCCCAGGAGCAGATTAAAAACAAGAGAAGAGCCCAGTAGCTCAATAAAATAGTGCTTGAAAACCAACAGAAATCCCAGGAAATACCAAATTCAAACCAAGCAGTACCACAAAGCAATTACAGTCAAAGCAGAAGAGAGGCAGATGCAAGAAAACTGTGGCTTTCTGATCGTGAACCCTCAAAGAAGAAAACAAACTGAAGCTCTTTGATGTAAAGCTTAGCCTTAAACACTCACTCTATTACTGACTTAGCAAGATAATAGCATAGCCTATATGCACTCTATTTCTCTAGAGTTTCAGGTTAAATCTCCAGCCTCAACACTCTTATTTTTCTCTGGCTTATGAGGATCAAAGAACCAGCCTTAACACTTAAACTATTTTATGGACTTTTTTTTTTCTTCTTTTTTTCCTTAATTACTAAACTTTTAGGTGTTAAAAATTCAGCCTATTCAACTCTAAAAATTACTGAATTCTGATGATAAAATCCAGCAGGTTTTTAACTTGAACTATGAATATTTTTTCTTTCTTCAAAGTTCCGCTTCCATTCACTCTTAAACTCTCCAAGAGAAACTGAATATTTTAGCTTTCAAAATGCTGTCCAAGACTGCCTGAAGAACTGATTTCCTTTTTAGTATTTTTCAGAAGATGTTTTTTTTTCTTAGTCCTCTCTATATCTCCCCCCTTTTCTCTACAGACCTCATCCCCCTCTTATACAAGTCTGTCTTCCTTCCAAACCTACTGCCCAACCCCCTTTTCCCCACTAAATCTGAAATTTTCCACTTAAAATCCACTTAAGGAAAACTTTTCCTTATTTTCAGCCCCACATTCCCTTTTGTTCCCCATTAATACTAATCAATTCATTAGTTTAATGGTATTTTAATACTTAGTGGACAGAACACTCAAACCACCCATCTTCCCTGTTTTCAATTCCCAAATTACCCTCCTAAAATCCCTGAAATTGCAGCTATAGCCAATGCTCCTAAATTCTGAATGCAGCCTTATGACTCAGTACTATCTGTAGACGTGTGATTTTTGACCCTCCCCGGGAATTTTCACATTTTTAGCGTGAATATTTAAATTGGGTCTAATATAGTCATTTGACTATTTTACTTTATTTCGTCGCAAAAGAAAAATTACAAAAAATATATATATAAATTTTAACTTATGTATTTCTCATAAACTTGAAAAATACAAAAAAAGAATAGTACCTTATTTTTGTACTTTGTATAATTTCGAAAATTATAAAAAAAATATATATATAGTTTTATTAATGTTTTGTAGTCATTTTGAACTTAAAAAAATATAAAAATAGTACTTTATATTTTATCTTTATATAAAAACAAAAATGACAAAAAAAGTTTTATTTATGCTTTGTAGCTATTTTAATCTTGAAAAAATACTAAAAAAACAAAGGGAGAAATTGCTTGCATAGGATTAATTAAATAACCTCGTGTTTTTATTCTCGGGTCTGGACAAAGAATAATATTTGGGTTTAAACTACCCGTTTTTAGGCCTAATTTTCGGACCTAGCCCATAATAATCCGAGCCCACCACACACGGGGGACACGCATGGGGAACACGGACGGAACACCACACACGGGGAACCCCACCGCGCATGGGGGACACAAATCTTGGACCCCTACACACGTGAGGTCCATGTTTCTTTGCACAGGCTACAAAATACACGGACAAGGCTACAGGGAAGGGGGATGGATTTTGAAAAAGTTTTGGAGGAGAGCACATACACGCCTGGGAGCTTCTTCTTCCAAAAAGAAAACCCTAGGAGAAAAATACCCTACCCAAAACCACCAGCTCCCTCCATCCCTTCCGGCAGCCCCACGCACCAGCCCCGTCGAGCAGCAGCTGTTGCTGCTGCGTCGTCATTGCCCCTCGACCCCATTCCCTCACGTCCAAACGCCACCACCAAACAGGCCCGTCAACAGCCCCCCCTCGTCGGAACTACTGCCCAGCTCGTCAGCTCCACACACAGCCCGAACGACCACAAGCAGTCCACCATTGCTGCTTCACTCTCTCACGTCCAAACGCTACCACCAAACGACCCTTCCAGCGATGCCAAGCTACCAAACGACCAGCTTTGTTTCACCGCCTCCAAAACTCTCCGTCACTTTCTCGTCATGACCAAACTACCAGTGAACCACCCCCTCCTTCACGTCCGTCGTCCAACCCCCCACGTCCAAACGATCATTTGGAAATACCAGTAGCATCCATGACCCATTCTTCGTCCGTTCGCGTTCGAGTTTCTGGCGCAAGCGTTTGAGCCTTGATGACTATTTCCATGGGTTCCCGTTCGAGGTTATCCATTGAGGTCGATGTTGAGGGCTGGTCCATGGCCCTATCCGTTTCTGTTTGTTCAGGTTAGTAAACCTCAAGTATTAGATAAGGAAATGTTACGTTGAATGTTCGAAGATGCAATATAGAAATTGGTATGATAATTTTCTGGTTATGTTTTCACCGTATGCATTTTTGTTCATTTTTGCGTTATGTTATTCTTGTTTATTTGATGTGATTTGATTAAGTTGGATTAGTTGTTCTATGACACAGTTTGACGTTAATTTGTTCGTCCCATCCCTTGCTTAGTTCATTTGGACAAAATTAGTATTAGTACATGTTGTTACTACTCCCGAAACACTCATTCGCTAAACTTCCTTTATTAAACTTTTGACAAGTTATGAGATTTTAGTTGTAAAGAGGCTGTAAGGTTTGGTATTGTTATAGGTATTAAAAATGGCATCCTTTAAAAATGGAAATGAGACGAGCCTCGTCAAATAAAAATACAAACTGCGGGGCCCTCAACAATTGGTCATAATAAATACTTAGAATTTGGGATGGGTTGTTTAGTGAATTTCATTGCCTTCCCCAAAGATAATAACGCGTTAGACTCTTTAGACGCGATTTAATAAATCCTACCTTCTTAAACCCGGGTGCACATTTATGTGACCCAAATTCAAATCTCAGCGGAGTTGAAATGTGTCTCTAATCATGGGTACATTGATTGTGACGAGGTTCGAGATGCGTGTCCATGACGTTGCAAATTCCTTTTAAAAAATAATAATGAGACGAGCCTCGCCGGAATAAAATAAAAAATTGCGGGGCCCTCAGTAAATATTTTCTTTTAAATTGCTTAGACTTCGGGATGGACCGTTTAGCAGAATTCCACGGCCCTACCCAAAGTTGATGATACGCTAGTCGCTTTAGGTGCGCCTTTAATAATTAAATTTTCTTAAACTCGGGTGCACATTGATGTGACCCAAATCCAAATCTCAATGGAGTCAAAGTGTGTCGACGACCACGGGTACATTGATTGTAACGCGGTTCGAGATACATTTTCACAACGTTGCAATTCCTTGTAAAAATAATAATAATAATTATGAAAGCGGTAAAAAGTTAAAATTTGCACATAAGTTCATATTTGCATAAAATCAGATAATCAAGCCGAATATAACAGTTGAGCAACCGTGCTAGAACTACGGAATTCGGGAATGCCTAACACCTTCTCCCGGGTTAACAGAATTCCTTATCCGAATTTCTGGTGCGCAGACTGTAATATGGAGTCATTCTTTTCCTCGATTCGGGATTAAATTGGTGACTTGGGACACCCTAAATCTCCCAAGTGGCGACTTTGAAATAAATAAATAAATCCCGTTTTGATTGTCCTTTAATTGGAAAAAACTCCTACACCCCTCGCGGGGACGGAAAAAGGAGGTGTGACAGCTCTGGCGACTCCGCTGGGGATAGACCCAGAACCACTGGTTCAGGGTTAGTAATTCGAGCTTAGATAAATTGTTATATTTGGTTTTATCTGATTTTGTTATATGTTTGGGCTCAATGTGCTAAATAATGCTTTTACCGCTTTGATATTATTTGAACTGTATATAAACTGTGCCGAAACCCTTCTCTTCTTACCTCCGGGGAGAAGCTCGCTGGTCGAGACTCCCAATTCTGTTAGTGTCATACCTTGAAATAAGAAAGAGGCCGGACAAGTTACAAAGCCGGACGACCCCGCAGGTCCCCGGTACGTAGCCCCCTCCTCGATTCGAGTTGTCCGCTCGGGTACACTGTCTAAAACACATACCCAGGTTTGAACCTAGAATAACTCAGCTTCATGCCGGATCCCTAGTAGGAACGTTTATTTGCATCATGTGCATTTGACTTAGGGGATTCAACACAGGGGTTGGGTCCGTCTAGGACAAGCAACCTGAAAATAATAGACCATCTTAAGGCATCTTATGTGCTACATGTTGTATTTATTCAAGGGTAAAAGGGTCATTTGGCGGACCAATGATAGTTGAGGACAAATGGCACTCCTTATCATGCTGATCACGTTAAATAAGAAAGTTGCATGATTTTTTTTAGATAAGCATGCTATTATGTTAATTAAGCACATGGGGAACATTTGTGGAATTCAAGAAGCCTTGGTATTCCATATGTCCCCCACACTTCATTTTTGGGAAAAACACATAGAGAACATTTGTGGAATCCAAGAAGTCTTGGAATCCACGATGTCCCCCATGCTTCATTTTTGGGAAAAGCACATGTGGACCATTTGTGGAATCCAAGAAGTCTTGGAATTCCCTATGTCCCCCACGCTTCATTTTTGGGAAAAGCACATGGGGAACATTTGCGGAATCCAAGAAGTCTTGGAATTCCCTATGTCCCCCCATGCCATACTTTTGAAAATAATAACAAAAATAATAATAAATAAAAAGGAGCACTGAAAATTCAAAAAGATTTTGTATGTTGTCATCATTCTCCACAAATTAGAAAATCGTGAAAAAGAGGAGAAAATAACAGTGTAGAGATATAACTACTTATTTTTAGAAAAAAAAAATAATGTCCAAGTAGTGTCGAAACTCTGCCGAAATTTTGAAAAAAAGAAAAAGAAAAAAGAAGGAATGTTTTATGTTTTTCGTGCGAAACTCTGCCGAAATATTGAAAAAAAGAAAAAGAAAAAAAAAGGAATGTTTTATGTTTTTCGTTAGTTTGTTTGTTTGTTATGAATGAAAAATAATAGTTTGTTTGATTGTTGTGAAAAAAATAGAAAATGGAAAAGGGTCTTCTCAAAAATAGTTTATTTGACCGAACTACGCAGGTTTGATTCTCACCGGATGTGAGATACGTAGGCAACCCTCATCGGGTCCAACCCCACCTTTTGCTAAAATAGCCAAAAACCAATAAATAAATAAAAAACGTGTCAAAAATTTTAATCTTGTCATAAATAAGTCGGGTGGTGTCCAACCTCCCCTTTTGCTAAAAATAGCCAAAAAATATATGTCAAATTTTAATTTTTTCATAAAGAGGTCGGGTGACGCTATTTTATCAAAACATAGCCGAATGTTCCCGAAAGGGACGCCGGAAGGCTGACCTTGCATAAACAGCCACCTTGGGTCATTTTTTTAGATTTGGTCCAGTTAACCCACACAGCCTTAAAAATCTTCGTTCCTGAGACGCTGAAAGGCCGTGTTTGCAACACCAGGTTTTTATTATAATTTGAAAAAACAAAAACAAAGAGTCAGCGATCAGGTGAATACCGTTTGAATTTTTTGTCATAATAAGCCGAGCCAGCTTCGGCCGCGTCTTAAACCGTTCTTGCCGAAATAGCCTTAGAGTATCTTTCAGTTGTCGAAAGGTTATTTTCGTAAAAGAACGGACAAGTTTGTAAAGTGTCATAAAATAATCCTCCTCGGCCTCAAAATTCATGTGAAAGTTGGAAGGGGCCACGTTTGCAAAACAACCATTTGGTTAAAATTAGCAAACGGAGAAAGGAAGTTGGCCATTTGTTTTTGAAGTTTGTAAATCTTTTGATTAGAATATGTGGGTTGTTTGATTTTCGAGTTTGTAGGTCATCTTCAAACCTTTGAAACCCAGTTTATTCTAATATGAAAATTGAGAAAATATTTATTATTGTTTATCTTTTATGGGCCGAACTACACAAGGTCTGATTCATGCGGGGTCATGATACGTAGGCAATCTTTATAAGATTCGACCACAAACGAAAAAAAAAAGAAAAAGAAAAGGAAAGTGAATAAATAAAAAAGGAAAAAGTGGAATGGAGGGTTTCCGAAACACTTGAAAAAGGCACAAATAAAAACCAGCCGGGAGGATGCACGCGATAGGAGCAAAAACATGTTAGAAATGGTTAACTGCCTAAGAGTATTGCATCCCCCAACATGCAATTGCAATATCTGTTAAAACTCTAACAAGTTTGTTGTTTGTCCAATTCCAAACAGTTAATTGTTAAAGCGTACTGGCACCATACCATTATCAAAAGGGATTATACCATAAAGCATGACTGGCTCAGAAAATAGTGTTGAGTCGGAAAGGACGGCGCATCAGATGTTGAAGGAGGCGATGGCCAATATAGAAAAAATGAGATAGGAAATGCATGAAATGCGGCTAGCCGTGGCTAAGGTGCCAAAGGGGCCCGAACCACTCGTCACTCCTACTTCCCCACCGGGACACACACCGGAATACCCTTCACCCGGCCCTTCAACAAGCTTCCCCATTGCCCAATACTACCAAGGGGAAACTTCCTATAATCCCCAAGCTCCACCACCCAAACAAAACCCTCCTCCGCCAATCGTCCCCGTCTTCGGGGCACCTCCACCAGCCACACTGCAAAGATCCTCCAGCGAGCCGTTGTTTCAGGCTCATGATAACCAGTATTATCCTCCTGAACCAACCTTTAAAGCACCCGAACCATACACTTACACCCCTCACCTCCAACTCCCAGCAGAAACTGAGAGGCCGACTAAGAATCCGGAGCAGGATGAAGTGCTTCGTAAAATGAAAAGCCTGGAGCAATCTTTCCGGAGTATGCATGGATTGGGCAGCCAGGTTAGTGTGGCCTACAAAGATCTGTGCCCTTTCCCTGATGTGCAATTGCCAGCAGGTTTAAAGATGCCCAAATTTGATCTATACGAGGGGCATGGTGATCCCATGGCACATCTGCGAGGTTTCTGTAGTAAGATGAGAGGAGCATGTGGAAAGGATGAGCTTCTGATAGCTTATTTCGGTCAAAGTTTAAGCGGGTCCGCACTCGAATGGTACATGAGGCAGGATCCTAGCAGGTGGTATACCTAGGACGATCTAGCACAAGCATTTGCGGGTCACTTCCAGTATAACCTTGAGATAGTCCCGGACCGTCTCACACTGTTAAAACTTGAGAAAAAGCCTGGAGAGAGCTTCAGGGAATTCGAATTCCGTTGGAGGGAACAAGCAGCAAGAGTCGATCCACCAATGAGGGAAGGTGAAATGGTGGATTACTTCTTACAAACTTTGGAGCCAACTTACTTTGGTCACCTAGTGACGTCAGTTGGTAAATCTTTCAACGAAGTAGTAAAAATGGGCGGTATGATCGAAGAGGGACTCAGATCCAACAAAATCCTGAGCTATTCGACGATTAAAGCAACCACTCAGGCCATCCAGAGCGGCGCGGGAGGTGCGCTCGAGGTCGCATCAGTCGAAGCAGGTACTGGGTCCAAATTTAGAGGTCCTTCCCCTCACTACCAGCCCAGACCCCATCACCCAAATTATCCACACACTTCATACAACCTTCCACAGCCCTACTACCCACCATCAAAGCCACTCTTTTCAGCCCATCATGCCCAAACCTGCCCCCGAGCTCCATATAATCCGCCTCAGTATTATCCTCCGAACAATGTCTGGTCACAGGTTCAACCATCAGATCACCCCATATGGCAAGGGCCAGCACCACATAATGCATTCTTGCCTTCACAACGCTTTCGAGCACCCAACGACCCTAGAAAACAGGGGCATGGAGGGGAACAAAGGCAAAGAAATAGTTTCACACCGATTGGGGAGCCCTACACAAGTTTGTGTTAAAAGTTAAAGCTTTCTGGCCTGATTGAGCCGCTCCTTGGCTATACTCCAGACCCGTATGCAAAAGGATTTGATCCTGCTGTACGATACATGTACCACTCTAATGTCCAAGGACATAGCATTGAAGACTGTCGTTCTTTGAAAAAGGAAATAGAAAGAATGATTCAAGAAGGGGTAATTGTGGTCAATGACAGTGGCAGGGAGCACGCGAATCCTCTTGAGAACTTGTTGACTGATGTTGATGATACTGAAGTTGGTGATGGTCTTGGCAATGTTGATATAGAGCTCAATGGCTAAAATGTCGTGCTTGGTAGTTGGAAAGACACTCCATTTTGGGTCAGCCGGAGAGGATCTTTGATGGTTTATTTTGTTGTCATTTCTGTTGTGTCAAACCCTCCTGTCCCTCCATTTTTTTTTTAGTTTGGTCTAGGTTTGTTTCATGGTGTACTTTGGTTTGTTTTGCTTGCTTTGTTATTCGAACCATTCCACTGTTAGTCTAATGCAAATTTCGGTCTTTTATTTCCAGTAATTTTCTTTGTTTAGTTCTTCTATTCTTTTGTTGTGTCTTTTGTTTAAACACCGATTCTAGTGACATGACATGCGCACACAGTTTGGGCCTCATCTTAAAAGTTAATCATAAAACCCTAGGAAGGTGATCAAAGCATTTAAAGGAAATAAGAACGGTTTGAGATTATTTGGAGCCCGAGTCGTGTGGAGCTAGGGCAAGTAAAACACAAAGAAAACCGTTAAAAGAAAGATTCGCCGAATTGGCATGAGGGTCGTTCAAGATAATGAGAGTGAGAGTGTCGCCCAACGGTGCTTTAGAATTGACAAATGAAAAAGCAAATATGAATATGATTGTCAAGTCCAACACCATCAGAAGAGACCGCAAATCTTTGTTTAATTGTGTTGTTTGCACTTGGCATGTTTTGAAGACTGGAATGACGAAGGCATTTTGTTCTGCTACCTAAACACTTTATCCTTCGTTAACCCCTTTTGAGCCTTATTGTTTTTCTTTCGTACCCCTCGTTCGGAATCAGTAGAAACGAATAGAAAACGCAAGCATGGCAGGTAAAGAAAAAAAAGAAAGAAAAGAAAACAACAAAACAAAAAAAAAAGAAGAAAAAAAAAAAGAAAAAGAGAAAAGAAAAGAGAAATGGTAACAAAAAAAAAGTCAGAACAAAATAGAGGAGTTGGGAACTACGTTCGACCTGATTCCTCAAAGTGGATACGTAGGCGCCTCACGGCTCGGTCATGGTGTTAAAAATATAAAAAAATAATAATAATAAAAATAAATAATCCCCAAGCAAGAAATTGGGGCAAAGGTTGCGTTTGTTGCAAACAAATATGATTCCGAAGGTTATAATTTTAAACCCCAAATTTATTTTGTTTTTGAGCTTTAAATACCCTTTCTTTCTAGCATATCCGAAACCCACATTACGGTCCAAAGAAAAACCTTCTGATCAGTCTTCAAAAGATGCCAAGTCAGACAAATGAGAGTCTTACCGGTGAACATAACATTCTGTTCCACAGCAGAAAGGACTCTAATCCCCAGCAGAAGAGCCATACCGGCAACACTCCAAATCCCCAACTGGAAAGTGATACAAATGAGAGAGTCTTATCGGTGAAAACCTTCACAGGCACCATAAGGCGATGAAAGCTGAGAGAAAAACCAAAATGAGAGAGGCTTGATAGTGAAAACCCTTCGGGCACTACAAGTCGAATAAGATTGGGAATCAGATGGGGAATCGTCAAGGGAAGGTCTTGAAAGACGATTGACGGCGGAGGATAGGCCACATATGCATGTCATGACCATTAGAGTCGGTATATGCGTTTGATAGATTTTTATTTATAGTTTCTTTTGTTAAAGAGTCATTTTTTTCCTTTGTCTTTTATTCTGTTCCTTTTTATCTTTCTCCTTTCATAGGAAAATTCCCTAGTAGAGTCTGTTTGGTCAGAACCAGTGGGAAATGACTTCAAAATAGGCCATCAACTAGTACATCCGAGTGGTATAGTCAGCAAGGAACAGGCGCAAAGCCCGTGTCAAGAAGGGTATCCCCATCAATATGAGATTGATAAAAGGGATGGGCCAGTGTCAGCAATTAATATCATCCCCAGCAAGTTTTGATAGCATAATGGAACACAAAGCGGGGAAAGGAGAAAGAGGAAACCATCCCCAGCAGGAGTGGCATGACCGCTTACCATGTTTTAAACTAACAAAATTTTCTTTGATTTGAAACAGAGAAAATGAATGATATTGATGGCGGAAAGACAGGCCATAAAGAAGATCATCAAACCGGGGCAGAAAATTTTCTCATTGTGAAAATTTTCTTGAAGGCAGGTACCCATTTGGGGAAGAAGAAAGATAACACCAGTCTTAAGGGAGCTGATCTTTGAACCAGTATTATCCCCAAGTTTTTATAAAGGAAACTGTATCCCCAGCGGACAGAACAAAAAGATTAAAACTTGTGTTCAGAAAGGCAAAGGGCCAGTGTCGCTCCCAGCAGGCTTCAGAAGAGTGGAGCACCAATTTTGAAGGAATGAAAATCCCCCAGCAGTGTTATCCTCAACAGCGTTATCCCCAGCTCATAACATTTTATCCCCCGACAGGTAAGCAAATAATTCCTCAGCAGTGTTATCCCCATCAAGTTTTGAGGTAAGACATTTTCAAGTGTGAGGATATGTTGGGTTCATCCGCCCTCAAATAGGATATGTTGGGTTCATCCGCCCTCAAATAGGATATGTTGGGTTCATCCGCCCTCAAATAGGATATGTTGGGTTCATCCGCCCTCAAATAGGATATGTCAGGTTCATCCGCCCTCGAATAGGATATGTCGGGTTCATCCGCCCTCGAATAGGATATGTCGGGTTCATCCGCCCTCGAATAGGATATGTCGGGTTCATCCGCCCTCAAATAGGATATGTCGGGGTTTATCCACCCTCAAATAGGATATGTTGGGTTCATCCGCCCTCGAATAGGATATGTTGGGTTCATCCGCCCTCGAATAAGGATATGTCGGGGTCATCTACCCTCGAATAGGATATGTCGGGTTCTTCCGCCCTCAAAGAGGATATGTCGGGTTCATCCGCCCTTGAATAGGACATGTCGGGTTCATCAGCCCTCAAATAGGATATGTTGGGTTCATCCGCCCTCAAATAGAATATGTTGGGTTCATATGCCCTCAAATAGGATATGTTGGGTTCATCCGCCCTCAAATAGGATTTTATTTTCAAAGTTGTTGTTGAAGACAGGCGCCCACCTGAATAACGAGATGAATACTTTTTGTCTGTTCATTTCATATTCTAGGTCGCCCACCAGTATAATGCGGGCATATCATTTTTCATGTCTTTACCATTAGGCGCCCACCTGTATAACAAGGGAATACATTTCATGTCTTTACCATTAAGCGTCCACCTGTATAACAAGGGAATACATTCCACGTCTTTACCAATAGGAGACGCACTTCCTGAGTTTAGTTTTACCCATAGGAGATGCATTTCCTCCTAAAGTTTATTTTTACCCATAGGAGATGCATTTCCTCCTAGAGTTTATTTTTACCCATAGGAGATGGATTTCCTCCTAATGTTTATTTTTACCCATAGGAGATGCATTTCCTCCTAAAGTTTAGTTTTACCCATAGGAGATGTATTTCCTCCTAAAGTTTATTTTTACCCATAGGAGATGCATTTCCTCCTAGAGTTTATTTTTACCCATTGGAGACGCACTTCCTAAGTTTAGTTTTACCAATAGGAGACGCACTTCCTAAGTTTATTTTACCAATAGGAGACGCACTTTCTAAGTTTATTTTACCAATAGGAGACGCACTTCCTCAGTTTAGTTTTACCAATAGGAGACGCACTTCCTAAAGTTTAGTTTTACCAATAGGAGACGCACTTCCTAAGTTTATTTTACCAATAGGAGACGCACTTCCTAAGTTAAGTTTTACCAATAGGAGACGCACTTCCTAAGTTAAGTTTTACCAATAGGAGACGCACTTCCTAAGTCTAGTTTTGCCAATAGGAGACGCACTTCCTAAGTTTATTTTACCAATAGGAGACGCACTTCCTCAGTTTAGTTTTACCAATAGGAGGCGCACTTCCTAAAGTTTAGTTTTACCAATAGGAGACGCACTTCCTAAGTTTAGTTTTACCAATAGGAGACGCACTTCCTAAAGTTTAGTTTTACCAATAGGAGACGCACTTCCTAAGAATAGTTTTACCATAGGAGACGCACTTCCTAAGTTTATTTTACCAATAGGAGACGCACTTCCTAAGTTAAGTTTTACCAATAGGAGACACACTTCCTAAGTCTAGTTTTGCCAATAGGAGACGCACTTCCTAAGTTTATTTTACCAATAGGAGACGCACTTCCTAAGTTAAGTTTTACCAATAGGAGACGCACTTCCTAAGTCTAGTTTTGCCAATAGGAGACGCACTTCCTAAGTTTATTTTACCAATAGGAGACGCACTTCCTCAGTTTAGTTTTACCAATAGGAGACGCACTTCCTAAAGTTTAGTTTTACCAATAGGAGACGCACTTCCTAAGTTTATTTTACCAATAGGAGATGCACTTCCTAAGTTAAGTTTTACCAATAGGAGACGCACTTCCTAAGTCTAGTTTTGCCAATAGGAGACGCACTTCCTAAGTTTATTTTACCAATAGGAGACGCACTTCCTCAGTTTAGTTTTACCAATAGGATACGCACTTCCTAAAGTGTAGTTTTACCAATAGGAGACGCACTTCCTAAGTTTAGTTTTACCAATAGGAGACGCACTTCCTAAAGTTTAGTTTTACCAATAGGAGACGCACTTCCTAAGAATAGTTTTACCATAGGAGACACACTTCCTAAGTTTATTTTACCAATAGGAGACGCACTTCCTCAGTTTAGTTTTACCAATAGGATACGCACTTCCTAAAATGTAGTTTTACCAATAGGAGACGCACTTCCTAAGTTTAGTTTTACCCAATAGGAGATGCACTTCCTAAAAATAGTTTTACCAATAGGAGACGCACTTCCTAAGTTTAGTTGTACCCATAGGAAACGCACTTTCTAAGTTTATTTTACCAACAGGAGACGCACTTCCTAAATTTAGTTTTACCAACAGGAGACGCACTTCCTAAGAATAGTTTTGCCAATAGGAGACGCACTTCCTAAGTTTATTTTACCAATAGGAGACGCACTTCCTAAGTTAAGTTTTACCAATAGGAGACGCACTTCCTAAGTTCATTTTACCCAATAGGAGACGCACTTCCTAAGTTTAGTTTTACCCAATAGGAGATGCACTTCCTAGTTTGTCCTTTTCAGGTTATATTTTATTTCAGGAGACGCACTTCCGGAATTGAGATTTCACCCTTAGGAGATGCACTTCCTAGTTTGATTCATTTTAAGTTCGACCATAGGAGACGCACTTCCTAGTCTAGTTTATTGAAGTTTTACCTGTAGGAGACGCACTTCCTCATCAAGGTCTTTCAAGTTTTGTTTAGGAGACGCACTTCCTAAATCGAGTTTTATTCATAGGAGACGCACTTCCTAGTTCTAGTCACTGAAGTTTTCACCCCAAGGAGACGCACTTCCTAGTTTAGTTCATTCCGATTCAATCGTAGAATACGCATTTGCTAGCAAGAGTTTTTGGTTTTACTTGTAGGAGATGCACATTCTAGTCTAGTCTTTAGTTTACTCTCATCATTGCATCAGTAGTATAAGTGGGTTACAATTTTGCTAACGAATCACAAATCTTCCCAGTGCAAACTGGGTTAGGAAATTTCGTTTGTTTTGTTTGTTTTGGTTGTAGGATCCCGCCTGGGGAATGGAGGTGATGAATTAAATTTTAAGAAGTTGATTAAGTCAGGAGCCCGCCTGTAGAATGAAGGTTGTTAAATTCAAGAGGATGAAGTCAGGAGTCCGCCTGTAGAACAGAGGAATACCTTTCAAGGTCAAGAAGTAACCCATTGGAAGGCAGAAGGTTACAACAGAAATCCCCAGCATTCAATCCAAGTTAGAAATAGTAGAAGCTCGCCTCAAGAATGCGAGTCAACAGTCTGAGATGATCAACGGAAGTTAGTCACAAAAACAAAAACAAGAAAAGAAAAAAGCAAGCATAGAAAAAAAAAAGAAAAAGAATCCAAAGTACGGAAGTGGAGAACAGATGTGGTCTGCTCAAGAACTAGCACCCACAACTAGCAAGTATCAAGGTTCAAATCCAAAGTCTGGATGAAGCACTATTCAAGACTCAAGATCAAGTTTCAGAAGACTTATAGATAGGAATCTTTGTAACTAGTGGCTGATAGACTTAGTTAGTCTTTTTCATTTTTCATCTTTGATGTAATGACAGGACCGCGGACCGGAACCTCAACGGAATGGCACCCCGATCGGCTCTTCTCCTCGGTACACTCTACCATCTCCCTCGTTTCCGAACTACACGTGGATTGATTCCTTTATAACCAAGGATATGTAGGCAGCTCAGATACCAGGGCTCGGAAAACTCTTCGTGTTTCCAGTCAAAGAGGGGCAGCTGTAGACGTGTGATTTTTGACCCTCCCCGGGAATTTTCACATTTTTAGCGTGAATATTTAAATTGGGTCTAATATAGTTATTTTGACTATTTTACTTTATTTCGTCGCAAAAGAAAAATTACAAAAAATATATATATAAATTTTAACTTATGTATTTCTCATAAACTTGAAAAATACAAAAAAAAAATAGTACCTTATTTTTGTACTTTGTATAATTTCGAAAATTATAAAAAAAAAGTATATAGTTTTATTAATGTTTTGTAGTCATTTTAAACTTACAAAAATATAAAATAGTACTTTATATTTTATCTTTATATAAAAACAAAAATGACAAAAAAAGTTTTATTTATGCTTTGTAGTTATTTTAATCTTGAAAAAATACTAAAAAAACAAAGGGAGAAATTGCTTGCATAGGATTAATTAAATAACATCGTGTTTTTATTCTCGGGTCTGGACAAAGAATAATATTTGGGTTTAAACTACCCGTTTTTAGGCCTAATTTTCGGACCTAGCCCATAATAATCCGAGCCCACCACACACGGGGGACACGCATGGGGAACACGGACGGAACACCACACACGGGGAACCCCACCGCGCATGGGGGACACAAATCTTGGACTCCTACACACGTGAGGTCCATGTTTCTTTGCACAGGCTACAAAATACACGGACAAGGCTACAGGGAAGGGGGATGGATTTTGAAAAAGTTTTGGAGGAGAGCACATACACGCCTGGGAGCTTCTTCTTCCAAAAAGAAAACCCTAGGAGAAAAATACCCTACCCAAAACCACCAGCTCCCTCCATCCCTTCCGGCAGCCCCACGCACCAGCCCCGTCGAGCAGCAGCTGTTGCTGCTGCGTCGTCATTGCCCCTCGACCCCATTTCCTCACGTCCAAACGCCACCACCAAACAGGCCCGTCAGCAGCCCCCCCTCATCGGAACTACTGCCCAGCTCGTCAGCTCCATACACAGCCCGAATGACCACAAGCAGTCCACCATTGCTGCTTCACTCTCTCACGTCCAAATGCTACCACCAAACGACCCTTCCAGCGATGCCAAGCTACCAAATGACCAGCTTTGTTTCACCGCCTCCAAACCTCTCCGTCACTTTCTCGTCGTGACCAAACTACCAGTGAACCACCCCCTCCTTCACGTCCGTCGTCCAACCCCCCACGTCCAAACGATCATTTGGAAATACCAGTAGCAGCCATGACCCATTCTTCGTCCGTGTTCGAGTTTCTGGCGCGAACGTTTGAGCCTTGATGACTATTTCCATGGGTTCCCGTTCGAGGTTATCCGTTGAGGTCGATGTTGAGGGCTGGTCCATGGCCCTATCCGTTTCTGTTTGTTCAGGTTAGTAAACCTCAAGTATTAGATAAGGAAATGTTACGTTGAATGTTTGAAGATGCAATATAGAAATTGGTATGATAATTTTCTGCTTATGTTTTCACCGAATGCATTTTTGTTCATTTTTGCGTTATGTTATTCTTGTTTATTTGATGTCATTTGATTAAGTTGGATTAGTTGTTCTATGACACAGTTTGACGTTAATTTGTTCGTCCCATCCTTTGCTTAGTTCATTTGGACAAAATTAGTATTAGTACCTGTTGTTACTACTCCCGAAACACTCATTCGCTAAACTTCCTTTATTAAACTTTTGACAAGTTATGAGATTTTAGTTGTAAAGAGGCTGTAAGGTTTGGTATTGTTATAGGTATTAAAAATGGCATCCTTTAAAAATGGAAATGAGACGAGCCTCGTCAAATAAAAATACAAACTGCGGGGCCCTCAACAATTGGTCATAATAAATACTTAGAATTTGGGATGAGCTGTTTAGTGAATTTCATTGCCTTCCCCAAAGATAATAACGCGTTAGACTCTTTAGACGCGATTTAATAAATCCTACCTTCTTAAACCCGGGTGCACATTTATGTGACCCAAATCCAAATCTCAGCGGAGTTGAAATGTGTCTCTAATCATGGGTACATTGATTGTGACGAGGTTCGAGATGCGTGTCCATGACGTTGCAAATTCCTTTTAAAAATAATAATGAGACGAGCCTCGCCCGAATAAAATACAAAATTGTGGGGCCCTCAGTAAATATTTGCTTTTAAATTGCTTAGACTTCGGGATGGACCGTTTAGCAGAATTCCATGGCCCTACCCAAAGTAGATGATACGCTAGTCGCTTTAGGCGCGCCTTTAATAATTTAATTTCCTTAAACTCGGGTGCACATTGATGTGACCCAAATCCAAATCTCAACGGAGTCAAAGTGTGTCGACGACCATGGGTACATTGATTGTAACGCGGTTCGAGATACATTTTCACAACGTTGCAATTCCTTGTAAAAATAATAATAATAATAATAATTATGAAAGTGGTAAAAAGTTAAAATTTGCACATAAGTTCATATTTGTATAAAATCAGATAATCAAGCCGAATATAACAGTTGAGCGACCGTGCTAGAACCACGGAACTCGGGAATGCCTAACACCTTCTCCCGGGTTAACAGAATTCCTTATCCGGATTTCTGGTGCGCAGACTGTAATATGGAGTCATTCTTTTCCTCGATTCGGGATTAAATTGGTGACTTGGGACACCCTAAATCTCCCAAGTGGCGACTCTGAAATAAATAAATAAATCCGGTTTCGATTGTCCTTTAATTGGAAAAAACTCCTACGCCCCTCGCGGGGACGGAAAAAGGAGGTGTGACACTATCTAGTTGACATTATCACCAATACTAAATTCAAATCAGTTGTCAGATTCATTTCAGACCCTAGATAGTAGGATTCGATTCATCAATTGCTTAAACTTGAATCAAACAGCAACAAAATAAAGGCTAAGGCTATCGATTGACAGGGCATGACACAGCAGGTTTAGGTGACAACCAAAATAGCAGTTGTGATGAAGCAGTTCGATTGACCAAGTAATTCAGAACATTTCAAATGATCAAGCAAAAACAATATGACGAACTGAATATACCCACAGGCTCAGAACTAAGTTCAACTATACCAACAGGCTCGTTTCAACACAACATTTAGGACAGAAACGAAGTAGGAGGGGAAACAGACTAGCATGAACCATGAAATCAAAACCAACATTACACTACTATCATGTTAAATTAATATTTAGGCCTACCGGACTAATCGACGTCACTTATTCAATCGATTACACAAATTATAACACATAACAATTACAGCAAACAGAAGCAATGATAGAATTGGACCAAATAAAAGGTCTACTGAAGATGAACAGAATTAATTAAAAGAAAAGTATAAAAAATCACACAAACTACTAAAACATGCAAAGAGATACAAATAGAACACATGAACAGAGGGAAGGAAAGGAAAAATACCTCTGAATCTTAAGAACAAAAATGACCCAGTCTCGAACCGGACTCGACCTCTTTGAGGTCGAACGAACTTTAATCGAAGTGTTCTCAACCGAGAACACCTTGATTAAGGTCTATTAGACCCCAACCCTTCGTTTAATTGGACAGACCCCAAGGTTCTGGATTTCTAGGGTTCATACAGTCGATTTGGGGTTCATACAGTCGATTTGGATTTCTAAAACCAAAAGAAAAACATGAAATAATTTCAACCAAAGACTAAAAATATTATTAAAGTTCATATGTAGACAATTTTTATTAAAACTCATCCTTTTATAGTGAAAAAAATATTTTTAAAAAAAAAAAAGAAATAATGACATAAAAAATAAGATAAAAGAAAATAAATATTGGAATTTTTTTTAGAAAGATCTAAAAACGAGAAATAAAAGATGACAATAAATTTCTTCTTATGTTTCATCTTTGTTGAGTATAAAAAATTTGAAAGTTAATCTCACCGATTTCAAATATTTCTTTTTCAACTCAAATACATAGATTATAAGATAAGGATATATTCGAATTTTTTTTTTTAATTTACATTATTTGTCGTTTTTAAAAAGTCACTATTACTAACAAACTGATATGATATTCGAATTTGAATTAGAATGCAATTTGAGTAGTTTGCATTGAGGTTAAGCCAAGTATGGTGTCGAAAAATAAACTACTTGATAATTTTAAGACAATATATGCAATATTTTATAATAATTGTCACACCTCCTTTTTCCGCACCCGAGAGGGTGCAAGGGAGTTTTTTCCAATTAAAGGACAATCGAAACGGGATTGGTTTATTTATTTCAGAGTCGCCACTTGGGAGATTTAGGGTGTCCCAAGTCACCAATTTTAATCCCGAATCGAGGAAAAGAATGACTCTATATTATGGTCTGCGTACCAGAAATCCGGATAAGGAATTCTGTTAACCCGGGAGAAGGTGTTAGGCATTCCCGAGTTCCGTGGTTCTAGCACGGTCGCTCAACTGTTATATTCGGCTTATTTATCTGATTTTTAATACAATTATGAACCATGTGCAAATTTTATCTTTTAACCGCTTTATTAATTATTATTATTAGGAATGTGAACGTCGCTTAAAACATGTCTTTGGACTGCGTCACATGAAATGCACCCACAATCCGGAACATATCTTATTTGACGTTTTGGGATTTGGATTTGGGTCGCATGAAATGCACACCCAAGTTTAAGAAAGTAAATTATTAAACACGCGCCTAAAGAAGACTATCGCGTTATTATTTTGCGGAGGCCGTGAAATTCGCTAAACGACCCTCCTGAATTCTAAGTAATTTTAAACAAGTATTTACTGAGGGCCCCGCAATTTGTGTTTTTATTCGGCGAGGCTCATCTCATTCTTATTTTTTAAAAGGAATTTGCAACGTCATGGACATGCATCTCGGGCCACGTCACAATCAATGTGCCCGTGACTAGAGACATATTTCGACTCCGTTGAGATTTGGATTTGGGTCACATAAATGTGCACCCGAGTTTAGGGAGATAACATTATTAAAGGCGCGCCTAAAGCAACTAGCGCATTATTATTTTTGGTAGGGCCGCGGAATTTGCTAAACGGCCCGTCCCAGAATCTAAGTATTTAATACACATATTTTTGTGAAGGCTCCGCAATCTGTACATTTTTATTTGGCGAAGCTCATCTCGTTTTTATTATTTGAGGGCAAACTTAAGGCAACTACGATTTTCTACCAATGAAATCATCCGAGGTTAAACAGAAAAAAAAGCAACGATTCTAACAGGTAATAATATCCATGGTAAAAATGAAAAATCGAATAACCTCGTTCATATGCTCATATTTACTTTAAGCATGCAGTAACTAAACTTAGAATAAACATTTTAACGCAACAACAAAAAATTGCATTGTTGACATTCATAAATATCGAATATTTTTATTTATTGCCTTGAACCATAATATGCAAAATGAATGAAATGAAACAAAGGACGAAGAACACCAACCTTCGAACCTCGACAATCCTAGAACGACAAACAGTGCTTCCTACGGAACTCGAACCGGACTTCACTGAACAAGGAACAACAACGAAAACCCCGGAACACACTCGACGAACCGGACCTCGACTCAACTTTTGGACTTTGGACTGGAACTCGACTTCAACTCGACCTCATTGACGGACCTGTTTGGTGGTGTACGCCTGTGGTTTTGGACTATTCTGGGTAGCAGGTGGTCGTGGGCTGCTGTTTGACGGACGTGCTGAAAACGAACAGCAACGACAATGGCTGCTGCTCGACCAACGTAGCAACGGGGTCTATGATGAAACTAGGAGGAGGAGGGATGGTTGTTCGGAGAGTGGTCGACACTGCTACGGGTGGTTGGTGCCAGTGACGAAGTGAGGGAGTGGGGGGCTGGTTACAGTGGTTTATGGGTAGGGTTTTTCTGGTTAATTGTGGGGTTCGATGGGTAGTGGTCGACGATGAGGCTTGACGATGCAGCAGCGATAGCTGCTGCTTGACGGGCAGCAGCTGGACGATGGAGGGGTCTGTTTAGTGGTGGTGTTTGGGTGGTGGTGAGGAGCTGGTAGGTTCTGGGTTAAGGTCTGAGGGTGGTTTTCGGATATGGTGTTTGGACAGTGACGATGTTGTTGTTGCTCGTCGGGCTGGGTTATGGATGGAGGTTTGACGGACTGGTTTTCGAGACGACGAGGGAGATGGTGTCGTCGAAGCCGGTGGTCGTTTGGACGTGGTTTTGCTGGTTGGAGGTGGGTCGACGGACTGGAGCTGGAGGTTTTTTGCGAGGTTGGTTGACGATGGCGGGGAGGGAGCTGGAGGAAGGTGACGGGGTGGTGTTTGGACTGGTGGTCGTTGACGGAGAGGGAGCTGGGTGAACTGTTTGGGAACTGGTGGGGTTGTGACGGGGTGGTTTGCTGGTTTTTCCCTGCTAGGGTTTGTGCTTCTTCTTCTCAAAGAAGAAGAAGATGAACAGTATTTTTTTGCCAAAATTTTCAAAGTCCTCTTGTCCAATGTGTTTGTCCGTGTTTTGTAATGTTTTGCCAAGAAAAATGAGCCCCACGCGTGGTGGGGTTCAAGGTTTATGTCCCCCACGCGTGGTGGGGTTCCCCATGTGTCCTGGACACGGTTTATTATGGGCTAGGTCCGAAATTAGGCCTAAAACCGGGTAGTTTGAACCTGAATATTATTCTTTTGCCCGGACCCGAGAAATAGGAAAACGTTGCTTAACTAGTCCTATGTAAGCAAAATAACTACCAAAAATAAGACTAGTATTCAAACAAAACTATATATTTTTTAAATATTTTTTCAAGATTTAAAATAGCTACAAAATATTAATAAAACTATTTTTGTAATTTTCGTTTTTTTAAATATTAAGATAAAATATGAAGTAATATTTTTTTTATTTTTCAAAGTTATAATGACTATAAAACATTAGTAGAACTATATTTTTTTGTAATTTTCGAAATTATATAAAGTGCAATTTTTATATTTTTCAAGTTTATGAGAGATACATAAACTAAAATTTATATATATATTTTGTGATTTTTTCTTTTTGCAACAAAATAAGGTAAAATAGTTAAAATAGCTATACTAGACCCAATTTCACATATTCACGCTAAAAATGTGAAAATTCTCGGGGAGGGTCAAAAATCACGTGCTTACAGCTGCCCCTCTTTGACTGGAAACACGAAGAGTTTTCCGACAAAGAACGACTAGACGTGTTTTTGACCCGACCATTACTTGGACGGACTACACTTAAGGAAAGGGAGGGAATGTGACCGAGCCCTGGTATCTGAGCTGCCTACATATCCTTGGTTATACAGGAATCAGGCCACGTGTAGTTCGGGATGAGAGAGATAGTGAAGTGTACCGAGGTGAAGAGCCGATCGAGGTGCCGTTCCGTTGAGGTTCCGGTCCGCGGTCCTGTCATTACAACAAAAATGAAAACTGAAAAAGACTAACTAAGCCTATCAGCTACTAGTTACAAGGATTCCTATCTCTTAAGTCTTCTGAAACTTGGTCTTGAGTCTTGAATGGTGCTTCATACAGACTTTGGATCTGAACCTTGATACTTGCTAGTTGTAGGTGCTAGTTCTTGAGCAGACAACATTTGTTCTCCACTTCCGTAATTTGGGTTCTTTTTCTTTTTTTTCTTTTTTTCTCTTTTTCTTCTTGTTTTTTTTTGTTTTTTGGTGACCAGCTTCTGTTGATCAATCCAGACTGTTGACTTGCATTTTTGGGGCGAGCTTCTTGTTGCTTCTATCTTGGATTGAGTGCTGGGGATTTTTGTTGTAACCTTCTGCTTTCCAGTGGGTCACTGCTTGATCTTGAAAAATGTTTCCCCGTTCTACAGGCGGACTCCTGACTTCTTCTATCTTCGACACGCAACAACCTCCGTTCTACAGGCGGGTCCCTGACAATCAAAACAAACAAAACAAACAAAATTTCCTAACCCAGTTTGTACTGGGAAGATTTGTGAGTCGTTAGCAAAATCGTAACTCACTTACACTACTGATGCAATGATGAGAGTAAACTAAAGACTAGGCTAGGATGTGCATCTCCTATGAGTAAAACCAAAACTCTTGCTAGCAAATGTGTCTGCTAAAATAAAAACCTCAATGACTCAAACTAGAAAGTGTGTCTTCTATGGTTGAATCGGAATGAGCTAAACTAGGAAGTGCGTCTCCTAAGGGTGAAAACTTCAGTGACTAGAACTAGGAAGTGCGTCTCCTATGAATAAAATCTCGATTAGGAAGTGCGTCTCCTACGGGTAAACTTCAAAAAACTGGACTAGGAATTGTGTCTCCTATGGTCGAACTTAAAATGAATCAAACTAGGAAGTGCATCTCCTAAGGGTGAAATCTCAATTCCGGAAGTGTGTCTCCTAAAATAAAGTATAACCTGAAAAAGCCAAACTAGGAAGTGCATCTCCTAAAGTAAAAGTATAACCTGAAAAAGCCAAACTAGGAAGTGCATCTCCTAAAGTAAAAGTATAACCTGAAAAAGCCAAACTAGGAAGTGCGTCTCCTAAAGTAAACTTAATTCAGGAAGTGCGTTTCCTATGCACGAAATTAAACTTAGGAAGTGCGTCTCCTAGGGGTTAAATAGTCTTAGGAAGTGCGTCTCCTATGGGTGAAACCTTAATGATTTTGAACTAGGAAGTGCGTCTCCTATGAATGAAAATAATTTAGGAAATGCGTCTCCTATGCGTGAAATCTTAATTTAGGAAGTGCGTCTCCTATGGGATAAAAGTAAACTTAGGAAGTGCGTCTCCTATGGGCAAAACTAAACTTTAAGGAAGTGCGTCTCCTATTGGGTACAATAAACTTAGGAAGTGCGTCTCCTATTGGTACAATAAACTTAGGAAGTGCGTCTCCTATTGGGGATAACTGTTCTTAGGAAGTGCGTCTCCTACTGGGTGAAACTATTCTTAGGAAGTGCGTCTCCTATTGGTACAATGGATCTAGGAAGTGCGTCTCCTATTGGTACAATGGATCTAGGAAGTGCGTCTCCTATTGGTAAACTTATATTAGGAAGTGCGTCTCCTATTGGTAGAACTGAACTTAGGAAGTGCGTCTCCTATCGGTGAAACTGAACTTAGGAAGTGCGTCTCCTATTGGTGAAATCAACTTAGGAAGTGCATCTCCTACTGGTGAAACTTTTTAGGAAGGAAATGTATGCCTCTGTTATCTGGGCGGGCTCCCAATTTCAACACTTGAAAAAAGACTGAATGTATGCCTCTGTTATCTGGGCGGGCTCCCAACATCAACACTTGAAATAAAAAGACTGAATGTATGCCTCTGTTATCTGGGCGGGCTCCCAACTTCAACACTAAAAATAAAAAGACTGAATGTATGCCTCTATTATCTGGGCGGGCTACCAACTTCAACACTTAAAATAAAAGACTGAATGTATGCCTCTATTATCTGGGCGGGCTCCCAATTTCAACACCTAAAAGTAAAAACTGAAATGTATGCCTCTGTTATCTGGGCGGGCTCCCAATTTCAACACCTAAAAGTAAAAAGACTAAATGTATGCCTCTGTTATCTGGGCGGGCTCCCAACTTCAACACTTAAAAATAAAGACTGAAACCAACATATCCTATTTGAGGGCGGATGAACCTGACAGATCCTATTTGAGGGCGGATGAACCCGACAGATCCTATTTGAGGGCGGATGAACCAGACATATCCTATTTGAGGGCGGATGAACCCAACATATCCTATTTGAGGGCGGATGAACCCGACATATCCTATTTGAGGGCGGATGAACCCGACATATCCTATTTGAGGGCGGATGAACCCGACATATCCTATTTGAGGGCGGATGAACCCGACAGATCCTATTTGAGGGCGGATGAACCCGACATATCCTATTTGAGGGCGGATGAACCCAACATATCCTATTTGAGGGCGGATGAACCCAACAGATCCTATTTGAGGGCGGATGAACCCGACATATCCTATTTGAGGGCGGATGAACCCGACATATCCTATTTGAGGGCGGATGAACCCGACATATCCTATTTGAGGGCGGATGAACCCAACATATCCTATTTGAGGGCGGATGAACCCGACAGATCCTATTTGAGGGCGGATGAACCCGACAGATCCTATTTGAGGGCGGATGAACCCAACATATCCTATTTGAGGGCGGATGAACCCAACAGATCCTATTTGAGGGCGGATGAACCCGACATATCCTATTTGAGGGCGGATGAACCCGACAGATCCTATTTGAGGGCGGATGAACCCGACATATCCTATTTGAGGGCGGATGAACCCAACATATCCTATTTGAGGGCGGATGAACCCGACAGATCCTATTTGAGGGCGGATGAACCCAACATATCCTATTTGAGGGCGGATGAACCCGACAGATCCTATTTGAGGGCGGATGAACCCGACAGATCCTATTTGAGGGCGGATGAACCCGACATATCCTATTTGAGGGCGGATGAACCCAACATATCCTATTTGAGGGCGGATGAACCCGACATATCCTATTTGAGGGCGGATGAACCCGACAGATCCTATTTGAGGGCGGATGAACCCGACAGATCCTATTTGAGGGCGGATGAACCCGACATATCCTATTTGAGGGCGGATGAACCCGACATATCCTGTTTGAGGGCGGATGAACCCAACATATCCTATCTGAGGGCGGATGAACCCAACAGATCCTATTTGAGGGCGGATGAACCCGACAGATCCTTAAGACTTGAAAATGTCTTACCTCGAATACTTGATGGGGATTGGGATGAATTTTCCTTTTCTACCTTCCCCATTTTTATTATTATTCTTTTTTTTCTTTATTCCTTTTTTTGTTTTGTTTTTGCATAGCTTCTTCCTTCAAAGACTACCTCCCTTGATTTACTTACCTGTTGGGGGGTAAAATGTTATCAGCTGGGGGTACCTGACTTGCCAGAAAATTTTCAAAATGGAAGGAAAATTTTCTGCCCCAGTTTGATAATATCCCTTGTGGCACGCAGTTCTGGCATCAATGCCATTTCCTTTACCTGTTTCAAATCAAACAAAATTGTTAGTTTAAAACATGGTGGTTGGTTGTGATACTCCTACTGGGATGGCTTTCCCTTTCTCCTTCCTTGCTCTGCGTTCAACAACTTGTTGGGGATGATCTTATGTGTTGGGGATAATCCCTTCCTGCTGGGGGATATCCCTCTTCTTTTGTGGCATAGCTTGGAAACTGGCATTTCCCCGACCTTTTAGTCTAGTATGGATTTCGCCAAATTATGCTCACTACTCTCCTTGCTCTGTTCATGGGCCTTGGCCTTTGAGGTTTGGTTTTGGCAAGGATATCTCTCTTGACGCTCGTCAATCCTTCTGTCAATTCCCTTTGCTGGGGATATCTTTTTGACACTGGCCTCGCGCTTGTTCCTTGCTGACTATACCATTTGGATATACTAGTCAGATCTCATCTTGGAAAGATGATGGCATATTTTGAAGTCATTTCATACTTGTTCTGACCGGACAGACTCTATTGGGGAAATTTTTTATGAAAGGAGAAAGATAACAGAAACAAAATAAAAGACAAAGGAAACGATGACTCTTTTACAAAAGAAACTATAAATAAAACCCTATCAAATGAAGATACCGACTCTAATGGCCATGACATGCATATGGGGCCTATCCTTTACCGTCAATCATCTTTCAAGATCCTCAATTGGTGATTCCCCATCTGATTCTTAATCTTATTCGACTTGCAGTGCCCGAAGGGTTTTCACTATCAAGTCTCTCTCATTTTTGGCTTTTCTCTCAGCTTTCATCGCCTTATGGTGCCTGTGAAGGTTTTCACCGACAAGACTCTCTCATTTGTATCACCTTTCCAGCTGGGGATTTGGAGTGTCGCCGGTATGACTCTTTCTGCTGGAGATTAGAGTCCTTTCTGCTGTGGAACAGAATGTTATGTTCGCCGGTAAGACTCTTCATTTGTCTGACTTGGCATCTTTTGAAGACTGATCGGAAGGTCTTTCTTTGGACCGTAATGTGGGTTTTGGATAGGCTAAAAAGAAAGGGTATAAAAGGCTCAAAGGATACATTAATTTTGGGTTATTAGTTACAACCATCGGAATTAGATTTATTTACAACAAATGCAACCTCTGCCCCAGTTTCTTGCTTGGGGATATTTTAATTGATTTTTTTTTCTTCAAAACTATGACCGAGCCGTGAAGCGCCTACGTATCCTCTTTGAGGAATCAGGTCAAACGTAGTTCCCAATTCCTCTTTTTCATTTGACTTTTTTTTTGTTACCATTTTCTTTTTTTTTTTCGTTTTGTTGTTTTCTTTTCTTTCTCTTTTTTTTTCTTTTGTTTACCTGCCGCGCTTGCGTAATCTATTCGTTGCTACTAATTCCGAACGAGGGGTATGAAAGGAAAATAAATAAGGCTCAAAAGGGGTTAACGAAGGATAAAGTGTTTGGGTAGCAGAACAAAATGCCTTCGTCATTCCAGTCTTCAAAACATGCCAAGTGCAAACAACACAATTAAACAATAGATTTATAGTCTCTTCCGATGGTGCTGGACTTGACAATTATGTTCAACATATGTTTGTTCATTTGTCACTTCTAAAGCACCGTTGGGCGACACTCTCATTCTCATTATTATGAATGACCCTCATGCCAATTTAGGCGAATCTTTCTTTAACGGTTTTCTTTGTGTTTAACTTGCCCCAGTTCCACATGACTCGGGCTCCAAATAATCTCAAACCGTTCTTATTTCCTTTAAATGCTTTGATCACCTTCCCAGGGTTTTATGATTAACTTTTAAGACTAGGCCCAAACTGGGTGCGCATGTCATGTCCCTAGAATCGGCATTGAACAAAAATGATAAAATGACTAAACAAAAAGATGACTGGGAATAATCAAAGACCAGATTTTGCATTAGACTACCGGCGAAATGGTTTGAATAATAAAACAAACAAAACAACCAGAATAAAATCCTAACACAAACTGGACAAAATTTAAACAAACTGCTATGACAAAATGGAAAGATAAGAAGGTTTGACACAGGACAAAATCCAAATTACAACCTTAATAATCCGGACAACAGAAATGACAACAAAATAAGCCACCACAAGCTTCTCTCTTGCTAACCAAGGAACGGAGCGTCCTCCCACTTTATCAAACTTGGCATCTTAGCCACTGAGCTTTGCATTAGTATTGCCGAGACCATTACCAGCTTCAACCTCATCAACCTCCGTCGGCAAATTCTCGAGGAGGTTCGAGTGCTCCATGTCACTGTTATTAATCGCAACCCGCCCTTCTCGGATCATTTTCTCTACTTCCCTTCTCCAGCTATGACAGCTCTCAATGTTGTGCCCTATGACATTGGAGTGGTAGGCGCATCGTGCTGCCGGATCAAAGCTCCTTGCAAGCGGATTTATAGTACATGCGGGGAGTGGCTCAATCGAACCAGCATGCCTTAGCCTTTCAAACAGACTGGCATAAGATACCCCGATGGGGGTGAGAGCCTTTCCTCGTTTCAGCAACCTCTTCATTCTTGCATGTTGACAGGGCCGGAAACCTGATCCAGGTGGCTTTTGGTAGGCTTGTGTAGGTGGGTAGGCATTTTGTGGAGCCGGGTGCCTGGAAAGTGAAGTATGGCGGGGAAAGAAGTGGTGTTGGGGAGCGGAGAAGCATTGAGGAGTGATGGAGCTACTCGGGTAGCTAGGAAGGCTGCCATAAGTGGGTTGGGATGAAGAGTATGGGGGATCTTCCATTATGGTGTTGGGTGCTTGGGAAATGACCGAGCTCAAGAGACTTGGCGGTGGAGGGGGTGGTGCTTTTCCCGTTATCCATGCCTGATACATGTCTGCCACATGCTGTCTCAGCATTCTCACTTCTTCTACCAACCCGCTGTTCCGTTCGATCAATTGTTGTCGGTCATCAGTACCGACCCACTCGGTTCTGCGGTTCTGAGCCATTGTCCTTTGATTTTTCTTTGCAGGGAGGAGTTACCACAACCAACCACTTTCTATATATGGACACATCAAAGGGAAGTCATCACGTTAGTGTTAGGGCATTGGACAGACAATCATATATCAGAGATACAATGTACCTAAGCAGTTAGACAATTGTGCCCCCTGAAAATCTTCCACACTCTCTTTTATTTATTTATTATTATATTTTTTTATTTTTTTTTATTTTAGTGGTGGTCGAATCTTATGGAGATTGCCTACGTATCACGTCCCTGCGTGAATCAGACCTTGCGTAGTTCGGACCAATAAAAGATAAACAATACTAATCATTTTTTCAATTTACATATTAAAATAAACTGAAAAAAAATCAAACAAACCACATATTCTAATTAAAGATTTATCAACTCAAAAACAAAAGGCTAGCTCCCTTTCTCTGTTCGACAAATGCAACCAAATGGTTATTTTTGCAAATGTGGCCCCTTCCAAATTTACATGAATTTTGAGGCCGAGGAGGATTATTTTATGACGCTTTACAAACTTGTCCATTCTTTTACGAAAATAACCTTTCGACAACTGAAAGATACTCTAAGGCTATTTCGGCAAGAACGGTTTAAGACGCGGCCGAAGCTGGCTCGGCTTATTATGACAAAATTTGAATGGTATTCACCTGACCGCCGACTCTTTGTTTTTTTTTTCAAATTATAATAAAAACCTGTGTTGCAAAACACGGCCCTTCAGCGTCTCGGGGACGAAGCTTTTTTAAGGCTGTGTGGGTCCATATCTCAAAATGACCCAAAGGTGGCTGTTTATGCCAAGTCAGCCTTCCGGCGTCCCTTTCGGGAACATTCGGCTATTTATGACAAAACAGCATCACCTGACTTATTTATAACTCTTTTTTCATCGTTTTTCAAATTAGAAAAGTCAATATTGCAAACACGGCCTTTCAACGTCTCGGGGACGAAGATTTTTAGGTTGTGGGGATCAAATGGACCAAGTCTTAAAAATGAACCAAAAGTGGCTGTTTATGCAAAGTCAGCCTTCCGGCGTCCCTTTCGGGAACATTCGGATATGTCTTGATAAAACAGCGTCACCCGACTTCTTTATGAAATTTGACATATATATTTTTGCTATTTTTTTTGTAAAAGGGGAAGTTGGACATCACCCGACTTATTTATGAATAAAAACTTGACATGTTTTTTTTTATTATTATTTGTTTTTGGGTTTTTAGCAAAAAAAGGGGGTTGGACCCGATGAGGGTTGCCTACGTATCTCACATCCGGTGAGAATCAAACCCGCGTAGTTCGGGCAAAAGAACTACTTTAAAAGAAGAAAGGAAGCATTTTTTTTGATTGATTTTCTTTTTAAAAGAAACACTTCTAAGATATATTTTTTTGAATTTTCATTTGCCTTTTTTCTTTATTCTAAAGAAGAAGAAGAAAATATTTTTTCGGAATTTTGCTTTTAATAAAAGAAATGCTTCTCAAAATGTTTTTTTTTTTTATCTTGAATTTTCTTTTCAATTTTGAAAAAGAATCAAAATATTTTCGGATTTGTTTTTTTTTATTTTATATTATATTATTTTTTTAAAACAATTAGAAAGACTTCCTAGAGAAGCCAATAATGGAGAAAATATTTTTGGATTATTTTAATTTTGTCATTTTCATAAACAAATAAATAACACATATTTTAAAAACAAGACTCTTTTTTCATTTTTATGGCAAGACAAACAATTTCCTTTTCTATTAATGCTTTTTTTTTTAATAAAACAAACTAATAAGACATATTTTTTATTTTATATTCTCAAAATTTCGGCAGAGTTTCGACACTACTTGGACATTTGTTTTTTTTTCTTTCTAAAAATAAGTAGTTATATCTCTACACTGCCATTTCCTCATCTTTTCACGACTTTCTAATTTGTGGAAAATGATGACAACGCACAAAATCTTTTGAATTTTCATGCCTTGTTTTTATATGTATTTTTTTTTATATTTATTGTTATTTTCAAAATGTGGCATGGGAAACATAAGGATTTCCAAGACATCTTGGATTTCGCAAATGTTCCCCATGCGCTTTTTCCAACATATGAAGCGTGGGGGACATATGGGAATTCCAAGACTTCTTGGATTCCACAAATGTTCCCCATGTGTTTTCCCAAAAAGCAAGCGTGGGGGACATAGGGAATTCCAAGGCTTCTTGGATTCCACAAATGTTCCCCATGCTTTGATTAAAATAACATCATGCTGGAAATGACCAAATGACTCATTCGCCCTTGACTGAATACAACATGTAGCACATAGGATGCCATAAGATGGTCTATTATTTTCAGGTTGCTTGTCCTAGACGGACCCAACCCCTGTGTTGAGTCCCCTAAGTCAAATGCACATGATGCAAATAAACGTTCCTACTAGGGATCCGGCATGTGGCTTTGTTATACTAGGTTCAGAACCTGGGTGTTTGTTCTAGACCTGGCTTACCCGAGCGGACAGCTCGAGCCGAGGGGGGGCAGCGTACCGGGAATACAGAAGCTTCACCGGCTTAGCAACTTATCCGAACCTCGTTCTAAATTGGGATTTGACACTATACAGAAAAGAAGTCATACGAAGTATGCCCTTCTTCATGATTTAGAAGACTCAGAAAGTATAGGGGTTTCGGCACAGTTTATATACAGTTCACGTAATATCAAAGCAGTAAAAGCAGCATTTAGCACATTAGGCTCAAACATGTAAAAATCAGATAATAAATAAAGTCAAATAATAACAATTATTCTAAGCTCGAATTCTTAACCCTGAACCAGTGGTTCTGGGTTTAGTTCCCCAGCAGAGTCGCCAGAGCTGTCACACCTCCTTTTTCCGCACCCGAGGGGGTGCAAGGGGAGTTTTTTCCAATTAAAGGACAATCGAAACGGGATTTGTCTATTTTATTTCAGAGTCGCCACTTGGGAGATTTAGGGTGTCCCAAGTCACCAATTTTAATCCCGAATCGAGGAAAAGAATGACTCTATATTATGGTCTGCGTACCAGAAATCCGGATAAGGAATTCTGTTAACCCGGGAGAAGGTGTTAGGCATTCCCGAGTTCCGTGGTTCTAGCACGGTCGCTCAACTGTTATATTCGGCTTATTTATCTGATTTTTAATACAATTATGAACCATGTGCAAATTTTATCTTTTAACCGCTTTATTAATTATTATTATTAGGAATGTGAACGTCGCTTAAAACATGTCTTTGGACTGCGTCACATGAAATGCACCCACAATCCGGAACATATCTTATTTGACGTTTTGGGATTTGGATTTGGGTCGCATGAAATGCACACCCAAGTTTAAGAAAGTAAATTATTAAACACGCGCCTAAAGAAGACTATCGCGTTATTATTTTGCGGAGGCCGTGAAATTCGCTAAACGACCCTCCTGAATTCTAAGTAATTTTAAACAAGTATTTACTGAGGGCCCCGCAATTTGTGTTTTTATTCGGCGAGGCTCATCTCATTCTTATTTTTTAAAAGGAATTTGCAACGTCATGGACATGCATCTCGGGCCACGTCACAATCAATGTGCCCGTGACTAGAGACATATTTCGACTCCGTTGAGATTTGGATTTGGGTCACATAAATGTGCACCCGAGTTTAGGGAGATAACATTATTAAAGGCGCGCCTAAAGCAACTAGCGCATTATTATTTTTGGTAGGGCCGCGGAATTTGCTAAACGGCCCGTCCCAGAATCTAAGTATGTAATACACATATTTTTGTGAAGGCTCCGCAATCTGTATATTTTTATTTGGCGAAGCTCATCTCGTTTTTATTATTTGAGGGCAAACTTAAGGCAACTACGATTTTCTACCAATGAAATCATCCGAGGTTAAACAGAAAAAAAAGCAACGATTCTAACAGGTAATAATATCCATGGTAAAAATGAAAAATCGAATAACCTCGTTCATATGCTCACATTTACTTTAAGCATGCAGTAACTAAACTTAGAATAAACATTTTAACGCAACAACAAAAAATTGCATTGTTGACATTCATAAATATCGAATATTTTCATTTATTGCCTTGAACCATAATATGCAAAATGAATGAAATGAAACAAAGGACGAAGAACACCAACCTTCGAACCTCGACAATCCTAGAACGACAAACAGTGCTTCCTACGGAACTCGAACCGGACTTCACTGAACAAGGAACAACAACGAAAACCCCGGAACACACTCGACGAACCGGACCTCGACTCAACTTTTGGACTTTGGACTGGAACTCGACTTCAACTCGACCTCACTGACGGACCTGTTTGGTGGTGTACGCCGGTGGTTTTGGACGATGCTGGGTAGCAGGTGGTCGTGGGCTGCTGTTTGACGGACGTGCTGAAAACGAACAGCAACGACAATGGCTGCTGCTCGACCAACGTAGCAACGGGGTCTACGATGAAACTAGGAGGAGGAGGGATGGTTGTTCGGAGAGTGGTCGACGCTGCTACGGGTGGTTGGTGCCAGTGACGACGTGAGGGAGTGGGGGGCTGGTTACAGTGGTTTATGGGTAGGGTTTTTCTGGTTAATTGTGGGGTTCGATGGGTAGTGGTCGACGATGAGGCTTGACGATGCAGCAGCGATAGCTGCTGCTTGACGGGCAGCAGCTGGACGATGGAGGGGTCTGTTTAGTGGTGGTGTTTGGGTGGTGGTGAGGAGCTGGTGGGTTCTGGGTTAAGGTCTGAGGGTGGTTTTCGGATATGGTGTTTGGACAGTGACGATGTTGTTGCTGCTCGTCGGGCTGGGTTATGGTGGAGGTTTGACGGACTGGTTTTCGAGACGACGAGGGAGATGGTGTCGTCGAAGCCGGTGGTCGTTTGGACGTGGTTTTGCTGGTTGGAGGTGGGTCGACGGACTGGAGCTGGAGGTTTTTTGCGAGGTTGGTTGACGATGGCGGAGAGGGAGCTGGGTGAACTGTTTGGGAACTGGTGGGGTTGTGACGGGGTGGTTTGCTGGTTTTTCCCTGCTAGGGTTTGTGCTTCTTCTTCTCAAAGAAGAAGAAGATGAACAGTATTTTTTTGCCAAAATTTTCAAAGTCCTCTTGTCCAATGTGTTTGTCCGTGTTTTGTAATGTTTTGCCAAGAAAAATGAGCCCCACGCGTGGTGGGGTTCAAGGTTTATGTCCCCACGCGTGGTGGGGTTCCCCATGTGTCCTGGACACGGTTTATTATGGGCTAGGTCCGAAATTAGGCCTAAAACCGGGTAGTTTGAACCTGAATATTATTCTTTTGCTCGGACCCGAGAAATGGGAAAACGTTGCTTAACTAGTCCTATGTAAGCAAAATAACTACCAAAAATAAGACTAGTATTCAAACAAAACTATATATTTTTTAAATATTTTTTCAAGATTTAAAATAGCTACAAAATATTAATAAAACTATTTTTGTAATTTTCGTTTTTTTAAATAATATTAAGATAAAATATGAAGTAATATTTTTTGTATTTTTCAAAGTTAAAATGACTATAAAACATTAGTAGAACTATATTTTTTTGTAATTTTCGAAATTATATAAAGTACAAAAATAAAGTGCAATTTTTATATTTTTCAAGTTTATGAGAGATACATAAACTAAAATTTATATATATATTTTTTTGAAATTTTTCTTTTTGCAACGAAAATAAAGTAAAAATAGTTAAAATAGCTATACTATACCCAATTTCACATATTCACGCCAAAAACGTGAAAATTCTCGGGGAGGGTCAAAAATCACGTGCTTACAATAATAATCAACTAATTTAACATCTAATGATTCAAAGAACAAAATTTTTGTATATATAGGATATTAAAAATTCAAATTCTGGGGCTAGAGATATCGATATACTTAAAGTGGATTCATACTGAAATAAATTCGGCCAAAGAATCATTTAAATTTTTAGATAGCCGATAAACGTGAATTTTAAATTAAGGATAATATCTTCAATTGCATCATTATAAAGATAATATATATATATATATATATATATATATATATATATATATATATAAGCTTTAGAAATTGAAATTTCAAAATAGAAATATTTTTAGTTACTACGAGAATATGATTAATTAGTGCAATGACACCTATGAGTTACTATTTCACTTTGTGGCTATTTTTAGATTCCAATGACACCTATGAGAATAGTGCAAAAATAAAATTATCACTACGAGAATTGAGAAAATGTTAGTCTTTTTTCATGTAGTGTTTCTTAATTAATATATGACGATTATCTATAATTATTTAGAAGGTTTAAATGTTAAAGTTATTTACATATAATTCAAATAACTCAGATATTTAACACGGTTAGTGTCAAATATCAAAATGGAGTAAACAAATTCCCTAGCTAAAGAATTTTTTATATTTTTGGATAGCTAATTAAAATGGTTTGAACTAAGAATAACATTTTCAATTACATTATTATACAAAAAAATAATTATTGAAAAATAATGTTTTAGAAACTGAAATTTTGAGTAAGAAATATTTTTTAAGAGATATCAACACACCAAATAAGAGTTCAAGTAGTAATAAAAGAGTTAAGTCTTATCCAAAAAGTTATTCATTGTCTCAACATTTGATTGTTTTGCCATAAATATGATTAATTATTTTGCTTCCTGATTATTTTTAGGATCCAATGACACCGGCAAGAATGGTATCAAAAATTTTTTAGAAGAAATGGTTAATTTTTTTCATATAGTTAATATCCAAGGATTATCTATATTTACGAAGAAAGTGTAAATTTTAAGATTATTTACATATAATCTAAATAACTTTAATATTTGACATGATTAGTGTGCGCGCATCCGTGCGGTTACTAATACTAGTAACCTATTAAAAAAGGTTCTATTATTATGGTTGCCTTAGTTCTCCAAACCAACCCACCATTTATTTGGTTACCTTATTTTAAAGTTTCCCCTTTCTGACTTTGGCTGCATATAAAATCAGAAATAAATAGAGCAATGAACAGTTTTCCGTGAACACTAATAAGTCACCGAGAGATGATCATGAATGGTGGGTGACATTGGTCCCAAAAGAAATGTCTAATTAATTGGAAGGTTACTATTATGGCTAGCCTTATTAGCAGCTTAGTAATGGAAGGGCAGCAAACGAATATGGTTTTGTCGCTTTTGGACATAGTTGGTTTGCACAACGCATGATTATCCTTTTTGTCCTATGCATTGTCCTATTTTGCTCATGCCGATATCTTGTTTCCTTCTATAAGCTGTTTTCTTTTTCTTTGCAACCGTGCAAAAGTCACCTAACCCAACTTTGCGAATTCAAGATTTAAATACGAGTAAAAGAATAATTATCGTTCCACCACACCATTTAACGGGCTTTCCTTTCTACTTCAATTGCACCAAGTGTAAAATAAGTAGTAGGAATTAAGCAAGTTCCCACTTTTATATTTGACCTTCTTAGGCTTTTATGTTCAAATTGAACTCACCCTCAACATAATAAAAACATCCAACATTTGTACAAAGCATTTCGCAATATTACTAATATAATGCTACAAAGAAACCAAACATAAGATATGAGATATACTTCATCAAAACTCTTGGTCGAACTCAGCAACCTTTAATTGCCAGGGCAACCAACCAACTCCCAAGTCTTCACCTTTTCAAACTTCCTTATCAACATACTTAATAAACACAGTAGTTGCTTATGATCAAGAACTAAAATAGGAGAGTAGAGAGCACTCTCCTCTTCTTATACATATTCTTTTCACAAGATATCCAAGATTTGGTAGCTCTAAGGACCCATATTAATCCTCAAGAACAGACACTTAATTCCCAAAATGTTAAAGTTCTTTCATCACAGAGGCTCCTGCATTGTTACAACTATTGGACTTTTCACCTCATGCTTCCCATCTGACCAAACTAATGAACCACTTTTCACTATTGAACTCCCTGGTGATAACTTCACTGCTTCAGCTTGTACTCTAACCAGAAAATTAAGCTTCTGTCCCACTCTCCTAAACATCAATTTCTCCGGCTCCACTGTCACCACCATACCCCGTGGCGGCTTCACTGTCACCTTGTACACAGAATATGGATCGCCGACGTTTGTCACAGACCTAATGAAGTGAGTGGACAACTTGTGTTTTCCATATTCTTGAAACACAGCTGAAAGCGAAGGGTAATTCAAATTACCTACATGGCCTGCTCTTTTTGCCCCGCTACAATCTGAATATTTCCTTGTAACAACTTGAACATTCTTGGTTGTGTAATTTGAATTGCACAAGAAATCGACGTAGTCATATGAAGTTAAGTCGTAAATCAAACCAGGGTCCATTGCATTTTGAGGATGCACATGTCCTGCCCCAAAATCCATCACCGTCGATGAATTCCCAGTAGATTCATCCATCATAATTTGACCTCGATTATCCACTGTATATGCAGTTGTCATCAATGCCGATCTTATAGCTGCTGGGCTCCATCCCGGATGCGCCGCCTTCAACAATGCTGCCAGCCCAGATACATGTGGGCACGCCATGGAGGTCCCGCTCAAAATGTTGAACTCTGTTCTCCGTTTATCCGACGGAATCCCACTCGGCCCGACGCCATCAGGCCAAGCTGCGAGAATATTCAATCCAGGTGCAATTACGTCGGGCTTTAGAATTTCCGGTGTTTCAGGATTTGGGCCTCGGGCTGAAAATGACGCTACTACTGGAGCTGGTTTCACATTTACAATTGTGCCTCTGAACAGAATCGTCGCCGTTGGGGGTGACTTGGACTTTGACGCTGTAGATATGTACTTCCTTATTTCGTCTCCGGCGGAAGCTCCAACTGACGTTGCCGGTAACACGTGGCAATCAGCCACTAATCCTTCCCCATCGAAAACTCCATTGGCTAATATCATCCCTATTCCACCTGCTTTCTTCACCACTTCGCCTTTTACAGCTCTCGAATTAACGCCTCTGTCACATAACACAACTTTGCCTTGAACGTCATTAGGGTTTAATGAACCTTCCAAACACAATGAAGACGAATATCCATCACTACCTTCACTCCCGGCGTAAATTAGCGGGTAGAGTTTGTGAGGAGCTAACGACGGGCCACCATAGATGCTCACTCCGGGAACTATTTTCCCGTTTCCAAGTTTCACATCTGCCGGGAAATCACGGTCGATTGTTCCGGCACCGACGGTGGTGACCCAAGGAGCTACATTAGTTACTGTGAGGCCTCCTGGCCCGCCGTTTCCGGCGGAAGCAGAGACGAAGATTCCGGCATCATTAGCAGCGAAGGCGGCAATGGCGATTGCGTCGAGGTTATACGGTACCACAACGCCACCAACACTAAAAGAGATGACGTCAACACCATCAGCAACGGCGGAATCAAAAGCAGCAAGAATATCAGCGTCGTAGCAGCCTGAAGCCCAGCACACTTTGTAAGCAGCTAAACGAGCTTTTGGAGCCATTCCAGCAGCAACACCACGCGCGTAACCGAGAGTAGACGCAGGAAAAACATACCTCCCTGCTGCAATTGAGGCTGTATGGGTCCCATGCCCATCGGAGTCCCTAGGAGATCGATGCTCCACAGTTTCGTTCATTTTCCCATTCGTAGCCTCATATCCCTTGGAAAAATATCTCACTCCGGTTGCATGAAGTCGCCGGAAAGTCTTTGCCAGCCACGCATTCGCCTTTCCATTTCGCCGGAACAGGACTAAGATCATGATCATTAAAGCTCTTTCTCTCCGGCCAGATCCCTGTATCAATTACTCCGATTACAAGGTCCGAACCAAAATCCGATTCCTTAAGCAGCCCAGCACTGTCCGTACTAGTCAAGCCTAGAAATTCAGGGGACCTCGTGGTTTGCACGTGCCTAACTTGTTCAGGTATAAGAGCAAGAACCCCAGGTAATGCCTCAAGTTTTTTAGCATCCGAAATCAATAATTTAGCAGAAAAGCCATGAAAAACATTACTGTAAGTGTGAATAATACGATTTTCTGACGCAACCCCACCTGGTTCTAGCGAGTGGGTATTTGTAGAGAGGGATCTAAGAGCCGATTCATACCAGTGCTCATGGGTTGGAAATATCGAAGGTTTTGCATCGTGTTGAACGTGAACTATAAAAGTTTTTGGGTTATCCACAGTTGATGAAACTGAAACTGTAATTGCGAAAAAAGAAAGGAAAAAGTAAAGAAAGGAAAATGCCATGAGAGAACCTGTGGAGCTGCAGAAAATAGGCGGCAAGTATAATAATAATGGAGTGAAGCTTCATATAAGAAGAAGAAGAAGAGTGAAAGAGCAAGTGGTTACAGTACAATATAGAGAAAAAAGAGGGAAGTGTGATACTAATACAGAAGCTGAGGTGTTGAGAATGAGTGGATAAATTGGATGTAAGTGAAAGTCATGTTTTTAAATAGACAATTTTTAGACTTTCTTTTACTTTTTGGTAGGGGGAGAAAATTAAACTTAGCACCAGCTGTATTTTATTATCAGGTAAAAAGGGTCAAATATATCCTTTCATTTTCAAATATTGTCTATATTTAACTCTCGTTATATTATCTTTGGTCAAATTTATTCTTATCGTTATATTATTTTCCCAAATTTACTTTTACAATCAGCAAATTTTTAAAAATTACCCCTCAATCTGTCATGTGATCCAAAATCTCCCAAATCATTTTAATTAAGTTATTGATTCTTCTTCTTAGTCCACTATTTTCGAAATAATTGGCATTTATGTACTTTCTGAATTGAAAAAAAATATTAAATAATACTACTGTTAATAAAGAAAGTATAGTAAATTAAAAATTTTAAATTAGGTTGCTTTTCTAAATTCTAAAAATGTTTATAACATCCCAACTTTAATGAATTCGTTGCACCAAATGTACGGGGACTTTGCAACTATTAGTGATTGAAGTTGAAGTTCCTCGGAAACTTTATATTGTCGAATTCAACTTTGCTTTAATTAAATGCATACACATTGTATACTCTTAAGTTAGTCGATCGGACTCTATACTAACCATACAGTGACAAAATATATTTGAATATACATGTACATACATGATGATCAGCTGCATATAATTCACAATGAATAGATCCACTGAATTCTACAGTGTGTATATGATTGAAAAATAAATAAAATTTTAAACCAATTCCAAACCCATTATTAAGAGACGTGGGTGCATTGGTAATTAAAAATTTTCATGAATAATTTATATAGTCTAGTAACTTTAGCATTGGCAATAGTAATTTTTAAAAATAGTGGAGCAAAAAGAACAATAATTGATTTAAATAAATAAAATTTGGGAGATCTTGGATTATTTAACAAATCAAAGGGTAATTTTTAAATATTTGCTGATGATAGGATTAAATTTGACCAAATAATATAATGATAGGGGTAAATTTAATTGAATAATATAACAAAAGTTAAATATAAATACTATACTAAAGTATAAGGGTATATTTGAACCTTTTCACTTGTCTGTGTCAATTCTTGAGATTTGCAATGGTGGGGATTTGCTGTCTTGCTTGAAATTTAACAGCCTTTCATTTCTGTTCTGTTGATAGTTGATTGCTTTTTTATACTATCTTTTTCTGATAGGGAAAAATCAAATTCACTATTTTAAACACATCTTCAATTTTGTGGAACCCATGGCACTATTATACTTTGTTTTTTCTTTCATTTCAAAGAGGCAACAAGTGCCCCCCACCCTTTAAATAGAATGGAAGAAGTCAGTCCATTTCCAGCACTATTCTTAAGGTTTGAAATTTATTGACGTGCCTCAATTTTATGACAAAAGGTGTAAGTAGCACATGATAAAATAAGACTATGGTTTGAGATGGTTTGTTTATTTTTTGTGCCGATTTTTGAATGTATTGATATATTGGCGTCAAATCAAGGTGAATGAGGGTATTAAAAATGAATGAGGTAGACGTAAATAAAAGAAAGTTATCTTTAAATACCTATAATCTCATAACACAATAGAACTGTTTGACCAAAAAAGTGTTAAACCTTTTAGTTAAACCAATTAATGATGAGTTAAAAGGTAAATCTTAGCCAAACATAATTAACTATAGATCCAAACATATTGAGTGCACAAGTCGAAAAAGAACAAGCTTGTGTAATATTTCTTAAGATGATTATCATACATCAAATATAAATGATAAGCTTACATCTATGACATGCTTGCACCATACTCATAAGAGCACTGAAGGAGAAAAGAGAAAGTTGTCGATGACTATGAGATCTCTCTTTGTTAACTCTATAACGATGGGCTGTAAATGTTGTAGACAGATCTGGGCTGAGATCCCTCGTGGTGATCTCCCCCTCCCGATATATATTAACAATTTTTCCTTTTATCCAATAGTTTTTGACCGGCGTATTTTCTCATGACTGTACCCTTCATTACTTGCCCAAGCATTACGCTTGTCTTGCAGTGTAAGCTTTCTGACGGCTTGACCCCGGCAACGGCCAAGGTGCTCTTTGTTATCATGCCCCCTAGGCACGACTACGGCTCGATCAATCCCTTATCGTTCCTTTTGAGAACAACCATCTTATGGTCAGATTTTGAACAATACAGTTAGTTCCTCTGTCCATCGGGGTCGCCTCTTGGCGAGCTTGATGGGCGGATTCTGTTGATTCAAAATTTAGGAGAAATCTTATGCGTTGGACGAGGTCCTTAAGGCGAGGTGGCAACGTGACGCTTCAGTGGTATCATTGGGTTGTTACGTTAGATTGGAGATGAATCGTTGCATCGATTCGGGGTATCATGAATACCAATTATACATCATTATGGCGCACGTTTCCCAGGCACCGTATCGTTTCCCATGCCCCTTCAGTTTTTTTGATTGGCGGCTCTTGGGTTTCCCGCTCACGACATTTTATATTCATATAAATAGGGGGAATCCCTTATTTGACTGTTGTGTTTTTCAATTTAACTGAGAAAGAAACTTTGCGAATTTCCTTTTCCTCTTATCCTTCATACTCTTGCTTTCGACAGAATTTGAGGTGATCCTTATTTCTTTTCCCTCATCGTTCTTGTTCACTTGGATCGAGAGAGATAAATGTCTGGTACTTCTTCTCAGACTGATAGATTTGCTGAAGCTCCGGTGCCGAAAAGTGACGTGCCCCTTCTTGAAGACGGAATGAAGGCGGCGGAAGACGAGGGGTTTCCGTCAGTGGACGAGATAGTTCCCCGTCCGGGGAAAATGAGGACAGATTTTAATAGCCTACTAGAGATGAACCGGATCTTATTCCTTCTACTATGGATGAGGCGACGATTACGACGCTCAAGGCCAAGTGGGGAATCCCTGCTCAAATTGATATGGTACCAGCGACGGGGGAGGATATTGTACATTTGCATTTCTAGGGGTATTGCGCATTTTACGCGTACCCCTTTGTTATCGGGTATGCGCTTCCTCTCCCCTCTCTATTGGTGGACTTCTGCCGCTTTTATGAAGTGTGCCCGGCCCAGCTCTCTCCGTACATATACAAACTCTTCCTCATGCTTATCAAGTATGCGAAGCTTGCCGGACGAGGAATTTCTTTGGGGCACATGCTTCACATCGTTGCCCTCATTTTCTTCGAGGCTCAATAAGCCAAATACATTATCGAGGAACCAAGAGCTTAGTGGTGAAGATGGATGATAAGGCCAATCGCCGCTTCTAGGAAAGCTACTTCTATGTGCGGACAGAGCACCTTGTGTCAGACTCGGCAAGGTTCCCAGAGATGTGGAACTTCGCTCGTGAGTTATCCTTTATTTATTTTGTGATTCCTCTTAAGGAGGTCGTCGATCGCTCTCCATCAGGTGATATTGCTAAGGACTTATTTTTGCTTTTGCAACTGAGAGACTACCTCTCCCGCTAGTTGACGATATTCGTGAGTGGGTGGGCGTAATTTCCCCCATACAATGGGGATTTGTGAATGGGCGTCCTTCCATGAGAAGTATGGGCGTAAGCCTCTCACCAGTGAGTCGGCCCGCTGCAGTTTTTCTTTATTCTTTACCTCATGGTTTAACCTTGTCGTTATATGATCGTCTTTTTTGTTGACAGGGAGAATGCGTAGGACGAGGGCTCCTCCGCTTGCATTCTGTTAACCGGCGCCCCCTGCCTGACCTACACCGAGGGCCGCTATCCAGCCTGCACCGAGAGTTAATACCCAATCTGCGCCTGCGGCTGGAGCTGCGTTCGTGGAGGCTACTTCTCAACCAAAGACTCTGGTTCCTACTGTTCGCTCAACGGGGTGAATCTTCCCGTGCTGGTAGTGGAGAGGCCCCATGGAAGAGACGACGGGTGGCATTAAAAGTGGCTTCTCAAGCCGAAACATCTTCGAGGGGCGACCCTTCCTTGGCGGTGCCCTCAATTGACGGTGGTGCCAACCCGACCGCAGAGGCTACGTTGTGAGCGATCAACAAGTTGATATAGTGGAGAGACGGAGTCCCGAGGCTGCCATTGTTGTCTTGGGCAGCCCGTCGTCATCCTGGCCGAATCATACTTCTTCTTCGACCGAAGAGAGGGGAAAAGGCATCGTGGTTGATGATTACGAGTCTGAATTCGACCTTGATCTTGACGACATTATGATGTTCGAGGAGGTCTTTCCCCGAACTATGGTAAGAGCGGGAGGTCCTTCCCGAATGCTTGAAATTCTATCGGACCTCAATCTTTTACGAGACACGGTGGATTTTGTGCCACAGTTCGACCTTCTATGCTCTGACGTAGAAAGTAGAGCTCCTCACGACATCATCAATGCCGAATTGTCACATGGTATGGCCGCAATGGGCCTAATGGAAAGTTTCTCTTCATTGTATGTTTTTCTCCCCCCTTTTGTTGTGGCCTTGGCCTTTATCTACTCTTTTCTTTGTTTTCAGTATTACATGCTGGAGATCGAGAGTGCTCGCAGGGTTGAGACTCGGGCCAAGATTTTTCTGATGATGCTTGAAAAGTATCGACAGTATCGCAACAGATGCCGTGAGATGCATGACCGGCCCAGGATGAGTACTGGCACCCAATCCATCGGAGAGGAGTTGGAGAAAAGGGATTAGGAGCTGATGCAGTTCATTCACAGATGTAGTGAGCTTGAGGAGCTGCTCTGTTCCAAGGACGAAGAGCATGAGTTGGGAAAGGGGGTCGCTGCGGAGTGCAAGCATCTTCAGGCGAAGGTGCTGTCATTGCAAGCTGAACTTGATCAAAATGCCACCAGAGTTGAAGCTTTGAGTGACGAATGGATAGGGAAGTTAGCCAAGCTTGAGAGAAAAGTGGCCGAGTTGGAAAATGCCGAGAATGCTCGGACGTCGGCTTTGTCAAGAGCGGCGGCGCTAGATGTGATGTCCCCAAAGGTCATCACTTGTTTTAAAATGAAATTCTATGTTCCGATGCCTTAAAAACCTCTTTTAACATCACCTTGATTTGCATGCGCAGTCCGGGCGCGTAGCCGGAATGCAAATCTGTGAAAAATGATAAATTTTGACTATAAAATAAATTAATTTGACTTCGGTCAACGTTTTGGGTAAACGGACCCGGACCCGTGATTTAACGGTCCTGGAGAGTCCGTAGGAAAATATGGAACTTGGGCGTATGCCCGGAATTGAATTCCAAGGTCCCAAGCCCGAGAAATAAATTTTTGAAGAAAATTGTTTTCTGAAATTGTTTATAAGGTTGGAAATGAATTTTGATTAAAACTTGATAGTATCGGGCTTGGATTTTGGTTTTGGCACCCGGTATATTTAAGATAATTCTGTGAAGTTTGATAAGAAACATTCATTTGACGTGACTCGGACCGTAAATGAAAATTTTGATGTTTAAAGAAGTTTTGAGGAATTTCATTGATTTGAGGTTTAATTCGATGTTCATGATTTTATTTTGGTGATTTGATTACATGAATAAGTCTGTGGGATGTTTTTGAGATTGTGTGTATATCTGGTTTGGAGCCTCGAGGGCTTGGGTGAGATTTGGATAGGCCACGGGGTGCATTTTGAACTTAGAAAATTGCAGGTTTTATGTTGGTATATTTCAGACCTACAGGCTTCGCACTCGCAAATGCGAGCCTTGCATCGCAAATGCGAGAGGTGGCCTAGGCAGCCTTCTTCGCAAATGCGACACCCGCCTAAATCCCCTATAGTCACAAATGTGAGACCCCCAGTCGCAAATGCGACTTTGCAATTTCGATTCCCCCTTCGCATTTCCCAACCCAACAGAGATCGGGGTTCGCAATTGCGAACCCCTGTTCGCAATTCCCATATCTGAGACCTGCAACTTTTATACTTAGACGATTTTCAACCCATTTTCACATCTTTTCAAAACACAAACTCCCTAGGGCGATTTTTCAAGAACAATTCTTCTTCCAAATCGATTGTAAGTTAATTTTAACTCATTTCCTTCAATCATTAACATCTTTTAACATAATTTTGACTCAAAATCAATGATTTTCATGGGGAATTGGGTGTTTTGGGTAGAACCTAGGTTTTTCAAAAATTGGGGATTTGGACTTCGATTTGAGGTCCGATTTCAAAATAAATTATATATTTGGGTTTGTGAGGGAATGGGTAATCGGGTTTTGGTTTGAAACTCGGGTTTTGACCGTGTGGGCCCGGGGCCGATTTTTGACTTTTTGGGCAAAACTTTGGAAAAACTCATTTTCATGCATTGAGGTTGATTCATTTAGTGTTTATTGATGTAATTAAGCAACTTATGACTAGATACGAGCGAATTGGCGGTAGAATCAAGGGGTAAAGCTATAATTGAATTGTGAATTGTGTCCGTGGCATCGGGGTAAGTGTTTGGTCTAACCTTAGCTTGAGGGATTAGGAGTCGAGTCCTATTTGCTATGTGTTAGTTGTGGAGTACGACGTATAGGCATGGTGATGAGTATCTATACGTTGGTGTCTAGCATGCCCGTGAGTCTTATATTGTGATTTTCATGACTTCGTTGTATTATTCATGCCTTGGTGAAGATTTATATTGGTTGTGTAAAGTTTGTGGAAAAATATTGTGACCTATGAACATTGAGGAGCGTTGGCTCAAGTTGTGAAGTGAATTGTGAAAGTATAAGTGATAATTGAACCTCTAGAGCATTGGCTCGAGTTGTGAAGTGAATTGTGAAGTACAAGTGAGAAAGAGAAGAGATCATTATGTTGTCTCCCTTGCTAGGATATTGTTGCTTTATTTGTTATCTCCATTGTCGGGATGTTGATATTATTGATGTTGTTCCCTTGCCAGGACTTAACTGTTGAATTGTTGTTCCCTTGCCGGGATCCTTATTATAATCTCATTTATTCTCTTGCCCTATTGTTTGTGATTGTTGTTTGGGTGAGGAAGAGAGTTAAAGCATGAAGGGTGATGTCGTGATTGTTTTTGTGAGGAAAAAGTGTAAAGCCCGAAGGGTGATGCCGTGCCGCACAATGTACCATTCCGTGCCGATTATATTGATTATATGGCAAGGATAGAGAGTAAAAGCACGAAGGGTGATGTCATGCATATTTTCATTACTTTATTGCTTTGGCGAGGACGAGAGTAAAAACACGAAGGGTGATGTCGTGCATTTATTGATTTTTGATGCTTTGTTGATATCCGAGTTATATTGTTTCTTTCGTTTACTTGTTGTATTTCTATTCGGAATTGATATCTTCCCCGCAGCATGTTCCCCCTCTCATACTTGACTGTTTATTTCTGTATTTTCTTTTCCGTTGTATATATTTGAATTGCATAGGTTGTTTTGTAGTCTTGTCCTAGCCTTGTCACTACTTCGCCGAGGTTAGGCTAGACACTTACCAGCACATGGGGTCGGTTGTGCTGATACTACACTATGCACTATGTGTATATCCCGGAGCAGCTCTTGGACCGTAGTTTAGAGGCTACCTTCAGTCCATGCGGGTAGACCTATAGGCGTCCGCAGGCCCTGACGTCTTCCTCTATCCCTATTTCCTGTTTCATTTTCCTTTTGTTCAGAAATAGTGTATTTTTATTCCTTCAGACTTTGTATATAGTAAATCTTAGTCCGTCTGTGAAACTGTGACACCAGGTTTTGGGTGATTAAGGCTTGAGTAATTGCAATAGACATAGATTTCAGATATTTTATTGACGTCTTCCGCTTAAATTCTAATTTCCTCTATTCAATTGTTTTCACTTTATGTTTAAAAATAAAGAAATGGTTAATAAAGTAAGTAGTTCAAGGATTGGCTTGCCTAGCTCACATTAGTAGGCGCTATCACGACTCCCGAGGGTGGGAAATCCGGGTCGTGACAAGTTGATAACAAAGCTCTAGGTTACATGGGTCTCACAGTTCACAGACAAACTTAGTAGAGTCTGAGGGATCAGTATGGAGATGTCTGTATTTATCCCCAGAGGCTACAGAGTTGGGAAAAACTTCACATTTATTCTTTCATGTCATGCAGTTTGATTTTTCAATGCTAATTGAATTTCTACTCTGTTCTTTCACAGATGGCGAGAACACGTTCTTCCTCATCCACTGACCAGAAGCCCAAGCCCCCAGCAGTAGCTCCCACGAGGGGCAGAGGGCAAGGCCATGCTAGAGGCCGAAGCAGGGGCAAAGCTTAACCTAAGGCAGCAACACCCGCAGCGGAGCCTCAGGTTGACTTTGATGATGAGGTTCCGCACCCAGTAGTTCTGATGGGCCCAACTCAGGTCCTAGAGGGGGTTATTGCTATCCCAGTACTTCAGGACGCTCTGATCCGTCTAGTAGGCCTTATGGAGAGTGTCACCCGGGCAGGCTTGCTTCCCGTAGCACCAGCCATCTCTCGGGCTGGAGAAAGAGCCCAAACCCCTACTACTCGCACTCTGGAGCAGGTATCTCCCTAGTTCCAGACTCCAACGGTTCAGCCAGTTGGAGCAGTTCATCCGGGTGTGGTAGCTCAGATCGGTGATGGAGCAGCTATATTTGTCGATGCTTTGTGGAGGTTGGATAGGTTCACTAAACTCTTCACTACTACTTTCAGCGGTGCATCTTCTGAGGATCCCCAGGATTATCTAGACAGCTGTCACGAGGTTCTCAAGAACATGGGGATAGTTGAGACCAATGGGGTCAATTTTGCTACTTTTCGTTTGTCTGGATCCGCCAAGACTTGGTGGAGGGATTATAGTTTGGCTAGACCAGCTAGATCGCCAGCTTTGACTTGGGAGTAGTTTACTCAGCTATTTCTGGAGAAGTTTCTCCCCATCACTCAGAGAGAGGCCTATCGGAGGTAGTTTGAGCGACTCCAGTAGGGTTCTATGACTGTTACCCAGTATAAGACCAGATTCATCGACTTGGCTTGTCATGCTCTTATCATACTTCCCACCGAGAGAGAGAGAGAGATGGTGATGAGGTTCATTAATGGACTTATTCAGCCAATTCGTCTTCAGATGGCTAGGGAGACTGGGAGTGAGATTTCCTTCTAGGAGGCGACCAATGTGTCCAGGAGAGTGGAGATGGTTCTATCATAGGGAGGTGGTCATGGGTCGGACAAGAGGCCCCATCATTCGGGCAGATTCAGTGGTACCTCGTCTAGAGGTAGGGATTCGTATGGTAGAGGCCATCCTCCTAGGACTTTTCAGTCAGCTCTCCAGGTTTCTTACCGTGCTTCAGGCGGCCGTGGTCCTCAGATGCAATATTCTGATCAACAGTCCTACAGTGCACCACTAGCTCCTATCAGTGCACCGTTGCTTCAGAGTTTTTGGGGTGGTCATTCAGGTCGTCAGGGTCAGTAGTCTCAGCAGTCGAGGGCTTGTTACACTTGTGGTGATATGGGTCAATTTGCTAGGTTTTGCCCTCGAGCACCGAGTAGCTCTCAGCATCATAGTTCCCATGCCATGGTTCAGGCACCAGGTGTTCCACAACCCGCCCAGACAGCTAGAAGTGGGGGTAGAGGTGCTAGAAGTGGGGGTAGAGGTACTAGAGGTGGAGGTAGAGGTATTAGAGGTGGAGCTCAGGCCGCTAGAGGTGGAGGCTAGTCAGCAGCAGGCCGCCCCAGAGATGTAGTTTAGGGTGGTGGGGCGCAGCCCCATGTTATGCTCTTCCAGCTAGGCCCGAGGCTGAGGCTTCAGATGCAGTTATTATAGGTACGGTTCTAGTTTGTGATAGAGAGGCTTCAGTGTTATTTGATCTAGGGTCTACATACTCATATGTGTCATCTTATTTTACACCGTACCTGATTATGCCTAGTGATTCTTTGAGTGCTCCTATTTATGTGTCTACGCCGGTGGGTGATTCTGTTGTTGTAGATTGAGTCCATCATTCATGTATAGTTGTGATTGGAGGTCTTGAGACTCGTGTAGATTTGCTTCTTCTGGACATGGTTGATTTTGATGTCATATTAGGGATCACCTTACCATACTATCTTGGATTGTCATGCCAAGACTGTGACTTTAGCCTTGCCGGGTTTGCCTCGTTTAGAATGGAGAGGGACTCATGGTCATTCTACCCGTAGTGTTATCTCTTATGTGAATGCTCGGCGTATGGTCGAGAAGGGGTGTTTGGCCTATTTGGCTTATGTTCGTAATTCTAGCGCTGAGGTTCCTTCTATTGATTCTGTGCCCGTTTTTCGTGAGTTTCCTAAGGTTTTCCCTTTGAACCTGCCGGGTATGCCACCCGACAGGGATATTGACTTTTGCATTGATTTGGCTCCGGGCACTCAGCCCATTTCTAGCTCGACGTATCATATGGCCCCGCCTGAGTTGAAAGAGTTGAAGGAGCAGTTACATGACTTGCTTGAGATGGGTTTCATTAGACCCAGTGTTTCGCCTTGGGGTGCGCCGGTGTTGTTTGTTAAGAAGAAGGACAGATCGATGAGAATGTGTATTGATTACCGGCAGTTGAACAAGGTTACAATCAAGAATAAGTATCCATTGCCGAGGATTGATGATTTGTTTGATCAACTTCAGGGTGCCAAGGTATTTTCGAAGATTGACTTGAGATATGGCTACTATCAGTTGAGGATTAGGACATCCAATGTCCCTAAGACCGCTTTTCGTACTCGGTACGGGCATTATGAGTTCTTGGTGATGTCATTCGGGTTGACAAATGCCCTAGCAGCCTTTATGGATTTGATGAACCGAGTGTTCAGGTCTTATTTAGATTCATTCGTGATAGTCTTCATTGATGATATTTTGATATATTCCCGCAGCCAGGAGGAGCATGAACAGCATCTTAGAGTGGTTCTTCAGATCTTGAGGGATAGTCAGTTATATGCTAAGTTCTCAAAGTGTGAGTTCTGGTTGAGCTCAGTTGCATTTTTGGGTCATGTTGTATCAACAAAAGGTATTCAGGTGGATCCGAAGAAGATTGAGGCCATCAAGAACTGGACTAGACCAGTATCAACTATAGAGATTCGGAGTTTCTTGGGATTGGCAGGCTACTATCGTCGATTCGTGGAGAGGTTTGCATCCATCGCAACTCTGATGACCAGGTTGACTCAGAAGGGTGCCTAGTTCAGATAGTCAGACAAGTGTGAGGTGAACTTTCAGAAGTTCAAGACAGCTCTGACTACGGCATCGGTGTTGCTTTTGCCCACAGGTTCAGGGCCTTATACAGTTTATTATGATGCATCTCGTATTGGACTTGGTGCAGTATTGATGTAGGATAGAAAGGTCATTGCCTATGCTTCATGGCAGTTGAAGATTCATGAGAAGAACTATCCGTTTCATGATTTGGAGTTGGCAGCCATTGTTCACGCGTTGAAGATTTGGAGGCATTATCTTTATGGCATGGCATGTGAGGTGTTCACGAATCACAAGAGTCTTCAGTATTTGTTCAAGCAAAAGGAGTTGAATTTGAGGCAGAGAAAGTGGTTGGAGTTGTTGAAGGACTATGATATCACTATCTTATATCATCTGGGAAAGGCCAATGTGGTGGCCGATGCTTTGAGTAGGAAGTCAGCTAGTATGGGCAGTCTTGCTTATATTCCGGTCGGTGAGAGGCCACTTACTTTGGATGTTCAGGCTTTGGCCAATCAGTTTGTGAGGTTGGATGTTTCTGAGCCCAACCGTGTGTTAGCTTGCACAGTTGCTTGTTCTTCATTATTGGAGCGGATCCGAGATCGGCAGTATGATGATCCCCATTTGTGTGTCCTTAGAAACACGGTGCAGCGCGGAGGTGCCAAGCAGGTTACCTTAGGTGATGATGGAGTTTTGAGATTGTAGGGTCGAGTTTGCGTGCCTAAGGTGGATGGGCTTCTGGAGTTGATTTTAGAGAAGGCCCATAGCTCTCGGTACTGTATTCATCCGGGCATCGCGAAGATGTATCAGGATTTGCGGTAGCATTATTGGTGGCGGAGAATGAAGAAGGATATCATTGCGTATGTGGCTCGGCGATTGAATTGTCAGCAGGTTAAGTACGAGCATCAGAGTCCTGGTGGATTGTTTCAGAATTGAGCTTCCCGAGTGGAAGTGGGAGCGGATCACTATGGATTTTGTTGTTGGAATTCCACAAACTTGGAGGAAGTTCGACACAGTTTGGATCATTGTTGATAGGCTGACCAAGTCAGCGCATTTCATTCGTGTGGCAGTTTCCTATTCTTCTGAGAGGTTAGTTGAGATCTATATCCGGGAGATTGTTTGCCTTTATGGTGTGACCGTGTCTATCATTTTGGACCGAGGTACGCAGTTTACCTCACGCTTCTAGAGGGCCGTTCAGCGAGAGTCGGGCACACAAGTTGAGTTGAGCACAACGTTTCATCCCCAGACGGACGGGTAGTCCGAGCGGACCATTCAGATTTTGGAGGATATGCTCCGAGCTTGTGTCATTGACTTTGGGTCATCACTTGTTTTAAAATGAAATTCTACGTTCCGAGGCCTTAAAAACCTCTTTTAGCATCACCTAGATTTGCGTGCACAGTCCGGGCGCGTAGCCGGAAAGCCTATATGTGAAAATCTGTGAAAAATGATAAATTTTGACTATAAAATGAATTAATTTGACTTCGGTCAATGTTTTGAGTAAACGGACCCGGACCCGTGATGTGATGGTCCCGGAGGGTCCGTAGAAAAATATGGGACTTGGGCGTATGCCTGGAATCGAATTCCGAGGTCCCAAGCCCGATAAATGAATTTTTGAAGAAATTGTTTATAAGGTTTGGAAATAAATTTTGATTAAAACTTGATAGTATCGGGCCCGTATTTTAGTTCCGGCGCCCAATACAGGTCTTATATATGATTTAAGATAATTCTGTGAAGTTTGGTAAGAAACGGAATCCATTTGACGTGACTCAGACCGTAAATGCAAAATTTGATGTTAAAGAAGTTTTGATGAATTTTATTGATTTTGAGGTTTAATTTGATGTTATGATGTTATTTTGGTGATTTGATTACATGAATAAGTACGTGAGATGTTTTTGAGGTTGTGTGTATATCTGGTTTGGAGCCCCGAGGGATCAGGTGAGTTTTAGATAGGCCACGGGGTGCATTTTGAACTTAGAAAATTGCAGGTTTTATGCTGGTATATTTCAGACCTGCAAGCTTCGCATTTGCGAGCCTTGCATCGCAAATGCGAGAGGTGGCCTAGGCAGCCTTCTTCGCAAATGCGACACCCGCCTAAATCCCCTATAGTCACAAATGCAAGACTCCCAGTCGCAAATGCGACTTCACAATTTCGATTCCCCCTTTGCATTTCCCAACCAGCAGAGGTCAGGGTTCGCAACTGTTCGCAATTCCCATATCTGAGACCTGCAACTTTTATACTTAGACGATTTTCAACCCATTTTTCACATCTTTTCAAAACACAAACTCCCTAGGGCAATTTTTTAAGAACAACTCTTCTTCAAAATCGATGGTAAGTTAATTTTAACTCATTTCCTTCAATTATTAACATCTTTTAAAATGATTTCAACTCAAAATCAATGATTTTCATGGGGGAAATTGGGTGTTTTGGGTAGAACCTAGATTTTTTAAAAATTAGGGATTTGGCGAGGTCCGATTTCAAAATAAATTATATATTTGGGTTCGTGAGGGAATGGGTAATCGGGTTTTGGTTCGAACCTCGGGTTTTGACCATGTGGGCCCGAGGGCAATTTTTGACTTTCTGGGTAAAACTTTGGAAAAACTCATTTTCATGCATTGGGGTTGATTTAGTTAGAGTTTATTGATGTAATTAAGCAACTTGTGACTAGATACGAGCGAATTGGCGGTGGAATCAAGGGATAAAGCTATAATTGAATCGTGAATTGTGTTCGTGGCATCGAGGTAAGTGTTTGGTTTAACCTTAGCTTGAGGGATTAGGAGTCGAGTCTTATAGTATAGGCATGGTGACGAGTATCTATACGTTGATGTCTAGCATGCCCTTGAGTCTTATATTGTGATTTTCATGACTTCGTTGTATTATTCATGCCTTGGTGAAGATTTCTATTGGTTGTGTAAAGTTTGTGGAAAAAAATTATGACCTATGAATATTGAGGAGCGTTGGCTCAAGTTGTGAAGTGAATTGTGAAAGTATAAGTGATAATTGAACCTCTAGAGCATTGGCTCGAGTTGTGAAGTGAATTGTCAAGTACAAGTGAGAAAGAGAAGAGATCATTATGTTGCCTCCCTTGTCGGGATATTGTTGCTTTATTTGTTATCTCCCTTGACGGGATGTTGATATTATTGATGTTGTTCCCTTGCCGGGACTTAACTGTTGAATTGTTGTTTCCTTGCCGGGATCCTTATTATAATCTCATTTATTCCCTTGCCCTATTGTTTGTGATTGTTGTTTGGGTGAGGAAGAGAGTTAAAGTACGAAGGGCGATGTCGTGCATTGTTTTTGAGAGGAAAGAGTGTAAAGCACGAAGGGTGATGCCGTGCCGCACGATGTACCATTTTGTCCCGATTATATTGATTATATGGCCAGGAAAGAGAGTAAAAGTACGAAGGGTGATGCCGTACACATTTTCATTACTTGATTGCTTTGGTGAGGACGAGAGTAAAAGCACGAAGGGTGATGCCATGCATTTATTGATTTCTGATGCTTTGTTGATATCCGAGTTATATTGTTTCTTTCGTTTACTTGTTGTATTTCTATTCAGAATTGATATCTTCCCCCGCAGCATGCTCCCCCTCCCATACTTGACTGTTTATTTTTGTATTTTCTTTTCCGTTGTATATATTTGAATTGCACAGGTTGTTTGGTAGTCTGGTCCTAGCCTCGTCACTACTTCGCCGAGGTTAGGCTAGACACTTACCAGCACATGGGGTCGGTTGTGCTGATACTACACTCTGCACTATGTGCAGATCCCGAAGCAGCTCTTGGACCGTAGTTTGGAGGCTACCTTCAGTCCATGCGGGTAGACTTGCAGGCGTCCGCATGCCCTGGTGTCTCACTGTATTCCTATTTCCTGTTTCATTTTCCTTTTGTTCAAAAATAGTGTATTGTTATTCCTTCAGACTTTGTATGTAGTAAATCTTAGCCCGTTTGTGACACTGCGACACCAAGTTTTGGGTGATTAAGGCTTGAGTAATTGCAATAGACATAGATTTCAAATATTTTATTGATGTCTTCAGCTTAAATTCTAATTTCCGCTGTTCAATTGTTATCGCGTTATGTTTGTTAAAAAGAAAGAAATGGTTAAAGAAGTAAGTAGTTCAAGGATTGGCTTGCCTAGCTCACATTAGTAGGTGCCATCACGACTCCCGAGGGTGGAAAATCCGGGTCGTGACACTAGAGGACACTATCCACATCCTCCAATTTGAGCAGGAATCCGAGAGGGCAACGACCATACTAAGGGAGGCGCGGATCGAGAAGCGTATTGGTGAAATTGACCGGGAGGCTTCGAGCCTAGGAGACTGGGTCATATCACCCGAGGCTGAAGGCGCAATTGTTGGCTTAGGTTAAATCTGCCTCTGCCACTGTTCCTTGCCGCTTGTATGAGCTGTGGGTCCATGCCAAGGCCCAACGAGATATATAAAAGGGTTTGTGGGAGGCGAGCAATATTTTTGAGGATGCCTTTGAAGAAGTTCGGGTGAAGGCACAGCGAGCTCGTGCCAATTACGGCTATGACCCTGCGATACCGGAGGTTGGCGAGGATGCTAATGTTGAGGATGGGTCTCCTGAAGGCGATGGGGGGGAGGACGATGGTGATTACGCCGAGTGAAAAGTTGCTGCAGCTTTTATAATCTTTTTTTTTGTTCATTCGTCTCTTTCTTTTAGGGCCTATTTCGGCCTTTTGTAAGGTGCTGCTGTTGCGCACGTATATGTAAATAAAACAGTTGCTTTGCCTTGGTGTGTCTTTTTATTTTATTTTTCTTCCCCATGCTTGTTACATATCTTTTTCTTTTGACGTAGTCCTTCATATTTTGTTTTGTTTTTGACGAGTCCTTGATTTTTCGATTTGGGAATCCGAACCTACCTGGGCCGAGTAGGATCTCGTTGCGTGAGTCCGAATGAAGTCAATTTGGATCTGCACGTCAGTGTGAGGTTGACTTCTGATTTGTCGCTTTAGGCAGAATCATTCTTTATCCAAACGAGGTTGAATTCGGATTTGCCATTTTGGACGAAGTCAATTTTGACTTGAACATTCGAGGTTGACATTTTCATATGTACTCGAGCGTGGTCGAACTTGGAATCTCTGTCTGGAGTGAAGTCAATTTCTAACTTTTGTTTGAACGAGTTCGTATTTGGAGTTGTTGTTTTAGGTGAAGTTAATTTCTGACTTATACTTGAACGAGTTCGAACTTTATCTTTTATTCGACGTTGGCCGGTGGCTGTAAAGGCGTTGTTCCGAGCGAAGTCAGAATTATAACCCGTTATAACTCGAGCGCAGTTGAACTTTTCTTTTGGCGATGGTCGTTGGCCGTATGGGTGTTATTTCGAGCGGGATCGAAATAGTAACCTGTTGTAACTTGAGCGAGGTCAAATTTTTCCTTTGGCGTTGGCCGTAAGGGTGTTATTTCGAGCAAGATCGAAATACGAACCCCTTGTAATTCGAGCGAGGCCGAATTCTTCCTTTGGCAATGGCCGTTGGCCGTAGGGTGTTATTTTGAGAAAGATCAAAATAGTAACACATTGTAATTCGACGAGATTGAATTCTTCCTTTGGCGATGGTCGTTGGCCGTAAGGGTGTTATTTCGAGCAAAATCGAAATAGTAACCCGTTGTAATTCGAGCGAGGTCGAATTCTTCCTTTGGTGATGGGCGTAGGGGTGTTATTTCGAGCAAGATCAAAACAGTAACCCGTTGTAATTTGAGCGAGGTCGAATTATTCCTTTGGCGATGGTCGTTGGCCGTAGCGGTGTTATTTCGAGAAAGATCGAAATAGTAACCCGTTGTAATTCGAGCGAGGTCGAATTCTTCCTTTGGCGATGGCCGTTGGCCGTAGGAGTATTATTTCGAGCAAGATCGAAATAGCAACCCGTTGTAATTCGAGCAAGGCCGAATTCTTTCTTTGGCGTTGGCCGTAGGGGTGTTATTTCGAGCTAGATCAAAATAGTAACCCCTTGTAATTCGAACGAGGTCGAATTCTTCCTTTGGCGATGGTCATTAGCTGTAGGGGTGTTATTTCGAGCAAGATCAAAATAGTAACCCATTGTAATTCGAGCGAGGTCGAATTATTCCTTTGGCGATGGCCATTGGCCGTAGGGGTGTTATTTCGAGCAAGATCGAAATAGTAACCCGTTGTAATTTGTGCGAGGTCGAATTCTTCCTTTGGTCATGACCGTTGGCCGTAGGGGTGTTATTTCGAGCAAGATCGAAATAGTAATCTGTTGCATCATTATTGTTATGTATGTTTTTTTGGAGAGCACTGCACATCGCCGTACTGTTTATGCATGTGTCGGGGTGAGTTCCGGTGTGCCCGGCTTTGTTTTTACTGGAGGATACTGGGCGTTCCCTGAGCGAGTCCCAGTTTGCTTAATTTTGTTTTCACTAGAGAATTTTGTGCGTTTCCTGGATGATCCCAGTTTGCTTAATTTGGCTTTCATTGGAGAATGTTGTACGCTTCCTGGGTGTTTTGGCTGCGTTGGTCCCTCGCTTGCATACTTATACGAGTGCTTGCGTTCATGTTTTGAATCAATCAAAAGAGTGAAGATAAACCCAAATGAAATTGTCTGTTACCTCGGTCTAGCAAGCCGGTGAAAGGAGGAGCAGCGTTGTAGGGTTACTCGCTCTGCCTAGTACTCGAACAATGGTTTCTTATTTTACAACCATATTTTTGCTTCGCCATTCAACTGCGTTTAGACTTCTCGTGAGGTGGGCTTACCTCACCCGTTGGGACACTGAGGCTGAGTCACAGTCCGATATGCGTAAACAATAAGGGAAATATGTCATGCTTTATTTATAAATTATATAACATGCGTGTTACGAAAATAATGTGGGGGTATGCCTGATCTCCCAAAGGGTCATGCAGTAGGTTATCGTCCTTTCCCAAGGGGCGGAAGTACAGGTTGGTATACAGGGTGAATACATAGCATATGATCGCGGTCACTCCAAGCACATAGTGATCGTGGTCCTATTTCACCTGAACATATGGTTGCTGAACCCCCCGTTACGGGTGGGGCATGGGTCTCATATAGACATCGGTCATAATTTTTATTTTGTGTAGGGATCTGGCCTAGATTAATAAAGTTGTGTCAAAAACTTATCTACCATTTTTTGGTTTGTGTTGTCACCAAGATGCTGAGGTTGTAGCAGCCTGGAAGTAATATTTGGCTGGTCCTAGATCTACAGGAAACTAAAGAATTTGGCTAAGAAACTTTCCACAGACGGCTCCAAATTATTTGACCAAAAAAATGTTAAACCTTTTAGTTAAACTAATTAATAATGAGTTAAAAGGTAAATCTTAGCCAAACATAATTAACTATAGATCCAAACATATTGAGTGCAAAAGTCAAAGAAGAACAAGCTTGTGTTTTATTTCTTAAGATGATTATCATACATCAAATGTAAATGATAAGCTTACATCTATGACAGGCTTGCACCATACTCGTAAGAGCGCTGAAGGAGAAAAGAGAAAGTTGTCGATGATTATGAGATCTCTCTTTGTTAACTCTATAACGATGGCTGTAATTGTTGTAGCCAGATCTGGGCTGAGATCCCTCTTGGTGATCTCCCCCCTCCCTATATATATTAACAATTTTTCCTTTTATCCAATGGTTTTTAATCGGCGTATTTTCCCTTGATTGTACCCTTCATTACTTGCCCAGGCATTACGCTTGTCTTGTGGTGTAAGCTTTCTGACGGCTTGGCCCCGGCAACGGCCGAGGTGCTCTTTGCTATCATGCCCCATGAATACGACTACGACTCGGTCGGTCCCTTGCGTTCCTTTTGAGAACAACCATCTTATGGTCAGATTTTGACCCATACCAGAACTAAATAATTTATATAGACATTATTATAGTTGAGAATATACTGTAGCATTTTTCTTCCTGCCATTCTCATAAAGCAATTCCTAGTCCCTTTGTCCACGACAATACGGTTAATTTATAGCAAGTGTAATATTGGATTATCATCAGCCAATTTTCCCTCTTCTCCCAAAGCTACAAAAAGTATAAATATCAGCTTCGAATTTGAAGTTTTGTGTTCCCTTTTTTTTTTGTTTTTTAATGTCAAGTAGTAACAGCTTTATATACATCTTTTAATGACTAAATTGTACTCCCTCCGTTTATTTTTACTTGTCCAGTATTTTAAAAATAAATTTTCAATTTTACTTATCACTTTTAATATATCAAGAAAAGATTTTTTTTTCTTGTTATACCCACATTATTAATTACTCATTTCAAATTATTTTCGCAAATTCATTAAAAATATACAACAACTAATATGAGAATCATGGTAAATAATGCACTTCATTTATTATATTTAAGGGCAGTGCCGGCCCAAGAGAGAGGCAGCTAAAGCAATTGCTTTAGCCCCCTAATCGAAGGCCCCAAATTTTCATTTTTAGTTAATTTATATTATTAAAAAATTATTATTATAAAAAAGATACTAGATTTATGTTTTTTCTTTTTGAGTATAGAAGTTATTTAGAAAAAATAGTGGTTATATAGGTAAATATTTGAATTTCGTAATAAACATACAATATGGCGAAATAACAATTTGATGATGACATTGATAATAAAAAAACAAAAACAAAATCTCTTGTAATATCTTTTAAAGTAAATTATTTCTTATAAATAGTAGATCAAGTTATTTTTTTAAATTCAAATGTATAAAATGATTTTAAAATCTACTTTAGTAGTACAAACGATTTTTAGATGCTGAGAATTTATAAAAATATTTTCTTAACCACAGATATTTCTTATAAAAAATTTGAAACCTTGGTGAGTAGAGTTAATAAATATCTTCGATGGTGAAAACTAGCAGGTAACCGAGTGAAGGGGCAAAATACGTACAAGACAGTCCATAAAACTATTATTATATAACAAAAAAGAAAAGAAATCATAAATATATATGATTTTATTAAATAAATTTTGGGTCTTTTCTTAACGTGTCCGGCTTTAGGCCAGCAATTTCGTTGAGCCACCCCTATTTAAGAGGTATGCAAAATTTATAGTGAACAAGTAAAAGTGAACGGAAGGAATAGTAAATCAACATTCTAATATTAAATCATCATAAATGAATGTAATTTGGTGCAAAATGAATGCAAATAAATAGTGGAGTTTATTTTTATTTTTTTTCCTAATGTATACTGCGCAAGGAATGACAATTTTTAGCAGGAAGGGAAAGAAAAGCACGTGAGCTGTAAAGTGTGACAAGGAGACATGGTCGGCAAGGTCGCTATACCTTCTCATTTTCCCTTAAAATAACTGCCAACGAAGATGTTGTTCATGTATCTCTTTATCTATTTAGTTTATTATTAGTTAGTGGCATTAAAACGACAGAAGTACGACCCTCGCGCTTCTAGTTTTGGAATTTGGCGTTTTATATGCTTCCCTTATATTATCTCCAATTCAGCACTCCTTTCCCTTACCACAACAATAATAAATAAACCCAGTGAGTTCCCCTGGAGCATTGACCGATGCCAGAGGCACACAGTTGGACCAAGTGAAAAATGTTGATTTATGGACCAAATCAATATTCTAACTTTTACTGACCTATAGGTTTTCTTTGACTACAAAAATATGTGAAGCACAGGATAATGTACGTTTGTTATATATTTTTTCGAATATTTAATTAATCAATCATATCATTACTTGTGGAGCGTGAAATACTTCTTTAATTAAAACGAAAAGAAAGAAAGAGGAAGAAGAGTAAAGGCAGGGCCCCATGAAGCTTTGACCGCAATTATTTAAGGACAAACATCATCATTAAAATGGGCTTGATATAGAATGCAAGGCCTGGTTTCTAACAAACAAAGCCGGGACTTTATTGGATAAATAATATTGTATATCCGTTGTAAAAATAATATATAAAAAAATTATTTAAAATTTATAATATATATTCGTTATGTTATATATAAAAATCATACAAATTTTGTATATTTTTCGACTATCAAATATAAATAATTTTTAGCGCGGACTAAAAGTGATAGTACTCCAACTTTATCTCATTTTACGTTATTTTAATCAAAAGTGATAGTACAAATTTTGTACTTTTTCCGACTATCAAATATAAATAGATTCTGCACAGGCTAAAAGTGATAGTACTCCAACTTTATTTCATTTTACGTCATTTTAATCAAAAGTGATAGGACGAATTTTGTACATTTTTTCGGTTATCAAATATAAATAGTTTTTGGTGCAGGCTAAAAGTGATAGTTGATCACGCCCAACTATGCCTTACAAAAGGATAATGCGGACGTTGCAAATATAACCTGAGTATTTATGCCCAGAGTCGAATCCACAGAGAATTAACCTATCAATTACTTTCGTTGGACTTACTAAATTCTTTAGAGTCAACTTCCCCAAACGTTGTGAATAACAGTTGATGGTATATTTAATAACTAAGATTGAAAGTCAATAAACAGTGGTAAACTAAATATGCTTAAGTTGTGAACAATAATGAGAGGGTTCTAAGGTAGTGATTTCCCCTATTGATGGAATCTCTTCTGTTTATGTTTCATATAGATTTACCAACACATCTCTATCAACCATGAACACTCAAATTATCGTGAATCTCTCCCGAGTAATCACGATAATTTACTAGACGCACTCTCCCGAGATACGCTAGCTGGCTTTGTTTATTACAGTTCACTTTAGATTGCACCCAAGACTTCGTTATCCCTAATCCCGCCTTTAAACCCGCAGTTATAGATCCCTCTTATACTTTGGGAGTGATGTTGTTCAACAATTACCTAAATATGCACTCTCTCCCGAGTTATGCATACTAAATAGGCACAGCCTAATTGAGGATCCTGTCAATTAACTACAACAAACACGTAGTTGAACAAATAGAGATTAAACTGGCAAACTATATTAACATAATCAAGAAGTTCATCCTTCAATAGGTTCCATCAAAACCCTAGACAAAGGATTTAGCTACTCATGACACTGGGTAAATAAACTATGAAAATATTCATGATCAAAATTGCAAGAAAAATAAACAGAAGAAGAAAATATGATGTTTTGGGTGATCTCTCACACTTGTTTTTCTTGCCAAAGTACTTTCTAAAACATTGTTTTCCTCCCTTGGGCGAGTTCTATTGTTTAATATAGGGGTTTGGGCTAAAAATCTCATGTTTTGCACTTCAGTCCCTCAATTTTCCGCTTCCTGCTGCGGTCCTACCGCGGTTACGGCAGGACCGCGGCCAACTATCCTCTCAGAATCCGCAACAGCCTTCTGCCGCGGTCCGACTGCGGTTATGCCGGGACCGCGGCAGTCCATCTCCAATTCTGGTTTTGCTGCCTTCGCGTGGTGCACTTAGCGGATATTGTACGATTGGCCTCTTTTTCTCCGTAATTGATCCTAAAAGTACTCCATAGACTTTCTTTTATTGTATATAGCTTGAAAAGCATGAAAAGCACTAATCAGAGCATTTTGTTATCACTTTTTACCATAAAACTATACAAGAAGGTGATTCTTTAGGGCCTAATTATAGTCCAATTCACCTATTATCAACACCCCACACTTAAATCTTTGCTCGTCCTCGAGCAAGTTGAACCACACTTCTAGGCCTAATCGTTTGATGCATTACTCAGTTTATGTCACACCCGCCATTATGAAAGAACCACCAAAGTAGAGCAACAACCACACCACATATGAAGACTCTAATGCCATGTCACACTCGTGCTTACTCTAGTTACTCTAAACAGAGGTGAAAACTCGCTTTTTCTTCCTGAGTCACATGCCCTCACATCATATTTCTGAGAGAAGTTCCACACATATAAAATCAAGCAACAAGGAACTATAGATAGAACGAATCCACTCACTCTCAGCAAAGAACATTCACATGCCACACAGATACACCATAAGCTTGCCCTTAGTGTAATACTCTACTAATCGAGTTGTTCAGTCCAAGATCAAGAGGTCTTTATTTGGTTATAATGTAGGATAAGGGACGGATAGGATATATTTGGATATAGTGACTAACCTCCCTAAGCACTTTTAATACAATCGTTTCCTTTATTCCAATTTCCATGTTCAACCCAATCATTCTTCCACACTTGTTTCATAGGCTACCCCCACTTTTCTTTAGGTGCAACTAGCCTCTTCTTTTTTTTTTTACAGCTATTGCACCATTCAAGTATTTTCCTGATTTTCTTTTTCCCACTTCATTACTACCCCATACTTTGACTTTTATATGCTCTTTAACGATTCAAGTGCTTCTAGGAGGTACAGGTTCAAACAGTCAAACTATTCAAACACAGGGATGTAGGTTGTTGTAAGGTTATCAAAGAACAGGCTTCAGGCTCGAAGGGGTTAACTATGGCAATATGTACAGGTGGATTCATAATTATACAAGCTACACAAGGAAATGCCTCAATCATCTCTAAGGCCAAACAACTTCTATTTCGCTTTGCAAACACATATGGAAAGTTCTAGGTATCGCATGCAAGCACAGAATACAAGTATTATCTCACACATACTTGGCATGTAACTCATTCCGAATTAGTTTGTCAACACACTCACGTGAGCGTTCAAGAAAGACAAGGTGTGCAGAATTAAGGCATAAAATTACGAGTCTACAACCGAGCCTAGACGTCACACTCTCAAGTTCGTTTTAGTTATTTGCAGGTGTGTACAATATGGGTTGCATTCTTGCCTTCACCCATCTTGGTCCAATAGAGTCCTAAGGGTCCTAAAAATATTAAAGAAAAATCTACCTAACCCGGTTCAAGAAAAGCCCTTGGAAAAGAACCGTGGTCAAAAGAAAAACCAAGGAGGAATTACTACACTACCTAAAAAGAAAAATAAAAATAATAAAAAAATCTAAATGGACTACTTCCCTCAAGAGTACTGTCCAAGTAGTCCGTCCTCAGGAAGATTCTCCTACATTTATTTATTTTACAACCAATGTATATGTACACTAACAATACACCACTAAAGCAAGTCTCCCACCCCATACAAAAAGAATATGGCATGTCCCCATGTCATAACACAAATAAAGTGCAGAAGGGTAAGAAGACTTCCCTGAGCGTCACTCAGAGTCAGAGACGGTGCTGGGATCCACATGACAAGTGCTCCCCAAAGCACGGAATCAAGCTAGCATCCGGCTCTCAGACCTGGCATGCCGCTGAGACATGGCATCCATACGCACATGTAGGCCATCCAGCGATGAGCGAATATCTGCCACCTCTTCCTCCAAAGAATGCAATATGGGTCGGCTGGACTATGATCTAGAGAACCCTGCCCCAGTATGGGGTTGCCGAGAGGATCCGACTCCATCATAGGATCTCCTGGAAGGTTCCATAGGTGCTGGGGCGTCATCCTGATCATCAAGCTCAATGGTTATGGGTGCATCTCTGCTCACTGTGATTTTTGAAGCTCTGAATGCCATTTTTGCTGGCAAAGCTCCATCTGTAGGATTGATGGGGACACCATCCAGCAGACACAACCTCGTCACAAGTGAGGGGAAGTAAAACCCCTTAGATAGTAGAGGTGACCGAAGGATCATTTCATCTCCAATAATTCTCGCCACATAAAAGTCTTTCTTGGTGACGAATCACCACACCAATAGAGCCCGTAGGTGGTTCACATCTGTCGTGTTGCCCGTGGGCAATAACCGACTGCAAATAATGGTGAACCAACACTTAGCCTCATGTGTGAACGACTTGGAGTGAAGGGTAATGTTTTCCTGTATCCAGATTGGTCGACCCCCTACGCAGATTGTCTCAATCATAGTGTCCCAAGTGACCCCTTGGGCGTCGTTGTAATGATCAATGTCACCAGTGAACTGGGGCAGCTTCAAGACCTGGCGAATCTTTAGAATCGAGGCATCCGCCACCCTGCCCCGCACAATCACAGACCGGCACAAATTTTCCGGGTAGTTCACGTAGAACTCCCGGACTATCATCGTGGTTTGCCATCTCAGTTTCATCAAACAAGAACTCCATCTCCCTCCGTCTGATTTCCTCATACATGTCTGCTTTTTCCATACGGAGGGCAGCCCTATCAACATGAATCTCAGGGATAAAGCTTTTGGTGGCCTTAGCATGAAACGCGTCCTCGACCTCCTGTGACTGGAACCTGGTGGCATCATATGTGGGCATTTGGGAAGAGCTTGCCGAGCTCTTTCGCCTTTTTCGGGCCATATTACCTGCAGACAATTCAGGGTAACAATCAGATGCATCCTAACATGTGCCAGTCGGATGGGTACTCAGACTTCGCCACCCGATGGCACCAAACAGTTTCCTTTTGTCAAACAATGTCAGTATACCCAATTAGGAAGGTGCCCAAAGTTTACAACCTCCACTATTGCCCTCACACCACTACTAATTCTATAATTCCGCCATATAATACCCCACACAATCTCCCACAAGTGAATCATGTCAAATGCTACCACCACCACAAACTAAAAAGGGCACAAAGTGCTCCAAAATTTTACAACACACCCCTAATTTTCGGTCATTTGGACCCCTCCACCAAGCTTCATCCTAAAAAATTTGTTTGGGCCTCCAAACCTTCTAAAAATCGCCCCCAAGTTAAGTACAATGAAAACCCAACCATTTAAACATCAAGCATGGCCAAAAGAAGCAAATAATGGAGAAAAGGAAAGAAAAGAAAGAAAGAAAATAAAATAAAAAATTTACACTAAAATACTACACCAAGTAATGTAAAAGAAAGAAAAAAAAATAGAGAAGCTTACCTTGAGGATGAATGGAAGGGGTAGGTGGTGGAGAGAGAGAGATGGAGAAGAAAGGAGGGGCAACAATAGGGGTTTGAGGGATAAGAGAGTGTGAAAGAGAGAAGAGAAGAAAGAAGGGGATGGGGTAATGGTGGGGGGTTAAGTTTATTAAAAGGGGGGAAAAAAGAAAAAAGAGAAAAAAAAAATTCTGCACTTACCTGGCCCGCGCTGGTCTGCCGCGGTCCTACCGTGGTTACGCTGGGACCGCGGTAGACCTCTTTCAAAGGGGTATTTGACCAAGATCCTACCGCGGTAGACCTCTTTTAGAGGGGGTATTTGACTGCAGTCCTACCGCGGTTACGCTGGGACCGCGGTCTGGGCGTGTTCCTGCTACTTTTTTTTTTGAAGTTATGCCTTACACTTACAACACATTCGTGGGTTGCTTCCCACGCAGCGCCTGATTTAATGTCGCGGTACGACGCAGATGAGCGCATTTAAGGCTCGCTCGACCTCTGTGGTTTAGTCAGGTGTAGCTCAGACACTTCCTTTGGTTCGCTCATGCCCACATATAGTTTCAATCTCTACCCATTGACTCTAAATGTATGAGAGTCTTTCTCTGTGGCGACAGCACCTGAAGGGAAAACCTCGACCACTCTAAATGGTCCAGACCATCGTGACATGAGTTTACCCGGAAATAGCCTTAATCGTGAGTTAAAAAGCAACACCATATCTCCATGATTGAAATTTCGCTCCACAATGTTCTTGTCGTGCAACCTCTTTATTCTTTCCTTGTACAACTTTGTGCTCTCAAAAGCAAGGTGTCTGAACTCGTCGAGCTCATGCAATTCTGTGATCCTCGTTGTGCCCGCAGCCTCGATGTCTAGATTCAACTGTTTCAGTGCCCACCACTATCTATGTTCAAGTTCCACTGGCAAATGACAGGCCTTCCCGAACACCAACTTATATGGTGACATACCAATCGGTGTTTTAAAAGCAGTTCTATAGGCCCAAAGTGCATCATCTAACTTTTTCGCCCAATCAGTTCTTGTGGTGTTCACAGTCTTGGTTAGCACACTCTTTATCTCTCTGTTGGACACTTCAACCTGCCCACTAGTTTGCGGGTGATAAGGGGTAGCCACCTTGTGGCGTACATCATACTTTGCAAGCAACTTCTCGAAAGCTCTATTACAGAAGTGAGTGTCTCCGTCACCGATAATTGCTCTTGGTGTCCCAAATCTGGTGAATATATTCTTCGTCAAAAACCCCACCACCACTCTTGCATCATAAGTGGGAAACGCTGAAGCTTCTACCCATTTGGACACGTAATCCACAACAACAAGTATGTACTTATTGCCATAGGAGCTGACGAAGGGACCCATGAAGTCAATCCCCTAAACATCAAACACTTCCACCTCTTGAATTGGGTTCATGGGCATCTCATGACGACGGGAAATGTTCTCGGTCCGCTGACATTCATTGCAGCCCTTCACCCATTGGTGCGCATCTTTAAACACTGTTGGCCAAAAGAATCCGGCCTCAAGCACTTTCGCAGCTGTCCTGACCCCTCCAAAATGTACCATAAGTCAATGCGTGACAAGCCTGCAAAACAGAAGATTGTTCTATCTCGGGGACACACCTCCGGATCATATTGTCAACACAAATTCTAAACAGGTAAGGCTCATCCCAATAATACATGTGGTAGTCACGATAAAACTTTTTCTTTTGTACAGATGAAAGGTCATCGGGAACTATACCGCAGGTGAGGTAATTTGCAAAATCTGCATACCATGGCGCTTTCTCAAGATTAGTAGCGAGCAACTTCTCGTCTGGAAGGGTTTCTAGAATATCTTCAACCTCAACTGCATTTTCAGCTCCCTCAAGTCGTGATAGATGATCAACGACTTGGTTCTCTGTGCCCTTACGGTCACGAATTTCAAGGTCGAATTCTTGCAGCAGCAACACCCAACGAATCAGGCGCGGCTTAGACTCTTTCTTCTCAATCAAGTACCTAAGAGCTGCATGATCAGTGTATACAATTACCTTAGAACCAATCAGATATGATCTGAACTTGTCAAAAGCAAACACCACAGCCAACATCTCCTTCTCAGTCACCGTATAGTTCAGTTGGGCTCCACTCAGCATTCTACTTGCATAGTAGATTGGATGCATCAGCTTGTCCTTCCGCTGTCCCAGCACTGCCCCCATTGCGTAGTCACTGGCATCACACATAAGTTCGAATGGCTGCTCCCAGTTGGGGGCAACAATGATAGGTGCTGCGACCAGTCTCTTTTTCAACTCCTCGAATGCTACCCTGCAATTATCAGAAAACAAGAAAGAGTGATCTTTTTCAAACAACTTACAGAGAGGGTTGGCAATTTTTGAGAAGTCTTTTATGAATCTCCGGTAGAAACCGGCATGCCCAAGGAAGCTTCTGATTTCTTTGACTGAAGTTGGAGGAGGTAACTTTGCTATTACATCCACTTTAGCACGATCCACCTCAATTCCTTTGCTTGACACCCGGTGTCCCAAGACTATGCCTTCTTGTACCATGAAGTGGCACTTCTCCCAGTTCAGAACCAGATTAGTCTCGATACACCGTTTCAGCACACGCGTCAGATTTATCAGGCACTCATCAAATGAATTCCCCACCACTGAGAAGTCATCCATGAACACCTCCATTATGTCCTCTACCATGTCAGTGAATATGGCCATCATGCACCATTGGAATGTGGCGGGTGCGATGCATAGGCCAACGAGCATCCTCCGAAAGGCATAAATGCCATAAGGACAAGTGAAAGAGGTCTTCTCTCTGTCCTCCGGTGCAATGGAAATCTGGTTGTATCCTGAGTACCCGTCCAGAAAACAGAAATGTGACCTCCTTGCCAGTCTGTCTAACATCTGATCAATGAAGGGAAGTGGGAAGTGGTCTTTCCGGGTGGCTGGATTTAGCTTTTTATAATCCATGCAAATTCTCCACCCCGTGACTGTTCTTGTGGAGATCAATTCATTGTTATCATTCTTAACTACCGTCATGCCACTCTTTTTAGGTACACATTGAACTGGGCTAACCCAGCTGCTGTCAGAGATTGGGAAGATAATTCCCGCGTCTAACCACTTTATTACTTCTTTCTTCACCACTTCCTTCATGTTGGGGTTCAACCTTCTTTAGTGTTCCCTGGAAGATTTGTGTCCCTCTTCCAGTAGAATTTTGTGCATACAGTAGGCGGGGCTGATCCCCTTTATGTCTACCATGGTTCACCCAATGGCAGTCTTGCACTCCTTAAGTACCTGCAAGAGTTGTTGCGCCTGCACATCTAACAAACTAGATGAGATAATAACACGTAATGTGGAGTTAGGTCCAAGGAATTCATACCTGAGATGGTTGGGCAATGGTTTTAACTCCAGCTTTGGTGGTTCTTCGATAGATGGCTTAGCTGGAGGAGTCTCTCGATTTTCCAAGTGTAAAGGCTCAAATTCTAGAGTTTTATCCCAGAACCCTCTACCCTCTAATGCCAACACCCATTCCGCCAGTTCCTCTCCATTCACCTCATCCAAATTCATTAAACATGCAGCAAGGGGGTCCTCAATGGTTAGCACCTCATCATCAGTCTCCACGATTACATCCACGGCATCAATAAGAGAACAATTGGCGAATTCACTTGGTCGCCTCATAGATTTCTGCACATTGAATGTTATCTCCTCATCTTGAGCTCCCCGGTTTCACAATCAATGAGCGCTCTCCTTGTGGTCAAGAATGGTATTCCCAAAATTATGGGAATCTCTTCATCCACTCTGCAGTCTAAGATCACAAAATCTGCAGGGAATACAAATTTCCCTACCTGAACTAGCACATCATCCAGTATACCAGAGGGTCGTTTCACTGTCCTATCAGCTAGCTGCAACAACATAGAGGTGGGTCTAGCTCTTCCAATGCTCAGCCTCTTATAAATCGCCAGGGGCATAAGATTGATGTTGGCCCCTAGATCACACAGTGCTTTAGCAAAAGCAAAATTACCAATAGTGCATGGAATTGTAAAGCTCCTTGGGTCAGACACCTTTTCTGCAATTGGTCTAGTCACCACTGCACTACATGTCTGAGTAAGAGTAACTGTGGCCAAGTCTTGGAAATCAAACTTTCGGGACATCAAGTCCTTCATCATTTTCGCATACCCAGGCATCTCCTTCAAAGCTTCAATCAATGGTATGTTTATCTGGATTTGTTTCAGCATTTCGAAGAACTTCTTGTATTGTTCCTCCTTTTGATACTTAGCCAGCCTCTGAGGGAAAGGTGCAGGAGGTCTCTTCTTCCCAATCAACTGGGATTGATCCTTATCAGCTGCTACATCAACTACTGGTTCTTGGACTGTCTCAGCTTCTTTCTCGGTCGCATTCTGGATGCTATTTTCTTCCTGGGCATGCTGGACTGGCACCTCTGTCAGTTTCGTTGACTCATCCAGCTCAATGGGCACTGGTATAAGTGTCTCGGCTTGTCTAGTTTCTCGAGCCCTCTCTTGCTCTACATCCAGATCTCTTCCATTACGTAGACTTACCGCCATCAGCTGCTTTGGGCCTTGATGATTTGGATTTATCTGGGTGTCTGTAGGTAGTGTCCCATGAGGACAATTGTTCAGAGACATAGAAATTTGGCCCACCTGCACTTCAATATTCTTGATTGCTGCATCATGTGCATCCACTCTCTCATTAATCTTTGCATTAGACCCAATAACCTGCTGCATCATTGCCTCAAGTCTAGCAAACCCATCTTCCTGCCTTCCACCATGCTGCTGCTGAGGAAGGTAATACCCCTGCTGCTGATTCTGATTATTATATCCCTGTGGCCTTGGGTAAGGTTCCATATTGTTAGGGGGTCTCATACCTCCCATGTTTCCATTGTTGAACTGTGGATGGACTGGCCTGTATTGCTGATTTTGCTGGCCCCAATTCTAACCACCCTGTATCTGGCCTCCATAATTAGACACATAATTCATGTCTTCAGGGTAGTGGTGATGATCATGTTCTGTATTCCATTGATTACCGATTGGCTGACTAATGCAAGATGCGCACAAGCCCCCATTGGTAGTATCTACGATATGTACCTGCTGCTTCTGCCCTGACTCTTCCACCTTTTTGGTGAGTATACTCATATGTGTCAATAAGGTGGCCATATTTTCAACCATAGAGTTGGATGGATCTAAGGGCACTAAGTGAACCACTGGAGTGATAGGTGCATTCCTGGTTGTCCATCCCGAATTTTGTGCTATCTTGTCAAGCAGACTCTGGCCTTCTCTCTATGTTTTGCTCAAAAATGCTCCACCAGCTGAAGCATCAACAATGTTCTTCACGCTATCTAACAATCCCATGTAAAACCGCTGCCCCAACATCAGATCTGGAATACCATAGTGCGGACATATAACCAGCATCCCTTTAAAGCGCTCCCATGTTTCATGCAGTGTCTCCATTGGTCTCCGTTTAAAACTCAAAATTTCATCAATTTGTTGAACAGTCTTATTGGGTGGGTGGAACTTATTATGGAATTTCCTAACTAACTCATCCCAAGTTGTTATAGAATTTATGGGAAGTGAGTTTAGCCAAGTCTGGGCAGCTCCTGTCACTGAGAATGGAAACAATAACAACTTGATTGCTTCAGGAGTTACGTTGGGCTGCCTTTGGGTTTTGCAGATAGAGAGGAAGTTCTTCAAGTGTTGCTGAGGATCTTCGACTTGCGACCCCGAAAATAGTCCCTTGTTCTGCAACAAGTGCAACATGTTATTCATAATTTGGAATGACTCAGCCTGTATCTGCGGAACTACAATGGCTGTGGACAGATTTTCAGCTGTGAGTTGTGCCCAGTCATAGAGAGCAGCCTCTGGCACTATTGGTACTGCTGGGTTTTCCTCGTGATCCCCATGACTGTTTCGAATTGTGCAATTGTTGGTTGTTTTTCCGATTAGCCCGATTCAAGGTCTTGAAAACTTTCTCGGGATCTGATAATGCTTCAAATACTTCACCAGATCTCGATGAGTTTCTAGGCATGCACCTGTGCAACCAAGTCAACAAACATTAAAATTTCAATGTAAAAATTGGGTATAGAGAAAAAAATGACTACAATAAGAATTTTTGTACTTATTTCAATTGTAACTGATAACACCGTTAATTTCCCGGCAATGACGCCAAAACTTGATCACGCCCAACTATGCCTTACAAAAGGACAATGCGGACGTTGCAAATATAACCTGAGTATTTATGCCCACTGTCGAATCCACAGAGAATTAACCTATCAATTGCTTTCGTTGGACTTACTAAATTCTTTAGAGTCAACTTCCCCAAACGTTGTGAATAACAGTTGATGGTATATTTAATAACTAAGATTGAAAGTCAATAAACAGTGGTAAACTAAATATGCTTAAGTTGTGAACAATAATGAGAGGGTTCTAAGGTAGTGATTTCCCCTATTGATGGAATCTCTTCCGTTTATGCTTCATATAGATTTACCAACACATCTCTATCAACCATGAACACTCAAATTATCGTGAATCTCTCCTGAGTAATCACGATAATTTACTAGACGCACTCTCCCGAGATACGGTAGCTGGCTTTGTTTATTACAGTTCACTTTAGATTGCACCCAAGACTTCGTTATCCCTAATCCCGCCTTTAAACCCGCAGTTATAGATCCCTCTTATACTTTGGGAGTGATATTGTTCACAATTACCTACATATGCACTCTCTCCCGAGTTATGCATACTAAATAGGCACAACCATTGAGGATCCTGTCAATTAACTACAACAAACATGTAGTTGAACAAATAGAGATTAAACTTGCAAACTATATTAACATAATCAAGAAGTTCATCCTTCAATAGGTTCCATCAAAACTCTAGACAAAGGATTTAGCTACTCATGACACTGGGTAAATAAACTATGAAAATATTCATGATCAAAATTGCAAGAAAAATAAACAGAAGAAGAAAATATGATGTTTTGGGTGATCTCTCACACTTGTTTTTCTTGCCAAAGTACTTTCTAAAACATTGTCTTCCTCCCTTGGGCGAGTTCTATTGTTTAATATAGGGTTTTGGGCTAAAAATCCCATGTTTTGCACTTCAGTCCCTCAATTTTCCGCTTCCTGCCGCGGTCCTACCGCGGTTACGGCAGGACCGCGACCAACTATCCTCTCAGAATCCGCAACAGCCTTCTGCCGCGGTCCGACCGCGGTTACGCCGAGACCGCGACGGTCCATCTCCAGTTCTGGTTTTGCTGCCTTCGCGTGGTGCACTTAGCGGATATTGTACGATTGACCTCTTTTTCTCCGTAATTGATCCCAAAAGTACTCCATAGACTTTCTTTTATTGTATATAGCTTGCAAAGCATGAAAAGCACTAATCAGAGCATTTTGTTATCACTTTTTACTATAAAAACTATACAAGAAGGTGGTTCTTTAGGGCCTAATTATAGTCCAATTCACCTATTATCAATAGTACTCCAACTTTTTTTCATTTTACGTCATTTTAATCAAATGTAACTTTTTCATTTTGAATGTTCTTATCCTTCTGCTTTTTATATACTCCTAATAAGTATGATCACATCTGCATTTCAAAATTAAAGTGCTTTTCTTTTATTGATACACCTAAAGTTGAGATTTTTCAACTTTCAGGTTTCGTGGAGAATGTTCTTTCAACTGTCGGCATCTTTTGTTCAAACAAAGTGGATATGATTAAGGTTGATAACCTGGTTGGTAGCAAGTCAGTTAAAGGAATTCCACTTCTACATATTAAAGCTAATCAAGTTTATTACTCTCCAATAAAAGCTTGTTTGGATGGTTGTTACTTATTGTACTGTATCGCATTGTTACTTTAAATATAATATTTGTTTTGATTATTACGTAAATTTTATTGTATTGTATCGTTAAATTCGTTGTTATATAACGACGAAATGTGCCACTTTATGTAACGACCGATTTCGTGTGCTCGCGTCGTTACCTTGTCTTTTTCTCTCAATCTCACCCTTTATTATTATTAAATAATTTTATTTTATCATTTACCCTATCTTTTTATATATTAATTTTACCCTGTACATAATTTTTCTTTATAATATTGTAAGTTTATTCTTTATATTGCTGGTGCATGAAATCATGACACGATGACAAACGACACAATCTATCCAACCATTATATTTATCAAACGATAAAATACAATACGATAAGATACGTTATAAAACGATAACAACCTAAGGTGATTATAGATAAATTTATATGAAAAATCATAATTGGTAACTTGATAAAAATGATAAACAACCTGCTATTAGATATTAAACTAAATTGACAGCAAAAGAAATTGATACACTCCCTTGTAACTAATAGAGCTACAATTATTCGCTCAAGCACTTTTTTCCAACATACATCTAATTCAAGAGCGAATTAAACCATTTTCTGCTGTTAAAAACATAAATTGAGGGGAACCAATCAGAACAAAATATTCTCTAGAATAACAAGTAATAAAAGAAGGCTTAATAGAAGTCATATAATTAGAAATTTTACCTGTAACAAAGGTATACACCTTATTTATTATAAACTAAAATTATTTTAAAATATTATTTTATATAGCTACCTTTTATATTTTATAGCAAAATAAGTATTTATGGTATATACTACCCTGATTGTAGTTGTATTCATGAATACAGCAGCGCGAATACATGTGAATATATATGCGTACACCTGAAACTATATTATGCTGAGCAAAATACAGAGTTTCAGATGTAGGGCTAAATTGACAATGGACTTTAGGCCTGCATTAGCAGCCCAACTATTTCTTTTCCAAGTCAACAACTCATACTTGGGCCTACTACTATTACTACTATAGAAACATGGGCACTTGCAATTGAAGCGTTTTCCACAAAACCAACTCAAGACAAAAGCATTATCATCTACTTAACCACTAATTAAAATCGAACAAAAGACTCTGCATATAAAGTAAAAAATTATCAACCGCTGAAACTCGCCTGAATCCAGAATACTAATTGCTAAATAATGTCATAGTACTAACTAAAATTGTCTTCGAGAAAAAAAGTTTGACCTTTTTCACAGGAAAATTTTGATCAAGGAATTGCCTTTTCCAGTATCATCTTCTTCGTCATCATCATCTCGCAATCCCCACAAGAATAAGGACAATTGCCTATCAATATTATTAAGTTGTAACTTATAATCAACACATGACATTCCCATATGCCATGAATCTCTACACATAACACAGAATATTCTCCAGCATTTAGGACACGCCCGGATCAAAAACCTCTTTTTATCATCAATCAAAACCCCTGTACAATCCAAAAAGGGGCATTCGATTACCAGTGGCGAAGCCAAAACCTCCGTTTCTCTGATCGCATCTTTTACCCGATCGAGAAAATCTTTCGGCATTAAAGACTCAATATCCAAAATTCTCTTGCAACTAGAAACAGGGCATTTCAGTTCTTTTATATCTTCATCGATTTTTTCTCCTATATAATTTCTTATGCATTCTTCACAATAATAGTGCCTGCAACTGCTGCCCCGTATCAACGTATTAGGGGGTTTCGCATCGTCACAAATTTCACAATAAGTGCAAGACGATTCCCCCTTTTCGCGAATGCTATTCACAGTGCTAATTGACCCGTAAATAACAGAATAGCGCGTGTTTATAACTTGCTTACCCTGCGCTTTTGAGCATAATCCCAAGTTCAAGTTTTTTCCTGAGTGGAACTGCGCTGAGAAGAACAGAATTTGTTGTAATTCTACATCTTCTTCATCTTCATCGTCCTTTTTGTCGCACATAACATCAAAATTCTCCAAAAAAATATCAGATGCATCAGCTGAATCAAACATTTGATTTTTTACTGATTCCGTTTCAGTTTTCTCACTGGCGCCGCCCGCAGATTTCTTGTATTTACGTCTTCTCCTGCGGCTCCGGTAATTCTGCAACCTTTTTGATGCTGCCCAAATGGTGTCTTCAATCTTTCGCTTCGGGTGCGAAATTCGGGACATGGCGTACGCACCGCTTCCTGCGGCGGAGGCGCTCAGCTTTGAGAAGAAGAACCAAAACCCTGCTGTATACAAGCGATCCTTATTTTTCTTTCCTAGTATGTGTATAAAACTTGTATATATATATATATATATATATATATATATATATATATATATATATATATATATATATATAGTTATTGCCTGTTCTCGTGGCTCTTTTTCCCTTTTATTATTTGTTCCGTTTATAGTTTGGTGGTTTAATGGGTTTATTTATATACTTGTTTCTTTGTTAGGGTTTAGTCTTCTTTCCTTGTTAGGGGTTCTTTTGTTACTTGTTCACCAAGTAACCTTTTCCTATGACGAATTAATTTTCCCATTCTCGTATTTTATTACTCTAGCATTTATTTTTTACTTCATCGGGTTGACTTTAATTAGCTTGGAGCATTTTCTACACCAAATTGGCCAAATTTTAGATATGAACAAACAAAGATAAAATTATTATTAACTATATATTGCAAACACGTAGGAGAACATATAATCATTTTGTAACATGAGTTAGTATATCATTGGAGTAATTATCATATGCATTCTAAAAAGAATTACCAAGGTCAAAATATTCAAACAAACAACAAAAATAAAGGCCCCTCGTTGTGATGGGCTCAATGCTCTTTTTTTTTTTTTTTAAAGACATGGGCAACTATAGGAGAGGGCATTACTACAACTCTATTGAGGTACTTTGAGATAACTGATCACGCCCAACTATGCTTTATAAATAGGACTAAGCGATCGTTGCACATATAATTCGGTTTACACGTCCGGAGTCGAATCCCACAAAGAACTAAGGTTTAGCTACAACTGTTCACTATCACCAAGAAGACAAGTTTGAACAATTTCTAACTTATGGATATTTAGATTTTTGTGTTTAACTAATTAACTAACAAATTAAAATAGTAAATTAACACTAAAGATACTACAGGTTGGAGAAAAGATTAAGGAGGTCTAGAGTTATGATTTCCCCAATAGTTAGAATCTTTTCCGCTATGTCTTCTATAATTTCGCCTAAGTATTCTCTACCGATCATGAGCGCTCTGCGTGTTGTAATTCTCTCCCGAGTAATTACGACAATTTACTAGACATACTCTCTCGAGTTACGCTAGCTAGCTTTAATTACAGCTCACTTAGATCGCACCCAAGATTTCGTTATCCCTAATTCTACCTTTAAACCCTTGGTTATTGATTCCTCACATATGTCGGGAGTGATGTTGTTCAACAACTACCCAAATATGCACTCTCTTCCAAGTGATACATACTAAATAGGCACAGTTAATTGAGGGCTCTTCAACCAACCACAATAATAACATAGTTGAACAAATAAAGAAAAAGCTACAGCAAATCTATATTAACGTAACAGAAAAAATCATCCTCCAATAGGTTCCATCAAAACCCTAGATAATAAATTAGCTATTCATAATAGTGTGCATAATTACAATACTAGAATTCATAACCAATAATGGAAATAGGAAGAAGGAAGTGAAAAACTCGTAGAAGAATTCTCCGCCTTGCTCCTAGCGTGTTCTTTCCTCCTTAGGTCGAATCCACGGTCTCCTTAGCCTCCTTAGGTCTAAATTATGTCAAAAGTATGTCCTACTTTCTCAAAATAGCGTTTATATATATATTTATACCAAGTAGGGTCGGGCCCAGATGAAAATACCTTCTCCCGCGCGAAATAAGACACTCTGTAAAATTTGCACTATCGCGCCACATGGGGCGACGCGCCACATGGGGTGGCAGTGGAAAAGCTCAGATTGATGATTTTGACAGGCTTCAGGAAATTTCCACAGGCGCGGCGCACCACGCGCCGCGGTAGTAGGAATTTGCGAAAATACAAAACATAAAAGTTGTAGCCCTTTTAAATAGCTTTCCAACGATATATTGTGGATCCCAAACGGAGTTCTGTGAGAAACGTTATGTGCATTTTACTAGACAATACACCGTATGCTCACTCGATTCTTCGTTTCGTTCTTAACTATACATTCGTCGATCCCCGAACACGATCCCGACTTGATTTCTTGGGCTTTTACTTAGACTTCAAAGCTCCAAATCACTTGAATTCATTTCATAACATGTACATAGCTCGGAATCACTCCTTCAAGGCATAAAACACATAATTGGTGCAAAACACTAGCGATTAAAGCTCAAGTTCAATTAAAGTGCAGCAAATTAGAGTGTAATAAATGACTAAAATACGCAATTATAGCCTATCATCAGCACGCCACGCTTAAACCATTGCTCGCCCTCGAGCAATCAAACTACACTTTATATAGACACGGCCTTTTTTTTAAACAATTCTCCTAACTCATCACACCAAGAATATTTAAAATAGACTAAGCACAAAAGTGTAACATCTTCACCTCAAGATTTGACTTACAAGTACAACGCATTATTCACAACTTACTTACTTACTCTAACATAGAGGTCACTGACATTACCTTTCCTTCATGAATCAAGTGCCCTCACACAACAAAGAGAGTAGTTCCACACAAAAAAATTTAAGAACACTTAGGAACTTCAAATAGAAAGAATTCACTCACTCTCAGAAACATCATTCATATGCCACAAAAGATGCACCATAGGCTTGCCTGTAGTGTACTACTCTACTAATTGAGCTCATTTAGTCTAGGATCAAGTAGGACTTTATTTGGTTGTAATGTAGGCTGCGGGATGGGTATGATATATTTGGATATAAGAGTGATAATACCTCTCTAAGTACTTTAATACATATACTTTAACATTCAAGCCCATGCTTATGTCAAACCATGACTCCACCTTCACATCAATATACATCAACTCCCAATTTATTTAAGTACAATTACATCAAGAGTTACCACAATCAAAGAATATTTTTCACAGCAATACATCTATTTTTTCTTTCTTTTTCTTTTTCTTTTTTAATTCAGGTGGCTCTTACTTATTCAAAACCGTGCACCTTTCTCCTTATTTCATTAGTTCACTCAAAAGCCAAACTAATCACCCCACACTTTAACTTTTACAAAGTTCATAACTATTCAAGTGCTCATGAGAGGTTAAAATGTTCAAATAGATGGTTAATTCAAACAATTAGATAAGGCTTGTAATGTGGTTGCCAAAGAAACATGATTATAGGCTCAAAGGGGTTAACTACGATATATAACAATTAGGCGGGTAAAATATACATATCTGACTCAACAAAGAAATGCCTATATCACTTCCAAGACTGAACAAAGCTACTATTTCGCTTTGCAAACACATGAGGCAAGTTCTAGACATCAAATACAATGCACTGAATACATACAAACCTCACACAGATATGGCACATAACTCATATTATCACAACACTCCAGTTAAAACAATTAAGCAAATTTAAGAATCTATGATTTAAGGTACTTCTACAAGAGTCAAAAACAGAGCCTAAGCGTCACAACTAAAGTACTCACTATTCTCAAGGCATGACAAAGTCAAGAGATATCACTGTAATTCAATTCATCTCACACTAGCTCCTACTCCTAAAAAATAAAACTAACTACACCCAGTTCAAATAAAACCCTTGAAAAAGAATCGCGGCACAAAGGAAAACCAAGGGAAAATTACTACACTACCTACAAAAAAAAATCTCTTCTTTCTTTAGACTTAAATCCCTCGAGAAAATTGTCTAGGATATCCATTGTCAAGAAAAGTCCAATCTTTTTTTTGTTTTTCTAAAAAAATAAAAAATATTCAATTAAACTAACACACCTAAAATAGCATAGAAATTCACGCAGACAATCTCCTCACCCCACACTTAAAATTGTGCTTTGTCCCCAATGCACACCATAACTAATAAGAGGGTAAAAAAAACTCCCTGGTAGGCCAAAGGCCGAAGCACTAGCAGCTCATGGGATACTCAGACTTCTCCCAGGCTTAGTCCTTCGTGCGGGTACCTCACACTTAGTTCCAACCATCTGGTTTGTTGTTGCATCCTTCCAATAGCTTTGCAACTTATGCTCCTAGAAAATCAAAAATCGACACCACAAAAATAATATAATTAAAAAAATAAAAGAAAGCAATAAAGCTGGGTTGCCTACCAGCAAGCGCTTGATTTAATGTCGCGGCACGACGCAAATCACTTTTTGCCTCCACTTTGAACTCATGAATTGAACCCCTAGTTTTGATTCTGCTCTACGATCATGCTCCTGGGGTGGTGGAACGAATTTGACTGGCCCCATAAAACAATGTAGTATTCTGCACTTCTTGGCCTTTAGATGAGATGTGTATTCCCGACTTTCTGGCAAGAAGCATTCCAGAATGTAGGCATCTTGTTCCTTACTCCTTGAATCCTCAAGTGGCTCGGACAACTCTATTTCCAGATCATCATCCAAACACAATGTGGAAAAATACTTAGAGTGTGGACAATACGCTCAACTACATGATCATTGGACTGTCTTCATTCTCAACACTAATGACAATAGAGTCAACTAAATATGTGTCCTCAATATCCTTGGTTGACTCTAGTATCTCTTCTACGAGATCGGCATCCTCAAAATCTAGTTCGATTGATTGTTGGTGTTCTACTCTGGCCTTCTCCTGTAGCTCATCCTCGTATTTTTTTAAATCCTCCAGTATAATGGCAATTTCTGCAGCCAATTCATACTCATATTGGCTACTATCCACAATGTCAACTTGTTGTGCTTTACAAGGTTCAATTAATTTATTCGCTTGAGCCTCCAAGTTGTGAATAGTTGCCCCTTGCCTTTGTACCCGCAGTTGTATCTCATCATATTATTCCATAAGACACTTTAGCATATCCTCGATCTCTTTCAGGTCCTCATACCTGGGTTCTTTGTTCCTATTAACTTCATAAGAAAAAGAAAAACTATCAAAGTAAGGGGTTGGGGGAAGATAAGAAATATAAGCACAACCATAAAAGTAACCATCTTGACCACCACACATATCACACACATTCAAAACATAAGATTGAGTTAGTGCACATAACTCGCCAAGGGTGGTTTTCATCACAATATGCATAAGGAGGATTAAAAGTAGAATTACCAACATCAAAACTCTCATAATTCCATGATCCCATGTTTTTAAAATCAACAAGTAAAACCAAAAAAATAAATTAAAATCAAATACAAAAATAAAAATAAAAGTTCAAACTTGAAACCTAGAAATAAGTACACCTACAACTATATCGTTAGTTCCCCGGCAACGGTGCCAAAATTTAATCATGCCCAATTATGCCTTATAAAAAGGACTAAGCGGTCATTGCAAATATAATCCGGTTTACAAGTCCGGAGTTGAATCCTACAAAGAACTACGATTTAGCTACAGTTGTTCACTATCACCAAGAAGACAAGCATGAACAATTCCTAACTTATAGATATTAGATTTTTGTCTTTAACTAATAACTAACAAATTAAAATAGTAAATTAACGCTAAAGATACTACAGGTTGGAGAAAAGATTAAGGAGGTCTAGAGTTATGATTTTCCCAATTGTCGGAATCATTCCCACTATGTCTTCTATAATTTCGTCTAAGTATTCTCTACCGATCATGAGCGCTCTGCGTGTTGTAATTCTCTCTTAAGTAATTACGACAATTTACTAGACATACTCTCCCGAGTTACGCTAGCTGGCTTTAATTACAACTCACTTAGATTGCACCCAAGGTTTCGTTATCCCTAATCCCACCTTATAACCCTTGGTTATTGATTCCTCACATATGTCGGGAGTGATGTTGTTCAACAACTACCTAAATATGCACTCTCTCCCAAGTAATACATACTAAATAGGCACAACTAATTGAGGTCTCTTCAACCAACCACAATAATAACATAGTTGAACAAATAAAGAAAAAGCGACATCAAATCTATATTAATGTAAAGGGAAAATCATCCTCCAATAGGTTCCATCACAACCCTAGATAACAAATTAGCTATTCATAATAGTGTGCATAATTACAATACTAGAATTCATAACCAATAATGGAAATAGGAAGAAGGAAGTGAAAACTCGTAGAAGAATTCTTCGCCTTGCTCCTAGCGTGTTCTTTCCTCCTTAGGTTGAATCCCCGGTCTCCTTAGCCTCCTTAGGTCTAAATTATGTCAAAAGTATGTCCTACTTTCTCAAAATAGCATTTTTACATGTATTTATACCAAATAGGGTCGGGCCTAGAGGAAAATACCTTCTCCCGTGCGAAATAGGACACTCACTCTATAAAATTTGAACTACCGCACCGCACGGGGCGACGCGCCATGTGGGGAGGTAGTGGAAAAGCTCAGATTGATGATTTTGACAGGCTGCAGAAAATTTCCACAAGTGCGGTGCAAAGCGCGCCTCACCACGTGCCGCGGTAGTGGGAATTTGCAAAAATGCAAAACACGAAAGTTGTATCCCTTTCAAATAGATTTCCAATGATATTTTGTGTAGTCCAAACGGAGTTTTGAGAAAAATGTTATGTGTATTTTACTAGACAATGCACCGTATGCCTGCTCGATTCTTCGTTTCGTTCTTAACTATCATTCGTCGATCCCTGAACACGATCCCGGCTTGATTCCTTGGGCTTTTACTCAGACTTCAAAGCTCTAAAATCACTTGAATTCATTCCATAACATCTACATAGCTCGAAATCACTCCTTCAAGGCATAAAAGACATAATTAGTGCAAAAAACTAGCGATTAAAGCTCAAATTCAATTAAAGTGCAGTAAATTAGAGTGTAACAAGCGACTAAAATACGCAATTATAGCCTATCATCAATAACTACTATACATATGCTTGTTAATGTTAATACAATCATCTTGATCTCTGTTTACCCTTAAAATCGGATAACAATTGAATTTATACGAAGTTTTAAGGATATGTGTTATAATATGACACAAATTGAGAAAACAGATTAATATTGAAATCAATGACAGAAAAGTGAATTCAAATCACACAAGTTGAACAGTGTTGGCCTTGAAGTTTGATCATTCCCGAATCAACAAGTGCCTCAATCGATGTCAGAACAGAATAACAAGATAATAAGAACTTGAAATAACAGTGTATCGCTTTTGAATGCATGTTACAATTGTATTACAAATAATCAGACCCCCTTTATATAGTAGGGGAGTTCTACTTTAGATACCATTCTACAAAAAGTAAGAATCTCATGATTTGCTAATTAATCGGTCTCTCGTTGACACGTGCCAACATTCTCACTGTGATATCCGACCGATTATAGATATTTTGACCTTTCATTGTTCGGTCCGATAATGTTTCCTCAATCGGTATCGGAGTCGGGGTTGGTTCCGGAGCTACGGGCTCGATGATCTTGAATACACATGCTCTAACTTCGTACCTTGGTTTGATATAATCCGGGGTCGATCTTTAACCTATCACATTTTAGCCCCGATCTGTCATGCAATAGATGAGCCTGTTTTCGACCATATACAGATAGTCACGACAGGAAACGATATGAGCCGCCGATCTTCGTCTCGATTCCTCGTTCCATAAATGACAAAATTGATGAAATGTCTTGTCGGTCACGTCTTTAATGGCATTTAATGTTTGTTAGTCGCTGGTCGGCCATTAAGGGTTTTTAACCATCGTTTGCAAACTATGAATACACAAACTTTCGTTCATTCAAACCTTTTATACTCTTGTTCTTAAAAAACCTTTGCATTCTCTAACACCTGTACTAGATTTCTTGACGCTTTTGCAAGAATTTTTGCTTATATTCATTCCAAAACATTAAGCGTGTCCTTTTAACTTCCTCTTCTTCATCTCTATTCAAAAGAAAAATGGCAAAAACTTCTAAGACAGTTCCACAAAAAGAGACTGCCTCTTCATCACGACCTGCCGGCGAGGGACCAGTAGTGGAACCTTATCCTAAAGAGTTTGTTCCTTGTGGGTGCTCGATCGGTGCTGATTTCAAGGTTGAAAAAACTTCTTCGGTACCAGGTCAATGCGAGCCGGTCTCGAGATATATATGCTCGATCACCAATGATATTCTCTCCAAGGTCAAAAAGGATTACAACTGGCTGATCAACATATGGTGGTGCCTTCACTTGAGGAAGCAATTACTACCCACGTGGAGTTTTTTTTTATGTATTTACACATATCCTTCACGTTGGGCCTTTAGACCCGGTCATCATTTCCTTCTACAAGAGGTACAAGGTGACCCTCGGTAAAATTCATCCCTCTTTCTGGAGGATAGTAATTCTCTTCCGCTTTTTGTAAACAAAATAAAAGGGGTGTCCCTTTATCCTCGATTATCTCATGCGTCTGTACAGTCCCCGACTCTATCGAGGGGGATTAACAATACTCGCCCATCGGGCCAGTAAGGCCCCATTCTCGAATATAGACGAGGATCGAGAACGAGGCTAGATGGGCCGATTTGTTCAAGCGAAGACCTCGAATTTAGTCCTGGCCGAGGACATGCTATTTCTCGAGAAATGGAACATGAAACGTAAGTATAACTTTAACTTAAAGACTTTGTTTATTGTTTTTCTTTTTTCCTCCCTTATTATCGATGTTTTGTGGTGCATTCGTTACTCGTATGCCGAATGCAGTTCCTCGACTCAAGGAGTGGGTCGAGGATCTCGTGTCGCAAAAACCCTATTCCGAGTGCGCGTGGCACAAATTGTCGAAGGGCTGGTGGAAGGGCCGTTCCTATGGTAATTTTTTTCCTGATTTAATAATATTTGATTTTTTCGTCATATCATTGAGTTCTTATTAGTTACGTTTGTGAGCACGTGATTTTTGCCCTATATATGAATAATTCCCAAAATCCCAAACAAAATAATTTTTCTTTATTTTTACAATTTTTGTGCGTTTTGGTGTCATCTTCTGATAATTGTTGCATTTTATTTGTGCGTGTTAATTTTTATAAAATACAAAAATACGCATTTTTTGCATTTAGGTTTTAGTTTTATATTTTAGTATCAATTAGGGATTAATTTGTTTAGAACAAAGCATGAAAATCACAAAAATAGTTCACTTTTGCATTTTAATGATTTTATTATTTTTGAACAATTTTAGGAATTAATTAGTCTTTGTTTTGAAAAATCAGGATTTCATGTTAGTTTACATCTTTATAAAAATTATAAAAATTATAAAAAGAAGATAAAAAGGAAGTAAGGTTAGAAATTAGGGTCTTAATAAAAGACCCAAATTTTGGCCAAATTAAGGGAATTGCTCAGGCCCAGACACCCCAAAAACATTTCAATTCAGTCCAGCCCAAGTCCCTACCCGGTCTGCCCCCCCTTTCAGACGAAACGGTGTCATTTCGGGGTCATTAAATCAGGACCGCTGGATCTCATCAATCCAACGGTCCGGAACTGACGAGGTTCTTAGTATTTAAGTGTCCGAATCCTTCCCCTACCCCCATTTGCCTCGTCTTCTTCACCCCACCCCTTCTCCTCAAACCTTAATCCGCGCCGCCCTAAATCCCTCGCCAGCGGTGAACACAACTTACACCGTTCACCCCGAGGTTAACACCACAGATCCCCCTCACCCTCCTCTTTCCATTACACCCATTGGTTCACCTCGAACAAGGCCGGAACTCCTCGAATCTTAATTTGAAGTTTTCCGGCCAAGGGACGAGTTCGTCCAAACCGGCCCAAAATTACACCCCACAACCCCTAGCCCTTCCTCAACACTAATCCGTGGTTGTTTTCTTTCGAATCACCATGAAACGGCCCAAATCTTAGATCTAAGAATTTCTGGCCAAACCCTAAAACCAAATCCTTTTGATTTCGAACCGTAGTATCCTTAACCATGTGTTCTCTTGTCAGAACATATGGTTAGGGATGTTACGCGTCAAAAATCTGAAAGGATTCAGATGTTCATGACTGGCCGGAAGCCCTTATGCCTTTGTGAGTTTTTTTACTGCTTCTTTTACTTGCATGATTGAAGTATTATTTACAGTTGTTGTTTCGTTATTTGTTCTGTTAATTTTATGGTTTGAATGTGTTAGTTTAAGTTTTGTTAATTACTGTTGATTCTGAGCTTGATATTTGGTTGAATGTTTATAAGTTCATGGTTTAAGAATTAGTTTTAAGTTCATTTAATATTAATCGTGGTAGTTTAAGCTCAGTTTAATTTCGTTTAGCTTGTCTGAGTGGTATAATTGAACAGAATTGGTTTTGGCTAGTCTAATTAGTTGGTTTCTGAATGCTAGTTAATTAATTTCAGTTAGTTTCAGATTGGGCTAGGGTATTAGGTGTAGCTGTTAAGGATGAGGGTAGGTTCAGTGATTTTGAAAGGCTTTCAGGGGTAATCTGGGTATGGAAAAGAGTAGTTCTGATAGGAATAGTAATATCAAGGTATAGGGAAGGGCAGTATAGGTATTGTATGGGTAGAGGAATACCTTAGGGCCTTCTAGAATGGGGTTCAAGTGTAAATTTTAATAATTGTAGTGCAGTTACTTGTTTAGCAAGATAAAACTAGAGGGACTAATTTGAAAATAGAGAGGGACTGATTGGTAAATCAGAACCTAATCTATTCTCTTTGGGGTTGCTTATAAAAGGGTATGAGATGTCTTGGGAAGGGGGGCTGCTCTCCATCTTTATGCCTTGAGCTCTAAATTTCAATTTAAGCCTTCATTATTGCTTTTGATTTCAATCAGCATTTTATTTCCAAAACTATTCAGAAAACAAAAACATCAAAATATGGAGAAATCTGAAACAGCTTCACAGTTTCATTACTAGTTTTGGACTTCAACCGGGTATTGGGGTCTAGCAGTATCACAGGTGTGTTTGGTTTCAGCTGTGAGGGTCAGGGGTATGATGGAAGTATGTTAAACTGCTCTATGGGAATTTGCTTATATTTCTGGTTTTCAAAGCAATATGCCTGTTTTTCTGTGGTGTAACATTGCTGGGTTTGTTGCTTGTTGCTGTTGAAAATAGTTGATTCCTCTCCTTTTCTCTATTTTATTACAATTCCCAGGTACATTTCCTTGACTCGCATCTATGTAACTCCAAGTTTGAAGTGGAGAAAAATGAGAATGCTACTGGAATTCTGTTGCCTTTGGAAACATTGTCTGTTGATTGCCTTTTCATAGTTTAGTTTGTTTAAATTGTCTGACTGTTACTAATTGATTTAGCTGGTGTTGATTCGAGCCAATAACTGATTTGTATAATTGAGACTGATGAACTGTCCAGCATGAGTTTGATTATTTTAGTTAGTAAGTGGGCATTTGGGTATTTAGATTCATGTATATAGTCCAGGGTGTGGGCTGTTTAAATTATGCATTTCATGTTTATACAATTGTCATTTTTAATTTGTTTAAGTTTCACAGTATGCTGAAGTCAAATCTGCAAAAGTTGTAGTTGATTTGGAGTTCTATACGCATGGTTGATTTTAAGTTTGGTCAAGTATAAATCACATATTTAACAGCCTCATATTGGGCCAGTTTTGGGCCTGGCATACTAGCAGGTAGCCCAAGAAATTAGTTAAATCAAAAGGTGCCCAAGGATTCGATCCCTGGGCTGTACGATTGCAAGCCAAATATTGGGCCTGCTTCATACCTAACGCCTAAGTGCTCTAAGGGCTTGTGCCCACAGCATGTGCAATGGCAGGAGTTGGGCTTTGTGGGCTCAGAGCCCATTATTCGGCATTCATGCCCGGATATTCATATTCAAATTCAAATTCAACAAATTGTAGGCCTAATCAATTAGGATCCTCAAGTAATTAATAGCATAATTATTTCATTGTGTAGACTTGGAAAGGCTGTTTAGTGAATTTCACCACCTTCCCCAAAATAACAATACGTTAGAATCTTTAAGCACGACTTACTTAAAAATTACTTTCCTAAACTCGGGTGCGCATTGATGCGACCCAAATCCAAATCTCGACAAAATCAAAATGTGTTGATAAATCATGGGTGCATTGATTGTGACGTGGTTCGAAACATGTTTTCATGACGTCGTAATTCCTAAAAATAAATAATGATAGAAAAGAGTTTCACAAATTGAAGACGAGCCTCACCGAAAAAAATATAAATAAATGCGGGCCTTTAGTAAATAATTATCGAAACAATTAGAATTTGGGATGGCCGTTTAGCGAACTTCATGGCTCTTCCCCAAAATAACACTACGTTAGTATCTTTAGGCACGATTTAATTAAATAACCTTCTTAAAATTAGAGTGCGCATTGATGCGACTCAAATCCAAATCTCGACGAAGTCGAAATGTGTTGACAACTACGGGTGCATTGATTGCGACGTGGTTCGAAATGCGTTTCTCATGACGTCGCAATTCTTAAAAATAATGATAATAAAAGCGGTGTAAGATTAATAAAAGGCATATAAGCTAGCATGTATTAAAATCAGATAAAATCAAATACAACAGTTAAGCGACCGTGCTAGAACCACGGAACCCGGGAATGCCTAACACCTTCTCCCGGGTTAACAAAATTCTTTACCCGGATTTCTGGTTCGCGGACTGTTAACAGAGTCATATTTTTCCTCGGTTCGGGATGCAACCGGTGACTTGGGACACCATTAATATCCCAAGTGGCGACTCTGAATAATCAATAATTAAATCCTGTTCCGATTGTCCTTTAATTGGAAAAACTCCTTTACACTCTTTCCGGGGGTGTAGGTGTAAAAAGGAGGTGTGACAACGTTTTCTTTTGCAGGTACCCCCAAGGATGTTTCTATAAGGCATCCATACAGTGACGAGGATTTGCCTCTCGAGTCCCCTACTCCGAGGCAGGGTGATGAGAAGAAAAGGAAAAGGGCCCCGAGTTCTCCGAGCTCGGAAAATAAAAAAATTAAAAGGAGGCTAGCGCGCAAACCCAAGAAAATTACCAGCTCTCTACCTTCCGACGCAATCCAACGGCTGAGGGACGAGTCTAAAGAAGAAGAAGAGAATTCCAAGTTGGTGCCCCGCGCGTGGTCAACTGTCGTGATACGAGAGGCCTCCGAACTGGCGGGTGCTGAAACTGAATCATCTCGATTTGGGGAGGTAGATGAGAGAGCTTTAGCCGAAGCTCCCGAACCAGAAGGGGGTGAGGCCACTCTGCCTTGAGATTGGGAGGCCGATAATAAGATTGTAGCCGGTTCTTCCCAGACATCGGATAGTGCTCTGAAAGGCATACCCGGAGTAATAGTCCTCTCCGGTTTGCCATTATTTACTGAGTCTATGATTGCCAATGCTTAGACACTGAAAGAACGATCCACCGAAAAGCCATAAGGGCGGTATACCCCTTTAACAACTTCTTTGACGACGTAGACTCTACCGCTACAGAGGACATCACCGGGTTGGGTGATATACCGGTGCCATAGAAGAGTCCATCGAGTGGACCTACCTTGAGCCCAAAATTAGTCAAGCGGTTCCCAGCCTCGAGTTTGAATCCTGATCGGAATCGATCAATTGTTATGTCCATTCTGGAAGATGCCAAGGTTCTTTCTGCCCCCGTGGGGGTGTCCAGTTATCTTCGGTACTTGGTGACTAAGGAGTATCAGGCCAAGATGAACGAGGTGGAAGTTCCTTATTTGCTTAACAAAGACCAACATGCATTACATCGGGTAACCTCAGATACCTCTTAATAATTTCTAGTGTGCACTTAGATTATTTTTTAGATGATTGTAACTCTTCTCCCTGTGTTTATAGGCTTCGGTACTCCACTATGAAACGTTCCTCTGATACCGGGAATAGCTGAACCAGTACGAGGCCAAGATCCGATGGCTCACTAAGAAAAAAACACTTACAAACTTCTCAGTGAGCAAAGAAAAGGGGAGGCTAAGGTCCTTCGGGCTGAGTTAGAGGTGGCTCGGAAAAATCATGCCGACTTGGCTGAGCAGGTAAGAAGAATTTTTGAAGTTAGTGACGACGAATCGAACATGGTGACTAATGTTCTGAACCCGCAGGTCCAACAAAAAATCGACAAGATCGGGAAGCTCCAGAAAGAGGTAGATGTGGTTGAGGCCGAAGAATGTAAAAAGAACATGGATTGCCTAGCCTCAGAAAAGGAGACCGCCCGGGCCCAACTGGCTTCGGCTAAAGTCAAACTCCGAGGTATTAAGGAGAAGTCCTTGGCATAGGCTAAGAAAATCGAGGAGCTCCAGTCCCAATTGAATTTGGCCATCCCTGATCGAGAAAGTCTGGCCACGGAGCTTGAAGCGGCCAAGTCGGAGGTAAGGAGCTCGAGGAAATCCATGCTCGAGGTTTCGACCTATCAGTTGAGATCGAGAATGCCAAAGAGCTCGAAGTTGACGCTAAAAGGTTGGCTTATCCCGAGGATGATAATGAGTCCGAGGATTTAAGCGAGTCCGAAGGCGGGGAAGATACGGAGGGTGAAGATGCTGCCCCCGATGAGGACCGGGCCACTTAGGCCGTTAGATGTTTTTGTTTTTTGCATTTTTGTTGAGGCCATTCAGCCTTTGTAAAAAATTTTATCGGGCTATTTGGACCTTGTAAAAAGAGTTTTGTATGAATATAAGGATTTCTTTCCCTTTCACGGCTTTCAAAATTTTTCCTTTGCTTTATTATTTATATTCACAAAGATAAAAAATGCCTTAGAATGAAATAATCAAGTTATATTCGAAGGTTCAAACAAACCTTGTCTTTACATTAATCTGTTTTAAGGCATTTTGGGAGTTCGGTGTTACCGGAAACTTCCTCCCAAAGTAAGTAGCTGGGATTATAGTTCATCGAGGGTATTCTTTAGAACTGATTATGAAAATTTTCTTTTTGAAGGCCTTATTTTTATTACGGATCTCGGATGTCTCCGAGCCGTGTTAATATGGCCGTAGTCTTTTAGTTTGGGTGTCACCTAGTGGGCTTGCTTTCCCGAGTCTCCAGGCTTGCCTAAGAAAACAGTCCCCGAGTGGGGATGGCTGTGGCCTTTAAAATTTGAGGGTTGCCTAATAGGTCTTATGCCCCCGATGTTTAATAGCTTGAACCGTTCGAGTTTGTTTTTGGACAGCAGTCCCCGAGTGAGAGAGTGATGTTCGATCTCAAGTTAAAGTGGCCCTTGGGCTCGTTACCATTAGGGGATCGGAAGCAGGAAATTCCTTAAGAAATGTAAATAATTTTTTTTTAAAAGACAAGATGATTGCAATGAAGATACTTTTCTTTATTCTTGTGTAAAACAGTTATACATGCGTACATGCTTTATGATAGGGCTCGAGCAATCTATGCGGGCACGTTTCGTTTGACCGTTTGGCCTTTACAATAAATCCTACCTATCGAGACCCTTCCATCACAAAGTAATTTCCTTACTAAAGTTGATATCCGAGGGTAATACCCCCTAGTATTCGATTGTGATCATAGAGAGAAGCCTTGGATACTGTTGATCCGATACTTAACACCGATCCATGACCAACATTTTATTCTAAGTTAGCACGATCCATTATTTCCTCATTAAAAACCTTTCCGGAAAACCCATTTGGGACAAAACCGGTTCAAGGGAAAAATAGTGCAACACGTGCTTTCAGACCTAAAACTTTGTACTACTTCTTGTCGGTCACCTGCAAGTGTTAGTCTAAAATATAATTAAAATAAAATGAATGGGGTCGTACCTTAGCAATAGTATCATTTTAGGTGAGTTACATTCCAATTGCTTGGTATTTGCTCGCCGTCCATCGTTATGAGCTTGTAGGATCCTTTTTTGGTGATTTTGATGATATGATACGACTCTTCCTAGTTCGGTCCTAATTTTCCCTCACTCAGGTTTTGGTTGTTCAGCGTGACCTTTCTTAGCACTAAGTCCCCGACGTTGAAGTATCGAAGGTTGGCCCTTCCATTGTAATATCTCTCGATCCGTTGCTTTTAGGCAGCCAACCGAACAAGGGCGGCTTTGTGCCTTTATCAAAAAGTCCCAAGCTCATATTCATGGCCTCGTTATTTGATTCCTTTGTTGCATATCGAAATCTAATACTTGGCTCTCCAACTTTAACCGGTATTAGAGATTCGACGCCGTAAACCAACGAGAACGGAGTGGCTCGAGTACTGGACTTCGAGGTCGTACGATATGCCCATAGGACTTCGGGTAGGATTTCCTTCCATTTTCCTTTGGCGTCAGTTAACATTTTCTTAAGGTTTTGGAGTATTGTTTTGTTGGTCGATTCGGCTTGTCCGTTCCCAATATGGTGATAAGGTGTCGATAAGATTCTTTTGATCTTATGATCTTCGAGAAACTTGGTCATTTTGTTGCCGATAAATTGTTTCCCGTTGTCACATACAATTTCAGATGGAATTCCGAACCGGCATATGATGTGGTCCTAAATGAAGTCGATTACTTCCTTCTACTTGACCTTCTTGTATGCCTGTGCTTGAACCCGCTTAGAAAAACAGTCAGTCATAAATAAGATAAATTGAGCCTTACCCAATGCCCATGAGAGAGGGCCAACAATGTCCATTCCCCACTTCATGAATGGCCATGTTAACAAGACCGAATGCAATAGTTTCCCAGGTTGGTGAATCATCGGAGCATGTCTTTGTCATTCGTCACATTTTCGTATGAACTCTTTCGCATCGTTTTCCATGTCGATCCAGTAATAGTCGCCTCTGATTACCTTTCGAATCAATGATTCAGCACCTAAATAATTTTCGCAGGTGCCCTCGTGGACTTCCCTCAGAATGTACCAAGTATCTCCTAGTACCAGACATATTGCTAGCGGGCTATCAAACACTCATTTGAACAAGGTTCCGTCCTCGGACAAGCTGAATTGGGCTGCCTTTATGTGCAGAGCCCTCAATTCTTTTGGATTTGAGGGCCGTTTCCCGGTCTTCAAATACTCTACGTATTTATTTCTCCAATCCCAAGTTCGGCTTGTAGAGTTTATTTCAGCATGACCTTCTTCTATTACCGATCTCATGAGCTGTACGACTGCCCTCGAGTTGAGCTCGTCATTTTCGACCGATGACCCTAAGTTTGCAAGGGCACCGACCTTCTCTAACTTTGAATGTTCCATTAACTTGGTTTACCACAAGGAGGGAGTCACACTTAGCTTCGATCACTTCCGCCTCCAAGCTTTTGGCTAGTTTGAAACATGCAATCATGGCCTTATATTTGGCCTCGTTGTTAGTCAATTTCACAATTCTAATGGGTTGTCTAACTACGTTGTCTGTTGGTGTCTTCAGTACGATGCCAAGTCTAAACCCCTTTGAGTTCGAGGCACCGTCTCTAAAGAGAGTCCAAATTCCCGAAGACATCCCCGAGTTTACCAACAACTCTCTTTCGACCTCAGGTATTAGGGCCTGCATAAAGTCGGCCATGAAATCTGCCAAAATTTCAGATTTAATGGTTGTCCGGGGTCGATACTCAATATCATACCCGCTGATTTCTACGACCCATTTGGCCAATCGTCCCGAGAGTTCGGATTTATGCATTATATTTTGCAAATAGGTAAGTTTTCACAACAAGTATAGGATGGCACTGAAAATACAGTTTTAGTTTCCTAGAGGCACTTAGCAAAGCGAGCGCCAATTTTTCTAGGTGAGGATATCTAGTTTCGGCCTCACCTAAGGTCCTGCTAACATAACAAATTGGAAATTGCATACCTTGTTCTTCCCGAACTAGGACTCCACTTACCGCTATTTTCGATACTGCCAAATACAAGTATAGTTATTCGTTTTCCCTCGGTGTGTGAAGTAGTGGCGGGCTCGATAGATATCACTTAAGTTTTTCTGAGGCCTGTTGGCATTTCGGGGTCCATGTGAAGTTGTTTTTCTTCTTCAGTAACGAGAAAAATTGGTGGCTCTTATTGGAGGACCTTGAGATGAATCGCCCTAGGGCGACAATGCGCCTGGTCAGCCTTTGCACGACCTTCACATTGTCCACTACCGTAATATCCTTGATAGCTTTGATCTTGTTAGGGTTGATCTCTATTCCTCGGTTGGATACCATGAACCCGAGATATTTGCCTGATCCGACTCCGAAAACACATTTTTCCTGATTTAGCTTCATGTTGTACTTCTTCAATATACTGAAGGTTTCCTGTAAATGCTTTAAACGGTCCTCTGCTCGTAGGTACTTAACTAACATATCATCAATGTAAGCTTCCATGGATTTCCCTATTTGTTGTTTGAACATCTGATTTACTAGGCGTTGGTAAGTGGCACCGACATTTTTTAATCCAAATGGAATTACTTTATAGCAGTATGTGCCATACTTAGTGATGAAGGAGGTCTTTTCCTGATCATCCGGGTTTATTCGTATTTGGTTGTACCCAGAGTAGGCATCAAGAAAACTGAGGATCTCGTGGCCGTTCGTGTCATCGATCATGCAATTGATGTTAGGCAAAGAGAGTCCTTGTGACATGCCTTATTTAAATCTTTATAATCCACGCACATTCTCAGTTTGTTCCCTTTTTTAGGAACTACTACTACGTTTGCTAACCATTTTGGGTATTTAACTTCCTGAATAGACCCTATTTTAAGGAGTTTAGTTACCTCGTCCTTGATGAAAGCATGTTTGATCTCGGACTGGGGTCTCCTTTTCTGCTTCACTGCATGGAATTTCGGGTCCAGGCTTTGCTTCTGAGTGGTGATCTCCGATGGGATCCCGGTCATTTTGAGATAGGACCAAACAAAACAATCTGTGTTAGCTATGAGATATTGAATGAGTTTTTTCCTGAGCTCGGAGGTTAACCCCGTGCCCATGTATACCTTATGATAGGGTAGATGCTCGATTTATGTGACTTGTTCCAGCTCTTCGACCATTGATTTTGTAGTATCAGAATCATCGAGTACTATAAAAGATCTGGGAACCTCGTAATTATCATCTTCATCGGTCCCATGTTTATCCGATTGAGTCGTGGCTGGTGTCGATAATTGCTATTTAGTTTCCTACTTTGTGTTCGAACTTGGTTCCGTCGATGTCATTAGTGTTGATACCAGAATCACTTCTTTGACTGCAAATATTCCCTTTACGGCCGGTTGCTCCCCGTGGATCGTTTTAATCCCTCATGGCGTTGGGAATTTTAGCACCTGGTGAAGGGTCAAGGGTACTGCCCTCATGTTGTGAATCCATGGTCCCCCGAACAGGGCATTGTACCTCATATCCCCTCCGATCACATAAAACTTGGTTTCCTTGATGATCCCGACTGTGTTTACTGGTAATGTTGTTTCACCCTTAGTAGTTTCACAAGCCATGTTGAATCCGTTTAGCACTCGGGCTGCAGGAACGATTTGGTCCTGTAGGTCTAGTTGTTCTACGACCCTCAATCTTATGATGTTGGCCGAGCTACCTGGATCAATTAACACACATTTATCTCGAGATTTATTCATGAGTACAAATATTACCAGTGCATCATTATGTGGCTGCATGATTCCTTCTGCGTCCTCGTCGTTGAAACACAAAGTTCCTTCTGGTATGTAATCTCGAGTATGTTTCTCCCTTGTGATGGATACTTTGGTGCGCTTTACATCAGACCTTGAGGAACATTGACCCCTCCGATGATTATATGAATGACGTGTTGAGGTTCTTCTTGGTCAATTTACTTATTAAAGTCCATATTTTTGAAATGATTCTTGGCTCGGTCACTTAGTAATTCTCGAAGATGCCCGTTGTTGAATAATCGGGCTACCTCTTCCCTCAACTGTCGGCAATCCTCTGTTATGTGGCCGTGAGTGCCATGATATTTGCACATCTGGTTTGGATCCCTTTGGGATGGGTCAGATTGTAGAGGTCGAGGCCATTTGGTATCTTTGATGCATCCGATAGCCGATACAATAGCATCATCATCAATGTTAAAGTTATATTCTAACAACCTTGGTGCTTCTTTAGGTCCGATAGGCCAGTCGAAACCATTCTTGCTCATGAGTCTCCGGTTGCTCTGGCCTCTATTGTTTCTTATTTTATTTTTCATAGAACTCCGTCCGGATCCATTGCTTCTTCGATCCTCATTGTACGGCTGGTATTGATCCCTGTTCGACCTTGGTTCACAATCAATATCTCTGTTGACTCTATCGATGGTTCTAATAGGATAAACGAACCTGGAAAGAACCTCTCGTTGATTATCTTCGACTCTGATCTTTGACTGATATTGATTTTGCACATCAACCCAAGTGACATCCGAATAATCTATCAGATTTTGCTTCAATTACTGTGAAGCCACCGAACTCCGAACATCGAGTCCTTAGGTAAAAACTTGAACGGCCCAGTCATTATCAATCGGTGGCAGGTCCATCCATTCCATTTGAAATCGAGATACGAACTCTCTGAGAATTTCATTATCCTTTTGCCTCACTTTAAAGAGGTTCGATTTCCTAGTTTCAACCTTGATAGCCCCAGCGTGTGCTTTCACGAAAGAGTTTGCAAGCATAGTAAATGAGTCAATAGAATTATGGGTAAGTTGTGATACCATATCATGGCTCCCTTTGACAGGGTTTCTCCGAATTTTTTCAGCAAGGCAGACTCGATCTCATCATCCTCCAAGTCGTTTTCTTTGATGGCGCATGTGTATGAAGTGACATTATCCTTTTTGTTTGTCGTTCCGTTGTACTTAGGAATCTCAAGCATGCAAAACTTTTTAGGGATCGGCTTTGGAGCCGCACTCGGAGGGAAAGGTTTATGTACAAACTTCTTGGAATCCAAGCATTTCAATATCGTCGGCGCTCCCGGGATATGATCGACCCTAGAATTGTAGGTTTTCACCTTTTTGTCATTTGCTTCGATTTTCTTTTCCCTCGATTCTATCCATTTTGTCAGCTCCTCGGGCATTTTTATGATCTCGGGGTTGTTACCCGATTTGTTGCCGCTCGACTTTTTCGCGACCAATTTCTCCCTACGAGTGATCTCTTGAGAATAGCCGGGCTCGATTTTGCTCAGAGCGCAGCTTTGCTTTTGTAACTGAGCTATTACCGCCTGTTGAGCCTGCAACATTTCAAAGATTCTCCGTAGATTTCTCCGGGTCAGTAGGCAGGCTTGTGTCGGTATCCACATGCAAATTAACGTTCAACGGGTCCGCTTTTTCTTTTTTCTTTTTTTTTTATTCTGGATTTAGACTCTTTCTTTTGATCGTCTTGAACCCTATGCCACGAGGTATAACCTGCTCAGGCACCAAAATAAATGAACGCACAAAATTTTTCTGCCCCAGTTTTTACTAGGAAAATTTTGTGAGTTATTTGTAACCAAAACTCTATACTACTTCATTATTGAAAGCAATAAAAATCAGGATTGTGTATCCTTGGGAAAAAGAGATTAGGGAGTGGAGACCCTTTATCTAAAATGAAATCAACTAGGGATTGGAGATCCCATTGTTGGAAAATTATCAACCTGGGATTGGTGACCCTATGTTGACATCAACTAAAGAGTGGTGACCCTATGTTGGCATCAGGTTATGTTGGCATCAACTAGGGAGTGAAGACCCTATGTTGGCATCAACTAGGGAGTGGTGACCCTATGTTGGCATCAGGTAATGCTGGCATCAACTATGAGTGGTGACCCTATGTTGGCATCAGGTTATGCTAGCATCAACTAGGGAGTGGAGACCCTATGTTGGCATCAACTAGGGAGTAGTGACCCTATGTTGGCATCAGGTTATGATGACATCAACTAGGGAGTGGAGATCCTGTATTGATATCAACTAGGGAGTGGTGACCCTATGTTGGAAAAGGAGACTAGGGAATTGCGTACTTTATGCTAAAACGAACCAAGAAGAATTTTTTTCCCAAAGGCATGACCAAAAAAATGCAGACATTTTTTTTAATTATCCTAAGAGAAAATTCATCAGACTAGGTTTTCTAATTTATTATATTAGGAGAAAGATTCATCAGACTAAGATTTTTATCCTAGGAGAAAAATTCATCAGACTAGGGTTCCTTATCTTAGGAGAAAGATTCATCAGACTAAGATTTTTATCCTAGGAGAAAAATTCATCAGACTAGGGTTCCTTATCTTAGGAGAAAGATTCATCAGACTAAGACGTTTATCCTAGGAGAAAATTCATCAGACTAGGTCTTCTATCTTAGGAGAAAGATTCATCAGACTAAGGTTTTGTATCCTAGAAGAAAATTCATCAGACTAGGTCTTCTATCTTAGGAGAAGGATTTATCAGACTAAGTCTTCTATTTTAGGAGAAATATTCATCAGATTAAGATTTCGATCATAGGAGAAAATTCATCGGACTAGGTCCTTTTTTTGTTATTTTAGGAGAAAGATTCATTAGACTAAGATTTCTATCCTAGGAGAAAATTCATCAGACTAGGTTTTCTTATCTTAGGAGAAAAATTCATCAGACTAAGACTTCGATCCTACGAGAAAGTTCATCAGACTAGCTCTTTTTTTTTGTTATCTTAGGAGAAAGATTCATCAGACTAAGATGTTTATCCTAGGAGAAAGATTCATCAGACTAGGTTTTCTTATCTTAGGATAAAGATTCATCATACTAAGATTTCTATCCTAGGAGAAAGTTCATCAGACTAGGTATTTTTATTATCTTACTAGAAAGATTCATCAGACTAAGATTTCGATCCTAGGAGAAAATTCATCAGACTAGGTCTTTTTTTAGTTATCTTCGGAGAAAGATTCATCAGACTAAGATTTGTATCCTAGGAGAAAGATTCATCAGACTAGGTTTTCTTATCTTAGGAGAAAAATTCATCAGACTAAGACTTCTATCCTAGGAGAATATTCATCAGACTAGGGGTTCTAATTTTTATCTTAGGAGAAAAATTCATCAGACTAAAATTTCTTATTAGGAGAAAAACCCATCAGACTGGAATGTATTACCTTAGGAGGAAAATGTAAAGAGCAATGGCATAATTTTATGCGTACTAATAAGACAAATAAATGCAAAAATTTGAGAAACTTCCCTTCGACGGCTCTTCTCTTCTTCTTTTTTTGAACCACTTTCTTTGCACTGCTTTGTTCCTATTTCAACAAAGAAAATTTTGTCAGTTTTGAAAGTGGTGGTCGGTTTGTGGCCTCGAGTCTTGGGCAGCTTGGCTTCTGCTCAACCAGCTTGAGTCGATTTCAAGAGACTTTTGCTTTGCATCAACCCTGATTGTTTCACACTCGGTACTATTTGTATTTGTACTTAATCAGCCTTATCCAAACTGGAGATCTTTGCTTAGGTGACCTTTTCTGATCTTGAATGACTTCCTGCTCTTTGAGAGATTTGTCTGTCAGAGAGAATCACCAATTATTTTTGCTTGTGCCAAGTAGGCTGACAAGAGTCTTTTTTGGGGGGAGGGAACCATTTTCATGAACCCTCGAGGCTTGTTAACTGTAACAGCTGAGTGTGCAGGCCAAATTTACTTTGTACGACTGAAAAGATGGTAGCATATTTGAAAATCTTTTCTTGCTTGTTTTGACAAGGAACAACTCAGAGTGAAGGACACAATGACACAAAGAAACAATATTAACAAGAAATTGCCCATGTCGAGAAGAATAGAAGATAAAGTTTTTCTTTATTTTTTTAATTTATTTTTGTAATGACTCGACCGGTCGTTTTGAGCTCTAGCGCGTCGTGTTCCGCAGTTTGAGGCTAGGTGCAGCTTCACTTAAGGTATTATGACTTGTATACGTGGTCAGAATTGAATTTCAGGAAGCTCATAGTTGATTTGGAAAGAGAATTCTCATTTCAAAAACTTTAAGTTGGAAGAACTGACCAAGATTGGATTTTTGAGTAAACGGCCTCGGAATCGAGATTCGAAGGTTCCAATAGGTTTGAATGATGATTTTGGACTTGGGCGTATGTCCGGATCGAGTTTTTGGAAGACCTAGGAACGTTTCAGCACCTATTGTGGGAGTTAGAATTTTTTGAAAGAATTTTGTAAGGTTGGGTTGAAGTGCTTTTCAGTATTATCGATGTGCGTTTGGGATTCTGAGTCTGGGAATAGCTGTGTATATTGATTCTGGTGTTGGGAGCGCGATCGGAAGTGAATTCAGAGATCTGTGGGTCATTTTGAAGTCAATTTGCTGAAGATAGAAATTTGAAGTTTTTTGAGGAATTTGACCGGAAGTGGACTTTTTAATATTGGGGTTAGAATCCGATTCCGAAAGTTGGACTAGGTCTGTAATGTCAAATACGACTTGTGTGCAAAATTTGAGGTTAATCGGACGTGATTTGATAGCTTTCGGCATCGAATGTAGAAGTTTGAAATTCTAAAGTTCTTTAAGCTTGAATTGGAGTGCGATTCATGGTTTTAGTATTGTTTGATGTGATTTGAGACCTTGAGCAGGTCCGCATTATGTTTTGGGACTGGTTGGTATGATTGGTTGGGGTCGCGGAGGCCTCGGGTGAATTCCGGATGGTTAACGGATCAAAAATTGAATTTGAAGAAGAATTGAAGCAGTTGGTATCTGGTGTAACCGCACTTGCGAGGTTTTGGCCGCAGGTGCGGAGCTGCAGAAGCAGCCATGGTGTCACAGAAGCGAAAATGGCTGGGCTTGGTTGGGGGCATAGGTGCGACGCAACTTCTGCAGAAGCGGTTCTGACCCTGCAGAAGCGGTCGTGGGCGAGTTAGCTGAGACCGCACCTGCAATGGAGATTTCTGCAGGTGCGGAGCCGCAGAAACGGCAGGTGGACCGCAGGTGCGAGAAGCGGGCTTGGCAGTGTGTTCTTTTAAAAGCGAGGGTTTGGCTCATTTTCACCATTTTCCTCTATGGGAGCCGATTTTGGAGCAACTTGGGAGTGACATTTTTATCATCAAGCATGAGGTAAGTGGTTTCTACTAGTTTTGAGTTAATACTTGGATTATATGCGGATTTGAGCATGAAAGTTTGGTAGAAATTGTGGGTTTTTGGTAGGAGACCTAAAAATTTATATTTTGGATTTTTACCAAGATTTTGGGCATGAAATTGAGAGAAAATCATATAATTGAGTTCGTGAGGTTATGGGTAAACTTTATCTTTGAAATATTTCAAAATTCGGGCACGTGGGCCCGAGGGAAATTTTGTCAACTTTCCAAGCGGAGTTGGTATTTTATATAAATTGAATTGTTATGAGTATCCAGGCATATTTTCATTGGTTTGCCCATTATTTGGTTAGTTTTGGAGCACTAGGGCATCGATTTGAGTCGTCATAAGTGCTTGGAAGACGATTTTGGAACTTCAGAGCGAGGTGAGTCTCCTTTCTAACCTTGTAAGAGAGAATTATCCACATAGGTGAGTTAATTAGTTATGTTCTCCTATTTGTGGGGGCTACGTACGCACAAGGTGACGAGAGTCCGTGCGTAGCTACTATTATGCTTAAGTTCGGGTAGTCTAGGGACCAAAAGCATGCTTTACTTGTAATATTTGCAATCTTATTGTCAATTTAAAAATGCTTAAACACATATTGAACGTATAAATAAATTTCTAAAAGGCTAGACATCATTTCTTGACTTTTAAAAGATAAACTTGTTTTTTCCTGAATAATTGCTCCCTGGTGAACTCTTGGCTGACTGCTTGAATGTGTTTATTTATTTTGGAACGGTCCGAATGCCTCGGTAAATTAAATAGATGCATCTATGGTTCGCGTCATTCGACCCTCTTGCAGTGCACAGTTTAAATATTATTGGATCGGGTCGTACAACCTCGGCATGATTTGCGCATACTTGTATTGCTTGCCTTGAGATTTATAGATGTTGATATTTGCTCTCTCTTACTTGAGATAAATATATAAATGATGAAAAATGAAGTTGGAAATCTCCTAATAATGAAAGAATTGCTTACTTGCTTCATGCTTTTGAGTTGCAGCCATCTTTATGAAAATTCACGATTTACTATATTATTGGTATATTATTATTGGACTACTAGTAAGTGTCGAAGTCAACCTCTCATCTATACTTCTTCGAGATTAGACGGGATACTTACTGGGTACACGTTGTTTTCGTACTCATACTACACTTGCTGTGCATTTTTGTTGCACAGGTTCATGTGTGGCTAGTGGCTTAGTGGCATAGCGGCATGGTTGATGCGGAGACTTAGGTGAGCTGCATTTATTGAGATGACCCGCAGCCAGCAGAGTCTCCTTCAGAGTATTGTACTGTATTTTTATTTCTGTCCACTTTGTATTCTGGATAGTTACTGTATTTTATTTCATTCCCTAGTAAATGCTCATGCACTTGTGACACCAAATTCTGGGATGATTATGGGGTATCTTGTATTAACTTCTTAACATTTATATTTAATTTGAAATGATTACCTGTTACTAGTAAAATTGAAGGAAAATCATAGTTTTCAAAATTATTAAAATGAGAACTGAATTACGTATTTTGGTTGGCTTGCCTGACATCGGTGTCCGGCGCCATCACGACCCTTAGTGAATTTTGGATCGTGACAACGTGGTATCATAGCACTAGGTTCCCTTAGGTCTCACGAGTCATGAGCGAGTCTAGTAGAATCTCGGATCGGTACAGAGACATCTGTACTTATCTTCGAGAGGCTACAAGGCTGTTAGGAGTACTTCTCTTCTTGATTCCTCATAGTGCGATTTGATTCGTTTAAGGCTTATGCCCTTGTTTCCTTCCTACTTGATCTTACGCGACGTGAAGCGCTTATTATAAATCGAGAATTGAAGAATTTTAATGGTGCTACAGATGTGGTATGTGATGTTTCTCCCGACACAGTTGGTTGGGCTATTATCGTCGCCTTGCGCAAGGATATTCTGTCATTTCAGCTCGGTAGCTGCACTCTTGAGAGCTTTGAGGCTATGCGCATATTTCTATAATTGCTCATGATTGGTTATCGCACGGTATAGACGTGATGGTAGGATACTTACCTATATGTTAGGGCAGTGAATGACTTGAATGGATACTCAGTGCACGATTTAGAGATTCGATATTTCATTTCCGACGGAGGAAAAGAAATTTGGCCTAGGAATGTCTAGATTTGGAGTGATGGGGTAACAAGACTTAGTGATTTCATGTGTGATGGGATTTTTATCTGCATCGTGGTGTCGTCGTCCGCGATTAAATATGTTAAGTTCGCCAGTGTATGGTTCTCTTCAATTCACCTTTGGGGCAGGGTATTGTGAAATGGTATTGGAGAAGCGACTGTCAGAGTTCGCAGGGTGTGGTGGTGTAGGATTGAATCGGTATTTCTAATGCTGATGGCTCAAGAAAAACGATCCTCAAAAAGTTAAGGTTAGTGACAATCTGTTGGTTCAAATGTTTCAGAGATAGATATTGGATTAGAGCAATAACTCAGCAACAAAGGATGAGGAAGGACGTGTGGAGAGTGTCAGGAGGTGGTTAAATTTCTAGAAGGCCAGGTATAAGAAGCGAGGGTCGAGTAGCTGATTAAAAGAGTGAGTTTCGCCAAAGTGGGAGAGTGGCGGAGTTGCATATGGGTTTTGTGGTAGGATGACTACGCACCCTTGAGGAAAGTTCTAAATGATTTGGGAATGTTAATGGGCAGTGATTGGGTCTACGGATTTAATTTGAATTATTGGCTATTATGCGGTGGGAGGTTGGATATGACAGAAGGGAGTTGCTTGATATGAAGAAGGATACAACATGACTTAGGATGAAAGGATATTGTCGTAGATTTTATTTATGTCCACGAGAAGTGAATAGACTTGTGCATCTGGCGAATGAGAACGGGCTCAGGATGGGTTATCGATGTCGTAGTAGGTAATTTCCACATGTGGGTTATCCCCTGTGAGCAGGTTAGCGGTCACGTGGTTGACGAATCTTCTGCGAAGGATTTTACTGGCCATCCGGCAAAAGGTCGAACATGTGGTTATTGATGGAGATTCAGAGTGTTCATGAAGTTCTAACGGAAGGATTTCAAGGAATCTGACGGTTTGATTTTGCTAAGTCATGTCAATAAGAGGTAAAGACATTGGTGGGTTCTAGAGTCGTGTAATGGTGGGTTCAAGCTAAGTGGGAGAGTCCCACCGCCTATGGTTGGATTGCATGATCGTCCATTGGTGAGATTTCTTGATTTTAGCATATTGGTAGGCTATATCAGCAAAGGGAAGAGGGTATAAGTGGTAATTTGAGCAAAGGAAGTGTTAAAGGCGTGCCAAGGTTGGCCTTATTGACCCATGATTAGACTTGGGGAAGGTTCGGGATTAATGCTTTGTATAGATGCGGGTTTCAAGGAAAGTGATTCAGCCGCGTGCTTCGTTGAGAGGGTATTCATGTGCTAGGAGATTTATGGAGTTGATTATATTCGGGAACCAAGTAAGAGTGGGTGGCTCTCAACAACGGTCCTAGTGAATTCAAAGGTTAAAAATGCGGTGCCTAGGGATTTAAGCCCACAGTATGGTTAAAACGAGCTTTTGTAGCAGATTATAATAAGAGGCTCGGAATGATCCAAGATGCTTTTGACTTGCAGTATAACCTCGGGAAAAATGGGAGGAAAGGAGTTTGGATTCATTGAGGGATTATCAGAATGGGTGTATCAGTTGAAGATGCGAATGTGCGTGCAAGGAGGGTATGAAATGGTTTACGGGTTTGGAGACAATGTGGTCTCGTGGAATGGGGTCACTCAAGAAGACTGCGGATTTAGATTGGTGACGTACGGAATGGAACTAATACTATCTCTAAGGCAAGTTAAGGATGAATTAGAAGAAGTTGGATTCGTTGGCCATGGTTGAATTGGCATAATGGCGGCGGTGATCAGTTCCTTTAGCATGATTAAGTTATGCATGTGATTTGTGGCGGTACGTACGAGGCTTGATGGCCTGCGTAATTGATTCCATTTGGAAATATTCAAGTATTATGGCCCGTGATGTGTAGGCGGATCCCGGGAGGATTATGGCAGTTTAGACCACTGCTTGAGGATTTGAATGTTCTAAGGTTATGAGAATTCACTTGCGTGATGCTATGGTTCTATTGGAATGAGTTAAGTAAAAAGTTTTATGTGATGAAGTGTTCACCCTATTAGTGGTACAGGAGTCAGGATGAAATTTTTTGTGCTATCACATATTAGCATGTTGGGTGCAGTGAGTGGTATGGAATTTGAAAGTGAGGATCAAAGTTGCAGTTCGGTGTTGACAAGGATGTCACGAGCTCGGATGAGCAGGAAAGGGATTTGAATGTTTAGATTAAGTTGGCATTGTCTTCAACGTTGCCTGAGATTGATGTTTTGCGAAAAAGGCTTTGCTTCCTAGTTATGGATTGTTGATCGCTTTTCCGCGCTAGTGCGGTCGGTGGTATGAATGTACCAACCTGTTATCTATTACAAAAGGTCGTAGGAGCGTGCCCCACGGGAAGGTTGTATAAGTGTGACATGCAGTCACTTAATTGAGTGAAGAATTAAACCAAGTTTGAAGATTGTGTAGATATCGTTAATTTGAGAATTCATGCCTGGAGGGCACTCAATTTATTGGGTTGTGGACTGTGGAGGATTACTCCGGTTATGATGGTTGATCTGGTGTGTTATGGGAAAAAGAGGATTATTATGGACCCAGGAAAGATTATGGACCTAGTGCGGTACGATTAGAATCGGTTTGAAGTCTGTGAATGGATTTAAGTATTAATATGGACTCTATATCAGGTTGGAGGTGTTCATTTCAGCATAGCGCTCTTTATGGAGGAGTATTCAGACGTGGGATATTATTTCATCGTCGACTATTTCATGTAGTACTATATTGTGCCGTGTGAGTTGTGAACGACTCGATAATTTTCTTATGTGTTGAGGTTCCGCGTAGCGATGGTGTTAAGTGAGAAGGATGACTCTTTAGTTTCAGAACATATATTGCACCTCAGTTGTGCTTGAGTTTGTTAGCTTATGGCGCTATATGTCTCCCCAGGGATGGTATTATGCACTTAGCGTGCTTGTGACCGATATTCAGTATTTTGTTCTAATGAGCAATTTAGCTCGGTGTGTATATCCTTATAAGAATTTTATGTGTGGATCGGGTGGCACGCCGCAATGGGTATGTTGTTTGGATCGGGTTGCACTCCAACAGTGTGATGTTAAATACAGTTTTCATATTTTATCTTATGTGTGTTTTGATTCCCATTTTCTAAGGAAAGCTCATATCAGCTGCGTAAGTTGAGTAGTCCCTTCCAGAATCCATTTTCCTTATGTGTCACGTTTAAGTCTGTAGCCAATTGGCACATTGTGGCATCATGTGAGACTTTTTGGTCGTGTCCGGGGTGGCTTATTGCCTGAGCAGTTCGTACTGGGTGAGGCGAGATTATTGGATCTAAGATCATTTTAGTTGGATTATATGAAGTATATTAAATGAGCAAAGATCATTAATTGGTTCAGAATGAAGTAATGATTCTTGTTAGAGGTATAGACTCAATGATTTGTTGACTTGGTAGTTGGCTATAAATTTCTACATGTCTCTTCCATCGTGGCGGTATTGTGAGAGTCAGAGCAAGGCCTATGCATGTCATGAGGTGCAATGGGAGCATCAAATCCGTGGAAATTCGACTATTATGCTCAGAGAATGTTATGGTGGTCGTGTGAATAAAGTTGTGCAAGGTGTGAATTCAACAAACGTATGCAGTCATGTTCTGGTACATCATTTGGTGATTGATACGGTGTTCGTATGTTGGAAACAAGACTGACTGAGAATTTTGAATGTTGGAATTGGGCTCTAAGGCTTATTTGCTTAAGTGAAAAAGGATATCTCCAGATTGATAAAACTAAGATGCCCATCTGAGTTGTGGTAGCACGGCTAGGTGCTCGAGGTGTTAAATAGTGATTTCAGACAACTCCAACGCAGTTCTCAGCACTATCGAGAATGAACGTATGTTTAAGTGGGAGAGAATGTAACGACCCGACCGTTCATTTTGAGCTCTAGCACGTCGTTCCGTAGTTTGAGGACAGGAGCAGCTTCACTTCAGGTATTATGACTTGTATGCGTGGTCGGAATTGAATTTCGGGAAGTTCAGAGTCGATTTGGAAAGAGAATTGTCATTTCAAAAACTTTAAGTTGGAAGAACTGACCAAGATTGGATTTTTGAGTAAACGATCTCGGAATCGGGAAGGTTCCAGCAGGTTCGTATGATGATTTCGGACCTGGGCGTATGTCCGGATCAGATTTTTGGAAGACCTAGAAACGTTTCGGCACCTATTGTGGGAGTTAGCATTTTTTGGAAGAATTTTGTAAGTTTGGGTTGAAGTGCAATTCAGTGTTATCGATGTCCGTTTGGGATTTCGAGTCTGGGAATAGCTCTGTATGGTGATTATGGTGTTGGGAGCACGATCGGAAGTGGATTTGGAGGTCCGTGGGTCATTTTGGAGTCAATTGGCTGAAGATAGAAATTTGAAGGTTTTTGAGGAATTTGACCGAAAGTGAACTTTTTAATATCGGGGTCGGAATCCGATTCTGGAAGTTGGAGTAGGTCCGTAATGTCAAATACTACTTGTGTGCAAAATTTGAGGTCAATCGGACGTGATTTGATAGGTTTCGGCATCGAATGTAGAAGTTTGAAATTCTAAAGTTCTTTAAGATTGAATTGGAGTGTGATTCATGGTTTTAGCGTTGTTTGATGTGATTTGAGACCTCGAGCAGGTCTGCATTATGTTTTGGGACTGGTTAGTATGATTGGTTGGGGTCCCGGAGGCCTCGGGTGGGTTCCGGATGGTTAACAGATCAAAATTTGAATTTGAAGAAGAATTGAAGCAGTTGGTATCTGGTATAACCGCACCTGTTTGGTTTTGGCCGCAGGTGCGAAACCGTAGAAGCGACTATGTGCCACAAAAGCGGCCATGCTGTCGCAGAAGCGGAAATGGCTGGGCTTGGCTGGGGGCGCAGGTGCGATGCAGCTTCCGCAGAAGCGAGACCGCAGATGGAGTCTGGCCCCGCAGAAGCGGTCGAGGGCGAGTTAGCTGAGAACACACCTACGATGGAGATTTCCATAGGTGCGGAGCTGCAGAAGTGGCAGGTGGACCGTAGGTGTGAGAAGCAGGCTGGGCAGTGTGTTCTTTTAAAAGCGAGGGTTTCACTCATTTTCACCATTTTTCCTCCTTGAGAGCCGATTTTGGAGCAGCTTAGGAGTGTCATTTTCATCACCAAGCATGAGGTAAGTGGTTTCTACTAGTTTTGAGTTAATACTTGGATTATATACGGATTTGAGCATGAAGGTTTGGTAGAAATTGTGGGTTTTTGGTAGGAGACCTAGAAATTTATATTTTGGATTTTTACCAAGATTTTGGGCATGAAATTGAGAGAAAATCATATATTTGAGTTCGTGAGGCCATGGGTAAACTTTATCTTCGAACAATTTCGGAATCCGGGCACGTGGGCCCGAGGGCAATTTTGTCAACTTTTCGAGCGGAGTTGGTATTTTATATAAATTGAATTGTTATGAGTATCAGGGCATATTTTCATTGGTTTGCCCGTTATTTGGTTAGTTTTGGAGCATTGGGGCATCGATTTGAGTCGTCAGAAGTGCTTGGAAGCCGGTTTTGGAACTTCGGAGCGAGGTGAGTCTCCTTTCTAACCTTGTAAGAGGGAATTGTCCCCATAGGTGAGTTAATTGGTTATGCGCTCCTATTTTTGGGGGCTACGTACGCATGAGGCGACGAGAGTCCATGTGTAGCTACTATTATGCTTAAGTTCGGGTAGTCTAGGGCCCAAAAGCATACTTTACTTGTAATATTTGCAACCTTGTTGTCAATTTAAAAATTCTTAAACACATACGTTCAATATAATTCTTAAACTAGCGTGTAATATTTACAGTGCCCATGAGGGTTTTCACTAGTAAGACTCTCTCATTTTTCTTTTTCTTTCCCCTTCTTTTTTGTGAGCAACTTAACAGTGTTCTATGTCGCGTGACAATCGTTGTTCATTGCATACTTCTCTTTGCATTCTTGAAGGAATATCAGGAGGTCTTTATTTGGAATGTTTTTGGATAGAGCTGGAAAGAAGGATCGGCATGAAAGCTCAAAGTAGACTCAAAATGAAGGGTTGTAGACTTACAATTCTTGGAATCGACTCTTTCAAAAGTGAAATAAAATCTTTGCCCCAGTTTCAGACACTGAGGATTTTTTTTTGGATTTTTTTGAACTCTTATTTGGTTGGACCAAACCGTGTAAGGCTGCCTACGTATCCTTTTTTTAAAGGAATCAGGTCTAACATAGTTCAAACATCTGACCTAACTATTTTTCATCTTTCTTTCTGTTTCTTTTTTTTCTTTTTTTTTCAAACCAAGTCGCCCTAACTTCTATTTTCTGGGGGCATGGACCTTTGTCTGTTCTTTTTTTCTTCTATTTTTTTTCACTTGAACTTTCTAAGGGTTGTCTTAGTTTGTACTATTGGGGTATAGACTTTTCTTTTCATTTTTCATCTTTTTTTTGACTTTTATCACGAAACTTGATTCAAAAAGAGGATGGTCAAAGAAAATAACACAGACTCAAAAGGGGTAACAAAGGGTATAAAGTATTTGTGTAGCAGAAAAAAGGCTTCCTAGCCTCAAGAATGCCAATCATGTTAGCCCTTCACAAACACGGCATTGATGAACATGTTGCTTTCTGAGTCATTTTTAGTGTAAATCAATATTTTCCTCGCAGTGAATGACCCTTGTCAAATTGGGTGACTTTTTCTGGATTTTTGTCTTGATATAGAAGATGCATTTTGCCACTAAACTGATCCATTTTAAGTTGAATGAGATACACCTTCTTTTGAAAAACACTTTCTATCTCTTAGTGCTAAATAGACTTCAACCCATCTGATCATCCTTAAGCCCGATCTTCTCAATGATTCAAAAGGTGGAGATTCTTAACTTCTATGAGCATAACTGCTTTGGTTCCATGTAAACTTGGCTCATGCTTATTTTTCAAATGTTTCACTTCTCTATTCATCTTCAAAAGTGTCTCTTTTTCACTTATCCAATTCGAGACTAAATCAGTTTTCTAAGATCTGGCTAAAAATTCCGCAGGCATGTCATGTCACTAGAACTAACATGAAAAGAACTATGCACAAAATGGGCACATAATGATTGACTGCCTTTTTTATTGAATAAAGGATAGCAGGGTCTGATAACACAAAAAGAAGAAGAAAAGACGACAAAATAAGCTATCATGGCTAAAGGAGGAGTGACTTTCCAGTTACTAAGTGACATCTTAGCCACAAATTTGCACATCAGCACTACTACGACATTCAACCCTTGTATTCCTTTTGATTCAGCACTCAAATTTTGGCTTTTTGATCAAGATATTCCCAATATTGGCAGTCGGATTTCAGGACTGACGACATGAAAAATTTCAGAGCAACCAACTTACTAAAGGACTTGGAAGAATTCTCACATCTCCTCATCATCAAATCATCCCGAATAGGCCATGTCCTATTGCTCAAATCTGGTAAAGTCAACCCCACATTTGCCTCAATTTTTGATTTTCACTGCCAACTTGCCTACTTGCCTTTTTGTGACCTCGGATCAACAACAGTGGTGCTTGTTCCATTAGTTGAGAAGATGTTTTTATTTCCGAGGGATCTTGGATTGTTTTTTGTAACTCGCCATTGCAAACCAACACACCGACCACCTTTAACTAGCTTTTATTTCAAAAGAACAAGCATGATAGAATAATCTCTGTTTTTTTTTCTTTCTTTCTTTTCTCACTCTTTTTTTCCTTTTTTTTAAACCAGTCGATCGAACCTGATGTGGGTTGCCTACGTATCATGTGGGAACATGAATCAGATCTTGCGTAGTTCGGAAAGATTAGGAATAAAGTAAATAAACTAGCTTTTTTTTTTTGAATTATTTCTTTTTTAATTTTCGAAAGAAAGACTTATAAAGAAGAAAGAAAAATATTTTTGGATTTCGATTTGTTTTTTTTTAAAGAACTTTTGAAAAGAAAGACTTCTAAAGAAGACAGGCAACATTTTTTTGAATTTCGAATTTTTTTTTCTAGATTTTGAAAGAAAAACTTCTAAAGAAGAAAGGATATATTTTTAGATTTTTGGACTTATATTTGAATTTATGAAAGAAAGACTTCTAAAGAAAAAGAATTTTTTTTGAATCTTGAATTTTCTTTTCAATTTTCGAAAGAAGAATAAAAATATTTTTGGATTTTGAGAAGAAATTAAAAGAAAATATTTTTATATTTTTTTTAAAAAAAATTGAGGTCTAAAAGAAAGACTTTCTAAAGAAAGAAGTAAAGAAAAATATTTTTGAATTTTTTGAAAATTAAGGGTCGGAACCGATGAGGTTTGCCTACGTATCTCATATCCAGTGAGAATCAGACCCGCAAAGTTCAGTCAATTTGGCGGAACACGGGAAACATGACTTTTGAAAACAATCGTTTATTTTCTTTCTCTTTTTTTTTTCAAAATTTCGGCAGAGCTTCAGGTTACCTACCTCACTCTTGATTTAGTTCGATTCTCTTAGCTAATCAACATGCAAGCTGAAACAAACAGATACACAAGTAGCACGTAAGATGCATTAGGATAGTCTTTTGATTTGGGTACAAACTGTCCTAGACGGACTTAACCCCTGTGTTGAGCCCCCAAGATCAAATGCACGTGATGTAAACAAAACGTTCCTACTAGGAATCCGGCATGAGGCTATGTCAGTCTAAGTTTAAAACCTGGGCGTATTGTTCTAGACCTGGCTTACCCGAGCAGACAACTCGAGCCGGGGGGGAGGGGGGAGGCAGCGTACCGGGAATACATAAACTTCACCGGTTTTGCAACTTGTCCCAACCTCGTTCTAAAATTAGGATATGACTCTAACATAAAAGAAGTCACGCGAAGCGCACGCTCCCTAAAAGATTTAGAAGACTCAGAGCGAAGGAGGGTTTCGTAATAGTTTTATATACAATTCAAACAATATCAAAGCGGTAAAAAGCGGCATTTAGCATACCATGCTCAAATACGTAAAAATCAGATAATAAATAAAAGCCAACTATAAGAGTTATTCTAAGCTCAAATTCTGAACCCTGAACCAGAAGTTCTGGGTTCTTTTCCCCAGCAGAGTCACCAGAGCTGTCACACCTCCCTTTTCCCGAGGGGGATAGGGGAGTTTTTCCAATTAAAGTGACAATAATCGAAATAGGATTATTTAATTGATCAGAGTCGCCACTTGGAATAATTTATGGTGTCCCAAGTCACCAGTTTATTTTAAATCTCAAATCGAGAAAAAATGACTCTATTTTTGGTCCGCGAACACCGAAGACCGGGTAAGGAACCTTTGTAAATCTTTTGTAAAGCATTTTCTTCTCCGGAAAGGCAAAGATCCATGGCATGATTTTGGTCTTGCCACGCCATTTGGTGATGAAGAGTGGCTTGGATAGAATCTTTGGTTTTTGGGGCACCTTGGATTTGGACTTGAATTTTTAGTGCTTCGGTTAAGTATGGATCATAAAGGGACATGCTGAAATTTGAAAGGATAGTTATGAAGACAGTCCCAACATTCAGGGTGACTTCTGCAGTACCCAAATTTACAAGTCGAGCTATAACAGGTTGACCCAGGAGAAGGTGTTAGGAATTTCCGGGTTCCGTGGTTTTAGCATGGTCGCTCAACTATTAATAATTGACCTAATTATCTGATTTATTTCATGTTTTAAACCTATTCTGCATTTTTAACTTTTATAACTGCTTTTATTTATTTATGGAGTTATTTCTGGAACAAGTCACGATTGTTGTACACTTGTCGTTTTGGTACACATTGCAAGCCGCACCACATGAAATGCACTCGCGATTTACGACATATTTATTTTTGTTATTATTCGGAGTTATGGCTGGGTCACATGAAATGCACACCCGAAATTAGATTTATATATCGCAACTATGTCACGGGAACCGTACCCATACCCACGATGATTTATTATTAATCGCGCCTAAAGCAACTAGCGCCTTTGAATTATTTCCTAATCTTTGAGATTGTTGTAATGCCGAATTTATGGACTTATATGGGAGTAAATAGGCTAGCTAGCATGATCTATTACTTGGCCCAAATTCCTTTTGGTTCGAGACCCACCTTATGGCCCATATGAATGCGTTAAGCAACTTAGGCCCAAATTGTCTTTTAAGACGAATTGACCACTAGCAATTTGTATGGCTAAACAAATGGAGCAGTAAAACCTACATAAAACCTAGAAACAAACTATTTCTCTAAACCACACACACTTTCAAAATTAAATTGAATCTAACAAATGAGAAAACATAATGGAAACAAAAAAATTGTATCAAAAGCAGCGACAATCATGAAAGAAAAACAAAGTTATCATGCTTTCTATTTCAAGAACAAATAAGGTGAGATCTGGGAATAAAGTTCACAAATTGACAAATCAAATTAGCCTCAAAACTCAATTTATCATCAAGAATACCATAAAGTTATAACAAAGATGAAGGAAAACTGACGGGTTGCAAATTTACCATACAAATAGGCACTAACAAAGACAAGTAACACCATTAATAAGATGGAAGTTAAAGAAAGAACCTCAAATTTTGATTCTCAAACGTCAATATTGTCGGAATACAAGAATTGACGTACGAGTTGACAATCAAGACTCCGGATTGAACCTTTCACCGGCAACCTCGAACGTCGACTTAAACTCGGCTGAGCAAAATAAAGCGCCTCTGTTTTTGACATTGAAAACTAATTCGAGAAAGAGATCCGTTCTAAAGAGAAACACCATCACAGCGTAGGATATCTTTAAGGTTGCAGACAAAACCTCTTATCCCTCTTGGATTTTTGGATTATAGCAAGACTTGCTTCAAACTGGAATGAACACTTTCTGAACAAGTGAAAGAGCTTTTGGCACGGTCAGAAGGCATTGGCATCAATTTGGCAAACAATTGAATGAAACACGGGAAGTTATGGGAAATTTTGATAAAAAATGACAAGGAGAAGAGGAGGCGTTCGATTTTAGATGAGCAGCTGCTCTCTTAGCTATCCTTTTTTATTCTTAAGGTGTGTCCATGTGAGGGGTGCGGCTGCTTTCTTTTGGTGGAGGAAAATCTGATCTATTTTTTAGGTCTTTTTTGTGTGTAGATATATAGGTGTAGGTATGGGGATTAATTAGTGGAAGAGATAAGGATTGAGAGTGTGATTGTCTCGGGTAAGTGTTATTTGTAGGAATTTTCTAGGAAAGTGCATGTGAATTAGTTATAGATGATAAGAGAGAATCTTTTTCCATGTGACAATTTTCCATTGGCTCTTTTTTTCTCTTCTTGATAATTTATAAAAAAACTTTTGTCACAACCCAAAATCCACTAAGGGTAGTGATGGCACCGGACACCGCTGTCAGGCAAGCCAACAAAATACTCAATTAAATTCTCGTTTTAATAATTTTTGAAAATTACGATTTTCCTTCAATTTTACTAATAAAAGGTAATCATTTCAAATTAAATATAAATGTTAAGAAGTTAATACAAGATACTGCATAATCATCCCAGAACCCGGTGTTACAAGTGCATGAGCATTTATTAGGGAATAAAATAAAATACAGTAACTGTCCGGAATAGAAAGTGGACAGAAATAAAAATACAGTACAATACTCTGAAGGAGACTCTGTTGGCTACGGGTCGTCTCGATAAATGTAGCTCACCTAAGTCTCCGTATCAATCATGCCGCTATGCCACTAAGCCACTAGCCACACATGAACCTGTGCGACAAAAATACATAGCAGGTGTAGTATGAGTTCGAAAACAACGTGTACCCAGTAAGTATCTCGTCTAATCTCGAAGAAGTAGAGATGAGATGTCAACTTCGACACTTACTAGCGGTCCGATAATAATATACCACTAATATAGTAAATCGTAGATTTTCATAAAGATTGGTGTAACTCAATAGCATGAACCAAGCAAGCAATTCTTTTATTAATAGGAGATTTCCAAATTCTTTTTTCATCATTTATACATGTATCTCAAGTCAGGAAGAGCAAATACCAACATCTATAAATCCCAAGGCAAGAAATAAGAGCATGCACAAATTATGCCGAGGACGTACGACCCGATCAAACAATATTTAAACTGTGCACTGCCAGAGGGTCAAATGGCGCGAACCATAGATGCATCTATTGCCCCGCTCGCGAATCATACATGCGACGTGGTCAAATATAAATAAACACAACAATCAGTCAATCAAAAATTCATTAGGGAACAATTATCCAAGGAAAAGCCAATTCTCTTTTAACAATTCAAGAAACTGAAGTTTAATCTTTTTATAAATTCATTTACTAATTCGATGTGATTTAAGCAATTCAAACTGTCAATACGATTACAAATATTCCAAGTATAGCATGTTTTTGGGTCCTAGACTACCCGCACATAAACATAATAATAACTACGCACGGATTCTCATCACCTCTGCGTACGTAGCCCCCACAAATAGGAACACAAATCCAATTAATTTATCTATGGGGACAATTCTCTCTTACAAGGTTAGAAAGCAGACTCACCTCGCTCTGAGGTTCCATAACCAGCTTCCAAGCCCTTCCGACGACTCAAATCGATGCGCAACACTCCAAAACTAGCCAATAAATGAGAAAATCCATAAATATAGGCTCTAATACTCACAACAATTCAATTTAGATAAATTCCTAACTCTGTTCAACAGGTTGACAAAATATCCATCGAGCCCACGTGCCCGAATTCCAAAAAAAAACTCATAAAATCCGAAAACTCATTCCGATACGAGTTCAACCATATCAATTTTATCAAATTCCGGCAACGAATCGACCTTCAAATCTAGAATTTTTTTTTTTAAACACATTACAAATTTTCTCCAATTTCTTCCATTATATTCACTAATACTTGATGAAAATAACCATGGAATCATTAAATATAATCACTTTTGGATATAGAACATTTACCCCAATCCATATGGTGAAAATCGCCTAAAAATCGCTTTAATCCGAGCTCCAAAGCGCCAAAAATGAGTAAAAATCTCGGACTACTCGATTTATACACTGCCCACCATTTTCGCACCTGCAGTTACTGTTCTCGCAGTTACGGTACTGTTCACGCATCTGCAAAAAATACAGCAGCTGCCCAAAAATTTCAATAGCTTTTAATTTCATAAAAAAAAACTCTAACACCATCATACGAACTCAGAATTCGACGATTCTTGTTCCTATGAGTCACAACTCACAAATAATAATAATACGAACCTATTCCTTCAATCAAAACTCAATTCAGAGCTCATTTACTCAATGCGATACCAATTTCGCTCGTTAAATAATTAACTCATGTTTTGTGCTAAAAACTCAATCGCGACTTTCCAGATCACTCCTATAATTCATTATCAAAATCTCGGAAGTCTCGAAATCGAGTTTCGATCTCTAGAAATAAAAATGGACCTTTGGATCATTACATGCATATGCTCAAAACGCCAAACTCTTCCAAAAACTCTTCCAAAACTCATCCGAGCCCCATGGGATCCCAACCAAGTCTCATAACATGACACGAACTTAGTCGATGCATCAAATTATGTTGAACAACAATAAAATATGAATCGCACTCCAATTCAAGCTTAGTGAACTTTAGAATTTCAAACTTCTTCATTCGACGTCGAAACCTATTAGGTCACGTCCGATTGACCTCAAATTTTGCATACAAGTCGTATTCGACATTACGGACCTACTCCAACTTCCAAAATTTCATTCCGACCCCGATATCAAAAAGTCCACTTCCGGTCAAACTCCTTAAAAACATTTAAATTTATATCTTTAGTCAAATGACTCCAAAATGACCTACGGACCTCCGAATTCACTTCTGATCGCGCTCCCAACACCAGAATCACCATACGGAGCTATTCCCAGACTCGAAATCCTAAGCAGACATCGATAACACTGAAATGCACTTCAACCCAAACTTATGAAATTCTTCCAAAAATGCTAATTTCCACTATAGGCGTCGAAATGTCTTGGGTCTTCCAAAACCCGATCCATACATATGCCCAAGTTCGAAATCATCATACAAACTTGCTGGAACCTTCGAATCCCGATTCCGAGGTCGTTTACTCAAAAATCTAATATTAGTCAATTCCTTCAACTTAAAGCTTCCGAAATGAGAATTCGCTTTCCAATTCAACTTCGAACTTCCCGAAATTCAATTCCGACCATGCGTACAAGTCATAATACCTGAAGTGAAGTTGCCCATTGCCTCAAACTGCTGAACAAAACGCTACATCTCAAAAAAATTGGTCGGGTCGTTACATTCTCTCCCACTTAAACATACGTTCGTCCTTGAACGTGCTAAGAATTGCGCTGGAGTTGCCTGAAATCACTATTTAACACCTCGTGCACTTATCTGTGCTACTACAACCCAGTTGAGCACATTAACTCGATGAATTATGAAGATATTAACTTTTATTCAAGCAAATAAGCTTAGAGCCCAATCCCAACATCCAGAATTCTCAGCCAGGCTTGCTTCCAATTTATGAATATCGTAACAATCACTACACGAGGTACCAGAACATGACTGCATACCTTTTCTAAATTCTCACCATGCACCACATCATTCACAGGACCATAATAACATTCTCTGATCATAATAACCAACATTCCCCGAATCTGATGCTCACAATGCACCTCAAGATATATATATATATAAGTCTTGTTCCAACTCTCGTAATACCGAAGAGATGTGTAGAAATTCATAACCAACTGCCAAGCCAACAAATCATTGAGGCTACACTCTTGACAAGAACATTACTTCATTCTGAACCAAATAATGTCCTTTGCTCTTTAATATACTTCATACAATTCGATTGCACTATTCCTAGATCCAATAATCTTGTCTCACTCAGTACGAACTGCTCAGGCAACAAGCCAGCCCAGACATGACCAAAAGTCTCGTATGATGCCATAATGTTCCATGGCTGCCAACTCGAACGTGATACATAAGGAAATCGAACTCTGGAAGGGACTACTCAACTCACGCATCTAATATGGACTTTCCTAAAAAAATGGAAAACAAGACACACAAAAATTAGAATACAGAAAACTATACTCAACATCAGGTTGTTGTAGCGTGCAACTCGATCCAAACAACATACCCATAGCGGCGTGCCACTCGATCCACACATAAAATTCACATAAGGAGATACACACCGAGCTAAATTGCTCATTACAACAAAATACCGAATATCGGTTCCAAGCACGCTAAGTGCATAATACCATCCCTGAGGGGACATATAACGCCATAAGCTAACAAACTCAAGCACAACTGAGGTGCAATATATGTTCTGAAGCTAAAGATCCATCCTGCTCACATATCACCATCGCTACGCGGAACCTCAATACATAAGAAAATTACCGAGCCATTCACAACTCACTTGGAACAATATAGCATAACATGAAATAGCCGATGACAAAATAACACCCCACGTCTGAATACTCCTACATAAGGAGCTCTATGCTGAAATGAACACATTCGACCTGATATAAGGCCCATATTCGTACGTAAATCCATTCACAAACCTCAAGCCGATTCTGATTGCACCGAACTAAGTCTATAATCTTTCCTGGGTCCATAATAACCCTCTTTTTCCCATAACACACAGGAACAACCATCATAACCGGAGTAATCCTCCATAGTTCACAACCCAATAAATCGAGTGCCCTCCAGGCATAAATTCTCAAATTAACGATATCACCACAATCTTCATACTTGGTTTAATTCTTTAATAAATCGAGTAATTACATGCAACACTTATACAATCTTCCCATGGGGCACACTCCCACGACCTTTCGTAATAGATAACAAGTCTGCACATCCATACCACCGGCCATACTAACGCTGAAAAGCGATCAAGACTCCATAACCAGGATGCAAAGCCTCTTTCACAAATCACCGACCTCAGGCGACGCTGTAGACAATACCAACTTACTCCAAATATCCAAATCCCCTTCCTGCTCATCCGAGCTCGTGACATCCTCGTCAAACACGGACCGCAACCTTGATCCTCACCTTCAAATTTCATACCGTCTACTGCACCTAACAAGCCATGCGATAAAACACAATTTTTTATCATAACTCTGGAACCACTAATAGACTAATACTTCATCAAATAGAAACTTTTCACGTAACTCAATTCAGGAGAACCATAGCAACACACAAGTGAATTCTCATAACCGTAGAACATTCAAATCCTCAAGTAGTAGCCTAAACCACCACACCCTTCCGGGACCCGCCTACACATAACATGCCATAATTCTTGAATACTTCCAAACATTATCAATTACGGTAGTCGTCGAGCCTCGCACGTACCACCATCACTATGCCAATTCAACCATGGCTAACCAATCTATCTTCTTCTAATTCATCTTTAACTTGCCTTAGAGATAATAATAGCTCCATTCCTTACATCACCAACCTAAATCTGCACTCACCTTGAGTGACCCCATCCCACGAGACCACCCTATCTCCAAACCTATGAATCGTTTCATACACTCTTTTCACGCATTCTTCACATCTTCAATTGATACACTCGTTCTGATAATTCCTTTACAAATCCAAAGTAAACATTCTAAGCCTCTTATTATAAGCTACTACAAAAGCTTAATTATTAACCATACTACAGGTTTGAACCCTTAGGCACCGCATTTTTGACCTTTGAATTCACTAGGACCGTTATTGAGAGTCACCCACTCTGACATGGTCCTGAATATAATCAACTGCAAGGCTCCGCTAGCACATGACCACCCTCTCAAAGAAGCACCCGACCGAATTACCTTCCTTGCAACTCACTTCTACGCGAAGCATAATTCCTGAGTCTTCCCAATGCCCAAACATGAATCGATGATGCCAATTATAGAACTTATTATTCAATTCCTTTGCTCAAATTACTATTGATGTTCTCTTTCTTTAGTCGCGCTAACCCATCAATATGTCGATATCTAGAAATCTCACAAATAGGCGACCAGACAATCCAACTGTAGGTGGTAGGACTCTCCCACTTAGCTTGAACCCACTATTACACAACTTTGAATCCCACCAAGATTCTTTATCTCTTATTGACATGACCTTGCGCAATTAAACCGCCAGATTCCTTGAAATCCTTCCATTAGCAATTCATGAACACTCTGAATCTCTAGCAACATTCACACATTAGACCTCTTACTGGATAGTTAATAGAATCTTTCACCAAAGCTTTGCTAACCACACGACCGCTGATCTGCTCATAGGATACATCCCCAAAATTTGGAGACTATGCCCCGACATCTTCCAACGTTGCAACACGGGGTACAATTAGTACTACACCAATAATCCATCCTGAGCTCGTGCTCATCCACCAGCTGCACAAGTCCATTCACTCCTCGTGAACATTAAATAAATGTGCGACAATATCTTCCAATTCAAAGTTATGTTGTATCCTTCTTTATATCAAGCAGCTCCTTTCTGTCATATCGGATCTCCCGCCGTTAGGCTAGCCAATATTTAAAATTAAGCTCGTAGACCCAATCACCGTCCACTAAAAATTCCCAAATCACTCCAACTTTCCTCAATGGTGTAGTTATCCTGCCACTGAATCCACGTGCTACTCTACCACTCTCCCACTTTGGCCGGACCCTCTTCTTTAAGCAACTATTCAGCTTCCGCTTCTTACACTTCGTCTTCTAGAAATTTAACCACTGCCTGACACTTCCCACATGTCCTTTCTCATCCCTTGCAGCCCAGCTGATGCCTTAGATCAAAGTCTAATTCGGTAGCACTTGAACCAATAGACCGCTACTAACTTTTAAACCTTTCCGAAGACCATCTTTCTCGAACCGTCAGCATTAGAATTACACATTAAATCTTGAACCACCGCACCCTACAATCTCTGACAACCGCTTCTCCAATACTATCTTACAATATCTTGCCCCAAAGGCAAATTGTTGAAGGTCTTAACACCGGTGAACTTAGTACATTCAACAAGGACAACGACACCTCATCACAGGTGAAAATTCCACCACGCTTGCAAATACCAAGCCTCGTTACTCCATCAACCCAAATCTGAACATCTTTAGCCCAATTGCCTTTCCCCCACTAGGAATAAAATACCGAATATCTAAATCATGCACTATGTAAACCTCCCTTCAGGTCGTTCACTACCCCGACACGTAGGCAAGCATCCTACTATCACATCAATACTGCGCGACAATCGTTCATAAGCATAATGGCAGCTTGTGCCTAACCTCAAAGCTCTCAGAAGTACAGTTACTAAGCTGAAACAACAGAATATTGTTCCAAAAGGCGACAACAATAGTCAAATCAACTACGCCGAGAAAAGTATCCTATACCACCTCTGTAGTACCTTTAAAATTTCTCAATTCCTGATTTATAATAAGCGCTCCACGTCGCATAAGATTGAATAAGAAGGAAATAAAGGAATAAGCCTCAAAGGAATCAAATCGCACGATGAGGAATCAAGAAGGGAAGTACTCCTAACAGCCCTGTAGCCTCCCGAGGATAAGTACAGATATCTCCATATCGATCCGCGAGACTTTACTAGACTTGCTCATGACTCGTGAGATATAAGGGAACCTAGTGCTCTGATACCATATTGTCACGACTCAAAATCCACTAAGGGTCGTGATGGCGCCTGACACCACTATCAGGCAAGCCAACCAAAATACTCAATTAAATTCTCATTTTAATAATTTTTGAAAACTATGATTTTCCTTCAATTATACTTGTAAAAGGTAATCATTTCAAATTAAATATAAATGTTAAGAAGTTAATACAAAATACCCCATAATTATCTCAGAACTCGGTGTTACAAGTGCATGAGCATTTACTAGGGAATGAAATAAAATATAATAACTGTCCGAAATACAAAGTGGATAGAAATGAAAATACAGTACAATACTCGGAAGGAGACTCTGCTGGCTATGGGTCATCTCGATAAATGTTGTAACGACCCGGCAAGTCGTTTCATGAGTTGCCGCTCTATTTCCCTCATTTCTGCTTCTTATTGCCTTGTTCAGCTGTATTTTGTGTTACCGGGTTGGTTGGTTCGGGTTCGGTGAGGCTTTGGTAAGGTTTGAGACACTTAGTCTCTTTTGAGGAAGCTTAAGTTGGAAAAGTCAACCGGATGTTGACATGCATTAAAGGGCTCGGACGTGAGTTCCGATGGTTCGGATAGCTTCAAGAGGTGATTTGGGAATTAGGAGCGCTATCGGAATATGTTTTGGAGGTCGGATAGCTTCACTTAGTCTCTGAAATTCTATCAGGGTGAATTTCCTTTTAAGTACCTGGAGTACCTTTAAGTGCTAGAGGATATCTGTATCACAATGCCAACCACTGATAGAGAAAATCCTGAGTTGAATTTAGACATGGACTTCGAAATACCTCTTATATGCAGGAAAACTGCAACTGATCAAAACTATACTACTCTCTATACAGATATTCTGGTCACCGATTTTTGTATTACCAAAGAAGATCCCAAAGAGGCTAGAAGCTACATGCAGAAGCTATCTATGGACATATGGGACAGAAAACTCAAGCAAGGTTCTATCATCATGGGAGAAGACATGTCTACCAAAAACAGCTGGAGGATTCAATATTATGGGTGTATATACTTGGAACAAGGCTGCCATCCACAAACTATTATAGAATATCAGCAAAAAGAAAGATAAGTTGTGGGTCCAGTGGTTGCATATGTATTATTGAAAACAACAGCCAATCTGGATCAAGGCATCCAAGCAAGATTTGTCACACCTCCTTTTTCTACCTACACCCGCAAGGGCGCAAAGGAGTTTTTCCAATTAAAGGACAATCAGAACGGGATTTAATTATTAATATTCAGAGTCGCCACTTGGGAGATTAATGGTGTCCCAAGTCACCGGTTGTATCCCGAACCGAGGAAACGTATGACTCTATTAATAGTCTGCGAACCAGAAATTTGAGTAAGGAATTTTGTTAACCCGGGAGAAGGTGTTAGGCATTCCCAGGTTCCGTGGTTCTAGCACGGTCGCTCAACTGTTGTATTTGATTTTATCTGATTTTAACATATGCTAACTTATTTGCCTTTTATTCGTAAACCACTTTTTATCATTATTTATTTTAAAAGAATTGCAACGTCGTGAAAATGCATTTCGAACCATGTCACAATCAATGCACCTGTGATTGTCAACTCATTTCGACTTCGTCGAGATTTAGATTTGGGTCGCATCAATGCGCACCCGAGTTTAAGGAAGTAATTTTATTAAAAACGTGCCTAAAGATTCTAACGTATTATTATGTGGGGGAAGACCGTGAAATTCACTAGTCGGCCCTCCCAAATTCTAATTATTTTATGTAACCATTATTGAGGGTCCCGCAATTTATTTACTTTGTTTGGTGAGACTCGTATTGCTTGTTTCAAAGACAAACCAAAGGCAACTACCCTTATCTACTTAATTTATCTCCCAAAAATCCTGATTAGCTAAAGCCACACCTTCCAATCCCGAGTTCAAACATAAAAAAAAATGCGAAGAAAATTGGTCTTGAGACTAGAAGGCCCAAGCAGATAATGCATATGCTGTGAGCTCAAACTCCCACAGCTCCAGGCATTGGGCCTAATGCAGGCCAACATTTCGAACCCACGACAGGCATCTGTGAAGCCCAGGGATCGAGCCCTTGGGGACATCCTTTATATTTAATTAGTTGTTTCAAGCTATTGAGGCACCCAGGCCCAATTCAAATTACTACTTGACCATGACAGACCTGGGCTGCCTATTAATGCATCCAGGCCCAGATGAAAAACTGGCAGCCCAGTGGACGTAGATGGCAGCTCAGGCAAATGTGATGCCAAAGTCTGGGATCAAATCCCAACCGGAATGACTACAAAAATTGGCTACGAAGCCAGCGTCGAGCCCAAACCACAGCCACGAAGGGGCGTGATGGACAGATGTTACTCCAAGTTAGGAAACTAATTAACAATTATGATCAGAATTACTAATAGCTGATATGAATACTGCCATTCTAATCCAGGGATTCAACTTCTACTGACATTTAACCAAATTAAACAATATTAACGATTGACCAGTTCAGATGCTCGAGATGAAATTTCCAGGTAATGCAACATCTTGACACATGTCCTAATTATACCTACTTGATACACAAGCTAAGCTAACAGTCCACTAAGCTTCACAAAATAGAAAATCACTAGTTCGACAGGAGTTCAACAGTTCACATTACAGACTATCAGATCCGTATCAGTTGGCAACAATAATTAAACAAATCGGAACTCAAACCAATAAATTAGAACTACATCAATTGGCTGCAACTATGAAGGTTCCATTGCATTCGAATCTAAAATGAGCATTGGTTTCACTCCAATTTTGTCATTACAACAGGGAAAGTTCGAACATGTACCTGGAATGAGAGCACAAATCAGAAAAGGAAGAGGATCAACAACAATTGTCAACCCTAGCAGATTGGCAACCACAATAAACAGCAACCGAAACACAGCCCAGGAAGAAATTTGAAACCACTGAGAAATCGACTCAAACCAAAATCAGAATGGACCAAATAACCTTGACAATTATCCTGCAAATTCCTTTTATGTCCATTCAAAACCAGATTCAATCGAAATCCAGCTCAATGAGTCTTACAACCCTTAGAAATCAGCAGATGCAACTACCAGGCCTTGAACTCAAACACTGCTGGGAGTTTAAAATGGAAATTTCAATAGAATACTAACCTATTTTTTTGGTTTTCTATCAGATTTCTACTGTATTTTTTGGGTTTTGAAATTTTGAATTTCAGCTTTCAGAACTAAAAATGAAGAGAATTTTTGTGAGGGATCATTTTTATGGCTGGAAGTTTTTTTTTTCCTCAAGGCAATGGTCATGCCTTTTATAGGCAAAGATGAGGTGCAAGTCAGATTTTCAGATTTTAAATTCAGTCCCTAGTTTATTTCAGATTAATCCCTCATTTCTTGACTTGTTTCCCAAGCTAGTATCCTAAGTTGGCTGAAATCTACACTAAAGACCTATTCTAGAAGGCCCTAGGGTGTTCTTCTACCTATACAGTACCTATACTACCCTTTCATTACTTTGAAATTACTATTCCTATCAGAATTACCCTTTTCCATGCCCAAACTACCCCTGAAAGCTTCTCAAAGTTACTGATTCTACCCACATTCTCAACAGCTATAACCAATCCCCTAAATTAATCCAAAACTAACTAGGACTGATTAATTAGAACTCAGAAATTAACTAATTGAACTAACCAATCTCAATTGTTCAATCATACAAACTCAAACAAACTAGGAAAACCAGAAACCAGGATCAATCAAAGCAAAGCTTAAGCCAATAGTCAACATTAAATGAAATTAAACTAACTTTTAACCAATAAGCTCACAATCGACCATTCGAACATCAAATTCAGAACTAAAAAGAAATTGAAATTAACCTGAACATCTTGCTAACATTTAATGGACAGGATGGTATTGAATCCAATCTAATCAATTATGCCGATTCTGAAATTAAAACTATGATTAACTAATAATGACACATGCATCAAACTAAAACAAAACTAAAAATGCGTAGATGCTTCACTGATTAAAACAGGTGGAACAAGGAACAAAGAAAATTTAAACTATACTAATACACAAAAATAAATCGTAAAATTAACAGAACACTTAATGAAATCAAGACTATAACTAAAACTTCAACCATGCAAGTAAAAAGAAACAGGAAAACTCACTGAAGCATGAGAAACTCCGACCAGTCGCTAACGTCCGAATCTTTTCAGATTTTTGACACGCAACATCCCTAACCATGTGTTCTTACAAGAGAACACATGGTTAAGGATATTACGATTCGAAATCATAAAGATTTTGGTTTAGGGTCTTGGCCAGAAATTCTTAGATCTGAAATTCGAGCCGCTTCACAGAGATTTGAAGGAAAATAGTCATGGATTTGGGTTGAGGGAAGTCCGGGGATTGCGTGGTATGATTTTGGGCTGGTTTGGATGAACTTGCGACTTGGCAGGAAAACTTCAAACCGAGATTCGACGAACTCTGGCAACATTCTAGGGAAACCAATAACGGGAATGGAAAGAGGGATTCATGGGGGATCTATGGTGTTAATTTGGGTTTGAACGGTGTAAGTTGCACTCGCCGCCGGCGAGGATTTTGGGGAGGCTGGGATTAGGGTTTGCACAGAGGGGTAGGGTGAGGAAGGTGAAGGACCGGGGTGGGGGGGTAAAGTTTGGACAGTTATATAGTGTGGGAGTGGGGCTTCCTAGCCGTTAGATCATGGGACCTCCACGGCTTGGATCTAACGATGCCAAACGGCGTCGTTTGGCTAAGGAACAATGGACCGGGTGGAAAATGGTTTTGGGCTGGACTGTATAGGTGTTTGGACCAGCGGATTAGGTGCAAAAGTGGTCCAAATGTGGCCTTTAATTAAAGTCACTCCCTTTGTATTTTCATTTTCTTTTTAATAATAATATTTTTTTCATTTTTCATTTTGTAATTTTGTATTTATTTTTCTAATTTTTACAAAGATGCAAAATTAAACTAACAATTAAACTAAAACCAATTAATGCCTAAAATTTACTTAATAACTATTTGCGACCGTTTCACAATTAAAATAATAAAAATGCTAAAGTGAACTATTTTTGTCATTTTCTTCATATCCTATTCTAAAACAAATTAATCCCTAATTAATACTAAAGTATGAAATGAAATCCTAAATGCAAATGCATATTTTTATGTATTTTGTATGAATTAACATGCACTAATAAAATGCAACAATTATCAGAAAATGACACCAAAATGCACAAAAAATGAAGAAAAATCATTTTGCTTGAATTTTTTGGGAATAATTCACATATAGGGCAAAAATCACGTGCTCACAGCTGCCCCTCTTTGCTTGGAAACACGAAGAGCTTTCGTGCAAAGAATAAGTGAGCAACTACGAGCGATTTTTGCCCGTTTTAATATTCCACTGTAAAGCATTTTGAAAAGTTTTGACTGCACCCTGATTCAGAGGTTGCCTACATATCTTGGGCTAAACAGGAATCAGGTTAGTGTAGTTCGGGAGTGTCTGGTAGCTGGGACTACCAGGAGCTGTGATTTCACTGCGCTTGCTGCTGTTACTGCTTGTTGACCTCCCTTATTACACCACGTCAAAGATAAAAGAAGCCAAACTAAATATGCTCTATGAATTACAAAAATCCTATCTAAATTCTTCAAACTTGCTCTTATACTTCCTTGCTGCCTTGTTGTCTTGTGTTTCCTTGTTGCCTCATTGTCTTGTGCTTTCTCGATAAAATTCCCTGTTGCTATTCCCCTGGTTAATTGAGATGTTATTCCCTCTCTCCAAACTGCTGAACTTGAATAAACTCGAACTCGAATGTATTCCTCTGTTATCCAGGCGGGCTCCTGACTGCTGAACTTAAAATTGAAACTACTCCTCTATTATCCAGGCGGGCTCCTGACTTCGACTGCTTAAAATATTTAACACCTCCATTCTCCAGGCGGACTCCTGACTTCTAAAATTTAAACTGTATGTCTCCGTTCTTCAGGCGGACTCCTAACATCAAACTTGAAAAGTATGTCTCTGTTCTCCAAGCGAATTCCTGATTTCTGAATTTGAAATTGAATGTCTCTATTCTCCAGGCGGACTCCTGACTTTTAAAATTTAAACTGTATGTCTCCGTTATTCAGGCGGACTCCTCACATCAAACTTGAAAAGTATGTCTCTATTCTCCAGGCGGACTCCTGACTTCAACAAAATAATCAACCGACGAAAATTTTCTGCCCCAGTTTTGAAGCTGGGTGTATGGGTGAGTGTTGAACTGAATCATATTATCACATGTTACTAAGAATTGAAAGCTAAATCCTATTATCCGGGGAGGTCCTGACAACTCCACATAATTACAAACCTAAGGTATTACCCTCACTACATCATGTTATCTACAAGGGTTTAAACTACATCCTTTTATCCAGGAAGATCCTGACAACTCCAAACAATTATGAACCTAAGGTGTTACTTCTCACTATGCCATGTTATCTTACCCGGGTATTTGAATTACGTCCTATTATCCAGGAAGGTCCTGACAACTTGCATTTACCCTAAACATGCGAACTTTGCAACCAAATTATATTCCCCTATGTTATTCATGATTATCTTGTATTTAATCAAACTGCACTTTGCGGTCAAACTTGATTACTGCTTGTTTTTCCCTCCTGGAGAATTCCTCTGCAACAGCTAACTTTTTTGCCCCTGTTTTAATCGAAGAAAATTTCATCAGTTTAAAACGGTGGTTAGTTGATGGCATTCTTGCTGAAAAATCCTTCCACTGCCTTGCTTTGTATTGACTGACTTCCACGTACTGACCCTGAACCGCTTGACTTTCTGACCAACTTTTGAATTTCCCAACATCTGGCGACCTAAATGTTTTACACCCCTACTGTTATATCATTTTTCTGACCTTTTTGTTTGAGCTTTTGCCCTTCCCACGACATTCCCCAATCATTTCACCGATGAAACTTCCGTTAATTCCCTGTATTCCACTTGGCATCAAGTTGTTTTTGACATGCTCTGACCACGTTGTGCTTTACAATTCTAGAAGCTGGTAGTGAGCTTTGAAGTCCTTTCTGCTTGCATTGAACAAAACTGACACTGAAACATCTCAGCTAGATAAAACCCTCAAAAGAAAATGAAATGCAATGATTTTTGAGTTAAGGATAAGAAGAATCCAAAACTAGATGACTGTTTGAAAAGAGAAGGAAAAGAAACTCACCTGAGCGAGACAACTGGTACCAATGGTCATGACATGCATTTTGGATTAATCAGCCCAATCTGTCCAACCAAACAACTCTCAATTGTCGTACCTCATTGCCCAGAACTTCCATCACTTGTTTGATTTACCCAGACCTTAACCTTGTTTCCCTGCGGTACCACGAAACGCTTTCCATCAACAGACCTTTCTCAGTTTGCCATTTCTTACCTCACTTTCGCCTTGAGGTGCCCGTAAAAGTTTTCACCAACAAGACTCTCTCATTTATTTTTATCTCAGCTCCCGTTGCCTTACGGTGCCCGTGAGGGTTTTCACCCATAAGACTCTCTCATTTTTATCTTTTGTTCTTCTTGCTTGAACCAGAGTGTTGCCACTGCCACGAATTACCGTTACCTGCTCGACTTGGCGTTTCCTAAAAATTGATCAGAAGGCCTTTCTTTGGACCGTAATGTAGGCTTTTGGATTGGGTTAGAAAGAAAGGTATAAAAAGGCTTAAAACAATTCAAATGGGTTCGAATTACAACTTTCGGAATCCAATTTTTCACAACAATCACAACCTCTGCCCTAGTTTCTTGCTTGGGGATTTTTGGATTTTATTTTGGTATGACTGAACCTCGGAGTAAGGCTGCCTATGTACCCTTTCGGGATCAAGTCAAACGTAGTTCACTGTATCATAATTAACTTTGTTGTTGTGTTTTTCTTTCTTTCCTTTTCTTTCTTTTTCTTTTCCTCTTTCTCTTTTCCTTCACTTTCATTTTTCCTTTCTCTTCTTTTCTTCTTCTTTCTTTTTCTTTTTCTTTTCTTTCTTTTTCTTTTCTTCTCTTTCTCTTTTCCTTCACTTTCATTTTTCCTTTCTCTTCTTTTCTTCTTCTTTCTTTTTCTTTTTCTTTTCTTTCTTTTTCTTTTCCTTTGTTTTTCTCTTCTTTCTTTTATGTTCGGCACCTGTGTTCCCTGATAGTGCCATTGATTCCGAAAGAGGGGTATAAAAAATAAGTAAGGCTCAAAGGGGATGACAAGGGATAAGAGTGTTTGGATAGCAGGACAAAAACGTCTTCATCATTTCAATCTTTAAGATATGCCAAATACAAACAGATACATTCAGAAATAGAGAAATCATACATAATATCTCTTGACCGCATCAGAATTGATGGCCATTTTTATACATTTCCCTTCTACATCTGTCAAATACAATGCTCCGTTAGACAACAATCTGGTTACTACAAATGGTCCCTGCCAGTTTGGGGCAACTTTTCCTTTTGCTTCAGCCCAATGAGGCAAAATCCGCCTCAGTACCAACTGTCCCACTTCGAATTTCCTTGGACGCACTTTCTTGTTGTATGCTCTTGCCGTTCTTCGTTGGTACAATTGGCCATGACACACTGATGCCAATCTCTTCTCGTCAATCAAACTCAACTGCTCAAGACGGCTTTTCACCCATTCATCATCATCGATCTCAGCCTCCGCAACGATTCACAAAGACGGGATTTCCACCTCTGCGGGTATTACTTCCTCGGTGCCATACACCAATGAATAAGGAGTCGCCCCCACCGAGGCACGAACGGTGGTGCGATATCCTAACAATGCAAAAGGTAATTTCTCATGCCACTGTCTAGATCCTTCAACCATCTTTCGGAGTATTTTCTTTATATTCTTATTGGCTGCTTCAACCGCACCATTTGCCTTGGGACAGTATGGAGTAGAATGCCTATGGGTAATCTTAAATTGCTCATATGTCTCCTTTATCAAATGACTATTAAGATTAGCCCCATTATCCGTGATGATTACCTTCGGGATCCCAAACCGACAGATGATATTTGAATGCACGAAGTCTACTACAGCTTTCTTAGTCACAGACTTGAATGTCTTAGCTTCCACCCATTTGGTAAAATAGTCTATAGCTACCAGAATAAACCTGTGCCTATTTGACGCTGCTGGATCAATTGTCCCAATAACATCCATGCCCCACGCAACAAAAGGCCATGGTGCGGACATCGTATGTAGTTCTGATGGTGGAGAGTGAATCAAATCTCCATGCACTTGGCACTGATGGCACTTACGCACAAAACTGATACAATCCCGCTCCATGGTGAGCCAATAATAACCTGCTCGGAGAATCTTTTTTGCTAGAACGTACCCACTCATATGCGGTCCACAAACTCCAGAATGTACCTCAGTCATAATAGATGTAGCCTGTCTCGCGTCCATGCATCTTAACAACCCGAGATCTGGAGTTCGTTTGTACAACACTCCTCCACTAAAGAAAAACCCGCTTGCCAATCGCCGAATTGTTCTTTTCTGATCACCGGTGGCCTGTATTGGATATACTCCCACTCTAATGTACTCTTTGATATCATGGAACCACGGCTCGCCGTCAATTTCCTCTTCTATCACATTACAGTAAGCATGCTGATCACGGACCTGAATCTGCAATGGATCAACATAAGCCTTATCTGGATGATGCAACATCGACGCCAAAGTAGCCAAAGCGTCGGCAACCTCATTATGAATCCTTGGAATGTGCCTGAATTATATGGCCTGAAACCGTTGACAAAGCTCATGCAGACACTGCCGATATGGTATAAGCTTCAAATCCCGTGTTTCCCATTCTCCTTGAATCTGGTGTACCAGTAGGTCTGAGTCACCCATGACCAAGACTTCCCGTACACCCATATCCACAGCTAATCTCAATCCCAATATACACACCTCATATTCTGCCATGTTGTTCGTACAGTAGAAACGAAGCCGAGCTGTAACAGGGTAATGCTGACCGGTTTCAGAAATAAGTACCGCTCCTATTCCCACACCTTTCATATTTGCAGCCCCATCAAAGAAAAGTTTCCATCCCGGCTTCTCGGCTTGTTCCAATTCATCAATGTACATCACCTCTTCATCAGGGAAATAAGTTTTCAAAGGTTCATAATCTTCATCGACGGGATTCTCAACCAAATGATCGGCTAGTGCCTGTGCTTTCATCGCAGTCCGTGTCACATAGATAATGTCGAACTCTGTAAGCAGGATCTGCCACTTTGCAAGCCTCTCTATGGGCATGGGCTTCTGAATAATATACTTCAACGGGTCCAAGCGAGATATGAGGTAAGTAGTGTAGGATTACAAATAATGTTTCAACTTCTGTGCCACCCAAGTTAGAGCGCAACATGTCCTTTCCAGATGAGTATACTTAACCTCGTAAGATGTGAACTTCTTGCTGAGATAGTAGATAGCCTGCTCCTTTCTACCCGTAACATCGTGCTGCCCCAGTACACAACCGAATGAATTATCCAAAACCGTCAGATATAGAATTAAGGGCCTCCCTGGTTCTGGCGGGACCAACACGGGTGGTTTCGACAAATACCCCTTTATCTTATCAAAAGCCTCCTGACACTCATCAGTCTATTTGACCGCATCGTCTTTTTTCAACAATTTGAAAATCAACTCACAAGTTGTCGTGAGCTGAGCAATGAACCTGCTGATATAGTTCAATCTTCCCAACAAACTCATCACCTCGGTTTTGTTTCTTGGAGGTGGCAGTTCCTGAATAGCTTTGATCTTCGACGGGTCTAATTCAATACCCCGTCGGCTGACTATAAACCCCAGCAACTTCCCAGATGGCACCCCCCAGCGCACTTTGTAGGATTGAGCTTAAGATTGTACCTGCGAAGCCTTTGAAAGAACTTTCTCAAATCTCTGACATGGTCGGATTGCTGTCTAGATTTCACGATCACATCATCCACATACACCTCGATTTCTTTGTGTATCATATCGTGGAATATGGTTGTCATGGCCCTCATATAAGTTGCCCCAGCATTTTTCAAACCAAACGGCATGACCCGATAACAATACGTTCCCCACGGCATGATGAATGCCGTCTTTTCTGCATCTTTCTCGTCCATTAGAATCTGATGATAACCCGCGTAACAATCCACAAAAGAGCCAATATCATGTTTGGCACAATTGTCAATCAGTATATGGATGTTGGGCAGTGGGAAATTATCTTTTGGACTCGCCTTGTTAAGATCTCGATAACTGACACACACCCTGGTCTTGCCGTCTTTCTTCAGCACAGGCACGACATTAGCTAACCAAGTGGGGTACCGTGTAACCTGAATGACCTTTGTCTCAAACTAATTTGTAATCTCTTCTTTGATCTTCACACTTATGTCCGTTTTGAACTTTCTCAACTTCTGCTTGACAGGGAGGAGTGCCGGATCAGTGGGTAATTTATGAACCACCAAATCGGTGCTTAGACCTGGCATATCATCATATGACCATGCAAAAACATCTTTGTACTCATGCAATACTTTAATTATCTCCTCCTTGAGTTGTGGCTCCAGATGAACACTTACTTTAGTTTCCCGCACATTGTCTTGGTCCCCTAGATTAACTGCTTCTGTGTCATTTAGGTTAGGTTTGGGTTTTTCTTCAAAATGACTTAATTCTTTACTAATTTCCTCATAAGCTTCATCGTTGTTACAATCCACCCCATCATCACACTCGATTTCTTGTATTATTACTTCCGAGCTAGATTGGCTTTTAAAACTGGGCCGAAGATTCCTCATGCATGTCATATCATTGATATCAGCATAAAAAGAACTGTACAAAAGAAAAGAAAAAATGGAAACAAAATTAGGAATGAAGAAAATTGCATTTCATTGAATGTAAAGATAACAAGGTTTTAACTCATCCAAACAGACGGAACATAGCAACTGGATTACAAATCCTAGAATAATCCAGGTGACAAAAGGAAAACAAAACCCACTATCACGACTCCCTCCGAATTGGAAGAGGAGTAGCTTCCCAATTGTTGATGTTAGCATGTGGTCCGATGTACTGTATATCTGCTCCGCTTGACCCTTCCCCGGCCTCAACCATGTTCACTTCAGCAAATACTCTCTCGAACACCTTATCCAAATTCCCCTCTGCCCCAATCAGTGAACCTAACCAATGACTGTTTCTTGCTATCCGGCCTGACGAAGGACCTGGACAAGCGTGGAATTGGTTTGGGAAGAACCCAAGCTTTCTTTTTCAATTTACGGGCCCTTCTAACATCTGACATTGTTGGTTTGAACCCCAATCCGAAGGTGTCCAGATTTTTGGGAAGAGAAATAGGTTAAACAATGCCCTGAAGTTCAGCCCCCAGACCTTTTCCTAGCACGAACCCGTTACTCAGCATTTTTGATACTACCATGACGGTCGCAGCTGCCATCCTGGGACATGGAATGCTTTTACCCTCGGGCACTCTGCTCACCGGGACCGTGTCGAAGACCTGATAAACCCATGGTCCCTTATCATCTTCGGTTTCTATAAAGGGCACAATGGCATCACTCATGGCGCATGTGGGATCTTCCCTATATAACACAATTTCTTGTTTGTCCCACTCGAATTTGACCATTTGGTGCAGTGTGGAAGGCACTACTTTGGCCGCGTGGATCCATGGTCGACCCAACAAAAGATTGTAGGACACTGCAACATCCAACACCTGAAATTCCATAGTGAACTCGACCGGGCCAATAGTCAATTCGAGTATAATATCCCCTACTGTGTTTGTTCCCCCTCCGTCGAACCCTCGAACACAAATGCTATTTTTGCGAATTCTATCATCATCAATCTTCAACTTGTTCAATGTGGACTACGTGAAAATATTAGCACTCGACCCGTTATCGATCAGTGCCCGAGTAACCATTGAACCTTCACACTTGACCGTCAAATAGAGAGCTTTATTGTGTTCTGTGCCTTCCACAGGCAATTCATCAGCAGAAAATGCTACCATGTTCACTTCAAAGATCTTGTTGGCAATTGTCTCCAGATGGTTCACTGAAATTTTGTCGGCCACATGAGCTTCATTCAATATCTTCATCAAAGCTCGGCAATGCTCGTCAGAATGGATCAATAACGACAACAACGAGATTTGGGCCGGTGTTTTTCTCAATTGTTCAACAATGGAATAATCTTGCTCTTTCATCTTTTTCATAAACTCTTCTGCCTCTTCTTCCGTCACAGCCTTTTTGACTAGCACTGGATTGTCTTTAACGCCCTTACCTTTTCTCAAATCTTCGGGAGCAAAACAACGTCCCGACCGAGTTAGTCCTTGTGCTTCACAACTCTCTTCCTTAATTTTCTTTCCTTTGTATGTTACCACTACCTTGTCATATTTCCACGGTACAACTTTGCTATCAACCACGGGTAATTAGACTATCGATTTTATAATGACTGGTTCTATGTAGGCCCCTTTCACAACAACCACGGGTGCAGATGATGACCCTGGTACCACTAATTTGACTGGCTCTGGCCTTTTTGTAGCAACAAATGGTCCTTTTCCCATTACCAAGACTGGCTTATCTTTTATTGCTTTTAGCTGAACCACTGGCCTTGCGCTCACTATCTTTCCTTTGACCTTGGCTTCCGTAGAACGAATCACCATAACCACCTGCGAGGGGTTTTTAGGCTCTGTCCCCTTATGTATCAGTTCGATCATATTGGCTTCATAATGCGCTGGTAATGGATTTTTATTGATGTTTGGGGCCTCTGGAGCCTGTACTTCAATACGGCGATTATCAATGAGCTCTTGTATCGCGTTTTTCAACTTCCAACATTTTTCAGTATCATGCCCCGGCATCCCTGAGCAATACTCGCAGTTAACAGAATGGTCCAGGTTTCTGGGAAGGGGGTTTGGTGCTTTGGACTCAATTGGGGTCAACATTCCCAACTGTTTCAATCTATGGAAGAGAGCAGTGTAAGATTCTCCCAGCGGAGTAAACGTTTTTCTGTTTGGGGCCTTCTCACTTCTAAAAGCTTGGTTTGGGCGGAAGCTGGTTCCTGGTCTGTTTGCCCTGGGAGGTGGATAGGTGTTTTATGGGGGTGGATGCGTGTTTTGGGGATTCGGTGCACGCCATTGCGAGTGCACCGGAGGCTGAGTGTATGTCTGGGTATGGTGGATAGAAAAGTGTGGTTCTGGTGGTGGATAGTAGTGTTGCTGTGGGCCATATGGGGTATATTGGTAGTTTGGGTGGTAGGGTCTAGGTCGGTTGTAGTAGAGTGGAGGGTTATTGGGCCTGGACCAAGCACTAACTTCAACCGTAGCAACTTCTTCCTTCTTCTTCTTTCCAAACACACCACCAGTACCGCTTTGGATGGCCTGGGTGGTTGCTTTCAACGCCGAGTAGCTCAAGATCTTGTTAGATTTCAATCCTTCTTCAATCATGGCTCCCATTTTTACCACTTCATTAAACGACTTTCCGACAGATGTCACTAGATGACCAAAATAGGTAGGTTCCAATGTTTGCAAGAAGTAATCTACCATCTCACTCTCCCTCATCGGAGGATCAACCCTTGCTGCTTGTTCCCTCCAGCGGAAACCAAACTCTCTAAAACTTTCCTCGGGCTTCTTTTCCAGTTTCAACAATGACAGACGGTTGGGGACTATCTCAAGGTTATATTGAAAATGTCCAATGAATGCCTGTGCCAAATCATCCCATGTATACCATCGGCCGTGGTCCTGTCTCGTGTACCATTCTAGTGCGGATCCGCTCAGGCTTTGACCGAAATATGCTATCAATAATTCATCATTCCCCCCAGCACCTCTCATTTTGCTACAAAATCCACGCAAATGGGCTACTGGGTCACCCCTCATACAAGTCAAACTTCGGCATTTTAAACCCCGCAGGCAACTGAACATCAGGGAAAGGGCACAAATCTTTGTATGCGACGCTGACTTGGTTACCTAAACCATGCATGTTCCTGAAGGATTGCTCCAGGCTTTTGACTTTACGAATCACTTCCTCTTGTTCTGTATTCTTAACCGGTTTCTCAACCTCTCCCGGGATTTCAAATGGGGAGAATAGGTATATGGCTCAAGCGCTTTGAAAGTGGGTTCGGGAGGGTAATATTGGGTGTCGTGAGCTTGGAATAGCGGCTCACTGGACGATCTATGTAATGGGGCTGGGGGAGGTGCCACAAAGACTGGAACCATGGGTGGGGGAGGGTTCTGTTTGGGGGGTGGAGCTGGGGGAGCGTATGAAGTGGTACCATAGCCCTGGGCGTGATAGGGGAAGGCTGAAAATGCGTGGGGAGTGGTGGGCTCCTGAGCTTGAGCCAGGGGTGGGATGTAAGATGGATTAGCGATATATAGTGGTGTCGGATGTCCCTAAGACCATGCCCGATGCATTTCAGCCATTTGTGCTTTTAATTTCCTCATATCTTCTTTCATAGCACCCATATCTGTTACCTCAACTTCATTTGAAGGGTCTACGATGCTGATTTCCGAATCCTGCCATGTCATTTTTACTTGATCTTTCGACCGGGTGTTGTACGGGTGAGTTACCAGAATTGCCAATCAACTAACCACCTGCCTGAACTCACACATTTAGACAACCACTTTGTTAGCGATTAAGTTTTAACAGATTTGATAACCGCACGTTGGCATGAATGCACTTATACAGTTAATCATTTCTATTATGCGTTTGCTCGATTGCATGCGTCATCCCGGCACTTCGTTCCTTGTTTCTTTTTACCCTTCTTTCAAATTTCCTCACCTCATCCCTCTCTTGTGCTCTTCTCTTTCTTTTATTTCTTTCTCTTTTATGTTTCTGTTCATTTCTTGCTTTCTCTTTCTCTTTTTGTTTTTCCGCTCTCTTCTTTCTTTTTCTTTTTTTCGCTTCCTTCTTTATCTCTCTCTCTTTCTTACGTTTTGTTGTTATGACTACGGTCAAATCTTATGGAGATTGCCTACGTATCATGACCCCGCACGAATCAGACCAAGCGTAGTTCGTGAAAAATAAATGCAAAAAATAAAGGGTGGAAATAAGAATTATTTTTTGAAATTTTCAATTTTCATTACTAAAACAAACTATTACAAACTAAACATTTTTCGGAATGAAACTAACAGACGCAAATTAAAAGCAAACACAGACTCTAAGACTACAAACATACTTGACCTGAAAAGATAACGGACAGACGAAAGACAGACTCAAAAGATAGAAAACTACAGACATGGCCTATGCATACTCTAGTGCTTCAAACTTAGGTGTCCGCGGGGCGTCGTTCGGCCTCGCCGCGGGCCTAGGATCCAAATCCCTTTCAAACTGCTCTAATTCATTCATGGTTCGTTTCACATAGATCATCATTGAGGAGACAAAACTAGTAGGGGTCATGTCTTCACAAACCCGGCATCTCCTGAAAATGGCATGAGCAATGGCTCTAATTCTGTCTTTTGTTTGCTTCTTTTCTATAAGCAATCGTCGTATCTGATCACTGTCACACCTCCTTTTTACATACCCGAGAGGGTACAAGGAGTTTTTCTCAATTAAAGGACAATCGAAACGGGATTTATTAGTTTATTTCAGAGTCGCCACTTGGGAGGTTTTAGGGTGTCCCAAGTCACCAATTTCAATCCCGAATCGAGGAAAAGAATGACTCTATATTACAATCTGCGTACCAGAAATCCGGATAAGGAATTCTGTTAACCCGGGAGAAGGTGTTAGGCATTCCCGAGTTCCGTGGTTCTAGCATGGTCGCTCAACTGTTATATTCGGCTTGATTAATCTGATTTTATACAAATATGAACTGATGTGCAAATTTTAACTTTTTACTGCTTTCATAATTATTATATTTTTTTATAGGACTTGCAACGTTGTGAAAACATATCTCGAACCACGTTACATCAATGCACCCGTGGTTATTGACATATCTTGACTCGGTTGAGATTTGGATTTAGGTCACATAAATGTGCACCCGAGTTAGGGAAAATAAATTATTAAAGGCGTGCCTAAAGCAACTAGCGTATTGTTATTTTGGGGAAGGCCGTAAAATTCACTAAACGGCCTATCCCAAATTCTAAGTATTTTAACATATATACATTTAGAGGGCCCCGCAGCTTGTGCAATTTTTGTTCATCGAGGCTCGTCTCATTCATTATTTAAAAAAAGAATTTGCAACGTCATGGAAATGCATCTCAGACCATGTCACAATCAATGTACCCGTGATTAGAGACACATTTCGATTTCGTTGAGATTTGGATTTGGGTCACATAAATATGCATCTGAGTTTAAGGAGATAACATTATTAAATACGTGCCTAAAGTGACTAGCGTATCATTATTTTGGGAAGGCCGTGGAATTTTGCTAAACAGTCCATCCCGAAGTCTAAGCAATTTTGAAACAAGTATTTACTGAGGGCCCCGCGATTTTGTATTTTTCGGCGAGGCTCATCTCATTTTTACTTTTAAGGATAAACCTACAGCAACTACACTTTTTCTATTAAGTTTGTCTCTAAAAAACAAAAGAAAATACCTCGATTAATTACATGCTGAAAAAGGTGTAACTTATTAGTTATTAGTTTACGGCTGACGTAAATGAGAAATTGCAGCAGAGTTTGTACAAAGAGGGATTGCTTTCGTTCTATATTCTATTATTTAACAAAAACTGAAACATGAGATTGACGCACAATAATATCGAAGCAGATTATTTTTCAGATGAAGAAATTAGACGTATGCAACCTTATTTATTGACGGGCATGCACATGAGGTTCAGTTAATGATTCCTTACATACTTGACACTAAAAAAGAATGAAACAACTGAAACCGAACCTATCTAACTTAGTGTGATATTGCCATATGTTTGACTACACAATTTTTCCCTTTTTACTATAACCCAGATTGCCTAGTATGCCTTCGAAATATACATTATCTACTGATGAGTTAAAGTGAAGCAAATGTGATTACTGCATTTATTTCAACAGACCCTATGTGGAACCATTGTTGGCCGAGTATCATTACTATCCAGCTAGCTTCTTTCTGACTAACATACAATGATAGATTACCAGACCAAACTCCTTATGGACTGAAAACTGTTTTATTACATAGTTTGAAAACCAAACTTTACAAGTTAAACACGCAAATATTCTAAACTACAAACAGCAGAATAATGGTAACTATGCTAATGTTTGGACTGCAATACTTCTTATGCTCTTATTCAGCTCCAAACTCATCATTACATCAGTGAATTTAGAATGTGTACCTGGATGTTTGGACAATAAGAAGGAGAAGAAGAAAAGTATCAGCAGCAGGCAACCAAACAGCAACAACACAGCAACAACAACCAGCAACAATGTCACCAATAGTCCACAACCAACCAACAGCAATTTCAACAACGAGGAAACCCACAAGGGTCGAGCACCAAGCAAACAATCCCAGACACAGAGTAGTAAAACAGTCAAGACAACCAGAATATTCAATGCAATAGCAACAGTAGTTCAATAATGACAACCCAAGGTGGTCGAGCACCACAAAACAAACCCAGAAACAGAGTTGCAACCAGCAGGAAAAACCCAGAAGACTCAATGCAATAGCAGCAGCAATCCAGTAATCACAAAAAAGATCGGCAAATAACCAACAACAATTGGCAAAGACAGCTTGACCAACTTAAACTCTTATGCAGCTTTCAGACAGTGTTTGGTTACAATATTCTGAAATTTTCTTTTTGTTTTTCCTCTGAAGACTAAGAAATGTCCAGCCCTTTTAATGTTCTAAAACAGCTTATTTATAAGCTAATCCAGGTCAGTCAAGCTGCCCGGATCCCTGCAAGTTGTAGTCTGCCCATACCCCTTAACTCCCCATGCCTAAAGGCATTTTTCTTGAAGTAAACTCATCAGCCCCCCATGCTTTGTCCTATTGCTCTAATCAAGAGTTATGGGTTTAAAGTATTCATTTAATTCTCATGTTCTTATGTTTTGTTCCCCATTGTCATTAGGTTAATAGTACTTTAATTACCACTTGACATGCTCTTAAGTTAATGCCTGACCAAACTCTGTTTAATGCCAAAATTACCCTTAAACCTTGCATATTACTGTATTACCCTAACTCCTAATAGTCAGTATATAAACCCCTCTGATTTTAGCCAATCCCTGACTACTAACTAATCAACTTAAACTCAATACTGCTTTTAGGTTGATCTGTTAGATTTCTGCAGCTAATAGCCAATTCTCTGCCTAAGTTCAGGCAATGTTTCAAACTTAAACAAACAGGGGTGCCAATCAAATGGTATGAGTTGGCCACATTGGGAGCCAAACCTGACCAACTCAAAACCAATTGATCCAATAAGCAGTTGAGGATGCAAACTATGATCGAAGTGCTACTACAACAGGCCTACAAGTATCACCATAAATAAAAGAACAGGCACAGTAATAATACTGAAATGCAGGCTCCTGATTTTTTAATCTTTCAAGTGAATTCAGTTGACGACACTTATTTAAACGACAACACAAACTATAATGTACAGCAAACAATCAATAAAACCAAACAAACAAACTAAATATTAACTCAAAACTCACACATATGGATAGACAAGTCAGAAACCAAACCAAACCAGAACATGAAAGACAGATAGAAATTAAGAGGACAAAAGAAAAGGGAAAATTACCTCAGGGATATGAAATTAAGACTGAGTCAAAACTCGGACTCGGATTCGACCATTTTGGGGTCGAATGGACCTTAATCGAAGTGTTCTCAACTAAGAACACCTCAGTTAAAGTCTATTAGACCCCGATCCCTTATTGGTTTGGACAGACACCCATAAATCTAAGTTCTAGGGTTCTTGGTGATCTGATTTGGGATCTGTTCAGTTCCGGTCAGATTCGAACGGAACCAAAGTCATTCAGGGGGTAAGGAAGGTCAGGAGGTGCTGTGGTATGAGTTTGGAGTCGGTGAGTGTAGATCTGGTTTTTGCTCGAATCTTCGATTGAATATTCGAGAGGCTATGGGGTGATTCGAGGTGAATGGTTAACGGATTCGTGTTCAGGGTGGTTGGGGTGAATCGGGGGTGTTATTTTGGTAGTCATCGGAGTCCGGGTGGCCGGGTTTACGGCGGGGAAACCTAAAGCTGCTAGGGTTTGAAAGGAGGGGGCTTTGGGACGATAGTGAACAGTGGCTGAAGAGGGGGGTCTGGTTTGGGGCGTGGGGTGTTAGGTTAGGTCTATATATGGGGAGGGTGGTTCAATCCTGGCCGTTGGATTGATTACAATTGATGGTCAGGATTGGGGAAGCTTAACAATACGGTACCGTTTGGTTAAGTAGGGGGTCGGTTAAAAATGGGAATGGGTCAGGTCATGAGGGCCAATAAAGGCCATTGGATCAATGGAGATGAATGGCTCAGATTAACCATACTTGAAACGACGTAGTTTTGGTGTTGAACTACGTCATTTTGATGGCCTGGGGACGGGTCGCTTGGGCTGGCTGATGTGGGTTGCTTTTGGGCCTCAATTTAAAATGAAAATAGGCCCAAATCCGATTTTCTAAACAATTTGCACTTTTTCTTTTGTTTTCTAATTTTAAACACAATTAAAAATAAAAACGAAATTAAAACACCCATTAATTAACACTTAACACATTTATCACACACATGTTAAAATATTTAAATAGGTTAAATCACATCCTAGAATAAAAGATGCATATTTTTGTGAATTTTCTTTTAATGACCGAATTATGGTTTAATTACACAAGACATACATATTTTGTATTTTGTTTGATAAGATTAAATAAAAAATGGACAGAACCACAAATGACTACCAACACATGTCACGTAAAAATCGAAAAATTGTACATCGAGGCCATTTGCCATTATTTTTGATTTCTTTTTGGAGTGATTGTCCGCGAAGCAAAAATCACGTGCTTACAGCTGCCCCTCTTTGCCCGAAGACACGAAGGGTTTTCGCGCAAAGATAAAGCGGGCGATTTTTGCTCGTCCGAGTACTCCGTGTGAAGCATTTTTTGAAAAAGATTGGACCGAACCTTTGCTTCAGAGGTTTCCTACATATCCTGGGCTGAACAGGAATCAGGTCAATGTAGTTCGGGAAGTTTTGGTAGCTGGGACTACCGTGTGACTGTAGTGTTCGCTGCTGTTGTGTGCTGTTACATGCTGCTGTAGGATGTTATCGCTTACCGATCTCCTTGTTACATTGTTCTAATAGGAAAAACAAGAAGCTAGGCTAGACTATGGATCATAAGATCTCATCTATCTTCAACTTGTTCTTGTCGCCTTGCTTTCTTGTCGGCTTGCATTTTCCTCCGATGCTTTTATTTTGTGAACTTGAGGGATGATACTGGCCCTTCGCTTTTTTGAGTACCAGTTTTCATCATTTTGCTTGGTCCGCTGGGGACACGGCTTTCTTCATTAAGCTTTTCAATGGTTCCCCTGGTGGTACGACTCTCTTCATCAGATTTGTTATGCTGGGCATGATTTAATGTTCACCAACTGCTTTCTTCCAGGATCCGTCTTTCTTCCTTTTAACTCATGCGCCTGAGTTTGCAACCTTCTGCTTCCCGGTGCTGGGGATTTTTATTGTTTCCTGCTGGGGATTCCTGTTGTAACCTTCTACCTTCCGGTGGGGTTACTGATTTCAAAATATGCAGTATAAGACTAAAAAGTATTCCTCTTGTTATACAGGTGGGTGCCTGAGTGTGAAGGTATGAAATGTATGCCCGCATTATACTGGTGGGCGACCTAGAACATGAATGTATTCCCGCATTATACTGGTGGGCGACCTAGAACATGAATGTATTCCCGCATTATACTGGTGGGCGACCTAGAACATGAATGTATTCCCAGAAAGTATTCCCGCATTATACTGGTGGGCGACCTAGAACAGAAAGTATTCCCGCATTATACTGGTGGGCGACCTAGAACAGAATGTATTCCCGCATTATACTGGTGGGCGACCTAGAACAGAAAGTATTCCCGCATTATACTGGTGGGCGACCTAGAACAGAATGTATTCTCGCATTATACTGGTGGGCGACCTAGAACAGAATGTATTCCCGCATTATACTGGTGGGCGACCTAGAACAGAATGTATTCCCGCATTATACTAGTGGGCGACCTAGAACAGAAAGTATTCCCGCATTATACTGGTGGGCGACCTAGAACAGAAAGTATTCCCGCATTATACTGGTGGGCGACCTAGAACAGAATGTATTCCCGCATTATACTGGTGGGCGACCTAGAACAGAATGTATTCCCGCATTATACTGGTGGGCGACCTAGAACAGAATGTATTCCCGCATTATACTGGTGGGCGACCTAGAACAGAATGTATTCCCACATTATACTGGTGGGCGACCTAGAACAAAATGTATTCCCGCATTATACTGGTGGGCGACCTAGAACAGAATGTATTCCCGCATTATACTGGTGGGCGACCTAGAACAGAAAGTATTCCCGCATTATACTGGTGGGCGACCTAGAACAGAAAGTATTCCCGCATTATACTGGTGGGCGACCTAGAACAGAATGTATTCCCGCATTATACTGGTGGGCGACCTAGAACAGAAAGTATTCCCGCATTATACTGGTGGGCGACCTAGAACAGAATGTATTCTCGCATTATACTGGTGGGCGACCTAGAACAGAATGTATTCCCGCATTATACTGGTGGGCGACCTAGAACAGAATGTATTCCCGCATTATACTAGTGGGCGACCTAGAACAGAAAGTATTCCCGCATTATACTGGTGGGCGACCTAGAACAGAAAGTATTCCCGCATTATACTGGTGGGCGACCTAGAACAGAATGTATTCCCGCATTATACTGGTGGGCGACCTAGAACAGAATGTATTCCCGCATTATACTGGTGGGCGACCTAGAACAGAATGTATTCCCGCATTATACTGGTGGGCGACCTAGAACAGAATGTATTCCCGCATTATACTGGTGAGCGACCTAGAACAGAAAGTATTCCCGCATTATACTGGTGGGCGACCTAGAACATGAATGTATTCCCGCATTATACTGGTGGGCGACCTAGAACATGAATGAAAAGACAGAAATGTATTCTCGCATTATACTGGTGGGCGACCTAAAACAGAAAGTATTCCCGCATTATACTGGTGGGCGACCTAGAACAGAATGTATTCGAATTTGTTTCCTCGTTCCTCCGAGAAAATTTTTGACAACGACAGAAAATTTTCTGCCCCGGTTTTGGTGACTTTCTGGCATCGCGTCCTTCTGCCATCATCAACCTTTATTTTCCTGCAGCGGACAAAAGGATTTTGTTAGTTTTAATCCTAGTGGGCAGCGGTGTCTTTCCCGCTGGGGGATGGTTTTTTTCTCTCTTTTTTCTATATTTTTTTTTCTTTCTTTTTTTTTTCTTTTTCTTTCTTGCTCTGTGCCCCCACAATTGGTTGGTGGACAAAGTTGCTTGCTGGGGGTGACCTGTCTGATGAGGATGGTTTTCCATTTATCCCCTTTTCTGCTTTTCTCTTTACAGAACAAATTGTGGGAGTCTGCTTCCCTCACGAAACCACTCCCTTAGGAGTTTATTTCCTTCTAGAACTGCAAGGCATAGAACTTTATTGCCTGGGGATAACCTTTAGGATTGTTAGGGTTATCTTGAATCGGATTAATTTCCCTTTCCTGTGGAGTCCGACCACTTCGGACTTGGGTCCGTGCTTCATCGACATTCTGCGGGGAAACCTTCTCGGAACTTGGTCCACATGTCCTTCTTCACCCGTCATTTTCCACCCTCTTTATGTCACCCTTAACTTTCTACACAATTCGTGCTTTGGTTTTGCAACTGACGCCTTTTGTCTTATTCTCGGCTTTTGGCCTATCCCTTTTGTATTTTGCTTTTGTACCCCTTCAGCCTCTGGTAGTAAACTTTAAAAAATCCTTTTCAAAACGAATTTTTAGAAAGGAATGAAAAAGATAGAAAAGGAGAAAAATCTTTCTGAACCAATACTTGGTGGAAAAAGGAAAAAAGAAAAACTTATCTGGATGACATGACTGGTCCTTATGATCATGACGTGCACCATAGATTCCCGACCCAGTCTAATTGTATCAATCATCTTGCCTGATGGTCTTACTTGCTGGGGATAAATGGGTGTCCATTTCTTTACGAACGTGGACCCTTTTGTCGATCTGTCGTGTCGCCTCATAGTGCCCTTCGAGGGGTTTTCACTAATGAGACTCTCTCTCTCTTTTCTCTCAGCTCCCGGCGTCTTATGGTGCCTGTGAAGGTTTTCACCGATAAGACTCTCTCGTTTTATATCTCTCATCTTTCGTCGCCTTGTGGTGCCTGCGAAGGTTTTCACTGCCAAGACTCTCTCATTTTATTTCTTCAACGGAGAATTGGAGTGCTGTCGATATGACCCTCTCTTCTGGAGATTCCTTTGGACTATCAATTCATTTCCAGTTTTATGATCCTCTTCTTTGCCGGGGATCAGTGTATTATTCTCGGCTTTATTTGCCTGACTTGGCACCTCTTGGAGGTTGATCGGGAGGTCTTTTTTGGGCATCGATGTTGGTTTTGGTGTGGGGCTAAAGAAAAGCTATCAAAAATTTGAAATAACTCTGACGGGTGAGCCACTACAACTTTTGGAATCAAACCTTTGCTGGAACTTTAAAACAGAACCTCTGCCCCATTTTTCTTGCTTCGGGGATTTTATTTTTTACACTATGTTGAGCTACGTGCGTTACGCACACTGTGCCTACTATGCACCCTTATGTACACTATGCACACTATGCCGAGCCGTGAGGCGCCTACGTATCCTTTTCGAGGAATCAGGTCAAACGTAGTTCCTAACGGTTTTGTTTTTTTTTTCTTGTGATTTTTATCTTCTCTCTTTTTTTCATTTTCTTTTAAATTCTTCTTCTTTTCTTTCTCTCTTTTTTTTCATATCTTTTCCATTAGTGATTCCAAAAGAGGAGTATGAAAGAATAACTTAAGGCTCAAAAGGGGGAAACAAGGGTAAAAGTGTTTGGATAGAAGAAAGAATTGCCTCCGTCATTTCATTATCCAATAAGTAACAAATACAAACAAACGAACCAATAACTACCATAATCAAAGAAATTACGCATAATATCTTTTGACTGCATCAGAATTGATAGCCATGTCGACACATCTTCCCTCGATATCCGTTAAACACAAAGCACCGTTGGACAACACTCTGGTCACGATATAAGGCCCTTGCCAATTTGGGGCGAACTTGCCTTTTGCTTCGACTTGATGCGGGAGGATCCGCTTCAACACCTGCTGCCCTACTTCAAACTTCCTAGGGCGTACCTTCTTATTGTATGCCTTTGCCATTCTCTTCTGATACAGCTGACCATGGCACACTGCTGCCAATCTTTTCTCGTCTATCAAGCTCAACTGTTACGGTTGAGCTTTGACCCATTCATCATCATCAATCTCGGCTTCAGCAACAATTCGGAGGGACGGAATTTCGACCTCTGCTGGTATTACGACCTCAGTTCTGTACACCAACAAATAAGGAGTTGCACCTATGGAGGTCCTGACGGTAGTGCGATAACCCAACAAAGCAAAGGGTAATCTTTCGTGCCATTGTCTAGATCCTTCCACCATCTTCCGCAGTATCTTCTTGATGTTCTTATTGGCTGCTTCGACCGCTCCATTTACCTTGGGGCGATATGGGGTGGAATTACGGTGTGTAATCTTGAATTGCTGGCATACCTCTCTCATCAGGCTGCTGTTAAGATTTGCACCATTGTCCGTGATGATCACTTTTGGGATCCCAAATCTGCAGATGATATGGGAGTGAACAAAATCTACCACTGACTTTTTAGTTACCGACTTGAAGGTTTTAGCCTCGACCCATTTGGTGAAGTAGTCAATGGTCACCAGAATGAACCTATGGTCGTTGGATGCTGCCGGCTCGATAGGCCCAATGACATCCATGCCCCATGCAACAAACGGCCAGGGTGCTGACATCGTATGTAACTCTGTTGGCGGAGAATGAATCAGATCTCCATGTATCTGACACTGCTGGCATTTCCTCACGAAAGTGATACAGTCATGCTCCATGGTGAGCCAATAATACCCTGCTCGAAGGATTTTCCTTGCCAGTACATATCTGCTTATAGGTGGCCCACAAACTCCAGCATGTACCTCTGCCATAACCGTCGTGGCTTGACCGGCATCTATACATCTCAACAATCCCAAGTCTGGGGTTCTTCTATACAAAACTCCTCCGCTGAGGAAGAAACCATTTGACAGACGCCGAAGGGCTCTTTTTTGGTCTCCAGTGGCCTGTTCCGGATATATCCCCATTTTGAGGTACTCCTTGATATCATGAAACCAGGGCTCGCCATCTGCTTCCTCTTCCACTGCGTTGCAATAAGCGTGCTGATCACGAACCTGGATGTGCAGAGGGTCAACATACATTTTGTCAGGGTGGTGCAACATTGATGCTAAGGTGGCTAATGCATCCGCAACCTCGTTATGAACTCTCTGGTTGAATTTCACCGATCGATATCGCTTGCTCAGATCGTGCAAGCATTGTCGATATGGTATGAGTTTCAAATCCCGTGTTTCCCATTCACCCTAAATCTGATGTACCAAGAGGTCCGAGTCTCCCAAGACCAAAACGTCTTGGACATCCATGTCTGCAGCTAATCGCAGACCCAAAATGCAAGCTTCATACTCGGCCATATTATTGGTGCAATAGAAGCGTAGTTGAGCTGTAACAGGATAGTGGCGTCCTGTTTCAGAAATGAGTACTGCTCCTATTCCAACCCCTTTCGCGTTCGCGGCTCCATCGAAGAAAAGCTTCCAACCCAGTTCCTCGGGTAACTCCAGTTCACTTGTATGCATCCCTTCTTCGTCGGGAAAATACGTTCTCAAAGGCTCGTATTTTTCATCAATGGGATTCTCTGCCAAGTGGTCGGCCAGTGCTTGGGCTTTCATGGCTGTCCTCGTCACATAGACGATATCAAACTCTGTGAGCAGAATTTGCCATTTTGCCAACCTCCCTGTGGGCATAGGTTTCTGAAAGATATACTTCAATGGGTCCAAACGGGATATGAGATAAGTAGTATACGAGGACAGGTAGTGCTTCAACTTCTGAGCTACCAAGTTAGGGCGCAACATGTTTTCTCGAGTTGAGTGTACTTGACCTCATATACTGTGAATTTCTTGCTAAGATAATAAATGGCCTGCTCCTTCCTTCCTGTGTCATCATGTTGCCCCAGTACACAACCAAATGAATTTTCCAGGACCGTCAGATAAAGAATTAAGGGTTTCCCTGGCTTAGGCGGAACCAACATGGGTGGATTAGACAGATACCCTTTGATTTGGTCGAAAGCCTCTTGACACTCTGCCGTCCAACTTACCACAACATCCTTTTTCAACAGCCGAAATATGGGCTCACAAGTCGCTATGAGTTGAGCGATGAACCTGCTGACATAATTGAGTCTACCCAACAGACTCATTACCTCTGTTTTGTTCTTTGGCGGTGGCAAATCTCTGATGGATTCGATCTTGGATGGGTCTAACTCAATACCCCGTCGACTGACGATGAATCCTAACAGCTTTCCTGATGGAACCCCGAACGCGCATTTGGCCGGGTTGAGCTTGATATCATACCTTCGGAGTCTTTGGAAAAATCTCCTTAGGTCTGCTACATGGTCTTCCTGACGCCAAGACTTTATGATCACATCATCTACGTACACCTCGATTTCTTTGTGTATCATGTCGTGAAACACAGTAGTCATTGCTCGCATGTACGTTGCCCCGGCATTCTTCAATCCAAACGGCATTACCCGATAGCAGTAAGTTCCCCAGGGCGTAACAAAAGCTGTCTTTTCCGCATCTTCCTCGTCCATTAGGATCTGATGATAACCCGCATAGCAATCCACAAAGGATCCGATCTCGCGCCCAGCACAATTATCGATCAGGATATGGATGTTGGGCAATGGAAAATTGTCCTTGGGACTTGCTTTGTTGAGGTTGCGGTAGTCGACGCACACCCTGATTTTCCCATCCTTCTTTGGAACTGGTACCACATTGGCCAACCACTCGGGATATCGAGTGACCCGAATGACCTTCGCCTGCAGCTGCTTAATCACCTCTTCTTTGATCTTTACACTCATTTCTGTTTTAAATTTCCTTAGCTTTTGCTTGACCGGAGGGTATGCCGGGTCAGTGGGCAATTTGTGAACCACTAAATTGGTGCTTAATCCCAGCATATCATCATATGACCATGCAAAAACGTCTTTGAATTCCACGAGGGTTTTGATCAATTCTTCCCTGACATTCGGCTCAATGTGGATGCTGATTTTGGTTTCTCGGACGTTATCAGCGTCTCCTAGATTCACAGCCTCAGTGTCATTTAGGTTAGGCTTGGGTTTCTCTTCAAATTGGCACAGTTCTCGGTTTATCTCTTCGAAGGCCTTATCTTTGTCATACTCAGATTCATCGTCACAAACGACCTCTTGTATCATTAAGTCGGACTCAGCTTGATTTATTAGACTAGGTTGAAGATCAGTTGTGCATGCCATGTCATTAGAACCAGTAAAAAGAGGATTGTTCAGAAAGAAAAAGAACAAAACAAAATTAAAATGAGACAAAAGAAGAGAACCTTATTAAACTTGCGGGATAAAAGGGTTCACACTTTTACAAACAAAAGTAAAATTTGGATTACACCCTGGAATAATCCGAACAAGAAAAAGCATAAATCAAAGCCTACTACCAAGGCTCCCCTCGGACAGGAAGAGGAGTAACCGTCCAATTGTTGGTTTTGGCCTCAGGCCCCACAAACTGTATCTCTGCTCTGCTGGAACCTTCTCCAGCTTCTACCATACTGACATCAGCGAATAGCCTCTCGAAACCCTGATTTAGGTCCCCATCCATCCCGATCAATGGTCCGAGAATCTTTGGGACCGGTGACCCCTTGGCACTTGCTCTGACAAAAGATCTCGAGAGACGTGGCATGGGTTTGGGAAGATACCAGACTTTCTTCTTCATTTTCCGCGCTTGCTTTACATCTGCTGCGGTTGGCTTGAACCCCAACCCAAAAGTTTCCAAATTTTTAGGCAGGGAGACAGGTTGGACAATCCCCTGAAGCTCGGCTCCCAGGCCTTTTCCCGGTACAAATCCATTACCCAGCATTTCCGAGACCATCATGACTGTTGCGGCAGCTACCCTAGGGTGCGGGATGATCTCTCCTTCAGAAATTTTGTTTGTCGACACTGTATCGAAAATCTGGTAGACCCAAGGGCCTTTGTCACCATCGGTCTCTATGAAGGGCGCAATGGCGCCACCCATGGTGCACGCCGTGTCCTCGCCGTGTAGTACGACCTCCTGCCTATCCCACTCGAACTTGACCATCTGATGTGGGGTGGAGGGCACTGCTTTGGCTGCATGAATCCACGGTCGTCCTAACAGAAGGTTATAAGATACTGTGGCGTCTAACACCTGGAACTCCATGGTAAACAGGACTGGACCGATGGTCAATTCAAGTACAATATCCCCCACAGTGGCTGTTCCATTTATGTCAAATCCTCAGACGCAGATGCTATTCTTGTGGATTCTTCCGTGGTCGATCTTTAACTGGTTCAGGGTGGAAAATGGACAAATGTTGGCACTTGAACCGTTATCCACCAATACCCGAGTAACTACCGAGTTTTCACATTTGACAGTTAGGTAGAGAGCTTTATTATGCTCCGTACCTTCCACCGGCAGATCATCATCTGAGAATGTTACCCTGTTCACCTCGAAAATCTTGTTGGCAATGGTTTCCAGGTGGTTTATAGAAATCTCGTTGGGCACATGAGCTTCGTTCAATATCTTCATCAGGGCCCGACGATGTTCCTCAGAATGGATTAGTAATGATAGCAGCGAGATCTGGGCCGGTGTTTTCCTCAGCTGTTCGACCACAAAGTAGTCCTGCACTTTACATCTTCCTCAAGAATTCCTCAGCCTCTTCTTCGGACACAGGCTTCTTGGTTGCAGCTGGGTTGGGTCTTCTCAGCTCCACCGGAGCAAAACACCGTCCTGATCGAGTCTGCCCTTGCGCTTCACAACTAACCTCCTCCACTTGTTTTCCTTTGTACATCACCACTGCCTTCTCGTATTTCCAAGGTACGGCCTTGCTATCAATCATAGGCAGCTGGACTACAAGCTTTATGATGACCAGTTCCCTGTATACCCCTTTCAACACAACTGCAGGTGTGGGTGGAGTCCCTGATATTACCAACTTGTTTGGCTCGGGTTTGCTTGTTATGGCGGACGGGCTCTTTCCCAATATCACTACTGGCTTGACACCTTCTCCCTACGACTGTACCCCCGGTCTTCCACTGGTCGATCCCTCTTTCGGAGCGGCCTGGATCATCATTACTGTCTGTGAGGGTTTCCTCAACTCTCCTCCCTCATACACCAACTCGATCATGTGAGCCTCGTGGTGTGCTGGTAATGGGTTCTGGTTGATGTTAGGCACCTCCGGTGTCTGGACCTCGATCTTATTGGCATCAATAAGATCCTGTATGGCATGCCTCAACTTCCAAAACTTTTCGGTATCATGTCCCAGCATCCCTGAGCAGTACTCTCAGCTTATTGATCGGTCCAAATTTTGGGGTGGGGGATTTGGTTCTCGAGTCTCAACAGGACTAACCAAACCCAATTGCCTCAATTTGTGGAACAAAGCGGTGTAGGTTTCTCCCAACTCTGTGAAAGTTCTATGTTTCCGCAGCCTGTCATTCCTAGCAGCTGGATTTCCCCGAAAGCCTGCCCCTGGAGGGTTTCTATATGCCCTTGGTGGAGGATAGGTGTTTTGTGGCAGTGCATATGTGTCCTGGGGAGCCGGCGCCCGCCATTGCGGGCGAACCGGAGGTTGAGTGTATGTCTGGGCCTGGTGTACGGAGCAATGTGGTTCTCGAGGCGGATAGCAGTGCTGTGGTGGGTTGTATGGGTAGTTTAGCCAGTGAGGTCTGGGTTGGTTGTAGTGGGGTTTTCCAGACCTGGACCAACTGCTTGCCTCAATCGTGGCAATTTCTTCTTTCTTCCTTCTTCCAGCGCACCTCCCGTGCCGCTCTGAATAGCCTGGGTCGTGGCCTTGAGTGCCGAGTAATTCAGGATTTTGTCGGACCTCAGACCCTCCTCTATCATGACCCCTATCTTCACTACCTCTTTGAAGGATTTTCCAACCGTCGTCACCAAGTGACCAAAGTAGGTTGGATCCAATGTTTGCAAGAAGTAGTCCACTATCTCTCCCTCTCTCATGGGAGGATCAACTCTGGCCGCTTGCTCTCTCCAGCGGAACCCGAACTCACGAAAACTTTCCCCGGTCCTCAGCAATGTGAGACGGTCAGGGACTATCTCGAGATTGTATTGAAAATGACCTGCGAAAGCTTGGGCCAGATCATCCCAAGTGTACCATCTGCTGAAATCCTGCCTGGTATACCATTCTAGCGCAGATCCGCTCAGACTTTGGCCGAAATAAGCTATCAGCAGCTCATCTTTGCCGCCTGCCCCTCTCATTTTGCTACAGAATCCCCGCAAATGCGCCATGGGATCACCGTGCCCTTCATATAAATCAAACTTAGGCATCTTGAAGCCAGCCGGGAGCTGGACATCCGGGAAAGGGCATAGATCTTTGTAGGCCACGCTGACCTGGTTGCCCAATCCGTGCAGGTTCCTGAAGGACTGCTCCAGGCTTTTGAACTTCCTCAATACCTCATCTTGTTCTGGGACTTTAACCGGCTTTTCAATTTCTGCCGGTACCTCCAAGTGCGGATTGTAGGCATGTGGTTCGGGGGTATGGAATGTGGGATCAGGGGGATAGTATTGCGTATCGTGAGCCTAAAATAATGGCTCGTTGGTCGTTCTTTGCAGGGTGGCTGATGTGGGTCCCACAAAAATGGGCACATTTGGTGTTGGGAGAGGTTGATGGGGTGGTGGAGCTTGGGAATCATGGGGGATTCTCTCCTGATGATAACGGTGATTTGGGTGGCTCGTTGAAGGGCCGGAGTTGGGGTATTCCGGCAGGTACCCCAGTGGCTCAGGGCTCTTTTATGCTTTGGCTAGAGCTAGCTGCATTGCATTCATCTCTAGTCCCATCCTTTCTATCTTTTCCATCGCCTCTTTTAACAACTGGTTCATCGGCCTTTCTTCCTCGGTGCTATTCTCGGAGGTAGTCATGTTTGTTGTTACCGGTCCTTTGGATCTGGTTTGGTAAGGGTGTGTTGCCAGAATTCTTTAACAACTAACTGTCTGGATTCAGACAACAACAAACTTTGTTAGCGTTAGAGATTAACAGATTTGATAACAACACATTGAGGATGCAATGCTCCTAGGCAGTCAACCGTTTCTAACATGCTATGCTTCAAACAACATGCGTCATCCCGGCTTGCTCATTTGTCCTTTTTAAAGCACTTTGGAAACCTTGGACTTTATTTTTTATTTTTTTTTGTATTTTCTTTCTTTTAAAGCACCTTGAGGATAGGCGTTTTTTCTTTCTTTATTAAAGGCGGTCGAATCTTATGTGGATTGCCTACGTATCACGTCCCCGCGTGAATCAGACCGGCGTAGTTCTGCCATAAAGTAAAGAAACACAAAATTCTTTTGGAATCATTAAATTCATTCTCAAAATTTTGCTATTACAAATTACTTCAAACAAGGAACAGCAATAGTACAGACTCCACAGTTCTTAACCTGATTTGACTAAAAGAAAAGAAAACAACATATGGGAAAGCAACAAAGCCAAATAAACAGGACTCGACCAAAGATTAATTTTCCAATTTAGGGGCCCGCGAGGCATCATTCGGCCTTTACGTGGCCGTTGGTGTGAGGTCTCTCTGTAAGCTTTTCAACTCGTTCATAATCCGGTGGACGTAGTCCATGATGGAAACAAGGAGGGTCTTCCGAGGTATTTGCTCACATGCTAGGCATTTCATGTAGATGTAATGCCCAATTTCGTCGATCCTTCCTCGAATGTTGTCCCTTTCAACGAACAATTGCCTGATTCGTCGGTTCTTCAATCCCAGTGCCTGAGCATTGTCGGCGAGTCGATCCTGGAACATCTCCATTTGTCTTTCCATGCAGGCCATTGCATCGTAACAATGTCTTCTGTCGTCCTTGGCATCTCGTGCTTGTTTGATGATCCGATCATGAAGAGTGGAGTTCGTTTTCCTTAATATCCCGATGCTCATTTCATAATCCCTTATGACCTGTTGCAGACGCTGCCTCCGGTCCATTGTACCTTTTGCCCATCTGACCTTCATCCTTGCTACACAAGCTTCTGATTGTTCTAATTTTTCTTGGCTTTGGATGACCTGATTTCTCAAACTTGCTATCAATCTTTCGTCAGAGCGACGTTTATGTCGGTCAATGTTACTTTTGCTGGCTTGGCGTAGGCGGGCCTTTAGTGTCTGGTTCTCTTGGGCTAGCTTGTTCTTTTCGCCCTGCTCCGAGGCGACTTGCACGTTGTTCTCAAATATAAGCCTCTCAACTTGTTGCTTTAGCTTCCCGATTTTAGCCCGGTAGCCTTCTTCCCTTTTTAACCAGCCCCACTCTGCCTGTGAGGATTCCTCAAAGCCTTGGATGTGAGCTCTCTTAGTTGGTCTCTGATGTTCAAGCTCTCTTCTGTACCACAAGAGGTATTTCGGCGACACTTCGCCCTTGGCCCGATCTCGTACACAAGTATCTAACTTCAGGGTTTGACATTCATTCCAGATCCTCCAAACGAATGCTTCAGGGAACTGCCCAACAGGTCCGATTTCGATCACCTGGCTACTGAGATCTTCTTCCTTTGGGATTATTTGGTATTGTCCCAACTGTCTTAACACTCTGCATGGTGCGTAGGGGTGGATACTTTGGAGACCCATCAACAACAAATAAGATTCGGTGGTTGACATGTGTATGACCTCATCTAGGGGTAGCCACTCGAATGCCCACTCTATCTGGTTTGCTGAAACAGAGCGCAGTAGCGTGACTCATTCGGAGACCCCTTCTGGCAAGCTGATCCCATCGATCCTAGTGGGGAACTCTTCTATACAAGTCTTTTGTGACGACCCATATTTCAGAATTTGAGGGCGATGACATAGATGATCTATCATCCACATTTGCAGTAGTACATTGCATCCCTCAAAGAAGCTTCCTCCGGTCTTGCAGATAGTGAGTGCGCGGAAAATTTCCGCTATTATCAGTGGTGCCAGAGTGCTGTTTTCTTGTTTGAGCAAAGTGTTGACGACCCCAGCGATTTGTATGTTAAATTTCCCATCCTTTCTAGGGAACACTAGAAAACCCAGAAAGGCTATCATGAAAGCAATACATCTATGCCTCTCCCATTTCAACCGGCTTTCCCCACTGCAAATATTACTCTCGGGATTGTTGAACCCTCCCAAATGACCGTACCTGTCGTACAGAAATGCCAAACTACAAAACCCTTTTGATAATTCTGGGTTATGTACCGTTCTGTGGATCTTTACGATGTCCAGGAATTTGTGTATAGTTACGGTCCTTGGTGCAATGAGATACTGTTCTTTCATAGGGACATTAGGACGTCCAATGTACCCTGCCAACTCCTCCAGCGTTAGGGTGAGCTCAAATCTGAGAAGTGAAATACATTGTGTGCCGAGTCCCAAAACGAAATCAAAGCTCTGATGACGTCCCCTCGCGGATCGATGTCCAACAATCCAACCAAATTTCCCAAGTATATTTTGAACGTATCTCGCCCTGATCCTCCCAAGTCGTTCCACCACATGCATAAGCCCAGAGGAACTTTGTTTATAATGGCCTCAGATGAACTCCTACTTGTGCTCATTCTGCACATTTATTAAGGTGATTTTAGACAAGAAAGAAAAGATTTTTATTTTGACTCCAAACATTTTTTTTTTGAAAGAAATAATATATGTATATACATACATGGGTATATATATATATATATATATATATATATATATATATATATATATACATATATATAATTATTGGTAAAACAAAATCGGGGAGTTGGACCCGATAAGGGTTGTCTACGTATCCCACATCCGGTGGGAATCAAACCGACGTAGTTCGGGTAAGAAATTTATCTAAATCACGGGTTTTCCTCAAAAATATTTGGACACTGCCTTTAAGTGAGAAATTCATTTTTTCATCATTTCTTTCATTTATTTTTTCCAAAATTCCCGTTACCATCCGCCGGTCAACATGCAGATTCGAAGCAAATTAATGCGATAACAGACAAAATGCCACATGATGGTCTTTTTTGTTCCGGGTTGCTATTCCTAGACGGGCCCAACCCCTACGTTGAGCCCCCTAAGTCAAATGCAACGTGATGCAAATAAGCGCTTTCCTACTAGGGATCCGGCATGAAGTTATGTTTTACTAAGCTTCAAACTGGGCTTTGTTCTAGACCTGGCTTACACGAGCGGACAACTCGAGTTGAGGAGGGGGCTACGTACCGGGGACCCGCGGGGTCGTCCGGCTTTGTAACTTATCCGAGCCTCTTTCTACTTGGGTATGACACTAGCAGAATAGGGAGTCTCGACCAGCGAGCTTCTCCCCGGAGGTAAGAAAAGAAGGGTTTCGGCACAGTTTATATACAGTTCAAATAATATCAAAGAGGTAAAAGCATCATTTAGCACATTAGGCATGTATCATGTAACAAAATCAGATAAAACCAAATATAACAATTCATCTGAGCTCGAATTTCTAACCCTGAACCAGTGGTTCTAGGTCATTATGTCCCCAGCAGAGTCGCCAGAGCTGTCACACCTCCTTTTTACATACCCGAGAGGGTACAAGGAGTTTTTCCCAATTAAAGGACAATCGAAACGGGATTTATTAGTTTATTTCAGAGTCGCCACTTGGGAGGTTTTAGGGTGTCCCAAGTCACCAATTTCAATCCCGAATCGAGGAAAAGAATGACTCTATATTACAGTTTGCATACCAGAAATCCGGATAAGGAATTCTGTTAACCCGGGAGAAGGTGTTAGGCATTCCCGAGTTCCGTGGTTCTAGCATGGTCGCTCAACTGTTATATTCAGCTTGATTAATCTGATTTTATACAAATATGAACTGATGTGCAAATTTTAACTTTTTACTGCTTTCATAATTATTATATTTTTTATAGGACTTGCAACGTTGTGAAAACATATCTCGAACCACGTTACATCAATGCACCCGTGGTTATTGACATATCTCTACTCGGTTGAGATTTGGATTTAGGTCACATAAATGTGCACCCGAGTTAGGGAAAATAAATTATTAAAGGCGTGCCTAAAGCAACTAGCGTATTGTTATTTTGGGGAAGGCCGTAAAATTCGCTAAACGGCCTATCCCGAATTCTAAGTATTTTAACATATATACATTTAGAGGGCCCCGCAGCTTGTGCATTTTTTGTTCGTCGAGGCTCGTCTCATTCATTATTTAAAAAAAGAATTTGCAACGTCATGGAAATGCATCTCAGACCACGTCACAATCAATGTACCCGTGATTAGAGACACATTTCGATTTCATTGAGATTTGGATTTGGGTCACATAAATGTGCACCCGAGTTTAAGGAGATAACATTATTAAATACGCGCCTAAAGTGACTAGCGTATCATTATTTTGGGAAGGCCGTGGAATTTTGCTAAACAGCCCATCCCGAAGTCTAAGCAATTTTGAAACAAGTATTTACTGAGGGCCCCGCGATTTTGTATTTTTCGGCGAGGCTCATCTCATTTTTACTTTTAAGGATAAACCTACAGCAACTACACTTTTTCTATTAAGTTTGTCTCTAAAAAACAAAAGAAAATACCTTGATTAATTACATGCTGAAAAAGGTGTAACTTATTAGTTATTAGTTTACGGCTGACGTAAATGAGAAATTACAGCAGAGTTTGTACAAAGAGGGATTGCTTTCGTTCTATATTCTATTATTTAACAAAAACTGAAACATGAGATTGACGCACAATAATATCGAAGCAGATTATTTTTCAGATGAAGAAATTAGACGTATGCAATCTTATTTATTGACGGGCATGCACATGAGGTTCAGTTAATGATTCCTTACATACTTGACACTAAAAAAGAACGAAACAACTGAAACCGAACCTATCTAACTTAGCGCGATATTGCTATATGTTTGACTACACGATTTTTCCCTTTTTACTATAACCCAGATTGCCTAGTATGCCTTCGAAATATACATTATCTACTGATGAGTTAAAGTGAAGCAAATGTGATTACTGCATTTATTTCAACAGACCCTATGTGGAACCATTGTTGGCCGAGTATCATTACTATCCAGCTAGCTTCTTTCTGACTAACATACAATGATAGATTACCAGACCAAACTCCTTATGGACTGAAAACTATTTTATTACATAGTTTGAAAACCAAACTTTACAAGTTAAACACGCAAATATTCTAAACTACAAACAGCAGAATAATGGTAACTATGCTAATGTTTGGACTGCAATACTTCTTATGCTCTTATTCAGCTCCAAACTCATCATTACATCAGTGAATTTAGAATGTGTACCTGGATGTTTGGACAATAAGAAGGAGAAGAAGAAAAGTATCAGCAGCAGGCAACCAAACAGCAACAACAACCAGTAACAATGTCACCAATAGTCCACAACCAACCAACAGCAGTTTCAACAACGAGGAAACCCACAGGGGTCGAGCACCAAGCAAACAGTCCCAGACACAGAGTAATAAAACAGTTGAGACAACCAGAATATTCAATGCAATAGCAACAGTAGTTCAATAATGACAACCCAAGGTGGTCGAGCACCACAAAACAAACCAAGAAACAGAGTTGCAACCAGCAGGAAAAACCCAAAAGACTCAATGCAATAGCAGCAGCAATCCAGTAATCACAAAAAAGCTCGGCAAATAACCAACAACAATTGGCAAAGACAGCTTGACCAACTTAAACACTTATGCAGCTTTCAGACAGTGTTTGGTTACAATATTCTGAAATTTTCTTTTTGTTTTTCCTCTGAAGACTAAGAAATGTCCAGCCCTTTTAATGTTCTAAAACAGCTTATTTATAAGCTAATCCAGGTCAGTCAAGCTGCCCGGATCTCTGCAAGTTGTAGTCTTCCCATACCCTTTAACTCCCCATGCCTAAAGGCATTTTTCTTGAAGTAAACTCATCATCCCCCCATGCTTTGTCCTATTGCTCTAATCAAGAGTTATGGGTTTAAAGTATTCATTTAATTCCCATGCTCTTATGTTTTGTTCCCCATTGTCATTAGGTTAATAGTACTTTAATTACCACTTGACATGCTCTTAAGTTAATGCCTGACCAAACTCTGTTTAATGCCAAAATTACCCTTAAACCTTGCATATTACTGTATTACCCTAACTCTTAATAGTCAGTATATAAACCCCTCTGATTTTAGCCAATACCTGACTACTAACTAATTAACTTAAACTCAATACTGCTTTTAGGCTGATCTGTTAGATTTCTGCAGCTAATAGCCAATTCTCTGCCTAAGTTCAGGCAATGATTCAAACTTAAACAAACATGGGTGCCAATCAAATGGTATGAGTTGGCCACATTGGGAGCCAAACCTGACCAACTCAAAACCAATTGATCCAATACGCAGTTGAGGATGCAAACTATGATCGAAGTGCTACTACAACAGGCCTACAAGTATCACCATAAATAAAAGAACAGGCACAGTAATCATACTGAAATGCAGGCTCCTGATTTTTTAATCTTTCAAGTGAATTCAGTTGACGACACTTATTTAAATGACTACACAAACTATAATGTACAACAAACAATCAATAAAACCAAACAAACAAACTAAACATTAACTCAAAACTCACACATATGGACAGACAAGTCAGAAACCAAACCAAACCAGAACATGAAAGACAGATAGAAATTAAGAGGACAAAAGAAAAGGGAAAATTACCTCAGGGATATGAAATTAAGACTGAGTCAAAACTCGGACTCGGATTCGACCATTTTGGGGTCGAATGGACCTTAATCGAAGTGTTCTCAACTGAGAACACCTCGGTTAAAGTCTATTAGACCCCGATCCCTTGTTGGTTTGGACAGACACCCATAAATCTAAGTTCTAGGGTTCTTGGTGATCTGATTTGGGATCTGTTCAGTTCCGGTCAGATTCGAACGGAACCAAAGTCATTCAGGGGGTAAGGAAGGTCAGGAGGTGCTGTAGTATGAGTTTGGAGTCGGTGAGTGTAGATCTGGTTTTTGCTCGAATCTTCGATTGAAGATTCGAGAGGCTATGGGGTGATTCGAGGTGAATGGTTAACGGATTCGTGTTCAGGGTGGTTGGGTGCATCGGGGGTGTTATTTTGGTGGTCATCGGAGTCCGGGTGGCCGAGTTTACGGCGGGGAAACCTAAAGCTGCTAGGGTTTGAGAGAAGGGGGCTCTGGGACGATGGTGAACAGTGGCTGAAGAGGGGGGTCTGGTTTGGGGCGTGGGGTGTTAGGTTAGGTTTATATATGGGGAGGGTGGTTCAATCCTGGCTGTTGGATTGATTACAATTGATGGCCAGGATTGGGGAAGCTTAACAATACGGTACCGTTTGGTTAAGTAGGGGGTCGGTTAAAAATGGGAATGGGTCGGGTCATGAGGGCCAATAAAGGCCATTGGATCAATGGAGATGAATGGCTCAGATTAACCGTCCCTGAAACGACGTAGTTTTGGTGTTGAACTACGTCGTTTTGATGGCCTGGGGACGGGTCGCTTGGGCTGGCTGATGTGGGTTGCTTTTGGGCCTCAATTTAAAATGAAAATAGGCCCAAATCCGATTTTCTAAACAATTTGCACTTTTTCTTTTGTTTTCTAATTTTAAACACAATTAAAAATAAAAATGAAATTAAAACACCCATTAATTAACACTTAACACATTTATCACACACATGTTAAAATATTTAAATAGGTTAAATCACATCCTAGAATAAAAGATGCATATTTTTGTGAATTTTCTTTTAATGACCGAATTATGGTTTAATTACACAAGACATACATATTTTGTATTTTGTTTGATAAGATTAAATAAAAAATGGACAGAACCACAAATGACTACCAACACATGTCACGTAAAAATCGAAAAATTGTACAGCGAGGCCATTTTCCATTATTTTTTATTTCTTTTTGGAGTGATTGTCCGCGAAGCAAAAATTACGTGCTTACAATCACTGCATGTCTTTAAAGCTCGAGAGTCCTGCAGGTGTTGATCTTGCAACTGCTGCACTTCTACCTCCATTTGGGCCAACAAATCGTAGCAATGTCCGCTTTCAGTTCCAAAATCTCTAGCCTGCCTGACCATTTTACCCTCAAGAGCGACCACTTTTCTCTTTAAATTGGCAACAATTTTCTCATGGTCCCTTTTCAACTGATTCAAGTACCGACGACGCTCATATGTTCTTGTAGCCCACTGCGCTTTAAGCTCTGCCATGATATCCTCAAATTTTTCTAATTCATCCCGCCATTCCCTGGCTTCGTTTTCCAATCTTTTTATCAATTGCTCATCGGATCGGCTCCTCGGTTGCTTATCGATGGTTATCTTCAATTGCCGCATTTGGGCCCTAAGTGCTTCATTTTCTCGAGCTAGTCTATTCTTTTCACCTTGATCCGCGGCAACCTGTACACTGTTCTCGAATTTCAGACTCTCAACTTGCTATTTCAGTTTACCAATCTCAACTCGATAGCCTTCTTCCTTTGCTAACCAGTCCCACTGCTCTTGGGATAACTTGGCGAAATCTTCGAGATGAGGTCGTTTAGCCGGTCTTCCACATGCCACGTCACCTCTGAACCAATCATGATACCCTGGGGCAACTTCCCCTTTAACCCTATCAGACACACAAGTGTTCGCCATCAAATGTTGACACTCACTCCAGATTTGGCGAACCTCTTCCTCGGGGAACCGACCGTCAGGACTAATTTCGACCACTTGGGTACTCAGATCTTCATCTCTCGGTACTACTTGATACCTCCCGAGTTGCCTCAGAACCCGATATGGTGCATAGAGCCGGATGCTTTTGAGTACCATCAACAAAAAATGCGACCGGACTGCTGGAATATATATGACTTCTTCGACAGGCAACCAACCAAGCACCCACTGTATCTGGCTGGCATTGAGGTTCCGAAATAATGATGTCCAGGCCGTGACTCTCTCAGGTAGACTAGCCCCTTTGATTCTTGTGTAAAATTCTCCTATACAAGTTTTCTCAATCGAACCATAACTCAATAGCTGAGAGCGAGGGCACAAATGCTCAGTCATCCACATTTGTAACAACAAGTTACATCCCTCAAAATATTTGCCCCCAGCTTTGCACGCAGTAAGGGCCCGGAAGATGTCAGCCACGATCATAGGTGTTAAAGTGCTTTTCCCCATGGTTTGCAAGGTACTGACGACCCCCGCTACTTTCAAATCAATATTACCATCTTTCCTTGGGAATATTATGAGGCCCAAAAAGGCTATCATAAATGCCACCCGTCTGTGTTCCTCCCATTTTTGTCGGTTACTTCTACTACATAGCTTAAAGTCTAGATTATTGAACCCGCCCACGTGGCCATATCTATCATATATGAAACGGAAACTGCAGAAACCCTTTGCAAAATCTGGATGATGAACTGTTCGGGGTATTTTCAAGGAATCCAAGAACCGGTGTATGGTAATGGCCCTAGGAGCAATTAAGTATTTGAACCTCAACGGAGCTTGATCACTTCCGATGTACCCCGCTATCTCTTCCAATGTCGGGGTGAGCTCAAAGTTAGAGAAATGAAATACATTATGTGCCGAATCCCAATAGGCGACCAATGCCCTGATAATATCCCCCCGAGGCTGAATGTTTAATAAATCCGGAAGATCTTTCAAATATTGTTTCACTTCGTCTTGCCCTTCTTTGCCAAAATCATTCCACCATAATTGCAGCTCAAAAGGGATTTTGGTCATTATTAAAAAGGGCTCATTTATCATCGTGTTCATCCTGCACATTTATTAAAGCGTTTAAGCAAAAAGAAAAACTTTTATTCGACTAAAAAAAACTATCTATATTTTCGACTCAAAATTATCTATATATTTTCAAATGAAGAACTCGATTCTCAAACATGGCCTTTAGCACTTTGGGAACAAAGATATTAAGGTTATTTATGACAAGACGGCTCTACTTAGCTTATTCACAATTCTTACTTGTTTTTATTTAAGATATAAAAAAATGACCCGGTATTGCAACACGGCCTTTCAACGTCTCGAGGACGAAAACTTAAGGCTGTGAGGGTCGAAATAAATGAAAACATGACCAAAGGTGGCTATCTATGCAAGGTCAGCCTTCCGGCGTTCCGTTTGGGAACATTTGTCTATTTTTGACAAAACAGCATCACCCAATTTGTTATAACGAAAAATAAAAATTCTGACATTTTTTTGCTATTTTTGCAAAGGAAAAGTTGGACCCGATGAGGGTTGCTTACGTATCCCACACCCTGTGAGAATCAAACTGGCGTAGTTCGGGCAAATTAACCGAACTATTTTAAAACAATACTCTCTTCATTTTCATTTTTCTTTTTCAACAAACAACAAACAACCTATTTTTCCAAACTAAGAATAAAAGACTTTCTTTTTCAACAAACACTTTCCAAAATAAAAGACTCTTTTTTTTCTATTTTTCTTTTGCTTTTAGTAAAACAGACTATTAGAAATAAAGCATTTTCTTTTTCATTTTCTCAAAATTTCGGCAGAGTTTAGACAGTGTTTGGGCATTGGGTTTTTCTAGGATAATCAATTAACTCCCTAACTGCTATTTTTTTTCTTTTTTTTTCTTTTTTTTTCAATTTCCAACATTTCCGAGATTCAGAAACCGGTCAACATGCAGGTTCGGAACAAATAAATGCACAGCACAAGAGAATGTATCAGGATGGTCTTGTCATTTCAGGTTGCTAGTCCTAGACGGACCCAACCCCTGTGTTGAGTCCCCTAAGTCAAATGCAATGTGATGCAAATAAGCGTTCCTACTAGGGATCCGGCATGAAGTCACGTTATTCTATGTTCAAAACCTGGGTCGGTGTTCTAGACTGTGTACCCGAGCGGACAACTCGAGTCGAGGAGGGGGCAACTTACCGGGAACCAAAAGGCCATCCGGCTTCGTAACTTGTCCGGCCTCTTTCTTATTTCAAGGTATGACACTAACAGAATAGGGAGTCTCAACCAGTAAGCACATCCCCGGAGGTGAAGAGAGAAGGGTGTCGGCACATTTTATATACAATTCAGATAATATCAAAGTGGTAACATTTAGCACATTCAACATAAAACATGTAGGAAAATCAGTTACAATTAAATACAACAATTTATCTAAGCTCGAATTCTGAACCCTGAACCAGAGATTCTGGGTTCTAATCCCCAACAGAGTCGCCAGAGCTGTCACACCTCCTTTTTCTACCTACACCCGCAAGGGCGCAAAGGAGTTTTTCCAATTAAAGGACAATCAGAACGGAATTTAATTATTAATATTCAGAGTCGCCACTTGGGAGATTAATGGTGTCCCAAGTCACCGGTTGTATCCCGAACCGAGGAAACATATGACTCTGTTAACAGTCCGCGAACCAAAAATCTGAGTAAGGAATTCTGTTAACCCGGGAGAAGGTGTTAGGCATTCCCGGGTTCCGTGGTTCTAGCACGGTCGCTCAACTGTTGTATTTGATTTTATCTGATTTTAATATATGCTAACTTATGTGCCTTTTATTAGTAAACCACTTTTTATCATTATTTATTTTAAAAGAATTGCAATGTCGTGAAAACGCGTTTCGAACCACGTCGCAATCAATGCACCCGTGATTGTCAACCCATTTTGACTTCGTCGAGATTTAGATTTGGGTCGCATCAATGCGCACCCGAGTTTAAGAAAGTAATTTTATTAAAACGTGCCTAAAGATTCTAACGTATTATTATGTGGGGGAAGGCCGTGAAATTCACTAGTCGGCCCTCCCAAATTCTAATTATTTTATGTAACCATTATTGAGGGTCCCACAATTTATTTACTTTATTTGGTGAGACTCGTCTTGCTTGTTTCAAAGCCAAACCAAAGGCAACTACCATTATCTACTTAATTTATCTCCCAAAAATCCTGATTAGCTAAAGCCACACCTTCCAAGCCCGAGTTCAAACATAAAAAAAATGCGAAGAAAATTGGTCTTGAGCCCAAAAGGCCCAAATCAGATAATGCATATGATGTGAGCTCAAACTCCCACAGCTCCAGGCATTGGGCCTAATGCAGGACAACATTTCGAACCTACGACAGGCATCTGTGAAGCCCAGGGATCGAGCCCTTGGGGACATCCTTTATATTTAATTAGTTGCTTCACGCTATTGAGGCACCCAGGCCCAATTCAAATTACTACTTGACCATGACAGACCTGGGCTGCCTATTAATGCATCCAGGCCCAGATGAAAAACTGGCATCCCGGTGGACGTAGATGGCAGCTCAGGCAAATGTGATGCCAAAGTCTGGAATCAAATCCCAACCGGAACGACTACAAAAATTGGCTACGAAGCCAACGTCGAGCCCAAACCACAGCCATGAAGGGGCGTGATGGACAGATGTTACTCCAAGTTAGGAAACTAATTAACAATTATGATTAGAATTACTAATAGTTGATACGAATACTGCCATTCTAATCCAGGGATTCAACTTCTACTGACATTTAACCAAATTAAACAATATTAACGACTGACCAGTTCAAATGCTCGAGATGAAATTTTCAGGTAATGCAACATCTTGACACATGTCCTAATTATACCTACTTGATACACAAGCTAAGATAACAGTCCACTAAGCTTCACAAAATAGAAAATCACTAGTTCGACAAGAGTTCAACAGTTCACATTACAGACTATCAGATCCATATCAGTTGGCAACAATAATTAAACAAATCGGAACTCAAACCAATAAATTAGAACTACATCAATTGGCTGCAACTATGAAGGTTCCATTGCATTCGAATCTAAATGAGCATTGGTTTCACTCCAATTTTGTCATTACAACAGGGAAAGTTCGAACATGTACCTGGAATGAGAGCACAAATCAGAAAAGGAAGAGGATCAACAACAATTGTCAACCCTAGCAGATTGGCAACCACAATAAACAGCAATCGAAACACAGCCCAGGAAGAAATTTGAAACCACTGAGAAATCGACTCAAACCAAAATCAGAATGGACCAAATAACCTTGACAATTATCCTGCAAATTCCTTTTATGTCCACTCAAAACCAGATTCAATCGAAATCCAGCTCAATGAGTGTTACAACCCTTCGAAATCAGCAGATGCAACTACCAGGCCTTGAACTCAAACACTGCTGGGAGTTTAAAATGAAAATTTCAATGGAATACTAACCTATTTTTTTTGGTTTTCTATCAGATTTCTACAGTATATTTTGGCTTTTGAAATTTTGAATTTCAGCTTTCAGATCTAAAAATGAAGAGAATTTTTGTGAGGGATCATTTTTATGGCTGGAAGTTTTTTTTTCCTCAAGGCATGGTCATGCCTTTTTATAGGCAAAGATGAGGTGCAAGTCAGATTTTCAGATTTTAAATTCAGTCCCTAGTTTATTTCAGATTAATCCCTCATTTCTTGACTTGTTTCCCAAGCTAGTATCCTAAGTTGGCTGAAATCTACACTAAAGTCCTATTCTAGAAGGCCCTAGGGTGTTCTTCTACCTATACAGTACCTATACTACCCTTTCATTACTTTGAAATTACTATTCCTATCAGAATTACCCTTTTCCATGCCCAAACTACCCCTAAAAGCTTCCCAAAGTTACTGATTCTACCCACATTCTCAACAGCTATAACCAATTCCCTAAATTTATTCAAAACTAACTAGGACTGATTAATTAGAACTCAGAAATTAACTAATTGAACTAACCAATCCCAATTGTTCAATCACACAAACTCAAACAAACTAGGAAAACCAGAAACCAGGATCAATCAAAGCAAAGCTTAAGCCAATAGTCAACATTAAATGAAATTAAACTAACTTTTAACCAATAAGCTCACAATTGACCATTCGAACATCAAATTCAGAACTAAAAAGAAATTGAAATTAACCTAAAAATCTAGCTAACATTTAATGGACAGGATGGTATCGAATCCAAACTAATCAATTATGCCGATTCTGAAATTAAAACTATGATTAACTAATAATGACACATGCATCAAACTAAAACAAAACTAAAAATGCGTAGATGCTTCACTGATTAAAACAGGTGGAACAAGGATCAAAGAAAATTTAAACTATACTAATACACAAAAATAAATCGTAAAATTAACATAACACTTAATGAAATCAAGACTATAACTAAAACTTCAACCATGCAAGTAAAAAGAAACAGGAAAACTCACTGAAGCACGAAAAACTCCGGCCAGTCGCTGACATCCGAATCTTTTCAGATTTTTGACACGCAACATCCCTAATCATGTGTTCTTACAAGAGAACACATGGTTAAGGATATTACGGTTCGAAATCATAAAGATTTTGGTTTAGGGTCTTGGCCAGAAATTCTTAGATCTGAAATTCGAGCCGCTTCACAGAGATTTGAAGGAAAATAGTCATGGATTTGGGTTGAGGGAAGTCCGGGGATTGTGTAGTATGATTTTGGGCTGGTTTGGATGAACTTGCGACTTGGCCGGAAAACTTCAAACCGAGATTCGACGAACTCTGGCAACATTCGAGGGAAACCAATAACGGGAATGGAAAGAGGGATTCATGGGGGATCTATGGTGTTAATTTGGGTTTGAACAGTGTAAGTTGCACTCGCCGCCGGCGAGGATTTTGGGGCGGCTGGGATTAGGGTTTGCACAGAGGGGTAGGGTGAGGAAGGTGAAGGACCGGGGTGGGGGGGTAAAGTTTGGACAGTTATATAGTGTGGGAGTGGGGCTTCCTGGCCGTTAGATCATGGGACCTCCACGGCTTGGATCTAACGACGCCAAACGGCGTCGTTTGGCTAAGGAACAATGGACCGGGTGGAAAATGGTTTTGGGCTGGACTGTATAGGTGTTTGGACTAGCGGATTAGGTGCAAAAGTGGTCCAAATTTGGCCTTTAATTAAAGCCACTCCCTTTGTATTTTCATTTTCTTTTTAGTAATAATTTTTTTTTCATTTTTCATTTTGTATTTATTTTTCTAATTTTTACAAAGATGCAAAATTAAACTAACAATTAAACTAAAACCAATTAATGCCTAAAATTAACTTAATAATTATTTGCGACCGTTTCACAATTAAAATAATAAAAATGCTAAAGTGAACTATTTTTGTCATTTTCTTCATATCCTATTCTAAAACAAATTAATCCCTAATTAATACTAAAGTATGAAATTAAATCCTAAATGCAAATGCATATTTTTATGTATTTGTATGAATTAACATGCACAAATAAAATGCAACAATTATCAGAAAATGACACCAAAATGCACAAAAAATGAAGAAAAATCATTTTGCTTGAATTTTTTGGGAATAATTCATATATAGGGCAAAAATCACGTGCTCACAAGCTTCATAGGTGGTTCAAAAAATCATAAAGGCAAGAAGCTACATTGAAGATGCGGGATATGCATGAATGATATTTTACAATGGAACACTTCTCTATCAAGAATCTTTATGTACAAATGAGAGGTAACTTTCAAAAAGTATCATAGAGGAAACTAACATGTAACAACCTCAGCTTAACCAAATGGGCTTTTATTGTATTAAATTTGGCTATGCAGAACATGTTACTTACTAGAGATACACTAGTTGCTTGGGGAGTTACTGGCAATACAAGTTGTCTACTATGTAGTGAGCCGGATGAATCTACAAACCACATGTTCTTCTCAGGTGGAGTATCTGCTGAGGTATGGCAGAAGCTATTGGGATGACAAGGCATCTATAGACATGCGCTGGACTAGCAAAATAAAATACCATGGGCATAAGCAAATGTTAAGGGCAGAGCTGCAAGTGCAGAGTTTATTAAAATAACTATGGCTGCTTGTGTATACCATCTATGGCAGGAGAGAAATATGAGAGTGTTCCAGGGAAAAGGTTGACCAAATCATGTGTTGATAAGGCTAATCATTCGAGAATTAATTTGTAGAGGATCATGGGAGAATAGACTCACCAAGACAATTGAAATGTTAAACTTCTACCCTTAGATTTTATGGTAGCTGAAAGTAGTACATTGATGTAGAGAATTGTGTAGTACTGTTAGCCCAAGTAAAGGTTAGTTTTGAAGACTAACAAAGGAACTCAAGATGAACCAAGTCCATCCCTCTGGTGCACAAAAATGGGTAGATTCGAGCATGTAGGTTGCACGTGAAGGAGATAAGCTTAACTTGGTGTATTTAATATCTCTTGATTGAAAAGGTTGCATAATTGATAAGGAGTAGGACTCCTTAATCAAAGAGAACACTATCCAAGATAGGGAAGGAGTTAGAAGTTGAAATCAACTAGAACTCTTCCACCAAGGAAGAGTTGCATCAGAACTCTAATTATTTCTTCATCTACTAACTATATAAATTGCAGTATGTTCTCACATTACAAGTGTTGCACAAAAATGCAGAAGTTAAACGTGAATTGAGAGCAAAATAGCAAGGCTTCTTGCAAGCAGTTCGTGTGTAATTCAAGTGCACAAACCTGAAGCTACATGAAGCAGATTGAAGAACCAGCTCCATAAAGAGTTTTATGTGTCTTTCTTTATTTCTAGTTCAATTGTAGTAGGTGTTTTCATATTGTACTTTTCATCTTTATCTAGAAGCAATTGTAATAGGTACTTTGAGTATTCAAGTTAGAGTTAACTTAAAGTTCTCGCAACAGTTAGAGGCTGGTTGCTACAATGGGATAAGAGGTAATCCTTAGGTTTACAAAGAGTTTTGTAAATGCTGTTTTGGCTCAGTGATTTAGTGAAGTGTTGGGAAATCCTACTGAGTAGTAGGTCGTGGTTTTTTCACCTTTTGAGCCGGACGTTTTTCACATAAAAATACTTATGTTCTTTACTTTCTATATTTATCATTCCGCAACAGTAGTAGTTGGAACACATAGAAGAACCATGTCCTTTCATAAACAGTTTAAGCGAAAAATTGGTCACCACACAAATCACCCCTCTTGTGTGGTATTGACGTATAAAACATCAAGTACACTAGAAGGTAGCGAAGGTGAGATTGAGGTGGTCCAATCTTTGTTTTCTTGTTTTGTTTCTTTGACCATTGTAAATATTGTTACTGGTAAATAAAAATGATTACTTACCATAAAAAAAGGGTAAAATAGCATATTCAACATTGATCAAATTTGGCTTAATTTAATGAAAGGATTTCCAACTTCTTGACTTTTCTAACTCTAACATCTTGATAAAATTTATTTCACTTTATGTGGCATCGCTACTACCATTCGGAGAATCAAAGCTTTGACCGTTACTTATAATAATACTTTCCATTGTGGAATTACTTCTTAAATATGACAACATACAACTAAGGAGAGGGTTTCGAAGGCTCCCATGATTTGATTATGGATCAGACGCTTTTTAAAGTCTATGCATACGAAAGCAAATTTCATTTTCTTATAAGGTAATGATATAATTATGTTTATTTACTTATAAGGGTCTAATTTGCCCATGTACTATCATTAATAAGACTCATTTATCCTCAGTTTAAATTTTCTATCAAAAATATCTCCACCATTATACCTTAGGTGCATATTTATCCCTTACACATTAAAAATACCCTCCAAGCTTTTAAAATCTATGTGGCATTCCCTTATTGGACCAACTAACCCGCCCTTTCTTTAATTCAAACTCACCCACCGATCCAACCTCTTAAACTACACACATCGGTTAAAATACTCATTTTTCATCTGATATCTCCATCTTTCTTAAAATGAAAAAGGCCTAGGGTTCACTTAGAGAGAAATTAGTCCAGTGTAAAGTCTTTCTCTCCCACATGCTTTTTTCTTAACTTCGTACATTGGGTTGTGAAGGTTTTTCATCATAGCGATTTTTGTCATTTCAGAAAATAGTTCTTCATCAAATAGGAGGTGTCGTTGTAGGGAAATTGCCAACCATTTTACTTCAACGACTCCATATAATTCGGGAAGAGATTCTTTAAGTGTCCTAAACCTAAAGTATGTATTATCTCTTTCTTATAGTTTCATTTAATTTTTTCGATAATTTAAACTCATTAAATTCACTCATTACAATTAACAATTTGAATTACAAATTAGATGCCACTAATGTTAAACTCAACTATATGAAGTCGACATTGGATGTGATTATGCTTGAAAGGGATAGATTAAAGGAAAAAATGTATGTCTTGAAGGCTTTAAAGAATCCAGAAAACAAAGCTCATAAATTGGAAGAGAAAGTTCTAAATATGAAGATATTCATTATGATTTCATGGGGAATATTTATTGGATTTGTTGTTGTGATGTTAATGAACTGAAGTTGATATATTAAAGCCAATGTGGTGGTCGATGCTTTGAGCCGCCGGGCAGAGAGTTTGGAGAGTTTGGCTTATTTACCAGCAGCGGAGAGGCCCATGGCGATGGATGTTCAGGCCTTAGCCAACCAGTTTGCGATATTGGATCTTTCGGAGCCCAGCCGGGTTCTAGCTTGCGTGGTCTCTCGGTCTTCCTTATTTGATCGTATCAGGGAGCGTCAGTATGATGACCCTCATTTGCTTGTCCTCAAGGACAAGGTTATGTATGGTGATGCCAGAGGTGTGACTATTAGTGATGATGGGGTATTGAGGATGCAGGGTCGGATTTCTGTACCCAATGTTGATGGGCTTTGGGAGTTGATTCTAGATGAGGCCCATAGTTTGCGGTATTCCATTCATCCGGATGCCGCAAAGATGTACCAGGATTTGAGGCAGCACTATTGGTGGAGGCAGATGAAGAAAGATATAGTTGGGTTTGTAGCTCGGTGCCTCAATTGCCAGCAGGTGAAGTACGAGCACCAGTGAACGGGTGGGTTGCTTCAGCAGATAGAGATTCCGGAGTGGAAGTGGGAGCGAATCACCATGGACTTCGTAGTTGGGCTCCCACGGACTTTGAGAAAGTTTGATGCCATTTGGGTGATTGTGGATTGGCTGACCAAGTCCGCACACTTCATTCTTGTGTGTACCTATTCTTCGGAGCGATTGGCGCAGATTTATAACCGGAAGATTGTTCGTTTGCATGGTATTCCAGTTTCCATCATTTCAGATAGAGGTACTCAGTTCACATCACAGTTCTGGAGGGTCGTACAGCATGAGTTGGGTATTCGGATGGAGTTGAGTACAACATTTCACCCCCAGACGGACAGATAGTTCAAGCATTCTATTCATATTCTTAAGGATATGCTCCATGCGTGTGTGATGGAATTTGGAGGTTATTGGGATCAGTTCTTGCCACTGGCGGAGTTTGCCTACAACAACAGCTATCAGTCCAGCATTCAGATGGCACCGTATGAGGCCTTGTATGGTAGGTGGTGTAGATCCCCCGTGGGTTGGTTTGAGCCAGGTGAGGCAAGATTATTGGGCACAAACTTGGTTCAGAATGCTTTAGAGAAGGTTAGGGATAGACTCCGTACAACACAGTCCAGACAGAGGAGTTACGCGGACCGAAAGGTTCGTGATGTTTCCTATATGGTTAAAGAACGGGTTCTGCTTCGGGTTTCGCCAATGAAGGGCGTTATGAGATTTAGGAAGAAAGGGAAGCTGAGTCTGAGGTTTATTGGTCCTTTTAAGATATTGAGACGTGTTGGGGAGGTTGCTTATGAGCTTGCCTTACCTCCCAGCTCGGCCGGAGTTCATTCGGTTTTTCATGTCTCGATGCTCCGGATGTATCACGATGATCCGTCGCACGTATTGGATTTCAGTTCAGTCCAGTTGGACAAGGATCTATCTTATGTTGAGGAGCTAGTGGCGATATTGGATAGGCCATTTCAAAAGCTGAAGTCAAAGAACATTGCATTAGTGAAGGTTCAGTGGTGGGGTCAGTCGGTCGAGGAGGCGATCTGGGAGACCGAGCAGGATATGTGCAGCCGTTACCCTCATCTTTTCACTACTTCAGGTATGTCTCAATACTCGTTCGAGGATGAATGAATGTTTAAGTGTAGGAGGATGTAACGACCCGGCTGATCGTTTTAAGAATTAACACCCTGATCCTCTATTAACAGCTTTTCCTGTGTTTGTTTCTGCTATTTTGATTCGCCGGGATGTTTGATTTTGAGTTTCGGAGTGTTCTGGGATATTTAATCCCTAAAAGAGAGCTTAAGCTTTAGAATTTGGATCGTAGTTGGAGTAGTGTGAAGAAGGCCTCAGAATGGAATTTTGTCAGTTCCGTTAGCTCCGTTGGGTGATTTCGGACTTAGGGGCGTGTTCGGATTGTGCTTTAGAGGTTCGTAGCTTATTTAGGCTTGAAATGCTGAAAGTTGAATTTTTGAAGTTTCCGGTTCGATAGTAAGATTTTGATATCTGGTTCGGAATGGAATTTCGAAAGTTGGAGTAGCTTCGTAGTGTTGAATGTGATGTGCTTGCAAAATTTCAGGTCATTCGGACGAGGTTTGATAGACGTTTAGATCGAAAGCGGAATTTGAGAGTTTTTGGAGTTCTTAGCTCTGTAGTTTTGAATGTACGTCCTTCTTCGCGTTCACGAGTGGGGTCTCGCATTCGTGAAGAGGAACTGGTGCTGGTGGAAGTTTAACGCTTTGCGTTCGCGAAGGTGGTCCCTCGTTCGCGAAGCTGTGAGGCCTTATACCTACGCGTTCGCGAAGATGGTCCCGCGTTCGCATAAGAGGGGGAAGATGGTTACCGCGTTCGCGACAGGGATATCGCATTCGCAATGAAGGAAAACTAGACCAAGAGAAGTTGTGCTTCGTGAACGCGAGGGTCCTTCCGCATTCGCGAAGAAGGATTTACCTGGGCAGAATATAAAATTTCAAAGTCGAGGGTTTAGCCATTTTTATCAAAACTAGAGCTTGGGAGCTCGGATTTGCGAGAGATTTTGTGGGATTTTTAGAGATTTCGATTGGGTAGTAATTCCTAACTCCTTTTTGCTTATAACTCATTAATCTAAACATGAATTCATCATCTAATTTCGGATTTGGGGTGAGAAATTGGGAAAAATTTGGAAAAGTTCTTAGACCTAATTTTTCGAGTTTTGATTAGGCATTTGACGTCAGATTTGGATAATTTTGGTATGTTTAGACTCGTAAGTGAATGGGGTTTCATAATCTATAACTTTTACCGAATTCCGAGACGTGGGCCCGGGGGCATTTTGGTTATTTTTTCTAATTTCTCGTATTAGCTTAGAATTAATTAGTGGAACCACTTACTTGAAGTTATATTTACATTATGAAATTGATTTGAATAGATTTGGGTCATTTGGAGTCGAGTACTCATGGCAAGAGCGTGGTTTCGGGTTGATTTTGAGCCAGTTCGAGGTAAGTGGCTTGCCTAACCTTGTGTGGGAGAAACTCCCCTTAGGATTTGGTATTGTTGATATTTAAAATGTCTTGTACGTGAGGTGATGAGTGCGTACTTGTGCTAATTGTTGAAAATTCTGTTTTCATTAAGTAACTTTAATTGTGTTTCTTTTCCTGTTTATACTACTTGTAATTTAAGCCTGTTGTTAGTTTAGGGAAGCATGTCTAATTGACTTAATTGTTTTACTTGCTCAAACTGCCTTATTTGGATTATGTGCAGCATGCTAGGTTAGAAATACCTGTTTTACCTTGGTATGAAATTCGAACTGAATTGAGTATACTTCGTGTTGCTCTTGTGTGTTTACTTTGGGACTACGTTTCACGACCCAATTCAGGATCGTGACCGGCGCTTAGAAGTAAGTGCTCCCAAGCAAGCCTCATCGGTGTTTTACAGAAAATCGGACAGAGTTTCCCCTACTTTTGAACTATCCCAAAAATTTTCCCTGTCTCAAATCAGCAACCAAACATCCTAATAGCAATTCAAACAATCGACAACTTATCAATTAACCAAAATAGTCTTCACCATTACTAATCAACCCACTAACAACCAAAAATACTAATTTATCTCCGACTTTGATAATGAAGAACGATACTCGACATAAGACTAATAGCAAAATAATACTCATGACACTAAAAGAATGACTATGGAGCGAGATCCTCGCCTGCGTCAACTGTTGTCTCTGTAAAAAAATTAGCGGGGAATGAGTCGCTAGCTCAATGAGTAATAACATTAACCACAACCGTTTTTATTTTGGGGACAAGTCAGAAAACATGCTAGTATATCAAATAGAAAAACAACATAAAAATGCCCTTACAGAAACAATAAATAATTTTCAATCTCATCATACTTTTTTTGTAGTATAATACAAATACAATTCAGTAATAAGCTCGGTAACCACTGTATAATATCAGTATTCACATTTTTGAGAGGTTTCTATGAACGGATCATGTAATTGGTATAACTATAGACTTCTTCGCAAGAAGTCAAATATAACGGTAGTCCCTACTCGAGGGAAATCAGTAACGGTATGCTAGTTCTACCTTCCCACTAGCGAAGGCTATAAATATACTCTGTAATCGATAAATACAAGGTGCACCAGGTCTAACGAACCCGCCGTTAGCTACGAGATCCTTCAAAGTCTACTCCCATTTATACTTATCTCCATAATTCATATATACTCATAGGAAATATTTTAAAATAATATAGGGCATTTCGGTTCTTATCAAATCATATAATTTCATTTCGATAACAGTAAATTCAAGTAACGGTAAAATATATCTAGTGACAAAAAGAATATTTAAAACAATGGTAATCATGTCAAATAACTATTTTGGTATCATATCGAGTAAAAGACTTGTCCCACTTACAACTCAAATTAATCGGTAACATATTCATATTAAAAATCCTGTGTAATTATGCAGGTTATGAAAACACAAATTGCGGTAAGATTACTACTCACAGTAATCGAGCCGAAATATAAACTTGTCACTTGCGATCACTTCGTGTGATTTTCTTCACGACCTATACTGTTACAAAATCAATCTAGGTATAAGCTTCGTGAACTACCAATATAATCGATTCCAGATCTTGTCAAATCTAATCCATTTTTCTGTTTTCACTCCTCGGAATATGATCATCTATTCTTTGTTAATTAATTTAATAAAACTTAGCTGGAAAGGAAATTGGTTCTTGCTTATGTGTATGTCAATATATATATATATATATATAGATAGATAGATGGCTTATACAGATACTTGGGAGCTCAATTCCTTTGCAATATTTCACATACTGCTTTGCAAGCCCTCAGAGACTCTCCACTAAGGTACCATGACTAATAGATTCATTACTTCTCAACTTAGAATAATGACAATCTAATCTCATTGCAATTCACTCGAAACTCAATATAACCAAGTTATTAATATCACTGTTTAGCCATGATAATCAGGATATACCTATGTTAACGGATAAAAAAAATGCCTTGAAACTTGAATTAAACTTCGCTGATAGTGGCTCTCTTGCGGCACCAGATCGCTAGACACTGTAAAGACCTTCTTGATTTCCTTTTTATAGATGTGAACTTGCTACCAACAACTTTGTTGTTCCTTCGATTTTCTTTTTTCTTGTTGTTGTTTGCAGGAGCTTTAATGCCCAACTCTCCTACTCTTATTCTTTTTTCTTTGAGATTGCAAGGAATTGGAATTTTACCCATTCCCAAACTCTCTACGATGCCCTATATCAATTATTTCTTGGGCTTCGGTCCCCCCTTTTTTTATTAGTTATTATTATTTTCTAATGACTAGTACACCCTTACTAAAAATATAGGGTATTACACTACGGAACGGTATCCCAGGAGATCCCCCTACCTGTTTACTTTGGGACTATGGATTTGTATTTCGGGAGATCCCCTGCACATATATTGATTTGGACTGTAGTGCGGGATATCGAGAGATCCTCAACACGTATATTGAGGATACTAAGAGATCCTCGGAATACCGAGAGATCCCCAGCACATATATTGAGGATACTAAGAGATCCTCGGGATACCGAGAGATCCCCAACACACATATTAAGGATACTAAGAGATCCCCTGTTGTTATCTCTGTGTTGAGCTGTATTCCTTCTGTGATTATTTTGTCTCTATTATAGTCGTTGTTATTCTTATTATCCTGTGTTATTCATACTGTTAGCATTTAATTATATTGTCGTATTCTATACTGTTTTACCTCGTTTTTTCAGCTATAATCAGTAAGTCCCTGACCTTCCTCGTCGCTACTCGACCGAGGTTAGGTTTGGCACTTACTAAGTACCGTTGTGGTATACTTAAGCCCTTTTTGTGCATATTTTTCATGTGCAGATCCAGGTACTTCGACTCAGTCCTACTACCCTTGAGGTGAGGCGATTCTCCAGAGACTTCGAGGTATATCTGCCGCGTCCGCAGATCGAGGAGTCCCTTTCCATTCTCTCTCATAGTATTAGCCCTTCTGTATTTACTTTTGTTTAAACATTCTGGAGTTGACACTTGTAGTTATTCAACAGCTTGTGATTTCATAAGATTTCGGGTTTTGGGAAGTTGTTTAGTTTTTGAGATCTTGTATTTGTATATGTCGAGCGGCATCTTAAACGTTTCTATATTTGCTTATCTTCAGTTTTTATTAGTTTTTTCGCAATTGCTAGGCTTACCTAGTCGCAGAGACTAGGTGCCGTCACGACAGTTCACGAAGGGCGAACTTGGGTCGTGACAATTTCTGTTTTTGGGTGCTCAAAGGCAGAAAATGAACTGCTTGAGGTCTGAATATAGATACTTGGTGTAAGAATGAAAATAAACTTTGGTCCTTGACTTGCTTGACTAAATTGGGATGAAGTAAGGTAGATTTTTTCGTGTAGATTTTGCCCCACTCTTTCATCTTCATCAAGCAGTTTTTGCATTTTCATTTGTCCTTTTTCCTTATTAGGCAGCTATTAAACACGTTTGAGAAGTTAACGGGCGTAAAACACAACACAAAAATGATGCTCGCTCGCCAAAGATGATATAGTATGATTATCATCTCCACATGGATTATATTTAAACAATGCTCTACTAATTCCTGGTTTAACTGCTATTTAGGATGATCAAAACTTGATTAGAATGATTACGAACTACGATTGACTACTAAAGTAAAGCAATTGACAATTGACTTCAAAGAACTAGAGATTACAAGAGTTGGTTTCTTATCGATGTGAGAAATAAGGGTAATGACAGGATAGATTCAAGATAACTATTTGAGATTTAATTCTAGTTTAATTCATTCTAATGTTCTAATGATTCTCAGGAATTCATTCAACAATTAGTTCAAATGTATAGTCAAAACTCCACTCTCGATTAAGTCTTAACTCTACGAGGTGCACTAATATAAGCACTGTGAAAATATGCAAGCATGTATTAATAGATTAGTCTTTATGAAAACGTCTCTCAAATATTCTCCTAACATAATTAAATCAACAATTCAACAAGCTCTTTCGATTACGTAAGAGAATCACTAAATTAAATCAAACAAAATAATGCAAAGATAATCACCAAAATATTCCTCTTTCGATTAAATAAACTGGTGAATAAAGTTGCAACAATTCAAAACTCCATAAATGAATTCAAGCAAAGAACTAGAGTTAAAATCTACGAATATTTATCAAAACACCATATTCGTCAAAACTTAAGAAAAACTACTCCATAATCATGGATGAAGTCATCATAAATATAATTAGAGAGTAAAAAAGCATCAATCTAACATTATAATCCAAACTCCCATATTGGATTGATGGGAAGAATATGAAATCTTGTGTCTTGTATTCTCCAATGCTCTCCCAAAGCTTCCAAGGTCAAAAGTCCTCTAAAATCGTATTTTTGATGTATTTATACCATGTAGGAATGGGTTCGGGCGAAACTACCCTTTCCAAGCCAAAGTGGGACAAATTGGACCGCAAAAATACACCGGTGCGGTGCCCCATGTGCCACAGTAGAGAGGATCTTCAGAGAGCTGATTTTTTTAACTTTGCAAGAATTTTGCACTAGCGTTCTGAGCCCTGCGGCGTGGTAGTGCAATTTTCTCAGACTAATCTTTTTTTCTCCCTTTTTTATATCCAGACTTGGTCTTTGACCTCCGAACATGATCCCGACTTAATTTCTTGAGCTTTTACTCGGACGTCAACGCTACAACTTATTCAAATTAGTTACAAATTATCTTAATAGCTCGGATTCTCTTCCTGCAAGGCATAAAGCACATAAAAGTATAATAAACTAATATTTAAGCTCAAACACAAGTAAAATATAGTATGTGGAGTTCAAACTACGACTAAAATACGGGTTTATAGCTTGCCATCCAAACCAATAAAAGGTCTCAACCCTTCCTTAAAACCCATTGTAAGAGCATGAAAACAAATATACATTCTCAAGAATCTTCTAATACATTGAGCAAGTACATCTTTTGACAAATTAATGACCACATCACTCCCTGAATTACTATCAATTAGTTCATTGGCATATGGCTCAATTTTATTGTAACCATCTGTAAAACTACCTTCTAGTTTCTCTAAAATCAGTCTTTTCGCTCTCTTACAATTTTTGTAATTAACATTTGCATTAAACAATATTTTCATATTTGCTCTCATCTCTTTAATCTTATATTTAGGATTACCCTGTAACTTTTTTTTTGAAGTAATGAGCAATTGTATGATAATCAACCCTATTATTATCAAATGCTTCATCACAATTGTGTTTTGATTTTAATGTCTTTATCCTAACCCCTGAAAGATTTTTTTCCCTCAATGAGAATAACAAAAAGGTAGCCATGAACACATTTTTACCTTAATTATTTTTATCACTTTTTTTTTCCTGTAAATCCTTTTTGTTTGTCATGGCATAGACGTTAATACATTTTCTAGCTTCAGGTATATCCTTGACATTTTCTACCCTTATTCTCAATTTCTCTATTCTTTTGATATGCAATTGATTGTAATTCCTCATAATCATATCTTGCCTCATCAGTCTCATTGTCACTCTCAACCTCACTATAATCTGTACCAATTTCAGTTAGTGATGGATATGAATCAGAATAATGGACAATATTAGAAATATCCACAAACAAACCACTTTTATCTACTGCATAGAAGTTAAGAAACTTAAATTCATCAGATATTAAATGCGATAAATGCCTTATCCCAGCATCATCCACTACCTTATAATAGTTACCAAAAGGTCTATTTACAATTAGTTATTGAATACCTAGATACTTCAACTCCCTAATGTACTCATTTACTAAATTAATGAAGAAAAGAAGGTCAGAGTCATAACATCTCTAAGAGTGGATAAGCTTCTTTGAATATAATACATATGATTTTCTGATCCAAATCCCACCATGATAGAATATTATATCCACCAAAATCATCTTTAATATCCTAAAAAGTAAGAAAAAATTAAGATGGTCAATAAAAACTAAAGGATATGGCAACAAAACTGCTACTAGACAACAAATTAACAAATTAAGACAATTATTTACGATAACTCTTAAACCAATAAAAAAATAGCTAGTATAAAATAAAACAATATAGAAAAACAGTTAACGTGACTATTAAAACAATAAAGAAAATAATATCAAACAATAAATTAATGGACCATAAAGGAAAGCTAAATATGGGAAATCAGAAATACAAAAAAATATGTAACAACAGGACCACATACCTCAAGAAAGTAAAGTCCCTCTGGCTTTAAAATATTCAGTTGGGGCAGCAATCATACAACAAAAAAAAACTTAAATTTCAATGTTAAGACCCCACAATCTCAGTTCTGCCAATAATTTTTTTATTAAATTAAATAAAAAAACAAAACCATATGGACCACAAACTACACAAAAGTCTAGAAAAAGATTTATCTCGATAAAAACCCAAACAGAAAACCACCTAAACAACACATGTAAACAAAATCAGTTACTCATAAACAACATGCCCAATGGTGAACTTTAAAGATTTAATCTCATACTCAAAACCATAATAGTATTAAAGGAAGAAGCCCTAAAAACGACCAAAATCAGTGCAAATTTAAGCAACAAAATTACATATTAGAGTTTAAATAAACAAATACTTGAAGAAAGCAATCACCTTTAAACATAGTTGAATCATAAATCCTGTAAAATCCAACCACAATTCTCTCAGTAAAATCAAGATTTTGGTCTCTTTATGTTAGAGATAGAAAGAGATGGAGATATCAGATGAAAAATGAGTATTTTAACCGATGGGTGTAGTTTAAGAGGTTGGATCGGGTGGATTTGAATTAAAAAAAACGAGGCGCTTCAGTTGGTCCAATAACGGAATGCCACGTGGATTTTAGAAGTTGGGAGAGTATTTTTAACATGTAAGGAATAAATATACACCTAATGTGTATTGATGGAGATATTTTTAATATAAAACTTACACGGGTAAATGTGGCCTATTTATGATAATACAGTGACAAATTAGACCCATAACTGCTGTTAAAAAAGGTGTAGCAGGAGGCATATATTTTTTACCCTACAAGTAAGCAAAATAAAATTTTATAGAGATCTGTGAAAGAGTAAACGTAATTATAACGAGAAAAGAGGACCGAAGTTGTTAATGAAAGCAAATAAACTCTAAAAGGAATAACAAATATTTTCGATTGCAACATTTGAAGAGTTAAAAATAGATTGTAGTCTTTGAAAAGGAATTTTCATAAAATACTACAATTTAGAGCCTAGAATTATAGTTTACCAAATTATCGTTCGTAGTTATTGTTCAATTGTTATCACCTTTTATCACATGTATTTATAACGCTAACTAACTGGACGCCCTAACCAACTAAGCTACAAAAGTTTATTGCTCTTTTTTTTCAGTTCAAAATAATTAATCTCTTGTTTGATGGATTTGCTATAAAATTTAAATTTAGCTATGCATGATAAAGTTACTAAAAGTATAGTACAAATTATAAATACAATGTATATGTTTGACGTGTAGCGTAATTTTTCCATAATTTTATATACTAAAGCTCACACTCCTTATAGTAAAGTACTACAATGTTTTTTGCACAAACGAGTAAGCATGCGTATGAGAGTTCTTCAAAGCTTTAAGGACTGTTTTTCTCACATTTTAACCCTCTATTCCTCACGCATCACCTATTATGGAATAAATTTAGTTTTTTCTCCGTTCAATTTTAGTTGTCAAATATTTTAAAAATAAATTTTTATTTTTACTTATCACTCTTCGCATATCAAGAGAAAAATAATTATTTTTTCTGTTTTACCCTTAGCATTAACTACTCATTTCAAATCCATTAAAACTATACACCAATTAATATGGGTATCATGATAAATTATACACTTTATCGTGGTGTGCAAAGTCAATACTTTAATAGACAAGTAAAAACGAGCGGAGGAGTACTATATTTTTTTGGGATGAGGAAACTAGTTCTCCGACTAGGAATCATATTCCCCACACTACATCAAGCGACAAGTGCAAATTATTAACTTATCTCTAGCTGAGGAATCATTATTTTTGCTTAATTAATGTTTATAAGACCAGTTTAAAACAGGCGTACAAAGGACACTAAAATATACTAGGCAAATTTACGTTTCCATAACCACGCTTGGGTTACTCGAGTATATTTTTTCTCTCCAGTTATAAGCACAATTTCCACGTTTTGACACTCTTAAACAAAGGGACCCAAAGCATTTCTTCAACTTATGACCCACTGAAAAAAGTTAAGTAAGAAGTATTTTTAGTTTTACACGGTAGATTTAAAATTTACAGCAACGTGACCGTTTCATTAAAGCACGTTCTATAATATCATAAAATAAGTTGTCTTGTTTTACTTTTTGCCAACCCAATTGTCCCCACATTTTTTCCCCAATATATACCCTTTATCCATCCACCTTGAATACCCTCACTTCAAACACCCTTCTGCTTACTTATTCATCATTTTCCTTATTTCTTCTCTAGATTTTATTCGCAAAAATATGGGTCTTGACTGCCATGGGATTGAGAACAAGAAATCAGTTGCTATAGTTGGCCTGAAGATCTTGATTAATCAGAAGCTTTTTCAGGCCAAGGCAAACCCTAATAATGTTTCAAGATTCACTAGAGTCAAACCCATCTTCCACACAAATCATACTGAATCTAGCAGCAATGAACAGAATTCTTGCTTCCTTAAATATTGTTTCCTTTGCAACAAGACTCTGAGGCTTGACAAACAAGTTTACATGTATAAGTACGTACTTTAGTTATATACTTAGAAAGAAAATCAACTAACTTAATTTTATTGTTTTCTCCATTTTGCATATTAATTAACAGTGCTTATATTAATTAATGCAGGGGTGAAATGGGTTTCTGCAGTTTGGAGTGTAGGCACAGGCAGATTTATTTGGATGAAATTAAAGAAATTGAGACGTGTACTAAGAAAATGTTACTATCTTTTCGCCGATGTGGAGACGGTGGTCGGTTCAGTGAGACTTCGGCGTTATTGGAGGAGTACCATCAGCGACGCAACCCCTTGTCATATTCCAAGAATCGACCCATATTTACATTCTCATAATTCATTCTGTATGCTGGGTTCGCCTACTGTGTGACCAATCGAGGCTGAAATATGACATGTCAAAGCTCAAGCACGGGTTATATCAAACCAAGGTGCGAAATTAGATCGTCGAGCTCGTGACCCCAGAACCGAACAAGATCGAGACCGAACAAGACTGAAGGAAATTTGCCGAGCCAAATAATGGAAGGCCGAAATATCCGCGATCGGTTGAAAATCTCGGCACGTATCAAAAAGAAGCCGATTAATTAGCAAATCATGAAATTTTTTACCTTGTATAGAATTGTATCTATAGTAGGACACCCCTACTATATAAAGGGGGGTTTGATCATTTGAAAAACATATTATAATACACGCCAAAAAGCAATACACTGTTATTTTTAGTTCTCATCATCTTGTTATTCTGTTCTAACATCAGCATGAGGTATTTCTTGGTTCGAGGGTGATCAAACTCAAAGGCGAAGGTTGTTCAATTTGTGTGGTTTGCATTCATTTTCTTATCATTAATTTCAATATTAATCTGTTTTCTTAATTTGTATCAAGTTATATCACATATCCTTAAAACCGCGTATAAATTCAATTGTTATTCAATTTTGAGAGTAACACATTCCTTTTTCCCTCTATTCCAATTTTTTTTATTGTGTCCGGTTGAACCATTCGGAATTCGAAATTATAAATTCGCATCGACTAATTCAGATACGCATTGCATATTAGATAATAAGGGGAAAAAACACTTAAGGTTGCTCCTGCTATAATTCAAAGGCCCATCTACAAAAATATCTTGAGGAGTAGGTTTTCTGCCGTGAAAGATTCCGGTCTATTTCACCACACTCTTAAGTGACTTTATTCTCAAAATCGACGTGATGAGTATATATTCTAATTAAGTGTATAGTTGAAGAGATAGATAGGAAATATACGAAGTGACAACATGAGCTGTCGAAGATGTTGATGTGGGTGCATCCGTCCATGAAAGTCTCCTACGATACAATAATTGATGACGAGGATGATATTAACCCACACTACTTCTCTAGTTCTCTTTATCCATTTTTGCATTTTCGAACTTTATGTAAATTTCAGAAATAAGTAAAACTCATGTATATTTCAAGCATTCTCTTTTGAGCTAATTATGTTTATCGAATATTGTTGTTCCTGTCCAATTGTTGTCAATTCGCAGTAAGTTGTTTTATTAATTTGTTCTCTCTAATTGAATACACTCTTTCTATTACTTATAATTCGACTTTTGTTTGTTTAGGGTGGAAATACAAAAGAAAGAAAAAATGATGGAAAAGACGTGAGCAATGTGTGATAAAATAAAGGAAAAAACTTTTTTCCAGAACATATATGTAAAACAATTTATACTTCCTTGCCATCTATCTATCTATAACTATATATATCAAGATATCACATTCCATGAGCAAAGCAAGGGGAGAGAGGATAAAATGGTTAATTTAACATATGATCACTTAATTCTATTCACCATATCATAGAAAATTATAAATTAATTTATCACATCAAAGTAAGTAATTAAATTACCCACTATAATAGTAAGTCATAGGCCTGCTTCGAATCCATTTTTCACATCCAAAATTTGGTATTTATCTTTTATTTATTAATTATTGCATATTATTTATTAAATGATCTTCTTAGTGTTCCATCTCTAATATTTGTCAACCTGTGTTCGCCAAGTAAACTAGTGGATATTACAATTAATATTCTCAATATAGAAGTCGTGAAGAAAAATAATTGGATGTGAAAAAGTAATGTATATAACAAAATTAGGAGCTTTTTTGAATACAAGCTATTAATTTTGTTGAATGACAAAATTCAACCTCAATTAGAACTATGGTCGGACGGAGGCCATTGGTCTTGGTGAGTACTTTTAAAGTTTTCCAGTTCAATTTTCCATTAATTTTGGCCTTCGTTTTCTTGATGAAATGATAATTTTGGTTTCAAACGAAGCTCTTATCAATGCATATTTCTTGTTTTGTTTTTACTGCATAATTATTTGACAAACAATTAAATATTGCAGTTTGATAAGCCCATCTGGTATGACAGATCACCTAGAATATATTGATTGATGAATATACTGTATGACTATGTATATATAAGCACGTTTTGTCTCCAAGTGTCATAAATATTGCAAAGGACCTTGATGTTTTAGACTTCAATGTCATACAAGATGGGTGATTTGTGTGGTGATTAATTTTTTGCTAAAACTGATTATGGAAGGGCATGGTTCTTCTATGTGTTCCTTCTACTACTGTTGCGGAATAATAAATGTAGAAAGTAAAGAACACGTGTATTTTTACGTGGAAAACACCCGGCTCAAAAGGTGAAAAAACCACGACCTACTACTCAGTAGGATTTCTCCCAACACTTCAATAAATCACTGAGCCTAACAGTATTTACAAATCTCTTTGTAAACCTAAGGATTACCTCTAATCCCGTTGTAGCAACCAACCTCTAATTGTTGCGACAATTTCAAGTTAACTCTAACTTGAATACTCAAAGTACCTATTACAATTGCTTCTAAATAAAACTGAAAGGTACAATATAGAACACCTACTACAATTGAACTAAAAATAAAGAAAGACACATAAAACTCTTTATGGAGCTGGTTCTTCAATCTGGTTCATGTAGCTTCAGGTTTGCACACTTAAATCACACACGAATGGCTTGAAAAAAGCCTTGCTATTTTGCTCTCAATTCACGTTTAACTTTTGCATTTTTGTGCAACACGTGTAATGTGAGAACACCCTGCAATTTATAGAGTTAATAGATGAAGAAATAACTAGAGTTCTGATACAACTCTTCCTTGGTGGAAGAGTTCTAGTTGATCTCAACTTCTAACTCCTTCCCTATCTCGGATAATGTTCTCTTTGAGTAAGGAGTCCTTCTCCTTATCAATTATTCAACCTTTTCGATCAGGAGATATTAAATATACCAAGTTAAGCCTATCTCCTTCACGTGCATCCCACATGCTCGAATCTGCCCGTTTTTGTGCACCTGAGGGATGGACCTGGTTCATGCCTGAGCTTCCTTTGTCAATCTTCAAAACTAACCTTCACTTAGGCCAACAAATTCCCCCTTTTTGATAATGACAAACTCTGTGCTTTTCATAAGTTTAGGCCCTGTTTCAACTTAGCTCAACATCAATACAATGTTGACAAACTCTGTGCTTTTCATAAGCTTAGGCCCTGTTTCAACCTAGCTCAACATCAATACAATGTTAGAAATATTTTTCCTTTTTATCACTTATCATCAAGGACCAGGTACATTAGGTTATAAACATCACTATTCAAAGTATAAAGCAAAACCTTTTTCTCCCTTTTGGCATCATCGAAAAGTTACATAAAATATGAGATAACCAGATTTTAAAACTTACTCATGGTCACTAGGGCTACTTCAAATACAATCATGGATTAATCATCATACATCAATTGAAGAATTTTAACCATTAAAGAAATATAAACAAGTAGTTAAAGCAAAATACAATGAATTTCATTGATGATTGATAAGATTCTACCACAGAGCATAAGAAGAAATAAAAATACTGGAAACATGAGCAAAAACAACAAAAAATCCCGAATTGGGTCACTGGTTGATCTACACTAGGCTAGGAGGCTTAAGGCTGGGAAGAACTAGGTGCTTGGTTTTTTACTTGGAGGATTTTCAGCATATCTTGAAGAATGCTATCATACTTCTCTTTTTCTCTTGCCCAGCTCAGTTTTGAGAACATCTCTCTCAGTTTCCACCTCAACCAACCTCTTTTTCAGTCTTTCAATCTCAGCATCCTTAGCCCCACTTTCTTGTACCAAGACTCTGACGTTGCTATTCACTGGTACCTTTAGGATGAACTAGGTTCTTTAGGAGTGACATTGACTTCATAATCACAAGCAAGCATAGTATTAACCCAAAAATGATCCATGCTTGTACTAACCTCTCACTTTTTCATAGGTACATTGAAATATGCACGCACAGTTGTGAGAATGAAGCCATAGGGAATGGTATGAGTTTTGGTGCCATTGATAACTCTATCAAGAAACTGGATTGTAAGCACGTGATTTTTGCCCTATATGAGAATTACTCCCAAAAAATTCAAAATCAAATGATTTTTCCTTGGTGTGCAATTTTGAGTATTTTTGTGATATTTTTGGATAATTATTTTTCTGTGTTTGCTTATTTGCTAAATTAATAAAAAATACAAAAAATATGTTGCATTTTGCATGTAGGATTTGATTCTACAATTGTTAGTAATTAAATTTGTTTTACAAAAATTTAAAAATTACAAAAATAGGCATTGTTTGCATTTTTAGCATTTTATGTCCAAATATACAATTTTATGCTTAATTATTATTTAATTGTGCATTAATTGTTATTGGGAGTTAATTTGTGCTTTTATAACTTAATTTAGTTCTTAATAATAGTTTAAGTATTTTTATAATTTAGTTTTAGAGAAATAAAAGAAGAAAAGAGAGCGGAAATATAAAGAAAGTCGGAATTGGGCCTCTTCTTCAAATTTAAGCCACAAGCCCAAAAAATGGCCCAATCTTCCCTACGACCCAGTCCATTTCGAACTGGGTCAACCCAGTCCATAACCCAAAAAGACCCAAACCCCTTTGTCTTACATTTTACAAAAAAACAAAGCAAAAATTAAAAGAAGAAAACCCTAAAGACTAAGGGATCCCCCCCCCCTCTTTCTTTCTTCTTCTTCCTCAAGCTTCAAGAAAGCCAACAATGGCCACCCTATCTTCTTCCTCTTCAAAACCTCTCCGGCGATCCTCCATTAAATCCGACCACCCATGGCTACATCGTCTTTATCTCCTTCTTCTTCGTCCAAATTCCCTAGCCCTATCCGCCATTGATGAGGCTCGTCGAGCTCAAGCTTGAGCTTGACGTCTATGGCTGACCATGTTGCTTCTTTTCCTCCTTACGAGCACGTCGAGCTACTGTTGTGGTTGCTTAGATCTTTTCCGTCCAAACACCACCTCCGAACGACCCCCAGCCACGCCGGAACAACACAAAACGAACCAAGATGCCATGGATGTCCGCTCACGCATCTGCTACTGCTGCGTTCCATTTTCTTCTGCCTTCTACTACGTCCAACCATGGACGAGCTTCGACGTCGACCATGTCGTCGTCCATTGCTGTCCGCGACTGCTGCTGCTCGCTGCTCCGGCTTGCTTCCGCTTCTCGTCGTTTTCAGCTGGGTTGAAGCTGCGGACTGCTGCTCCTTTCCTTCCGTCTTCTTCGTTTTGGTCGAGGCTCGTCAAGTTCGTTGTTTGTTTGGTCGTTGTTCGTCGTTTCAATCCGGTTAGTAGTTTTTGAATTTTATTTTGTCCGTTATTTTGTTTTGATATTTTTCGAATCTAAAATCGGCGAATGTTTGCTTTGTTCATGTCTATGGTTAGATATTTGATTTTTTGGTTTTGTTCATGTTCATGTTGTTTGTTAAATTAATTTTCAGATTTCAAAATAGAAGTTTAATTAGTTGTTTTCATATTCATTTCATGTTTGTATTATTGTTTAAGTGAATATTTGTTAGTATGATGTTTGTTAGATTCAAATTGAAATTTAATTAACTATTTCTTCAATTTGTTTCATGAGTTTATGTATTGTTAGAAATTGTTAATATTGTTAAGTTTAAGTTCATAATTGTTTATTCGTCGATCTTGTTATTTGTCTAAAAAGAATTTAGTTGTGTTAAAGGAAATATATTGATTTAATCGTTTTAATCCGTCATGTTTGTTGTGTTAAAATAGATTCATTCGTGTTCATACTTTGTTTGGATGATCTTGAATCCGAATTTTTGTATAATTTGATCTCTTGTTTATCATCTATGATTATTTCTTGAATTTGTCTCATAATCTTATTTAAAGTTTAATATAGGAATTGTTGGTTGTAATGTTGTTAGAGTTGATTTTAAGTTCAATATGATTGAATTTAGAAATCTTTATACTTTGTTTGTTGTTGTTGTTGAATCCGAAAATAGGATTGTTTGTTGCTAAAATATTGTTCAATCAAATTTTAGTTGTTCTTTGTTGTTCAATTTGTGTTCATGTGATTTGTTGTTGAAATGTTGTTAAAATCATGTTCATGTGATATTGTTGTTATGATGTTCATCCGTGTTCATATTGTTGTTTGAACATTGTTAGAAATTGATCATATTGTCTATATTTTGGTTAAGTTTGATTAATTGATGTGTTATAGCTGATGGGTAGTTTGGTAAATTTGTAATACGTTCAGGGGTAGTTTGGTAATTTCAGTAAGGTCGGAAGGGGTAGTTTAGGAATTGTACATTTTGTAATTGTTTATTTGAAGCATGGGGGACAAAATGAAATGGGGTGGGTTGTGATATGATTATTTAATATAAAGGGGGGACAAGATTTAATTTAAAGGGGAATCTTGCATTATTTTAAATGAAGCATGGGGGACAAAATATAATGGGGTGGTGTGATATGTTTATTTAATGTAATGGGGATGAGTGGAAAGATAATGGGTTGGGTAGAGAAAAAGTATGGATTTTAATTAATTGAAAGGTTTATGGGATGAGTTATAAGAAGAAGTCTTGAACACAAGACAAATAGACAGAGAAGAGATACGAGAAAAAATACACACACAGATAGAGAGAAAAAACAGACAGAGAATAGAAGAGAGAAAAATTCCGAAAAAATATTTAAGCTTTCAAAATAAAAATAAAAGCTAAAAAATCTACTTTCTTTCTTTGTTTGAAATTAGTATTAATGGTTGTTGTTTCATTTAAAGCTTAAAGCTTTTGTTTTTGGGATTACTACTCCACCGGTCTGTTACTGGGTTGTTACTGTTGCTGGGCAGTTGTTGCTGTTGTACTGTTATTACTGCTGCTGATTTTCATCTTCATTTTCTTTTGCTTCCAATATCAGGTACATATCTTTTAAACTCATGTTGTGAAGAGCTTCAACATGGCAAGTAAATGAAGTTTGGAATTATAAGGATGTCTTCTACTCATTTAAATTTTATTAGTTTAAGTTTCAGTTTTGTTTTAGTTGGTTAATATAGTATTAAATCAATTGGTAGATTAGTTCTCTTTCTTAATAACAAATGGCTTAGTTATTTTAGGAACGCGATCAACTCATTTCTTTTAATATATGAAATAATGTCAATGATTTTTTACAAAATATAGAGTTAGTGTTTGCAAATATTCGCATAGGCAGAATATAAGAATTGGTTTATTTATCTCAAACCCAATCTTCGTAAGCAAAATTAACCAAACAATTATAACCTCGGACTAAAAACAAGTGGTGTAAAAGAAGGATGAGATTTATAGATTGTAACTTTTTAAGTCAAAAAATGTGTAAATAGCGTTTGCTCCAAATATAACAATGAAAAATCTTCAAAAAAATATTACTTCATTTATTAAATCAATTGTTTTCCTAAGTTTTATACGCAATTCGCTTTTTGGGTAGATAAATATTGTATTTACCATAAAAATGGTAGTATTAATCACACGTTGTTTATTTTTATTTTATTTTTATTTTACTCTTTAAACTCATGGTTTTTGAGGAATATAATTCACACGTAAAAATATAATTTGCGGTCAACACTTAATGAATTGTGAATTCTTTTCAAGGAATTTAGAGGCATCTCAAATAGTGATTTCTCATGACTCTTACATTTAAAAATAGATGGATGCAATAAACATTTGTAGAGAATTTATATTACTGTCAAGAATATTTGCATAATTAAGGATGCGTTCGCGTGACTTGATTATACTTCTAAAGGCGATTCGGATTATGCGTTCGCGCAACTTCGAGCAAATTTTTAATAAAAAGGGGTTCTTCGGAGATCATCAATATTAATTTCATATAACCCGAGATGTGCAGTTCACTATTTAATCATACAAGAGCGACAGACGTTCTTAATTTTATTTAAGCACAATTTCGAACTTAAGTCTATTTTTATAATAATAAAAAAAATTCGAAATAAAATAATAATTATATTATCAATATCATTGTGTACACGTGCGCGTGACACAACTCCGCATGTTTTAAAAAATATAATTTATAACACGAATATACGTACGCGTGATTCGATTCAAAGAAGGGTCTTTAAATCTAAATAGAAGCGGTAACAATAAAATCATGCAATAAAAATGTATTTAACAAATCAAAATAATCAAGCCGAATATAACAGTTGAGCGACCGTGCTAGAACCACGGAACTCGGGAATGCCTAACACCTTCTCCCGGGTTAACAGAATTCCTTATCCGGATTTCTGGTGCGCAGACTGTTAAATAGACAGAGTCATATTCTCCTCGATTCAGGGATTAAAACCGGTGACTTGGGACGCCTTAAAATTCCCAGGTGGCGACTCTGAAACAAACAAACAAATCCCGTTTCGACTGTCCTTTAATTGGAGAAAACTCCCCTTGTACCCTCTCGGGTATGTAAAAAGGAGGTGCGACAGGATTATAGCTTTCAGTCACTGTCTTCTGCGGGTCTGCGAGGGTTTCCTCTACAGATGAACCAGGTTCATCTCCCCAAACAACCATTGCACCTGCATCTTTGGTTAAACTCACATGAGTGGGTGAAGAATCAGTCACTCTTGTCCCCTTTCCCCTCACATTACTCCTACCACCCTTGCTCTTTTTTTTTTCTTTTTACCACCAACTTCTCCAGATTCTGTTGTCTCACCACCTGCTATAGATCCTACAAATCTATTTTTCATATTAGCAGCAACTTTAGAAATTGTCTCAGGAGAAACTTTAGAATCAAAAGATACATGTTCAGTTTCGGAAGAACCACTTTCTTCCCCTTGAGCAGCAGACCTAAAAGAATCTAGCTAGTTTAATAAGGTCAGAAGTTTTGAACGTAACTGGTTCACTTGTAACGGATAAGTTCAAAAGAACTTTGGTATTTGGTAGGACTCTGCCCATGATCCAAATATAGTTATTTCAAATTATGCAGAGTGTAGAAAACATACCATGTTATCTTGATGAACCAGGTTCTTCACTGATAATTCTCTCGTGTAAGTCTAAATTTGCCAAAATAGAGAAAATATCATTAGAGATTAATGAGTCATTTTAACACATGGAACAAGAGTATACTATGAAAAGTATAAGATTGAGCAGGATTTAATCTAATTATACACAGTTTACAGACTTTCTAACCAAATATTTTTTTCAATTTTTCATTTTTTTCGTTTAACCTTGAACCGGTCCTTTTAGGTGATCTTAATCATCCCTAATTCCAACATGTTCCTCTCAAAGTGATATCTACTTAAGGCTTTTGTGAAGATGTCAAGAATTTGCTTGTCAGTAGCACAAAACTCCACAGTGATCAAGTTTTTCTCATAGTTGTCCCTCAAAAAATGGTGCCTAACATTTATGTGCTTAGTTCTGTTATTATGAACCGGGTTCTTTATCATACTAATAGCACTAGTGTTATCACAAAAAATAGGGATGCAACCAACATCAATTCCAAAGTCCAATAATTACTGTTTGATCCACAGCAATTGAGCACAACATGAAGCAACAGCAACATACTTCGCTTCAGTAGTAGATAAGGCCACTAAATTTTGTTTTTGGTAGCCCTTGACACAAGACATGAACCAAGGAAGTGTGTCATACCTGAGGTGCTCTTCCTATTCACAAGAAAACATGCATAATCAGCGTCAGCATATCTCATTAGGTTAAAATTAGTACCTTTTGGATACCAAAGGCAAAGGTCAGTGGTGTCTTTCAAGTATCTCAATATTCTCTTGACACCGGTCAAGTGGGACTTCTTTAGATTTTCCTGAAATCAAGCACAAAGACCTATACTAAAAACAATGTCAGATCTGCTAGCAGTAAGATACAAAAGAGAACCAAACATTCCCCTATACAACGTCTGATCAATAGATGAACCAGGTTCATCTATATCCAATTTCATGGATGTTGCAATAGGAGTGTCAATTTCTTTGAATGCTCCTTCCTTCCTGGTTTTGTTACTGAGGAATAAGCTCATGGACATGTTCCCTCTAGGTTTAAGGATCATTTCCTCTCTAGTCAGTTCCCCCTATCATATTGCCCCGGGTGGAAGGACCTGTTTCATCACCTATTCCTTCATGTGATGCATCTCCAGGCTGGACTGTGGTTTCACCATTTGAATTTCTTATCAGCACAATCTCTTCATTATTTTGTTCCTTCCTCTCAAAAAGAATGTTAGTTTTTAAAAAAAAATAACATATACATTTTTTCTACACACATAGTTCTTTTACTGTATATCTTATAAGCTTTACTATGTGAAGAATATCCCAAGAATACTCCCTCATCACTTCTGAGATCATACTTACCTAGGGAGTTTTTGCCATTATTGTACACAAAGCACTTGCATCCAAATGCTCTAAGATGAGATATATTTAGCTTTCTCCATTTAAGTGACTCATATGGAATATTCTTAACAAGAGGTCTAGTCATGCAATTCATGATGTAGCATGTGTTCACAGCTTCTGCCGAGAAGTTATGAGGCAATTTACTAACAAGTAGCATAGTCCTAGCCATTTCCTCTAATGTCCTATACTTTCTTTAAACTACTCCATTTTGTTGTAGAGTCCTAGGAATAGAAAAATTATGATCTACGCCATGCTCATCACAAAATTCAGTAAACTTAGCATTTTTAAATTCAGTTCCATGATCAGACCTAATTGATGCAAGTTGATTACCTAGTTGTTTCTAAGTTTTTCTAACAAAAGAAGTAAACATGTCAAATGCTTCATCTTTAGATGTTAATAACAATGTCTAAGTAAACCTAGAGTAATCATCAACAAGCACCATAACATATCTCTTACTACCTCTGCTCAGAGTTCTTATTGGTCCACAAAGATTCATATGGACCAGTTCCATCGTTCTTGTGGTACTTACCATTTTCTTGATTTTAAAAGAGGATCTTACATGTTTCCCCCTTGTACAAGCCTCACAAACTTTATCTTCCTTGAACTTAATCTTAGGTAGTCCTATCACCAAGTCTTTGATGACTGTCACACCTCCTTTTTCCGCGCCCGCGGGGCGCAGGGAGTTTTTTCCAATTAAAGGACAATCGAAACGGGATTTATTTGTTTATTTCAGAGTCGCCACTTGGGAGATTTAGGGTGTCCCAAGTCACCAGTTTTAATCCCGAATCGAGGAAAAGAATGACTCTATATTACAGTCTGCATACCAGAAATCTAGATAAGGAATTCTGTTAACCCGGGAGAAGGTGTTAGGCATTCCCGAGTTCCGTGGTTCTAGCACGGTCGCTCAACTGTTATATTTGGCTTATTTATCTGATTTTTAATATAATATGAACTTATGTGCAAATTTATCTTTTAACCGCTTTATTATTATTGTTTTTATAAGAATGTGAACATCGCTTAAAATATATCTTTGGACTGTGTCACACGAAATGCACCCACAATCCGAAACATATTTTATTTGATGTTTTAGGATTTGGATTTGGGTCGCATGAAATGCGCACCCGAGCTTAAGAAAGTAAATTATTAAACACGCGCCTAAAGAGACTATCGCGTTATTATTTTGCGGAGGCCGCGAAATTCGCTAAACGACCCTCCTGAATTCTAAGTAATTTTAAACAAGTATTTACTGAGGGCCCCGCAATTTGTATTTTTATTCGGCGAGGCTCATCTCATTCTTATTTTTTAAAGAATTTGCAACGTCATGGAAATGCATCTCGGGCCACGCCACAATCAATGCGCCCGTGACTAGAGACATATTTCGACTTCGTTGAGATTTGGATTTGGGTCACATAAATGTGCACCCGAGCTTAGGGAGATAACATTATTAAAGGCGCGCCTAAAACAACTAGCGCATTACTATTTTGGGGTAGGGCCGTGAAATTTGCTAAACGACCCATCCCGGAATCTAAGCATTTAATACATATACTTTGTGAGGGCCCCGCAATTTGTCCCTTTTATTTGGCGAGGCTCGTCTCATTTTATTTTTATTATTATTATTTTTATTCATTTTTTTTTGTAATTATTTATTTATTTTTAAAGGATGCCATTTCTACGCCTTTAACAATACTAAAACTTACGGCCTCCGTACAACTAAAATCTCATAACTTGTCAAGATTTAATAAAAGAAGTTAGGCGAATGAGTGTTTCGGGCGTAGTAACAACAGGTACTAATACTAATTTTGTCCAAATAAACTAAGACAATAATAACATAACACATTGAACGTAAATAATAACAATACTAATCTTGGGACTACTGATACAACTAAATCAAATGACATCAAGTAATCAATAATAACATAACACAAAAATGAACTAAAATGCATACGGTAAAACATAAGCAGAAAATTATCATATCAATTGATATATTGCAACTTCAAACATTGAACGTAAAATTTCTTTAATCCAATACATCGAGGCTTAACTAACCTGAATAAACAGAAATGCATGGAGCCATGGACCGAACCTCAACATCGACTTCAACGAACAACCGCGACCGGGAAACCATAGAAAAGGTTATCGAAGCTCGGACGGAATAGCTCGCGCCAGAAACTCGAACACGAACGGACTAACAATGAGTCATGGCTACAACTGACTTTTCCAGGCGGTCATTTGGGCGTGGGGGAGCTGAACGGAACAGCAGCGAGGGCCGGATTCAATGGAGGATCGTCGGACTAATTTTTTTTGTTACGACGAGGGAGAAGAAATGGCCGGGGGCTGGTGGTTTGGACGTAGCGTCGACGGGCAGTGATGAACCCGAACCACAGCAGCAGTGGCTGCTGCTCGAACAACGCAACAATGGTGACAGCAGTAGGGTTGACGAGCAGTAGGGTTTGTTGGCTGAGGAGGAGAGGTTGTTTGACGATGAGGGAGTGAAGCTGTTGGTCGTGGACGTGAGGGAGTGGAGGGCTACTGACGTTTTGACGATGCTACTTGCCGGACTGGTTTGGGTGGAGCTGGAGCTCGTGGCGGATGGCAATGGTGGTTGACGGAGGTGCGACTGGTTCGTGATGGAGGTTGTCTTTGTTGGTTGTTATGGCGTTCGGACAGTGGGTCGGGGGCAGCGACGACGACGGTGGAGTATGATCGTTTGAGCAGTGGTCGACGGACTGGTTGCGAGATGAGGAAGACGATGGCGAACGATGGTCGACGGGTGCGAAGGAGTGAATGTCGCAGCTGGTTTTTTGGTCGTTCGGACAGTAGGGGTGTGGGCAGTGGTGTTGAGGCGTTGGGGAAGGGAGGTCCGACTGGTTGGGGTGATGGTTATGGCGTGGAGGTGACGGGGGGGTTTAATGGTGGTGTTCCGGCGAGGGGGAAGTGACGGGGTGGTGGTGTCCGGTAGGGTTTTCTCTTCTTCTTCTTTGTGAAGAAGAAGATGAACAGTGAGCAAAAGGAATTTTTTCCGTTTTTTCTTTTTTCCTGACCAAAATCCCAAAAGTCCGTTGCCCCCCTTTTTTTTTCAAAAAAAAATCCCTTCCGAAAATTTTTCAGTCCCCCTTTTCAAAGTTTTGTCCGTGTATTTGTATAGTCTCTGCCCAGAAAAATGAGCCCCACGCGTGGTGGGGTTCGAGGCATATGTCCCCCACGCGTGGTGGGGTTCCCCACGTGTCCTGGACACGGTTTATTATGGGCTAGGTCCGAAAATTAGGCCTAAAACCGGGTAGTTTAAACCCGAATATTATTCTTTTGCCAGGACCCGAGAAATAGGAACACGTTGCTTAACTAGTCCTATGTAAGCAAAATAACTACCAAAAATAAGACTAGTATTTAAACAAAACTATATCTTTTTTGAATATTTTTTCAAGATTTAAAATAGCTACAAAATATTAATGAAACTATTTTTTTTGTAATTTTCGTTTTAAATATTAAGATAAAATATGAGGTAATATTTTTGTATTTTTCAAAGTTAAAATGACTATAAAACTTTAATAGAATTATTATTTTTGTATTTTTTCGAAATTATACAAGGTATAAAAATAAAGTGCAATTTTTGTATTTTTCAAGTTTATGAGAAATACATAAACTAAAATTTATATATATATTTTTGAAATTTTCTTTTTGCAACGAAATAAAGTAAAAATAGTTAAAATAGCTATACTAGACCCAATTTCACATATTCACGCTAAAAATGTGAAAATTCTCGGGGAGGGTCAAAAATCACGTGCTTACAGCTGCCCCTCTTTGACTGGAAACACGAAGAGTTTTCCGACAAAGAACGACTGGACGTGTTTTTGACCCGACCATTACTTGGACGGACTACACTTAAGGAAAGGGAGGGAATGTGACCGAGCCCTGGTACCTGAGCTGCCTACATATCCTTGGTTATACAGGAATCAGGCCACGTGTAGTTCGGAAATGAGAGAGATGGTAGAGTGTACCGAGGTGAAGAGCCGATCGAGGTGCCGTTCCGTTGAGGTTCCGGTCCGCGGTCCTGTCATTACAACAAAAATGAAAACTGAAAAAGACTAACTAAGTCTATCAGCTACTAGTTACAAGGATTCCTATCTCTTAAGTCTTCTGAAACTTGGTCTTGAGTCTTGAATGGTGCTTCATACAGACTTTTGGACTTGAACCTTGATACTTGCTAGTTGTAGGCGCTAGTTCTTGAGCAGATCACATTTGTTCTCCACATCCGTGCTTCGGATTCATTCATTTTTCTCTTTTTCTTTTTCTTCTTCTTTTTTTTTTTTTTTTTTTTTTTTTTTGTGACTAGCTTTTGTTGACCCTCTCAGACTGTTGACTCGCATTCTTGGGGCGAGATTCTTGTTGCTTCTATCTTGGATTGAGTGCTGGGGATTTTTGTTGTAATCCTTCTGCTCTCCAGTGGGTCACTGCTTGATTTTGAAAAATGTTTTCTCCGTTCTACAGGCGGGTCCCTGACAATCAAAACAAACAAAACAAACAAAATTTCCTAACCCAGTTTGTACTGGGAAGGTTTGTGAGTCGTTAGCAAAATTGTAACTCACTTACACTACTGATGCAATGATGAGAGTAAACTAAAGACTAGGCTAGGATGTGCATCTCCTAGGAGTAAAACCAAAACTCTTGCTAGCAAATGTGTCTGCTAAAATAAAAACCTCAATGACTCAAACTAGAAAGTGTGTCTTCTATGGTTGAATCGGACTGAGCTAAACTAGGAAGTGCGTCTCCTAAGGGTGAAAACTTCAGTGATTAGAAACTAGGAAGTGCGCCTCCTATGAATAAAATCTCGATTAGGAAGTGCGTCTCCTACGGGTAAACTTCAAATGAATCTGGACTAGGAATGGTGTCTCCTATGGTAGAACTTAAAATGAATCAAATTAGGAAGTGCATCTCCTACTGGTGAAGCTTGCTTAGGAAGTGCGTCTCCTATTGGGAAAACTGTTCTTAGGAAGTGCGTCTCCTACTGGGTAAAACTTGCTTAGGAAGTGCGTCTCCTACTGGTGAAATATTTTTAGGAAGTGCGTCTCCTATTGGTGAAACTGAACTTAGGAAGTGCGTCTCCTATGGGTGAAATGAACTTAGGAAGTGCGTCTCCTATGGTGAAACTGAACTTTAGGGAGTGCGTCTCCTATGGTGAAACTGACTTAGGAAGTGCGTCTCCTATGGGTGAAATGAACTTAGGAAGTGCGTCTCCTACTGGTGAAACTTATCTTAGGAAGTGCGTCTCCTACTGATAAAACTGACTTAGGAAGTGCGTCTCCTACTGGTGAAACTTGCTTAGGAAGTGCGTCTCCTACTGGTGAAACTGAAACTTAGGAAGTGCGTCTCCTATTGGTGAAACTGAAACTTAGGAAGTGCGTCTCCTATTGGTGAAACTGAAACTAGGAAGTGCGTCTCCTATTGGTGAAACTTATCTTAGGAAGTGCGTCTCCTACTGATAAAACTTGCTTAGGAAGTGCGTCTCCTACTGGTGAAACTTTCTTAGGAAGTGCGTCTCCTACTGGTGAAACTTGCTTAGGAAGTGTGTCTCCTACTGGTAAAACTTGCTTAGGAAGTGCGTCTCCTACTGGTGAAACTTTCTTAGGAAGTGCGTCTCCTACTGGTGAAACTTATCTTAGGAAGTGCGTCTCCTACTGATAAAACTTGCTTAGGAAGTGCGTCTCCTACTGGTGAAACTTGCTTAGGAAGTGCGTCTCCTACTGGTGAAACTTGCTTAGGAAGTGCGTCTCCTACTGGTGAAACTTGCTTAGGAAGTGCGTCTCCTATTGGTGAAACTTGCTTTAGGAAGTGCGTCTCCTATAGTGAAACTGAACTTTAGGAAGTGCGTCTCCTACTGGTGAAACTTATCTTAGGAAGTGCGTCTCCTACTGATAAAACTTGCTTAGGAAGTGCGTCTCCTACTGGTGAAACTTGCTTAGGAAGTGCGTCTCCTACTGGTGAAACTTGCTTAGGAAGTGCGTCTCCTACTGGTGAAACTTGCTTAGGAAGTGCGTCTCCTATTGGTGAAACTTGCTTTAGGAAGTGCGTCTCCTATAGTGAAACTGAACTTTAGGAAGTGCGTCTCCTATTGGTGAAACTGAACTTTGAGGAAGTGCGTCTCCTGGGGTACAATAAACTTAGGAAGTGCGTCTCCTATGGGTACAATAAACTTAGGAAGTGCGTCTCCTATTGGGAAAAACTGTTCTTAGGAAGTGCGTCTCCTACTGGGTGAAACTTTTCTTAGGAAGTGCGTCTCCTATTGGTACAATGGATCTAGGAAGTGCGTCTCCTATTGGTAAAACTTAGCTTAGGAAGTGCGTCTCCTATTGGTGAAATCAACTTAGGAAGTGCGTCTCCTATTGGTGAACCTATTCTTAGGAAGTGCGTCTCCTAATGGTAAAACTGAACTTAGGAAGTGCGTCTCCTATTGGTAGAACTAAACTTAGGAAGTGCGTCTCCTATGGGTGAAATGAACTTAGGAAGTGCGTCTCCTATGGTGAAACTGAACTTTAGGAAGTGCGTCTCCTATGGTGAAACTGACTTAGGAAGTGCGTCTCCTATGGGCGAAACTGAAACAAACCTGGGAGGAAATGCGTCTCCTATGGGTGAAACTAAACAAACTTAGGAGGAAATGCATCTCCTATGGGTAAAGACGTGGAATGTATGCCTCTATTATCTGGGCGGGCTCCCAATTTCAACACTTAAAATAAAAGACTGAATGTATGCCTCTATTATCTGGGCGGGCTCCCAATTTCAACACTTAAAATAAAAGACTGAATGTATGCCTCTATTATCTGGGCGGGCTCCCAATTTCAACACTTGAAAGTAAAAAAAGACTGAAATGTATTCCTCTCGTTATACAGGTGGGCGCCTGGTTTCAACACTTAAAAAAAAGACAGAAATGTATTCCTCTCGTTATTCAGGTGGGCGCCTGTCTTCAAAACTTAAAATAAAAAGACTGAAACCAACATATCCTATTTGAGGGCGGATGAACCCGACATATCCTATTTGAGGGCGGATGAACCCGACAGATCCTATTTGAGGGCGGATGAACCCAACAGATCCTATTTGAGGGCGGATGAACCCGGCAGATCCTATTTGAGGGCGGATGAGCCCAACATATCCTATTTGAGGGCGGATTAACCCGACAGATCCTATTTGAGGGCGGATTAACCCAACAGATCCTATTTGAGGGCGGATGAACCCGACAGATCCTATTTGAGGGCGGATTAACCCGACATATCCTATTTGAGGGCGGATGAACCCGACATATCCTATTTGAGGGCGGATGAACCCAACAGATCCTATTTGAGGGCGGATTAACCCAACATATCCTATTTGAGGGCGGATGAACCCAACAGATCCTATTTGAGGGCGGATGAACCCGACAGATCCTATTTGAGGGCGGATAAACCCAACAGATCCTATTTGAGGGCGGATGAACCCAACAGATCCTATTTGAGGGCGGATGAACCCAACAGATCCTATTTGAGGGCGGATGAACCCAACAGATCCTATTTGAGGGCGGATGAACCCAACAGATCCTATTTGAGGGCGGATGAACCCGAAATATCTTTAAGACTTGAAAATGTCTTACCTCGAATACTTGCTGGGGATTGGGATGAATTTTCCTTTTCTACCTTCCCCAAATTTTTATTATTATTCTTTTTTTTTTATTATTCCTTTTTTGTTTTGTTTTTGCATAGCTTCTTCCTTCAAAGACTACCTCCCTTGATTTACTTACCTGTTGGGGGTAAAATGTTATCAGCTGGGGGTACCTGACTTCCAGAAAATTTTCTAAATGGAAGGAAAATTTTCTGCCCCAGTTTGATAATATCCCTTGTGGCACGCAGCTCTGGCATCAATGCCCTTCCTTTACCTGTTTCAAATCAAACAAAATTGTTAGTTTAAAACATGGTGGTTGGTTGTGATACTCCTACTGGGATGGTGTTCCCTTTCTCCCTCCTTGCTCTGTGTTGCACAACTTGTTGGGGATGATATTATGTGTTGGGGATAATCCCTTCCTGCTGGAGATATCCCTCTTCTTTTGTGGCATAGCTCGGAAACTGGCATTTTTCCGACCTTTTAGTCTAGTATGGATTTCGCCAAATCATGCTCGCCGCTCTCCTTGCTCTGTTCATGGGCCTTGGCCTTTGAGGTTTATAACCTTGGTTTTGGCAAGGATATCTCTATTGACGCTCGTCAATCCTTTTGTCAATTCCCTTTGCTGGGGATATCTTTTTTGACACTGGCCTCGCGCTTGTTCCTTGCTGACTATACCATTTGGATATACTAGTCAGATCTCATCTTGGAAAGCTGATGGCATATTTTTGAAGTCATTTCATACTTGTTCTGACCGGACAGACTCTATTGGGGAAATTTTTTGTGAAAGGAGAAAAACAACAGAAACAAAATAAAAGACAAAGGACACGATGACTCTTTTATAAAAGAAACTATAAATAAAAACCTATCAAACGCAGATACCGACTCTAATGGCCATGACATGCGTATGTGGCCTATCCTCTGCCGTCAATCATCTTTCAAGATCTTCAATTGGCGATTCCCCATCTGATTCTCAATCTTATTCGACTTGTAGTGCCCGAAGGGTTTTCACTATCAAGTCTCTCTCATTTTTGGGTTCTTCTCTCAGCTTTCATCGCCTTATGGTGCCTGTGAAGGTTTTCACCAATAAGACTCTCTCGTTTTATGTCTCTCTCCAGCTGGGGATTTGGAGTGTTGCCGGTATGACTCTTTCTGTTGGAGATTAGAGTCCTTTCTGCTGTGGAACAGAATGTTATGTGCGCCGGTAAGACTCTTCATTTGTCTGACTTGGCATCTTTTGAAGACTGGTCAGAAGGTCTTTCTTTGGACCGTAATGTGGGTTTTGGATAGGGCTAGAAAGAAAGGGTATAAAAGGCTCAAAAATGCATTAATTTTGGGTTATTAGTTACAACCTTCGGAATTAGATTTATTCACAATAAACGCAACATTTGCCCCAGTTTCTTGCTTGGGGATATTTTAATTGATTTTTTTTTTTTTTTTTCATTTTCAAAACTATGACCGAGCCGTGAAGCGCCTACGTATCCTCTTTGAGGAATCAGGTCAAACGTAGTTCCCAATTCCTCTTTTTCATTTGACTTTCTTTTTTTCGTTATCATTTTTCTTTTCTCATTTTCTTTCTCTTTTTTCTTCTATTCTTCTTTTCCCATTTTGTTGTTTTCTTTTCTTTCTTTTCTCTTACCTGCCATGCTCGTGTATTTTATTCGTTGCTACTAATTCCGAACGAGGGGTATGAAAGAAAATAAATAAAGCTCAAAAGGGGTAACGAAGGATAAAGTGTTTGGGTAGCAGAACAAAATGCCTTCGTCATTCCAGTCTTCAAGACATGCCAAGTGCAAACAACACAATTAAACAATAGATTTATAGTCTCTTCCGATGGTGCTAGACTTGATAATTATATTCAACATCTGTTTGTTCATCTGTCACTTCTAAGCACCGCTGGGCGATACTCTCATTATCATGAACACCCTTCATGCCAATTTGGCGAATCTTGGTTTTAACGGTTTTTCTTCATATTTTACTTGCCCCAGTTCCACATGACTCGAGCTCCAAATAATCTCAAACCGTCCTTATTTTCTTTAAATGGTTTGATCGCCTTTCCAGGGTTTTATGATTAACTTTAAAGACTAGGCCCAAAGTGTGTGCGCATGTCATGTCCCTAGAATCGGCATTGAACGAAATGATAACACGACTAAACAAAAGGATGATTGGGAATAATCAAAGACCGGATTTTGCATTAGACTACCGGCGAAATGGTTTGAATAAAAAAACAAACAAAACAACCAGAATAAAATCCTAACACAAACTGGACAAAATTTAAACAAACTGCTATGACAAAATGGAAAGATAAGAAGGTTTGACACAGGACAAAATCCAAATTACAACCTTAATAATCCGGACAACAGAAATGACAACAAAATAAGCCACCACAAGCTTCTCTCTTGCTAACCAAGGAACGGAGCGTCCTCCCACTTTATCAAACTTGGCGTCTTAGCCACTGAGCTTCGCATTAGTATTGTCAGGACCATTGCCAGCTTCAATATCATCAACCTCCGTCAATAAGTTCCCAATAGGACTCGAATGCTTCCATCATCAGGCCTGATCCCCGCAGAGTGTGCATCAGGAGGTGCAAGTAAAGGATTCTGGGTGTCATTGTCCGGCTTACCACAAACCAACCACCTTAACTTATTCGCAAAACAAACAGGTTAGAATGGACTCAGTCGGTCCTCATTATTGACAACATCTTTTCTCTTTTTCTCTTTTTTCGATTTTTTTTTTCATTCTTTTTTTCATTTTTTTTTCATTTCTTTTTTCATTTCTTTTTTCATTTTTTTTTTCATTTCTTTTTTTCATTTCTTTTTTTGCTGTGGTCGAATCTTATGGAGATTGCCTACGTATCATGACCCCGCATGAATCAGACCTTGCGTAGTTCGGACCAATAAAAGATAAACAACACTAAACACATATTTTTTTTTAAATTTAAAACAAACTGGGTTTCAAGGATTTAAAGATTACCCACCAGCTTGAAAATTAAACAACCCGCATGTTCTAATCAAAAGATTGGTAGACTTAAAAAACAAAATTCCAGCTCCCTTTCTCTGTTCGACAAATGCAACCAAATGGTTATTTTTTGCAAATGTGGCCCCTTCCAATTTTCACATGAATTTTGAGGCCGGGGAGGATTATTTTGACACTTTAAAACTTGTCCATTCTTTTACGAAAATAACCTTTCGACAACTGAAAGATACTCTAAGGCTATTTCGGCAAGAACGGTTTAAGACGCGGCCGAAGCTGGCTCGGCTTATTATGACAAAATTCAAACGGTATTCACCTGACCGTCGACTCCTTTTTTCAAATTATAAGAAAAACTTGGTGTTGCAAAACACGGCCCTTCAGCGTCTCGGGGAGGAAGTTTTTTTAAGGTTGTGTGGGTCCATATCTCAAAATGACCCAAAGGTGGCTGTTTATGCCAAGTCAGCCTTCCGGCGTCCCTTTCGGGAACATTCGGCTATTTATGACAAAACAGCATCACCTGACTTATTTATAACTCTTTTTTATTGTTTTTCAAATTAGAAAAGTCAATATTGCAAACACGGCCTTTCAACGTCTCGGGGACGAATATTTTTAGGCTGTGGGGGTCAACTGGACCAAGTCTTAAAAGTGACCCAAAAGTGGCTGTTTATGCAAAGCCAGCCTTCCGGCGTCCCTTTCGGGAACATTCGGCTATGTCTTGATAAAACAGCGTCACCCGACTTCTTTATGAAATTTGACATATATATTTTTGCTATATTTTTTTTTGTAAAAAGGGGAAGTTACATCACTAGACTTATTTACGACAGAATAAAAATCTTTGACATGTTTGTTTTTCATTATCATTTGTTTTTTGGCTTTTTAGCAAAAGGGTGGGGTTGGACCCGATGAGGGTTGCCTACGTATCTCACATCCGGTGAGAATCAAACCCGCGTAGTTCGGGCAAACAAACTGTTTTTGAAAGGACCCTTTTCCATTTTCTATTCTTTTTTTTTATTATTATTTTCACAACAATCAAATAGACTATTACTCTATTATTTTTCATTTATAACAAACAAACGAATTAACGAAAAACATAAAACATTCCTTCTTTTTTTGAGAAGGTGGGGTTGGACCCGATGAGGGTTGCCTACGTATCTCACATCCGGTGAGAATCAAACCCGCGTAGTTCGGTCAAATAAGAATAAGTAGGCAAATAATAATAAGCAGATGAACTAACCCCTTTTTTTTTGAATTTTCGTTTAAAAGAACTACTTTAAAAGAAGCGAGGAAATATTATTTTTGATTGATTTTCTTTTTAAAAGAAAGACTAATATTTTTTGAATTTTCGTTTTTTTTTATTCTAAAGAAAAGAAGAAAATATTTTTGAATTTTACCTTCAATATAAGAAATGCTTCTAAACTGTTTTTTTTTTTGAACTTTGAATTTTCTAAAGAAGAATCAAAATATTTTCGGATTTTATATTTATCTATTTTATCTTTTTGAATTTTGAACTTTCTTTTGAAATTTTTTTTTGGATTATATATATACTTATTTTTGGAACAAATAATAAAATCACATTCAACGCCGGACTCTTTTTTATTTTACTATTTTCATTTTTATTTTGACATTTTCATAAACAGATAAACAAATAAAAACCCGTTTTAAAACAAAACCCCTTTTTTTTCATTTTTATGGCAAAACAAATATTTTCTTTTCTATATTTTTTTTTAAAAAAACAAGACAGAACAATGATGATTTTTTTTCTTTTCTTTAAATATAACAAACTAACAAGACATTTTTTCATTTTCAAAATTTCGGCAGAGTTTCGACTCTACTCGGACTTCTATGCTGTTATTTTCTCCTTTTTTCACGATTTTCTTATATGCGGAAAATGATGACAACATACAAAATCTTTTTGAATTTTCATGCTTTGTTTTTTATTTGTATTTTTATTTTTTATATTTATTATTTCTTTCAAAAATGTGGCATGGGAGACATAATGATTTCCAAGACTTCTTGGACTCCGCAAATGCTCCCCATGCGCTTTTCCCAACATATGAAGCGTGGGGGACATATGGGAATTCCAAGACTTCTTGGATTCCACAAATGTTCCCCATGTGCTTTCCCAAAAGCAAGCGTGGGGGACACAGGGAATTCCAAGGCTTCTTGGATTCCACAAATGTTCCCCATGCTTTGATTAAAATAACATCATGCTGGAAATGACCAAATGACCCACACGCCCTTGACTAAATACAACATGTAGCACATAGGATGCCGAAGACGGTCTATTATTTTCAGGTTGTTTGTCCTAGACGGACCCAACCCCTGTGTTGAGTCCCCTAAGTCAAATGCACATGATGCAAATAAACGTTCCTACTAGGGATCCGGCATGAGGCTTTGTTATACTAGGTTCAAAAACCTGGGTCGGTGTTCTAGACAGTGTACCCGAGCGGACAACTCGAGCTGAGGAAGGAGCTCCTTTCCGGGAACCAAAAGGCCAGCCGGCTTAGAAACTTTCCGAGCCTCTTTTATTTAGGGTATGACACTAACAGAATAGGGAGTCTCAACCAGTAAGCACATCCCCGGAGGTAAGAAGAGAAAGGTTTAGGCACAGTTTATATACAGTTCAAATAATATCAAAGCGGTAAAAGCAGCATTTAGCACATTAGGCTCAAAACATGTAATAATCAGATAATAAATAAAGCCAAATAATAATAATTACTCTAAGCTCGAATTCTTAACCCTGAACCAGTGGTTCTGGGTTTCTGAATCCCCAGCAGAGTCGCCAGAGCTGTCACACCTCCTTTTTCCGCGCCCGCGGGGCGCAGGGGAGTTTTTTCCAATTAAAGGACAATCGAAACGGGATTTATTTGTTTATTTCAGAGTCGCCACTTGGGAGATTTAGGGTGTCCCAAGTCACCAGTTTTAATCCCGAATCGAGGAAAAGAATGACTCTATATTACAGTCTGCATACCAGAAATCTAGATAAGGAATTCTGTTAACCCGGGAGAAGGTGTTAGGCATTCCCGAGTTCCGTGGTTCTAGCACGGTCGCTCAACTGTTATATTTGGCTTATTTATCTGATTTTTAATATAATATGAACTTATGTGCAAATTTATCTTTTAACCGCTTTATTATTATTGTTTTTATAAGAATGTGAACATCGCTTAAAATATATCTTTGGACTGTGTCACACGAAATGCACCCACAATCCGAAACATATTTTATTTGATGTTTTAGGATTTGGATTTGGGTCGCATGAAATGCGCACCCGAGCTTAAGAAAGTAAATTATTAAACACGCGCCTAAAGAGACTATCGCGTTATTATTTTGCGGAGGCCGCGAAATTCGCTAAACGACCCTCCTGAATTCTAAGTAATTTTAAACAAGTATTTACTGAGGGCCCCGCAATTTGTATTTTTATTCGGCGAGGCTCATCTCATTCTTATTTTTTAAAGAATTTGCAACGTCATGGAAATGCATCTCGGGCCACGCCACAATCAATGCGCCCGTGACTAGAGACATATTTCGACTTCGTTGAGATTTGGATTTGGGTCACATAAATGTGCACCCGAGCTTAGGGAGATAACATTATTAAAGGCGCGCCTAAAACAACTAGCGCATTACTATTTTGGGGTAGGGCCGTGAAATTTGCTAAACGACCCATCCCGGAATCTAAGCATTTAATACATATACTTTGTGAGGGCCCCGCAATTTGTCCCTTTTATTTGGCGAGGCTCGTCTCATTTTATTTTTATTATTATTATTTTTATTCATTTTTTTTTTGTAATTATTTATTTATTTTTAAAGGATGCCATTTCTACGCCTTTAACAATACTAAAACTTACGGCCTCCGTACAACTAAAATCTCATAACTTGTCAAGATTTAATAAAAGAAGTTAGGCGAATGAGTGTTTCGGGCGTAGTAACAACAGGTACTAATACTAATTTTGTCCAAATAAACTAAGACAATAATAACATAACACATTGAACGTAAATAATAACAATACTAATCTTGGGACTACTGATACAACTAAATCAAATGACATCAAGTAATCAATAATAACATAACACAAAAATGAACTAAAATGCATACGGTAAAACATAAGCAGAAAATTATCATATCAATTGATATATTGCAACTTCAAACATTGAACGTAAAATTTCTTTAATCCAATACATCGAGGCTTAACTAACCTGAATAAACAGAAATGCATGGAGCCATGGACCGAACCTCAACATCGACTTCAACGAACAACCGCGACCGGGAAACCATAGAAAAGGTTATCGAAGCTCGGACGGAATAGCTCGCGCCAGAAACTCGAACACGAACGGACTAACAATGAGTCATGGCTACAACTGACTTTTCCAGGCGGTCATTTGGGCGTGGGGGAGCTGAACGGAACAGCAGCGAGGGCCGGATTCAATGGAGGATCGTCGGACTAATTTTTTTTTGTTACGACGAGGGAGAAGAAATGGCCGGGGGCTGGTGGTTTGGACATAGCGTCGACGGGCAGTGATGAACCCGAACCACAGCAGCAGTGGCTGCTGCTCGAACAACGCAACAATGGTGACAGCAGTAGGGTTGACGAGCAGTAGGGTTTGTTGGCTGAGGAGGAGAGGTTGTTTGACGATGAGGGAGTGAAGCTGTTGGTCGTGGACGTGAGGGAGTGGAGGGCTACTGACGTTTTGACGATGCTACTTGCCGGACTGGTTTGGGTGGAGCTGGAGCTCGTGGCGGATGGCAATGGTGGTTGACGGAGGTGCGACTGGTTCGTGATGGAGGTTGTCTTTGTTGGTTGTTATGGCGTTCGGACAGTGGGTCGGGGGCAGCGACGACGACGGTGGAGTATGATCGTTTGAGCAGTGGTCGACGGACTGGTTGCGAGATGAGGAAGACGATGGCGAACGATGGTCGACGGGTGCGAAGGAGTGAATGTCGCAGCTGGTTTTTTGGTCGTTCGGACAGTAGGGGGTGTGGGCAGTGGTGTTGAGGCGTTGGGGAAGGGAGGTCCGACTGGTTGGGGTGATGGTTATGGCGTGGAGGTGACGGGGGGGTTTAATGGTGGTGTTCCGGCGAGGGGGAAGTGACGGGGTGGTGGTGTCCGGTAGGGTTTTCTCTTCTTCTTCTTTGTGAAGAAGAAGATGAACAGTGAGCAAAAGGAATTTTTTCCGTTTTTTCTTTTTTCCTGACCAAAATCCCAAAAGTCCGTTGCCCCCCTTTTTTTTTCAAAAAAAAATCCCTTCCGAAAATTTTTCAGTCCCCCTTTTCAAAGTTTTGTCCGTGTATTTGTATAGTCTCTGCCCAGAAAAATGAGCCCCACGCGTGGTGGGGTTCGAGGCATATGTCCCCCACGTGTGGTGGGGTTCCCCACGTGTCCTGGACACGGTTTATTATGGGCTAGGTCTGAAAATTAGGCCTAAAATCGGGTAGTTTAAACCCGAATATTATTCCTTTGCCAGGACCCGAGAAATAGGAACATGTTGCTTAACTAGTCCTATGTAAGCAAAATAACTACCAAAAATAAGACTAGTATTTAAACAAAACTATATCTTTTTTGAATATTTTTTCAAGATTTAAAATAGCTACAAAATATTAATGAAACTATTTTTTTTTGTAATTTTCGTTTTAAATATTAAGATAAAATATGAGGTAATATTTTTGTATTTTTCAAAGTTAAAATGACTATAAAACTTTAATAGAATTATTATTTTTGTATTTTTTTGAAATTATACAAGGTATAAAAATAAAGTGCAATTTTTGTATTTTTCAAGTTTATGAGAAATACATAAACTAAAATTTATATATATATTTTTGAAATTTTCTTTTTGCAACGAAATAAAGTAAAAATAGTTAAAATAGCTGTACTAGACTCAATTTCACATATTCACGCTAAACATGTGAAAATTCTCGGGGAAGGTCAAAAATCACGTGCTTACAATGACTAGTTTGTTAAGTTGACTTAGACTGGCATGTCCAAGTCTTTTGTGCCAAAAGGAGGGGATCATTATCCAACACACTTAAACAAGTGAGTTTATTTTCTTAAAGTGTGGACAGATCTACAATGTAAATATTATTTACTCTTTTTCCCTGCAAAATAATCTTGTCAATGGTAAAATTTATCACAAAACATTTGGTAGAGGTGAATGCTACCAAGTTACCTCTATCACACAATTGTGATACAATGATTAGGCTATATATTAGGCCATCTATCAAGTAAACATTCTCGATAGAGTGAAAATCAGTCTTACCTACCTTTCCAACCCCAATGCTCTCACCTTTCTTCTTATTTCCAAAGAAGACATTACCTCATTTGAGGTCCTCAAGTGAAAGGAACTGGTTTTTGCTTCCTGTCATATGCCTTGAGCAGCCACTATCCATGTACCATATTTGGTTACTCCCCTTCACTTGGACCCGCAAAAGAAAATCAGTGGTTAGTCTTAGGAACCCAAACTAGTTTGGGTCCCTTTCTATAGGCAAACGGGTGAATCAGATTCTTTTTAGCCCAACCTGACAGCCTATTTTTCCCTTGAACAAATTCTTTATTCTTCTGACTAGCCTTTTCTTTTTCAATACATTCACTTTCATAGTGACCAGTTTTACCACAATGTGTGCAAATTTTGTTCTCAGAAAGTGTGAGGTACTTGCTTTTGGGATCTCACTTAGGTGCAGGGGTCTCGTAGCCAAGTCCTCTCTTGTTTCTACTATGGTGTTCGTGCAGCCATGAAAGTGCATCAGAGGACCTATTCTATTTACAGGTTCTATCTAGCTCATGCTTGACCTTGCTCAGATCCTCCTTTAGGACTCTTATCTGCTCATCTCTTTTGTACAACTCATCTTTCATTTTTCCTACATTTCTTCTAAAGTGAGTTGTGTGTGATCAGCTTTCTTTTTACCAGTTCCTAATTTCAATTTTAGATTTTCATATGTAAGCTCTAGGATAGCGGTGTCAAGTTCATGAACCTGGCTCTTTAACTTAGGATTTTCACTATCACTTTCACTAGCCCTAAGTTCCAGATTTTTGCACATAACTTTCAAAATCACACACTCCTTAGACAGTTGTTCTTTTTCATTGTTTAAATCCTCAGATTCATCAATGAAATCCAGGAGTAATTCAGATAGCCTTTCTTTAGATAAAAATTTAATCTTGTCTTTGAGATGAATTATACTTACCTCAGATTCCTCTTCAGATTCGTCAATTGCCATAAGTGCTTGTTCATCTCTATCTTCACCCTCTGAGTCCTCATCTGAGCTTTCTCCCTATGAAGCAACCATACCATTCGTTGATCTTTTATTCTTCTTGGGTTGAACCTGTTTCTTCTTCCTGTTCCTTCGTTCAGCTTTTTCCTTCTTCCATTCAATTTTCTATGGAGGGCAATTTTTGATGGGGTGATTAGTCTTCCCACACTTGTAAAACCCATCATTGGTTTGTTTTTCAGGAACCCTTAGTTTGCTGTAGCTTCCACTTCTTGAAGGATCTTTTCCTCTCATTAGATACTTCTTGAAGTCCTTTGTGATCATGGTCATTTCATCATCCTCTAGATCAGCACCTTCAATGATTCTGAGTGTCAAGATCCTTTCCTTCTTGGGTGCATCCATCTTCATGGTTTGTCTTCTAAGTTCATAGGCAATGAGATTTCCAATTAGCTCATCTAACTTAAGAGTGGCAATGTTCTTTGATTTCTGAATAGCAATGATTTTTCTTTCCCAAGAGACTGACAGAACCCTTGTCAAAATCTTCTCAACTTTGTCTTCTTCAAGAATAACCTTTCCAAGAGACTTAAGTTTATTTGTCAGTGTGGTGAACCTAGTATACATCTCCTGGACGGTTTTCCCTTCGTTCATGGTGAAATTCTCATATTGAGAATACAACAATGTTCCTTTGGACCTCTTCACTTGAGGTGTTCCTTTATGAGCCACTTGCAAAGTGTCCTAGATTTCCTTAGCAGTGGTACAGCTTTGAATTCTACTGTACTCGTCTGGACCAAGTCCACACACAAGCCATTTCTTGGCCTTAGCATTCTTTTCTCATTTCCCCAAGTCCTCAATATTGCAGTCAGCTCTTGTTTTTGGCACATCTACTCCTTCAGTATTCTTCTTCATGGTAGCCAAGTGACCATTAGTGACAATGTTCCATAGCTGATAGTCTTCTCCGATGATGTGATCTCTCATCCTATTTTTCCACAAAGAGTAGTACTGGCCATTAAAGAGTGGAGGCCTATCAGTGAATTGCCCTTCCCAGTTTCCAGGTGGTGCGCTCATCTAGATTTGTTCCTAAGGTGTCAGCCTCTTTAAGGATAATCTATTCTGATATCAATTGATGTTTTAGACTTCAATACCACACAAAAGGGGGTGATTTGCGTGGTGACCAATTTTTTGCTAAAACTGATTATGGAAGGACCTGGTTCTTCTATGTGTTCCTTCTACTACTGTTGTGGAATAATAAATGTAGAAAGTAAAGAACACATGTATTTTTACGTGGAAAACACCCGGCTCAAAAAGATGAAAAAACCACGACCTACTACTCAGTAGGATTTTTCCCAACACTTCACTAAATCACTGAGCCAAAACAACATTTACAAAACTCTTTGTAAACCTAAGGATTACCTCTAATCCCGTTGTAGCAACCAGCCTCTAACTGTTGCGACAATTTCAAGTTAACTCTAACTTGAATACTCAAAGTACCTATTATAATTGCTTCTAGATAAAGCTGAAAGGTACAATATAGAATACCTACTATAATTGAACTAGAAATAAAGAAAGACACATAAAACTCTTTATGGAGATGGTTCATGTAGCTTCAAGTTTGCACACTTGAATTTACACACGAACTACTTGCAAAAAACCTTGCTATTTTGCTCTCAATTCACGTTTAACTTCTACGTTTTTGTGCAACACCTGTAATGTGAGAGAACATCCTGCAATTTATAGAGTTAGTAGATGAAGAAATAACTAGAGTTCTAATGCAATTCTTCCTTGGTGGAAGAGTTCTAGTTGATCTCAACTTCTAACTCCTTCCCTATCTTGGATAATATTCTCTTTAAGTAAGGAGTCCTTCTCCTTATCAATTATGCAACCTTTTCGATCAGGAAATATTAAATACACCAAGTTAAGCTTATCTCCTTCATGTGCATCTCACATGCTCGAATCTGCCATGTTTTGTGCACCTGAGGGATAGACCTGGTTCATGCCTGAGCTTCCTTTGTCAATCTTCAAAACGAACCTTCATTTGGGCCAACAAACCATTTATAAATTAAAGAAAAAAGATCTTATATTTATTTCATACGAAAAATATCTATCTTGGTTGTTGGAAATATGTGGTTCCTATCAAAATTTCTTAGTCAGTAGAAATTACTAACTTTGGAATACTTAACACATTAAGAGTGGATCATATACATATAGCACTCAAGAAATTAAAGAAGTAATATATCAGCACACATATGAAAATTAGCTTACGAATTTCAGTTTATCTTTCTACTTAATTAGCTTTTGAACCTTTTTTAGTTGGGACGTTGTGTTTGTAAAGCTTGATAGCATATGCAGCAGCGATTAGGCCTAACTTGCGACACGCAGGGGCGGATGTAGTGCATTGTCGACGGATTCAATTGACCCCATAACTTTCGACGTTGAGTAAATATTTATATGTAAAAATTCATTAAAATTACAAAATAGTACATATATACCCATAACTTTAAATATATAATGAATTCTATACTAAAAATTTCTAAAATTGAACCCAAAGAATTTAAGTCCTGGATTGTCGACACGCTAATTCTTCTTCCATCACATGAGAACAAAGAATTATCACTTATACGAAAATGCGTAAGTCAACATTTTCATTACCACGTTTGAGTTGTTTTTGACTAATTACTTATTTACTTTTGAGTTACTAGTACACCATTTCCACGTTCAGGCAATTATAGATAAAAGGGGACCCAAAGTTATTTCTACAGCTTATTATGGCCCACTGGATAATTTATTCTGTTTTATGGCACGTGGGATCTATTGGACGGCAAACACAGTAAAGATTAAAATATTATAGAAACATGGGACATTGGCTTTTGCCTTCTAATTTTGTCCTAGCCAATATATACGTACGCATAATTACGAAGTCAACCAACAAGTTTTCATTAATTTTTCCTATTTTTCATTTCTTCTATAGCATTTTCTTAAAGACACGTCATGACCTGACTACTGAGAATGCAGGGGGTGATATAGGCTTCTGTTAGCCCTCCGCCTTTGGGCTTCTTGACAACGAGCGTATTGTCATAGGCAGTAAGAGTGTTGCAAAGCTAAGGTGCACGAGTAAGCACCAAGGCAAAAAGGAAAACGGACAAGTGATGGCCAAAATTTTGACGGAAACAAGGCAGTTTGGCAAGGGCTTGACAAAGAGATGCGGGCTGAGGGTAACACTTGATCATGGAAAAGGCATCAAGGCATGAGACAGTGATGCCAAGGCAAGGCAAAAACGAAGTGGCAAAGGCAGGCTATGTGCAACGGAAGACAGTGCGCAAGACAGACTTGTCATGACATTGGGGTGCAGAAAAGGGCCATGTGCGTGGGCAATGGCATGGGCAAAATGCGGCTACAATGCACCTGAGTACAAGGCATAGGCGCATGATTCAAGCCAAGGCACGGACATGGGCAGCAAGCTTCACATTGACCAAGTCAAGGGCGGTTACGCGGCACGTCATGCTGTGCACATGGGAAGCAGTTGGCTTTTACTAAAAGCTGGCAGAAGTGTTAGCACGTTTTTGGGGCCATATTTCCATTATTATTAGCATGATCTTACATGATACTAGTAGTTGGGGAATGTCAACTACACCAGGCTAAAATAGTGAGTTGTGTGAGACAAATATCTAAGCCTAAGTGCGACAAGTGTAAGGCAAAGGGGTTGTCTAATGTGTTATAAATGGGCAGCATCCTTATGCTTGTGGGGAGGAGAGAAAAAACGTGTATGAGTGCATGTTTAAGTCTGTTTTCAAGAGTGAAAACGTCTAAGGCTAAGAGTAGTCTTGTGAGAAAATCAGAGGGTCAAGAGTGATCTTCTTGTACACGGCATTGTACTTCAAGTTTGAGTTTCTTTGTATGCTCGAGTTAAATACAAAGTTGGGAAAAAAGTTTCCTATAATTATGCCTTGTGTTCTTGTTAATTTTCTCCTGCATTTACTAAATTTCGTTGCCTAAATCATTTCTAAACTTACTATGTTGAAAGCTGCCTGAAATATTCTAAGTCCAAAATTGTTGTAATTTTGGCAAAGTGTTGTGAGAAGGCTAAAGTCAAATGAGTGACTTGCCTGCCGTGCAGGCTGGTTTCGGCGGACAGAAATCACGCTCGTGTCAACTTCTGTAGTGAAGACGTCGGCTTCAAACACATATTTAACACCTATATATTTTTTATTAACTTCTTAACTGTGCTTATGGTAATTAAATTAATTAATTTGATACAAATATCGAGCGCCAATAAATTTTACCTTGAGAGGACGTGACATTTTGTAGCCCGGTCGGCGAAATTAGCTATTTTTATTTTTTGGCCTCTTTGACTAGAAACCTGAAAAGTGTCGTTTTGTAATTGTTGCAACAACAATATAACGTTTAGTTTGACGATTAACGTAACGGAATGTTAAACGTATCAAGTTGCAAATATGTGATGAATGATTATAACTTGAAGTGATAACATGGCCAGAACTAGAACAACGCCGTCCAAAATGAGAAGGAAAAAAGAAAAACAGACGCATTATTATATGCATCTAGTCTAGTTAGTAATAATTGAAGTATTGCTTCGATAAACATATAGTAATCTCCTAAATAAATTCACTTAACTAGACTTCACATTCTTTGAATGAAATAGCAAAAATAGGTTGCATTTTAAAATTGAATGTCTTTTTAGATTTTCAATAAGGTAGCATAGGAAATCGTTTCGCCTCAGGCTTTTCAGATTCCCCATGAAATTCATATCTCTATATTAAGGTGGAGAAGAGCGACGAAAAATGGAAACTAAACTGCAACTCAGAATCAACAGATGGCGGCCAAAGACTCTGTTGCATATGTGGACGAATTCTACTTCTCAGCATTGCATGATGAGGAACAATTGTTCCCCATTTCAGATGAAAAATATGCAGAGGAGTTGCAATTGCAAGAGGCCTTAATGTCCGCAGCCACCATTTCTTTATATAATAAGTTTAAGAGCGTCAAGACGGAAATCGGAGAATCTTCTGGAAATTTATGTATGATTTGTATGGTAAATAAACCCATAAATGAAATGTTCGGAAACAGCTCTTATTGCTCACATTCTTTTTGTGTACTCTGTATCAGCAAATATGTTGCTAGCAAAATACAAGAAAATATTAGTGTTATCAAGTGCCCAAATATTGCTTGTAAAGGCATAATTAAACCACAATTTTGGCGAGAAATTGTTCCTAAAGAAGTGTTTGATAGATGGGAGAATTCTTTGTGCGAATCTTTGATTTTGGGTTCACAGAAATTTTATTGTCCTTATAAAGATTGTGCAGCTATGTTGGTGGACGATGGGAGCGAGAATGTAACAGAATTTGAGTGTCCAAATTGCCATCGATTGTTCTGTGCTCAGTGCAATGTCTCGTGGCATAGGGGATTGGATTGCAAAGAGTTCCAGCGTTTGGGCAGAAAAGAGAAAGGGAAGGAATTAGATGTGATGCTGACGGAGTTTGCCAAGAACAAGAAATGGCGCAGATGTCCCAAGTGCAAAATCTATGTTGAAAAACGTGATGGCTGTTTACACATAACTTGCGGGTAATCTTAAGCACTTATTACTTGCTCCATTCTTTTGTATTTGCTACAAGAACATGTTGTTAGAGGTAAAATGAAATATTAAGGTTATAATTACCAAATAAAACTTTTAAAATTAGGAGCAAATTAAAAAGAAATTACATATAAAATGAAATGGAGAGTAAGTTTTAGTGGTGACAATTATTTTTCTTTTTGGACTTGGTATGTATGTTCAAATTGAGAAAATTTTGCTTTGTTGCATGCAGGTGCGGCCATGAGTTTTGCTATGGCTGTGGATTAGACCACAGCTTGGGACATGTTTGTCCGCGATCTTAAAAAAGACACTTTGGTCCAAGTATTCCTACATACATACTATTGCTTTCGACGACTACTGTTGGCCCGTTCTGAACTCGTCAAGTATTGCAATTGATCGGGAATATTGTTATTCCTTTTAGAGTTTATTTGCTTCCTTTTAAAACTTCTGTTTTTCTTTTTAATCGGTAATTAAGTTGAATATTCTTGGTGTCCTTGCTGATTTTAATTCTGCGTTCACTCTTTTCAATTATAGTGTTCTCCTTACTCTTTATTTAACCGTTTATAATCCCCCCCCCCCCAACCCAACCCAACCCAAAAAAAAAACAGGCATTTACATATGGAAATGTAGTTACTTCTGAAGTCTACTAAGTTAATTAAAAGAAATTAGTTATAAATTATAAAAAAAAATTATAAGAGAATATGATACGTCTTTGGTAAATAAGCAAAAAAGATTTCATCCCAAGTGCAAGATCTATTTTGAAAAAACGTGATGGTTGCTTGCACCTAGCTTGCCGGTAATTTTCTCATTCGTTAATATTAAACACTTGTATTTCACTATTTCAAACACTAACGGTTAAACTTCAATATTTGTAGCTATTATATAGAACATCAACATTTGTAAATATTGAACTTCAATATATAAATACTGTTGAAATTTTAAAATATTGGTGTAAATAAATAGCAGTTCAAGTGAAATTATGATTTTTACTCACAAATACCCAAACTTTTAAAATTTTCTTTAAAATGAAATCATGTCCGCTTTTGATTTAATTTTATTTTCGTAAAACTCAAAAGATTTGAATTAAACTTTTGCAAACATGTTTTTCATGCTGGAAAAAAATCAAATGCTTTGTAAAGAATTTCATACAGGGAAGAGTAAGCCCAAGATCTTACTACGGCTTTGATAAAGTCATGCGTAGCCTCAATGACTGTTATCAGTATTATTGAAAATGCAAGTATAGCCGATCCAACACCACACTTGGGGATAGCAAACGTGCGGGTTGGGTCGAATATGAGCGAGTCGAAAATGAGTAATGCAAAAACGAATAAATTATCAGGACAGACTCATATTTAATACGGATAAAAATGAATTAATCGACGGATAGTATGAATATTCATATTATCCAAGGCTTCTTGAATATGATCAGAGAATTCTTACTCTCTCAAATATGAAGAACGCATCTAAGGTTTTACAAACGTAAAATTTTAATCTATTAGCTATCCATTTGGTTATTCATTTTCTAAGTGTGTAGTATGGTTCTTATCTATATTGGAACCGTTTTTAAGAAGTTCATTATCAACACATTTTTAATGAATAATATGGGTAGATAACTATTTTTTCAATCAATTTTACCACCACTAACCACACTAAAGGAAATGTATGCAACCTTTCAGTGCCTTATATCTTGTACTCTAGCTATTTCAGTCCATCAGCCATATGTGATAACTAAACGTCTAATAGCTCATTTGGCCAAACTGTAAAAATCAGCTTATTTTGAGAAGTACTTTTTTTAAAAGTGCTTTTCTCAAAAGTACTTTTGGTGAGAAGCAGTTTCTATTTTGCTAATTAATTTGAAAAGCACTTCTGAGTAGCAATTAGTGTTTGGCCAAGCTTTAAAAAACTGCTTCTAAGTGTATTTTTCTCAAAAGTGCTTCTCAAAAAAGTGTTTTTGGAGAGAAGCTACTTTTTTCTGCTTCTCCAAAACTGCTTATGTTTCTCCTCAAAAGCACTTTTTTTCTTTCCAAAAGCTTGGTCAAAAGTACTTTTGGCAAAACAAAAACACTTTTGGCCAAAAATAAGCTTGGCCAAACGGGCTATAAACCTGATCCATAACATGTTGGGCCTTCAAATCCAACGTGGACTGGAACCACAGAGCTCATATACCAACATTTGTAGTGTAAGTTACACATTTGGCCCGTCGGCCTAAAATAATTATCTTTTCTAGCTAAATATATGATAAAATATGTATATTGTTATGAATAGTTTGTACATTGGATACTACTTTGGATACTACATTGGATGCACATGTTGTGAATAACTTAAAGATTAAATTTCTTATTTTATGTCCATCATCTTTACTTTTTATGCCTATAAAAGGCCATGTAATTGCACTGGAAAAATACACCAAAGTGAAAGAAGAAAACACTTCTCCCTTCTTTCTATCTCTTCTTATTTACATTTTACTGCATTACTTTTATTTTATAACACGTTATCAGTACGAAGCTCTAATTTTGTTCTTAACTCCCGCTAAGTTGAGCCATATTTTATTAAGATATGTATCATTATAATCATCTTATTTATGGCAGTACATATCATATGCTCACTGTTTACAGATTACTTGTGCGTTTGGGCATCTTAAATAGTTTAAGTACATTGCAGTGATTAAATAACTATTTCCTTCCGTGCTCAACTCTTAGAGGACCTCAAAGTCATCAAACTAGCTATGCACTAATGTCATGGACTCCCTGGATCAAAACATATCTTTAAGGCATTTTGAAGAACTGTGAGAAATGAATTGACAAGCAATAATTTTTTAATTACTTTATATTTATTGGAACATATAAATAATGTTAGTCACGTTCAATTCTATTAACACATATATATCAATAATATAAAGTGAAATGAAACAAGTATGTAATTTCTACTTTATGGCAAGAATAAAATGAAATAGTAGATTGTTAACATGATATAGCTCTATTTTCATTTCTTTTACCTTAATCGTTTTGTTTTCATTAATTGTTTATTATTATAATTATTTCTCTAACTTATTCATCTTTTATGATAATTTTCACTATGTCAAATTTATCAAAACTTGAATTTGTGGCACTTGACATCACCGGAAGGAACTATTTATCATGGGTTCTTGATGCTGAAATTCACCTTGACGCTAAAGGTCTTGGAAATACTATTATACAAGGAAATGAAGCATCAAATCAGGATAAAGCGAAGGCCATGATTTTCCTTCGTCATCATCTACATGAAGGGTTAAAAACTGAATATTTAACCGTAAAAGATCCACTTGAATTATGGATTAATTTGAAGGATCGATATGACCACCTAAAACTTACGGTATTACCGAAAGCTCGGTATGAGTGGATACATTTAAGGTTGCAAGACTTTAAAACCGTAAGTGAGTATAATTCTGCTATCTTTAAAGTAAGTTCTCTATTAAAATTATGTGGAGACACTATCACAGATGAGGACTTATTGGAAAAAATATTTTCTACTTTTCACGCTTCAAATGTGGTGCTACAACAACAATACCGTGAAAAAGGTTTTAAGAAATATTCTGAGTTAATCACATGCCTACTTGTGGCTGAGCAGAATAATACTCTATTAATGAAAAATCATGAAGCCCGTCCCACTGGGTCAGCTCCATTTCCGGAAGTGAATGCTGTAGCAACATATGATAAGTTTGAAAGAAAACAAAATAATTACCGTGGTCGTGGACATGGTCGTAAACGTGGACGTGGCAGGGGGCGAAACAATTATCGTCATTATGGTGGAAATAAATTGGAGAACAATAAGGGTTCTCAAATTAATCATTCAAAAGGTAAAGCTAGTATGTGTCACCGATGTGGTATGAGAGGTCATTGGGCACGCATTTGTCGTACGCCAGAACATTTTGTCAAACTTTATCAAGCCTCCCTCAAGAAAAAAGAAAATAATGTGGAGGCACACTTGACCTTTCAAAATAATGATGATGAAGCAGGTCCCTCAAATAAATATGATTCTAAGGCACATCTTGCATATAAAGATGATGATTTTGAAGGCCTAACAAATATTACTCATTTAGAAGTTGGAGACTTCTTTGAGGATATTGACTGAAGAACTAATCATCTTACTGGGGAATGAAGCTATAAAAGTTGTTATTTTTATGTTTGCAACTAGTTTATTTTTCTTGAGTGTATTTTCCTAATGCATTATGTGTTGCTAGTTTCTACATTCCTAATGTATTTCTTAATGTTTTTTTTCCCGCTTGTCTTTCATATTTCTTATGATGTATTATTTGTTTTTTTTATGAAGAATATGAAAATTTCCCAATCTTCAGTTGGACTCAAGATTAATAAAGATGATATATGTCTTCTGGATAGTGCTACAACACACACTATTTTAAAAGATAAGAGATATTTCTCTTATTTGGTAATGAAAGAAGCGAATGTTAATACAATATCCGGTAGTACAAGATTAATTGAAGGTTCTGGAAGAGCCAATTTATTACTACCAGGAGGAACAAATTTGGCTATTGATGAAGCACTATATTGTAGTAAATCTCAAAGAAACTTATTAAGTTTCAAAGATATTCGCCAAAATGGCTATCATATTGAGACTACAAATGATGAAAAGATTGAATATCTTTATATTACTACAATAATGTCCGGTAAGAAATATGTGCTTGAAATGTTACCTGCTCTTTCCTCCGGCTTATACTACACAAGTATTAGCAGGATTGAAACACATGCCATAGTAAACGAGAAGTTTACTAATCAAGATAATTTTATTATTTGGCATGACCGGTTGGGCCATCCTGGTTCTAATATGATGCGTAAAATAATTGAGAATTCACATGGACATGCAATGAAGAATCAGAAGATTCTTCAATTTAAGGAATTCTCTTGTGCTGCATGTTCTCAAGGAAAATTAATTATTAGACCATCAACTATTAAAGTTAGGATGGAATCCCCTGCATTTCTGGAACGTATACAGGGTGATATATGTGGGCCCATTCACCCTCCATGTGGACCATTCAAATATTATATGGTTTTGGTAGATGCATCTACAAGATGGTCACATGTGTGCTTACTATCAACTCGCAATATGGCATTTGCGAGATTGTTGGCTCAAATAATAAAGCTAAGAGCACAATTTCCAGATTATGCAATTAAGACAATTCGTCTTGATAATGCTGGTGAGTTTACATCCCAAGCCTTTAATGATTATTGTATTTCAACTGGGATAACAATTGAGCATCCGGTTGCTCATGTTCATACACAAAATGGTCTAGCAGAATCATTGATCAAACGCCTCCAATTAATTGCTAGACCAATGCTTATGAGAACAAAACTTCCCATTTCAGTATGGGGTCATGCTATTTTGCACGCAGCAGCACTTGTGCGGATAAGGCCCACAAGTTATCATAAAGTCTCCCCATTGCAATTGGCTTTTGGTCAGGAGCCAAATATTTCCCATCTTAGGATCTTTGGTTGTGCGATATATGTTCCAATTGCTCCACCATAACGCACAAAGATGGGTCCTCAAAGAAGGTTGGGGATATATGTTGGATATGAATCTCCTTCTATTATAAAATATCTAGAGCCGGTGACTGGAGATTTATTTACGGCAAGATTTTCTGATTGCCATTTTGATGAATCAGTATATCCAACATTAGGGGGAGAAAATAAGCAGCTGGAAAAGAAGATAGATTGGAATGCATTATCACTGTCTCATTTATATCCTCGAACAAATCAATGTGGACAAGAGGTTCAAAAGATTATTCATTTATAAAATATTGCAAATCAATTGCCAGATGTATTCACTAATCTACCAAGGGTGACTAAGTCACATATTCCAGCTGTTAATGCTCCAATTCGAGTTGATATCCCGGCAGGACAATTAATTAAAGCAAATGAGTCTAAGCCATGCTTGAAACGTGGTAGACCAATCGGTTCTAAAGATAAAAATCCTCGAAGAAGAAAAGGAGCAAGTGATCAAAGTGAACATAACACAGAGGTAGTGGCTCAAGAAGAGCCCCAAGACGTAACAAATGATAAGACCTTAGGAAAGGTCCAGATACCTGAAAATAATAAAAATGAAGAGATATCAATAAGTTATGTCTCAACCGGGAAAAGATGGAACCGAAATAATATTGTTATCGATAACATTTTTGCTTATAATGTTGCTGTTGAAATAATGTAACAAGATGAGGATCTTGAACCAAAATCTGTCAATGAATGTAGACAGAGAAATGATTGGCCAAAATGGAAAGACACTATCCAGGCAGAGTTAACTTCACTTGGAAAACGTGAAGTCTTCGGACCTATAGTTCGAACACCTGAAGACATAAATCTAGTAGGATATAAATGGGTTTTTGTGCGAAAACAAAATAATAAAAATAAAGTCATTAGATATAAAGCGCGACTTGTGGTACAAGGGTTTTCCCAAAGGCCTGGAATTGATTATATGGAAACATATTCTCCTGTAGTGGATGCTATCACCTTCAGGTATCTCATAAATATGGCAGTGCAAGAAAAACTTGATATGCATCTAATGGATGTTGTTACAGCCTATTTGTATGGATCATTAGACAACGAAATTTTTATGAAAGTACCTGAGGGATTTAAAGTGCCAGAAGCATATAAAAGTTTTCGAGAAACTTGTTCAATAAAGCTTCAGAAATCTTTATACGGATTGAAACAATCAGGTCGTATGTGGTACAATCGCCTGAGTGAATACCTGTTGAAAGAAGGGTACAAGAATGATCCAATTTGTCCTTGTGTCTTTATAAAAAGGTCTGGATCTGAATTTGTTATAATCGTCGTGTATGTTGATGATTTAAATATCATTGGAACTCCTGGGGAGCTTCCAAAAACAGTAGACTGTTTGAAGAAAGAATTTGAAATGAAAGATCTTGGAAAGACAAAATTTTGTCTTGGTCTACAAATTGAGTATATGAAAGATGGAATATTTGTCCATCAATCAACATACACCGAAAAGATTTTAAAGCGATTCTATATGGATAAAGCACATCCATTGAGTACCCCGATGGTTGTGAGATCACTTGATATAAAGAAAGATCCATTCCGACCTCATGAAAATGATGAAGAGCTTCTTGGTGCCGAAGTACCATATCTTAGTGCAATTGGGGCATTAATGTATCTTGCCAATAATTCCCGACCAGATATAGCTTTCTCAGTAAGCTTATTGGCAAGATTTAGTACTTCGCCAACACAAAGACACTGGAATGGTATTAAACATATATTCAGATACCTCCAAGGGACCATTGATATGGGTTTATTTTATTCAAATGAATCCAAGCCATCATTGATTGGTTATGCAGATGTAGGATATTTGTCTGATCCACACAAAGGTCGATCCCAGACAAGCTATTTAGTTACAAGTGGAGGTACAGCCATATCATGGTGTTCGACAAAACAAACTATGGTTGCTACTTCTTCAAATCATGCAGAGATAATAGCCATTCACGAAGCAAGTCGAGAATGTGTTTGGTTAAGATCTATAACTCAACACATTCAGCAAACATGTGGGTTTTTTTCGAAAGAGAATATTTCAATAATATTGTATGAAGACAATGCTGCATGCATAACTCAATGGAAAGGAGGATATATCAAAGGAGATAGAACAAAACACATTTCACCGAAATTCTTTTTTCACTCATGATCTTCAGAAGAATGGTGAAATAGATGTACAACAAGTTTGTTCAAGTGATAATTTGGCTGATCTATTCACTAAGGCGTTACCAACCTCAATATTTGAAAAGCTGATATATAAGATTGGAATGCGTCGTCTTTGAGACATTAAATGATTTTTCATCAGGGGGAGTAACTACACGCTGCACTCTTTTACTTAACTAAGGTTTTGTCCCACTGGGTTTTCCTGGTAAAGTTTTTAATGAGACAGCAAGCAATGCATATTATAAATAACTATGGACATCCCAATATTTTTTTTGTAAGTTTTTAATAAGGCACATTATCTTACATGGACATCCAAAGGGGAGTGTTATGAATAGTTTGTACATTGGATACTACTTTGGATACTACATTGGATACTATATTGGATGCCCATGTTGTGAATAACTTAAAGATTAAATTTCTTACTTTATGTCCATCATCTTTACTTTTTATACCTATAAAAGGTCATGTAATTGCAATGGAAAAATACACCAAAGTGAAAGAAGAAAACACTTCTCCCTTTTTTCTATCTCTTCTTATTTACATTTTACTGCAATACTTTTAATTATAACATATATTTTTTTGGTAACTAAATTTTATTTAACAAGTATAATATGTACAGCTCAAAATATATATATATAAAATAAAAAAAATTGCAGACTTGGACATGCAGTTCCAAGCCAACAACCATCACTACATCTCCTACACGCTAAGACAACTATTACCCAATACTAAGGGTAAAATTTCAGACTATCCAACTTCCTATTCAATTTAGGTACCTTCGCTCCTCTACAATGAACATATTTAATAACTTGCCTTTCCAGCATCTCAGCAGTTCGTCACTTATGTTGGAACAATCTTGTATTCCTCTCATGCCATACACAATATAAACAGCAAGCCAACGTCAGTCTATATAGAGTTGCATCAGTAGATTTCTCCTGCCCATACCTCACAGCCCAATAGAGCTTCTCCTGCCACCCCATGGACTTTCTATAAATCCCTTGCCACATCTATATCTTGTCCCAGATGGTAGCAGAGTAATGTCAATGAAAAACAAGTGATCAATAGATTCATCTTCATTATTGCACAGAGCGCATTTCAAGTCATCAACATGCCTCCACTTTGCGACCCTATCTTTGGTAAGTAGTTCTATGGACAACAATGTAAAGAATGAAGACTCACCTTGGTGACCCAGGATTGTCGCAAATTAGTCTCTTCCAACCGACTTTTTTGGAAGTCCCCTCTAATCTTGCAGTACACTTCTTTTGTGGAGAAAATAGTTATTTGAGTTACCTGATCTTTATTATATCTAGCTTGCTCAAATACTGTTTTTGTATGCAAAATCTTTTTTACCACCCATGAAGCTTTATCAACCTTTGTATCCCATATCCTACCTTACTTGATGTAGTAGGCATGAACCCATCGAATCCAAAGCTTGTCCTTTTTCCCACACACATTCCATAAATGTTTGCATATGGTATCTCTATTCCAACCATATATATCAAGTCGTCCTAGACCCCCAGCAGATTTTGGATAGCATAGTCGGTCCTAAGCAATTAATGCTTTCTTTGATATGTCATCTCCAGCAGTCCACATGAACCTTCTATACAATGATTCAATCAATTGCACGACTTTCTTTGGTAGGACAAAAACTTGCGACCAGAAGATTTGTATAGAAAATAATACAAATTTTATCACCTGCACTCGTCCAGCATAAGATAAGAATTTTACAGTCCATGATGTGATTTTGCTAAGCATCATGTCCAACAATGGTTTGAATTGCATCACATTAGTCTTTTTGGTACTCAGTGGGATCCCCAAATACCTGAAAGGCAACTCCCCTTGTAAGAACCCTAAGGTCTGCAAGATAGCAGTTTGATCTTATCTACATACTCTTCCAAAATAAATGGAGCTTTTCTCAGCATTCGCAGACAAACTAGAGGTTATGGAGAACTCTTAAAAATAGTCAAACATCCTTCTAACCGATATAGGGTCTCCTCTACAGAAAAATAATAAATCATCTACAAACCCAAGATGGGTTATCTTCAGCTTCTCACATTTCAGATAGAAATTAAAATCAGGTTGCCTTCTCAAAGTCTTCAATCGCCTGTTCAAATATTCCATATCCAAAACAAATAAAAACGGTGACAAAGGATCCCCTTGCCTGAGCCCTTTCTTTGATTTGAATCGGGCAGTAGGTACACCATTGATAATAATTGAGTAGGAAACAGTACTAACACATACCATTATCCATCTGACAAATATTGCTGGAAAGTTTAAGCTAGTAAGAATTTGCTCCAGAAAAGGCCATTCCACCGAGTTGTATGCTTTCCTCATATCAATCTTCAACATACATCTAGGCGAGATTCCTTTCTTTCCGTACCCTTTAACCAATTCGTGACTCATGATAATGTTGTCAGTAATCACTCTTCCCGGCACAAATGCAGACTGGCTAGAATCAACTAACATCTCCATGACTTGTTGTAATCTGTGTGTTATAATCTTCGAGATCAACTTGTAGAGTATAATGTAACATGAAATCGGTCTGAACTCCAACACTCTTGAAAGGTTCTTTATTTTAGGTATGAGAGTAGTAGTGGTGCAATTTACATGTTCATGCATGCAACCTGATGAAAAAAACTCCAAAACAACTTTAATAATGCCAAGCTCTTTTGAAGAACAAAGCATTGTAACCATCGCACCCCGATGCCTTTAAATCATTTATACCCTTCAGAGCTTAAACCACCTCACCATTGGTGACTGGTGCTATAAGATAAAGTTGGTGTTGTCTATCCAAGATACTACCTTCCTTCATAACACTTGGATTGATAGCTGGCAAGTGAGCCGCTGCTAAGCCCAATAAATTTTTGTAAAATATAGTAATTTCCTCAGTAATGGCTTCTTGAGTCTGTAGTAAAACACCATCTACATTGATCAAATTCCTGATCTTATTTTGGGTCACCCTATTCTTCATGTTTGCAAAGAAAAAAAACATTATTTGAATCCTCCAATTTTAACCACTGAACACATGACTTTTGCCTAAAGATGTTTTCCTCTATGGTATCCCACTTCTCCAGCTATTTTGATATCTTTTTCCTGTTCAAAGAAAGTTGGGGTGTGCTTATGGCTCCTCATTTGTACTAGCACCTCTGTGAGTTGTTGCCTCAAGGTCTTGATTCTCATATCTACCCCTCTAAATTCCTTTGTATTGATCTGCTTCAGCCCCTCTTTCATACCTTTCAGCCTCATCCACACACTATCCATCCAACCTCCTCTCATAGGTATTTGCCACGCATCATTAACAACTTTCAGGAAATCATTGTGCTTAGCTATGCAATTTAGAAATCTAAAAGTTCTTGGCCCCTGAAAGATCTCCTCATCCAGTTTTATACATAGAGGAGAATGATCAGAAAGATTTGGGTCCATGACAATAACCTCTTTTTGAGGGAACCTGATCATCCACTCAGCACTGACTAAGGCCCTATCAATTTTACTGAATACATGGCTATTCGTCCATGTAAACCACCTACCAATGTATCTTATTTTATTCATACTAGTATCCAATAGGTAATCATTAAAATCTCTAATCCCCATCTCTTGAACTGGTGCTCCACAATGTCTATCCTCTACATGTAGGATGATATTAAAATCACCCATGACTAACCAGGGCTCTAGTTGTAGATGGTTCAGTGATCTCAAATCATCCCACATCTTCCTCCTGTCCTCAATGGTATGCAATTCATAAATGGCAGTAAAATTGAACATCAAATTCAGCCTCTGAATGGTCACCACCCCATGTATGTATTGATCACACATACTGACCATACTATAATTAATTTAGTTTGGATCCTATAGGATCCAAATTCTACCTCTATTGCTAAAGTTATAGTTATGGTACTAGCCCCAACCTCTAGAAATTTTTCTAATTATTTTAGCGGTATTTTGCTCTTTCACCCTATGATCAAGAACAACTATAATTGCTACATTGTTATTCTTTATAAACGACCTGAACTCCTTTTGCTTATAGGTCTTGTTCAAGCCTCTCACATTCCAAGTTATGAGATTCATGTTAGGATAAAAGGAGTGATTGAATCCCTAGGATCCTTACTACAACTACTCTGACCTCTGTTCCCCTCATCAAAACGGTTACGCACCAGGTGCTGAGAATAATGCTCACCAAGAGGACTAAATCCATTTGACACATTCACCACCTGCTTAGCTACATTCTGAACTCCTTTCATAGAAAAATTTCTCCTTGCAAGTTGCCATTGATCTGTTGTTGGTTTCCCTGCTGGATTGGAATCCTTTGTGGCATGGGTTAACTTCACTACTTGTATTAGTTGATCACCTTTTGTAGCTTCCACCCGTGTATCCACAGTCTTCTCAGGCTTCTTTATCCAAGCTTGCTTTTGGTTTGTATTCCTTATCTTTGGACCTGTTGCTGGAGGATGTTTTTGCACTGGTTTACACATATGTCCAACTTACAAGCAATGAGGACAGTATGCTGGTACCCAATCATACTCTACTTCTTGTTCAAATATCCTCCCATTTGGATCTAACACCTTGATCATAGCTGGTAGTTCTCTGGAAACATCCATTTCAATCAAGATCCTAGCATGCGAAATCTGTTCCACTTTTGTTGTGCATTCATCAACATATAGAGGAACCCCTAACCCACTTCTAATTCTGCTCAGAGAATCCATTCCCCAACAGCTTAGGGGAAGGTTGGGGAGTTTAGCCCATATTGGAACAGTTTGTAGGACTTCAGCCTGAAAATCAAACTCAGCTGTCCGTAGCTTTATAATTATTGGCTTATTGCTGATTGTGTATAGACTTCAGTAAAGTACATCATCCATGTCGTTCATGCAATTGAACCTCACTACAAATTACCCATCATTGTGATAGAACACTTTTGGTTTCGAGGCAAAGTTCCAATGCGCTGAAATAAACCTCTCAAGAGCTCCAATACAATTAAACCTTACTACAAATTACCCATCATTGTGATAGAACACTTTTGGTTTCGAGGAAAAGTTCCAATGCACCGAAATAAACCTCTCAAGAACTTCAATAGTTGGGGTATCACCAACCACATACAGTATCAATGCTTGCCTCCACTTAGCATTTTCTCTTTTTATTTCCTCCTTGTTTAGTTCAATAGTTTTCTCCCCATCCTTCACAATTGAGGCAATAAAGCTCAAATTCATGCCCCTTGCCGCCATTTTATTACCCGCAAAAAGGGTTTTTCATTCCTTCATTCCAGTTGGATTATTTGTGGTTTTATCCCTCTGAGCCCCCAAAGGTGCTTCCTCCTATATTTTGTCTGAATATACATGTATATTATGTATTAATGTACAAAGAAATATTTTTTATCAGCTATTATTTTTTGAAACGGTTATACTGTATAATTTTCCCTTTAAAAAACAAAATATTACTCAATATGTAAGATCAGTAGAATAATTGGTTATACATTTCATTATTTAATTCTTTTTTTGAATTATGAGAATAATTTGAAAGAAATCTTTGATTGAATTCTTTAAATGAAATGTGTGCATTTTTTAATGTGGAATATTAAATTAAATTAATTTAACTCCAAAAATCGTTTAGGCTGGTCTCTGAAAAGAGGAAAAGCACTATATGAGCCAAAATAATGCAGGTACAAAAATTTTGAACTACATATAATCATGTAAAGTACTTATTTAATCAACTTATTATGGAAAAATATATTTCATTATTACCGATCAGTATGTCGAATTGGGAAAAAATAATAAAAAAGAGAAGAGGTATTAAGGGTAAATACTTAGTTTATCAGTTGTTTACCTCAAATTAAATCACATAATTTTAAAATTAAAGTAAGAATATAATCAAGCAATAAATGTTTATAGTAAATTTTTATCGTTAGGAAGCAGTTGGTTAAGTCAACTTAATTTCAGGCTTTACAGTTATAAGAATCACAATTCGTCATACGTTGTACTATTATGGTAGAAGTCAAATTCTTTTAACCCTACCTCTCTTTACCCTTTTTACTGCCCCATTCCTCCACCTCTCTCATACACCACCACTTTTACATACAGTCCCTGTTTCTGCTGTGGGAATCAATTTTAGGAATTCTGTGCGATGCTTTTCTCTTCCTTCTAGGCAGTTTTCCAGCTGGAGTTTTCACAGGTAAGTTAAAATTTCATAGAACCTGTTTCTAGTTACACATTTATCTGTGGGTAAAAACAAATTTAACTTTGCGAAAAGCAATTTGGTTAGCTGTAGAAACGGAAAGTTTCTTCCTTTTTTTTTTGACTTCGATCTCTTATTCAATTGCTAGTTTAATTTCCGTTACTGTTTTTAGGTTTTTAATCCTGATGATTTTTCTTGTGTTTTTCATGTAATTGAAATAGGAGAAGAAGTAGAGATGGAACTGGGCAATGCTGCGCAGGAACAGTTGCAGAAAGCAGTTTCATGGGCACCAATAACACCCGACAAGTGCATGTTAGCAACACCAGAATTTAACTCTAATATTGCTGGTTTCAACAAAGTTTCGTCCATAAGTAGTTCAGGTAAGTTATATACACTGACACTGTTGATATTTTTATAGGATCAGTATAGCTTTACCTATTATAACGGTTAATTACCATTAAAGTGACCTCATTGTACAAATATTTTTTTACTGTAATTTTAGTATCACAGTTTCAGTAGGTTGGATTTTTCAATAATTATTATAAGAAATTGATCCTGTGTATTTTGTTTCTGCGTGATGGTTGCATCAATAGATTATGGAACACTTTTTTTCCAAGTATATGCAAGCTCCTTTTCTGCAAATATCCAACAGTTTTTGTATAACCTTCTCAATGTATAAGTAACACTTTATATAATGATGCTTTTTGGTCATTTCATGTAACTAACAATGATGTAATTTGTTGAGTAGTTTAGTAAACTTTCCATCCAATGTTGTTTTAAGTAACTGCGGCATCTATTATAGCAACATTTGAGAGTAATTCTTTTAGATTGCCGAATAGTTAATGGAACTTAGCGATCGTAGTTGAATGTATGACTGAAGCAATTAATACAGCTGAAGCTAATCCCAAATAAGCCATGCAGATAGAAAAGAAGGAAAACAGTAAGAATAAGGAAGAGAGAAAAGATTAGTTTTCACTCAAGTCATGCTTTACGATGCTCAGTCTAAACGAGAAGTAAAAACCTAATGATGAACTATCTAGCAAAGTTTCTGTTGACGGTACTGATATATTGTCTCTTCTCGTCTTTTCCGTAAAAAGCTGAGGATCTATCGGAAACAACCTCTCTGCCCCATTGGGGTAGGGGTAAGGTCTGCGTACACACTACCCTCTCCATGCCCCACTTGTGGAATTTTACTGGGTCGTGTTGTTGTTGTTGTTGATGATGTTGTTGTTGTTGTTGTTGTTGTTGTTGTTGTTGTTGCTGCTGCTGCTACTGAAATTAACAAAAAATGTAGGACTAAAATATAAGGATGGAAGAACCTCATGCTACCATTCGTTACAATAACCACTGGAAGATTAGTGTTAGAATGGTAGAATACATGACAACACTGCAAAGCATTCATTACAATAACCACTGGAAGATTGGTATTAGAATGGTAGAATACACGATAATGCTGCACTTAGTGGCTCAATTTTGATTCCTTGATGCTTAATTAAATTCTTCTTAGTTTTCCTTTTTTTTTTTTCCCTTGTATTATTGTTGGAATTATAATGAGCTACCTGTTTTTGATGTACTTAAATGTAATTGATGTAATTTTTCAAAAGAAAGGGCACCAACAAAATCACTGTCAACTAATCCATGTCCAAATTTCTAGTAAGTTCAAATGTTTTAAATGTTGAGCGTCCAAATTTCTTTTTGCAGATAACAGCCTAAAAAAGGATGAGGAGGTTTCTGCTGTGATTGAAGGGAGGATCAAAGTCCAAAGTGGAAAACTGGATTGTGATTCTAGATCAGCTTCCATGTTTCCTTCAACTCCTATCCAGAAGGGTTATCCCAGGAAGAAACAGGGTGGTAGCTTTGACCTGAATGACAGACCAAGGAAGAAACCTAGATTGAAAAAACACACACCAAAAATCTTTGATGAAAGCAAGCCCAAAAAGACTCCAAAGCCTAAGATAAAGCCTTTGACTCCAAAACCAGTTAACTTAAAGGCAAGTGCTAGGACAAAGAGTAAACTAAGAAAGGACTGTGACAAAGTCTCAGATGATTTATCAGGAGATAGTGATATGCAAGCACCTAACAGAAAGACTCCAGGAACTATTCCTGAATCTCTAGTCCTAAAGGTTTCAACTCCTCAGCCGGAAATGGAGCATAATATTCATGTAGATCTTGGGCATGATGTGAAGTCATGCAGACGAGCTCTAGATTTTAATTTGGAAATTGAGAATGATGTTATTTCCGAGAGAGCTGCAGAAGTGATCAGAGATCATGTAACACATAGTTGCAACAAATTCTTGACAAATAGACTGGACGGTGTTAACGAGCAAGCAGTTGAAACTGATATCAACTGTGCTACAAATGTAGACAAGGAGTCACTGATTCCGAACTTGATTGTTCTGGCAAAAGATGAAAGCAGCCATGTCACACGTGCTAGCCTGTTGAAAGCTAATTTACATGACGGTTATGATATTAGCACCACTGGCTTAGAACATAAATTAGAGGCAGAGTCAACTTCGCAGCCCAACCGAGGTAACCAAATTCCATTGTATGACTATTCTTTTGTTGTAAGTCTTTTACTTCTCAAAGAATTCTTGGAACTGATCTCACTTTTCGAAGAATTAACATTGGCACCATGTCTTTGGCAGAAAATGAAGCTAGTATCTGCCAAATTGACCAAAGAACCTGTCAGCATCATATTCTGAACGTTTATAAAAGGAGGACCAAAAGTAAAACAGGTATGATGTCCTTGCCAAGAAATGAAGCTGGTATCTACCAGAATGACCATGGAACGACGGACCAAATTAGTTGTCGGGATCGTTTTCTGAAAGTTTATGGAAGGAGGAGAAGAAGAAACATCGGTACCTTGTCTTTGGCAGGAAATGAAGCTGATATCTACCCAAATGACCATGAAGCCCCAGATCAAAGTGGTTCTCAGCATCATTTTCCAAAAGTTTATAAAAGAAGGACAAGAGGTGACATTGGTACTATATCTTTTATAGGAGATGAAGCTAATCTCTACCAGAATGACCGAGGAGCTGCGGACCAGACTGGTTGGCATTTTCCAATAATATGCAAGAAAAGGAGGACAAAAAGGAGAAAAGCACTTGTGTTTTTCAATTTTTTGAATGCTCATCATGTAGACAAAGGCCAGAATGTATTGAATACTGATATGAGGTGCAAAGTGCCTTCCAGTGCAAAGAGGAGGTATGGAAGATTTGGTGCAAAGAGAGCTACAAAAAAGCGTTTTAAAATTGCCAAGAGAGCTAAAAAGAGTTGTTTTATAATTGCCAAGAGAGCTACAAGGAGAAGTTCTAAAACTGCCAGTGGTACTAAAAAGATATGGTTTTCAACTGTGAACTTGGAGCAGAATGTAAACTTAAAATCACATTTTGTTGGAGAGGTTCTACCTACCGAATATCAAATTAGAGCTGCAATGGCTGATCCAGAATCTTTTGATTGTGTGTTTGGCTTGTCCCCTATAGTGAAGTCTCGGAGGAAGAGATCTATCCATCCTAAGAGGACCAAGTCTGCTTATGGGGAAGAAAACACAGATCTAGAACCTTTAAGTCTTGCCTTAACTTTGCCTCCACTAGTCATGTCCAAAAGGAAAAGATCTAAAAATAGTGAAAGATCAACTGCTATTCTAGATTCCCTCTGCCTTACATCAGAAATAAGTGCAATTAACAGGATTGAACCTTTTATAGATAAATCAGCTTGCCGTGAAATTCAAGGATGCCCACAACATGAATATTTGTGGCCTAAAACAGATAAATCAGCTCGCAATGAAATTCAGGAATGCCAACAACATGAAGATATATGGCCTAGAACAGATAAATCAGCTTGCAATGAAATCCAAGAATGCCCACCACATGAAGATCTGTGGCCTAGAAGAGATAAATCAGCTTGCAATGAAATTCGAGAATGCCCACGACATGAAGAGCTGTGGCCTAGAACAGATAAATCAGCTTGCAATGAAATTCGAGAATGCCCACGACATGAAGATCTGTGGCGTAGAACAGATAAATCAGCTTGCAATGAAATTCAAGAATGCCTACGGCATGAAAATCTGTGGTCCAGATCACAGAGTAATCTACTTCTGACCTGCATTTATCCTTTTCTCACTTATTGTAATAATTGTAATGTATATATTGATACAATTTTGCAGGTTCAACGGACTTGGAATCCTTGGTTGCATCACTTATTCAGAGGTTAGAGAATATAAGAATCTGCGATCAGAGAACCTATAGAAAAAGAATAGCGATCAGTAAGAAAAAAACCAGTAATAAAGCTGGCCAGCTTGTCTTGTGGAATCCTTTTGGTCCAATAACTGTTCACAAGGGAAAGTATAAACCCTTGAGACCAAAACTGCCCAAGGTTGATATTGATACGGAGTCACTGCGAGTGTGGAGACTACTTATAGAAAATGAAGGTGAAATTGATGAAGACCTGGATAAAGAGAAGGAGATATGGTGGGAGGAGCAAAGAAAAATATTTCAAGGAAGGGCGGCATCATTCATTGCCCGCATGCGTCTTGTCTTAGGTACATCTTAAACTTTTCTGTCTTACAAGTAGTTTGATGCTTTAACTTTCATGCTAAAAGGAAACTTCCAGGTGATAGGCGCTTTTCCCAATGGAAAGGGTCCGTGGTAGACTCTGTGGTTGGCGTTTACCTAACACAAAATGTATCAGATAATCTTTCAAGGTAAACTTCATTGTATTACATGCCCAATTTTTTTCATTCCTGGAGTCTAAATAATCTTATTGCACCCACTATGCAGCAATGCCTTCATGCTTCTTGCTTCAGCATTCCCACCGCAAAATAAACAAGAAATGACTACCCCGCAAGGACAACCTTTTATGATAGGAGAGGGAATGCGAGATTCATTTGAAAGAGAAGTTTGTGCCAATCAGAATGATCCTGGGTTTGCTGGCTCTTCTCGAAGTGCAATGTCCATATGTAGGTCAAGTTTAGATGAATTATCTTTTGTAGATGATATACATACATCAGAAAATTTGCCTACATCATATAGCCACTTACCTCATGTGGGGGACTGCATGAATGAGAGATTGGATGGAACTCGAGAGGAAAAAAACATAGCTGAGGATACTTGTGGAAGTCAGGTTACAGTCACTTCTTGCAGCTCAGAAGTGATAATCTCCACTGAGAGTGGTGACTGCATAAATGAGAGATTGGATGGAACTCGAGAGGATACTTGTGGAAGTCAGGTTACAGTCACTTCTTGCAGCTCAGAAGTGATAATCTCCAGTAAGTGTGGTGACTGTATAAATGAGAGATTGGATGGAATTCGAGAGGAAAAAATTAGAGCTGAGGATACTTGTGGAAGTCAGGTTACAGTCGCTTCATGCAGCTCAGAAGTGATAATCTCCGCTAACAGTGGTGACTGCATAAATGAGAGATTGGATGGAATTCGAGAGGAAAAAAATAGATCTAAGGATACTTGTGGAAGTCAGGTTACAGCCACTTCTTGCAGTTCAGAAGTGATAATCTCTGCTAACAGTGGTGACTGCATTAATGAGAGATTGGATGGAACTCGAGAGGATGCTTGTGGAAGTCAGGTTACAGTCACTTCATGCAGCTCAGAAGTGATAATCTCCGCTAACAGTGGTGACTACATAAATGAGAGATCGGATGGAACTCGAGAAGAGAAAATTATAGCTGAGCATACTTGTGGAAGTCAGGTTACAGCCATTTCTTGCAGTTCAGAAGTGATAATCTCCGCTAAGAGTGGTGATTTAGGAAATGAAGCGGTCAATTTGCCCAAGACAATATCGAGAAAGAAAGATGAATTCCCAAAAAAAGAAATTGATTGGGATGAATTGAGGAAGACCTATTCTACTGGTAGATCCGGTGTTCTTACCGAAAGAAATAGGGATTCTGTCAATTGGGAAGCCGTTAGACATGCAGATGTTGAAAAGATTTTTGAGCCAATCAAAGGTCGAGGACAGGGTAATGTTCTTGCTGCAAAGATCAAGGTACACTGTAGTGGTTTCAGTTCTCTCATTTTATTTATAATCTATGTGTACCACACTTAGAGTAGGGCATAGTTGATTGATTGATCTGCTTACATTGGTGTTCTTTTAATCAATCGGTTGGTGATTTAATCTTTTCAGAATTTTCTTAATCGATTGGTTAAAGATCATGGAAGCATTGACCTTGAGTGGTTAAGAGATGTCCCACGAGATAAAGTGAAGTAAGAACGTAAATTATTTACTCAAAATTATGGTCATTGTGATATTTAAAGTTAAGATGTTGTCGAGCATTGTTTTATTACTCTGCTTCTGTTCAGAGAATACTTGTTGAGCATAGATGGGATTGGACCGAAGAGTGTGGATTGTGTTCGACTTTTGACACTTCGGAATCTTGCTTTTCCTGTAAGTTTTCAGCAGGGAGTTTTTGTCCACTTTTTTTGGCCTTAGGAATCTCAACATTCTGTGTTTTTCTTATTTTCTCATTTTTTGCTCACAAGGTTGACATAAATGTTGCTCGAATAGCAGTACGTCTAGGATGGGTCCCTTTGCAACCATTACCTGATGGCATCCAGATGCATCTTCTGGAGAGGTTTTAATTGAATAAATTCTATTTAGTGTTGCTAAGGTTGAGCTAGTGTATATTAAGTGTTGATTTTCGTTCCAATTAGGTACCCCCTGGAGAGTGACATACAAAAGTACCTTTGGCCACGTCTTTGCAACCTTGATCTGCTAACACTGTAATGAATTTCCACTTTCTTTAGTGTTTTCGTGTTAATGGATTTGCTTGTTACCTTTAATTCTAAGTAACCGAAAATTTGTTCCGGAAAATCTTATGCTCATTAAGTTTGGTACGTGTGGCAGATATGAACTGCATTATCACATGATCACATTTGGAAAGGTCAGATTTACACTCAACCGTCAATGAGAGCAGAGTTTGATTAGCTATATTATTTCTTCAGAGAGCACTAACAGGAGGAGTTTTCTTCAATATCACACAGGTTTTCTGTACGAAGAGAAGTCCAAACTGTAATGCCTGCCCAATGAGAGCCGACTGCAGACACTTTGCAAGTGCATTTGCAAGGTTCGCATCGGATTACTGCCCAACTATAAAATAAACAATTTTTTTTTGATGCAATTGATATCTAGGCCTGTTTAGTATACGAAAATATCTGAAGTATTAACAATTCCCATAGGTAAAGAAAATAGAAGGAGACAAGATAGGAAAAGAAGAGAAGAAAATTTGGTAAAGAAGTATCACTAGTTGGTTACTTCCTGTTTGGTGTTGGTAGAAAAACCTATATACCTGAATAACCTCAGGTGCAACAAAATGATTCTCCAAACAATGAATACTTCATATTCCAGGAAACCTTGTCAAATTCATCCTCGTGCATCAGAATATTTATAAATTTGCACTATGCAGTTCTAGGCTTCGCCTCCCAGGACCACAGCAGAAAGGAGTGGTCACCGTTAAGCAGCCTGTTAGAGTTGATGAAGTCCCAAACATGTGTCTGCCGTCACCAGCTTTGTCCCTTTCTAGCAGAAGCTTCTTGGAGTCCGGGTTCCAGAATCAAGATTGTGAGCCTATCATAGAAATGCCAGCATCTCCGGAGCACAAACCTCTAGAATCACTGGAACGAGACATTGAAGACTTTCCTTATGAGGTGGAGCATGAGCAGGAGATACCTACCATCCGACTCAACACTGAAGAGTTTCGAGAAAATGTCTTGAACTTTATCAACAAGTCCAACACTAAAGAGTTTCAAGAAAGTGTGTTGAACATTGTTGATGAGATCAGTACATTGAATCGAGATGAAGAAGTGTCAAAAGCCTTGGTTCTTTTGAATCCAGTGTCTGCTTCACATCCTGCTCGTAAACTGAAGTATGAGAGTCGACTAAGGACTGAGCACTTAGTGTAAGTAATAATTCCATCTTTTTTGCGTATAGCAAGTATTTCAAGTAACAGAACCTTATGCTTATAACACGAGCAAATAGTATGTTAAATTGAACACATGCAGTTGTTATTTGCTTAAGCTTTTGGCATACAGCATTTGGCTGATTATAACTATGACAGGGTTTGATGTTTTTGACATCAAAATTTTCATCAGGCAGCATATTACTAAGTCTTGATACTTATATTTCTTATGTGAGAAAATATCTAGAAAGTTTCATAAAAGCTAACAATTCCTCATTCGGTTGCAGGTATGAGCTTCCAGATTCACATCCTCTTTTGAGTGGGGTAATTTCTTATACATCTTAATATGTCAATTTTTTTATGCAACTACATGCATTAATGTCTACTACTTTACAGTTTGAGGAACGGGAGCCTGATGACCCCTGCCCTTACCTTCTTGCCATCTGCCGAACAGGTAAAGAAGTATTGGTGGATGCTTACTATGAATGTCATCTCCTAATAATGCATCTCTCCTGACGTAGTTCAAACTAACTATTTTTTTTAACTATAAGAGGAACTAGAAAGACGTGATGCAGAGATATGTTCAGGCAGTCCAAGTTCCTCCCAATATGATCAGATAGTTTATGGAACTATTTTGGTAAGTTCATCATGAACATTACTTCAGATTGTTTCCTAAGAGATTCTTCATTTGGATATGAGACATACTACCATGATTATACAGATACCATGTCGGACGGCGAACAGGGGAAGTTTTCCACTTAATGGAACGTACTTTCAAGTTAATGAGGTACTCAGATTGTGATATTGTTTCCCCATGAACTCCTCTTTGTTGCTGCATAGTCACTACTTCATTGTGTTACAGTCAGCCTCACAAATATTTTTCTTGTACACCAGGTTTTTGCTGATCATGAGTCAAGCAAAAACCCAATTCCTGTTCCGAGGACGTCAATATGGCATTTGAGACGAAGAACTTTATTGTGTGGAACTTCAGTTACGACCATTTTTAAAGGTAGAAAATATTCTGTTGCTTGTAATATTTCACTTTGATCTGGTCATGTTTTATCAAGACTTGGCTTCATAAAAGCTGATATTACTCATAATTCAAACCAGGCATGTCAACAGAAGACATTCAATATTGCTTTTGGAGAGGTATGGCACATCTCTTCTGTATATACAAAATTGGAAAAAGTGTGGCTATTTTGTGAGGTTCTACACCTTCATATCTCTTCTGAACTTGATATATTAAATAGAATTACTAAGAATTGTCAGAAGTCTAGTGAAAATTGAAAGGAAATCTTGGCTAAAATGGATTTCACAATATATAAGTTTCTATTATTGTGGAAATCTTGGAAATACATAATGAAATGACTAGGATATCTTGCCTACGAACTAGGTGATAGAGAAATGTTGGAAAAAATACAGTATCATGTCTTTAGTATACAACGTCGGGCCAAATATTATACTCCAATGACAGTGAAAAGGCATTTCCACAAGCATATTAGCCCTGTTCATCTTTTATGTTTGATTTGATGATGGTAAGTTTCGTAACAAGGCAAGTAATATCATGACCGTAATTCACAATCACCTTATGTTTAGATGAATAAAAATTACAAGAAACAGTACTTTCTTGCTGAAGGAAAAAATTGTCTTATGTTTCCGATCTTGTATCTTTTTGCAGGATATATGACTGTGAGAGGATATGACAGAGAGCAGAGGGCACCCAGACCCCTCCATGATCGGTTCCATTCAGGATCAAAAAGTAAAAGATAGTCAATTCTGATGATTTGCATTTAGAGGTGGCAAAATTATTTGATAGGTGATAAAAGCGTAAAACTGTACCCATTTATCATTCGTTTAACATAATTTTCTTGTGAGAATCATGATCGTCCTTTGATGGAAAAGGTCATCCTAGTCGCTCATATAGTTGCTAGAATTGTTTCATTCTTTTGCTATTTCTATTACTTGACAGGATTTTCTTGTTGTAGTTATTCCAATCATTGCTTTGATCATTTGGTTAGTCTATTTTCCTGATTGAGAGCTATCCTGCCAAGTTACAAGGACATAACTTATGCTAGATCCTGGGAGACCTTTATTCTCTGTGAAACAAAGGAAGATATCTATTCTCATTTGGGATGCACTCAAATGGTATATGACTTGAAAAATATCAAGGAAAAAGATGGTGTATGACTTGAGTGCCTTTATTTAGGAGGAGTCGAACATACGTCAGTCAGCTCATTGTCATACAAAGTGTTTGATGTATTCTGGACACTATAAATTTATGGTTGTTTATTCTTCTTTGTATGGTACTTGCTCTTTCCCTCTTTATTTATTTTTTCCGTGGGAACAACCTCTTGCAGAAATGCTGGGTAAGGCTGCGTACAATAGACCCTTGTGGTCCGGTCCTTCCCCGGACCCGCGCATAGCAGGAGTTTAGTTCACCGGGCTGCCCTTTTTTTTTGATAGTCTTATGTTAGCTAAATTCATCCTTAAATTGCTTCATATAGTAGAGTCGTATGTTGATTGTTTGTTTAAGCAGGTCATAGGTGCCTAAAATTGAGGGATTGTAGCTGCGTGCAGTTATGTCAAAGCTGATTGTTGATATATTGTATTTCTATTCTCTCTGACACAGCATAACTTTGGTTTGACGGTAAGTTGTTGGTTAACTATGCATGCTCCCTGCCATGGTTCATAACGCCTTTAACAGGTAAGCATATAACTTTTATATCACTCCTTATCATCTAAGTACAATTTAATTTCTTCTATAATAGATTTCGTAGAGTATGATTAACATTATCGATCCTGAACGTTGAACTGCTATACCATTATCCTGTGAAGTATACATGGATGTTTTCCATAAGTATCGGAAGTTCAGAGAATTCTTTCTGCTCCCACCATTGTCACCCACTGATTTCTGTATGGTTAGCATACTTCTGATTGTTTTGTAATGTAGAGGGCCTCAGAAAACAACTGGAATTTCTTTAGTTCAATTTAACTTGTACTCTGAACACTTGAAGGATGTTATGCTCTTCAACTTGGCAACCGCTGAGAGGATTTCATTTAGAATGCATTTCCATCCATACCATTAGGTTTGCACATAATGTTTGGGTCTTGTAAGAAATGAGACTTAGTTAAAACTTGAGAGGATGATTCAGTGAAGCACCATATCTATTGATGTTGAACTCCAACAGAAATGCTGTCTAAGAATTTCAAGTTCTAACTTCTATGCTTGGAGCCCAGTTGTTCTACAGCAATTTTTTTTAATATAGGTCTTATAGCTGTTATAATCCATGTATGAATTAGTTTACGTAATTTATGTATGAAGCGATCGGCTATTTGTGTAAAGATCCCTCTAAAATGGGTGGCCCAATGTAAAGCCGCGAAGGTTAGGTCCATTGCCTGCCATGGTATTTAGTTATACAAGGATTGTAATACCTGGATTATTATACAGTAAATAATAATACTACCGTGAAAATGTTTGTCATAGTATATTGATAAAGGGGTAGTACCTGAAGGAGTTAATGAGATTGTTAAGTTGGAGGGTATCACCCAGAGATGGTAAGTACCCTCCATTCTCATGTTTAAGCCTTCGAAATGAAGTCGCTTTTAGTAGAACACGCTTCACCCCTAAAGTGAGACTTTCATGCATGATTTAGTATTAATCGAACTCTAAGGGGTTGTTTGGTTGGAAAGATGTTCTCCCGGAGTTAATTATTCCGGGATTAGTTATTTCAACTTTTTACGGGGATAAAAAAATACTATAATTTGGGATAATTAATCTCGAGATTAATTATTCCGCAATTTTCTCTCAATCAAATATGGGATAAACTCTTCTTAAATTTAGTTCGGGATTAATTATTCATCTCTCCTACCAAACGAGCCCTAAATCGGACTCGAAAGGAAAACAAAACAAAAAAGTATTGAAGGGTAGAGATTGGAAGTGTAGGAATACAGTGCATTTGGGCAGAAGCATACAAGAATGGTGTGCATTTGTAAGGCGTTTCTCTCCCTAATGTTCACACCTGACGAACTGCTGGTCTGTGCTCGGCCTTCAGCACTGCCAAAGCTGAGAAACGAAATGAAATGAAAGGAAACGAAAGGGGAGGAACGAAAATCGAGGCACCTCTATAATGAACCACAATCCATGGTCTACTCTCTCCCTGCTCTGCGTACGTCTCAGACTCTTTGATAATCCGATAAAAATATTAGATTCTCATATACTCCTCCCCACTACTGTATTTGTTATGAATATCCAAACCCCATTATACTAGCCATCGGTACACTGAAGAATTTGGAAGCAGTGAGAAAAAAGTCTTTATACGGTAAACAGAACTAAAAGTTGTAATTTTTCAACTGTACTTTACACGAAAACAGAAAATAGAAAAAGCCTTTAAAGGTATATTTTCTAAAATTGCAAGAATTTAATGGATTGTAAAGCATTTAATTTTTTCAAGTTATTTGGTGGGGGGTGGCGAGAGGGGAAGGGTTGGACCAAACCTGCCCCTCTGCATTTTCACCTGACTGTCATGACTTATTACTGTATATGATTTGAAAAAATGGCACTATACAATTTTATCGTCATATGCCAAAGTCAGCCATTACCTTACTACTCCTATTATGTATTCAATTGTTTATACCGGAAACTTTATTCAATCAGTTTAACCATCTATACATAAACAAAAAGAGGGGCGGTGATAATAATAATTAATAGGGTTAAATAATACGTACTTAATAATAATAATTATTATTATTAAGTTTTTGAACTAATTTTTCATTTTCTCTCAAATTAATTTTGTGGAGTGTCCAACTTTTGTATGTATGCTCATATGAATGTGAATACAAAAAAAATTGTTGTTCTCATCTTATATTTTCCACTAGTCCACTTGACTAGCGAAAATAAGACATTTAATTGGCACCGGTTGAATACAACATAAATCCATCCTACATATATATGTACGTACACGCGAGTCTCCTTCACTGAATCTTCGAAGTATGAGCTCAAACTCCATAGAAGCAACACAAAAAACGCTCACGGAGTTCTAGAGAGAGAGAGAGAGAGAAACATATATTTTCAGAGTATAACATTTGAGTTTTTCTATCTCGTTTTGCTCCGTAAAATGAGTACTTGGTTGGGTTTCTCTCTCACTCCCGACTTCAACATTGGCGACGATGACGAAGAAGAAGAAGTAATAAAAGATTATCAAAGTCGCAACGAAAATCAAGCTACTGGAAATGACGCTAACTCAGTAGAAGAAACTCATTTGTCGGTTATGCCTTCATACCCTTTCCCTCGCTGTGACACAACCACTGAAGGTCTAAATTTTTCACACATTGTTTTACTTATTAATTTGTTCATTTTTACGAAATTGATATGTAATATTTTTCTCCTTATTTGAATAGATTGTTGGAGGTATGAGAATCATGAGATGACTAGTGCTACTAATCCGGGCGAAGAAGGCCCAAAGCTTGAAGATTTCTTAGGATGTTGTTGCTCAAATTCTCCTCCTGATAATGAACAACAAATTGCTGATATCAACGTTAACATTCCACCAACAATAAACCCCTCTGATCACGAACAACAATTTCAGGTAATGATACCAAACGGCCAATTTCAGAGCTCTAATGAGTTTGCAAACTCTACTACTGGTAGTGTCTATCATTTGCCATTTGATGGAGCTACTTCAGTTTCTGGATTTAAATCTTGGTTACGCCAATCTGTTGCTGCTGCACCATTAATTTCATCTGCTGAAGAAAATAGTACTAACAATTGCCAAACGCTGTCGCTTGCTGCGGCTCCGAAAAAGCGGCCAGTTGCTGTTAAGAATGTTACCGGTTCAAGGGAACCGGTTCCGAGAAAATCCATTGATACTTTTGGCCAAAGAACCTCTCAGTATCGCGGTGTCACAAGGTAAAAAAACAATTACCTTAAACTCTTTGTTTAAACTTATGTTAACGATATAACTGCTTAATAATTTCGAATATCATTGATTTGTGAAATTAATGGACCAAATTAGACATCGGTGGACTGGAAGATACGAGGCTCATTTGTGGGATAACAGCTGCAGAAAAGAAGGGCAAACTAGGAAAGGCAGACAAGGTGTGTATTATTACTGCTTCATGTACTGAAATTTAATTAATTTCTCTCTTGAAAATGTTACTCCTCAGCGAATATACTGACCTTTTTTTCTTGTTTAATTTGTTGTTTTACCTTTGCTTCCTCCAACATTTGGATCAATCAGTCTATCTAGGTATTCGATATTCTCTTATCCCTTTTTTCTTTTCGAATCTCTGACAATAGTTTCTATTATTGTTTTTTTTTTATTAAAATATTTTTTGACATTTCAAAAGGAAAACTGTGTATGTGTAGTGTGTTTAAACGGTTTGGATGGAGGTATTAGTGATTAAATTAATTGTTCAACTTAAATAAACTTCAGGTGGTTATGATACAGAGGAAAAGGCAGCTAGAGCATACGATTTAGCTGCTTTAAAATACTGGGGTCCCACCACGCATATTAATTTTCCCGTAAGTACCTTTCCTTTTATAATCTTCAGATAATCAAGTTTTAAACTTGACTAGTTCTAACTTTTCTGCTCTCACCATTAAATCATTACATGTATATTTGTTGTAATTTTAGTTATTTTTCACATGTCTCTATACTTCGTTTTTGTTGAAAAAATATTGGATTCAGTTGATCCCTTAGCTTACGCAACATCCTCCATAATGGCTTATGTAGGAATTTTTGTAAGCAGTGTCAATATTTGTAAAAGTGAACAAATAAATAAATTACTGTAACAGTAAGCAGTGTCATTTTTTATGTATATACCCAATATTTTAATTTTATTTTGTTATTTATGCATACAGTTTAAAAAAAAAAGTTTGACGAAGCGATGTCTTGTGACACCGCTTCAAGCAAGGTGCCTACACCCTGATCCTCCCTGCTAATTTTTAATGATAAGAATATTAAACAGTGAAATTTTCTGTATCAGCTAAACACTTATGAAAAGGAGCTGGAGGAGATGAAACACATGAATAGGCAAGAATTTGTTGCACACTTGAGAAGGTAATGTTCCTTCCATTTTTTTCACTAGTCTTATTTTTCTTTTCCTTTTTGATGGTGTGTTACACTGAAAAAGATGAAACATACTTGTAACTCAATTGCTAAATTTGACCTTCCCATTTTTATGTTAAACAGGAAAAGCAGTGGGTTTTCAAGAGGGGCATCAATGTACAGAGGAGTAACGAGGTTCGTAGCATAGCATTAAATCAAAAGGCAACCTTTTTTTTTAACGATTAAAGTGTTTTCACATTCACTATTTTTGCTGCAAAATTTTGCAGCTTTCTTTGAATGCAATTATCTTTGTTCAATAATAGGGCAACAGGCAAACTTTAAGATGCATGTGCAATCATGCAAACCAATGAACCATACCTATTAAAATCTAGTGCTGAAGGAAAATATATTGTATTAGTTCTATGAAAGCTCTTTACCATTCTAATAAATTTCCACAAATCTCCAATTCTCCACACACTTCGCTGCCCATAAAATAAACTATTAATACCTTTATTTATAATAGTACGAAACCCATATTAGTTCTGACTACAAATTTTATTTAGACATGAATTAAATAAACTAGCAAATATCAAATCCTAAACAATTAAGATTTTGTAGTACAACTTTCGATTAGTTTTCCAACAAGTACTACTTCCTTTGCTTCAATTTAGATAACACACTTTCCTTATTTGTCCGTTCGAAAAAGAATGACACATTTTTATAATTGGAAATAATTCAACTTTAAACTCTTAATTTTACTCATTTTACCTTTAATGACTTATTTTAGAACCACACAAAATTCATGGCTCCACAAAGTTTTTAACACTTAAGCTTTTAAAACCACAAGTTTTAAAAGTCTTCTTTTCTTTTCTTAAACTCCGTACAAGTCAAACTAGCTCATCTAAATTGAAACGGAGGGAGGAGTAGTATAGAATTGGGCAATACCCATTGATTAAACATGGGAAATTGGGCAGGCATCATCAGCATGGGAGGTGGCAAGCCAGAATTGGAAGAGTTGCAGGCAACAAGGACTTGTACCTTGGTACCTTCAGTAAGTAATTTGCTTGTCTTATTGTTTTAGTGTGTAAAATTTTTTATTCATTTTCTGTTCGTGTAGCTGTCTTCCTATTTCTTTTTCTTTTTTTTTCCTTTAATTTTCTAACAGGCCATTTTGCTTTTAGTCTCTTCAATGTGCTATAAAGTTATTGAAAAGGAACTACTTCTACGTCTTTAAAGTGAATTTTGGGCCAAATTTCTTATGACTAACGAACCATAAGTTCAGTAATTTTAAAGTGATAAAAATTAGTTGAGCGACTTATGTACACCAATGTGTTTTTCTCTTGTTACAGATTGGTGAAAGCAAGTTTTAATTCGTGAGACCCAAATATAAGAATTACGTAGTTACAAAAAGAATTCTCATCTCACAAAATATTAACCGAAAACAAACATTACTAAATCGGGCTTGGACAAACATTACTAATGTATCTAATTTCAGGTACTCAAGAGGAAGCAGCTGAAGCGTATGATATTGCTGCAATCAAGTTCAGGGGAACAAGCGCTGTAACCAATTTTGATATTAGTAGGTACGACGTCAAGAGGATTTGCTCAAGCTCGACTTTAATTGCTAGTGATCTAGCCAAGCGCTCCCCATCAAAGGATTCTGGCGTCAGCCCGTCTTCCTTTGAGGACTATAATAATTCATGCACATCTTTACCTCAACCCATTTTGGCCATAACAAATGGGGAGCAATTGCAGCAGCCTGCAGATAATTCATTCATGGACATGGTGCCGTTGATGACTGCAGGATCAAGCAGCAGGAGCTCTTCTAGTGCCCAGAGTCCCAAATGCTCGGGCTCTGGCTCTGCTGAAATGAGTTGTGATTTCGGAGTTGGATTAGAGTATCCCCAGGCTTATTATTCGTCCATAAATATTCAAGGCCACAAGTTTGAAGATGAACGCAAGGGAAATGATGAAAATCCTCAGAGCTCAGGCCGGATTGGGAATATGGACCTAGTTCATCCAGTTCCCATGTTTGCGTTGTGGAATCAATGAAAATTAAATACCGAGACCCTTAATTTGGTGTTTTCAACTGGTGATGATTAGTGAATGATGGTATATTTCTCTAGAGTTTAGTCTTAACTCTCAATCCTTAACTGGCCCGAAGGAAAATTAAATTCTTGATAGTATCTAAAATGCCTTAGATTAGAATTTTAGATGTTTCCACTGTTTTGGATGTTAATTCGATGGCAATGAAAACAAAAGATGAATGCAGCTTTGGTAGTCTGAAGCGGTTTTTCTGCTCATAGAACTCTCTGAAACTTATGTGGTATTCTCCTACCTCATTATTCCATCCTTTGTCAAGAATACTATTTTATAAAGCATGCATTATAATATATTGACATTCGACTATTCGAGCAGTAGATCAACTCCAGAAAATTCACATGCAGTTTCTTCACACACAATTTACTACGCTCTCGTCTATATTAAGTGTTGGTGCGAAAAGTTTATCTGCTATTAGAGAAAATTAAGATGAAGTACAGAAGAGTAAAGAGATAAAAGTCTTTGTCTAAATCTTTTCAGAAGCCTAATTTATAATTTGTGCTCCTTCGGTTCCAATTTATGTGAGATTCATATTCCAAAATACTTGAGTTAGGACTATACAATATTGGCTTTTAAGTTAAACTCAATGTAAATTATACTTGAGCTTGTCAATTTTTCATGTAGTACTGCGCCTACCTGGCTAGAGAAAAAAATAGATGAGTCAAGTGTAAGTATGTTTATTTGGTAGAGTCCGGAACCAAAATGTGATATTTTTTGACTCAAAATACGCAAATAAGTGTTAAAAAAAAAGTTACCAAACTATATATAACGCCACAAAAAGTGGCGCTATACAGTAACGGTAACTGCACCGTTTCTGTATAGCGCCACTTTTTGTGGCGTTATATATAATAAAACTGACACACCTTACATAGCGCCATTAATAGTGGCGTTATACCCCAAAATCCCATCTCACATAGCGCCACTATTAATGGCGCTATACCCCTTAATAAAAATCCTCCCGTCTTCTTCTTCTTCGTTTCATCTCCATCATTTTTTACTCCCTTTTGCCCCCCCCCCCGATTCTGCCCCAATTTTAAAAAAAAAATTGGGTCCCACCGGCACATAAAAGTTGAAGATTGGTGGTCCCACTGTCTAGTAGAGCTTCGTGTTATTGTGGATTCACTCTTCCGGAGTCAAAATTACGATCTATTTACATTCCAAAAATTCTAAATCGAGATATTTCGATTTATTTTAAGTTGAAACTTATATAACAATGCATATTACTTGATTTGTATGTGTTCTATTTCGGTTTGTGTTTATTTTTTTCGAAACTAGCATGTTAAATTTTATCCGGATTTAATTTTAGTGTTGTATAAAATGTGTTTGTTAATATCCTCATGTATATTTATGTGTTTTTATGCTGTTTAGTTTAGATTATTTTTTAGCATAGTAAAATGTAGACCTTTTTAGCGTAGTAAAACGTAGACCCTTTTAGCGTAGTAAAATTTAGAGCCTTGTAGCGTAGTATTGTGTAGTATTTTAGCTTAGAATTCATTTTGTTTAATTATCTTATATTCTAGCACGAAACCCATAATTATAAAAATTTTATATATATATATATATATAGTTTTTACAATTAATTTATTAAAAAATATGAATAAAAATTATAAAAAAAACATAAAATTATTAATGATAGTTTGGTACCACTGGGCCTCAGAAAATCTAGCACGAAACCCATAATTATAAAAATTATATATATATATATATATATATATATATATATATAATTTATACAATTAAGTTATTAAATAAATATGAATAAAAATTATTAAAAAACATAAAATTATTAATGATAGTTTGGTACCACTGGGCTTCAGAAAATCTAGCACGAAACCCATAATTATAAAAATTATATATAGGTATATATAATTTTTACAATTAAGTTATTAAAAAATATGAATAAAAATTATTAAAAAAACATAAAATTATTAATGATAGTTTGGTACCACTAGGCCTCAGAAAATCTAGCACGAAACCCATAAGTATATATATAATTTTTACAATTAAGTTGTTAAAAAATATGAATTTAAATTATAAAAAAACACATAATTATTAATGATAGTTATTAAAAATTATGAATTTGCAGTTGACGACATGGATGCACCTATACATCCCGGCCCTCGGACGTCGGAGCTACTACCCCTATAACCCCAGCATAGATCCGAGCATATATGGGGGGGAGAGTTACTTACGCAGACTTTTCGGTGCTGGAGAGTGAATTTATTGTGGGAGTTTTTGACTCCTCCCCGCGTTCTACATCCCCGTGTGGTCCATCACCTGGAGGAGATGGGATTATATAGGATCATTAGCATTGGTCGGATACAGCTCGACTATGCTTTGATCACGACGTTGATTGAGCGGTGGCGACCGGAGACGCACACTTTCCATCTGCCCATCGGCGAAGCCACCATCACACTCCAGGACGTCGAGATTTTATATGGCCTGTCCACTGATGGCTTGCCAGTTTTACTGCCTGGGAATATGAGATATTTTAATCGGGCTTCATATATAGATATGCTGCGCAGGCTCACGGGCTTCAGGTCCGAGGACCTAGATGTAGCAATTGGGAGCAGTCGTATGCAGTTGGTCCCCATTAGAGACCACTTGGTGCAGATCCACGATACTACCACCGACGACTCAGCGGAGGTGGATGTGGAGCAATATACGAGGTTGTTGTTTCTCCTTCTATTTGGGGGGGTCTTGTTCCCGAATACTTCGAGGAACCTAGTGAGCATCCGTTTTCTGCATCATATTGCGGACTTCGATGATACAGTCAGCTACAACTGGGGTGGTGTTGTCCTATCATTTTTGTACAGGCAGATGTGCCGGGCATCCATGGGCACATAGAGAGACGTTTCTGGCTTTCTGCCACTTCTACAGGTGACAACTTATTCAAATAATATGTCGTTTAGTTACAATTCTACCTAGTTATAGTTAATCTTTACGTCAACTTTGTATGTTAGGTTTGGGCGTGGGAGCGATTTCTGCAGCTTCGGCCACCTCTACCACAGCTACCGGCTAATGTACATATTCCTGATCTCCCTCTAGCTTGTAGGTGGGTATTGCGTCGTAGACTTGCACGAGAGTATCATGGCCATCATAATCTCCCCTTCTGTAGGGATGTGTTGGATTTTCTGGAGGATGCACACAAGTGAATATCTAACTAAACTTACCAATTATTGTTTAACTAGGTGTTGCGCATACTAACGGTTTGTGTTATTATTTGATAGTTCATCTGGACGCCGTACAACGAAGAGCTGATAGGTACCCTGCCAGCGTATTGCACGCACGGCCGCCATATTTGGAGGGCTTCCGTCCCTCTCACGTGCCTCGATATTGTCGAGCATCATGCCTCAAGGCGAGTATTTCGTCAGTTTGAATTTCCGCAGCCTATACCGACTCGGCCTGCATGGGATCATTTACATTATGAGAGGGATGATCGGATGAGGGTGGACGACACATTTATTGATTGGCTGACAGCATAGTTGGGTATTTGGGACAGCCGAGGGGACTTGTCCCCAGCTCCGCAACACTTTCCTATCGAAGTTTATATGGCATGGTACCGCATTATTTCTCGCTGCTCATTCGCCGACGGTGGTAAATTTAAATCAAGAAAAAATCTTTCATCCGGAACATGTCCGGCAAAAACTGATCTAGAATAATTACCCGATGACTGGGGGTTATCTTTACTACGCACAACCTCGTTTTTTGGAACGTCTTCGACCTTCACGTACATCTCCAACATTGTGATTACAAGAAATTCCCGGCATTCGTCCGGAGTCCTCAGGAAATTACTCAAAGTGTCATCATCTGAGTAAAAAGCAACCCCTTGCGGCGTAACGGAATACGGATATATTCCGGTTACTTTGAGTATCACTGAACGTTTTCTCACACTTATTTTTTTGCATAACAACGATATCAATGTTTCGTACTCCATTGAAAGTGGCAATTTAACATTACACTTAGCAGGTAAATTGTAGCCCACAGAGTTATTCTCCATCACAACCTCACCCCCCCCCAATATAATGATACTCTTATTCTACGTTCTTCAGACATAATGAAAAAATGCTGGAGAATTTAACAACAATAGAAACCAACAAGAGTTAAAAAAATTTTTTGAATGAAGTTGTGGCGATTCTACGATGTTTATATAGGAAATGGCTAGCCGGGGAGGTTTTTTTTTTTTTGTATATAGCGCCACAAAAAATGGCTTTATACGCTTTTGAATTATTGAACCCATAAATTATTGGTGGGGTTAGGTAATAAGGGGTATATCGCCATTAATAGTGGCGCTATGTAAGATGTGTCAGTTTTACTATGTATAGCGCCACTTTTACGGTGCAATTACCGTTACTGTGTAGCGCCACTATTTGTGGCGTTATATATAGTTTGGTAACTTTTTTTTAACACTTATTTGTGTATTTTGAGTAAAAAAAATCACATTTTGGTTCCGGACTCTTATTTGGTACTACACGTATTAATATTAGAATTTCTACTTTTATTTATTTCGAAACTTTTTACAAAAGAAACAAGAAGACTTTTTGCCTTAATATGCGTGCCTCGATGTCAAGTCTCTCTCTGGTTCTCTTTTTCTTGTGACAACTGCTGGAGGAGTTTCTTCTTTTTCCTATACTGATTTTATTCCCCCATTTATTTCAACCGTCAGCCTATTGAACCTACAATTTGACCATCACAAAAGAACAAAACACCATCGCAAAAAGTTTTCAGTAGTTTTCTATTTTCCCTTTTGCTTTTGTTTATTCAGTCTAAAACAAAAATATCAAATAAAACAAAGAGATAACATCAACAATATACTATCAACCTTTTTATATGCAGTCTCGTGATCTGGATATGTTCATTCTGCAGTTAATTTGTATGCATGTTAAGTAAATATATGAGGCTCCTTTGCACATTTGAAATAAACTCGTAAAATCTAATTTCAACGCTTACCAAATATTTTAAGTTATATCTAAATGAATTTAAAATATATAAAGTATACAAAAAATTATTACTCATATTATAGTTTAACATGTGATAGCTAAATATTACTCTAAATCTATTCCCATATTATCAATGAATATATATTATTAAAATTTCCTTATAGTAATTAGTAACATGAATATTTTTTACATCAAGAAGAATTAATCAAAATAGCAGCCAACTCAATTATTTAAACTAAAAATAGCCAGAGAATGTAAAATATATTAGTATAATATGTGTATAATTATATATAATTAGTGTATAATCTATGTATATCGATTAAAAAAAGTAAACACTAAAACTGGTAAGCTATTTGTGTAAAGATTTAAATTAAGTAGCCCTTTTCTCGAGAATGTTAAGATGAGTTGAGAATATACATGGATAGATTCGACTACTGAGTTTCTGAATGTATTACTGAAAATTGGTTTGGTCGTAGCTAATTGTACGAAAAAGCAAAATGAAGAAGCTACGTACTGACACATTTCTCTTTTTTCTTCCTCAGAGCTGGTAATGCTGCATTCCCATGCATCCATCTTTTACGTAACGCCAACACATATATCCTTTCCTTTTTCTTCTGCTTCACACTTTTGGGGTTTTGAGCTTTGTATTTTTCTGCTCATCATTCATTTCTCTTTTTTCCTTTTCTATTCCTTCTTTCTGTTTGAATAAGCAAACATCATAAAACAATACTACGAATCAGTAAACAATAACTTCTAATATGCAGTTTTTATTATGTTTTGCTTAAATATATATATATATCTATATATATTTGAAGCAACAATTCCCAATGCCTTTTTGGTGTTTTGAAAGATACAACAGTATACGCACATGCAATGGGCCCCAATACGTATTAGGCCCACATTCCATATTCATGGCCCATACCCCCCTAAATGATGAGTGAGTTAATACTGTACAATTTCAACTCCTGCCTCTTCAATTCCAACATCTCTCTTTGTATGCACATTATGTTTCTTTTTAGGGATCAATAAGGAAATGCATTCTTTAGAAGAAGAAAAAAAGGGAATAGAAAACAAAATAGGGAATTCATTACTTTTCGTTCGAATTATGCATATAAAATAAGATTATACTTGTTCTAAATTCATCGCTTTAAATTCTAAATTTGCCTTTAATTTAGTGATATCCTGATCCTTTCTTTTTAAAAAAATGAATTGAGAATATAACACTTGGAAATTCATAATAAAGATTCATGATTGAAGAATTAAAAACAAACTTCATGCGTCTTAATTTGTAACGAATGATTTTCTTATCGTGGACCGGAGAGAGTATATGTTTCCATTGAGTACAAATACTAGTAGTAGTAATTTTTTTCCTGAAGAAGGTTAGCTAATTTATGAACAGTGCCAGAGGAGCGTTGTGACCTTAGGTGTTAACAAACAAAGGCCAGGCCTCACGAATTAGGGCCTAGATCCAGTATTGAGTTTCATATCCCAATCAGATCAACAATTTTTGGGCTCTATCTTACAAACAGTTCTTTGGGCATTTGTATCTATACCTGCTTTTTGGGTCACGTTTTAACTTGTGCCCGCTTTGAAAAAAAATTGCAAGCGTATCCACTTTTTCGCGTAACTTCAGCATACGGGCTTGAAGTAGCAAAGACAATCACGCAAAACTTCAGCATTCTAGTAGACGGACCTGAAGTAGCAAAAATTGCTGAATCAAGCGTCCTGAAGTTTCTGTTTGTAATTGCTGAACTTAAGCATAGTAGCTGAAGTTTTGTTCTCTATTTGTTGAGGTTTTTTTTTAATTGCTGAATTTAAGCATAGTAGCTGAAGTTTTGTTCTCTATTTGTTGAAGTTTTTGTTCGTAATTGCTAAACTTAAGCATTCTAGTAGCTGAAGTTTTGTTCTCTATTTGCTGAACTTCAGCATGTTTTAGCTGAAGTTTTGTTCTATATTTGCTGAACTTCAACATATTTTATGCTATCATGTAATTGATTTTTTGTACAGATAATAAGTTTATCATAAGTAGAATTAGTAACTTAAAAAACTTGATAATGATTTAGCACAGTAGGTTAAAATGCATTGATAATGTTACACCCCACGTTTTCATATGTGAGAGTACGCTGTAAGCCATTGATGTAAGCTCGGAAATGAGATTATATTTGGAAGCAAATAAAGTAAGTTAATCATGTTACCTTGGAGGTTACAAATATTTAAGATCATGAATAACGAGTACCAAGAGGGTTGGAAAGCTTAGAAGCTAAACCAATTGAAGAAAATAAGTTTCGTCGAAAGTCGACAAGTTTGGAATGTTATAACATGTACTTTGGGGTGAGACTAGGGTTCTTAACATGATAAGGAGGTTATGCTACGAGTTATTTTAGTCGTATGATAGTCATTTTCTACGTCTTGAAGGCAAGCAAGTTGTGGAACAAAAGTTGGCAAAGGTCATCATAAGTTACATTCATAAATTTGCTGAAAATTAGGTCAAATATAGCTGAGTTTTTCTCCAAATAAACTTGGAATTATGGGGTGATCTACCTACCAAATTGAAGATATACGAGTCTAATTTATAACACATTAAACCGTTTGTCGATACGACATGGAGTAGAGAGATATTTGCATTTTCGCGAGACCGCGCAAGCAGCTCCCAATGGGACCCACTTAGGCGGTGGTCGACCTACTTCACTTTATAAACTATTTGGATGCCTATTTTTAACTCATTTTCATCTAAATTTCATCTCCAAACTTCTCCTAACCCTTCTAAACAGATACCACAAGAGTTTGAAGTGATTCCAAAGTGATTACACCATATTTTAACATCAAAACTTAGTTCTAGTGAAGAACAACACCTCTTTGAGGTTGTGTTGTCATTGAGGATTATTGTGGGTTGTGTTTGACTGAAATTCCAAGTTGTTGCTACTAGCTAAGGTGAGTATAACAACCTACTAATTGTGCTTAAGCTTGCTTTTATGTTGGTTAAGTTGTTATGATGATAAACTACAAGATAATACTTGGATTAACTTAAGTCACTTCTATGGTGTTGTATTGCCATTGAGGGTTGTTGTAAGCTGAATATAACTTGGATTTCGACTTGAAGTTACTGTAGGAGGTATGTGTATTGTGTTCTTGCAGGTGCTTAAGGTTATATTGATGTTGATTAAGTTAAATGGATGGAGTAGACATGAACTAGTAAATAAAGTTACTAATTAAAGACAGTTGGAGTTGAGGATTGTTTCCTTTGTTATAAATATATGGTATAAGGATGGAATCAATGATGAATGACTTCACTATCATGTTAATGATATTGTTAAGTTAATGTAAGAAGTCTATATGGGGTGATATGGGTTATACGGATTCCAATCGGAGCTTTCCGCTCGTCGTGAAGTAGTTAGGATTTGTTGTTACTATATTAAATAAAGTTACTAACTGAAGACAGTTGGAGTTGAGAATTGTTTCCTTTGTTATAAATATATGGTATAAGAATGGAATCAATGATGAATGACTTCATTATCATGTTAATGATATTGTTAAGTTAATGTAAGAAGTCTATATGGGTTGATATGGGTTATACAGATTCCAATCGGAGCTTGCCGCTCGTCGTGAAGTAGTTAGGACTTGTTGTTGTTATATGGTGTCTTGTTATTGATATTTATATGTTGATGGATATCTCTGGTTGTTGTTGTTGGTATATGGTATTGTAGGAGGCCCTTGTTACAGGGGAGATGCTGCCCGAATTTACGTAAATGAGCTACTAGCTTAAGTTACAGAATTAGCCTTTGCTCAGCACTGATTTTAAATCTCCTTATACTATGATAGATTGAGTTGACTTGTTTGAAGAGTTGCTTGGAAGGTATTAAGGACTCAACGGATTTAAGGTATGTTAAGGCACTTCGTTCTTTCTTTTGGCATGATCTAAAGTGGAATGAACATAAACGATACGCTAATTCATAACGGATCTACTCCTAGGAACTAATGTTGTCCATGATGTTCTTTCCTTATAAAGTTATTCTAAGCAAGTGTGTATGATTCTTGAATCCTACTGAGATTCACATTGAGGGTATGGATGCCCATAACGTTAATCGAAGGTGCAACAACCTTAAGTCCCTCCGAAAGTTTTTAAACGTGATTCCATGAGTCTAGCATACATTATATATAGTATCTATTTTACTATATTGAGCCGCGCTATAGTCGGTCGGGTACGACACCTATTGTGCAACCACTGTTCAGTTGGGTTTACCGAGCTCCACGTGGTCGGGTACGATTCTATCAAGCCTTATGATGGTGGGGTACGTTTTTACCGAGTCCTCTTTGAGGCTGGGTACGATATGATGATGATGATGCCCACAGAGGCGTATGTTTTTAAAAGTTTATGTATATATATGTATTATGCATTTCATATCAGTAGCCGCCAGAGGCACTCAGTTGTTATAGGTTGTATCTCCTCTATCTCTCTTTACATTATTGTTCTTGTTTATGTTTTCCTGCCTTACATACTCGGTACTTTATTCGTACTGACGTCCCTTTTGCCTGGGGACGCTGCATTTCATGCTTGCAGGTCCCGATTGATAGGTTGACAATTCTCCAAGTAGGCTATCAGCTCAGTAGAAGGTGTTGGTGCACTCCACTTGCTCCGGAGTTACCTATTTGGTCAGTATGCATTGGATGTGTATTGATTGGTATGGCGGGGCCATGTCCCAACCTTTATGATTTTATGTACTCTTAGAGGTTTTTAGACAGATGCCAGGTGTATGGATACTTGTATGGCCTTGTCAGCCTATGTTTTGAGTTTTCAAATCGTCATGTCGACCTCATAGGCCCGTATGTCACATGTATACGTTTGTATATCATGTTGGGTCGTCATATGTTGAGTCTTCTCTTATGTTTTATTCTTATTATCTCATGACGGATTTTCTAGTTCATTTACCCATGATAGTATGATAAGAAAGATATGTTACGTTGGTACTCGGTTGAGTAAGGCATTGGATGCCCGTCGCGGCCCTTTCGGTTTGGGTCGTGACAGATAATGTACAAAGCTGAATCCAAAAAAAAATAATAGAATGTGAATTAAAAGAAATTGACTTACACATACATGTAAGTACTTACTTTAGAAAGTTATTTATAATTTATTTTTAAATAATCTGATAAACATACTTATGACAATCATCCCCAAATATCTATTTATGGTCACGTCCTACCTTTAAGCCATTAAATACGCCGTGTATTATTTTTCTCTCTCTATCTCTCTTCCTTCTCTCCTCCTTTCTCTTTCCTCTTTCTTCTCTTTTCCCCCCAGATTTTTTCTCCTCTGCTTTTAGAAACCCTAGCAGGGGCTGTGTTCCACCAACGACAGATCCGGCCGGCGACCACTTCCCCCATTCGTTGTTGTATTGCCCCTAACCCCCTCCTCCGGCCAGCGATACTTTCTTCTTTTTCTGAAGTGATGATTACATTAGAAAACCATTTGGTTTCCAAACGTGACGATCTAAATTAGTTGAAGTTGAAAAACTCTAAGATCCAACATTTTTCACGTCATTTTGAATGGAAAGTAGAGAAGTGCTTTTTTTGCTTAACTACTCGTTATTCAAAATTCACGGTCTAACTAATTCAAATTCATTCTACGAGATTATAAGAAGAATATTTCAATAAGGTGAAGGAATGCGAAAATAAAACGGCAAAAGGGAAAAAAAGAAGTAGCTGCTTTGCCTTGAAGAGTCTGTTATATTTTTTTCATTGTATTTCAATGTATCTCGCTGTATTCCATGTATTTCATTGTATTCACTATCTTTTTTTTCATTGTATTTCAATGTATCTCTTTGTATTCCATGTATTTCATTGTATTCACTATCTTTTTTTCATTGTATTTCAATGTATCTCGTTGTATTCCATGTATTTCATGGAATGTATTCATATATTTTTAATTAATATAATTTATGTATTCAGATGTGTATATATATATATATATATATATATATATATATATATATATTCAAATGTATCTGCAGTATGTATTCATATTTATTCATGAATGTATTCATATGTTTTTTTAATTAATATACTTTATGTATTCAAATGTATTTGCAGTTTGTATTCATGTGTTTTTGCACTATAGATGACATGCTATACTTCATGTATTCAATGCATTTTTATGTATTTAAATGTATTCAATATAATTATATAATTTCAATATACAAATCTATTTGTAAAGATACCACTAAAAAATATTTTGGTAAAGATACCACTAAAAAAAGAAACGATAGATTGAATCTCTGAAGATTGCTTTGTTTTTGGGGTATTTTTCGGTTGAGAATCTTTCTATAACTGGAAATACAAATTTTGTGTGTTATAATTGAGTTTGTTGAGTTATATTAGGAGTCTATCGTGTTAATTGATTCACTTACCGTTTTTACACAGTTAAAGACCTTTTTTCCCGCAAATTCCATTATTGTATTCACAAATACAACTCGCGAATACAGTCCAATACATTCTTTGTTTAGCTGGACTCCCCTGTTTTCCGTCGAGTTTTGCTACTGTATTCATGAATACAGTAGCAAAAATACATCGAATACAGTCTATAACAACTAAAATCATAGCTATAGAAAGTAATTTAGTAAATGATAGCTATAGCAAGCTAATAATCACTAAAACATAGTGGTTTCTGAAAATTTCTCCATATATTTACCGGTTAGTATATTGGAGTGCGGCTATATTGTGTAAAAATTCCCTATACCAATCCCTCTATTTGTTTTTGTTTTTCATACCACATAAAATGTTTTACAAGGAAAAATTTATCTTCCGCGATTTCAAAGTATGTTATTTATGACTTTTACGAGACAGTAAGCCATTAAAAATAAGAGAGGAAAGTTGATAATGAAATACGAGGGAGACCTCTTAATCAATTCGGATGACAGTGCACCTAGTGCCAGAACCTGAAGAGGCGTGGCCGGCACCCGGTGCCATACTCGGCCCGAACGTACCACTCTGTAACTGTGAACTCTGGAGGGGTAACCCTCAACTTAGGCTGATAAGGCCATATCTTGAATCATCTGAAAATAACGCCTACAACCAGCAATACCAAACTAAACATCTACATAAGGCTGGGAAAAGCCACAATACTGATATAAAAAATGTACAGGACTCGTCTACAAGCCTCTAGTGATAACTGAACTGTATCATGGTCGGGACAGGGCCTCAACCTACCCATCAAACCTGTATATATAAAATGGACTCCAAGGTATAGACCTGGTAACTCCGAGGAAGTGGAGCTTACCAACCAAGCTGATGTTTGACTTTGTCTACTTGGAAGGTCTATCCAGCTGTCTATCAGGACCCACATGCATGAAATACAGCGTCCCCAGCAAAAGGGAAATATAATTCGAATATATGCTACTTCTAGGTCATACTAGGCTTTGTACCTTGCTTCCTGGCTCGCTCATAGGCGCTCGGCCACAGTAGGCTCGGTATATAACTTACCATCTTATCTGAGGTTGCCCAACAGGGGCCTGCCCATCGATTATAGCTTGGTAGTGGTGAAAATACTCTAATATTGTATATATATATATATAGACTCTCCGCTCCCCTGACTGAAAGAAGATAATACTTAACTGAATATAACGTCTCGATAAGGGAGAATACTGTAGCTTATGAGACTAAGATAATGTACATAAATTCAGGAATACAAACTTCTCTTTATGCCTCGTTATCAAACGCATGTAGTAACGGGATCATACCAAAATGAAGGAAAGGTTTAGTCTTAACATACCTCAAGTCATCAATGCAACTCAACAACAAGCTTACGACAACTAAAGCGCCAACCCTATAACAAAGAAATACATGTACAACTTAGATGACGCTAGTATATCACGTATCTCAAACGATAACTCGATTCTAAAATAAAATGGGCAGCATTTCCCTAGATTTTACGGCTCCCTCAAGCCTACAATAATCGAGACAACAACACAATACAACCAGCAACTCAAAAACAACCTAACTACAATTCGAGACTTACTCATACATACCATAACACACCCAATTAACAAATTATTACTTAGTCTGAAATTGCAACGACGAGCGACCATCCCACTAGCCTACCACGTGTGGTGTTTCTCCACGTATTTTATCCTTCCAAACTCCATAAGTCAGTAGCACAATAGGCCAACACGAGTGGACTACAAAACAGTCCACTAGAAGTGAATTAAATCGAACTCACGGCTTCCGATCACTGTCCCGTGAACTCTAACTATTAGGAAGTGAATTTGTCAACTTTCCTTGATATTTAAGATCTTAAATACAGAAAGTAGGCATTTTATTAACTATGAAGTACCTTCCAAAATTCAAACTACAAAGAAAAAGAGAGACGATATAGCGATACTAAATCGTAGGGATCGTTTTAATGTTATTGCTTCTTGATTTCGTACCCAGGATATTAATCTTCTTTAGAACACTTGTAGAGAGTTTAAGGATAATTTTATGGGGGTTATCTAGTCGTGTTATAAAATGAAGAGAAAAACAATTTAAAACCTATATATATCAACTTTTGAAAAGTCAAAGAGGTGTTAACTTGGCACCCTCGCATTGACCCTTCTTCCGATGCTTATATTTTTTATCCGGATATCGTATGAATGAACAGTTAAGAGCATTGGAAACTAAATTCCAAGCCCTTAAATTTTGTATATAATATATCCCCAGAAGATCTTATATAACACACGAAATGTATTGCTCAAAGAGCTTCAGTGACACACATACTTGTCACCTATGCAGTCTGTGTAGTCTAGCGAAACTGCAAATATCTCTCTACTCTGATGTCGTATTGACAAACAGTTTAATGAATTAGAAAATAGACTCATAGATCGTCAATTTGATGGGTGGATCACCCTATAACTCTAAGTATATTTGGATAAAATCGTAATGACATTTGACCTAATATTCAGCATATTTATGAATGTAACTTGTGATGACCTTTGCAATCTTTTGTTCCACAACTCGCTTGACTTAAAAAACATAACACATGACTATGATATGACTAAAATAACTCATAGCATAACCTTCTTAATATGTTAATCACCCTAGTCTCACCCCAAAAGTACATATTATAACATTCCCAACTTGTTGACTTTTGACGAGACTTATTTTCTTCAATTCATTTAGCATCTAAGCCTTCTAAATCTCTTGGTACTTGTTATTCATGATCTAAAATATTTGTAACCTCCATGGTAACATGATTAACTTACTTTATATACTTTCAAAGGTGATCTCATTTCTGAGCTTACATCAATTGACTTACGACGTACTCTTATGTACAAAAACAAGGGGTGTAACACCAAAAAAGGTCAATTTTTTGCTTTTTGTTTGAGTGGGTGTTATTAGAATAGATTGGGTACATATTGAAGAGCTTGAATCTCAGTTATGGAATGATTTGGTGGAGTTTTGAGATTGACAATTCGAAGTAGAAGATGAACATAAAAAACAAATGATATGTGTATCACATATGTATCATATTTGTATCAAATGTGTATCACATGTATATCCATATATACCTGTGTGTGAGATACATGCGTGATACATGTTTGATACCTATGTCGCAGAAGAATTTTTTGAACTTGATTTTAACTACCAATTTTGATATCAAATCAGTCCAAATCACCTCCAATCTTTCTCAAAATTCGTATATTGACTCATCTATATGTTTTAATGAATTTCAACCCTACCCATTGAAAAAAGTCTTTTTTGCTTAGATTTTTAGAATCTTGTATATATATTTGTTTGTATTTTATCACCTTATTTGCTACCTCATCCATGAAATTTCCTTTTCATCTTGTATCTAATGTTATTGATCACGCTTAAAAATATGGAAGGAGATTTTTGGAGAGAACTGTTTGACTCAAAAGATATTGGAACCTTTTTTAATAAATCAATTAAAGAAAATGAAGGGGTAAATTGTAGCTAAGTATAATAATCTCTAAAACAAAAGGTATGTAATGTGAACACAGAGGATAATATTACTTGATTTTGTGAAGATGAATGATCGAGCATTAAGGATACCAATCATTTATGTATGCAAGTATTACAGTCAGTGTTCTTTTTCTAGAAAGGTCGAAAGAGAGAGAGAGAGATCCCCCTTTACCACATTGTTTTTCCGCTATATATAAGGGACAAACCCCTTCTAAGCCCTAAAAGACAAATCATAGGGAATATTCGAAAGGATATTCCTAATGCCCCCTATTGGACCTACACTATTGTAAAAGTCGTGCAGTCTCTATTAGTTTGTCTATTGCCCTCCACGGGATGTCGAGCTACGAGGATCCGGTCGTTTATCGTATTCATCAACGGTCATGGTCGTCCAAATTTGGACCCATATAGTTAGTCCCTCCGCTTGTCGAGGCTGCAACTTGGTGCGTCCTTTATCAGCGGACATCACTCGCTCTTGTGGAGAAATTTGGTCTTACGAAGCGTTACAGCTTGGCCATTATTGGGAGGTCAGCATGCTCAACAAGACACCGGATAGTGTATCTTATCCGAAAATGACATCATCTCCATGTGCGTCATCATTATGCGTGTTTTTGAGACAGGGGTTGAGGGCTTGTCACTTCAATTTTGATGCCACTCTGGATCCTTCCACTTTGATTTTGGTGCCACCCAATCCTATAAATAGGTAGAGGGTTTGTTTTTTCAAAAACTCTTGGCCATTTCATTTCTGGTTATCCTATCTCATCCCTTCCGCGTTTGTTCCAACAACTTTCTGCTTCCTCTTCTCCCATTCTTTGTTCACAACTTTCTCTGCTATTTTAACACCATTTCCATCAAAGAGATGCCTAGAACACATAGATCTCGTGAGGGGTTTTTTGACGCCGCCTCATTGTCCGTGGCGCTCCCCTCTGCCGGTGAGGACATGACGGTGGAAAAGGGGAAAAGTTTTTCCACCGTGGAGAAGTTACTGCTGAGACACCCCATGTCTCGAAGCGACTTTCTTAAGGATCTTCCTCCAACTCCTACCCCCGTGCTCTCTGAAATGGAACAAGTTCATATTGATGCTCTCTGTACAAAGTATAGCATCCCCGCTCATGTTGATATGGTTCCAGCGGGAAGGGACTTCGTGGAAGTCCATAGGCCTGGGTACTGTGCTTTTTATGAGTACCCATTCGTGATCGGTCATTCTTTCCTCCTTCTTCCATTAGCGGAAGAGTTCTGTAGATTTTATCAAGTTTTCCCGGTGTAACTCTCCCCATACATGCTTAAAATACTTCTGCTGTTGACAAAGTACGCGGAGTTGGCGGGGTGCGAGGTTACTGTTCACCAACTCTTGCACTTGTTCTCACCCAGATTTCATAGGAGCACTATGGGGCATTTGAGGCACCGTGGAACAAAAAGGCTGGTGGTTGGGACCGATGACCGAGCAAGTCGCAAGTTTTGGCATAAGTATTTCTTTGTCAAAATCGAACACATAGTGTCTGACCCCGCTAGGTTCCCGGAGCGGTGGAACGAGAATCGTAAGTGTCGCTACTTGTTTTCCTCTTTCTTTTCCTTCTCATTCATTATAGGGTTTGTTTGCTTCTCGTATGCAGCTATAGGGTGTCCACCCCACCCTATTACAGGTATAAAGGATTGGGTAGCCCGTCTGTTACCCCATGCAGCAGAGACCCGAGGTTGGCTTGCCTCGTAAAATGTTATGGGACGAGAGTTTCATTTGGTAAATGTCTTCCCTTATATCACTTTGTTGGTTATATACCGTCGTCTATTGATATGACTCTTCGTGATGACAGTTTGAGGAGCTTCTAGGCAGAGGGCCCCAGTCCCTGCATTTTGATAGGCTATCGCTATAGTAGGAATGCATTTTACTTTGAGTGAATCCGTTCGAGGGGGTCGTACTCAGCCAATACAAATGGAAGGTCCTTCTCGAGATATGGTCGTGAGGGAAGAGGCATCTTCCATACCGACCCCTCACCTCTTGGACGAATCCTCTAACGGGGATGAGTCGTCACTGAGAATAAGGAGGAGAGTCGAGCTTGGGAAATATGTAGCCGTGGACACCAGTAGAAGTAGGGTGGGTGCATTGCAGACGGCACCTATGCCCACATTTATGGATGACACTATCTTGGCGGGGAGGTCTCCCTAAACGGAAGGGGTTTACCCAGGAGGCAACTCCGTGCACTCTGTTGAGGGTGGCACATCATCTAACATTGGAGGGGGCCTGCACGTCGAGGGCGAAGGCTCGAGTTCAGATGTCGACCCGGAGGATGTTCGTGAGTTTTTAGAATGCCATACTCATGTGGAGGTCAGAGTGGAGGGTGCTGATCGGAATATAGTTGTCCTAGGGGACTACAACTTGTTGTCAAACTGTGATCAGGTGGCGTCTGCTTTATCCCCTTTATGTGCTACCCCTGAGAGCGAGGCGCTTAGAGCGATGAGCGACAGGGAGTTATCTTGGAATGTCGCTGGCATGGGCTTGCGGGTAGATGTCTTTCTTTTCCTTTTCGTCGTTGGGTTTGTGTCGTTATTGTCGACTTGTCTATTTAATTTAACTTATTTCTTGTTGTGCCAGACCCTTATCATGGAGATCGAGCGCGAGCGCCGGGATAGGAAGAGGACGGCCATCTACGGGAAGATGTCTTCCAAATATCAAGAATATCGCACTAAGCATCGTGTGATGGCCGACATCTATAATCATGACCCTGATTTCCAACTATTTCGCGAGGGGCTTAAACAGAGGGAGGATTAACTGGCGCACAAGGTCGAGGAGCTGAGGGAGCGAGACGAGGACCTTATGAAGGTCGTCGCCCGCAACAGTGAACTTGAGGCATCCCTTAAGGTGAAGGAAGATGAGCTCGAGTTAAGTAGAGAGGTGATGGCCGAGAATATCGACTTGCAAGCAAAGGTGGCCAGTTTGACTACCTAATTGGGTACGAAGGCGGCGGAGATTGATGGGCTTAAGAGTGAGTTGAGTGTCAGTGCCGATAAGCTGGCGACTGCTATTTCTGAAGCGGCAGTCTTGGAAAATACCCTCTATGTCTGTAGGTTGGAGCTGACCAAGGAGAAGGAGACATCCGCGCTTAAGGTAGCAGGGCTTGAGGGGCGTGTTAAGGAGTTTGAGGTGGAGTTATCCGCATTGACCGGACAAGTGGCATCGTTGAGAATGGAGGACGCGCGTCGACACTCACAACCTTCTACGTCTCGTGTCTCGACCAATCCCATCATGCCCCATCGTTTATATGAGTTGTGGGTTCACGCCGAGGCCCAGCTCAATGTGTACAAGTATCTTCACGCCGATGGGAGGGCATCTGAAGTTGAACTTTAGGATATGCGTGCCAAAGCTCGGGCAGCTCACGAGGCATACAGATATGACCCGCTTACGCCTGACGAAGATGATATGAACTCTGATGATGCGAACGTCTTGCCTCTGACTCTTGGTACGAAGATGTGTATGGTACTATAGACGATGTGTAATTTTTGGTTTGTACTTACTTTTGCTTCAGGATTTTTGTAAGGGCGCCTTTGAGCCCATTATAAAGATAGGTGTCGGCAATATTTTGTTGTAATGAAAAAATTGTTTTGTCGATTCTGTGGCAATCTTTGTTATATTTTTGTCAATTTCGGTGTAGTAGGATCCTTTCCTTTGGTAACGGCCTTAGCCTTCAGGATGTTACCTTCGAGCCGATATCGAGGTAATATCCCATCGTAGTTCGAGTGAAGTCGAACTCATATTTTCGTCGATGGCCTTGGCCATTGGGATGTTACTTTCGAGTTGGCATTGAAGTAGTATCCCGTCGTAGTTCGATTGAAGTCGAACTTATATTCTTGTCGATGGCCTTGGCCATTGGGATGTTACTTTCGAGCTGGCGTCGAAGTAGTATCCCGTCGTAGTTCGAATGAAGTCGAACTTACATTCTTGTCGATGGCCTTGGCCATTGAGATGTTACTTTCGAGCTGGCGTCGAAGTAGTATCCCGTCGTAGTTCAAACGAAGTCGAACTTGTATCTTTGTCGATGGCCTTGGCCATTGGGATTTTCATTCTTACATTGGAGATTTGATTATATTCCTGTAGGAAATAATTGTTGACTTTGTACATACAATGGAGATTTGGCTATCTCTACCTAGTCCCTTCATTACTCAGCCTGGAGATCGCGTCGATGGGCGGGGTAATGACTTCGGACCTCGAGATGTCCCCCTTGCCGCCTCATTAAAAACCTCACCGAGAAAACTCGATTGGGACAAAACCCGAATGAGGGAAAAAGAGTAAGACTTAGGTGGTGTCTCTTTTTAGAAGTGGAAGTATTTGAGATGGGCGACATTCCAATTGTTTTGGAGTAGTTTTCCTTCCATTGTCTCTAACTGGAATGCTTCTTTATTTGATGCCGCTGTGATTTTGTATGGCTCGTCCCAGTTTTCCCTCACTAGGGTCTTTCGCTGCTTGTGTTTTAGCTTTGAGGACGTAGTCTTCGACCTTGAGCGGTCGTACTTTGGCCTTCTTGTTATAGTACCTTTCTGCTTGTTGCTTTTGGGCTACCATTCTTACGTGGGCCATATCTCTTCATTCTTCGGCTTCATCTAGATCTTGTAGCCTACTTTCTTTGTTGCTTGGTCCGCTTTCGTTGGAATATCTCGGACTAGGTTCTCCAACTTCGACGGGTATGACCGCGTAAGTCCTGTAGGGGTTCGGTATGCCCATAATACTTCTGGCAGTAATTCAGGCCATAACCCCTTAGCGTCCTCGAGTTTCTTTTTCAATATATACAGTATCATTTTATTGGAGAATTCGTCTTGGCCATTGCCGATAGGATGGTATGGTGTGGAAAGTATTCACTTGATGTGCCATTTTTCAAAAACTCAGTCGTTTTCTTTCCGACGAACTGAGGTCCGTTGTCACATCTGATTTCTTTGGGAATGGCAAAGCAGTATATTATATTTTTCCATATGAACGCAATAACTTCTTGCTCACGTATTTGAGTGTATGCACTTGCTTCCACCCATTTAGAAAAATAGTCAGTTAAAACCAAAAGGAAGCGTACCTTACCTCGTCCTGGTGGGAGAGGTCCGATAATATCCATCCCCCACTTTATGAATGGCCATGGTGAAGTGACGGAATGCAGGAGTTCTCCTACTCGGTGTATCATAGGGGCATATTTTTGACACTGTTCACACTTCCTGACGTAATCTGCGGCTTCTTTTTTCATGGTAGGTCAGTAGTATCCGGCGAGGATGAGGCATCTGATGAGGACACAGTTTCCTGTATGGGCGTTGCAGTGTCCCTCGTGTACTTCTTATAGTACTCGCCTTGTTTGATTTGTCCCAAGACACTTAGCCAGGGGCCGCCGAACGTTCTTTTGTAAAGATCATAGTTTATGAGGCTGTATCTGGCCGCCTGTATTCGAAGCTTTTTGGCTTCTTTCTTATCTTGTACGAGCGTTCCATCCTGCAAATATGTTACGATATGGTTGCGCCAGTCCCAAGTTAGGTTTACAGAATAAACCTCGACCTGGTCTATTGATAAATGGAGAAGAGTGACCACGTTTTCCTTGTTGATATTTCTGGTGGCTGCTGCTAGCTTGGCGAGACCGTCCGCTTCGATATTCTGCACCTTGGGTATCTGGTCGAGGCGACATTCGTCGAATTCTGCCAGCAGTTTGTGAATTTTTGACTGGTACTTTTTTAGTCTCTGTTCTTTGATTTGGAAAGTCCCAGTGACTTGGTTCACCACGAGTTGAGAGTCGCAATGGAGGACGAGTTGTCGAGCGCCATATTTGAGGGCTAATTTCAATCCTGCAATCACAGCTTCATACTCGGCCTCGTTGTTAGTCATCTCGGGGCATCGTATGGACTGGCAAATTACTTCACCCGTAGGGACCTCAAGGACGAGTCCTAGTCCTGATCCCGATGTATTAGATGCACCGTCGGTGTAGAGGACCCAAAGGTCGGAATGTGCGAAAGCGCGGAGCACCTCCTGCTCTACTTCAGGTAATACTTTCGCACTGAAATCGGCGATGAAATCAGCGAGCACCTGCGACTTTATAGCAGTCACGGTTGGTATGTTATATTGTGCTCACTTAATTCTATGTACCATTTGGCCAACCTACCCGATAGTTTGGGTTTGTGTAAGATGCCCCTGAGGGGGAAGGTTGTCACCACCTTTATGGGGTGACATTGAAAATATGGTCTAAGCTTTCGTAAAGCTATGGCTAATGCCAGAGCTAGTTTCTCAAGGTGGGGGTACCTTGTTTCGGCATCAATTAAGGTTTTGCTAATATAATAAATTGGAGATTGCTTACCTTTATTTTTGCGGACCAAAACTGCACTTACCGCGACTTCGGAGACTTCTAGGTACACCAAGAGGCATTCGCCTGGGTTTGCCTTGACGAGTAATGGCAGCGAGGATAGGTACGCTTTCAGTTTCTCAAGGCGTAGACGCATTTTGAATTCCACTGTAGCCCGTGGTCCTTCCTTAGTACATTGAAAAATTTATGGCATCTGTCTGATGATCGTGAGATGAACCTCGACAGGGCGGCTATTTGTCCTGTCAATTTCTGCACCTGCTTCTTGCTGGTTAATATCTCCGGTATTCCTTCGATGGCCCTGATCTGATCCGGGTTGACCTTGATACCCCTTTGCGATACCAAAAAACCAAGGAACTTTCCTGAGGTTACGCCAAAGGTGCATTTTTTGGGATTCAGTTTCATTCTGTATCGCCTCAATATTTTGAAGGCTTCCTTCAGATGACCAATGTGATCCTCCTTCCTTTCCAACTTCACTAGCATGTCGTCGATATAGACTTCCATGGTCTTTCCGAGTTGCTCTTTGAACATCTTGGTGACTAACCTTTGATACGTCGCTGCTGCGTTCTTGAGTCCGAACGACATGACTCTTTAGCAGTACGTTCCTTGGTGAGTGATGAAAGTGGTCTTTTCTTGGTCTTCTTCTGCCATTAGAATCTGGTTGTAACCAAAATAAGCGTCTAAGAAGCTTAATAGTCCGTATCCTGCCATTGCATCGATGAGTTGGTCGATATGTGGTAACGAAAAAGAATCTTTTGGGCATGCTTTGTTCAGGTCGGTGAAGTCGACACATATCCGCCACTTTCCGTTCTTCTTTTTTACTATGACCATATTGGCGACCCACTGAGGATACTTTGATTCTCGGACGGAACCATTAGCAAGCAACTTATCAACTTCTTCGCTGACTACCTCATTGATTATGGCATTGAACTTTCTCCTCATTTGTCGTACTCGCGGGTAAAGAGGGTCGACATTCAGCCTGTGTGTGGCGATGTCCCTTGGGATTCTCGGCATATCTGAATGGGAAAAGGAAAACAAATCGGCATTGTTAGTTAAGAACTCATGGAAATTACCTGGTTCTCAGAGGTTGTGTCCGATATAGGCTTTTTTCGTGTTGTTGGTGTTGTCCAATTGAACGGGGTTGAGGTCTTCTACGGTCGCCTTACATGCTTCTATGACATCCGGGTTTTTGATGGCCTCTATTTGTATGTCGGGTTTGGTTCCCGATATGGCTGATTTCTATGCTTCCGCACTTGCCCCCTTTAGTTGTTGGGTGTGTGTGCAATCTTGGGCGATTCAGTAGCACTCTTGGGTGGTGCGTTGCTCGCCTAGGATGCTGAATATTCCCCATGGGGTAGGAAATTTGATTACTTGATAGAAATTTGACAGGACGGCTCGCATGGGGTGTATCCATGGATGCCCTATAATAGCGTTGGAGGCTGTTTCCTTGTTCATAGCGTGAAACATTGTTTCCAGTGTGACTCCTCCTACCAGAACGGGTAACACTATCTCTCCAGAGTTTCGTTCCACTGCATTATTAAAACCCGTTAGTGTTATGCAATGTGGTACTATCTTATCCTCGAGTCTCATCTGTATGAGGACTCGTAGATGAATAATACACACTCCGCTTCCATCATCCACCATTATTCTTTTTTACATCGGTATCCATGATACATAAAGTTATAACCAAAGCATCATAGTGAGGGAAAGACAAACCGTTGGTATCTGACTTATCGAAGATGATACTATCTTTAAGGTCATCATACCGTTCGTGAGCGACTGTCCGCTTGAGTTTGTGTGTGGTGGTGAATTTCACATGGTTGATTACTGTATCATCGCCGCTGCCAATGATCATTTGTATGGTACGATCTAGTGAAGGTGGTTTTGGGGGTCCTTGAGGTTGATCGCGTCCACGAGCGAAGTTAACCCGTCCTCGATCGCTCAGCAGTTCTTTCAGGTATCCCTGATTTAGCATTCTTACCACTTCCTATCGCAGACCTATGCAGTCTTCGGTCTTGTGTCCTCTTTCCTGGTGGAATTCACACAGAACGTTCGATCTCCGGGTGCTCGAATCTGACTTCATCTTTTGTGGCCGCTGCATCTTTGTGCCGAGCTTTTCTAGTGCATACACTATTTCTGAAGGAGAAACACAAAAGTTATGAGTAGATAACAGTGGAGGCATACCTCTTTCGTTTTGATGTGGCGCGGTGTGTTGAGGCATAACGTTTGCATGTTGTGGAGGAGGTGGGATGGATGTCTAGATGTAGGGCTGGTGCCTTTCTCGATTGAAATGGGATAGTTGGTCCCTTCGACCATCATTGCGGCGATCTCTCCTTGTTTCGGTTTGGACCGACGTCATCCATTGGATCGAACCATTTAGGTCATCCTCGTCTGCCCTTACTTTAGCACAATAAGCATTATGGATTTCTTCCCACGTGGTGGGAGGGTACTTCATGAGTCTACTTAGCAGTTTTTTGGTTGCTTTTGACCCGTTTCTATTTAACCTATTTTGGAAGGCTGCTACCGCCATACCTTCTGATAAGTTTGGTAGGCTCATTCTTATCCAGTTGAATCGGGCTAGGAAATCCCGAAGTCATTCGCCTATCGTCTGCCTGACGGCGAAGATGTCGTTTACCCTGGCCTCTGCCTTTTTCACTCCCGCATGAGCGGTGACGAATTTATCTGCCATTTCTTCGAATGTTGATGTTGATCGTGCTAGTAGTTGGGAATAACATGTCAATGCTCCCCCTGTCAGAGTTTCGCCAAACTTTTTCAGCAGCACCGATGGCACCTATTCTTTCGACAGATCGTTGCCTTTTACTGCAGTGACATAGTGGATTATGTGATCTTTCGGGGCCGCGGTGCCATCATATATTTTCAAGTATGGCGGCATTTTGAAGGTTTTCGGAATAGAATGGGAAGCCGCCCCTTCGTTGTATGGTTGTTCAACGAATCGGCCTACGTCACGTTTTGGTAGCAACTTCAGAGCGCCCGGTATTTTATCAACCCTTTCCTGATGCTCCTTCATCTGATCGCGGAGCATTTTGTTCTCATTTTCCATCTCTTCCATTTTCTTTAAAATGGACACAAGTGCATCGTTACCTGCATCAATGACAGTATGAGTGTTACCTGTGCGTGGAGTTTCTGGCTCATCGGCGACGGTTGCGATTTCTGTGTGTATTGTGCCTCCAGTATCCCTTTGAACAATTTTGTCGAGTATACTGCTCAAGGTGTTTGTTAACTACTCTTCTAATAGCCTTTTCACATCCGGTGGTGCTTCTCTTGCTGAGGATGTTGAGGTTTCCCTCTCGCGCGAGACAGTCACGCTTTCGTGCGGGGGGGGGGGGTTGAGGCATCTCCCTCAGGTGTGACGTTTGGCGTTGCATTTTCATTGTCTTCCCTACCGGCTTCGTTGATGGAATCCAGAAGGTTGTTCGTGATACCTACTATTACCTTTAATCTTGCTTCCCCCTTTCCTGCCATTGTTGGTCTTTTCGAGGCTAAGAAGAGGTGATTATCCCTTTCAAGGATCTGGACGAAACTACAATCTCAGCTATAGAATTTCCCACAGACGGTGCCAAATTGTTTGACTCAAAAGATATTGAAACTTTTTTGAATAAATCAATTAAAGAAAATGAAGGGGTAAATCTTAGCTAAGTATAATAATCTCTAGAACAAAATGTATGTAATGTGAACACATCGGATAATAATTCTTGATCTTGTGAAGATGAATGATCGAGCATTAAGGATACCAATCGTTTATGTATGCAAGTATTACAGTCAGTGTTCTTTTTCTGGAAAGGCCAAGAGAGAGAGAGAGACCCCTTTACAAGGTTGTTTTTCCATTATATATAAGGGACAAACCCTTTCTAAGCCCTAAAAGACAAACCATAGGGAATATTCGAAAGAATATTCCTAATGCCCTCTATTGGACCTACACTATTGTAAAAGTCGTGCAGTCTCTGTTTGTTTGTCTGTAGTCCTCCACGGGACGTCGAGCTACGAGGATCCCGTCGTTTGTCGTATTCATCAACGGTCGTGGTCATCCAAATTTGGACCCATACAAGAACGAACCTTATTTTTTTTGGGTTTTAAATTTTTTATATGTATTTGACTAGTTTTGATAAGTTTATGATTAATGACTAGAGGTTAGTAAGTTGGAACTTATTTGGAACATTTCTGTAAGATTCCCTTTTATTTCTTCCTATCTATCGGGCCAAGTCTGTCTTGTTAGCTGTCGAACAGCACACACTAACCTTTTTAGGGTCCATCCTGCTACTTTTCCTGAATATATCTGATTATCATGGAGTTGACAAACTTTTTGGAGGATGATGGAGAAATAAAGTCTTAATATTTCATAATTTAAGTTTTCTTTTGCTTAATCTATTGGTTGGTACCGGGATGGGTTAAATTATTCAATGAAACTTTTTTTATGGCAAAAATATATATACTCCTGGTAGATTTTAGGCTGTCTGATTGCTAGACAAAGCTATTGTACACCAAATAACATTGCTAAAATAATGCCCCCCTAAATAATTGAACGTTAAGTGTAAGGCTGTGCAATTATTCTTAGCAATGTTGGTGTACCTTTAGACAACTACCTTTTTATTTTTAAAATGGATACTGATTTAGATCGCAGTTCCCATTAATCATTATTGTCAATGGTGAAAAAGGGAATACAGATAGAGAGATTAGTTCTATGGGCAACCAAATAATAAGTTGGTTTAGATGAGAAATACAAAATAAAATATGAGGACTGAAATAATTATTATAGTATGTAGGGTAGGAAATCTTGGATTCCCCGGCAGACGTTATGGTATTGCAGAATTCAGATTTACCAAATTATACTTATTTAATTCACTAGAGATCTGCTGAGATGCCCAATCGATAGATAGTGATTTTCTATGATTGTGGCATTCTTGATCTTAAGAAGAACATTCAAACATTGAAGTGATCAAAATTCTATCTTTGCATCACTTGTTAATTTAATGAAAAGTATTTTCTCTTGCACATTCTTTTTAATGAGTTCTCACACCAAATCACCCAAAACAATATTTAATGGAAAAAATGAGAGACATTTGCGTGCAATCAAATTCTTCTACTCGGGGAGCTAGGAATTCATATAAAAATGTTCAGAAAATATTAAAATGTCACACTTAGAATTTGAACATGTAAACTAATTGAAACAAGTTTTGAACTTTTTGCTGCTACAATAAAATCCTCCTATATGTAAAGGGAATTCAACGGTTTATTTATATTATGGAGTAATAAAATAAGTCATTTTATTACTTACACGTAGTTTGTAATAAACTTCTCACTTACAAATAGGAATTGTGAATTGATCTTTCATTAACGGAAACTCAGTACATAGAATTAGAGAATAAGAAGATAGACATTAACATAACAAGGATAGTAACCGAAAGAAAGTAGGGGGAGAGAGCCGCAGAAAGAAATAGACCAGAGAGAAAGTTTTTACAATATTAAGGCTGCCTGCATAATGTCTGTACTCTACTCTGGTATTTAACTAATTCCCTCAACCAGGGTCCCAAACAAGCCCGGATTCATTTTCTTTCATAACATAGTTCTTCTCCTGCCTATTTCCTATGATCCCGATGTATCTCAACCATCAAATCTTACTCATACTCATCCCGATAAATGGAATGATTTAGTATTTATTACAAGAAGTATAGCGGAGCCTCTTTCAGGAAGGGTCCCTACATGTGAGAGTATGAATGAATAAAGTAGGAGATAGATGTGGGAGCGGTTGAAAGAATTCTTGTGTGTTTGTATTGTAGACAAACATGGACATGGTTGAAGTCCCATTTGCGTGCCATGTTCACTTCACCATTGCCCAATTTTTTCCTTTTTCCTTTAAGAGTATATATAAGATTAATTATATCGGTTTTACTTTGATTTTTTAGGTCTGAGAAGGAAGTCTGTCAGTGACGTGCTCGTGCTTCTTCCTTAAATTTTCTTATTACTGCATCCAAAATGTGAATAAATTATTACTCATGTTTCTGACTCTTCAGTATATTTTTATGGACGTCACAGTAGTTAATCGAAAAATATCTTTTTCTGGCTGGATGAAAAGATAAAATTTTGCCTAAACAAATGCGAATCTGAGTATAGTAAAACACTTGTTCGAAGGAATTTTATTTAGCACTCTCTTCCACATCCTCATTATAATAATATAGAAACAGAGGCGGCAAGAAGATTTATGGCCTAAAGCCAATTTTTAGTCTGGGACCTATCAGAAGGAAAAAAAAAATTCATCTATATTTTTAACGGAAGTCTTATTTTTATATTTTTTTAAGATGTAAAATTGTTAATAGTTTCTTTTATAAATAATTTAATCTCTCCTAAGATATTATTGATCTTAGATAATTGAACTAGATTCAAGAAGTTTATAGCTTGATATCAAAATAATTTTTGATGTTCTAATATACTTGTTGAAATGCTTGAAACCTGAGGGAGGAAAAAAGGGAAAAAAAGAATGCGCAATATAGATTTATTCAACGGTACTCTTCAACTCTTGTTTTTTTATAGAAAAAATAAAACTCTTTTTTTTTCTACAGAGAACAATATAACTTATCGAGAACTTAAGCTTTTTTTGTAGAAATCAAGAAGAGAATATAAGAATATATTACCCGTTTTCTGATGAGAAAGATAAAAAATAAGACTTGGACTATTGAATTGCATGTTTTTAGTGAGAAATGTAAAAGGACAATAATAATATAGGTATCTCACTAATAATGTCAATCGTCAAATTTAAATAATGAAAAGTTTTATATTCGTGACGGTAGTTTAACGGGAGTGGTTCTCTTTCTCCAATTTTTGCTTAAACGGTTACATCAATAATAAATTAAAAGTTATATTTACTTTTTATAAAATAATTTTTTTAAATTTTAACATACCCAATATATTTAGACCCTACCTCTAAAGATTGTTGTGAGATGTATATGATCCAACTTACCTTATATTGGGTTCGAGTCATGTGGTTGAAATAAATCCTGTTAAAACGTGTTCTCTCTTGTACTAGGCCTTATGTGATACGAATCTAGATTAGTCGGGGGCTCAATACAAATACGAGTAGAAAACAAAAAAAAATTTGGGGCCTTCAAAATTTGGGGGCCTAAAGTCTTTGCTTTAGTGGCTTGACCGTTGGGCCGCCCCTGTGTAGAAACGTATTATTTACACATGAAAATAAAAACATAAGTATTATTTACTGGACTAAAATCGGAATTATTTTCTTTACTAATTAAAGAAGTGCGTAAATGCTGCAAAAAGTAAAGGTAAGAATAAATGAATTGAAAACAAATCATATTATATTAAAAGAATTTAATATAAACAAATCATATTATATTAATATAAACAATATAAACAAGTAATATTAATATAAATAATATAAACATGTAAAGGTAAGAAGTGCGTAAACAAATCATAATATTAATATCTATATTATATTAAAAGAAGAGTAGTATTTATTATATTAAAAGGAAAGTAGTATGCGTTGTGGTTAAGCCAAGTGGCAAGCTAAAATGAAGCCACTTGGCAATTTTAAAACAACATTAACAATTAAAAATTATAAATGGAAACATAATTAATGGAGGTAGTTGAACTAATCTTATACATAATCTAAATAGATCTTAGACAAATCTAATTTATATATCTATATTTGTATTTATATGTATATTGGCATCTACATCTATATTTATATATTGATCCACACATAGATTTTCTTCTATATTAGCTAAAAATATGGAGGTGAAAAATTAATTGAAAAGCTATAATAGAAACAAAATAAAAAATATAAAAAGACATAATTGAGACAACATATGACTATATATACTTTGGAGTGAGTTAAAATATAAATCTATATTATATTAAAAGGAGAGTAGTATGCATATTGGTTAAGCCAAGTGACAAGCTAAAATGAAGTGTAATATCTCTTATTAAATAAAAGGGTAGTTAAGTAAATTTTAAAAAAACTAATAAAACAAAAACAAAGAATTGGGCTTTAACCCATTAACAACGTGTTAGGTCATTAGGAGAAAAAAATAAGAGTTAAAAGAGATTTTAAGGAAGGGAGTGCAATACTTATGTTGCGGCCAAATAAAAGCTATAGAACAGGAAAAGAAAATAGACGTAGAGAAAGAAAAAAAAGGAGGAGAAGAAGAAGAGGTTGGAACCAAGCTTTGGAAAATAGGTAACAAAGTATTCTTAATTTTTTTTATTCTACTGACATGATTTTATACATATTGTCATGGGTTGAGTTAAAGGGTAAAAACAATGATTTGGATATAGAAGTATCAATTTTCTTGAATATTAGAACACCCATGAACTAGAATAAGATTTCATTCGAGATAGGCTAAGTAAAGAATTAGTCAAATTGGATCAGCTATATATTTTCAAAAGTTTGGGTGAGCAGATAAGATGCTAAGTTAATTTTTTCTATTGTACTCCTTTAATTCTTTTAAGAAGATGTGGGGATGTAAACTCAATACTACTATTTCTTCCATGTTTCCAACATACTTAGAAAAGAAGTTTGAAGTAAAGTTTGAGAATAGAAAAGCGCATTCGCAAAAAGATATTTATTTAGATGAATGAGTTGTGGAATTGATGGGTGGTAACACTAGACTTATATCAATTTATAGATTTACACACAAGTTGAGCATTTGGATCGACAAGAAGTCGAGCTTTGACTAGTTGTCTTCTAGAGGTGAGTAGTAATCTTACCATAATTTGTGTTTTCATAACCTGCATGGTTTATATACGATTTTGAAAATAAATGTGTTACCGACGCTTTGAAATTGCATGTGGGACAAGTCCTTTACTTGATATGGTACCGAACTGTTTATTTGAGATGTTTACCAGTTAATCTAAACGTTTTTACCGTTACTAAATATGTTTTACCATTAATTGAGATGTTATAGTTATTTGAATTATTTTCACTGTTACTAGACATGTTTTACTGTTACTTGAGACATGATTATCGTTACTGAAATAAAATTACAAGATTTGATAAGAAACGATATGCCCTTTATTATTTTGAAAATGTTTTTGTACAAGTATTTACTGTTTACAAGAAAGAGTATAAATGAGAGGAGACTTTGAAGGATCCCGTAGCTAACGACGGATTCGTTAGACCTGGTGCACCTTGTATCTACAGATTACCGATTACAGTTATAGCCCTCGCTAGTGGAAAGGTAGAAATAGCATACAGTTACAGTTTTCCCTCTAGTAGGGACCTACAGTTATATTTGACTCCTTTTACGAAGGGGACCACAGAGTGACACGGATTACATGATCCATTCTTGGAAACCACCCAAACATAAAGATATGACATAGTGCTTACCGAGTTTATTACCGATTTGTTAAATTGATTTGTGCTATAGGAAACACATGAATAGACTGATTATATTTACCGTTTTGAGAGGGCATTTTATTTTTATGATAGTTTCTGATTATTATTGTACATGCATGTTTTCTGACTTGTCCCCGATTTAAAACGGTTGTGGTTAAGTGTTATTACTTACTGAGCTAGCGATTCACTCCCCGCTATTTTTTTACAGAGACACCAGTTTACGCGAGCGTGGATTTCATTAATTAGAGTATACGAGTTGATAGTTCCTGGTGAGCTCCGCACTTGTTCGCGTGGGCGAAGAGTTTATTTATTTGTTATCATCTTTCCTTATGAACTCTTAGAGTAGCTCCATAGTCATTTTTATTAGCGTCATGAGTATTCATTCGTTATATTGGACTAGTTACTAGTATTTCACTTCTTTCCATATTTTTTGATGGGTTTAGTATTATTATGTTGATAAGGTTGGTAATGATGGTGAAACCTCATTTTTGGCTAGTTGATGAAGATTATGAATTGATTTAGGTGAAAATTGGTTGGGTGTTATTTATTTATGAGACAGGAAAACTTTCGGATAGTCCTAAAATAGGAGAAACTCTGTCTGATTCTTTGTAAAATATCGATGAGGCTTACTTGGGGGCACTTACTCCTAAGCACCGGTTTTGATCCTAAAATGGGTCGTGACAAAGTTGGTATCAGAGCACTAGGGTATTCTTGTGACAAATGGAGCACACGTCCGTAGTAGAATCTCAATTATGGTTATGTAGCCGGCCATTCCCATAATCGTGATTCTGCGAGGGCATGATAGGATGTGTCTTGTCTTTCTTTCTTATTCCTCCGTACGTGTGTGGTGATTAGGACCAAATAACTGAATCTATCATTACTTATCCTATTTTTGTATAGCTCGGAGCAGTTACTCTATAATAGATTGGCAAGAGGTTCAAACTTTAAAGACGTCAAATTTTGCCAATGGACATGCAGCTATCTCCAAGCAAAGAAATGCTACATAAGTAGTATACAAGACTAGTGAAAGGTTCATTATGCTATATGAAGTGCTTTCCGGTAAGATGCATAATAGAGTGCATTTTAGAAATTTATACTAGTCCACCACTAGCGATAGAGGAGTGCTATCACAAAAAGGTACTTAACTCCATGAAAAAAATTGAGATCTTTATGGATATGCTAGATAGACATAAGAAGAATGAGCAACATAATAGTGCTCTAGAGTCATCATGTGCGTAGAAGATTGTAGGGAACATAAAAGTATCCTTAATAAAGTTTCCAAAGTTGTAACTACCAAGTGTATTGTTTTTGATAGTTCATATGATCCTTAAGGGTTTTTGATAAATTTACCACATTACAAGCTATAGGATATTACATAGAGTGGTCTGTGGAACAAGCAACTTATAGACCAGAGAATATGTCGAATACATAAATTGATACCATATTCTTAGGGATTCCAACAAGAGTAACACAAATAATTTGTGAATGTTTTCACTAAATTGTTTATGAATCACTTCCTTCTTGACAAATTTCTAATATGAATTTGCCTGCAAGATGGTTAAGAAATTAATTTAGACGATGGGTGTAACGATATATAGTACCTGGATTTCTCAACTGTATAGATAAGCAATATATTAAGTTTAGTGGCTTGCAGAAATATTGGTTATCCATTTTAATAAAGTAGTAACTACACATACGAAAGCTTTGATCTATTCTGTGGCAGTTACACTTAGCAAAAAGATTGAAAAATATGGATATGGTACGCGTGCTCGTAAGAGGACCGAGATTAGGAAATATTTCAGTACGGATTTTAATATGGGTCGAAGATTTAAAAATCAGGGATATTTTGAGATATTAAACGATCCTTTTTAGGGATACCATTTTTTTGAAAAATCTATAGTAGTTAGACATTCGTTTAAAGTTTTTAAGATTCAAGTTAAGCGGCAACCAAGTTGTACTTGATATGGTTGACTCTAACATACTAAGGGGTATGGATTAATTATCTTCTTACCAAGCTATCCTAGATTATTATGGAAAGACTATTAAGTTTTTTGAACTTTAAAAGCCAGTTTTGTCCAAAAAAAGGGATTATAGGTTTTAGAGATGAGCAAAGTATATATTTTGAAGGCTTAATAGTTATAAAAGAAATTGTTTAGGTCTCATAAATACGATAAGGGGTACAAGAGAAGAAACACTTAGTTTGAGAAAAAAAATCATAATGAGAGATTCTCTAATGCACTCCTAAAGATTTACTAGGACTACCTTCAATATGAGAAATAGACTTGAGTATTGAGTTGACACCTAACACGCAAACCATATTATATGGCACCAACATAGTTGAGAGAGCTAAAGGAATAATTGTGAGACCTACTGGATAAGGGTTTTATCATATCGAAAGTTTCACCATGGGGTGTATCAATATTGATAAAAAAAGGAGAAAGAAAGAGAGAGAGAATAGGTCCCTAAGAATGTGCATCAACTACAAATAATTCGATGTCCGCCACTAGAACTCGGTACATACATTAGGAGTTACTTGTGATGCCTTTTGGACTGACTAGTGCTCTAGCTGCATTGATGTATATAATGGATGTGGTGTTCAAGTTGTTTTTGGAGAAAAGGAAAACAAAAAATTCATAGTTTTTACTTACTATATTCTGGTATATTTTTGTAGCCAGGAAGAGCACCAGAATCAGTTGAAAAATACATTAAAGTCGCTGCAGGAAAATCAACTTTTTACCAAGTTCTTCAATTCGCTAGACTCAATAGTATTCATAAGACAAATGGTATCTAAGAATGAAAAAAATGGTAGATTCTATGAAGATAGAAACAATTCATAAATGGCTGAGACTCATTTCTCCTACAGAGATTACTTTTGGCTTGACATGCTACTATAGGTGTTGTGTAGGATTTCTCTAGAATAGTACCACCATTCACCAAGTTAACATAGAAAATCACTAAATTTTAGTGGATGGAGGAATGTACAACGAGATTCCAGAAGCCCAAAGCATGTTTGACAATCACACAAATGTTAGCCTCAGTCTAATAAGCTCTAGAGAATTCACGATGTTATATGATACTTCAAGGGTAGGATTAGGATATTTTCTCATGCAAAATTGGTCGCGTGATAGTCTATGCTTCAAAGAAATTGAAGAAGCTCAAGTCGTATTATGTCACTCATGATTTGGAGATGGTCATAGTGGTATGTCCTTTTAAGATTAGAGACACTATTTATACGAAGAAACCTATGAGATTTATACCTAGCACAAGAGACCGAAGTACATCTAAAACCAACAGAGATATAAATATTTAGCAATGCTGGTGGAGGGAACTACTGAAGATATAATTGTATTGTTTTGTACAGTTCGGAAAAGATAAATATTATAGCTTATGCAAAAAAAGGGCGATTTAGCGCATATGGCTCCTGTAAAGATACTTCTGGACAAGATATGCATAGACTAGAGGGTACACATAGTAGATTTAATATGAAAAAAAAATTCAAAGAAATTATTGGCTATTAGTCAAGCCTGATGTAGAGTCCATAAAGGCTAGTTAATACGAGGAAGAGCGATTGTTTAATTACCGAGATTAGTTTCTAGCTGGTAAAGTAAGGATATGACTGTTAATAGTAAGGGTATTCTCTGACTATGTAATTAATTATATGTAACAAACATATATGGGTTGAGACAGGCTATTCGTGATTGAGCTCACAACTCTAGATACACTGTATATTTCATGTCTATAAGATGTACTATGACTATAAAAAATAAAATGATTGGTCGGAAAAGAAATAAGGGTTGAGACAGGCTATTCGTGATTGAGCTCACAACTCTAGATACACTGTATATTTCATGTCTATAAGATGTACTATGACTATAAAAAATAAAATGATTGTTTTTAACTATTTGACATGTCGGCGTGTTAAGGCAAGCACTTGCAACTCATATGACAACTACAACAACTAAAGATTCTAAAGTGGAAAACAATAGAATTACAATACATTATATTACTAAATTACTCAAAGCATTAAAGGTATTATTATATGTAGGAAAGTTATAAATTGGCTAAGACACATTTTTTGCTAGTCAAAACCTCTTATAGTGAGGTAAAATATGCACAGATATACATGAAAAGAAAATTATCTGACTCAATAGAGCTCTATGGTTCATCATCTCTAATAGAGGATCACATTCACTTCACGATTTGAAAACCTTTTCAAGAAACGTTGGGTACCCGAGTAAATCTTAGTACTAGATTTTAGCGCACTCAAACGCAAAGTCTGAATGTGCTATACAGATCTTGTAGGATATGTTGAGAGCTTGCATTCTTGAGTTTGGAGGTAGTTGGGATGCTTATCTACCTTTAGCTGAATTTGCTTACAACATAACTTTCAGTCCAATATTCAGATGACACCTTACAAAGCATTATACGGTAGGAGACGTCGTTCTCCTATCGGTGGGTTTAAAACTGGCGAGACTAACTTATTGAGACCCGAAATAATACTAGAAGCTATTGACAAGGTCCATTTGATCAGACAGAGATTGCTTACAGTTCAAAGCAAACAAAAAACTTTTATGCGGATAAGAGGAGAAGAGACAGAGTGTTCACACGGGTATCTCCTATGAAAGGCATGATGTGATTCAGGAAAAGAGGTAAGTTGATCCCAAACTTAATAGGACCGGACGAGATACTTGATCGAGTGGGAACTGTGATATATCGTTTAACACTTCCTCTTGAGTTATCTTTTATTTATCGAGTGTTTCATGTCTCCATGCTAAGAAAATATATATCCGACTCATCTCAAGTGCTTGAAGCACCAACTATGCAGCTTGATGAGAAGTTGTCTTACGAGAAGGAGCCGATGGCCATTATTGATAGACAAGTAAGAAAGCTATGATCAAAAGAAATTATGTTCGTGAAAGTCTTATGGAGAAATCATACAGTTGAAGAAACTAGATGGGAAGTGGAAGATGCTATGTGAGTCACGTATCCTCATTTATTCAGTCTACAGGTACATAGTTAAGTTAAATTCGGGGACCAAATTTTATAAGATGGGGAGAATGTAATATCTCTCATTAAATAAAAGGGTAGTTAAGTAAATTTTAAAAAAAACTAATAAAACAAAAACAAAGAATTGGGTTTTAACCCATTAACAATGTGTTAGGTCATTAAGAGAAAAAAACAAGAGTTAAAAGGGATTTTAAGGAAGGGAGTGCAATACTTATGTTGCGGCCAAATAAAAGCTATAGAACAGGAAAAGAAAATAGACGCAGAGAAAGAAAAAAAGGGAGGAAAAGAAGAAGAGGTTGGAACAAAGCTTTGGAAAATAGGTAACAAAGTATTCTTAATTTTTTTTTTATTCTACTGACATGATTTTATACATATTGCCATGGGTTGAGTTAAAGGATAATAACAATCATTTGGATATGGAAGTATCAATTTTCTTGAATATTAGAACACCCATGAACTAGAATCAGATTTCATTCGAGATAGGCTAAGTAAAGAATTAGTCAAATTGGATCATCTATATATTTTCAAAAGTTTGGGTGAGCAGATAAGATGCTAAGTTAATTTTTTCTATTGTACTCCTTTAATTCTTTTAAGAAGATATGGGGATGTAAACTCAATACTACTATTTCCTCCATGTTTCCAATATACTTAGAAAAGAAGTTTGAAATAAAGTTTGAGAATAGAAAAGCGCATTCGCAAAAAGATGTTTATTTAGATGAATGAGTTGTGGAATTGATGGGTGGTAACACTAGACTTATATCGATTTATAGATTTATACACAAGTTGAGCATTTGGATCGACAAGAAGTCGAGCTTTGGCTAGTTGTCTTCTAGAGGTGAGTAGTAATCTTACCACAATTTGTGTTTTCATAACCTGCATGGTTTATATACGATTTTGAAAATAAATGTGTTACCGATGCTTTGAAATTGCATGTGGGACAAGTCCTTTACTTGATATGGTACCGAACAGTTTATTTGAGATGTTTACCAGTTAATCTAAATGTTTTTACCGTTACTAGATATGTTTTACCATTAATTGAGATGTTATAGTTATTTGAATTATTTTCACTGTTACTAGACATGTTTTACTGTTACTTGAGACATGATTACCGTTACTGAAATAAAATTACAAGATTTGATAAGAAACGATATGCCCTTTATTATTTTGAAAATGCTTTTGTACAAGTATTTACTGTTTACAAGAAAGAGTATAAATAGGAGGAGACTTTGAAGGATCACGTAGCTAACGGTGGGTTCGTTAGACCTGGTGCACCTTGTATCTACAGATTACCGATTACAGTTATAGCCCTCGCTAGTGGAAAGGTAGAACTAGCATACAGTTACAATTTTCCCTCTAGTAGGGACCTACAGTTATATTTGACTCCTTTTATGAAGGGGTCCACAGAGTGACACGGATTACATGATCCTTTCTTGGAAGCCACCCAAACATAAAGATATGACATAGTGCTTACCGAGTTTATTACCGATTTGTTATATTGATTTCTGCTACAGGAAACACATAAATAGACTGATTATATTTACCGTTTTGAGAGGGCATTTTATTTTTATGATAGTTTCTGATTATTATTGTACTCACTCCCCACTATTTTTTTTACAGAGACACCAGTTTACGCGAGCGAGGATTTCGTTAATTAAAGTATACGAGTTGATAGTTCCTGGTGAGCTCCGCACTTGTTCGCGTTGGCGAAGAGTTTATTTATTTGTTATCGTCTTTCCTTATGAACTCTTAGTGTTGCTCCATAGTCATTTTTATTAGCATCATGAGTATTCATTCGTTATATTGGACTAGTTACTAGTATTTCACTTCTTTCCATATTTTTTGATGGGTTTAGTATTATTATGTTGATAAGGTTGGTAATGATGGTGAAAACTCGTTTTTGGTTAGTTGATGAAGATTGTGAATTGATTTAGATGAAAATTGGTTGGGTGTTATTTATTTATGAGACAAGAAAACTTTCGGATAGTCCTAAAACAGGGAAAAGTTTGTCCGATTCTTTGTAAAATATCGATGAGGCTTACTTAGGGGCACTTACTCCTAAGCGCCGGTCATGATCCTAAAATAAGTTGTGACATGAAGCCACTTGGCAATTTTAAGACAACATTAATAACTAAAAATTATAAATGGAAACATAATTAATGGTAGTAGTTAAATATCTTATACATAATCTAAATAGATCTTAGACAAATCTAATTTATATATCTATATTTATATTTATATGTATATTGGTATCTACATCTATATCTATGTTTTGTATCTATATATTGATCCATACATAGATTTTCTTCTATATTAGCTAGAAATATGGAGGTGAAAAATTAATTAAAAAGCTATAATAGAAACAAAATAAAAAATATAAAAAGACGTAATTGAGACAACACATGACCATTTATACTTTGGAGTGAGTTAAAATATAAAATAAAGTGGCATCTTAATGATAAGACACATACCAAAGTAAGACAAAATAAATAAGAATTTAGGAAAGGCTTAGGATAAAGTTAAAAGGATAAGAAGAAAATATAATTAATTGATTTTGTATCACATTTGAAGATTTGGACAATCTTAATTTTTAGTTGGACTAATAAATGCCTAAAGTTATGGAATATTGTAAATCCTATTTAAAACTACTTTTCCGCTTTAATTTTAGGCATTAAAAGGGTTATTTGCAAGAAATATATATATGTTTTAAAACAAGTGATGACCCATATATATATATATAATTGAAAGGGTAACATCGAAAGAATTTTTTTGAAGCCTACATGCTTTTTCTAATTGACATTGAGTTTTTGTAATATTGTTAACTTCTCGAAAAATCAAAAAAAACTATAAACCAAATTCCAAGAGAATATGTGTGTCTACGTGTGTGTATATATATATAGATTAAAATATACTTTTTCGAATTGACAAACTATTATAAAGCCATTTGGTAATTTAGGATAATATTAATATTAATAGTTAATTTAAATTAAAATATATTTTTTCGAATTTGAATGAACAAAAGTAAATATTTTTATAAAGATATTGTCTGACGTATCTTAATTAATAAGATTTTTAAAAAAATTACATTAAAAGATAAAAACAACGCCTCTACCTTAATTAATTATAAAGATGAATATATATGTCTTAAAAATAATACAATAAATTTAAACATTAATATGGACAATAGAATTAAAAAAATTAAAAGAAAAAGAGAAAAAATATATAAATAAACAATTTTAATGTAGAAATATTTGGAAAAATAAGACTTATTTGATTTTTGAGAAGAGAAAGTATTTTAAGTAACGATGAATAAAATTTGCATTGTGGTTAAGCCAAGTGACAAACTACTATAAATTCACTTGGTAATTTAAGATAATATTAATACTAATACATAATTTAAATTTTTTTTTTTGAATCTGAATGAAAAGAAAGTGAATATTTTTGTAAAGATATTGTCTGCCCTATCTTAATTAATAAAATTTAAAAAATAAATAAATTGAAAGATAAAAACAACGCCTCTATCTTAATTAATAATAAAGATAAAAATATATGTATTATAAAAAATATGATAAATTTAAACATTAAAATGAACAATATAAAAAAAGAAAAAAAAGTAAATAAACCATTTTACTACAAGAAAAAAAAACATATTTTTATTTATAATGTATTATAATGGAAGTAACAGACAAGAATATGATAATTTTAAGTTATGGGTAATGCATTATGGACAAGAAATTATGAGTAATTTTAAGAGATTTCAGAATTTTTTGCTTTTTATTAACATTTTGTTTAATGATTATATATAACTTTTATCTGAAAGATTAATATTTTAAAGTTATTTACACATAAATCAAATAACTTGTAACGACCCGATCGGTCGTTTTGAGCTTTTGCATTTCGCTCGCCAGTTCTCGGACATGACTTGCCCCGTGTGATGCAATATGACTTATGTAAATCGTTGGTGTTGGGTTTCAGGTTAATCAGAATTTAATTTGGAAGAACAGTCTCAGTTGAAAGCTTAAATTTTGAAAGGTTTGCCAATATTTGACTTGTTTGTATATGATTTCGGATTGGAATTTTTATGATTTGGTTAGCTCCATTAGGTGATTTGGGACTTAGGAGCGTAATCGAAATACATTTTGGAAGTCCGTGGAAGGTTTAGGCTTGGATTGGCGAAATTGAGATTTCGGCGCTTTCCGGTTGATAGGTGAGATTTTGATATAGGGGTCGGAATGGAATTCCGAGAGTTGCAGTAGTTTCGTTGTGTCATTTGGGATGTGTGTGCAAAATTTCAGGTCATTCAGACGAGATTTGATAGACTTTTTGATCGAAAGCATAATTTAAGAGTTCTTGGAGTTCTTAGACTTGAATCCTATGTTAAATTGGTGATTTGATGTTGTTGTGAGTGTCACACCTCCTTTTTGCACGCCCGGCCCCGAAGGGTTAAATGCACGAGGGGAGTTTTTCCAATTTAAGTGACAATATTCGAAATGTGATTATTTATTTAGTTCAGAGTCGCCACTTGAGAAAGGTTTTGCTTTTGGTGTCCCAAGTCACCGGTTTATCTTGAATCCCAAATCGAGGAAAATATTCGACTTTTCCAAATGAAGTCTGCGAACCAGAAATTCTAAGTAAGGAATTCTGTTGACCCGAGGGAAGGTGTTAGGCACCCTCGAATCCCGTGGTTCTAGCACGGTCGCTTAAATTGTTATAATGGCTAAATATTTGATTTAAATACATGTTATGACTTACATGCTTTTATTAAGTTTAAACCGCTTTTATTATTATCATTTATTTTTATAGAATTGCAACGTCGTGAAAATGCATCTCGAACCACGTCACAATCAATGCACCCGTGGTCGTCAACACATTTTGACTCCGTTGAGACTTGGATTTGGGTCACATCAATGTGCACCCGTGTTTAAGAAGGTTAAATTATTAAAGGTGCTCCTAAAGCAACTAGTGTATTGTTACTTTTGGGAAAGGCCATGAAGTTTACTAAACGGCCTGTCCTGAATTCTAAATATTTATTATGTTTAGTTGTTGAGGGCCTCGCAATTTCGCATTTTTTATTTGGCGAGGCTCGTCTCTATTTTAGAAAAAGATATCCTACAGTGGCTACATTTCTAATGCATTTGTCTTTAAAACGAGAAGGAAAAAAGATACATGCTAATTTAATTATATGCTTTGGCCTAAAACGGATTCTTATTAATTTTTGTTTAATTGTTTACAAAGTGAAGAGGCGTCGCACCTTGTGAAACGTGCGAGATTGACTGAATGCTATACTTGTATCCAAACATTTCTCGAATCAGACTTAACTAGACTTATTTAGGCTAAATTAAGGGAATTAAATGCTAGGCATTATTACTAATGGGGATTCGAACGTGCTCCTATATATTGCCTAGCGGTCCTGATAAAAGAACTAAAATAACACAGAACATTATTGTGTAAGGTGGAAATATTCTATCCTATGCATGTCATTATAGTTAAACGGGAATCCAGTCGAAAATTCTATGCCAATTATCCATACATTCTACGTATTGTACCATTACATCTTGTACTAACAAACAACTATAAACTAAGATGCAAGAGGCTAAAACTTGATTAAGTATTAACTAACTAATCTTTCGCTACTGAATTACGCACTAATCAATTTATACAAAAGAAGTCAATATACCATGAGCATTACAAAACAGACATCTAAATTTCTTCAAACTCCTTTCATTTCATGCTTTCGAACTGTTACAGTTAACACCAAAAATGGGACTCGAAATGTGTACCTGAATGCTGAAATGCAAAGAAGAAGTGAAGCAGAAGAGTCAGCGGCAGCAGATAGCAGAATAGCAGCAGCAGCAACAAAACAAAATAATTGGAGTAGAACCAAAATCCCAGCCAGACCAAATCCCAGAGTGAACCAACAAACAACCAGCAGACTCAGTTGGATTTAGAAGAAATCATGTATTGGACAAATAGGTCAAGACCATTGAAATCAAGACAGCAAGAGGAATGCAATTTATAGTTTTGTCTGTCTGTGTTATCAAACAGAGTTCTTTCCAGTTTTCTGCTTTTCAGAACTGCAACCCTCAATCTCCAAAACTAAATTTTTCTATGTGTATTCTCTCTTTCTCTGTCTGTGTGTGTGTATCTATGTCTATCTTAAAGTCTGTATGCCTGACTTATGTGTGTATGTGTATGTATTTTTGCTCTCCTCCTCTTGGGTCTATCTGATCTCCTCCCTAATCTTTTCTGTCCCCCTTTTATATGCCTAAAATCAAACCCTTGACAGCCTCTTTGGACAATCAGTACACCCTCCCATGTGCTGCCTTTCTTTTCAGTTTCTACTTAATAAATAAAAACAAACCCCCATGATATTCCCTTGGCAGGCTTACCTTTTTAGTAATGTTTATTATTTCTGAAACTTAAAGCAGAATATGGGCAGCAGAATGTAATCTGACAGCATGTGCTGTCGAATTACTTTAGACTTAATAAAAACCTTTTTGCAGGACACAGGTTGTGCACAATGCACATGTGGTGCATAAGTGCACATGTTGTGCAAAAGTGCACATGCCCTCCAATTCAGAACTGTAACTAAACAAAACAATCCTTTTACATTTTGATTCAAAATAACAACTATAAGTAAACAAACTCAGTTCCTAATTGATTCAAGCAAATGTGTCCAGAAGCAAATCGATTGGTTATTGTTTAGACAGTTAAAACTAATTGACGACACATGTCGACTCGACTATATTAATCATAACATGTACAATCGTAGCCAAAATCAGACATTTAACAGTATCAAGCACATGATTTGAATTGTACTGACTAAGCAGAATTGTACTCGAGGAATCAGTTAATCAGTTCAAATTTGAAATTCAGCTAATTGCACAACACATACATACATACACATTATCAGAACAAGTAGAAGAAGGACTCAATCAAACACCGAGGTTCAGGCAAGGTGTAAAGGACACAGTTGGTAAAATTCAAAAACACAAATTTCACAAAACATGAACAGCCTTTTAAACAACACATGGACTAAAAAAAATAAAGAGAAAACAAAACTTACCTTAAAACTTTGAAAGAAGGAACAGAAAATCAGCTTGTGTTTGAACCGACCCTTTTTAAAGTTGAACGGACTTTAATCGAAGGGTTTCTCAGATGAGAAACACTTCGATTAAGGTCCATTAGACCCTAACCTCTTGGCTTAACAGGCACAGACCAGGCTTGGGGTTTTTAGGTTTTATGGAAGGTAGATTTGGAACTTGGGCTTCCATGGTTAGATTCGGACCAAACCAAGCATGGTTTGGTCACGAGGGGGGTCCGGGGATTGTATGGTATGAATCTAGGGCAGATCGGTGTAGATAGAGTTTTGCTCGAATCTTCAAATGAAGATTCAAGGACCTGGAGGATGATTCGAACTAAACGGTCAACAGGTCCATGTTCAGGGGGTGAGATGGTCCTATGGTGTTAAGGTGAAGACCACCGGCGTTCATGCCGCCGGCTTTCATGGTGAAGAATACAGGGGCGGCTTAGGGTTTGGAGGGGAATGGGATGAGGACGAAGGCGGGGTCTTGGATAGGGGGGCAGGGTATGATAGGGGGCTTATATATGGAATGGGTGGGTTGATCTCAGCCGTCGGATCAATCGAAATCAATGGCTTGGATCTGAAGGCTTAGGAGAAATGGTGTCGTTTCATCTAAAAGGGGTTTGGGTTGGTCCGGGTGGAAATGGGTCGGGTTCATCATGGGTTATGAGGAAGTGATCTTGGCCGTTGATCAATCTGAGATCAACGGCCCAGATCAGGCAAGGTTAAAACGGCGTCGTTTGGACGTTTTTGAAGTAGGCTGGTCTGGACCGGGGCAAGCACAGGTTTTGGGTTGGGTTGTGGGGTTTGGGCCTCAGATTTTGCAATGGGAATTGGCCCAAACTTAACTAGAAACAAGTTTCAAACCCCTCTTTTTTATTTCTAAATTTTTTTTAAACATACAACCTAATTAAACTAAAAACTAAACAACATTAATCAACACTTAATGTATTTATTACACGCATACATAAAAAAAATGTTAAAAGTAGGTAAAATTAAACAAGGCAAACAAATCAGGACAAAAAATGCGTATTTTTTATGATTTTCTATTTAACAAACCGGATTACGGTTCAAATTACGCATGACATCTATATTTTTTGTATTTTGTTTTGATAAAAAATAAAAATGGGCAAAAATCATAAATAATTAACAAAGTGCCATGTAAAATCCAAAAATTGCACAGCAGGGCCGTTTGTTATTATTTTATTTCTTTTGGAGCGATTGTCTCGTAAAACAAAAATCACGTGCTCACAATGAGCGTTCCGAAGTTTTGAACAAGTTTGAACGATGTCATGGGATGTGTTGGTACAATTGGTTTGAAGTTCCGGGTAGGTTTCGGGATGTGTTAGGCCAAAAATCATAGCTGTAGCAGGTCCAGAAGGGTTGTAGGCCTCGGAACCCACCCACGCGGTTCGCACGAAAAGAAGTGCGGCCACGGTAGGTGCTGTGCGGGCCGCGCAAAATGTTGTGCGGCCGCGGTGGGGAACTTTTCACTGGTCCTGCTTCGGAAGCTCACATATTTTCTATAAGGAATTTTAAGATGATTTGAAAACGAAAGTTGTAGCCCTTCATGTCTAGTTTCTGGAAAGATAAAGATATAACAATTTGGACAATTGTAGAAAAAGTTATGGGCTAATTACTAAAGCATGTCACTGCAAAGGAAAGATGTGCAGCCGCGGTCGTTTTTGTGCGGACCGCGGTCAGTTTTGTGCGGTCCGAGGAGGTGAAAATCTGTGGGGTACTCTAAAAATATGAGGTTTTGGATTTTATTTGACGTTTTAACCTAGAGAGCTAGAATTTTGGCGATTTTTCGAAGGTTTTTCAAGGTAAGTGATTCTAACTCAAACTTAGCTAGAGTACATGAATCTACCATTGAATTCATCATTTAATTCGTGATTTGGGATGGAATTGGGAAGAAAATTGTGAAATTTTTCAAAGATTTAAAATGATGATTGGAAGGACCAAATGGTATCGGAATTGGATAATTTTTGTATGGTTAAACTCGTGAGCATATAAGGATTCTAGTTTTGTGAATTTTGTCAAATTTCGAGATGTGGGCCCGGGGCTCGGGTTTTGGTAGTTTTGGGAATCGTGCCCTTTGTTGATTGTTTTCGCTTGGGCCTTGTTCCCTTAGCATATTGTGACGTATTCGTTCTGATTTTGGATAGATTTGACGCGTGTGGAGGCCAATTCGAGGGGCAAAGGCATCGCAAGCTAGAGATTTAGCCGGTTCGAGGTGAGTAATGATTGTAAATGATGCCCTGATGGTTTGAAACCCCACATCGTAGTGCGATATTGAGGTGAGGTACATGCTTGATGACGAGTGTGTGGTCGTATGCTATTGGGGATTGTGACTTGGTCCGTCCCGATTGATGATCTTACTGCGCATTTGACTGAAACTTATATGTTATCATCATGATTTGGGCTGATTGCCATATTTGGGCTTTGTGCCAAACTATTTGAACCCTTCGGGGATTTTTATTACTATTTTTTCACTCTTTTGACTTACTAATTGATCTCAGTCATATTATTTTCCACTGTTTTACTACTCAGCCATTTTTACTTCGTTTTGCAACTTAAATGATATTTTAATTGATTATTTGGGCTGAGAAATACTGTTTTACTAATACCCGAGGGGCTTGTGAGTATTTTTAACTGAGTAAGGCCGAGGGCCTAGTTGTGAGGAAACACTGATAATGATTTGAGGCCGAGGGCCTGAGATATGTACGCAACGAGGTGGCTTGTTGATATTATTTATGAGGCAGAGGGCCTGAGATATATACGCCATGAGGTGGCTTGACTGATATGAGGCAGAGGGCCTAGATTTGATACCACGAATGGCTTGATATTGCGCTTGGGCCGTAAGGGGCCCCTCCCGGAGTCTGTACAGTCCCCATGAGCGCGGGTACATATTGTGATGTGAGATTGAGCCCGAGGGGCTGGCACTATTCTGAGATTTGAGCCCGAGGGGCTGATATTGTTCTATTTGAGCCCGAGGGGCTGGTGTTGTTCCATGTGATTGCCCGAGGGGCTGGTATTGTTCTGAGATGTCGCCCGAGGGGCGGTTTTGTTGATATTGTGCCCGAGGGGCGAACTTTTACTTGTTATTTACCTTTTAATTACTTCTTTTACCTACTAAAAAAGGGAATTTACTTGATTCTTCACTGTTTACTGGGTTTTAAGTGATTTTTTACTGCTTCGGTATAGAACGCCTTGTGTTTTACGTGTTTTCTTACTTTCAATCATTATTTATATTTATTACTCACTAAGTCAGAGTACTCGCATTACTCCCTACACCTTGTATGTAGATTCAGGTATGTTTTGGCTGATCGGAGGCAGAGTCATCAGAGTTTAGCAAGGTAGCTGCCAGCGTTCGTAGTACTGCTTTTCTCTCTCTTCATTTCATTAATCCGTGTTTGTACACTGTATTATTAATTGTAATCATACCCTAGTAGATGTTCATGACTTGTGACACCCCGGTTAGGGCTGTGTCAGGTTGTATTTCCGCTACTTATTATCATTAAATCATGTTTGGACTGTTTTTATATTGTTTAACTATTTTAAAAAGGCGAATTGGGTCTGATTGGCTGGCCTTATCTTCATGAGAGGCGCCATCACGACCGAGTTCGGGGTTAGAGTCGTGACAAGTTGGTATCAGAGCCTAGGTTACATAGGTCTCACGAGTCATGAGCAGGTTTAGTAGGGCCTCACGGATCGGTATAGAGACATCTGTATTTATCCTCGAGAGGCTGCAGAACCTTTAGGAAAACTTCACATTCTTGAATTCTTATCGTGTGTCCTTGATTCATCTTGAAATGTAACTCTTGAAATTCCTTCTACGCGTTCGTATGCGCGCACGAGCGCTCAGTATCAGATGTGCCTCGATGGCTTGTGATTCCCTAATCGAGAGACGAGATGTGATCTCTATGAGTTGATGTTGGGCCAGTTTGGAGGACTTGAGGCTGGATCTTTGCCTATAGCTTGAGCACCGAGGTGCTGATTGTGAGAGCAAGTATTTTTGAACGTATATGTTCGGTATTGTCCCTACTAGTGGAAGTGACGGCTAGATAACTATGTGATGAGTATGTTGGTACTGCGAGATGTATCCACATGATTTGGAAGCGACGAGAAGGTCTGCTAGAGAATAGAAGAACTATTAGGTGCTTGAATTCCATCTTGATTCGAGGTATAGCCCCGAGTTATGGGTGTATGAAAGATCTTTTCATGTTTCCCAGTTGTGAGTGAAGTGAATTTCATGTTGCGGTATGAGTTTAGACTCAGGAAGACTAAGTGACTGCGTACAGTTTATGATGGTGGAAGGTATACATAAATGTTAGTTAAAGGCAAAGCAGGTGGGTTGTCTCCAGCGAAATGTTCTGAGGTTGTACGATCCTTATGTGTCTATTAGAAGATCTCATTTGCGAGTGAAGGATATGTGTTGCAATTTAAATTGGTCGCTTAAAGAGCGGGTGTAACTGTTGCGAGAGTGGAATGCGAGATTTGCAGAAGAGTTAAAATTCTAGATGATCTGTGTTTTCACCGGCTTATAAAAGATTTGAGTTTAATCTCACTATGGTATCATGACATCAATAGAGTATAATTGTTATGAGTTATTGAGTGTGTGCTGATCTATGGCTTCGAACCAAGTGGGGGAGCCTACTATTGATTAGGCGATTGCACGGTTAGGTGCTATATTGGTTCCAGTTTGAGGCGTGCTGGTGAATCAATTATGGCTTGCGGAAATTGAGACCGAGGATGGCTCGAGTAAAGGAAAATTTTGACGAAGATTATATTATGCTTCGTAGGTGTGTGAGAATCACAGGATGTCTTGAGTTGTTATTGGCAAGAATTCTCGGTGCATAGAGCAGGAAGTTGCTTGGTTGTATTGGGATGAGGTTACATTCTGTGGTGTCGGAGTGCCAATGAAGTACGGGTTGTTTGGTTCATTTGATCAGACTAATTGCAGTTTGAATAGAGTGGATGACTCTCGAGAATAGTTCTAATGTGTTCAAGATTCTACATATAGCAATTGGGTATTTTAAATTTGTATATGTGGTTAGGAACTGAGTTTTCATTTGGAAGATGTCAAGACTTGTGGTACTTTCTACATTAACTATGGGATTCTATATATCAGTATTAGGAAGGTAATGGCTCCAGATTCGCAGGAAGTCCCTTCGGGGTAGGTATTTTGAACGTGGTGCTTTTGAAAACATTTAAGAGAGTACTCAGCAGCTTATGAGACTTAGAGAGTGTGGTTTCATGATTGGGTCTCGTGTGGTGAGTCTGGGTTGAGGAATTGTGGCATTGTAGCAAGAAGAAGTGTCAAGCTAACGGTAGATCCGAGGGAAACTCGAATAGATGGGTTAGCGTGGTAGTAGGCCAGATCGGTATGGTAAGGATATGATTAGTTCCTTGGGTGTTTTCGAGGTAACAAGTCTCTGCAGGTGTTTCGCGGCAATTCTTTTGGGTTTTAGTGACATGCGTAGCTCGGTTGAGTTAGAAGGATTCAGTCCTGATGAGCTAGTGTTGTGCAAAAGGAATTCGGGGAGTTCTAGATGGTTTCCACCACAGTTAGAGAGGTATATTTTTCCTATTGGCGTGAGGAGCATGGGATGTATATTGGTTCTCTTTTAGATGGGATCAATGAGGAGTTCTTGGCTAGTGGAATGCATAGTTGCTTGTGGTTCGGAAGGGATATGAAGTTCTCATGGTTATCCTAGGATGGTACGGGTTATGCGGTATGTTGTGAAGGATTGAGAATCGCGTGTGTAAGGTTGTGGTTCGGTTCTGAAAGGAAGGTCACAACTCTTAGGTTGCAGGCAGTTTCAGATAATTAGAGGAACGAGCTTCAGATAATTAGAGAAAGGGTCTTCGGATGATTAAGGAAATGGTATTTCTAATTTGGGGTGATTTGACAAGGGCATATGTTTCATAAAGGGCAATGTGATTAAGTTGATGATACTTCGGTAATATTGTGGCATTTTCTTGTTAGATCGACTGCTGATATTTGAGTTTTCTTGGTGGCATAGAGGAATTCTAGATTTTCTCTCGTGGAATGATTGGGTATTTGAGGTGTGGTATGTATTCGGACGGCGGAATTGGGACCAGATATGTTGATTCATGGGCTATATGGAGTTGGAGACGGGAAGTTCTCACATTCAGGTTATGTGGTGGTTGTGAGTCGTGTGTATCGACACTGTTTAATGACTATCGGGATTTGGATACCCGAGCGGATCTTTTATTGCTTGGTATGTTAGATTTTGGATGTGATATCGGGTTCAGATTGTTTGTCTCTGTGTGGTGTCATTCTGGACTATTGCGCTAAGGCGACGCCGTTGGCTATAACGGAAATGTCACGGATTGAGTGGTGAGGTTCGACGAATTATGTCCTAGTGGAGTAGTTTTATATTTCGAAGACCCAGCGGGCGGCTGGGAAGGATTGTTTTTCTTAGTTGGGTTTTCGTGATAGATGTCAGTGCAGAGGCTCCTACCATTGATCTAGTTTCGGTGGTGAGGGACTTTTCGGATATGGTTCTTGTGGTCGGGCATGTCGTCGGGCAAGGTTGTTGATTTCAGTATTGATTTGATGCTGGGCACTGTATCATATGGCACCGGCAGAGTTAAAGGAGTTGAAGAGCAACTCCAGGATTTTTGTGATAAGGAGCTCGTTGGCAGGACAATGTGGATGCGTGTTCTAATTTGAGCTGGCTTGGTTGGCTCCGAATTGTACTGTTGAGGAGTGTGTTGATTCGATTGTTATTGAGCTTATTAGTAATCTGGGGAGATCCATGAGTTACCTTTCTGTGTTGCGAGATGTTATGATTTTTTGGTTATATGTACATATGGTGCGGTTCTATTGGGGTTTCATAGTGGAAGTCGAGCGGGAAGAGTGATTGAGTGTTGCTCGGTGAATGGCGTATAGGTTATATCCTTTCGGGTTAGTGTGGTGTATGTTATTTGCTTCACATTGGGTATGATGATTTGCTTTGTTTCTAAACATCGAATTGTGCGTGGTTGTCGATTTCAAGCAATGTGACTAAGGTGGCTCATGTGGAGCAGTGTTGGATAGGATCGCACATCGCAGCGAAGTTATGTGGAAGTATGACCTTGAAAGTTAGATTCGTGTGTTATGTTCCTATGATGTGATATGAGTTCTCAGTCTTGTGTTGTGGTGGTACTAGTGAACTTGACGTTCAGCTCTTTCATTTGAGTCATTTTCATGATTTAAGTATGTTTGGACTGTTGCATATTGATGCGTGTATTGTTCAAGTTGTGGCTTAGGTCTGTATAGATGTGTCATGTCAACAGAGTAATGTGTTGGATTAGAGGAGATCATTGGGGATCATTAATAAATACGAACGGATGCGATTTCAGCATATTGGAAGGATAGTATCGAGCTTCGGTTCAGAAATTTGCTGTGGTATTTGCCAAGGAAGGAGTGGCTTCATGAATGGTTGATCTGGGAAATAGTTATGGTTTACTGCGTGTCTTAGTGATCATTGGCAGTATATGAAAGTGTTGGGATGATACTTTAGTTGATAATAGTTTTTCTATCGGTATTCGGTTGTTATGTGCAGCTGCTGTGAATAAAAGTTATCGCTATGAGTGTATGAGTTATGTGGTATATCATATGATTGCACCGGAGATAGCATATACGGTTTGTTACAGCTTGTTCGAACTTATTCACAGTATAAATGTGCGATTCTAATCGTGTTGATGATTTTAGAAGAGGAAATGTGGTTCTATCGTTTATGGACTAGGATGGATTGTAAAATTTCAGTTATATTGTGTTATTGAACCTATGTGAGATAGGGTGACGTGGGATCGCCCCGGGTATGTGCATGGTAAGGTTATTCAGCAATTGGTTGGTTTTTGGAACAACTCTGGGCATGTTCGAGGACGAACGTATGTTTAAGTGGGGGAGGATATAACGACCCGACTGGTCGTTTTGAGCTTTTGCATTTCGCTTGCCAGTTCTCGGGCATGACTTGCCTCGTGTGATGCAATATGACTTATGTGAATCTGTAACGACCCGACTGGTAATTTTGAACTTTTGCACTTTGATCGCCAGTTCCGGGGCATGACTTGCCCCGTGTAACGTATTATGACTGATGTAAATCGTTGGTTTTGGTATTCAGGAAAAATCAGAATGAATTTGAAGAAACAGTCTCAGTTAAAAGCTTTGAATTTAAAAGGTTTGACTAAGAGTTGAGTTATTTGTATATGAGCTCGGAACAAAAATTCTAGATTTGGAGGCCGAACTGTTGTCGAATTTTGGTAAAATTCGTATGGTTAAACTCGTGGAAGGATAAGGAACCCGTTGATGAAAATTTTTTTGAGTTTCGAGAAGTGGGCCCGGGACTCAGGTTTGAGCAATTTCGGGATTTTGATGTTAAATTGGATATTTTCGAGTAGGCTTCGCTCCCTTAACATATTTTAATGATTATGTACTAATTGTGGCTAGATTTAGAGCATCCGGAGGTCGATTCGTGCGGGCGAGGCATCGCGGGCTAGATTTTGGACCGGATCGAGGTAAGTAATGATTGTAAATACTATCCTGAGGGTTTAAAACCTCGGATTATACGTCGTTGTGTTACTTTGAGGTGACTTGCACGCTGGATGACGAGCGTGGGGTAGAGCACCATTGGGGATTGTGACCTAGTCCATCCCGAACGAATATTTTAATGCGATTTGATAGTTAATTGTTTGATATTATTATATTTTTGGGTTGTATGCCATGTTTGGGGCCTTGTGCCGACTTGTTGAGACCCTTAGGGGCATTTTTACTATCTTTCCTCACTCTATTTGTTTGAAAGCATATTCTCAGTCATGTTTTACCTGTTTACTGCTCAAATCTGTCTTTATCACTATATTCTTAAAATGTGGAAATTGTTTTGGGCTGAGTTCCCTATTTTACTGAGATAGACCGAGGGTCTGCTTGTGAGATTGATGACTGAGATAGACTGAGAGTCTGATGGTGAGGTTAATGACTGAGATAGGTCGAGGGCCTAGTTGTAAGGATTATATATCTATGGATCGGGCTGCACGCCGCAACAATATATATATATATATATATATATATATATATATATATATATATATATATATATATATATATATGTATGTATGTATGTATGTATGTATGTATGTATGTATGTATGTATATGGATCGGGCTGCACGCCCAACGATACTTATATGGATCGGACTGTGCGCCGCAGCAATATAGCGCTTGGGCTGTAGGAGCCCCTCCGAAGTCTGCATACCCCCAGTGAGCGCAGTCGACTATTTATATGGATCGGGTTGTGCGCCACAGCGATGCATGGATCGGGCTGCACGCCGCAACGATTACTTTGATTTCAGTTATTGTGAGAGATGTACGGATCGGGCTGCACGCCGCAACGGTTACTATATGGTACCAATTGAGCGTGAATACTGAGTGTGAGTACTGATTGGTAAGAGTTGAGTCACGAGTGACAGAGAGGCTAGCCCGAGGGGCGATAGATATATATGTGCATATGAGTGATGTTTTTGCCTGAGAGGCCTGTTTATGGACTTATTGATTTCACTCCTCTTTAAAGTGAATTTCTATCGAATATGTTGATTTATCGACTGTTTTCACTCATCTTTATATTGAGCCTCTGTCGGAAAGTTGAACAAATGTTTTAAAACAACTTTTATTTAAACTGGGGTTTATGAGATGTTCAGAAATTAATCACTGATTTGGCATTGGTTATTTCCACTGAGATTTTTAAGTTATGAAGTGTTTATGATTACTGTTTTGCCCGAGGGGCTGTTTTACAAACTATGTTTTGCCCGAGGGGCCGATTATGGATTTAATCTCTATGATTATCTTAAATGGTATTGAACCCCTACCGAAACTGCTGGAAAGTATTTCAAAATGATTTTTACTAAAAGCTGGATTTTAAAAGGGCAGATTGACTCGTATTATGATTTGAAAGCCTGTTGTGTTTATTGAGCCTAACGTGAATGTGGATTCATTGTTTCCTACTTCTCAGCCTTTATTTACTCTTATTACTTACTGGGTTGGAGTACTCACATTACTTCCTGTACCTCGTATGCAGATTTAGGTATATCGGAACCCGGTAGCGGGTGTTGATAGCTCAGTTGCGGAGTCATCAAAGTTAGTAAGGTGGTTGCATGACGTTCGCAGCACTGCTTCCTTCCCCTCATTGTTGTTACTGTATTTAGTACATTTTTAGACTTTTGTTGTATTCAGACCTTGATAGTTGCTCATGACTAGTGACACTCCGATGTCGGGCTGGTATTTTATTCCGCACTGTTATTCCAGGATTTTATTATGAAACATTGTTTAATTTAAAGACTTAAAAATGACTCTTAATGCTTAAAGGGTTAAGGTGAGTGTTGTGTCGGCTGGCCTTGTCTTCACGAGAGGCGCCATCACGACCGGGCTGGTTTGAGGTCGTGACAAGTTGGTATCAAAGCCTAAGTTACATAGGTCTCACGAGTCATGAGCAGGTTTAGTAGAGTCTCGCGGATCGGTATGGAGACGTTTGTATTTATCCTTGAAAGGATGCAAAACCTTTAGAAAAAACTTCACATTCTTGGAATTCTTATCGTGCGTCCTTGATTCAGCTTGGGAAGTAACTCTTTAAATTCCTTCCACGTGTTCGAATGCGCGCATGAGCGCTCAGTATCAGATGTGCCTTGTTAGCTTGTGATCCCCTGATCCAGGGGCGAGATGTGATCTCTATGAGTTGATATTGGGCCAGTCTAAAGGACTTGAGGCCGGATTTTTGCCTACGGCTTGAGCACCGAGGTGCTGATTGTGTGAGCAAGTGTTTTGAACTTATATGTTTGGTATTGTCCCTATTAGTGGGAATGACGACTGGATAGCTATGTGGTGAGTATATTAGTACTACGAGATGTATCTATATGACTTGGAAGTGATGAGGAAGGTCTGCTGGATGATAGATGAACTATTAAGTGTTTGATTTCCATTGTGATTGGATGTGTAGCCCCGAATTATGGGCGTGTGAAGTATCTTTTTATGTCCCCTAGTTGGAGTGAAGTAAATTTCATGTTGCGGTATGAGTTCAGACTCAGGAAGACTAAGTGACTGTGTAATGTGTATGACGGTGGAAGGTATACATAAATGTTATATTGATGCAAAACAGGCGGGTTATCTCCTGCGGAGTGTTCTGAAGTGGTGTGATCCTTATGTGTATGTTAGAAGATCTCATGTGTAAATGAAAAGTATGTGTTGAAATTTGAAATTTCGGGTCGCTTAAGAGAATGGGCTTAACTGTTGTGGGGATGAATGTGAGATTTGCAGAAGGTTTATAGTACTAGATGATCTGTGTTTTCACAAGCTTACAAATGATTTGAGTTTAATCTCATTATGGTATTGTGGCATCAATAGAGTAAAAGTGTTATGAGTTATTGAGGCTATCTTGATCTATGGCTTCGAGCCAAGTAGGGGAGTCTGCTGTGAGCAGTTGATTGCATGGTTAGGTGCTATGTTGGTTTCAGTTTGAGGCGTGCGAGTGAATTAGCTATGACTTGCGGAAATTGAGACCGAGAATGGCTCGAGTAAAGGAAGATTTTGACAAAGGTTATACTATGCTTTATGGAGAAAGAGAATCACGGGATATCTTGAGTTATCATTGGTAAAGGGTGCTCAGTGCATAGAGCAGGAGGTTGCTTGGTTGTATTAAGATAAGGCTACATCTTGCGGTGTCAGATTGCTAATGAGGTACGAGTGGTCTGTTCATTTGATCAGGCAAATTGCAGTTGGAATAGTCTTAATGACTCTCAAGAAAGGTTCTAATGTGTTCAAGATTCTACATGTAACAACTGGGTATCTCAAAGTAGTATATGTGGCTAGAAATCGAGTTTTCATTGGAAGGGTTCAAGACTTGTGGAACTTCTATGTAATTATGGGATTCTATGTATCAGTATCATGAAGGTAAAAGTAGCGGATTTAGATTCATATAAAGTCTCTTCAGGATAAAGTATTTTGATCGTGGTGCTCGTGGGAATATTTGAGAAAGTATTCGATAGCTTATGAGCCTTAGACGGTGTGGCTTTACGCTTGGGTTCCGTGTGTTAAGTCTGGGTTGAAAGAATTGTAATGTTATAGCAAGAATGAGTATCGAGTTGAAGGTAAATCAGAAGGGACTTCAGATAGCTGGGATAGCTTGGTAGTAGGCCGAGTTGGTATGGTGAGGATATGATTAACTCTTTGGATGCTTATGAGATAATGAGTTTCTACGGGTGTTTTATGGGCAATTTCAGATAATTAGAGAAATGAGCTTCAAATGATTTGAGAAATGATCTGAAGATGATTAAGGAAATGGTAATGCTAATTGAGGTGATTGACGAGGGTATATGTTCCCGTAAGAGGCAATGTGATTAAGTTGATGGTACTTCGGTAGTATTGTAGCACTTTTCGTCAGATCGGCTGTGGATATTCGAATTTGCTTGGCAGCACAGAAAAATCTTAGAGTATATCTCGTAGGATGATTGGGTACTAGAGGTGAGTTATATATGAGAGTGGCAGAATTGGGATCAGATATGGTAATTCATGTGTTTTATGGACTTGGAGACTGGGAGTTCTCATATATAGGTTAGCTTGTGGTTGTGAATGGCAAGATGTGGGTAAGTTAGTTAGATATTAGTATGTACTATGATTCCATCATTGGTAGACCTATATGGATGTGTGTTCTGTATCACGACTGCTTGGTTGACTTCGAGTTGCCAATGGTGAGGTGTGTGTTGATTCGTCTGTTATTGAGCTTATTAGTAATCTGGGGAGACCTATGAGTTACCTTTCTGTGTTGCGAGGCGTTATGATTTGTTGGTTATAGGCACATATAGTGTAGTTCTATTAAGGTTTTATAGTGGAAGTCGAGCGGGAAGAGTAATTTGGTGTTGCTCGGTAAACGGCGTATTGGTTATGTCCTATCGGGTGTGCGTGGTGTATGTTATTTGTTTCAACATGGGTGCAATGATTGCTTTGGTTCCAGACATCAAATTATGCGTGGTTGTCGATTTCGAGCATAATGACTTGAGGTGTTTCATATGGAACAATGTTGGATAGGATCGCACATCACAGCGAAGTTATGTGGAGGTATGACCTTGCGGGTTAGATTCATGTGTTATGTTCCTACAATGCGAGACGGGTTCTTAGCCTTGTGTTGTGGCGGTACTGGTGAGCTTGAGGTACAGCTCTTTCGATTGAGTCATTTTCATGATTTGAGTATGTTCGGACCGTTGCTTATTGGTGCGCGTATTATGCAAGTGGTGTTTTAGGCTTGTACGGATGTGTCATGTCACCAGAGTAGAGTGTTGGATTAGAGGATATTATTGGGATCTTTAATGAATACAAACAAATTTGATTCCAACATGTCGAGAGGATAAATATCGAGGTTCGGCTCAGAAATTTGCTATGGTCCTTGCCAAAGGAGAAGTGGCCTTATAAGTGGTTGATCTGAGAAATGGTTATGGTTATTGCGTGTTTCATTTTTCATTGGCAGTATATGGAAGTGTTGGAATGAGACTTTAGTTGATAAGAGGTTTTCTGTCGGTATTCGGTTGTTATGTGTAGCTGCTGTGAATAGAAGTTATCGCTATGATGTTTGAATTATATGGTATATCATATAATTACACCTGAGGTTGCAGTCATAGGCTATTACAGCTGGTTCGGGCCTATTCAGTGTATGGGTGTGAGGCTTTGATCGTATTGATGGTTTCAAAAGTGAAAATGTGGTTCTATGATTCATGGGCTAGATTGGGTTGTTTAATTTCAGCTTCTATGTGTTATCACACCTATATGAGATAGGGTGACATGGGATCACCCCCAGGTTATGCATGGTAAAATTATTCAGCTATTGGTTGGCTTTTAGAACAACTCTGAGTACGTTCGAGGACGAACATGTGTTTAAGTGGGGGAGGATGTAACGACCCGACCGGTCGTTTTGAACTTTTGCACTTTGATCGCTAGTTCTTGGGCATGACTTGCCCCGTAACGTATTATGACTGATGTAGATCGTTGGTTTTGGTTTTCAGGAAAAATCAAAATGAATTTGAAGGAACAGTCTTAGTTGAAAGCTTTGAATTTGAAAGGTTTGACTAAGAGTTGACTTATTTGTATATGAGCTCGGATCGGAAATTTTATGATTTGGATAGCTTCGTTGGGTGATTTATGACTTAGGAGCACGATCGGAATGCATTTTGGAAGTCCGTGGAAGGATTTGGCTTGAATTGGCAAAGTTAATATTTTGGTGAATTCCGGTTGATAGGTGAAATTTTGATCCGTAGGTCGGAATGGAATTCCGAGAGTTGTTGTAGCTTCGTTATGTCATTTGTGATGTGTGTGCAAAATTTCAGGTATTTGGATGTCGTTTGGTGGACTTTTTGATCGAATTCGGATTTCTGAAGTTTTGGAATTCTTAGGCTTGAATCCGAGGGTGATTTGATATTTTGATGTTGTTTTGAGTGTTCCGAAGGTTGGAACAAGCTTGAATTATATTATGGGGTGTGTTGGCATGTTTGGTCGGGGTCCCATGAGGCTCGGATATGTTTTGGAAGAGTTTTTGGAAGATTTTGGCGTTTTGATTATAAGCATGTAATGATCCAAAGATCCATTTTTAGTTCTAGAGATCGAAATTTGATTTTGAGACTTCTGGAATTTTGATAATGAATTATAGGACTGATTTGGAAAGTTTGGTCTAATTTCATTAAGTCGCGATTGGGTTTTGACACGAAACATGAGTTAATTGTTTAACGAGCGAAATGGGTATTGAACTGAGCAAACGAGCTCCGAATTGAGTTTCGACTGAAGGGTTATGTTTGTGTTATTATTTGTGACTCATAGGAACAAGAATCATCGAATTCCGTGTTCTTATGATAGAGTTAGAACCTTTTTAGTGAAAAGAAAAGCTGCTGCAATTTTTTGGGCAGTTTCTGCATTTTTCGCACGTGGGAACAGTAACCGCACCTGCGTGAACAGTATCCGTGTATAGTATCATGTACATTAAACATGAACAGTATCCGTGTACAGTATATATGAACAGTACCCCGTATACAGTACCCATGAATAGTAAAATGCGTGAACAGTAACCGCGAAAATTTCTGGACAGTGTATGATTCGGGCATTCCGAGAGTTTTCTTATTTTTGGAGCTATGGAGCTCGGATTGAAGCGATTTTTACCATATGGATTGGGGTAAGTGTTCTATATCCAAAAGTGATTATATTTAATGATTCCATGGTTATTTTCATCAAGAATTAGTGAATCAAATGGAAGAAATTGGAGAAAATTTGTAAACTTTTTAAAAACGAAAATTCTAGATTTGGAGGCCGAATTGTTGTCGGATTTTGGTAAAATTCATATGGTTAAACTCGTGGAAGGATAAGGAACCCATTGATGTAAAAAATTTTGAGTTTCGAGAAGTGGGCCCGGGGCTCGGATTTGAGCAATTTCGGGATTTTGATGTTAAATTGGATATTTTCAAGTGGGCTTCGCTCCCTTAGCATATTTTAATGATTATGTACTGATTGTGGCTAGATTTGGAGCATCCGTAGGTCGATTCGTGCGGGCGAGGCATCGCGGGCTAGATTTTGGACCGGATCAAGGTAAGTAATTGTAAATACTATCCTTAGGGTTTGAAACCCCGGATTATACGTTGTTGTGTTACTTTGAGGTGACTTGCACGCTGGATGGCGAGCGTGGGGTAGAACACCGCTGGGGATTGTGACCTAGTCCATCCCGAACGAATATTTTAATGCGATTTGATAGTTAATTGTTTGACATTATTATATTTTTGGGTTGTATGCCATGTTTGGGACCTTGTGCCGACTTGTTGAGACCCTTAGGGGCATTTTTACAATCTTTCCTCACTCTATTTGTTTGAAAGCATATTCTCAGTCATGTTTTACCTGTTTACTGCTCAAATCTGGCTTTATCACTATATTCTTAAAATGTGGAAATTGTTTTGGGCTAAGTTCCCTGTTTTACTGAGATAGACCGAGGGTCTGATTGTGAGATTGATGACTGAGATAGACTGAGAATATGATGGTGAGGTTAATGACTGAGAGAGGCTGAGGGCCTAGTTGTGAGGATTATATATTTATGGATCGGGCTGCACACTACAACAATGTATATATATATATGGATCGGGATACACGCTGCAGCAATACTTATATGGATCGGGTTGCGCGCCGCAGCAATATAGTGCTTGGGCTGTAGGAGCCCCTCCGGAGTCTGCACACCCCGAGTGAGCGCAGTCAACTATTTATATGGATCGGGTTGTGTGCCACAACGATGCATGGATCGGGCTGCACGCCGCATCGGTTACTTTGATTTCAGTTATTGTGAGAGATATACGAATCGGGTTGCACGCCGCAGCGGTTACTATATAGTACCAATTGAGCGTGAATGCTGAGTGCGAGTACTGATTGGTAAGAGTTGAGTCACGAGTGACAGAGAGGCTAGCCCGAGGGGAGATAGATATATACATGCATATGAGTGATATTTTTGTCTGAGAGGCCTGTTTATGGACTTATTGATTTCACTCCTGTTTAAAGTGAATTTCTATCGAATATGTTGATTTATCGACTGTTTTCACTCATCTTTATATTGAGCCTCTGTCAGAAAATTGAACAAATGTTTTAAAATAAATTTTATTTAAACTGGGGTTTATGAGATGTTTAGAAATTAATCACTGATTTGGCATTGGTTATTTCCACTGAGATTTTAATTTATGAAGTGTTTATGATTACTGTTTTGCCCGAAGGGCTGTTTTACAAATTATGTTTTGCCCGAGGGGCCGATTATGGCTTTAATCTCAATTATTATCTTAAATGGTATTGAACCCCTACCGAAACTACTGGAAAGTATTTCAAGATGATTTTTACTAAAAGATGGATTTTAGAAGGGAAGATTGACTCGTATTATGATTTGAAAGCTTGTTGTGTTTATTTAGCCTAACGTGAATGTGGATTCATTGTTTCCTACTGCTCAGCCTTTATTTACTCTTATTACTTACTGAGTTGGAGTACTCACATTACTCCTTGCACCTCGTATGCAGATTCAGGTATATCGGAACCCGGTAGCGGGTGTTGATAGCTCGGCCGCGGAGTCATCAGAGTTAGCAAGGTGGCTGCATGACGTTCGCAGCACCGCTTCCTTCCCCTCATTGTTGTTACCATATTTATTACATTTTTAGACTTTTGTTGTATTCATACCTTGATAGTTGCTCATGACTAGTGACACCCCGATGTCGGACTGGTATTTTATTCGCACTGTTATTCCAGGATTTTATTATGAAACATTGTTTAATTTAAAGACTTAAAAATGACTCTTAATGCTCAAAGGGTTAAGGTGAGTGTTGTGTCGGCTGGCCTTGTCTTCACGAGAGGCGTCATCATGACCGGGCTGGTTTGGGGTCGTGACAGAATCGATGGTATTGAGTTTCAGGTTAATCAGAATTTAATTTGGAAGAATAGTGTCAATTGAAAGCTTAAATTTTGAAAGGTTTGACCAATATTTGACTTGTTTGTATATGATTTCGGATTAGAATTTTTATGATTTGGTTAGCTCTGTTAGGTGATTTGGGACTTAGGAGCATGATCTGAATGCATTTTGGAAGTCCGTGGAAGGTTTAGGCTTGGATTGGCGAAATTGAGATTTCGGCGCTTTCCGGTTGATAGGTGAGATTTTGATATGGGGGTCGAAATGGAATTCCGAGAGTTCTAGTAGTTTCGTTGTGTCATTTGGGATGTGTGTGCAAACTTTCAGGTCATTCGGACGAGATTTGATATACTTTTTGATCGAAAGCATAATTTAAGAGTTCTTGGAGTTCAGGCTTGAATCCTATGTTAAATTAGTGATTTGATGTTGTTGTGAGCGTTCCGAAGTTTTGAACAAGTTTGAACGATGTCATGGGATATGTTGGTACAATTGGTTTGAAGTTCCGGGAGTTCCCGGTAGGTTCCGGGATGTGTTAGGCCAAAAATCATAGCTGTAGCAGGTCCAGAAGGGTTGCAGGCCTCGGAACCCACTTGCGCGGTCCGCACAAAAAGAAGTGCGGCCGTGGTAGGTGATGTGCGGACCACACAAAATGCTGTGCAGCCGCGGTGGGGAACTTTTCACTGGTCCTACTTCAGAAGCTCATATCTTTTGATCTACAAGGAATTTTGAGATGATTCAAAAAGGAAAGTTGTATCCCTTCGTGTCTAGTTTCCAGAAAGGTAAAGATATTGCAATTTGGACATCTGTATCAAACATTATCGCCTAAATACTAAAGCCTGTCACTGCAGAGGAAAGCTGTGCGACCGCGGTCGTTTTTGTGCGGACCGCACTGGCTTTGTGCGGACTGCGATCGATTTTATGCGGTCCGCGGAGGTGAAAATCTGTGGGGTACTCTATAAATATGAGGTTTTGGGTTTTATTTGATATTTTGACCTAGAGAGCTCGAATTTTGGCAATATTTCGAAGGTTTTTCAAGAAATTCATCGGGGTAAGTGATTCTAACTCAGACTCGGCTAGAGTACATGAATCTATCATTAAATTCAATATTTAATTCGTGATTTGGGATGGAATTTGGGAAGAAAATTGTGAAATCTTTCAAAGATGTAAAATGATGATTTGAAGGACCAAATGGTATTGGAATTGGATAATTTTTGTATGGTTAGACTCGTGAGAGTATAAGGATTCTAGTTTTGTGAATTTTGTCAAATTTCGAGACATGGTCCCGGGGCTCGGGTTTTGGTAATTTTGGGAATCACGCCCTTTGTTGATTGTTTTCGCTTGGGCCTTGTTCCCTTAGCATATTTAACATATTCGTTCTGATTTTGGATAGATTCGACGCACGTGGCGGCCAATTCGAGGGGCAAAGGCATCGCGAGCTACAGATTTAGCCGATTCGAGGTGAGTAATGATTGTCAATGATGCTCTGAAGGTTTAAAACCCCGGATTGCACACCATAGTGCTATATTGAGGTGAGGTACACGCTTGATGACGAGTGTAAGGTCATGTACTATTGGGGATTGTGGCTTGGTCCGTCTCGATTGATGATCTTACCGCGCATTTGACTGAAACTTATATGTTATCATCATGATTTGGGCTGATTGCCATATTTGGGCTTCGTGCCAAATTATTTGAACCCTTCGGGAATTTTTATTATTATTTCCCCACTGTTTTGACTTACTAATTGAACCTAGTCATGTTATTTTCCACTGTTTTACTAATACCCGAGGGGCTTGTAAGTATTTGGGCTGAGAAATGATGATTTGGGCTGAGAAATACTGTTTTACTAATACCCGAGGGGCTTGTGAGTATTTTTGACTGAGTAAGGCCGATGGCCTAGTTGTGAGGAAAAACTGCTACTGATTTGAGGCTGAGGGCCTGAGATATGTATGCCACGAGGTGGCTTGTTGATATTATTTATGAGGCCGAGGGCCTGAGATATATACGCCACGAGGTGGCTTGACTGATATGAGGCCGAGGGCCTAGATTTGATGCCACGAGATGACTTGATATTGCGCTTGGGCCGTAAGGGGCCCCTCCCGGAGTCTGTACACACCCAGTGAGCGCGAGTACCCATTGTGATGTGAGATTGAGCCCGAAGGGCTGGCACTATTTTGAGATTTGAGCCCGAGGAGCTGTTGTTGTTCCATGTGATTGCCCGAGGGGCTGGTACTGTTCTGAGATGTTGCCCGAGGGGCAGTTTTGTTGATATTGTGCCTGAGGGTCGAACTTTTTTTGTTATTTACCTTTTAATTACTTCTTTTACCTACTGAAAAAGGGAATTTACTTGATTCTTCACTGTTTACTGGTTTTTAAGTGATTTTTTTACTGCTTCGGTATAGAATGCCTTGTGTTTTACGTGTTTTCTTACTTTTAGTCATTATTTATATTTATTACTCACTGAGTTAGAGTACTCACATTATTCCCTGCACCTTGTGTGCAGATTCAGGTATGTTTTGGCTGATCGGAGGCAAAGTCATCAGAGTTTAGCAAGGTAGCTGCCGGCGTTCGCAACACTGCTTTTCTCTCTCTTCATTTCATTAGTCCGTATTTGTACACTTTGTACTGTCAGTTGTAATCATACCCTAGTATATGCTCGTGACTTGTGACACCCTGGTTAGGGCTGCGTCGGGTTGTATTTCCGCTACTTATTATCATTAAATCATGTTTGGACTGCTTTTATATTGTTTAACTGTTTTAAAAAGGCGAATCGAGTTTGATTGGTTGGCCTTGTCTCACGAGAGGCGCCATCATGACCGGGTTCGGGGTTAGGGTCGTGACATAACTCAAATTATAGGTTTGTGTCCGCGCATCGCCCGGGTACTAATTCTAGTTATATTAAAAGGAGAGTAGTGAAACATGTGGTTAAACCAAGTGGCAAGCTAAAATGAAGCCACTTGACAATTTTAAGACAACATAAAAAAATTAAATTATAAATGGAAACATATTTAATGGAAGTAGTAGTCCAAGATTTTCTGTAAGTTGAATTTCATTCTTTAATTAATCAAAGCCAATTATTTTAAGATTTAAACTGAAAATAAAATTATTCTCTTTTTAATGACCAAAGACGTACACAAAAAAAGGATGTAATTTTCATTAAGCAAACCAATATACTATAACTATAGATATCTTTAATTAAATTTGTGTATAATATAGATTATGTGTATAATTCAATTATGGTATGTATCCTTTTTGAGAAAGAATCATTGTATATTACACATTAATTTTAAGTTAAAATATTAATTCTTTATTCAGTACAAACTTTGTATTTGACCTTATTTGTGAATAATATACATTACTATAGGTATCTTTAATTAAATTTTGTGTATAATTCGGTTATGGTAAGTATCTTCTTTTGAGAAAGAATTAATTAAAATTTCGTTAATTTCGTTTTGTATCTTACAAAAATTTGAATTATAAATGGAAACTTATTTAATGGAAGTAGTAGTCCAAGATTTTCTGTAAGTTGAATTTCATTCTTTTATTAATCAAAGCCAATTATTTTAAGATTTAAACTAAAAATAAAAATATTCTCTTTTTAATGACCAAAGACGTACACAAAAAAAGGATGCAATTTTCATTAAGCAAACCAATATACTATAACTATAAATATCTTTAATTAAATTTGTGCATAATATAGATTTTGTGTATAATTCAATTATGGTATGTATCCTTTTTGAGAAAGAATCATTGTATATTACACATTAAATTTAAGTTAAAATAATAATTTTTTATTTAGTACAAGCTTTGTATTTGACCTTATTTGTGAAAAATATACTTACTATAGGTATCATATACATTACTATATATATCTTTAATTAAATTTTATGTATAATTCAGTTATGGTAAGTATGTTTTTTTGAGAAAGAATTAATTAAAATTTCGTTAATTTCATTTTGTATCGTACAAAAATTTAAATTATAAATGGAAACATATTTAATGGAAATAGTAGTCCAAGATTTTCTGTAAGTTGAGTTTCATTTTTTAGTTAATCAAAGCCATTTATTTTAAGATTTAAACTAAAAATAAAAATATTTTCTTTTTAATGACCAAATACGTACACAAAAAAAGGATGCAATTTTCATTAAGCAAACCAATATACTATAACTATAGATATCTTTAATTAAATTTGTGTATAATATAGATTTTGTGTATAATTCAATTATGACATGTATCCTTTTTGAGAAAGAATCATTGTATATTACACATTGATTTTAAGTTAAAATAATAATTCTTTATTTAGTACAAGCTTTGCATTTGACCTTATTTGTGAATAATATACATTACTATAGGTATCATATATATTACTATAGGTATCTTTAATTAAATTTTGTGTATAATTCAGTTATGGCAAGTATCTCTTTTTGAGAAAGAATTAATTAAAATTTCGTTAATTTTGTTTTGTATCTTACACATTTATTTTAAGTTGAAATAATAATTCTTTATTTTGTACAAGTTTTGTATCTGACCTTATTTGTGAACAATATACATTACTATAGGTATCATATACATTATTATAGGTATCTTTAATTAAATTTTGTATATAATTCGATAGGTATCCCTTTTTAAGAAAGAATTAATTAAAATTTTGTTAATTTCGTTTTGTATCTTACATATTAATTTTAAGTTGAAATAATAATTTTTACTTAGTACAAACTTTGTATGTGACCTTATTTGTGAAAAATATACATTATTATAGGTATATTTAATTAAATTTTGTGTATAATTCAGTTATGGTAGGTATTCTTTTTTAAGAAAAATTAATTAAATAAATATTTTGTATCTTGCATCTATATTATATTAAAGGAAATGATATTATTAATAAGAGGACAAAGAAAAAAGTCAAGAAAAATTAAAGTTTGGTGGTTAACAAAAAAAAAACGAAGGTTGAAAATTCAAAAAGCCCAAAGCTAAAAAATGAAGATCTATATCATTTCTTGAGCACAATCGCTCTTACACATTGATTTACACATACTTTTTTTAAAATTTAGGATTTCAGATGCCTTAAAAATTGATTTGTTTCGATGCTCTTTCCTTAGAAATCTTTATTTAAGCAACTTTTATTTAGGTTTGGCTTCTCTACATTGCTTAGGGTTTAGCTTACACACAAACTACTGTAAAGTATAGCTCCAAACTATAACTATATCAGCGAAATATCAACGTCTAAAATGAGTTGGAATTTGAAGGTTCGTGTTATTAGATTATGGCATGTTCCAGACCGCGAGAAACCAGAAAATCCTAATTCAATTGAATTAATTATTCAAGATGAAAGGTGCATACTCTTTTAGCTGTTGTTGTTTTTTCGAGTTGTGATGTATTTTCTTCAAGTTATGCGCCTTACTAACTTAACTTTCTTTTCAAATTTTTTGTTTTGGGGAGATCAAATTCATGCAACTATTGAAAGAGCTATTATTAAATGATTTATCATTTAATTATTGAGTATTGTTATTGTCTTATGATCTTTTGGTCTTATGTATCATTTTCTTTAGTTAATATTTTTAATTTGGTATAACTATGTTATGTGGTAGTTCATCAGAGATGACATTTTAGCCTTTTTTCCAGCGCCTCACTCCTAGAATCTTGAAACCAATTAAGTATTTCTCTGTTTTCTCTCTGTCATTATTGGTTACTGTATTTGTGTATTTTATTGTCATGTTGTTATGATTAATCTGCCACAAGTTTTTATTATATTTGAGTGATACTGTCGTGTTAGAACTTGCAGATTAGTGAGAAATGGAGAATACCAATGGATTATACTAGCAATCCTCATCTGTTGCTGGGTGGACAACAACATTGGCCAAAGAACTAGAAACTGGGGAATTCTATATTGAGGTAGTATGCAACTTTTTACTTTAATGCAAAGTTGGATAATTTATTGCAAAGAGCATAATATAAGCTAGATGCTTTGAGAAAGTCTAAAAAGATGTCACCTGTAGTGACATGGAACAGTGGCCTGTGATTATGTTATCTGCAGTTCAAGTGCATGAATCTCATCTAGATTCTGATGTTGGCGTGATGAGATCTATTGGCTTCCTAGAATCCAAGCTATTGATGTATTTAAATATATTTTATTCTACACTTAATCAAAATATCTGAAAGTGTGTAATAATTTTAGATGCCAACTAAGTTTCCTTCTAAAGATCATTCTGGCATGTCTTTTTCATTATCTCATCAGTAATACAATATAGAGAAAATGCATAAAGACCCCATTCAACTTGTACTGGAAAGTCATTTACACACCTAAATTTTACGGGTGTCCTAACACCCCACTATTGTTTAAAGAACTGTATTTATTTACTCCCTCCTAAGGCCTGGGCAGCCGCGCGTGTTTGACAACCGAATTGAGCGCGTCTTTACTCTTTTAATCGTTGAAAACACCCAAAAAATAGAAATAAATAAATGTTTAACGTTAATATAACCCCAACCAACGGTAAAATCCCTTCTTCCCCAATATTTTACCAAACCCAGTTGAAGAACCCTAATTTCTTCTTCTTCTTCTAATTTCTGCCGAAAATCCCTCAAATTGCCCTTTTGAAGTTTTAATCTTTGAAGGCAAAGGTTAATCTTTCTCCTTCTTAAGAACCCTATTTTCTTTCTTTTAATATTGTTATGCCTTTGTCCTAAAATTCAGTGTTCCGATCTTTGAAAGCAAATGCAAATTATCTGACTTTGATATTGTCTTGTTGTATTGTAGTTGTTGCAATGCCTTCAAAAGGCTTGAATTTGACAAGGCTTTGCACGGAAGAGGAAGAAAATGAGTCAAGTGGAGAAATTCGATGCAACCATGGCTATGTGCTGCCTTTGTTAACAACTTGGACCCCTCGGAATCCAGGAAGAAGATATTGGGTTTGTCCATACTATGGGTTAAATGATAGTAAAAATTCTTTCACTAATTTAGTTGTGAAAAATTATCATTCATTAATTTTCTTTTGTTATTCATCTTAGGGTCCACGATCTTGTGATTTTTGGGTTTGGAAGGATTCGGAAATTGTCCTAGGTCCAAATTTGTTATTCCAAAATTGCTTGACAAAATGGGTGAACTTGAGAATGCATTAGAAAGCTTTGAAAATCTTACCAAGCCAAGGACAACTTTAAAGGTTGAAAACAACATAGAAGAGGATAAGATGAAGAAGATTGAGGCTCAATTGGTGAAATTGCAAGATGACATGGAGAAGATGAAAGAGAAGGAAAAGAAGTGGAAGAGTAAATTAGCTAAGTCAAAGGATAGGGAAAATGTACTTTGGTTCATTATATTGGGGATGTGTATTATTCTTGTTGGTTGTGGGTATCCAGGAATCTCATTGAAAGAAGATGCAATAAGGTTGCCATTGTGAATCTAGTTTTGTCATCTCAATATGAATGTAGTTGTTGCTTGTAGGATTTTATTTTGTATGTTTACAATGGAACTTTCATTTGAATGTAAGCCTTTTGTAGTTTTGTCATCTCAATATTTTGTAGTATTCTCATCTCAATATGTATTTGTAGTTCTTGCTTATCAATTGTTGTTTCTAAACAAGCGTTGTTTTTACATTGGGAAGTAAACTGCATACTGCACAGATCAACTATTGGGAAGTAAACTGCATACTGAAGAAAGTAATTGTAAACTGCATACACTGCATACTGCATACTGAAGGATTTGATTTCATGGCAAACACACATACTATCAACCTCTACAACTCATAGATAACTAAAACATCATATATGCATGTAACGATCCGACCGGTCGTTTTGAGATTTTGTACTTTGATCGCCAGTTCTCGGGCATGACTTGCCCCGTGTAACGTATTGTGACTGATGTAGATCGTTGGTTTTGGTTTTCAGGAAAAAATCAGAATGAATTTGAAGAAACAGTCTCAGTTGAAAGCTTTGAATTTGAAAGGTTGACTAAGAGTTGACTTATTTGTATATGAGCTCGGATCGGAAATTTTATGATTTGGATAGTTTCGTTGGGTGATCTATGACTTAGAAGTGCGATCAGAATGCATTTTGAAAGTTCGTGGAAGGATTTGGCTTGAATTGGCAAAGTTAGTATTTTGGCGGATTCCGGTTGATAGGTGAGATTTTGATCCGAGGGTCGGAATGGAATTCGGATAGTTGATGTAGCTTCATTATATCATTTTGTGATGTGTGTGCAAAATTTCAGGTTATTCGGACATCGTTTGGTTAGGTTTTTGATCGAAAGTGTATTTCGGAAGTTTTTGGAAACTTAGGTTTGAATTCGATGAGTTTTGGGTAATTTGATGTTGTTTGAGGTGTTTTGATGATTGGAACAGGTTTGAATGATATTATGAATTATGTTTGCATGTTTGGCCAGGGTCCCATGAGGCTAGAATAAGTTTTGAAAGAGCTTTTGGAAGATTTTTGCCGTTTTGAGCATAAGCATGTAATGATCCAAAGGTCCATTTTTAGTTCTAGATATTGAAATTTGATTTTGAGACTTCCAAAATTTTGATAATAAATTATAGGACTGATCTGGAAAGTTTGGTCTAATTTCATCAAGTCGTGCTTGGGTTTTTGACACGAAACATGAGTTAATTGTTTAACGAGCGAAATGGGTATTGAACTGAGCAAATGAGCTCCGAATTGAGGTTCGACTGAAGGGCTATGTTTGTATTATTATTTGTGACTCATAGGAACAAGAATCATCAAATTTCGAGTTCAATGATGGAGTTAGAGCCTTTTTAGTGAAAAGAAAAGCTGTTGCAATTTTCTGGGCAGTTTCTGTATTTTTCGCACGTGTGAACAGTAACCGCACCTGCGTGAACAATATCCATGTACAGTACATATGAACAGTACCTCATATACAGTATCCGTGAACAGTACCGTGAACAGTACCCGTGAACAGTAACCGCGAAAATTTCTGGACTGTGTATGATTCGGGCAGTCCGGGAGTTTTCTCATTTTTGGAGCTATGGAGCTCGGATTGAAGCGATTTTTGAAGCGAGTTTCACCATATGGATTTTTGAAGCGATTATATTTAATGATTCCATGGTTATTTTCATCAAGAATTAGTGAATCAAATGGAAGAAATTGGAGAAAATTTGTAAACTTTTCAAAAATGAAAAATTCTAGATTTGGAGGCCGAATTGTTATCGAAATATAGTAATTTTGGTATGGTTGAACTCTTTGTTGAATGAGTTTTCGGATTTTGTGAGTTTCGTCGAATTTTGAAGCGTGGGCTCGGGGGCCGGGTTTGAGCAATTTCGGGATTCTGATGTTAATTTGGATATTTTCCAGTGGGCTTCGCTCCCTTAGTATGTTTTAATGATTATGTACTGACTGTGGCTAGATTTGGAGCATCCAGAGGTCGATTCGTGCAGGCGAGGCATCGCGGACTAGATTTTGGACCGGATCGAGGTAAGTAATGGTTGTAAATACTGTCCTGAGGGTTTGAAACCCCGGATTATACGTCGTTGTGTTACTTTGAGGTGACTTGCACGCTGGATAACGAGCGTGGGGTAGACCACCGCCGGGGATTGTGACCTAGTCCATCCCGAACGAATATTTTAATGCGTATTTGATAGTTAATTGTTTGACATTATTATATTTTTGGGTTGTATGCCATGTTTGGGGCCTTGTGCCGACTTGTTGAGACCCTTAGGAGCATTTTTACTATCTTTCCTCACTCTATTTGTTTGAAAGCATATTCTCAGTCATGTTTTACCTGTTTACTGCTCAAATCTGGCTTTATCACTATGTTCTTAAAATGTGGAAATTATTTTGGGCTGAGTTCCCTGTTTTATTGAGATAGACCGAGGGTCTGATTGTGAGATTGATGATTGAGATAGACTGAGAGTCTGATGGTGAGGTTAATGACTGAGAGAGGCCGATAGCCTAGTTGTGAGGATTATATATCTATGGATCGGGCTGCACACCGCATCAATGTGTGTATATATATATATATATATATATATATATATATATATATGTATGTATATAGATCGGGTTGCACGCCGCAGCGATACTTATATGGATCGGGTTGCGCGCCGCAGCAATATAGCGCTTGGGCTGTAAGAGCCCCTCCGGAGTCTGCACACCTCTAGTGAGCACAGTCGACTATTTATATGGATCGGGCTGTGCGCCACAGCGATGCATGGATCGGGCTGCACGCCGCAGCGGTTACTTTGATTTCAGTTATTATGAGAGATATACAAATCGGGCTGCACGCCTCAGCGGTTACTATATGGTACCAATTGAGCGTGAATGCTGAGTGCGAGTACTGAATTGCAAGAGTTGAGTCACGAGTGACAGAGAGGCTAGCCCAAGGGGCGATAGATGTATACATGCATATGAGTGATGTTTTTGCCTGAGAGGCCTGTTTATGGACTTATTGATTTCACTCCTCTTTAAAGTGAATTTCTATCGAATATGTTGATTTATCGACTATTTTCACTCATCTTTATATTGAGCCTCAGTCGGAAAGTTGAACAAATGTTTTAAAACAACTTTTATTTAAACTGGGGTTTATGAGATGTTCAGAAATTAATCACTGATTTGACATTGGTTATTTCCACTGAGATTTTTAAGTTATGAAGTGTTTATGATTACTGTTTTGCCCGAGGGACTGTTTTACAAACTATGTTTTGCCTGAGGGGCCGATTATGACTTTAATCTCTATTATTATCTTAAATGGTATTGAACCCCTACCGAAACTGCTGGAAAGTATTTCAAAATGATTTTTACTAAAAGTTGGATTTTAAAAGGGAAGATTGACTCGTATTATGATTTGAAGGCATGTTGTGTTTATTGAGCCTAATGTGAATGTGGATTCATTGTTTCCTATTGCTCAGCCTTTATTTACTCTTATTACTTACTGGGTTGGAGTATCACATTACTCCATGTACCTCGTGTACAGATTCAGGTATATCGGAATCCGGTAGCGGGTGTTGATAGCTCAGCCGCAGAGTCATCAGAGTTAGCAAGGTGGCTGCATGACGTTCGCAGCACCGCTTCCTTCCCCTCATTGTTGTTACTGTATTTAGTACATTTTTAGACTTTTGTTATTTTCAGACCTTGTTGCTCATGACTAGTGACACTCCGATGTCGGGATGGTATTTTATTCCGCACTGTTGTTCCAAGATTTTATTATGAAACATTGTTTAATTTAAAGACTTAAAAATGACTCTTAATGCTCAAAGGGTTAAGGTGAGTGTTGTGTCAGCTGGCATTATCTTCAGGAGAGGCGCCATCACGACCGGGCCGATTTGGGGTCGTGACAATGCATTTGTTGCATAAAAGTCACAAAATGAGTTAACAAAGCAGCTATTTGTTGTCATTGTAGCAGCAGCAAACCAGACACCAAATGTAACAAAATTACTGTCTATAGCTACCTACAAATCCTTATCAAAATACAAAATTGCAGTCTATAGCTGCTTAACATTTTTTGCATAATGCAGTCTATTGCAATACAATCATCAAACAAAATCATAGCTTCATCAGCTGGGTTGATTTGCAATGGTGCTTTCCTGGCTCAACTTAGCATCCCTAGACCTTGTTTGAATGAGCTTCTTGCCTCTCAATTGTTGAAGCTACCTTGATGTCATAGCTTCTTCAGACAAATGAAGATCAGACAAATGAAATCACCTAAATATGAGAGTTTGTGTTAGACTTACTTTTTGAATTTCGAAGCCACTTTGAGTGTGTAAAACTCCCATCCCAACCATCCTTGGTTTCTTATATTGTGTTCTTATATCAGTGATAGTACCAACATCCTACATCAAACAATCAAAATTAAAAATCTGGTAATTATTTAAAAAAGAGAAAGAAGACATTAAAGGGAAGAACTTCAACTTTTTTAGAGCCTTTTGGCCTACCCCTTCCTCTTCCAGTGCTTTGCTTTGGTGGCTTTGAACTACCAACACTTGTAGGCACAAAACTTGCTGAAGTTGCAACAGTATTACTTCCAGCAGCCTTTGCACAGCCCCTCTTGTTATGACCCTTGTTATGACAATTGCTACATGTCATTTCCACTCAACTTTTGGACAATTTTCCTGTCTTATTTTCACCAGGCTCTTTTCTTCTAACCTTCTTTGGCCTTCCAGGCATCTTCTTGACATGAGGTGGTATAACAGTTGGGTTTTGTGACTTTGGCCACATATTCATACCCAAGACAGGCTAAGGAAAGTAACTGTATGTTTTTATGTAAGTTGCATTATTGTACCAGTGAGAAATATAGTTCATAGGCTCCAGATTTTTATAATGCAGGGCAGCAACTGCATGAGCACATGGTATGCCTTTTAACATCCAAGCTCTGCAGGTGCATGTTTTCCTGTTGATGTCCATCAAATGCTTCACTTCACTTGCACCTGATCCTTGCTTCACTTCAAATCCATACTCACCATTCCAGAAAATGTTATATTTCATTGACTTTTCTGTGTTCTCTTCCAAGACTTTCATGGCCATTGGTGAAAAATCAGTAATCCAAGTGTTTACAAACTGTCTGAGCTGACCTATTCTGTTCATCATCTTCACCCTTATTTCTTCAAGCATTGTCACTATAGTCTTCTGCCTTGTTGCCAAAATCCAAGCATTAAAACATTCTGCCATATTATTGTCAACACTATCAGACTTGCAGAATGTGTTGAAATACACCTTACTCCATCTTTCAATGTTGTAGTACAACAGTTCATCAACTATCTTAGTCCTTAATTTCTTCATGTCATCCAGATTTTTCTTCAACCCCCACTCATAGGTAGACCTTGCATACCTCCAGAATCAGTTCTTTCTCTGAAATCTCTCACACTTGCAAATGCAAGTCCAGTTTCCCAGACTATTTTCTTGCAGGTCTTGTCAAATATTACTCTTCTTTGAGTCTTTCTTTTTCTAGCTTTAACTTTCTGTTGAACCTCCCCTTCACCTTCATCATCAACATCATCTGGATCTGTCTCAAAACTAGCAGCTTCATTTGAGAAGTAATAAGGCTCATCACCACCTATCTTACCTTCTAAACTCTTCTTCTTCCTAGATTCATATTCATCATACCCCACATCTGGCCCTCTCTTACCTAGTTTAACATGTTCTTGTTCAGGAGCACTTTCTTTCCTCTTCCTCCTTTCTACGGTCCTTCTTTCTGCCCTAAATGCCCCGTATTCCTCATGTGTATCACTGCCATAATCAGCTTCTCCTTCTTCAAACAACTCCTCATGGTCTGAATCTGAGCTGTTATCAGTGCTACTACTAGATTCGACGAGTTTGATTAAGATGAGGAGTTTGAACTGTCATCAGTAGTAACAGCTGTGGGCATACTATTATTGGCATTATTTTCAGCAGTATTGGATGCCTTTTCAGAAGTTCCCAAACCGTCACAGCCCCTCAAATCTTGACCAGATTCCTTCTCAAAAGAAACATTACTATCATCCACAACTTGGCTCACATATTCTAATAGAGGGGGGACCACTACAACTTCTTCAACCAAGTGATCTACATAAACTTCCAAAATATCTCCACTTTTTAACTCTTCACAAATACCCATAAGGTCCCTATCAACCTTAATTACTACTAAACCAGGACAATTAGGTGGTCTAACATAAATAACAGCAGAAGAACTATTGTAACCAAACTCTTTTACATAACCTAAAAACTCAAACTATGAGAACATATCAACATCAACATCAACACAATCAGTAATCATCCCACCAACATAATCCTCAACTGAAAAGGAATGTAACTTATCCATGGAGATTTTTCCACCATGGAAAAACCTTAGTGTAACAAGTACAAAAGACATTGAAATACCTGAATATAGTAAAAAATAAACTAATTAAGGATTAATAGTTACTATTAGACCCCTACATAAGAAGTCAGAATACATGCAACAAGAAAAAACTGAAAATTGGTTATTATTACACCTTAAAAATTATATTTCTGTTCCTCAATTTTACATTGAAAACATTACAGTGAAGAAATTTGAAGCAAGTTTAAACCCTAGATACATATGATATTAAAGAAACTAAAACAGAGATAACATTTAGGGTTGATGATAGAAAAGGCTAGGGTTGATGTGTTTACCTCCAAACTAAAACAAAGATAACGTTTGCACTTGATTCTTCAGGGACCTTTAACTTCGAATGGCCCTTCAACCAAATCGTCAAATGAAACAATTAAGAACAAACAGAAAGCACCAGCAACAACGAAATCGAAGGATATTGCAACAGGTCCCTTCAATTTTGGTCAGGCAAATTGATTTTGGAGAGGCTAATCGAATCTTTGAGGGTGGGGTAATAGGGTTCTTCACTTTGGAAATTTTTCACTGAGGGGGTTAATGGGTTAATGAGTGACTGTGTATTATGTTATGTTTATGTTTATTTACGGAAGGATTTAATTGCGTGGCTTCATAATAAAAGCGCGTGTTTTCTACTGAAGTTATTACAGTTGGGTCAGGCCTTAGGAGGGAGTAAATAAATACAGTTCTTTAAACAATAGTGGGGTGTTAGGACACCCGTAAAGTTTAGGTGTGTAAATGACTTTCCAGTGCAAGTTGAATGGGGTCTTTATGTATTTTCTCTACAATATATGTTGTCTCTCATTTCCGTAAAAGATTGTCTCCCAAGGACCAAAAATTTTTGAATTTTTACCCATGCCGTTTTGTAGTAATAAACCTCAATACAGAGGACAACTTCTAGAAAATGTCCATGAGCATTTGCTACAATAATGTTCCCTTAGGCACATGCTTCATATCAAGCAAATTGTATAGCATTACTATTTTTCGTGGAACATTCATATCAAACAAATTGTATAGTATCATTATTTCTTATGGAATATTTATTAGGAGATGAAATGAAAGTTTTACCGGAGTCTTAATATATTTTTATTGTTTGGTTATAAAGATAGTATTAACACTAATATATTAAACTTAATGGTGTACATCATTCTTTTTAATTATCTGCGCATCGCGCGGGTACTAATACTAGTTATATTAAAAGGAGAGTAGTTTGCAATGTGGTTAAGCCAAGTGGCAAGCTAAAATGAAGCCACTTGAAAATTTTAAGACAACATAAAAAATTTGAATTATAAATAGAAAAATATTTAATGAAAGTAGTAGTTCAAGATTTTATGTAAATTGAATTTCATTCTTTAATTAATCAGAGCCAATTATTTTAACATTTAAACTAAAAATATTTTCTTTTTGAGAATCTGTTGGACGTACACAAAGAGGGATGCAACTTTCATTAAACAAATAAATATATTATAGCTATAGGTATCTTTACTTATATTTGTGTATAATTCAATTGTGGTAGGTATCCTTTTTTGAGAAAGGACCAATTAAAAATTTGTTTTGTATCTTACACATTAATTTTAAGTTGAAATAATAATTCTATATTTAGTACAAGTTTTGTATCTGACCTTATTTGTGAATGATATACATTAATACATGTATCATATACATTACTATAAGTATTTTTAATTAAATTTTGTGCATAATTTATTCTTTTTTAAACTAAAAATGTTCTTTTTTTGAGAATATGTTGGATGTACACAAAGAGGGATGCAATTTTCATTAAGCAAACGAATATATTATAGCTATAGGTATATTTACTTAAATTTGTGTATGATTCAGTTATGGTAGAGATATCCTTTTTTGAGAACCAATCAATTAAAATTTCTTTTTTGTATCTTGCACATTAATTATAAATTGAAATAATAATTCTATATTTAGTACAAGCTTTATATCTGACCTTATTTGCAAACAATATACATTAATATATGTATCTTTAATTAAATTTTGTGTATAATTCAATTATGGTAGATATTCTTTTTAATAACGAAATAATAATAAATATTTTTTATTTATGAGTTTCGGTATCTTTAATTAAATGTTATGTATAATTCAATTATGGTAGGTATCCTCTTTTGCGAAAGAATCAATTAAAATTTCGTTTTATATCATACACATTAATTTTAAGTTGAAATAATATTTCTATATTTAATACAAGCTTTGTATCTGACCTTATTTCCGAACAATATACATTATTATAGGTATCTTAATTAAATTTTGTGTATAATTCAGTTATGGTAGGTATTCTTTTTTAAGAATGAAATAATTAAATAAATATTTTGTATCTTAAATTTATATTATATTAAAGGAAATAGTATTAAAAACGAACAAGAAGACAAAGGAAAAAGACAAGAAAAATTAAGGTTTGGTGGTTAACAACTTTTAATTAACCACAAAAAAAACGTTGAAAATTAAAAAATGCCAAAAGCTAAAAAATGAAAGATTCATATCATTTCTTTAGAACTCACACATACAAATTGATTTACACATGCCTTTTTTAAATATTAGGATTTCATATACATAAAAATTGATTTACTATGATAGTCTTTCCTTAGAAATCTTTATTTAAGCAACTTTTCTTTAGGGTTGGTTTCTCTACATTGCTTAGGGTTTAGCTTCTATACAAACTTCTGCAAAGTATGGCTCCAAACTATAATTATATCAGCGAAATATCAATGTCCAAAATGAGTTGGAATTTGAAGGTTCGTGTTGTTAGATTATGGCACATTCCAGATAGCGAGAAACCAGAAAATTTTAATTCACTTGAATTAATTATTCAAGATGAAAAGGTGCATACTCTTTTACATTTTGTTATTTCTTTCGAGTTGTGATGTATTTTCTTCAACTTATGTGCCTTACTAACTTAAATTTCTTTCCACATTTTTTATTTTAGGGAGATCGAATTCATACAACTATTGGAAGAGCTGTTATGTGTATTTTTAAAACAAAAATACATGAAATGGGATTGTACGTTATGAAAAACTTTGTGGTTGGGCCAAACAATCTGAAAATTAAGACTACCAAGCATAAATCGAAACTGAAAATTACAGGGGTTTTATCAATTTTTGATATTGGGAACAGATTGAGTTCCCAGTTGGTATTCTATTGTTTATATCTATATGAAATATATTATTATTGTTTAAGTTCTCACCTCAGCAGAATCAACCCTTCCACCGGCTTCATCTATGGTTTGAATAGTTGAATTTATCATCTCTCCGCAGTTGACCTATCCCTTTTTTGCCTCAACTTTGGCTTTAGATAGTGTTAGGCTAATAGACAAAGCCTGTGAAATGGTAGAAAGAGTATAAAGTTTCAATTATCACAAATGCCAGACAATAATAAAGAGAGACCAGTCACATATAAGGAAGTTTTTCCAATTTAAGTGACAATTGAAACGGGGTCATTTTATTTAAAATTCAGAGTCGCCACTTAGGATAATTTATGGTATCCCAAGTCACCGGTTTAAATCCCGAGTCGAGGAAAGATTGACTCTGTTTTATAGTCCGCGAACATAGAAATCCGGGTAAGGAATTCTGTTAATCCGGGAGAAGGTGTTAGGCATTCCCGGGTTCCGTGATTCTAGCACGGTCGCTTAACTATTAATATTGGCCTAATTGTTTGATTAATTACACATTTTAAACCTACGTGCATTTTTAACTTTCTAATCGTTTTTAATGTTTTTAGGAAAATTCATGATCATCATACACTTATTTGTTTTTTTTTGAAAACATATCGTAAACCATGCTACATGAAATGCACCTGCAGTTCACGACATGTTTATTTTAAAATGATTCGAAATTATGATCGGGTCACATGAAATGCACACCCGAATTTAAAAATTACAAATCACAACTACATCACGGGAACCGTACCCGTAGCTATGATAATTTGTTTAATTAACGCGCCTAAAGCAAACTACGAATATTCATGGATTATTTATTCTAAAACTAGTTTAAGATTAGTGTGAGGCCAAATTTATGAACAAGATATAATTATTGGGGAGCAAATAGGCTAGCTAACATGATCTATTACTAGGCCAGATTCCTTATGGCTCAAAACCCACCTTATGACCCATTCTTATTCCTTGCCAAGAAAGAAATAACTCCAATTTTCCATCTACCCAATTAAAAGCATTTATTCAAAAAACAAGACTACATACATCCCAATCGAAATAAAACCAATTAAAATAATTTACATGAAAACTAAGGCATACTACTCAAACAAACATAAAATCACAAATCAACCAACACGTGCACCAAGCTATCATAACACAATGAAATGAGAATGAAAATTGAGAAATGGACCTTTTATTGATGAACAAAGCTGAAAATGGCAAATCAATCAGGCTAAGCAAAGCAACAATCCTTGGATCGAAACACTGAAATTACAAACCGGAACCTCGATCGGCAATGGGCACCCGAACTAGAAATGGAGTGTCTCTATCATCTATATCTTGAGAAGTGGGCAGAACTCGGTGAGAACAATTATCAAATACTTAGCCTGTACTACTGCCCAAATATTCCGAATAGCCACTAGTTGTCAGAAGAGAAAGCAAATCATGATTTTGAGTAGAGCACTCATTGACCACCTTGACTTCGTAATGCTCGTGCTCTATGATCGAGAAGGTTTCAGATTCAGATGAAAGTATATAGAGAATGAGGGACAGTGTTTTGCACTTCCGAATGTGCTGATATGATTTCAAGGCTATCGAAGGTTAAGGAATTTGGATTTTCTATCCATCCACTGATTTTGCCAGGTGGCTGAGCTTCTTCTTTTCGATTTTTTGGTCAGCTCTCAAGCTTTTTGGAAGGAAAAAAGGATCTTTTTCTTTTTTTTAGGGTAAGCTGCCGATTTTGCTTAGAGTTAGAGTCTAGGTATTTTGCAGGGTTTTTAGGTTAAGGGGTATGAGCCTAGGAATTATGGGCTAAGTCCAAAATTAGGCCTAAAAATGGGTTGTTCGAGCCCAAGTTTTATTCTTTCCCCCGCGAACGAGACTAAAGATACGATCTCATTTATTAATTAATTCCACTTAAGTAAAATAACTATTAAAATAAGACTGACTGTTAAAACAAACTATTTTTGGTATTTTTCAAGATTAAAAATGACTATAAAACATTAATGAAACTATTTTTTGTAATTTTTATTTTCTTGTAATAAAATAAAGTAAAAGAGTCAAAATTAGTTGAAATAACGATATTAGGCCTAAATAACGAAAATTTTTGGGGAGGGTCAAAAATTACATGTCTACAACTGCCCCTCTTTGACTGGAAACGCGAAGAGTTTTCAAACAAAGAACGACTAGACATATTTTTGACCCAACCCTTATTTAGGGAGAACAAAACTAAGAGAAAGGGGAATGTGACTAAGCCCTGGTATCTAAGCTGCCTACATATCCTTGCTATAAAGGAATCAGGCCATGTGTAGTTCAGAAGTGAGTGAGATGATGGAGTATGCCGAGGTGGAGAGCTAGTCGAGGTGTCGTTCTGTCGAGGTTCCGGTCCGCGGTCCTGTTATTACATCAAAATCAAAATGAAAAAGACTAACTAAGCCTGTCAACTATGAGTTACAAGATTCCTATCTATAAGTTTTCTGAAACTTGATTTTGAGTCTTGAATGGTTCTTCATGCGGACTTTAGATTTGAACCTTGACGCTTGCTAGTTGCATGTGCTAGTTCATTCTCCTTCAGCTTTTCGGATCAAAACCGGACACCACACCATGCTTGTGACTTCGGTCATGTCTTGAGCAGCTCACATCTTTCATCAACTTCTGCATTTGGATTCACTTCTTGCCTTTCTCTTTTTTTTTTTCTTCTGGATTGTGACTAACTTCTTTTGATCACCTCGGACTGTTGACTCGCATTCTTGTCGCAAGCTTCTTTTGTTGCTCACTTGAATTGTATTCTGAAGTGAATTCCATTATTCTTCAGGAGGGCACCTAATTGCCAACACTTGAACTATATTCCCGTGTTCTTCAGGTGGGCGCCTGATTGCCGAAACTTCAATTGTCTTCCTTTGAAACTTGAATGGCTTTCCCTCGAAACTTGACTTGTCTTCCCTTGAAACTTGTGCTGTCTTCCTTTGAAATTTGAACTGTTTTCCCTTTGTTCTCCAGGTGGGCGCCTAATTACCAACATTTGAATTGTATTCCTTCCCTCTGAAACTTGATTTTCCCTTTGTTCTTCAGGTGGGCTCCTGATTTCCAATACATGAACTATTTTTCCTCGAAACTTGAACTGCTTCCCTTTGTTCTCCAGGTGGGCGCCTGATTACCAACAATTGAATTGTCTTCCTTTCCTCCGAAACATGCCTTGTTTTCCCTTTGTTTTTCAGGTGGGCTCCTGATTGCTGAACTTGAACCTGTCTTCCTTGAAACTTGAACTGCTTCCCTTTGTTATCCAGGTGTGTGCCTGACTACTAACATTTGAATTGCTTTCCCTTTGTTCTCCAGGTGGGCGCCTGATTACCAATCCTTGTACTGCTTTTTCCTTTGTTCTCCAGGTAGGCTCCTGATTACCAACATTTGAATTGCTTTGCCTTTATTCTCAAGGTGGGCTCCTGATTACCAACACTTGAATTACTTCTCCCTTTGTTCTCCAGGTGGGCTCCTAATTACCAACACTTGAGTTGTTTTTCCCTTTGTTCTCTAGGCGGGCTCCTGATTACCAACACTTGACTTGCTTTCCCTTTGTTCTCCAGGTGGGCTCCTGATTAACAACGCTTGAGTTGCTTTCCCTTTGTTCTCTAGATGGGCTCTTGATTACCAACACATGAATTGTTTTTCCCTTTGTTCTCCAGGTGGGCTCCTGATTATCGACACTTGACTAGCTTTCCCTTTGTTCTCCAGGTGTGCTCCTGATTACCAACACTTGAATTGTTTTTCCCTTTGTTCTTCAGGTGGGTGCCTAATTGCTTGGGCCTGAAATGCTTTCCATTCTTAAAACTCGTGTTGTCTTCCCTTGTTCTTCAGGTGGGTGCCTGATTTCAACAAAACAGACAAAACAAATGAAATTTTTCTGTCCCAGTTTGGTAGTTGGGCACATCTGTCAGTGTTAATTGAATCATATTACTCAATATCTCCAAGAATTTAAAAGCTAGATCCCATTATCCATAAGGGTCCTGAAAATTCCCAGTTAAATATCATCTTAAGCCTGACGGTTTTAAAGCTAAATTATATTTCCTAAAAGTATGACTTCCTCTAAATCTTGCTATCTATGAAAGTCTTAAAACTACATCTCATTATCTAGGAGGGTCCTGAAAATTAAAATCAAATCTCATCTTAATGGCGAAAACTTCAAAGCTCAATTCAACTTCCTAACGGTGAAACTTATGCTAAATCTCATCATCTAATGGAGGTCTTAAACTAAGTCCCATTATTCAGGAGGGTCCTGAAAATTTCGAATTGAATCCTATCCTAAGAATGAAACTTCAAAGCCAATTTATATTTCCTCAAGGTAAAACTTATGCTAGATCCTGTTAAGCATGAATGTTTTGCATTTTAACTAGGTCCCGTTGGCCAGGAGGGTCCTGAGAATTTACGGTCGAACCTGTATGGTACTTGATTTCTTTACGGAAAGTTTCTCCGAAACAAATGAAATTTTCTGCTCCTGTTTCAAATCAAAGAAAATCTTGTCAGTTTAAAATGTGGTGATTTTTGTAGCATTTTTGCTGAAGGTGGCCTCTCCGCTGCCGAGCTTTGCTTTGCCTGGTTGCCTTGAACTGGCTAAGAACCTTTTGACTTTCTGACTGACCCTCAGCCGCAGGACCGTGGATGACCCGAGTGCTATACGCCCAAACTGTTGTTTTACATTTCTGACCCTTCTATCTGAACCTTTGTGTTTCCCACAAGATTATTAAACCATTCGACCAATGAAACTTTCACTAACACCTTATTTCCCACTTTACATCATGCTGTCTCTGGTATGCTTTGGTCATACTTTGCTTTGTGCAATTTGGCAGTTGGTAGTGAGATTTGAAATCCCTTCTCAATTTCTTAAACAACACTGACATTGGAAAAATCTTAGAGAAATAAACCCAAAAGAAATTAAATGCAATGACTTCGAGAATTAGGAATAGAGAAAAAAATCCAAAACTGGATGATTGATTGAGGAGGAAAAAAGAAAAGAGACTTATCTGAGCGGAACAGCTGGCACCAATGATCATGACATGCATTTCGGATTAATCAGCCCAGCCTATTCAACCAATCACCTTTCAGTGGTCATACTTTATGCCCCGAGATCTCCATAACCCAATTTCTTCGCCAAATCACTAGCCTTGTTCGGCCTGCGGTGTCTTGAAGGGTTTTCACCAACAAATCTCTCTCATTTGTTTATCTCTCAACTCATGTCGCCTTACGGTGCCCACGAGGGTTTTCACCAATAAGACTCTCTCATTTTAATTTCTCTCAGCTTCTCATCGCCTTACAGTGCCCGTGAAGGTTTTCACCAATAAGACATTTCTCTCAGCTTTCCATCACCTTATGGTGCCCATGAGGGTTTTCACCAATAAGACTCTCTCATTTTTTATTTTTTTCTCAACTTTCCATCGCCTTACAGTGCCCGTGAGGGTTTTCACCAATAAGACTCTCTCATTTGTCATTTTCTTGCTCAGAACGGAGTGTTGCCCCTGATGTGAATCACCTCTACTTGCTCGACTTGGCATCTCTCGAAGACTGATCGGAAGGTTTTTCTTTGGACCGTAATGTGGGCTTTGAGTTAGAAGGAAAAGGTATCATAAAGGCTCAAAACAGCTTGAATGGGTTCAAAATTACAACTCTTGGAATTAGATTTCTTACAACAACCACAACCTTCTGCCCCAGTTTTTCTGGTTTGGGGACTTTTGAATTTTTATTTTGGTGGGACCGAACCGTGAGGCTGCCTACGTATCCTTAAAAGGAATCAGGTCGAACGTAGTTCATAAGGCTACTTTTTATTACTATTTTCCTTTTTCTTTTTCCCTTTTTTTCTTTTTTTTTGTTTCCCCCCTTTTTTCTCTATTTTTCTCTTCTTCTTTTTTTATTGAATTTTCCTTTTGGAATGAACTTTATAAAATGAACCTATGGGGCATGAACTTTTTTTTCCGTATGACCTAACTTGATTCCAAAAGAGGGGAGGTCAAAGAAATCAGTACAGGCTCAAAAGGGTATCAAATGGTATAAGTGTTTGGGTAGCTGAAGGAGGGCCTCCCAATCTATAAGAACACCAAGTATAACACATGCAAGTTGAAAAATGAAGATCATCCATAGCATTTCTTTTGCAGCATCGGCATCGGTATCACATATATGCCTTCCACCTTTCTTTAGTGTCTTGTTAAGTATAGAACTCTCGTTGGGTAATTCCCTCTTCACAATGGATATCCTCCGTCAATTCGGAGAAAACTTTCTTGACTTTATCTTGTAACTTGAGATGCACTTGAACCCAAAATTGTTTGCTTCAAATTGTTTGGGATGCACTCTCCTTTAACGAATTCATGTCACCCTATTAACTTCCCAAATTATTTGCCCCAGTTTCACATGGTTTGGGCTTCAAATGATCTCAAAATGTCCAAATCTATACTTATTTCCCTCAAGTGTCCCTATCATCTTCAAAATTGTTTCATTGCTTCATGATTAATCTAACTTTTAAGACCAGGCCTAGAAGTATGCGTGCATGTCATGTCACTTGAGCCAGCATGAAAAGAACTATAAAAAGAGAAGAGAAATAAACAAAAATGACTAGAAATAACAGAAAATAGAGAATTGCATTAGACAGATGGTGAAAGGGTTTGAACAACAAAATAAACAAAACATATTGGGGTTACGACCCTGTAAAAACATAAATAACACTAAAAGGGGCACAACGACTAAATGAACTAGGCAAATAAAAGGATAGAAGGGTTTGAGTCACAAGACAAAATCCAGATTACAACCTTGAAACAACCCGGACAACAGAAATGACAACAAAATAAACCACCAAAACTTCTCCCTAGCTAGCCAAGAAAGGAACGTCTTTCCAATTACCAAGCTCGGCATCTTAACCACTGAGTTCCACATCAATATCACTGGGACCTTCACCAACTTCAATCACATCGTCTTCACCAAGTGGCTCATTGACTCCTTTGACCAACCCTTCGTCATTGCAAACCATCCCAAGATTATGTGTGACACTTGGGTTATTACTGCCTTGGACCATAATTATTCCTTCTTGAATTATTCTTTCTATTTCCCTTTTCAAAGCACGACAATCTTCAATGCTATACCTTTGGACATTAGAGTGGTGCATGCACCGTACAATAGGATCATATTCTTTTGCATATGGGCCCGGCATATAGCCGAAGAGCGGCTCAATCAGGCCAAAATGTTTTAACTTTTTCAAACAAGTTGGTGTAGGATTCTCCAATGGGCGTGAAATTATCTTTTTGCCTTTGTTTCCCTCCATGCCCCAGTTTTCTAGGGTTGTTGGATACTCGCAAATGTTGTGGAGGCAGAAGTGCATTATGCGGTGCTAACGCTCGCCATGAGGAATGACCTAGTGGTTGGACAGATGACAAAATGTTGTTCGGAGGATAATACTAGGGTGAATTATGTGGAGCTCGAGGATGTTCATGAGGTCGTTATTGAGGCTGGAAGCATTTAGCAGGAATGCCCACTGGATCCTGTCGTTGGCGGGGCTCAGCAACATCTTTTCTATCAATTGGAGGACTATCCCAAGCAACTTGTTTGTTCCATCTGAACCAAAATTCCCTAAAACTTTCCGTAGGTTTCTTTTCCATATGAGATAGGGAGGAGCGGTCTGGGACAATGTCTATATTATACTGAAAGTGTCGCACGAAATCTTGAGCCATGTCATCTCATGTATGCCACTTACCGACATCTTGACGAGTATGCCATTCCAAAGCCGCCCCAGTTAGGCTCCCACTGAAATACACCATCATCAACTCATCTTTTCCGCCAACACTTCTCATTTCGCTGCAATAACCCCTCAGATGGGCTACTGGATCTCCACGCCCATCATACAAATTAAACTTTGGCATCTTGAACCCTTTCAGTTTTCTGGATATCAGGAAACAAGCACAAGTCTTTGTAAGACACGTTCATCTGTCTCCCTATGCCTTGCATGTTTCTTAAAGACTGCTATAATATTTTCACCTTCCTGGATATCTCATCTTGCCCCACGGTCTTAGCAGGCTTTTCAGTTTTACTAGGAGACTCAAAATGAGGAGCGTGAGAGTATGGATCCGAGACTTTAAAAGTTGGTTCTGGAGCATAGTATTGGGCATTGGGGACTTTGAACACAGTATCGTTAGAGGATCGAGGAAAAGTAGCTGGAGGAGGAGCTACAAGAGCATAAGTGGCCAAAGGAGTGGGATATGAGGTGGTTTTGGCGGGTAAAGTATGAAAAGGTTGTGGGGTGATATCATCAGTAGCGGGAATCAAGATTTTTGATAGTGGTGAGATAGTTGCAGGGTTTTCAGTGTAGTTAGCAGGGAATGAAGGTGGAGGATGCCCCCTAATCCAAGACTGATACATTTCTGCCATCTACTATTTCAACATTTGGACCTCTCCTTTCAATCCAGACTCCAACTCCACAAACTCTCTCGACGGGTCAACAACTCTTGTGCCCAAGTCTTTGCTAGCCATGACTACCTTGCTCTTTGACCTTGCGTTATATGGAAGAGTTACCAGTTTTAGAACCACAAATCAACCACCCTTCTGCTTAATGAAGATAACAAAAAGGAATAAAATAAAGTTATCATGTTAGCGTTAGAGCATTTAACAGCTGCAAATATCATATTGTGTGCAATGCACACAACAAAAATTAACAGTTCAAGAATGACTTCAAGGGTCACAAGGTCACTTGACATCATCCCAATTTGTTCATTTCAATCTTCTCTTTTCTTTCCTTTTCTAGCATTTGCTTGCTCATTTTCCTTCCTTTTTTTTTCCTAATTATCACTCTTTTCTTTCCTCTCATTTCTCACATCCCATAATTTCATCTCTTTTTTTTTTCTTTTTTCTTTTTCTTTTAATAAATATAAAAAATGATTCGATCGAACCCTATGTAGATCGCCTACGTATCATGACGCCGCATGAATCAGATCTTTGCGTAGTTCGGAAAGATCGGGAATAAACTAAACAAACTAACATTCTATTTTTCTTTTTTTTTCTTTTCTTTTTTTACCTTAATGATTACTCTGACGAGAAAAGGGAAATAAAACAAGCAGATTTTTTTTGAATTTTCTAGACTTAATGTTCTATAACCTATTCTAAAATCAAGGTTAACGAGCATATATATTTTTTTCTTTTTGAAATAAATACTCCACGGGAAATTATTAAGGAAAAAACCCTACAAGAGAAAAATATTTTTTTTTATTCTTTTTTTAGGAAGGAAATCTAAAGATTAAACCAAAGAAAAATATTTTGAATTTTCATTTGATACCCCTGAAGAAAGATTTCGAAACGAGAAATGAACAAGATAACAAAAATATTTTTGGATTTCAGTTTTTGATTACCTAAGGAAGAAACTTTAAAGATAAACAAAAGATAAAGTATATTTTTTTTCCTTCTATGTACAGTATCCTAAAGTTCTAGTGAAAATAAAAGAATATTTTTTTTTATTTTTTTTTATATATTTCCCAATGGAGAACCTTAAGAGAAAAACTTTTTGAATTTTTGGATTAATATCTTAAAGAAAACTTTTAAAGAGGTACTAAAAGAAAATTCTTTTTTTTTTTTGAATTTTTAGTCTTAATGTACTAAAAAGAAGTATAAAAGTAATTTTTTATTTTGAGTTCTAGATATTAATTCAATAAAGAAAAACCACCTCAAATGATTTTTTTTATTCCTAGAATTAGTAAAAAACGCAATATAAAAATGCAATTTTTTTTTTTTGATTTATAACACATTTTTTTTCCGATACAAAAATATGAAATACAATAACGAAAGACTCGACATTACTGTACAAAACTAGAAAGTAAAAGACGACGTAAAATGAAGAACAGACTCAAAACATAAAAAATAAAAAAAAATCTCCTTAAGCAACTCCTGAATGAGCGATCCTGACTAGATGATCTCAGGGGCGTCTGTCATGCTCAAACTCCGAAAAGTAAACTCACACCTATATGAGAAGATTAAAACCAAATAAGTTAAAGACCTAGAACGCTATGTGAGACAATAACCTTTCCCGTTGGACACATGCAAGACATGATTGTGACTATTTTCCTAAAATTAACCTATGTGGCTAAAAGTGGCTAAAATGCAAAATTTGGCTAAGACCCCGCAAAGCCGAGAACCTAGACTCACTAGGAACACCGGACCCTATGTGGGTTGCCTACGTATCACGCCCCGAAAGACGAGAATCAGATATGCGTAGTTCGGACAATTTGGATACGGGCAAGAATTAAAAAAACAACTAATTTAGAGAAAATATATTTTTTGCCTTTTTTTTTGAAAAATAATGAAACATGTAGACTCTTTTTTGGATTTTCTTTTCCTTTTTTTGATTTTTTGATTTTCGGAAAATGATGAAATAGTGCAAAATCTTTTTTTTGAATTTTTTCATTTTCATTTTTTTCTGTTTTTTTTTTCTTGAAAAAGTGTGAAAGAAAATTATAACTGGGCCCCACTTGCTTCATTTTTATACTTTAACCTCTTTTCTTTCTCATTTACACTCAAACTCCGTTAGTCCGCCAAATGACCCCTTTTAGCCTTGAGGATTGCAACATGTAGTACATTATGATGCATCAGGATGGTCTTTTATTTTTTGGGGACACCTGTCCTAGATGGACCCAACTCCTGTGTTGAGCCCTCTAAGTCAAATGCACGTGCTGCAACAAACATTCCTACTAGGGATCCGACATGAAGCTATGTTATTCGAGGTTTAAAAAAACCTGGGTTTATTTGTTCTATACTTGGCTTACCCGAGCGGACAGCTCGAGCCGGGGGGGAGGGGGAGGGGGGGGAAGCATACCAGGAATAACTATGGGCTAAGTCCAAAAGTAGGCCTAAAAATGGATTGCTCGAGCCCAAATTTTATTCTTTCCCCGCGAACGAGACTAAAGATACGATCTCATTTATTAATTAATCCTACTTAAGTAAAATAACTATTAAAATAAGACTGACTGTTAAAACAAAACTATTTTTTTTTTGTATTTTCAAGATTAAAAATGACTATAAAATATTAATGAAACTATTTTTTTTTGTAATTTTCATTTTCTTGTAATAAAATAAAGTAAAAGAGTCAAAATTAGTTGAAATAACGATATTAGGCTTAAATTAAATATTTACGTGCTAAAATACGAAAAATCTTGGGGAGGGTCGAAAATCACATGTCTACAAGAGCCTTAGCAGGAAATCAGTTTTTGCATATGCATTGCCGCATACATTTTGATTCTGAATAAGCTAATGTCTTACATAATTCATGTTACTTCATCATTGCCTCAATACTGAGGATAACTTTTGGAAAATGCACTGCAATATATCATGAGCATTTGCTACAAAAATGTTTCCTTAAGAACATGTTTCATATTAAGCAAATTGTATAGCATCATTATTTTTCGTGGAACATTCATATCAAACAAATTGTATAGTATCATTATTTTTTATAGAACATTTATTAGGAGGTGAAATGAAAGTTTGGAGTCTTAAAATGTTTTTAATGTTTGGTTGTAAAGATCATATTACCACTAACATATTAAACTTTACGGTGTAGATCGTTCTTTTTAATTATCTTATCCGCGCATTGCGCGGGTACTAATACTAGAATTCTCTAAAATGATTAAATTGTATCCGTCAAAATGAAATACTGTATTAGTGCGTCTATACTAGCAACGCAAAGTTTTATACTCATTGAAAACCAAACGATTATTAGTTATACGGAGCTTTATTGACAGAATAAAAAATAAAATGATCTCTTAAGTGCGATTTTGATATTATCTACTTAAGGACCTCTTCTGTTGAGAAATTAATCCTTTTTACCTTCATTAAATCATTGGTTCCTTTAACGATAATAATTTGAGGTGAATATATTATATACTTTAAGGAACAAGAATCTAGGCAGCTCCATGTTCCATGATGATAGTTCAATTTGTATTTTTCCCCCACCTTTAGTTTGTTCTCATTTTGCTTATTATTAAGCAACACATATTTTATTACAATAATAATTATAATTACGCCTCAATTCCAGATTATATGGATTTTCGTTGACATATTGCCCATTTATCTTTGTTTGTATGAGCTTACTGACATTGTACGTTCCAAAATTCAAATAAAGGAGGGAGTGATAGGCTGACAATTGACGTAATAAAATTAGTTAATTCATGATAAATTCTTACTTAACTATTTTTTACTATAAAAAGTTTATTAAAGACTAATTGCACAATAAGAAATTTACTCGCAGTGGATATTTACTTGTAACCAATAGAATCATAGCATATGTTTGTACATACAATTCTATCACTTAATCATGATTAATTAATATATGTTTTTAATTTATTAAATTAATATTGTTAGTTAAATTACTTTGTTCTAAACACCAGAAATATTTATTCTAATTGAACTATTGTATTTCTATGTATGGGAACATATTATTTTAAATTGGTATGTGGGAGTATTTGTGTACCAATTAAGATAGACACAAATATGGATTACAAAGCAAAAGCAGCCGATGAAATGGTATATTGATTTCCCAAATTAGACCAACCGTTGAATCCCGCCTACGCTTTCCCACTTCTCTCTCTTTCCTTCGTTGGCCCCCCATTTCTGCATCTTCGCCATTTCTGAAAAGAAACGGGGGATCACGACCATTTTCTGGGAAGAACAAAATTCTTTGAAGCATTATATTATCCCATTTATGGATCTCTGAAGAAAAATTGATCTTCCCAATCTACCCTTTTCCTCGTCTAGTCAACCTCCCACGAAAGTCATTCCTAACCGGGCCCCATAAGATGTCCTAATTCTTCAATATCAGCATTTCGAGGTTATCCTTTTGGGACATTTAGCTGTTCCTTCAAGATCAGGGAAAAAAATTTGCCTGGGGAGCTAAGGTTATAAGGTCGTTCGATTTTCCAAACCCTAGATTCGAATTTGGGGGAAATAATTTGGGGGATTTGGGTCCGACCCAAATGGAAGGAAGCTTGGGAGGACTTAATTTTTGTTGAAGATTTGATTTTCCCCCCATGTAATGCATGGATCGGACATTGTCGATTTGGGTCTTCTTCTGTTTCTTTGCTATTTCGGTGCAATCTCAGGGAAATGTAAATCCCCCCAATTCACAATCACCGCCGCCGCCACCATATTCTCCTCCACCACCACCTCCACCGTCGCCTCCACCTCCACCATCACCTGTGCCTCCTCCCCCTCCACCTCCCCTTTTATCACCTCCCCCGCCGCCTCCACCATCGGCTCCTCCTCCACCTCCTCCGCCCACCCAAAAAGCTCCTCCTCCACATCATCACCCCCACACAACCCACCATAAATCTGACATTAAAAGCCCGCCACCACCACCACCAAAAGAAAAGACGTTAAATTGGGGGAAGAGACTAGGGTTAATGTTTGTGGGCATTGCCGCGATCTTGCAAGTCTGTGTGGTGGCGTTTCTGATAATTAAGAGAAGGCAATTGTTGAAGGCTGATGCTAGATTTTGAAAAGACACACATTTGTAATTTGAATCTGTTTATGGATTCCATTTCTTTGACTAATTATTTGTTTAGCTTGTCGGAGCATGTTTTTATATATAGCGAGTGAGTTATACAGATTGAGATTCTTTAAAAGAACCAGCTTTGGCAAATGAATTATGGCAATCCATGGATTGCAAAAGGATTCAACGGAAGATTGGCGTCTGCATCTCTGTTTTCGCTCTTGTAAATTGGTAATTCTTGATTGGCATTAATTATTAGCAAAATTTTTCCTTAATTTTTCACTGTTTGTTGGAATGTTGTCCATTTTTCTTCTGGCATTTTATTGTGAATATTGTGGATTTCTTTATGACTGTGAATGATCTAGTGCTAATTGATGTTTCTCATCTGTGCCATTGTTTGGAATTTATCTTCTTGTACTTAGGTTGTTGCTTTTGTCGACTTCTATTGAGATCACTTACTTTATCAAAAAAAAGTTTGAACTAGCTCAAGTTTGAAGAATATGTGGATGAAGGGGCTAGAGTATAAAATGTCTAGAGTTGAACTAGTGTAACTTTGAGAAATATAGATGAAGGAGGTTACGTGAAGAAGAGTCGTTATTTATACTTAATTCCTCACATGTGAAAGAATCATTTCAAGTTTTTAACCAGTATCATATTTGGCTTCTTATCTTTGTTGCATGACTTAAGAGTATCCAAATAGCCAGAAAATCTTGTTTTACTGCATAAAATAGGGGTGAATTTGTTCCGAGAATTCTTAAAACTTTTCTTAAAATCTTATGAAAGAGGGCCAACTTTATCAGTTCACTGGAATTAACTAGTTGGGTAAAGTTGACCTTATAAAAAAAAACCTAGTTATAAACTGGAACTTATAGTTTGACATTGGCTGCCACTGAAATTTAAATTGCATTTGTTAATATTTTTTTCTTGATAAACATTAACTGAGATATGAAGTTTTGTTTACCGGCAATTATATGTCTTGGTTTCGTTTGTTTGTAGTACTGTTTATCTACAAAATGCCGACTCTTGACTGTTAATTTTTCATATTGTAGGTCATAAAGAATTTTTTTTGCCTCATGTCTCATATTTAAGGAACTGACTTGGATTTGTTTTGAGGAACAACTTAAAATTAGTATTCTTTGTCTGGTGTGAAGTGGACCTTGTATGGAAGCCAGGATACTGTTGTTAGAGGCATGACTCTTCACTGTCAATCTATAATACTGATTTGTATCATAGAGATTGAACAAACTATTCATATATGGGTATAAATAATTCTAGTATTGTTTCTGATGTGAAAAAATTGAACAGGCAGAATTACTTATGTCTCCACATAGAATTTATCACACTTGAACAATTGTGACTTATGAACATTACTATATAGAGGTTATCTTTATTTTTTATCTCAAATATGCTTCTTTTCGCACTATCAAGAATTGTCAAATCTTTCCTCTTTTGTGCATGGCCGCTTGTGATTAGTATCTCACGGATTCTCTTAGGAAATGAAAATGAGCTTTATGTCGTCGTTACATGTTGCATATTTGAGTTTCATTTTATGGCATGTACTTCATTTTAGAGATGGGTGCTTAGCCTAAATCAAGTTGTGACTTCTGCGTAATGTAGTTAAGATTCAATGATATTTACATGGAAATTCCTTTTTCTTCCTTTTCCGGTTGACTTCAAATTCTATATATATGCTTACTGAGTTTCAATAACGTTGTGGTTTGGGCTTCAATTGTTGGCAAGTTTCATGGATGGAGTCTGTTGATGCTTGGCCCAATTACCTTTTGTTAAGTTATTATATTTGGATTGCCTCATCTGTACTGCTCAACTCTAGAAGTTATTTTAGAGGTCTGCGTTATTAGCCCAACCAGTTACTCGTTGTAGACGCAGAACTCTATAATCTCTATGCTGCAGTTTTATCTAATTCCAAATGGAATGTCATCTTTGACTAGGCACTATGATTATTATTTTTTTAAAAGAAGAAAATTGTATTGTTGTGCCAGAGTTGAAGATAAAATCCACTATTAGGAAATCTGAAATGAGTTGATACGACGATGAGTTCATTTGCTTTTTAGGTGTTGTTAAAACTAAGGAAGAAAAAGCATAGAGTAGTGTAGAGAAAAAGCAAAGAAGTTTCGTTTGTAAAAAAATAAAACATCTTTGAATGATATTTATGAGTTAAGCTCGCAATCGATAATCTCAAGTAAACTTTGACAAAAGTGTATATTTAGAAATATTTGGACATCTATCGAATTGAACTAAACGTCGACTCCATGTAATGCGAAATCGCTTATGGACATTTACCAGAATGTGCACCATTCTTTTTTAGAATATTTGGAACTTAACGTTGATATTACCATTTACCACCAAAACTTTTACCAAAATTTGAAGCTTTTTTCTTTGAGAAACATTTGAACAAAACTTTTTAAAGAGAGTCATTGTTCGTTGAGATATTATTCCACGGAATCAGTTAACAGTGTGTACACAATAGGAGAAGGTAGTATCTTGTCAAAGTTTCCATAACAAGGTAGGGTTGCATCATATGAGTTATCAATTAAGGCAAAATTTATCTGCATATTTTGCCCTCTTGGTATGACTTTGAATGGTGATGGAACCAGAGGCGGAGTCAAGATTTGAAGCTTCTGGGTTCAGCATTCTAGTTCATCTATGTTACTGGGTTCTAAAATTAAATTTATACATATTTAATAAACTTTTAAGACAAATAAAGCGTATGGAACAAAGTTACTGGGTTCGACCGAACTGCAAGTCTTATGGTAGCTCCGCCCCGAATGGAACCGTGGAAGGGCAATTGCTATTGTCCACATAATTCCTTTGTCACGATAGGGTGTATTGGCCAATTGCCAAGCATTTTAGCAACTTAGGAAGACCCAGGATTGCATCCTTTGATGCGTTTCTGGATTCGAGCTGTCAGTTGTGTCTTCTTATAGACTTCTCCCTTTCGTCCACCATGTGCCCTTTATTAGGACCACTTTCATTAACTCAACCCTCGCATCTTTTGGGGCCATTTGCACAAATGACCTCTTTTGTGGTCACTACTCACTACTTAAATTCTGTTTCCGGCATCAGAAATATAACCTTCCGGCCATTTGTATCTTTTGAGTAATTTATACATTGTGCAATTACTTTACTGTGATAAAAAGATTATTTGGTAACTTTACTGTTACAGTGGAATAATCATTTAGTTTTGTAACATAATTGTTGTAGTGGATGAATACACCTTTTTTGAGGTCACTAGTTAAATGTTTTTTATTACTCCAGTTCAGTGGGCTAAATTTGTTTTGTAAAAGAGAAAGTTATCCAATTATTTTTTACAGGAAATTATGCCTAGTGACCTTGGAAATAGATGGTCTTTAAATTTTGACTTCCGCTTGCCTTATGAACAAACCTTTAATCAAAAGCCAAAAGCGTCACCCATGGAGCAAAACTGGTTAAATTAGAAGTTTTTTACTACGTAGCAAGCGGGGTCAAAAGTTCAAGACCACTCACTTTTGGGACTATTCCTGTAAACCACGCGAATTTATCCCACTGAATTATTAGACTGAAAAAATATTAACTTAGAATCTTAAAAGTTAATCTTAGATGTCGTCAAGGTTGCCAGAAAGTATGTATGGAGAAAAATTAATCTTAGATAAACTAAAGCTCTTTTGATGTCAAAAAGCGAGTGAAAGATGTAATTCTTTTGAAAAGGAAATTGCCAAAAACACGGATACTGTAAAAACAATTAATTTCTAGCACTTCCCTTTTACTATTTTGACAACCAAACTGTACGCGGCATCAATGTTGAACTTTCTTAACCATTTGTATTGTGATGATAGAAAATATAGAATATAAATATCATCTTGCCAGGTTAAAACAGTGCAAGTAGTGACCAATACTCTTTGAAATGATTTTTTAATGATTAAAGTCGGACCTATCAAATTGGAAATCAAGATATCCCACAATAGTAATGAACCAATGTATACGTCCAGTACCAAAAAGATGCTCCTTGTTTCTTTTCTTTTACGTTTTATTTATTTTTGTCTATTTCTTCATTTGACACCATTCATGATCATGATAGCCCTATCACACAATTTGTGGTTATCATTCAATTCGCCCTTTTTCTCTTTAATGCCCAAATTCTCTTTCTCTATATATACACACACCAAACTAACCTGCATTTCTTGCAAATTTCATATACAAATAAAATTATTCCTAGCTAGCAAGGAAATTAAAAATGTTTAAACTTCTTTTTCTCTTGGCTATCTTCATCTTGGGCAGCAATGCTGCTGTCCAAGATTTCTGCGTCGCAGACTTAAAAGGCCCAGAATCACCTGCTGGCTATTCTTGCAAAAGTGTTGCCAATGTAACAGTCGATGATTTCGTGTTTTCTGGGCTTAGTGCAGCTGGAAACACAGCAAGCATAATCAAAGCTGCAGTTACACCAGCATTTGCAGCCCAATTTCCAGGCCTTAATGGGCTTGGGCTTTCTGCAGCCCGTTTGGACTTAGCCCCAGGTGGTGTGATTCCATTTCACACTCACCCTGGTGCTTCTGAAGTTTTACTTGTAGTTCAAGGTTCAATTACAGCTGGTTTTGTTTCTTCAGCAAATGCTGTTTACTTAAAGACACTTAAGAAAGGTGATCTTATGATATTTCCACAAGGTTTATTGCATTTTCAAGTGAGTGATGCTGGTTATACTTCTGTTGGTTTTGTATTCTTTAGCAGCTCTAGTCCTGGACTTCAGATTACAGATTTTGCATTATTTGCTAATGATTTGCCAACTAAGTTGGTAGAAGCTACCACTTTCCTTGACGAAGCTACAATTAAGAAGCTCAAGGGTGTTCTTGGAGGAACTAACTAAGAATCTACCTATGAAGTACAAGCTGTTTATCCTTTTCTTTTCTTCTGTTTTTCAGTAATTTCCTTGTCTGTACTTCTTGTTGACAATTGGATTTTGTAATTTGTGTTGTTGATGATTCTTTCTGTAAGTGCCATGTTTTTCTCAAGTTAGTTCCTTTAAGTTTATGTTGTTTGAAATTAGAGCCAGCAAAATGATTAAAACAAACCAGTTATCCACCTATATTATCCATTAAAAATGGGTTGCTTTTTAAAATAAGAACCATATTATCCATTTAAGAAATGGTTAACCAATGAGTTTAACTTTTACATTTGTAAAGCTTCAAATTGGGGGTTCCTGAGACTAGCAATTCTCCCATAAGTGATTTTATTCAAGAAACTATGATCCATATTATCCGCCGGATAACCTGTTTTTTATCCGTCTCAAATAGGGCCGGGTCGGATAATCAACTCGACCCGATCCACCCGTTTTCCATCCCTATTTGAAATGAACACCTAGTTTTCCACAGAGGCGGAGCTAGAGCTTTGGATGCGGGTTCGGTCGAACCAGTAGTTTTGGTCCAAAACTTTATATTTGCCTTTAAAAATTCATTAAATATGTAAAAATTATTAATTTAGAACCCAGTGACTTAGAAGGAATAAAATTTTAAACTCATTAACTTCGAATCCTGGTTCCGCCTCTTAACGTTTCCAATCATAAAAAATTTACTTGGTACGTGGGACAAATGGAAGATAGTGATTGCAAATTCGTTACCTCATAGTACAATGAGTTTACCAATAAGGACTGCTAGTTGGTCTTCCAAATTTAAATCGTTGAAAATAATCGCAGAAAGAGTAGTTAACTTAAGTTTAGGAGAGAATTACATTACAGATCTCTTTAAGACGATTTGTGTCTTTAAGTTGAACATGGCTATAATAGGGTCTAACTTCTCTTTCACAATGCCAGATCTTTTTACTGGCTACCGCTTTTTGTTTATTTTCTGGTTTTTATGATGTTGTTATTATTCATATGGTCTCTGTTGGTGGTACTGATATTGTCTCTTTTCGTCTTCTTGAGCCGAGAGTCTTTCGGAAACAGTCTCTCTACTCCCTCAGGGTCAGAGGCGAATCTAGAATTTATATTTTATGAGTTCAATTTGTAGGACATTAGCGTTGAACCCATTATATTTTTAAAGTTATGGGTTCATATCTACTATTTTTATAATTTTAAGAAATTTTTACATATAAATTTTTGCTCCGCGTGGAAGTTATGCGTTCAATTGAACCCGTAGTCAATCTTCTACATCCGCCTCTGCTCGGAATACATGATAAGAGTAAAATTTGCGTACACACTATTCTCCCCAGATCCTATTTGTGGAATTTTACTGAATCGTTATTACTATTGTTATTGTAAGTGAACAATAACTTATATGGTCCTAATCATTAAGACCACAACAACTAAACATGCTAACTACAGGAAAGAAAGTAGTTTTCTTCTTTGACCTGTTCCAATGCGCGCTCTCTCTCTATATGTAATCTTATTTTTATCCTACAGTATTCATCCTTGTATTTTCTGTTAAGCAGTAATTGATACAGGTAAATACTTATCCATATCAAGTGTTTACACCTAGCTAAATAATTAAGAAAGAATTACAAGAAAATACACATGACTTCACACCATAACAAAAAATGGCTCATATTTTTAAGTTTTATCCTATCTAACCCATATTATACATATTTTGAAAGCACTGGTAATTCAAAATCTGTGTTCTTACAATTATTGCTTCTAAAAGATATGGAGTTAAATATGTATTCTCACAACCATTGCTTTCACTCTCTCTTCTTCTCACATCTTCTACATATGTTTCTAGGGGCTGAATATTTTCTGCTTCTCCTCCTCTATCACCTGGTTGCAATGTAAGAAAATCAAAAAGTAAAAGTCCACCATTGAAGGCCATTCAAAGCTTTGCTTTCGAAAATATGATTTCTTGAGTTTGTTAGTTGTTTGAATTGAGTTTTGTTCTAGTTGATTGCAAATATCAAAAGGAGTTCAAGATTTAAATTTGAAGTGATTTGGAGTATATTTGAGCAAAATTTGAGTTAAATTTCAGAAAAGACACAAGGAAGAAGAAGTCAATTTTTTGTATAATCTCGTATAATAGTGTATATGAGTGTATAAACACATCTTATATATTATTATACACTTTTATACACCTTTATACAAACGTGTGTAGACGAACTTCTTTAACGATTTTCAGTTGCAATTCTTGTTCAAAACCAGTCCAAATCTCCATTAGATGACTTCAAATTTTATATACAACCTCCTTATACTATTTCTAACAAGTTTAAATAATACCCACTCCAAAATTCTCACAAAATCAAATTTGAAAATTAAACCCATAAGCTTGTTAAAAATCTAATTTTCACTACCCAAATAGATTTGGTTTGTTGAATTAATATTTGAGTCACAGTTAATGATTCGAAAGTTAACTTAAAAGCTTGAGTAATCTTTTTTAAAAATTAAATAGTAATTTCGAGAACATATTGGAGTTGAATGTTGAGTATTAACCTATTATTTTTGGGCTAGTTGATTGTAAATTGAAATATGAGCTATAAAATTGAAAAGTGAGGAGATCAATTGTTCTTATGTGAAATTTTCCCAATAAACAACTAATCTTAACAGCTTGTTTGGATGGTTATTACATATCGTTTCATAATTAATGTATCATATTGTATTGTATTGTATTGTATTGTACTGTATTGTATTGTACTGTACTGTATCGTTTGATTAATACAATGTTTGGATAGATTGTGTCGTTTGCCATCGTTTCATGATATCACGCACCAGCAATATGAAGAATAAACTTGCAAAATTATTAGACAAAAATTATGATACAGAGTAAAATTACTATATAAAAAGGTATAAAATAAAATTATTTAATAATAATAAAGTGGTGAGATTGAGAGAAAAAGACAAGGTAACGACGCGACCACACCAAATCGGTCGTTACATAAAGTGGCACATTTTTCGTTACATAACGATGGATTAACGATACGATACAATAAAATTTAAGTAACAATCAAAACAAAAATTGCATTTAAAGTAACAATACGATACAATACAATACAATATGTAACAATCATCCAAACAAGCTGAAAAGTAGTTTGTTAACAGAAAGTAATTTCTTAAATGAATTTTATAATTGAAAAGTCAAGCTCTACAAAAATTTCTTCAACAAAAGCTCTCTACAAATCCTCTCGACTCTCTCTTTTATTTGGTTTCATGCTTACTTTTATTAGTCAAATTTCTAATGTTGTCATTTTATTATTTTAATTTTGATTTATAAAATTATAATTCTATTAAAAAGTTTTTTATTATTTAGTTTAATGTTGCATAGTTTGATCAAAAAAAAAATTATGGACTAAAAAAATTATTGACTTGTTTAAAATTTGAATACCCTTAATAAAATTTCTGGTTATGTCAGTGAATGTAAGCACTCGGTATCTACCGAATAAGTTTTAAGGGTTGACGCACGATAGTTGGAATTTTTGTGAAGGAAAGATTCAACACTACCTTCCTATCTACTTTGGAGGACAAGAGAAAAATATGAATACAAATAAATTGTCAAAAGCTTTCAAATTTACATGGAGAGGCTGAAAGCTCTATGCCTGTTATCTTAATAACTTTGTCCATTTTCTTGACTGTTAATTTTGTAAACCCTCAATATATACTGACTATGTAGCTTGAAATGATACGGCATTTCAGAATTTTGGAGCTACCTACGAAGGTTCCAAGGAAATTGGCACTAGTATTTCGACGGGAACGAGGAACAATATGCTCCATCGCAAGAGTCTATATTAGCAGATACGTGTCTGCTTATCGTTGGCATAAATTGGTTGCTTGACTGAATAAGTGGATATAGACATACATAACCGACAAATAAGCTCTTTGTTATCATATCACTTTACCAATAATTAAATGGGTTGATGAAACGAAAATGTATAGTACTAATTAACCATCGTTTAAGTGAGAGTTCTAGGTCGAAATCTTCAAACCCAATCAAACTCTAATTTCTAGTTCACTAAATTTATAATATGAAGTTATGTCTTATTCGTCTGATGATAAAGGTGAGATTGAAAATTAGCAAATTTCATTTATATTAATAACTTGTTTGGCCAATCTTTTAAAATCAACTTATTTTGAGAAGTGCTTTTTCTCAAAATTACTTTTAGTGAGAAGCAATTTGTCTTTGGCTAATTAATTTGAAAAACACTTCTGAGCAACAATTGTTTTTGGCCAAACTTTTAAAAAGTACTTCTTAAGTGTATTTTTTTGAAAAATGCTTTTGGGGAGAAACTATTTTTTCTGCTTCTTTAAAACTGCTTCTGTAACTATCCAAAATCACTTTTTTTCTTTTAAAAGCTTGGCCAAACATTTTAACTTTGGAAAAAAATACCTTTTTTTTTGCCTTGGAGAAACTTGGCCAAACAAGCTATTGTTTGACTCAAAAGATGTTAAGACAATTTTTTGAGTAACTCAATCAAAGATGAAGAGGTAAATCCTAGTCAAACTTAGTTAATTCCAGATCGAAAGATTTAGTAATGATGATTGCATAACTGACAAAAGAAATATCGATAATCTTATTAAAATTTAATATCACTCGATGAGAAGAAAGAATTACAATTGTTTCTCCTCTTAGGATATATGATTGGAGTTTTTCTTTTCTTTTCCCTTCTGAGGGAATCCCCCTCCTCGAAAGCCTTTCTGCGCTATATGTATAGTCGAAATCCCTTTACTCTCAATGTGACTTGACGCATTTTGGTCAATGGTGCATTCTGGTCGTAGCTTTAGGCGTTGCTCTTTTCGGTTTGTCGGGTGTCTCAGAGGAGAAATGGAATAGACTTTGTTGACTTTCACTACCCGATTGCTGAAAAAAGGAGGTCGTGGGCAACCTGGTCGTGGTGGTCAGATTTTGACCAATACAGTTAGTCCCTCCATCTGTCGGGGTCATCCTTTGTCGGGCTCGACAGACGGATCATGTTTGTAGCGAAGTCGATAGAAATCTGACCCCCAACTTTCCATTCCTTAGTCGCATTCTGTGGATTTTTGGCGGAGTGGGAGTGTTCTTTCGATTATCGTGGACCGTTGCGATGGTTTCAGAATCGAAACGTCGGTTGGCACTGAAGCGTTGGTTCGTGGTTGCCACTATTATGACACACGTTTTTGGGAGACTGAAACATTTCGTGCTTTACCAGATTCAAATGGCGACTCTTGGGTTTTGTACTCGGGGAATTTATGTCCCTTATAAATAGGGGTGTAAGCATGTGATTTTTGCTTCACGGGAATTACTCCAAAAGAAAAAAAAAGAAACTCAAAAATATATGCGTAAGTGTTTTGTCATTGAGTGATTTTTATTTAATGTTAACATTGTGTGTTAATTACTATAGGTGATAACCAATATGTGTGTAATTGTATTTTAATTTTTTGCAATTTATTTAGGAGTTTTAGTTTAATTTTGTTAATTGAAGAAAAGAAAAGCTGTGGAAAATCAGATTGGGCCCCAAAATGAGGCCCAAAATCAAAACAAAGATCCAGTCATCCGCGTAGTAATATACATATTTCGAGTCAATTGATATCGTCGAATCAATAATGGCTGATTTTTCCCTATATCATGCAAAATTGTCAAGAACAGTGTTATGCTTTGATTTGTGTTGTTTTATTTGGTCGACTGCTTGTCTTGTGTTACAATTAATATAGCCGAGTCGATGTATGTCGTCAATTAGTTTCAGCCCTTGAATGGTAACAATTTGATTCATGTTGTTTGTTTTCTGCTGAAGTCGTATTTGAATTCAATTAGGAACTGAAGTATGTTGCTTGTGGTTTGTTCAATTTGAATCAGAAAACATTTAAGGGTGTGTTATAATGGCAGTTCAGACTTTGGTCTTAAATGGATAGCATGTTCACTTGGTTTAGTTTTTGGGCAGCATGTGCTGGGTCAGCTGTTAAGGAATTTAAATAATTGGACAGCATGTGCTGTCAGATTATATTCCTGCTGCCCATGCTTTGCTAGTTGAATAAGAGATTAGGCCACTTTAACAACCAGAAAGAGAGGGGCTGTCAGGGGAATCTCATGGGAAGGGCCTTTTATTTTTAAATTGTTCAGTGGAGGGGAACATGGGAAGGGGTTTTAGTTGGTTTGAACAGGCTGTTTTGGGAGAGCTGAGGCTAGTATAAATAGAGAAGGCTTCCATTAGAGAGGGGGATAGGGGAAAAAAGGCTAAAAAGAGAAAAGAGGCAAGAAAAGAAAAACAGAAACAGTTCTGAAAAAATAGTAAAAGGTTCTGGGAACAACTGAGAGGGATTCTGATTTCCTTGTGAGATTATTACAAAAATCTGGGCTCCTGAATGCTGTTGATTGAATTGGTTTCATTGTTATCGAGTTTGTTTGTTGGTTATTGGTCGAGTTATTGTGCTTAGTGAACTGCTGTTACTATTGCATCAAACATCCTGGGTTTTTCTGTTTGGTTTACTACTCTGTTCTGGGATTGTTGATTGGTGCTCGACCACCTGGGGGTTTATCATTGTGAAACTTGTCGTTGGTTGTTCGTGAACTAGTGATTGTACTGTTGCTGTTTGTTGTTGCTGTGATACTGCTGTATTATTGCTGTCTGGTTGCCTGTTGTTGATATTCTTCTTCTTCTCACTCTTATTGTCCAGCATCCAGGTACATATTCTAATTGCCCTGGTGTAATGATGAATTTGGAGCATGATTAAGAGTCTAAAGAGAATGGTTGTTCGAACTTAGTGTAGTGATTTTCATCTTCTACTGTTACAGTTTAAAGCATTATGTACACCCTACATGTAAAGTTTGACCCTAGACTATGTAATGGATTAGTTTTTCATTCTATAAGAGTTTGGTCCAGTAATTTGACAGCATATCATAATCAAAATTAGTGGTGTATCAGTGATATTCGATCAACAAATGGTTTCGTATAGGGTCGATCAAGAAGGGTAAATGTAATAATCACGTTTGTTTTACCTTGGTTCACCAGTATATAATACATATTTCAAAAGCATGCTAGGCAATTTGGGAAAATATATATATAAACAAATAAAATCGTGTAGGTTATTATTGGATAAAAGTTGCCTAAAACATGTAGTAATACCACTTAAGTTAGTTAAGGTCAGCTTAGTCTTTTCGCCTTTGCGTGTAGGAATAATTAATTGAACCGCATATGTGTGCTCGTCAATGAGTAATGTTGCATACGCTTAATTTCTTCATCTAAGAATAGATAATCTGCTTCGATATTATTGTGCGTCCATCTTATGTTCCAGTATTATTGAATAATAGAATATAGAATGAAAGCAGTTTTCCTTTGTACAAACTCGATCGCAATTTTTCATTCGCATTAGCCGTAAACCAATAACTAATAAGTCACATTTTTAGCATGTAATTAATTAAGAGATTTTCTTTTATTTTAGAGACGAATTTAATAGAAAAAATGTAGTCACTGCAGGTTTATCCTTTTAAATAAAAATGAGACGAGTCTCGACAAACAAAAATGCATAAACTGCGAGGCCCTCTAAATGTATATATTAAATACTTAGAATTCGGGACAGGCCGTTTTAGCGAATTTTACGGCCTTCCCAAAATAACAATACGCTAGTTGCTTTAGGCACACCTTTAATAATTTAACCTTCTTAAACTCGGGTGCACATTTATGTGACCCAAATCCAAATCTCAACAGAGTTGAAATATGCCAACAACCATGGGTGCATTGATGTGACGTGGTTCGAGATATGTTTCCACGATGTTGCAATTCTTGATAAAAATAACAGTAAATGATAAAAGCGGTTAAAAGTTAAAATTTTGCACATAGGTTATATATGTATAAAATCAGATAATCAAACTGAATATAACAGTTGAACGACCGTGCTAGAACCACGGAATTCGGGAATGCCTAACACCTTCTCCTGGGTTAACAGAATTCCTTATCCGGATTTCTGGTGCGCAGACTGTAATATGGAGTCATTCTTTTCCTCGATTCGGGATTAAAATTGGTGACTTGGGACACCCTAAATCTCCCAAGTGGCGACTCTGAAATAAACAAATAAATCCTGTTTCGATTGTCCTTTAATTGGAAAAACTCCCTTGTACCCTCTCGGGTATGTAAAAAGGAGGTGTGACAAGGGGAACTTGTCATTTGATTGATTCACTTCATCATTTTTGTGAGAGGGTTCTTCAGATATTGCTTTTTCTGATACCTCGAATTTCTGCTTACCTTCTTGCTCTTTAAAACCTTTTGTCTCTTCTTCTTATTACTCCTCTTGGAGAGTTTTCTGCTAAAAATGGCCGGCGATTCTTCTCGCGATGATCTTCTTGCCGCTAATCCAATACCAGAGAGCCCTGTTCAGACCACCGGAGTGGCGGATGCGGTGGAGGATGAGGAGGTTCCCTCGGTGGATGAGATTTTGCCTCGCCCTAGGAGGGATGCGACTGACTTTAGTTTTGGCGGTGGAGCGGAGCCGGAACCCGTCGCTTCCATTGTTAGATAAAGTAGGATTGTAGATTTGAGGGAACGGTGGGGAATCCCTAGTTACGTCGAGATACGACCGGCGGAGAGGGACGACAAAGTTCACTTTGACCGTCCCGGGTATTGCGTGTTCTACGCCTACCCCTTCATTATAGGGTACACACTTCCTCTTCCCATGTTGGTGGTAGATTTTTGTCGTTACTACGAAGTGTGCCCCGCTCAGCTTTCGCCTTATTTGTACAAACTGTTTCTTATGCTGCTCAAGTATGCAGAAATTGCCGGTCATGAGGTCACTTTGGGCCATATGCTTAGCATTTTTGCTCCTCAACTGATTCGCGGTACGATGATTCACGCGTGTCCTCGGGGGTCGAGGGGTCTGGTGGTGAAGATGGACGACAAAACCAATCATCGTTTCTATGAGAATTACTTTTATGTGCGGACCAAGCACATCGTGGCGAACCCGACGGGATTCCTCGAGAGATGGAACTTCGTCCGTAAGTTTGCGTCTTTAATTAATGAAATGTTTGGCCATTTTTTGCGGATGCTAAACCGCCTCGTCTTTTGTAGCTGAGAGATTGCCCCCGCCATCCGTCGAAGGGATTCGTGAATGGGTAGAGGCCATTCTTCCCCATACTGTGGGAGTTCGCACATGGTCGACCTTTCACGAGAGGTTCGGACGCAGGCCTCTTATAGGTGAGATGGCGTCTTCATCTACAGTTCTCTCTTTTTTCCTTTTGTTGTTTAGCCTCTTATACATCGTTCGTTGTTATTAGAGAGGGTGCAGAGAGCAAGGTCCCCTCAACTAGATTTTCGTCAGTCGGCCGCATCCGCTCACCTCGTCACTGTACCCACTGTACGACCTTCGTCGAGGGCTGCTTCGGTTGAATATGCAGCCTTAGTTACTCCAGCGAGGGCCAATTTTTTTAGGACGAAGTCCCGACCAATGTTGTCTATCCTATGAATGAGTCACCGTCGACTGGAGAGGAAGAGGGGTCATCGAAAAGACGGAGAGTAGAGTTTGAGATGGCGCCCCTGATAGTGATTCACCTGGACGACTTTCCCCCGACGGGCTCTGGAGAAGGTGTTGTTGCGATTCCCCCCGTAGAGGCGGAGCAAACTATTGAAGTTGTTGGTGCCCGTGATCAACGATCAAAAACTCCAGTCGTCGTCTCGGCTGAACCAGAAGTCCATGCTGTTACTGATGATCAACACCTTGTCGTGGTAGATAACCAGACCCCTGGCGCTGCTGTTGTGACTTTATACGTGCCCTTGTCTTCTGCAGCGAGTCATGTAATTGCTGCTGACTCAACACTACGTTGTGGTAGGAAGAGCGGGTCGTAATAACTTTTACCCGAATAGAGGTCCGGGATCGAATTTCCATAGGGAGATAGTCGTGGAGTTATATTTTCTGTTTAGCCTAGAGTTGCGGTTGTGCTTCTAATGTCATTTCAAACATTTTTGGATTTTTGATTTATAACTATTTTTATAAGACTATTGATTAACACTAAATTATACTACAAGAATATTGCTAAGTTGTATCTAATGGGAAGAAGGGCACTAGGGTCATGACACTACCTAGGTGGCTAATTGACGGGTAGATGTTGCTTAGGTTCGATTGACATATTTGGGGCTTATGCTATAACCGTTGCACAATCTTACCCATTCTCACACCTCTCGGTAGAGAGAGTGATTTTTTGCCCAACTGACTCTCTCGAGACCAAATGGGTAGGCAAATTAGACTAAGAAACTGGGGTTCAAGTAGAGTGATTACTCTCTCGAGATTTAACCCGTTAATTGGGACTATAATTTCTCATGAGTCCATCCCAATTTCTTGTTGGGTCAATTTTGGGGTCATAGACTCTCTTTCTCAAGAAGAGTTAAACCCACAAAGCTTGAATCAGTGTTTGCAACCACCAATTCTAAATTAAATCACAAATTCAACCCAAATAACAAACACCTATAGTCAATCTAACCTTAGATGACAACACCCATCAATCACCCACACTAGGGTTGAGCCACAACCCTAGCTAATGGGTTTAGCCACTCATTATAGATACAGAAATTGAAGAAATATATGAAGAACTAAACATATTAATTAATTACTCAGGGGAAACTACAGTAATCTATATTTAATGGAAAGCAAAATATGCCAAAAATGGATACAACACCAAGCGCAGCTTTTGTCTCTCGTTCCCAGATAAATCGATCCCTAAAAAAAATAGTAAAATGTTCTATTTATACTAAGCTGGAAAAGCTGAACAAAAATGCCCCTGAGGGGTCAGTGCGGGCCGCACAATACGGACCGCGGCCGCACTAGCTCTTGAAATTCAACTGTTTGATGACTTGAGCTGGGGGACGCGGATCGCGTGGCAGTGTACCGCGGCCGCGATGGCAACTGTTGCGGTCCGCGCAGTCGTGACCGCGGACCGCGTGATCAAAAATGCCCTTCCCTGAACCTTATGAACGCGGACCGCACAGCACAAAAGTGCGGCCGCGAAGTTCCACTGTGGACTGCGAAGATCTTACCGTGGCCGCGTGCCTTTTAGCCTGAATATGTCAAGCCTCTGAACCTCCTAGTGCGGCCGCGGTCACTGTTGTGCGGTCCGCACTAGGCCCCTTTCTTCTTCAATTCTCTTGGTCTTTGGTACTTGAGCAGGTTTCACTCCTTTTTGAGTCGATCTTTGACATTTCGTCACTTTTTCGATCAAATCTGCAATCAAGCACAACTCGTGAGCATTTAGGAACTAATTTGTAGCAATTTATATTAAAAGCATAGGCAAGCAGGGGCAATAAAACGTTAAAATCCTAACTTATCAACTCCCCCAAACTTAAACCTTTGCTTGTCCTCAAGCAAATAAAATAAAACCCACCCCTTAAAGGAACATCCAAGTAAATCCAGCTATCCTAAAATAACCTCAACAAGCATCAATTGGGACTAACAATTGCCCTCAATACGAATGCATCATTAACACATTTAAAACTTTGAAAACTACGGATCAAGTGTGACACAAGAGCATCAAGAGTTGACACGTTTCATCAACGAGCTTTTTACTTACTTTGGTCATTGTGGAACCCAAACCTCACATTCTTAACTCTCCCTCAACGAACCTCACCTTTTAAGTATTGACACATAAATCAAGGTTAATGGAATTTCACTCATCTCTCTAAAAAAGAAGGTAGTCCGACTCTGAGTACCATATACTTGCCCCTTATGTAAGTATCCACTAATGTAAGCTCCCTTCAACTTGAGACCAAATAGGGCTTTTGTGGAGTCATTGTGAAGGCTTTTAGGTAAGGGTAAGACATATTTTTATTCATATGGGTTCAATCTTCCCTTAAACACTTCTTTTAATTCATTTTGGCACAACTCTTTTGACTCTTTTGAGTATTTCACTTCTTCACAAAGGGTTAGAGAGACACATTGTCACTCTTTCTTGTACAATTCAAAACATTTCTCCTTTTTCTACTTTTTCCACCCCTTTTTCACTTTTATTTTCCTTAAATCCCTTTTTATTCTTGTTCACATGGGACTTTCTTTTTGTCCTTTTTCTTTTCTTACTTTTTCATTGCCTTCTTTTATTTCTTTTGTACCTTACTTCTTTGCTTCCTTTCTTGTCTCTCCCCCCAAACTTAGATTTTTGTCATTACTCAAGGGAAGATTTAGGTGCCAAGAGAGGGTAATTATTTAGAACGGGTATAGGCTTGTAGCATTGGTTCTTGAAAGAAAAAGGTTTAAGGCTCAAAAGGGTTAACTGGGGATCATCTCATTGGTAGGCTATGGAATTGTTCAATTTAACATTTGGATCAAGGAGAGCATATAATCATTTCTCAAGTTAAATTTCACCTAGGATTTCGCCTCAACAAACATTCAGGGCAAGTTCTAGACCATTGGCTCGGGACTTGGACTCATATTTCGATTCCTCACCACACACACTAGGGAATTGCTAAAAACATCGAGTTGAGGGCCCACAACAACCTTAGTTATGATTTAAGCACCTAATGGTCCAAAAAGACCACATGATGATTGTTTGGTCAACGCAAGAGTCTCAAAGCCACGACTTTCACCATCCTGAACACAACATTATGTCTTTGACCATGGGATCAAAGGCAAATGTGCTAGGCCCAAGTGAAGCTTTGCTTGAGGTACCTTTAACTACAACTATCAAAAATAAAAGAAAAATCGAAGAAACGGACTCAACCCTTAAGAAGGTAGTCACGCCATCTATCATTGGGAAGAGCCACCCGGTTCGCACAATACTCCACCCTTGGAAAGAACCGTGGCATTAATAAAACCAAGGGCTTATTGGAGGCGTCAAAAACAAAACAAGAGGCTGTGAGCCTAACTACAAAGCTAAAAACGAAATTTTTTTGCGAAAATAGAAAATAGAATAAATATATACAATAGGGGAGTAGAATATACAACGGGGATGAATACATACAGAAATGTAAAGTTATATACAGCCCAAAATAAAAAAATATCAACAAAAACATAAACTAAGAATCTATATATATAATCATCCAGATAAAAGTAGGGCGCACCCCCACGAATAAAAGCTGGCATTGTCCTCAATGCCAACTATCAAATAAGCATAAAAAATAAAGTAAATGATATAGGAGCTCCCTAGGCTTGGTCTGTCTGCATGGGATCATCAGTGGTCCCTAAGTCCTCTGTATGTACGGGAACCTCAGACTGGTTCCCGATCTCCTGCTGCTCAGCTGCTGGGACTGGGGCCTGCTCCTAGACCGACTGGATGATAGGTGCATCACTGGAGGGGGTCTCCTGTGGGTATGCTAGCTCAATAACTGCACCAACTGAACTGGGGAGCTTCCTCTTCTTCCTTGGAGGCCTGGGTGCCTACTCCTGCTGTGGATGTGGCACTAGTGCTGCTGCTAGGGCTGCATCCCGAATAGCAAGTCTAAAGGCATCTGGTCCGCCAATAGCTTGTCCACATCAGTCCTTAGCACTCTCACTAACTCCTTGGAAGCCCTTGACTTCCTCATCTTCTTGTTCTCCTTGGCAAGCTCCCTCAAAGCCTTGCCATGTGAATCCACCGCCTTAGTCAAGACGTCCTGAGTCCTTATAATCTTCTCTTGATTGTCCAAGAGATTCTTCAGTGTATCCTCAATGGATTGAGGAATCTGAGCAGTGGAAGGTGCTGAGTGGGCCTCAACTGTAGCAGACAATGTAGACAACTTGGATGTCGCAGCTGACATCCAGTTGTTCAAACTGGCTAGTGTCCAGCTCAATTGATGGGCCGTGAAAGGATGAGTCCGGGAAGAAGGAACCCCTGGGTCAGCTGAAGTACTGGGGCCAGTAGAAGAGGAGGATCCGGGAGGCAAATCATCAACAGTGGTGGCAGCAGGCATGGTAGAAAGCTCTGTGGAGGGCTCAACAGAAGACTCTACCGCAACTGGCTCCTCAGACTGGCCAGCTGGGGTAGAAACAGGCGGCTTGTAGTTTTTGTCCTTAGGGTTGTCTGACCCCTTCAAACTATACCAGGAGAACGGAGCCACAGGTTTGACCTTGACGTCAAACGGTCTCTTCTCCACCTCCAAGTCCTGGAAATACATAGTGAGGGTGCGGGGAAAAGGGTAGTTCCGGTCATGCTCAACCTCCACTGCAGAAATAGTGCAGGACATCACATTGCCCACATTGATAGGATAGCCTGCCATAATAGAAGCAATAAGAACCGCCCGAGTAAGTGAAATAGTCTGATCATGGGTAGTCGGGTCGAGCCGACTGCACACAAAGGTCAACCACCGTCTAGCCTCGAAGTTGAAAGTTTTTTGAAGTATTTTGGCCCCTGCTTGTAACCATTCTGGAACCGTACATGGGATTTCCAGGTATGAAGCTAACCACGGACGAACCTCCTCGCCCATTGCTAACTTTTCATTGTAAAGGGACTCATCTTCATCAATGAACCCCAAGTATTCATTTAGTGCCCTCCCGGTGAATACCATATTTTTGTTTCTCACCTTGGTTACCTTAGTTCCCTTCAAGATATGGGCCATATTGCTGTAAAATTCCTTGACCATATGATCATTCGCCTTCAAACAATTGTCTTTAAAGAACTCCCAACCCGCTCGAGCCTAAAACTGTCTATGCACATTGGGGTGTAGGGGTAGAAGGTCTTTGTCAATGAAGCTTCTCTCAAGAATCAACTTCCGTGACGGCCACCATTCCCTAAACTTGTGGAACGCCACCTGGCTGACAAATCGATCTTCCCAAACTTCAGGTTTTCTAGTTCGTTCAACACCCCCAACCTGGGGCACACCACTGTCTGGTACCTCATTATTACTATTAGTCCCACCCTCTGCACTCTCCCCAGATACTGAAGCTGTGGGGGAGGTGGAGTATTCACCGCTGCCTGCTACTGAGCCATCAGACGACTCAGACGGTACACGTTGTGGGGCTTGGGTAGTATGTAAAGCTGGGACTGCAGGAGCTAGCCCTGAATCAGAAGAGAGGTCTTGAGAGGGTACGTACTCACTCCCCGATTGGTCATCTATAACAATTTGTTTCCTTGTTTTCAGTTTAGGTCGGGGAGTGAGTTTAACTTGTTTTCCTTTTCCTCCCCGGGAGGAGTTACCTCGACTGAGCTGTTTGGCACATCTTCCTCGTTGTTTTACCATTGTCTGCAAGCAAACACATCTAACATTGTTAGTTGAAGCGCAGGTAGTGAAACAGGTGAATGACTTAAAGTTGCAGACAGCAAAATGATTATTGCAGACACTGCTGTAGAACCAGGCACCGCGAACCGCACTATCAGGAGTGCGGCCGTGTTGGAGGCATCGCAGACCGCGCTAAGATGACCGTGGGCCGCACTGAACAAAGCCCCAGGAAAGGTCTTCTCTGAATCTCACACCACGGTCCACACAAAATGGGGTCGCGGCCGCGGTGGGCCAGCGCGGACCGCACAAAAGTTACCGCGGCCGCCTGGACACAAGTTGTTCTTCAGTCAATCAAGCATCGCGGACCACGTGGAAGTATAATGCGGACCGCGTTAGGGTACCGCGGACCGCGCTAAGGCGACCGCAGGCCGCACTAGGTCAGTTTCAGGGACTAAGCTAGGGTTGTATGCTTTGTTCTATTTTTGTTCAAATTTTTACCCCTACTTGTCCCTACTCTGGTGCCCATTCCTTAGGTACTTTAAACTAATCACGAAATCTAACCTAGACTAACAATTCGAAGAAAATCATGAAGAGAAAAAAGTTACAGACTACTGGCAAGCAAATAAAATAAAAATAAGAAAGTAATTAATCATGAATGCATGAATGTTACCAGGATTAGGAAGAATGAATGCAATCTATCCACACAAGCAATAATCTCAATATTGGAAGAAGGTGAACAGTAGAATTAGGGTTTTGAGTTTCCAATTTGCAAATAGGGTAAAGTGAGACCCTTGGTCTCTATTTATAGATTCCCCAGTAGGACCCGTACTCACCTACCAGCGCGACCGCACAAAAGTGACCGCGGACCGCGTGGATTTATTTGTGTGACCCTTCATGAAGCACCCTACGCGGACTGCACAAAAGTGGAACGCGACCGCGTAGGTACTCCGCAGACCGCACTAACTTGACCGCGGCCGCGGTGAAGAACTTCAGAGTCTCCCCTTTTTGACTCCTGCCGGTGCGGACCGCACAAAGTGCACCGCGGCCGCACTGGCAGTCTTCAGAGACTATGCAATTTTCCTAATTGTTTTGCACAGCTTCAACTTAATCCCTGCAACATCTCACAAAAAATTAGCTCAAAAATCCTAAGCTACAAAGAAAAATCAAAAAGACATGTGTTGCCTCCCAAGAAGCGCCTAATTTAACGTCACGACACGACGCATGTTACCACCCCATCACTTTAGATGAAGAAGTGCCACTACGTGGCTGCCATCAAACTTTCCAAGATAATGCTTGACCCTGTGGCCATTGACTCTAAAGACTTCACCATTTTTGTTTTTTAGATCAAGAGCACCAAATGGGGTCACAAACACAACTTCAAATGGCCCACTCCACTTTGACTTGAGCTTACCTGGAAACTGACGTAACCGGGAATTAAACAAGAGAACCATATCCCCAACTTTGAACTCCTTGCCCCGAGCATATTTGTCATGAAGGTATTTCATTTTGTCCTTGTACAAGGACGAGCTAGAGTATGCATGGAATCTAAACTCATCGAACTCATTGAGTTGTTCAACCCTCAGATTTGCAGCAACATCCCATTCTAAGTTCAACTTCCTCAAGGCCCACAGAGCCTTGTGCTCTAATTCCGCCGGAAGATGGCAAGCTTTCCCAAACACCAACCGGTACCGAGACATACCAATCGGGGTCTTGTAAGCTGTCCGATAGGCCCAAAGAGCATCATCCAATTTTTTCGACCAATCGGTCCTATTTGCATTTACAGTTTTAGACAAGATACTCTTAATTTCTCGGTTGGAGACTTCCACTTGATCGCTAGCTTGAGGATGATAGGGGGTGGTTACTTTGTGATTAACTCCATATTTGGATAGCAATGAATCAAAAGCCTTGTTGAAAAAGTGAGATCCCCCGTCACTAATGATAGCACGGGGAGTGCCAAACCTCATGAAGATACTCTTTTTAAGAAATGCCATAACACTCTAGGCTTCATTGTTGGGCAAAACCACAGCTTCAACCCACTTGGAGACATAATCCACTGCCACAAGAATGTAAGTGTTTCCACAAGAGCTCACGAAAGGACCCATGAAATCGATGCCCCAAACATAAAAAATACCTACCTCAAGAATTTTATTGAGGGGCATCTCATCCCTTTTTGAAATTCCGCCGACTCGTTGGCATTCATCACATCTTTTGACCACATCACTAGCATCTTTAAACAAAGTAGGCCAATAAAATCCCCAACTAAGCACTTTAGAAGTCATTCTTGCCCCGCCATGATAGCCACCATAGGGTGAGGAATGGCAAGCTTCCAAAATACCCAATTGCTCCTCCTCCGGGACACATCATCGAATCAGACCATCGGTGCAAATCTTAAATAAATAGGGCTCGTCCCAATAATAATCCAAGCTATCCCGCTTGAGCTTATTTCTTTGGTTAGAAGAGAGCTCACACAGGATGATTCTGGTAACAAGATAATTTGCAACATCGGCGAACCACGACATTCCACTCATTGACACCGCAAGGAGTTGCTCGTCGGAAATGTATCATTGATCTCAAGGCCGTTACAAGGCCTCCCCTCCTCCTCCAAATGGGACAAGTGGTCCGCCACTTGATTCTCACTACCCTTCCGGTCAACAATTTCTAAATCAAACTCTTGAAGAAGAAGAACCCATCTCATCAATCTTGCCTTTGAATCTTTCTTGGTCATAAAATACCTAAGGGTGGCATGGTCGGTGTGCACAATAACTTTGGCCCTCATAAGGTAAGGACGGAACTTTTCCATAGAAAAAACAATAGCCAATAGCTCTTTTTCGGTGACTGTGTAGTTCCTTTGAGCCTCATTCATGGTCTTGCTTGAGTAGTATACCGGATGGAACATCTTATTGATCCTTTGGCCTAAAACCGCCCCCACCGCAACGTCACTAGCATCGCACAGGAGCTCAAATGGTAAGCTCCCCTTTGGTGTGGTGATGATGGGGGTAGTTGTCAACTTTTGTTTAAGAAGCTCAAAAGCCTCCATACATTTCTCATAAAAAACAAACTTGGCATCTTTCTCTAGCAACTTGCACATCGGTTAACTACCTTAGAAAAATCTTTGATGAACCTCCGGTAGAAACCCGCGTGCCCAAGAAAACTCCTCACCCCTTTTACAGAAGTAGGGGGAGGAAGCCTTGAAATAACCTCGATTTTGGCCTTATCCACTTCAATTCCTTGCTTCGAGATCTTGTGACCCAACACTACACCTTCTTCTACCATAAAATGGCACTTTTCCCAGTTTAGAACAAGGTTGGTATCTTCACACCGAGCCAACACTCTATCCAAGTTTACCAAGCATTCCTCAAAAGAATCCCCAACCACGCTGAAATCATCCATGAAGACCTCCAAGATATCTTCCACCATGTCAGTGAAAATAACCATTATGCAACGTTGGAAGGTCGCCGGAGCATTACATAATCCAAATGGCATTCTAGAGAAAGCGAATGTGCCATAAGGACATGTAAAAGTCGTCTTTTCTTGGTCCTCCGGGGCAATGAGAATTTTATTGTACCCCGAGTAACCATCCAAAAAACAATAGAAAGCCCGGCCCGCAAGACGATCAAGCATTTGGTCAAGGAATGGCAATGAGAAATGATCTTTTCTAGTTACCTTTTTTAGCTTCCGGTAATCCATACAAACTCTCCAACCCGTCACTGTCCTAGTCAGAATAAGCTCATTGTTGTCATTGGTCACTACAGTCATTCCACCTTTTTTCGGTACATATTGCATCGGATAAGTCCATGAACTGTCAGAAATGGGATAAACCACACCTGCGTCAAGCCACTTGATGACCTCTTTCTTTAATACTTCTTGCATAGCCTCATTTAGTCTTCTTTGATGCTCAAGTGAAGGCCTCGCATCCTCCTCCAATATGATTTTATGCATGCAAAAGGCGGGGATTATACCTCGAATATCAGCTAAAGTCCATCCGATTGCCCTTTTTCGCTTTTCAAGAACCGCCAAGGTGGACTTAACCTGCATGTTAGAAAGGCAAGAAGAAAGAATAATGGGTAGAGTAGAATTTGAACCCAAGAATTCATACCTGAGGTGTGGAGGAAGTGACTTCAACTCCAACACCGGTGGCTCCTCAATCGATGGCTTTGTTGGTGGAGTTTTGCAGTTTTCAAGATCTAAAGATAGCCTTCTAGTCTCATAAGAATATGAACCGATACCGTGCAATGCATTCAAGCACTCCACTCTACTAGCATCATCATTGATATCCATATTAAGAAGCACGGCCTCAAGAGGATCTTCAACATTGATCATGGAACTTGTGTCATCCACTATCACAACTGTGATAATGTCCACAAATGAACACACCTCCGTGTTATTGGGTTGTCTCATTGATTTGCAAACATGGAATACCACCTTCTCATCTCCCACTCGGAATGTCAACTCACCCGCTTCAACATCAACCAATGCCTTCCCCGTAGCCAGGAAAGGTCTACCAAGAATAATCGGCACTTCAAAGTCCACCTCACAATCTAATATGACAAAGTCGGCCGACAGTATGAATTTATCAACACAGACAAGAACATCATCGATTATGCCCAAGGGTCGCTTCATCGATCGATCTACCATTTGAAGTCTTATTGAGGTAGGTCGAGGTTGCCCAATTCCCAAAGTCTTGAAGACCGAGTACGACATCAAATTAATACTAGCCCCCAAGTCACACAGGGCCTTAGCAAAATTCGCACTTCCGATAGTACATGGGATAGTAAAAGCTCTGGGATCCTCAAGCTTGGGTGCCATTGAATGCGCTATGGCACTCACTTGATGATTCATATTAATTGTTTCACACTCCATCGACCTATTCTTTGTAACCAAATCTTTCATGAACTTCGCATACCCCGACATTTGCTCAAGTGCCTCAACCAGAGGGACATTGATTGTGAGGCTCTTCATCATGTCAATAAATATTTTGAATTGATTGTCACTCTTTTGCTTTGCTAACCGTTGAGGATAAGGTGGAGGTGGCCTAGGCAAAGTTGCCTTGGACTTTTGTACAACCGGCTCGGGCATGTCAATCACGTGTTCCCTAGACGAGTTCACGACATTTTGAGTCTCCACCTCAGCTTCATCATTAATATCAATCCGCACATCATTGTTCACATTTTGATTAACCATATCATCAACAATCAAAGGTACATCATCATCCCGCAACTCAACATCTTTATCCATAACTTGGTTTTGCATCGAGGCATTCACATCACCGCCTCTTCCACTTCTTGTTGTAACTGCCATCACATGATTATTATTCCCACCCTTTGGGTTTACCACCGTATCACTTGGTAGAGCACCCTTAGGACGAGTATTCAATGCTTGAGAGATTTGGCCTAATTGCACCTCCAAGTTTCGGATAGATGTGTTATGTGAAGCTAATTGGGCCTCAGAATCTTGGTTCTTTTTCATCATTTACTCGAACATGCTTTCAATTCTCCCCATATCACTTCCGGACGAACTCGGACCTTGAGAAGGAAAGGGGGTAGATTGTTCGGTTGTTGATACATGGTGTGAGCACGTGATTTTTGCTCTCACGACAATTACTCCAAAAGAAATCAAAAAATAAAATAAATTGTCTTTGTGTATTTTTAGAATTTGCGTGGCATTTCGGATAGTTATTTGTAGTTTTGTCTATGATTGTTTATTTTTAATTAAAAATACAAAAAAAATATGTTGCATGAATTTAGGATTTTATTCTGCTATTAGGAATTAATTAAATCATATTTGTTTTTTTTAAAAAAGAATGAAAATCACAAAAATATTATTTTTGGTAATTTTGTCATTTTTATTGTTTAATGGTGTGATTTTGTTTAATTAATATTTGATATTGTGTGTTAATTATTGTTAAGAATCAATTAATGTTTGTGTAATATAATTGTTGTTTTATAATTTATTTTTAGGATTTTGGTAAATTCGGAATTAAACTAGGAATTAAAAAGGAAAAGAACAAAAAATAGAAAAGAAAATTGGACTGGGCTATTTCATTTTGGGCCAAAATCAGGCCCAAACGAGACCCGGTCCAAACCTTCAGCTCTCAAAGACGCATCAAACGACGTCTTTTCAAAACCAGCGAATCTCGATCGTTCATCCATCCTCATCCAACGGTCCAAGACCTCACCCCATAACCCGACCCGTTTTTCCCTGGATCGACCCAGTCCCCCACTGAGACCAAAACGACCCTATTTTATATAAGTGAAGTGATCCAAGCCATTGATCTCATCAGATCTAACGGCTTGGATTCACTCACCCATCACATATATATATTTTCAAACACACCCCACACCCCCCTAAGCTACCCCCCTCTCTTCGTCTCTCTCAACGAACCAGACGACCCCAAGAACCCTAGCCAGCCGCCACCCCTCCCCTTCGCCTAAAACCCGGTGGTGGCAACGCTGGTGACCACCAAAATGACACCCCTGAGCCATCTCCCCATCCACAACACGAATCCAAGAACCATTTGCCTCGAATCGCCCCACATCTTCTCGAATCTTCAATCGAAGTTTCGAGCTGACCATGAAACCACCCCAATCCACCCCTAATTAACACCACACCACCACCAGGCTTCCCTCATCCCTAAACCATCAACAGATTCCCTCGAATCTCGTTGGATCTTCTCGAATCTTCGATCAAAGATCTCATCTCCAAGCCCTAGCCTGTCTCCTTGACCCCAGACTAACACCCAATAATCCCCTTTACCTCCTCTTCCTTAATCCCTAACCAAATTGGCTCGAACATGAGTAAAACTCGTCGAATGACGGATCTAGGGTTCAATGGTTCAAGACGTGTCAAAGCTTCAGGGTCGATTGGGTTCTAATCAGTATTGTAGGCCTATTTCTCACGAAATAGACGTATAATACTAACTAGGACTCAAGTTCGAAAGGGCATACTGGTGAAATCCGAGAAAAGAACAGTAAATTCTTCTTAATTTCTTTTGTTTCCTTCTATAGTTTTGTTTGTCTGTTTTAAATTGTATCTTTGTTTTGATTTATTTCTTGTCATTTGTTTAGTACTTCTCTCCTTCTCATCAGACTGTTTATTGGGTCCAAGTTATGTAATTGTTGGTTATATGTTGTAAACTGTTTAGTCAATTTATTGATTAGTTCGTTATGTGTGAGTTAGTTTAACCTGATAGTAATTTTAATCCTGGTCTTGATTTCATAGTCCATTTCAGTAGGGTTTTTTTGTTGTTTTGTTTAAATAATGTATGTTAGACTTTCTGGCATTGGTTCAGGTTTGTCCCATATATGTGATGTGTGGCTCTTTGTTCTTTGATATTCATCAATTTTCGTATAAGTTCAGTATATCGCAGGATTTCCTTCACTCTATTTAGCTTAATTTGGAATTATGAATTTAATTAATCATTCCCATAATGTGCCACTGGTGATTGGAAGTTTGACCTAGATAGTTCAATAGGGTTGTGTTCTGATTCATGGTAATGTTGTTATTGGGTCTTCTGTTAAGTATCAATGAATTTTGATTCAGCTTTAGCTTCAGCTTCAATGTTCTGTTAAGCTCCTTTGTTTGTTGATGTGATTTTGGTTTGAAGTTTAGTCCAGAATTTAGGAAGTTGAATTGGTTATAGCTACAGTTTTAATGTAGATTTCAGAGCTTAGCTTGGGATTTGATAACCTAAAAATGGTTTAGAGTAAGTGGACTGCCAGTTGAGTATGTAGTGAACCATTAAATTAATGAATAATTTAATCAAAAGAGGGAATCTTAGTGCAAATACATCCTGGCTGACATCTTTAAAGAAGGAAAGTCAGATGTAAGATGACTTTAAATAATAAAAACTGAGAATGCACAAGGAAATAGGTAGTGAAACCTGTTGTACAGTAGGATATGCATTACTTTTTTGAACTTCAGGAGATTTTTAAATAAGAAAACCCATGCCTAGACAACAAAAGGTGGAAAGGACATATTAGAAAATATACTTTAAGTCTGGGCAGCCTGTTTATTTTGAGGGGGAGGGCTCCTTTTTCAAAGGAGGTCTATAAAATCAAACGAGAGGAAGAAGGAGAAAGGGGGAGCCAATAAAAAAGATTCCTATTTTTGAAAAGTCTCTCTCTGATTTTCAATGTGGAGACTGCATTTGACATTCAAATATACAAAAAATACAAAAAAAACACACTAGAAAATAGAAAACCAAACATTTCTCACTCCTTCATTGCTCATTCTAATCATTTTTTCAAATTCTTTTGGATTGCTTCATTCCTGTTCTAAGCTCTAATTCTAACGATATTTAGAGGTGTTTAATGGTTTGTTAGAGTGATTTTTTGAGTCTACTTAGTTTGGATTTGGTTAAGTTCTGTTCCAGTGAAGTCCCGAGGCGTCTAAGTTCAATTTCGAGGGCTTTGAGTGCATTTTGAATGTGTGTTGGATTGATCTGTGGGAATCTGCTTGATTAGTGAACATTTCTGGGTTTTGAAAATCACTTCCTGGATTGCTCTTTGATTTTGTACTACTGGATTTTGGTTGCTGTTGGCTGCTCATCTTACTGCATCTGCTGACCCCTTTTTCCTTCCCTCTATTTCATTTCCAGGTACACACTCGAATTAAGCTTTGATGTAGCTTTGACTTGAAAGATGAAAAAATGGAAATATTCATGCTTTGGCCTCCACATCTGTGCTCATGTAGTTTACCCTGGACCTGTGTTTCAAAAAATAGATATTAGCTGATGTGTAATTACTTAATATAGTTTAGTTTCGATTGGTATTGGTTGGGAGGGTATACTGTATAGATATTAAACTGTTAATGGACTATCTAGTTGCTGGAATTTTGAATAACCTTAATAACGTCATTTTGTTGATTAGTTTAACTGAAAGTTTTAGCAACAGAATTAACTGGTTCTAGATTTGCATTTTGCAATTGATCATTAAACAGTCGAGTAATGGACTAATTTCAATTCATTTGTAGTTAGTCTTGGACTGTCTTGGGCTGGCGTAATTGGAAATTTGTGTCAATACAGTTGCTTAGTATAGTTTTAGTATGATTCAAGTTCATTTAGCATTAGATACCTTATTCATAGACAATGAGTCATAATTTAATTCGTGCTTAAGGGAATCCATCAATGACTCACGTAGTTTGTTAGTTTAATAGCATGAAGTTGAGTTTTAACTTGGATTGCTGGGTTTATACAACTATATACGTTTTGGATTCTAAAGCACTAGATACATCTCCTATCTAAAATAATACACGCTGCATTTGCATGTTGAAAGGCCATCTCATCCCCACCCCTTTATAAATGAAATTAATGTTCACCTTTACCATATATGTGCAATATTAAATGAATTGAACGGTCTGAGTGTCCATTGATTGAGGACTAGCGTGCAATTTGAATCAAAAAGGGATTATTTGGGCGTAAAACACTGGCAGGCCTCGAAATTGAAACCGTTGTCATGTTTCTGGGCTCACTATGGGCTCAAACCGTCCAGCCCCCTTATGAACACAATATGGGCTGTCTTGAACGAGTTGCTAAAAGGATATATTTTTATTTATTTATTTATTGGGCCTGGCTGATCTGAAATGGATTTATAAGGATTTGGTTCTTTCAAATAGGCTAAATAATTAGGGTTTCTTCTTTTATTGTTAGAGACAAATTAAAATAGAAAATTGTAGTTTGCTTTAGGTTGACTTTCAAATAAAAAAATGATGATGAGACGAGCCTCGCCAAATAAAAATGCAAATTGCGGGGCCCTCAATAATTGGTCATAATAAAATACTTAGAATTCGGAATGGCCGTTTAGCGAATTTCACGCCCTTCCCCAAAATCATAATACGTTAGCCTCTTTAGGCGCGTTCTTAATAATATTACATCCTTAAACTCGGGTGCACATTTATGTGACCCAAATCCAAATCTCAACGGAGTCAGAATGTATTAACAATCACGAGTGCATTGATTGCGACGTGGTTCAAGATGCATTTTTACGACGTTGCAATTCTAAAAAAATAAATAAAATAAAAGCGGTTTAAACTTAATAAAAGCACACAAGTTATAACATGTATTAAAATCATATATTTAGTCATTATAACAATTTAAGCGACCATGCTAGAACCACGGGATCCGTGGGTGCCTAACACCTTCCCTCGGGTCAACAGAATTCCTTACTTAGAATTTCTGGTTCGCAGACTTCATTTGGAAAGTCGAAAATTTTCTCGATTTGGGATTCAAGATAAACCGGTGACTTGGGACACCAAAAGCCAAACCTTTTCCAAGTGGTGACTCTGAAATAAATAAATAATCCCATTTTCGAATAATGTCACTTAAAATAGAAAAACTCCCTCACGCATTTATCCTTCGGGGTAGGTGCCAAAAAGGAGGTGTGACACATGTGGGGCCTTTGAAAGCCTTGCCCCCGGCTGCCTTGGTTCCCGCTATTATTCCACCCTCCTTGATTGTTGTTGTTGCCCCAGTTATTGTTACTTCCATTCCAATTTACTTGATTACTATGATTACTCCAATTGTTGTTTTGGTTGTTGTTATTCCAATTACCGCCACCTTGTTGTTGATTACCCCAATTTCCTTGAGGACGCCATTGTTGATTCAAAGAGGTACCTCTGTTCCCTTGGTAGTTGCTGACATATTGGACCTCTTCACTTTAATCATCATAACACTCATTTGAATAACCACCACCATCATTGTTGTTGTCATATTGTTCACAATTACCTTGAGGTTGTTGTCCTCTTTGCCTCCTTTTCAACATATAAACACCTTCCATTGCATTGACTTGGCGCGCGTTTTGGACTTGTTGCAATTGCTCCTTTGCCAATTGATTCATAGTTGTTGTAAGCTCGGCGATGGCTTGGCCATGATCGTGCAATTCCTTGTGCAAATGGATGACCGTGGGGTCACCTTGGGGCACATTTGCTCGGCTTTGCCATGCCGAAGAGGTGTCGGCCATTTCATCAAGTACATCACATGCCTCTTGGTAAGAAAGTTTCATAAAGTTCCCTTCAGCCAATTGGTTCACAATGCATTGATTCGCGGTGTTGATGCCCCGATAAAAGGTTTGTTGAATCATAGCCTCGGTCATGTCGTTATTAGGACACTCTTTCATCATTGTTCTATATCTTTCCCATATCTCGTGCAAAGGTTCCATTGGCTCTTGCTTGAAAGCTAGAATTTCATCCCGAAGAGCTGTCATATGACTTGGAGAAAAGAACTTGGAAATAAATTTGTCCGCCAATTCATCCTATGTTGTAATAGAATGATTGGGGAGCCTTTATAACCAATCCAATGCTTTACCCCTAAGAGAGAACGGGAAAAGCCTCAACCTCAATGCATCCCCGGACACGTTTGTCTGCTTGTTACCCCAGCATGTATCCACGAACCCCTTCAAGTGCTTGTAGGCATTTGATTGGAGGCACCCGTGAAATACCCTCTTTGCTCGAGCAAGGTCAACATAACATTTGTGATTTGAAAGTTCCCCGCCCGGATTCGGGGAGGAACAATAGCACTGGCGTATCCTTGATTTGGTAGAACTCTGGGAGCCACTCTCGGTGGTGGCTGAGGAGGATCTGGAATATTGTTGTTCTCATTTGCATTTACATTGGCATTTCGGCCTCTCCGTGAAACTTGAGGTAAGACCTCATCTTGTTCTAGATCCTCTACCTCCTCCCCCACCATCACATTGTCGAGAGGGTCATTTGCATTAAGAGCCATGGTACCTGATTGATCGACACAAACAAAATTAGTAAACAAGAAGGAAAGAGAAGCAAAACACAAAACAAACTAAACAGATAGTCAACATCGTAAGCTCCCTGGCAACGGCGCCAAAAAGTGATCGCTGCCGACTCGACACTACGCTGTGTTAGGAAGAGCGGGTCGCAATAGCTTTTACCCGAATAGAGGTCCGGGATCGAATTTCCACAGGGAGCTAGTCGTGGAGTTGTATTTTTTGCTTAGCCTAGAGTTGCGGTTATGCTTCTAATGTCACTTCAAACATTTCTGGGTTTTTGATTTATAACTATTTTTATAAGACTATTGATTAACACTAAATTATACTACAAGAATATTGCTAAGTTGTATCTAATAGGAAGAAGGGCACTAAGGTCGTGACACTACCTAGGTGACTAATTGACGGGTAGATGTTACTTAGGTTCGATTGACATATTTGGGGCTTATGTTATAACCATTGCACAATCTTACCCACTCTCACACCTCTCGGTAGAGAGAGTGATTTTTTGCCCAATTGACTCTCTCGAGAAAAATGGGTAGGCAAATTAGACCAAACAACTGGGGTTCAAGTAGAGTGATTACTCTCTCGAGATTTAACCCGCTAATTAGGACTATCATTTCTCATGAGTCCATCCCAATTTCTTGTTGGGTCAATTTTGGGGTCATAGACTCTCTTTTTCAAGAAGAGTTAAACCCACAAAGCTTGAATCAGTGTTTGCAACCACCAATTCTAAATTAAATCATAAATTCAACCCAAATAACAAACACCCATAGTCAATCTAACCTTAGATGGCAACACCCATCAATTACCCACACTAGGGTTGAGCCACAACCCTAGCTAATGGGTTTAGCCACTCATGCTAGATACAAAAATTGAAGAAATAGATGAAGAACTAAACATATTAATTAATTACTCAGAGGAAACTACAGTAATCTATATTTAATGGAAAGCAAAATATGCCAAAAATGGCTACAATACCAAGCGCAGCTTTTGTCTCTCGTTCCCAGATAAATCGATCCCTAAAAAAATAGTAAAATGTTCTATTTATACTAGGCTGGAAAAACTGAACAAAAATACCCATGCGGGGTCAGTGCGGGCCGCACAAAACGGACCGCGGCCGCACTGGCTCTTGAACTTCAACTGTTTGATGACTTGAGCTGGGGGACGCAGACCGCGTGGCAGTGTACCGTGGCCGCGATGTCAACTGGCGCGGTCCGCGCAGTCGTGACCGCGGACCGCGTGATCAAAAATTCCCTTCCCTGAACTATGAATGCGGACCGCACAGCGCAAGAGTGCGGCCGCGAAGTTCCACCGCGGACCGCGAAGATCCTACCGTGGTCGCGTGCCTTTTAGCCTGAATATGTCAAGTCTCTGAACCTCCTAGTACGACCGAATATTGTGCGGTCCATACTAGGCCCCTTTTTTCTTCAATTCTCTTGGTCTTTGGTACTTGAGCAGGTTTCACTCCTTTTTAGCCGATCTTTGACATTTCATCACTTTGTCGATCAAACCTGTAATCAAGCATAACTTGTGAGCATTTAGGAACTAATTTGTAGCAATTTATATTAAAAGCATAGGCAAGCAGGGGCAATAACACGTTAAAATCCTAACTTATCATCGTGTTCCTCTTTCGGCAGCGGAAAGGGGAAAGGGCGTGGTGGTTGACGAGTATGAATCCGAGTCAGACCTGGATCCCGACGATGTCAGGATGTTTGAGGAGGGCCTTACTCACTCGGTGGTTAATGCGGGGGGTTCGGCCAGTATTCTTCGGATCTCTTCTGGTGTTGACCTCTTGGCGGAAGGGGAGATTTGGTTCCGTAGTTCAGCCTGTTGTGCTCAGAAGTTGAGAATGAGTCCCTTCGGGATGTCCCTGATGCTGAGTTGAGGGACGAGGTGGCCATCATGGGATTGAGGGTGCGTTGCATTTTGTTTTTGCTTTAAGCTTTCCCCCTATTCAAAAGCATTAGTTTAACCCCGTCTTTGTGATTTTCAGACATACATGGTAGAAGTAGAAAGCATTCGTAGGGCTAACGTCCGAGAAAGGATTTTCCTAAAGATGCTGGAGAAGTACCGTCGCTACCGTGATAGATGTCGCGATATGCATGAGCGGTTGAAGACGGATCCCCGCAATCGGGCTCTTGGTGAGGAGTTGGAAAAAGGGATCAGGAGTTGATGCACACGATTCGTAGTAAGAGTAAACTCGAGGAGCAACTTCGCATCAAGGATGATGAGCTCGAGTTGGGAAAGGGGATCACGACAGAGTGTGAGCATTTGCAGGGCAGGTTGAGGTCAATGCAGTCAGAGATGGACCAGAACTTGGTTAAGGTGGAGGCGATGAGCACATAGCGGATGAGAAAGTTGACCGCGATGGAGAGCAAAGTCGCCGGCTTGGAAAGCATCGAGAGAGCTTGGTATGAGGCTTTGGCGAAGGCCGCGGCCTTGGAGGAAACCATCCGCGTACTCCAATCTGAACAGGAGTCGGAGAGAGCGACGACTACCCTTAGGGAGGCGAGGCTCGAGAATCGCATTGGAACGATTGATCAGGATGCGTCGATTTTGGGAGATCGGGTTATGGCCTTGGAGGCGGAAAATGCACGACTACAGGCCCAGGTTGAGTCATCCTCTGATGTCGTTCCTCGCCAAATGCACAAGGTCCAGGTTTATGCTGAAGCCCAGCGGGACATATATAATAGTTTGTGGGAAGCGAGCACCGTGGCCAAGGCCGCTTACGAAGAAGCGCGAGAGAAGGCTCGTGAGGCTCGCATCAACTGTGGATATGACGCGGCGACCCGAAGCCAATGGGGGCACGGATGATGATAATGGTGAACCTCATAGAGATGGCGATGATAGTGGTGATGACGACAATGGTGATGACGCCGAATGAAGAATGTTGTCCTTTGTTTTTGTTTTTATTTTATTTGTTGATTGTCGTCTGTTCGTTCCTTCTTCTTTTTTTTATATTGGTTGGCCTCGGCCGTATGTAAATGGTGATAGCTCGCATTGTGACATTGCAAAAATAAAAGTTTTCTTCTTCGCTGCCTTGTAATTCACTTTTTATTCGAGTTGTTCATGGTTTTGGTGCAAGATAGAGGCTCACCTCACGAGTCCCGATTTTTCTTTTCTTCCAGTGGTTTTCGACCCTTAACGATGCCGTTTCAAATTTATCAAAATGTCGGCCTGTGGCCATTTGATTGAGGCTAAGACCTCTCTTTTTTGACGAAGGCACTTGGCCTAAAAGGGTGTTATCTCGAACTTATCGAAATAACAACCCATCGTTGTTCGAGCGAGGTCGAACCTTTCTTTTATTTGATGGCGAAGGCCCTTCGCCTTAAAGGGTATTATTTCGAACTTATCGAAATAACAACCCGTCGTTGTTCGAGCAAGGTCAAACCTCTCTTTTATTTGATGGAAAAGGCCTACGAGCTTAAAGGGTGTTATTTCAAACTTATCGAAATAACAACCCGTCGTTGTTCGAGCGAGGTCGAACCTCTCTTTTATTTGATGGCGAAGGCCCTCTACCTTAAAGAGTGTTATTTCAAACTTATCGACATAACAGCCCGTCGTTGTCCGAGCGAGGTCGAACCTCTCTTTTATTTGATGGCGAAGGCCCTTGGCCTTAAAGGGTGTTATTTCAAACTTATCGAAATAACAGCCCGTTGATGTTCGAGCAAGGTCGAACCTCTTCTTTCGTTTCATGGCGAAGGCCCTTGGCCTTGAAGGGTGTTATTTTGAACTTATCAAAATAACAATTTGTCGTTGTTCGAGCGAGGTCGAACCTTCTCTTTTATTTGATGGCTAAGGCCCTTGCCTTAAAGGGTGTTATTTCGAACTTATCGAATCGTTGTTCAAGCGAGGTCGAACCTTTCTTTTATTTGATGGCGAAGGACCTTGGCCTTAAAGGGTATTATTTCGAACTTATCGAAATACAACCCGTCAAAGTTCGAGCGAGGTCGAAACTTTCCTTTTTCTTTGATGGCGAAGGACCTTGGCCTAATAGGGTGTTATTTCAAACTTATCGAAATAATAGCCCGTCGACGTTCCAGCGAGGTCGAACCATTCCTTTTTCTTTGATGGCGAAGGCCCTTAGACTTAAAGGGTGTTATTTCAAACGTATCTAAATAATAGCCCATCGACGTTCGAGCGAGGTCGAACCTTTCCTTTTTGTTTGATAGCGAAGGCCCTTGGCCTTAAAGGGTGTTATTTCGAACTTATCAAAATAACAGCCCGTCGATGTTCGAGGTCGAACCTCTCTTTTATTTGATGGCGAAGGCCCTTGGCCTTAAAGGGTGTTATTTCGAACTTATCAAAATAACAACTCGTTGTTGTTCGAGCGAGGTCGAACCCCTTCTTTTGTTTGATGGCGAAGGCCCTTGTCCTTGAAGGGAGTTATTTCGAACTAATCGAAATAATAGCCCATCGTTGTTCGAGCGAGGTCGAACCTCTTCTTTTTTATGGAGGGTCGGGTATCTTCCGTGGAAGTCCCAGTTTGTTTAGTATTGTTTGCATCAGATGGTTCAACATTGGTGGACACCAGGCGTCGACGTCTCGCATAGGCTCGCGCTGTGCGCGCATTATACTTTTCCTGTCTGACTCCGGCCATTCATCTCGGAGATGCTGCCAGCAGGGAGGGTTTCAGCTGCATCGAAGTGATTTTTGTTCTTCAATCTAGGTGTCCTTGCGTACGTTCGCCCACGCGGATCTTACGTGCTTACTTTGACGAAGTGTGGGAGGTGGGGGTGATATGCTCTTCGCTCCCATCCGATGGTCCGGTTGGGGGGGGAGTTGGATTGTAGCATCGTTTGCCTTGTTCAGGATACTCGCAGCTGATGGGGCGAGGAATTCCAGGTTTCGCGAATTCATTTGTTTTGCCTTCCCTCAATGCGCTATTCCCATGTCTCGCGTGAGTTAGATTCCTCTTTCGTGTTTCTCTTTGCGAATGATTGTGTTCCTCGGCTTTGATCTGGGAAAAACTAGGAGTTTTCACTAGGAAATCCCCATAGACGGCGCCAATTTGTTTGACTCAAAAGATGTTAAGACAATTTTTTGAGCAAATCAATCAAAGATGAAGAGGTAAATCCTAGTCAAACTTAGTTAATTCCAGATTGAAAGATTTAGTAATGATGATTGCATAACTAACAAAGGAAATATCGATAATCTTATTAAAATTTAATATCACTCGATGAGAAGAGAGAATTACAATTGTTTCTCCTCTTAGGATATAGGATTGGAGCTTTTCTTTTCTTTTCCCTTCTGAGGGAATCCCCCTCCTCGAAAGCCTTCCTGCGCTATATATATATAGTCGAAATCCCTTTACTCTCAATGTGACTTGACGCGTTTTGGTCAATAGTGCATTCTGGTCGTAGCTTTAGGCGTTGCTCTTTTCGGTTTGTCGGGTGTCTCGGAGGAGAAATAGAGAGGACTCTATTGACTTTCACTACCCGATTGCTGAAAAAAGGAGGTCGTGAGCAACCTGGTCGTGGTGGTCACATTTTGACCAATACAGCTATAAGCTTCCCCCTTGTCTTTAGCTAATGGCGAAGTAAAATCTCTAAAATCAAAGTAGTCCATAAAAGCATGTGTTCTGAGAGAAGTTTATGTGCAAACATGTCATTAATTCATCTATTCCTTTGATATATAAGCTCTTAGTGTGGAGTTGTGGGTAAGTTTTTAACCCAAAATCCTACTACGAGGGAGTAACATATTTAGAAGCTTCTTTCAATAGACAATTTACAAAGTTTAGACTTTTATTTCTATTTATGTCCAAGTTGTTGCCACCACAATCGTTTATTCATCATTCGTTGGTTATCTTAACATTTTCTGCAATATTAAACTAAATAAGGTTATATTAAAAGAGGTGCACATTCCGCACCTTAATTGTTGAAAAAAGATTATTGACGCAATGAAGGTGCTTCTTCACCAAGTAAATTTTTAATTAAAAAAATATTTTTGATAACCTTCAAAGACTAAAATTAGCGTCGTAACTTTGGGATGTTACCCTTTGGATTGAACTTTAAAGAAATCATTGGATCAACATGTAACCTGATAAAGTCAATATTAGATAAGAGTGGTTTGATGGAGTTAGCTCATAATGTCCAGAGATTTACCTGGAATGATAAAGGGGGAGGTCAAAGGATATACTCAAAAATAGATTGGATGTTTATCAAGAATGAATGGCTGCATAGCATGCCTACATATAAAGCAGTATATTTTGCAGAGGGAATTAGTGATCACTGCCCTATAAAGATCACAATGGAAGACAACAATGTTAAGCAGAGAAGAACCTTCAAGTACTGTAATGTATGGTCCAAGCACACTTAGTTTTAAGGTGATTGAAACAGGCTGGGAAATGCAGGTGGAAGGATGTAAAATATTTCAGTTTGTAAGGAAGATGAAGCTTTCTGAAAAGAATGCTTAGGAAGCTAAATACACAACACTGCAAGAATATAGTCACTGAAGCACAAGAAGATAGGGCAGCACTGAAGGATATACATGAGCAACTCAATAAGGATCATGGGAACATGATAGTGCAACAGATAGAAAAGGAGAAACACCATAAACTAAGGCAATCATCTTACTTAGCAGTGGTGTTTTTGCAGCAAAGAAGCAAGGCTAATTGGATTAAACTAGGGGATGACAATACCTGTTATTTTTACTCTGTGATAAAGCACAGGAAACTGAAGCAAGCCATAGTTCAACTCAAGGATAATCAAGGCAACTGGCAAACAGAACAAGCTGATATAGCTAGATTGTTTGTTCACTATAATCAGGATATTCTAGGAAAACAACATGAGGAAAAAATCAGAGCCTTCAGAGGTTTTCTAAGGAATGGTCCAATACTAACAGAGGAGCATCGGTTGAACATACTCAGGCCTTTCATTGAAGAGGATGTTAAGAAGGCTGTCTTTAGTATTGACATCAATAAGAGTCCCAGGCCGGATGGTTATTGTTGAAATTACTGCCTCAACAGCTGGAAATTTTGCATAGCTGCTGAATTTCAAAATCTGCTCAAAGCAAGGAAGTTGTTGAGATAAATAAGCTTGTAACTGTTGCTATTTGTTAGGATATAGCTGTTAGGGATAATCTGCAGCTGATTTTTCTGCTTTTCTTTAAAACTTTTCAGTTATAAATTCTTGTATAAATATGGCTTTGATTATTGAATAAAATATCATGAGCAGAATATTCATATCTCCTTTATTCCTTTGCTTATATATTGCTTTATATTCTAATAGTTATGGAAGTGATTTTTTCAGAGCAGCATGGAGTATGGTAGGAAAGGATGTAGCAGAGGCAGTGCTGGCGTTTTTCCAAACTGGCCAACTTCTGAAACAAATAAATGCCACCAATATTGCACTCATTCCATATCAACTCCTAAAACTTATAGTCAATACAGACCAATTTCATGTCATAATGTGATCTATAAGGTGATATAAAAACTTATATGCTTGAAGCTTTAAGAAGGGATTCGCCATCTGTTGTCTGAAAATCAGACAGCCGAAAAAATCGATGGTGCATAATGTCTTTGTTTGCCACGACCTTCCAAGACATTATAACAGAAAAACAATCTCTAAATGCCTTATGAAGATTGACTTAAGGAAAGCATATGACTTGGTGAGCTGGAAATTTATAAAAGAGGCATTAAATGGCTCTGAGTTTCTATAGAAATTTGTCGAGCTTGTGATGGAGTGTGTAACCTCAACAAAGTATTCTATCATTGTTAATGGAGAAGGGAATGGCTATTTTGAGGGGAGAAGAGGACTAAGGCAGGGGGGTCCCATGTCTCCCCTCCTATTTATACTAGTTATAGAATATTTGTCAAGAACACTTAAGTATGAGTGAACTTCCAGATTTTAAGTTTCACCCAATATGTAAACAACTCAAGCTCACTCACTTGGTGTTTGCTGATAATTTAATGCTCTTATGCAAAGGCTAAGAGAAATCTGTCAAAAGATTAATGGAGGCACTAGATCACTTCACCAAGGTTACAGGCTTGATAGCAAACGTGGAAAAATCAAGCATATTTGTTGTAGGGGTAGATGAATCAACTAAGAAGAGGCTACTGGGAATAACTGGATGCACAATTGGGACCTTCCCTATCAAGTATCTAGGACTACCATTTTTTTCAAAGAAGTGGAACAAACTTAATTGTCATCAATTGACTGATAAGATCACTCAGAGAATAAAGTGAACTAATTAATGCAGTACTCTTCTCCAAACATAATTTTTGGAGGGGCGTATTTATACTTCCTCAGAGTGTGCTTAAAGAAGTTGATAAGCTATGTGGGGAGTACTTATGGGGAGGTACAGAAGAGAAGAAGAAGAAGACACCACTAATATTTTGGGATAAGATGTATGTGCCTTAAAAGTTTGGGGGACTTAATATTAAGAGTTGTCGACAATGAAATATTGCAGTTGTTGGCAAGCTTATATGGAAGTTATCAAAGAAACAGGACTCCTTATGGGTGAAGTGGGTCCATGGTGTATATATGAGGCATGACAATAATATCTGGACACATAGGCCCCCTCTGTATTGCAGCTGGTATTGGAAGAAGTTAAATTGATGACATTATCACCTGGTACTTAAATGGCAAATACATGTTGAATTCTACTGGAAGATATTCTATTACAGGAAGCTACATTGCTCTCAAAGGTAATCTTATAAAATGGGCTACTACTGACCTGGTGTGGACTGCTATTGCTCAACCAAAACATCGGTTTATTATATAGTTAGATGTACAGAACAAACTCTTGACGAAAGATAGACTTCGACAACTAAGTATTCAAGTGGATAACAGTGAATGTTGCCTATCTAGTACACACAACAGAAACTCCTCTACATCTATTTGCAGAATGTGCACGGACCAGTGCTCTTCGTAAGGAAATGGAAAGCTGACTAAGCATTCAACTCCAGGCAGGAGAGGTGAAGAAGGTAATAGAAAGAATCAGAAGCTAGCATTGGAAGCAAGCAACTAAGGAAACAACAACGGCTATATGAAGTGCTATCATCTATCATACGTGGAGGGCAAGGAAGTGGGCCATTTTCAAGAAATAAAGTGTAAATATTGAGTTAGTTGTAGTACAGATTCAGAAGGAAATTGTACATAAATTAGACCTTCTAATCTAAACTAGGAGAAACTATAGGAACAATAAACTGATACAAAAAATCATGTGTAACTAGAAAGTCATCTCTGAGGCCTAATTCTTCACATTAGTCTTCCTAGAAGGTGGATGTGTGGTTAGGTGCTCTTTACGTGTATTGTGAACTCATATTTGTTGGTATGGTAATATTGACAGTTGTTACCAAAAAAATAAAAACATGTAAGCGGATGATAGGACTATTAGTTGATCTTTGTGCGACAAAGGTTGTCCAAAAGACAACTTTGGTCTATTTGTAAAGGAGAACTTGTAACATAGTTTATTCATGGTATTGATGATAGTATCATTGGTCGATCTTTGTCCAACAAATAGGACGATTCAGATCAGCGCGTAAAAATAGTTATTTTCTTGGAAAAAGACAAGTATTGAAAGTTGTTTAGAGGTCAATTTTTGGATTTGAAAAAAAAAATGCCAAAAAGTGCATAACCCAATGGACTGGAGAAGGCATAATCAAACAAAAAAACACTAATTTATTCAGTATGATGAAGAGTTTGCCGTCCCCTGAAATTTCTAACACAAAACCTGTCACAATCCCACAAACTTACAACAACAACCACAACAAATCCAGTTTGATCCCAAGATGTAGGGTCTGGGGAGGGTAATCTGTACGCAGACCTTACCCCTCCTAATGCAGGTAGAGAGGCTGATTCAATCCCACAAACTTAGATAAATAATAATCGGAAAAGTGTCAAATATACCTTTGTACTATCAGAAAAGGTTTAAATGTACCCCTCTTTATACTTTGAGTAGGTTTAAATGTACCCCTCTTAATACTTTGAGTTCAAATATACCCCTATCGTTATCAGTGGCGGAGCCAAAATTTTCATGAAGGGGTGTCAAAATATAAATAATTAGATACATCGAAAAATTAAGGGGAGTCAACGTATAGTAAATATACATAAAATAAAAAAATTATCTAGTAATATAATGCAATTTTTTCCGGCGAAGGGGTGTTGCTTGATACCTCTTGGTTCAATGTGGCTTCGCCACTGGTCGTTATACTTTGAGTCCAAATATATTCATATCGTTATATTATTGGTTCAAATATACCCGTTTTTTGTTAAGTTTGTCCAAAATGGACATTCAATCATACGTGACACTGACATTTGAACCCAAAGTATAACAAAGGGTATATTTAAACATTTTCTATATTTGGCTCTTTGCCGAATAATAATTTAGTGTCTCCAATTGTGTTGTTCATTGAACTCTTTAACAATCGTGACACGCCAGAAAATAAGTCAAATAACAGCACGAATCAGAGACAAGATTGCCAGCTTTAAAAATAATAATATCTGAATACAACAGCATAATAACTTCCAAAATAACAGCAACTTGATCCCTTAAATATGCCCAGTTCTGTCTCTTTTCGCTAGAAAAAACCTTTTGCTCTCATTTCTTTTAGCACCTGAGTGTCTAATAATAATAACACACACATAGTAACATCATAAACTCTTCTCTATTTGCATAGCCAATGATCAAACACCAAAATAGTCTCTCCTATCATCGTTTTTTGATACAATGACCATTGACGAGCCTGAGCCTAATTCCAATTCCGACCCCATCTCAGAGTGGCTAGATACTTTATCTGATGTTCCATCCTTCCTTGACGAACCTTATAATTACCCCGAGGATTTCAATTTCTATGGAGACTCATGGTGGATTCCTCCAAATCAAGATAAGCATATCGTTAATCACGATATCATCGACAACAATATTTGTACCTCATTCAACTATAGCTCCCCGGTCAACGCAGCAACTAGCACAATTCCTCCCGAGCCTATCATTTTGGATCTGTCCAAGAAGAGGAAAACATCAGGCTCTGAATCTGATCATAATCCAAAGGTGTCAAGGAAGAATCGGAACCGTCACACTAATGAGGCCGACGAAATGAAGAAATCAACAGGACACAAGAGAGTAACAAACAAATCCACAACAAATAACTGTAGCAATAAAGAAGGAAGATGGGCAGAGCATTTGCTCAACCCTTGTGCTGCAGCTATTACTGTTGGTAACATGAACCGCGTGCAACATCTGTTGTACGTTCTCCACGAGCTCGCGTCGTTCACATGCGACGCAAACCATAGGCTCGCGGCTCATGGACTCCGCGCGCTGACACATCATCTCTCTTCCCCTGGCTCATCCTCTTCATCCGTTGGTGTTACAAATTTCGCTTCTGCAAATCACAAATTCTTCAGGGACTCGTTGATCAATTTCAATGATATTAATCCCTGGTTTCGAATCCCGAATAACATCGCAAACTCAGCCGTTCTACAAATTCTTGGAGAACACGATAAGCTAAAGAACCTTCACATCCTTGATATTGGAGTCTCTCACGGCGTTCAGTGGCCAACTCTTCTTGAAGAGTTGACTCGACGATCAGGTGGGCCACCACCGTTAGTTAGACTAACGGTTATTACGCCCACCGTAGAGAACGCAGAATTAGGAGGCACCCCATTTGTGATCGGCCCGCCTGGTTACAATTTTTCATCGCAACTGCTAGCTTTTGCTAAGGCTATCAACATCAATCTACAGATCAACAGACTGGACAATTTCCCTCTACAGAATCTTAATTCCCAAGTCATCAATTCTTCAGAGGACGAAATATTAGTCACTTGTGCTCAGTTTAGACTCCACAATTTGCATCACAATAACCCGGATGACCGAACGGAGTTCTTGAGAATACTGAAGAGTTTGGACCCGAAAGGAGTAGTTGTGAGCGAGAACAATATAGATTGTAGCTGCAACAGTTGTGGGGACTTCACGACAACGTTCTCGAGGCGAGTGGAGTACTTATGGAGGTTTTTGGACTCGACAAGTGTAGCGTACAAAGGACGTGAGAGCGAAGAAAGGAGGATGATGGAAGGGGAAGCTGCAAACGCATTGACAAATATGGGAGAAATGAATGAAAGGAAGGAGAAATGGTGTGAAAGAATGAGGAGTGTTGGCTTTGTAAAGGAAGTGTTTGGAGAGGATGCCATTGATGGAGCTCGGGCGTTGTTGAGGAAGTATGATAGCAATTGGGAGATTAGAGTTGAAGAGAGAGATGGCTGTGTTGATCTATGGTGGAAAGGGCAGCCTATTTCTTTCTGTTCATTATGGAAGACATGAGAATTTGAAATTCCAATCAATTGTAGAGCAACTCAATTTTAGTTTCAGGAATGTATGAACTGTCAAGTAATCAAAAGTGTAGTTCCTCGTGTATCTGCCTACCATGTTAGACAATATACTGATTAGTGTATTTGCAGAGGCAACAAGTCAAAAATCATCTAGTATTTCTCTAGCAATTGATTATACGTATGTGCTTGGTCCATGTGGATAGTTTAACATTGTTTAAACTAATCCTGATTAAGCTGAATGCTTTTAGGTTGAAGCTATTTATCTCGTTTAATAACTTTTACGATAGTTCTTCATGCTTGAAAGTCCCATTAACAGTTAATAATTTATAAACAGGGAGGCAATAACAGATAAATAAGCCTAGAAACATCGACATTGACAGGATTAATTCCATTGTGTCAACTAGATGCAACCATTTATGTGCATGCTTTGATGAAAACATCACGTGAACTTGACATGATCCTCTTCTTGGTTACTCTGCAAGATAAACGCTTTAATCAAAGCATTGACTGAATCAGGAGATTCGATGTTCGCTGCATGTCCTGTGTTCTTGATTATTTCCAGTTTCGCTCTAGGCCCCAGATGTCTGCAAGTTAAGATATATGAAATTCAGTAGTAACAGTCTAGGTGTCCACTTTAAACATAAGATCATGAAGAGAAGCGGAGAGTAAGACAAGTGAGGCTTGCTCAGCACCGTTAGGTCCTGGGTTCGAGTCACACTAGAGGGGCAGTGTGGAAACACTATAGATCCTCTTAAAAATAAGAAGAAAAAAAGTGGAGAGTAAAGTACCTTTGCAATTGTTGGCCGAACATAAGAGGGAAAACTCTGTCTTTATCACCCCAAATAAGCATTGTTTCCTATACACACCAAAGCAACAAAGTTCTTTCTTGGTTATGTAAATAGTCAATAGAATGATTGAACAACCAAGAAAGTTTTGCTATTTTGTCCTAAGAGGAATTTGACCTGAGTTAAGATGGGCAATATGCAATCTGTATGATCGGACAGCAAGTGGTACACTAGCTCTTGCTTCTCCTTCAGGTAACTTCTGCACATTACCTTAAAAAAAATACCTTTTAGGTCTCAGCAATCTTGAAGACTTGAACGATGACTCATATTGGTGCAGAATCCAAGAAGAATGTTCTATTTGGTTGCAACTTTTTAGTGCCACATTAACCTTCTACCCTCTAATGGCTAATATGTTAGAACATTGATCTTATCAGTTTAATATCTGACAGATCATCGGCCGATACGATATTAACTCAATTTTTTAAGGGGTTCATCAAGGTAGCTTGCTACCTAGGCCTTCACATGTCGCCCTTGCATTGCACTATTGCTCAGGCCTGGGTGCACGGGCAGCTTAAACACATGTGTGACCTAAAGCCAAAGTTCAATGTGAGACCTAAGTTTTTAAAAGAAAGGTATGATACATATTTTTATTTGAAGTCTATTTTTCGATCTTTTTGAGATGCAAAGTTGTTAATGATTTTTTTATTATCGATTTCCTCTAATAATTTATTTTCATTTGATAATATAGCCAATCCATTTAATTTATCTTGAGACATTGTTAATCTCAGGTTAGGATTTATCAATTATAATCTTGTAAAACTTCTTTTCTTTGAGGCAACTGCTATAAAAAAAACTCTACTTTTGTATATAAAGTACTAAATATTTTTTTGTTAAATACTTATAAACCTATATTTTTTTAAAAATGGGCCTCCAAATTTGGGGGTCTAAGGCATAAGCCTTACTTGGAACAACGTTAGAGCGAACCTGAGCTCAAATACATGTGTGGCTTAAAGCCAAAGTTTAACGTGAGACCTAAATCTTTAAAAAAATGTTATAGAATATATTTTTATTTGAAGTCTATTTTTCTAGCTTTTTTAGATCCAAAGTTGTTAATAATTTTTTTATAATTGATTTTCTCTAATAATTCCTTTTCAATTGATAGTATAGCTAACATATTTAATCTTTCTTGAGACATTGTTGATCTTAGGTAAGATTTTATCAATTATAATTTTGAAAAACTTATTTTCTTTGAGGCAACTATTATAGAAAAACTCTACTTAAGTACTAAATATTAAACTTTTAAATACCTATAAACATATTATTTCTTAAAAAAATTGGTGCCCCCCAAATTTGGGGGCCTAAGGCACAAGCCTTGCTTGTAGATTTGGCGGATGTATTCCAGTATATTAAAAGAATTTTTTTTAATGTATTCCAGTAGATTTGACGGATTTTAGATTTATGGAATAAATTTGAAATCGATTTGACATGCTCACCTATAGTGCTTTTAAGTAACTAATGGCATGTAGGAACAAAATACCAGAACGACACTTTCATTACCAAAAATGTAGTGGAGTAGCTATACCAATTATTGGAATGCTGCACGGAATTCGTTTTGCATCACACTTTTGGCAAAAAAAGTGTATTGCTGGACTAATATACTGTTCCCTCCTTTTTCGTTCTCTTTTTTTTTATTCGACGTCGACCTATTTATTTGTACTCGAAATTTTAAATCAATAAATAAAAATTAGAAATTTATAAATTTAAATATAACATGACGTTTGTATGGCTATAAAATCATGACATTTAGAGTACAATGAAAAGTTTAAAATTAATTTTTAAATTTTAAAAATATTACTCCTTAAAAAGGAACGCTTCTTTCTATATTTAATAACTCTTTAACTCCAATTTTCACATGGAGTATTGAAGATCCCAAGATCTAAAGGTTTTGTTACTTTCTTAAACGTTGCTTAGGCAAATTAACAAATATAAATTGAAATATATGAAGTATTATTTTTTATACGAACAAACTAAAAAAGAAATAGTATTCCTTAGAGGGCGTTAGGACAAAAGAATTGTAAAATTCCGGGAAAAAAAATCAAATGAAAATGGTATTTAAAAATTAGAGTTGTGTTTGCACATTAATATAATTTTGGGTTGTCTTTGAATTTTTGTGAGTAATCTAAGTTAAATTCTGAAAAACAGCTTTTGGAATTTTTTTAAAAATTTCAAAATTTCAAAATTCATCTTCAAGTAAAAATTAAAAATTTTATGGCCATTCTAATTACAAAAAAAAGTAAAAAAATAAATTTTTTTAAAAAAAGGTAAAAAGAATTTCATGGCCAAACGGGCTCTTAAAATTAAAAGGAGGGATTAGCTGTAGTATTGAACGCAACTCACATCGATGAATTCCTGGAGAAAAGCATCAGGGGCCCACTTGAAAGGATTATACTTGTAAATTGACATGTTCACCAGCACATGCAAATCCTCCGGTTTTGCTGGTATCAGCAATTCCACCGGATCTCTTCCTATCCTTTTCAACTGCTCCTCCTTCTGTTCTTTCGTGCACCCAACTCCACTACTCAGTATCACCACTTTCTCCACCAATTCCGGATACATTTCCGCCATTTTATACCCCACAAATCCGCCGTAGCTAATGGAAAACATCGAACACTTTTTTACTCCCAGTCCCTTTAACCCTTCCACTACGCATTTCGCTTGAAATTCCTCAGTTCGTTCGGGTCGGGTCGTATACGATTTCCCGAAGAAGAGAAGGTCCGGAATATATAAATTGAACGATTGAGCTAAGGATTTGACTTGGTACATGAATTGCCACTTAGCGTCGCCGCCGTAACCGTGGATCAAGACGAGATTAGGCTTGTTGAAATGGCGATGATTAGGGGCCCAGAAGTGGACGGTGGTCTGCTCGTCTAAATCGAGGGTGCATGGCGAGAGATTGGAGAAGCGGAATAATAAGGAAATGTAAGCGTCGATGAAAGGGAAAAAGATAGGGAAGCGTTTAATGGAGGGTAAAGGGGTGAGAATCCAACGGAGAATGGTGGCGAAGACGGAGAGATAGAAGGATAAGAGATTGTAGAAGCAGAGACGCAGAGTCTCCATCACTGCCTGCCTCTACAGGATATTGGAAGAGAAATGCATGATCCAGCCCATAACATTATATAATAAGCTTCATTTCTGTGTCCATGTACATTTTTTTTCATTCATCATGTTAAATTGATCTCTCGACAAAAAAGAAATATTAATTTAATTGACAACTTTCGATAAGAAATCAAATATGATAGACCCAAACAATATAGTAATAATCTGTTATAATCAATTAAATTACATCAATAGTATAAAAATAAGTTATTATGTCCTCCGTTCAATTTTACTTGTCCATAATTGCATGCTTTCTAAAAAATAATAAATAAAGTGTATATTTTACCATAGTACTCATAATAATAATAATAATACTCCCTCCGGTTCATAATAAGTAACCAATTTGTTTTTTTATTTTGGTCCAAAATAAGTGTCCATTTATATAATCAAGAAAAAATTCAATTTGTTTTTCCAAAATTATCCTTATGTACGTATCCCTAAAAAGTCATTTACTCCTCACATTTGAGAAGAGAAGTAAGTGCTACTATAAGTATGGTGCAACATTTAATGAAGGGTAGTTTAGTCACACTAACTATTTTCGTCTAGAATTTAGTATTTCCTTAATGTGTGTGCCCAAAACAAATTGGTCACTTATTATGGACCGGAGGAAATAGTATTTTGAGAAGTCTTGAAAAATAATTTGTGAAATGAGTAATTAATGACAAAAGTAAAACAAAAAGAAAAAATCTGGTCCTCTCTTACGTGAATACCTTACATTCATACTCATATTAACTGTCGTGGTTTCTAAAAATAGTTGTCTCAAATTATTTATCATTTTAGAAGTTCAAGAGTAAATTAATTATTTTTTCCTATTCAACCGTTAATATTAATTGTTTTTGAAGACTACAAATACCTCAATTATGAGTAAGTAATAAATGAAAAGAAAATATATCTTAAGACATAAATAAGGGCAAAATAGTCAAAAACCTTTTATATTTAATATTTTCTTAAGGGATGTGTAAAAGAGAAATACGACAGATAATATGAGACGGAGGAAGTAGATCTTATGTTGCTCGCATTAATTGACGTTGCAATATTTGTCTTAAATATTATCAAATTAAGTTGATCAACAACGAATAACTTTTCATAAACTTACTAATTGGGAATATGTTTTAAACTTGATAAATAAGAGTGAACAAGATTCCTTAGGACACCCTAAAGGAAATGGGTAAAAAAATAGGAGAATTTGTTCCATCCCAATGTTTGTCTTTTTCTTTTAGAGCCGATCCTATGTGTAGAATTTGTTGGCCTTTTGCTGTAAGATTGATGGAGGAGCATCATTTTTTTTTTGGAGAACGTACGGTAAACGTTTGTGTCTCAGGACATATAAAAATGCTAACTTTCAAGGCACATTGAATGATTTTTTCAAATGCGACTGATCCAATTGATTAAATACAACTGATTTTTAATCGCATTTGCTAATGCGATTTAAATCGTATTTCGACTTTTAAATCAAATTTAATAAATGCGATTTTTAAATAGCATTTGATATTAATCGTGTTTGACGAATGCGACTTTTAAATTGTATTTGAATAATGTTGTTTTCAAATCGCATACTAATACGACTTGTTTTCTAATCGATGACTACAACGAGACGGATCCCACCTGCCTAAAGGGCAACTTCGTGCCGTTACTTTGTTTGTAATATCTTATTATATTTCTCTCTTTTTTATCTATCTACTACTCCAATAACTTAAGCTTCGGTATAATAAGCTTTGTGTTCAATTCTAAACTCTAACATAATTTCCCAACTTCACTTACACTCTTATTTTTCGGTCTAATTTGGTCATGAGCTGAATGTACCAATGACGTGGCGGTTGTTTCATCACCTTGAATTTTGTGTTGTCAAACACTATTAATTAGAGTAATATAGATTCGTTTTGGATCCTAGAGAAATTAAAACGGTAGCAAAATTAACCTGATTCGTTTTGGCCCCTAATTTTTACAAACTGACTGTATAAAATTTATTAATATTAATAATATAATTTTACCACTTGTAATAGATTATGTATCTATCTTCCAAGAAATCATATCCGATTTGATATGAAAATTACCATTGCTAAAGATTAAACTCCTCTAACGCTCGATAATATGACTATTCTTTTTATTACAGTAAATATATACTCCTTTCTTTAAGCCGATCCTTTTTGTAGGATTTGTTGGCTTGTTTAGCTGAGATCAATGGAGCATTACTAGAATTTTATTTGAAGTCACTACAAGAAATTAGATTTATGGTAACGGTTTTTTTATTATACTTGGGACTTGAGACTAGAGGCGAACCTAGAATTTAGAGATAGTGGGTGCATATTTGCATTCAACCGAAATTTGTTATGTATATAGGATGTCATTACTAATATATTACTCCCTCTGTTTCTATTTAAATGACACTCTTTCTTTATTAGTCTGTTCCAAAAAGAATGACATATTTCTACAATCGAAAATAATTCAATTTTAAACTCTTCATTTGACCTATTTTACCATTAATGACAAGCTTTTATAACCACATATATGTCATGACCCACAAAGTTTTTCCTCCTTAAGCTTTTAAGACCACAAATTTCAAAAGTCTTCCTTTTTTTCTTAAACTTCATGCCGAATCAAACTAGTTCATCTAAATTAAAATGGTGAAAGTACTATTTTTTAACGATATATATATATATATATAGAGAGAGAGAGAGAGAATTTTTATCGAACTATATGGGTGTCAGTGACCTCTCATTGTATAAGGTATGTCTGCCTCTGCTTGGGAGTTCAATAGATCATGGAACCTGCCATCCTCCACCCCCAGCTATCTTAACTGCAAGTGCATTCGCTATTCGATTCCATCATAAATCCTTGTTTACTCTTAAAATCGGATAACAATTAAACTTATAAGTGGTTTTAAGGATATGTAATATCACCTAGCACCAATTGATAAATATGATGATTAATAATAGAAATAAACAACAAAGTAATGCAAACCAGTATTGAAATGCAATTCAACCCTCGAGCTAGGTCACCGTTGAGCTGAATGAGTGAGAGTAGAGTTGAGAAACAAACTCTGAACAAGAGAGTATAAGAGAAAAGAGTATTATATTGTTTTGATATGCGTGAATGTAAGATGGTTACAAAATGATTAGAACCCTCTTTATATAGTAGAGGAATCCTATTTATGGTACAATTCTAATTATAGAAGGAAATCCCATAATTAGCTAAACTACCGCCCTTGATTTGATCTGTTTCGAGATTTCCGTTATGATCTTCGACCAGTCACGGATATCTCGCCTTTCCGTTATTCGGTCTTGCTTGATGCTTGTCCCGTTCAAACTCGATCATTACTGGTCTCGATCTCAACAAGTACCTCGAATCCCAAACTCGGCACTCTATCCTCATCTCTCGGATACGATATGGGGTTGATCCTCGATCTATCCCCTAGTCTCGGTTAATAAGTTAAATTAGGAGGGTCCTATTTTAATCGTATACAGATAGTCCTCTCATTTTTTTAGAGTAAAATGACAAGAAATGAATTGAGTCCTAGATTTTTAACCCGATTTTTCATGATGTTATCATCTTGACGTAAGTGACAAGGGTGACCGAAACATCTCGTCCGTACAATTCTCTAGGCATTTAATGCTTGTCAGTTGATGGTCGGCCACCACTGGTACTGAACCGTCGCCTTCATCCTATAAATGTGTCGTTCTTCATCTTTTAAACTATACCTTCAACTCGTTCTCATTCCAATTTTCTCAGTTTCTTCACCTTCCTTAGATCTTTGTGTTTCCAATTCCCGTGGTTTTTTATTCGTTCCATTGCAAAATACCAAGTATTTCTCCTCATCTTCCACTTTTCTTCATCTATTACATGGCTAAAACTTCGAAAATCGTTCCTCAAAAGGAAAAAGCTTCCTCATCGAGGCCTGCCGACGAGGAACCAATGGTGGAGCCATGCCCTGAAGAATTCTTTCCTTCGTCGTGCATCCTTGACTCCGACTTTAAGGTTGAAAAGATCCCCTCGGTTCTAGCCAATGCGAGCCAATGTCGAGATACATATGCACAATCACTGGTGGCCTTCTAAACCAAGTTAAAAAGGATTGCAACTGGGTAAACAAGCACGTGGTGGTGCCCTCGCCTGAGGATTCAATCACTATGTATGTGGAGGGGTTCTTAAGTGTCTACACCTACCCATTCACATTGGGCCCCCTGGACCCGGTTATCATGGACTTCTGCAAGAAGTACGAGGTCACCCTTGGCAAAATACACCCTTCTTTTTGGAGGATAGTGATATTGCTCCGCTTTTTTGTGAGCCAAGTCGATGGGTTTCTTTCACCCTCCACCATCTCATATGCTTATATAGCCCCCGACTTTATCGAGGGGGGATAATAAAACTTCAACATTGGGCCTCCAAGCAGCTTTCTCGAGCATAGATGAGGACAAGCACCGGGGTTGGATGGGCCAATTTACTAGCGCTTTATTTTGATGTCGTCGTTGCCTGGTTGTCGGGTGCGATTCCCTAACTAGTGTCAAAATGGACATATACTGAGCGCGCATGGCACGAATTGTCGAGAGGTCGATGGGAGGCTCGAAACCATGGTAACTTTTTGTATAATCCGATAATTCTAGCCATTGTCCGAACTTCTTTTTTTATCTCATTTACCCTCCATCTACAAGTCTTGGTAAGGACGTTCCAATGAAGCCCTCATCAGGTGATGAAGAAAATCTTCCCTAACCGTCTGATCTGAAATAGAAGAAAGAGCGGAAAAGGAAAGAGACTTCGAGCTCCACAAAGTTGGACGAGAAAAAGCCCAAAATGAGGTGGACCCTTAGGGGTAATGTCATCCCTTTAACAATGGACTCAGTCCTCAGGTTACGAGATGAGCCCGAAGAGGTTGAACAAGAAGAAGAAAATGAAGATGATTCCGGCCTAATAGCCCATGCACGAGCTAGCACCGGGGTTCGGAAAGCTTCGGAACTAGTGGAGATCGACGCTGACCGGCCTGGGCCTGACGAGGTCAAGGAGGAGACTTCAGCCCAAGTCCCCGAGCTGATAGAATTCGAAGATATTTTGCCTCGAGGCAAAGAGGACATTGAAGAGGTGATGGATGGCAGCGCAGAAAACGAGCTCAAGGCTCCCCAAGTTGGAGGCAGTGCTTCAAAAGACCCTCGGGGGGCAATAGAGATTGAGGATTCCCCCTTGTTTCCTTCGATCTCTGATTCTTTGATACGCAATTCTCAAGCCGTGGAAACTTGTCATAGGGAAGGAGCCCATGTAAAGGAGAATCTCTTCCATGGTTTATTTGCCGGGATAGAAGACGTCACCGGTTTGGGTGACCTGGAGGTCCCGAGAAAATGCTCGAGTGAGGCTTCCTCAAGTTCTAAACTGACCGATCAATTCTTGGCTCCCAGTGTCGATCTGGGGCACAAGCAAACTATCATTATCACAATCCCGGAAGATGCTCGTGTTCTTGGGTCCCCCGTAGAGGTGGCCAGCTACCTTCGAGGTTTGGTCACAGAGGAAGATTGAGCCCAGATGGATATGGTGGGAGAGCCTTCTCTTTTCAACAAAGCCCAATAGGCTTTAAACCGGGCAATCCCTGATTCTTCTATCCATTTTTGTACTTAGGTTTTTCTCCCTTAGTATAATTTTTCCCTTCTATGTTTATAGGCTTCGGTGCTTCATCACGAAGCTTTCCTCCGATTTCGAGGGGAACTTAGCCATTATGAGGCTGATATCCAGGGGGTCTCTGAGGAGAAGAATGCCTTTAACTTTTCAGTGAGCAGAAAGAAGAAGAAATCAAGGGCCTCCGAGCTAAACTGGCCGCGGCTCAGAAAGAACAGGCCGAACCGATCGAGCAGGTAATACAAGTCTTAGAAGCTCATGGCATCAGTTCGGGAGTGGTAGCTAACAATTCAATCTCATAGGTCCAGCAACTGCACGAGATGATCGGGAAACTCCTTGGAGAGGTAGATGCGGTGAAGGCGAAAACCATGGCATGGAAGCAAAATATGGACAGCCTTGCCTTAGAGAAAGAGCTTGCTCGAGCTCAGTTATCCTCGACTAAAATCTAGCTCCAAGGCATGAAAGAGAAGAACTTGGCACAAGCCAAGAAAATTGAGGAGCTCCGGGCTCGATTGGCCACAGAACTTGCAGTAGCGAAATCTAAGACTGAGACGGCCAAGGCCGACACTGAGGCAATCGTGGCCGTCTACTGATCTGACATCGAAGCCGCTCAAGCTCAAGTAAAAGAAGTTGCCAATGCTGCTCAGACTTGAGCATACCAAGTGTCAATCTTGAAGGGAGACTCTCGAGGAGATTCATGCTCGAGGCTTTGACCTTGCTGCCGAGATCAAAAATGCAAAAGAGCTTGAAGCCGAAGCCAAAGCATTGGTCTCTTCTGATGATGACGATTTCGGGAGCGTGAGTGGGTCCGAAAGCGAAGAAGACCCCGTAGGTGAAGGCGTTGCCCCTGGAGAAGATTAAGTACTTAAGATCTTTTTTGGACTTTTTGCTTAAACTTCCGATCGGGCCATGTTTCCTTTGTAAATTACTTTGACATATATAAAAATCTTTCTTGTGAAATTTCATCACTTCTGCCTTATGAAATTTTCGGTTTATTTATGCTCTATGAAATTATTATTCATAGGTTCAAGGTTCAGGTAATTTGGACCAAAACCAAACTAGTGTCGAGTGAGTACTTGCTCGAACTCGAAGTAGGGTAACCCTTAGGTTTTAATTGAGTGAGGATGATACCCCGAACTCAAAACAAAAGATGTCCCTTAGGTTCTTGTATTAGGCCGATGTGACCTTAGTAAAAAGAATGGCTTTTTCCCCTTTTCGGCTTAAAAAGTTCATACAAAATTTGTTATGCCTTAGCACGAAATAAGGAATTGTTCGAGAGTTCAAGCAATTTTGGATTCATTAGGGTCTTTGAGGCTTGATATTATCGAAGCCCTCTGCCATTTTGCCAAGGGTACCTTTTTAATCGATTTTTGATAATATTTGAAGGCATGTTTTATTACGGAATTCGGACGTCTCTGAACCATATTAATTCGACTGTAGCCTTTTATTTGGGATTTGCCCTTTGGGCTTATTTTCTCGTTTCACTTCGAGCTTGCCCGAAGTGTCAATCCCCGAGTGGGGTGGTCGTGGCCTGTAAAAATTGAGGGCCTCCTTTTAAGGTCTTATGGTCTCGAAGTTTTTATAATTTGGTCTCGTTTATTTTTTGGATGGCAGTCCCCGAGCATGGGGTTCCGTTATGATCGGCTTTTAAGCCTGTTTACACAATAGATCAAGAGTACGAAATTGTAAAGTAGAAATTTTTTTATAAGGCATGAGATATAGGCAAGGGAAAATTTGATGTTAGAGCTCAAGTAACCTATATGGGCACGGCTCATTTGACCATTTGACCCTTATAAAATTTACCTATCGAGACCTGCTATTACGAAGTAATTTCCTTGCAACAAAGGTGACATTCGAGGATAATTCCCCCCAGTATTCGAGGTTGATTGTAAAGAAGCCTCGGATACTGTTGAATTGTTCTAAGTTAGCACGATCAAAGGTTGCCTCGTTAAAAATCCCATTGGAAAACCCAACTGGGACAAAACCGGTCTAAGGGAAAAAGGGTGCAACACGTGTTGTCAGACATAAGGACTTTGTGCTGAAGGATCCATCAGTGTTCCTAATCGAACATCTGTAATTGGTTAGCTTAAAATATAAATGAAAATAGAGAAGGTCGTACCTTAGTAGTAGTATCGCTTTAGGAGTGATACGTTCCAATTGTTTGGTAGTTGATCATTGTTCATCATACCGAGCTTATAGGATCCCTTTCCGATAATATTGAGGACCTGATATGGCCTCTCCCAGTTTGGACCCAGTTTTCCTTCATTCGAGTTTCGAGTGTTGAGGGTGACTTTTCTTAGCACCAAGTCCCCTATTTTAAAATGTCGAAGATTGGATCTTCGGTTGTAGTACCTTTCGATCTGTTGTTTTTGTGCAGCCAATCGAACGAGGGTGGACTCGCATCTTTCATCCAATAATTCTAGGCTCGTGTTCATAGACTCATTATTTGATTCTTCTGTCGCATATCAAAACCTGAGGCTAGGTTCCCCCGACCTAGACCGGGATAAGAGCTTCGGCACCATAGACCAAATAGAACGATGTTGCCCTGTACTGGATTTCGACGTCGTGCGGTACGTCCAAAGAACCTCAGGCAATATTTCTCTCCATTTTCCCTTATAATCGGTCAATATATTGTTAAGATTTTGAATGATGGTTTTGTTGGTCGATTAGGCTTGTCCATTCCCGCTGGGATGGTATGGCTTTGATAGAATCCTTTTGATCTTGTGATCCTCAAGAAATTTAGTTACTTTGCTGCCGATGAATTACTTCCCGTTGTCGCACACAATCTCGATAGGCATCCCAAATGAAGTCTATGACTTCTTTTTCTCGAACTTTCTCGTAAACCTGTGCTTCAACCCACTTAGAAAAATAATCAGTCATAAATAAAATAAACTGAACTTTACCTGGGGCTGATAGTAGAGGGCCGACGATGTCCATTCCTCATTTAATGAACGGCCATGGGGATAAGACTGAGTGGAGCTGCTCCCCGGGCTGGTGAATCATCATTGCATACCTCTGACATTTATCGCAATTTCGAATGAACTCTTTTGTATCTTTTTCCATATCAGCCCAATAGTACCCTACTCTGATAACTTTGTGGACCAGAGATTCAGCACTGGAGTGGTTTCCATAAGTGCCTTCGTGAATTTCCCGTAGGACGTAGTCGGTGTCTCTTGGCCCTAAACATATCGCCAACGGCCCATCGAACATCCTCCTGAATAGCGTTCCATCTTCGGCCAAAGTGAATCGTGCTAAGGAAGAGTCCTCGACTCCTTCGGATCTGATGGGAGCTTCCTATTTTTCAAATACTCAATGTACTTGTTTCTCTAATCCCAAGTCAAACTTGTATAGTTTATTTCAGCGTGCCCTCTTCGATTACTGATCTTGAGAGTTGTATGACAGTCCCCGAGTTAAGCTCGTCATCTTTGATCAACAACCCCAAGTTTGCAAGGGCATCGGCCTTGTTGTTTTGCTCTTGAGGTATGTGATGTAAGTTCCACTTCTTAAATCGGATGTAAAGTTACATGTAGCTTGTCTAAGTACCTATGCATTCGATCTTCTCAGACCTCGAAGGTTCTGTTGACTTGGTTTACCACAAGTAGGGAATCACATTTGGCCTCGATGACCTTTGCTCCCAAGCTTTTAGCCAGTTCGAGACCTGCAATCATGGCCTCATACTCGGCCTCATTGTTAGTTAACTTCGAAGTTTTGATAGACTGCCAAATTGTGTTACCAGTGGGCAGCTTCAAAACGATGCCCAGCCCAGACCCTTTCACATTTGAAGCACCATCCGTGAAGAGGTTCCACACCCCCGATGATGTACCCAATTTTACTAACAGTTCCTTTTCGACCTCGGGTACGAGGGCTGGCATGAAGTCAGCCACAAAGTCTGCCAAGATCTGAGACTTGATGGTTGTTCGGGGTTGATACTCAATATCAAACCCGCTAAATTCTACAGACCATTTGGCCAATGAAAGTTCAGGTTTATGCAAAACATTTCGAAGGCGATAGGTAGTTACCACACATATTGGGTGACATTAGAAATATGGTTTTAATTTCCTAGAGGCATTTATTTGTCACGACTCAAACCGATAGGCCGCAACGGGCAATCAGTACCTTACTCAATCGAGTACCAACATAATGTATTTTTCATATCATTCTATCATATGTAAATGAACCGGAGTAAATCATGAGGGAATACAAACTATTACATATGAAGAACGGGCCTATAAGGCCGGCATGATTCTTTATATACTCGAGACACAGGACGACAAGGCCATACAAGTATCCGTATACATGGCATCTGTCTACAAGCCTCTAAGAATACATAATATCACAAAGGTTGGGGACAAGGTCCCGCCATACTAATCAATACATGTACCAATCATACTGACCAAAGAAGCAACTTCGGAGCAAATGGAGCACACCAACACCTTCTACTGAGCTGATAGCCTACTTGGATGATTCTTGACCTATCTATTAAGACCTATGGGCATGAAACACAGTGTCCCCAGCAAAAGGAACGTCAGTACAAATAATGTACTGAGTATGTAAGGAATAAAAATCCGTAAATAATAGACATGAGAGAAACATAGAGTAAAAGACTCGACATGTAAGTCTCAATAACTCTGTATAAAATGGAATACTCATAGTGTTATGCATATGCGTATGAATGTCATATCGTGCATAGGTACATGTGTTCAAAGCATCATCAAGCCTCTGAGGGCATCCCATCATATCATCTCGGCCTCTGTGGGAAAATCATCAACGTATACCAGCTGATTAGGTTTTGGTGCGAATATAATGCCGTAACCTTTTTTCCATATCCCATATACATATATATACGCGTATATAACGCTATCTGGTCATGGGTAAATGTACATGTATAAATGCATGAAATGCATAAGAAATACGTTAATAAGATTTCTCATAATGTCACAAAAATAATATGCATGTCGCATAAACTTTATCAAATACGTATTTTTCTGAGACCCATGAACAGAAGATATAAAAATAATTCACATGGGGAATCAAGAATATAGACACCCCTAGTATTTCTATGAATAGAATTATTTATGGAAGTTATGCATTTGCTCGTTTCGTTCGTGTCGTATGGATCATGCCAAAGAAAGAAGGGATAACCTTAACATACCTGAACCGATTCTCTTTTGCGAAAATACGTAACGGCGAATCGAAGTAGGGAAAAATCCGTATGGTATTCTTGAGAAATATTATACCGTGCTTCCGTAAAATTGCATCTTTCGCATAATTGGCTCTAGTATGAATTTTTCCGAAGCAAATTTCATGTTCCATCTCCTGCATTCTTGGTCACTACTGGATTTGGTCTTGATTACAAGACATCATCTTTTGTCTTGGAAGAATCATTAATCCCCTCATTCTTTCATCCTCTTCATCCTACCATACTTTACAATTAAAGAGATGAGATCACCAACGGAATATTATTTTTTCCCCAAAATTTTCCGGTCAACTATCTATATATCTACTATATGAATCCTCAATTTCTTTTCTGTTTTATTTGAACCAGTTTCATTTCAAACTAGAGAAAGGCACGTATTATCAACAAATGAGTAATGGTACTCCAGACAAATGGCAAAACATGTATCCACCTTGAACTAAAAAACATATATTTACATTATACTTGTTTCAAGCAGGCATAATGCGGCTCATGAATACATGTTATTGGAGCAACGGAAGAAAAATATCTTGAAGGTTTTTTTGTCTTGAAGTTTTCCAACGTTGCCACTAAGTACTTTAATCTTGAAGACTTAATGTTATGCCACCTTTCCCTCAATTGTATGAGTCATATGTACATATACATAGTGGATGCCACATGGGGTGGGGTGGGAAACATTAATCATTATCCACATATTAGGTAATTAGATAATGTCTTGTTACCCGGTAATTAACCAATTACCCACAAAATTAAGAATTTTCTCAAATTACTTAAAATTCTACTCATTTTTAATATACTTTATACATCATACTATCACGGTCCTATGGTACCTTTTATGGTACTAGTCCATAGATATCGGGTATCATAGCTCAGACCGTATTTTATCCCATGTCGACAACCTTCAACGAAACTCATTTTCTTTAATTCGTGTATCCTTCATGCCACTTACTTATCGTTTGTTGTAAATAGTATAAATATGTTAACCTCAAGATAATCTCATTTCCGAAATTTTATTAATTTACTTATGGCGTATTTCTACGTACGAAAATATGGGGTGTAACATCATTCTCCCCTTTGGAACGTTCGTCCTCGAATGTTGGCTGATGCACATATTATTTTCACAACCTATGTCTTCTGAATACTTTAGTAGTCCTCTTGCCATCTAGGCAACTATTCTGTGAATGGATCCCAAAGGCCATGACATCCCCCCCTTTTAGGCTTCTTTCTCACACCATGACTTGTGGTCGGAATTCTTCCAATCTCGCAACTGTTGCTACATTTTATCATAGATCCATTTATCCATTCGTATGACTTTATTGCCATAAGTCTACTTTGATTTATCGTTAATGAGATCTGCTATCGAACTCTAGGTTACTTTCGTTGCTTATCCCATATGTATAAATCTAAGTCCGTTGATACTTCCTCAATATTGTTCATCTTAGAATGGCAGCCCAATCTTACCTCATACTTTGTGGCTTTTGTCCATCCACTATTGATTCACCTTAACGTTGATCTATTATCTACCATGGATAACTTGATCTCTTATGTAACACTGCCATTAGGGCTTACGTCTTATCAGAGACATCTGGAGTAATTAGATTGATCCATTTAGGGGCGATACTATACTTCCATAACCATATTTTATAGCATCCCAATATGACTCACCTTACATGGGTATGTTAATCATGTACAATTCATGAAATCCTCTTCAAGTCATTACTCAATCGAAGGCCCAAACGTCATCTTTTATCTATCACAATTACACCCCCATTCTACTGCCAGGGCAGCATTCCATTTCTTCTAAATTCTACTAGTCTTAGACTCATTTAGGTTTATTCAGTATATCATGAGCTTTGTATAACTTAGAGAAACCACCAGCTCTCTTATTTTCACGGGCTTAATCTCGAGGACTTATCCACTCTCGTCACCTTCTCACTTGCCCTTTCGTATCCTTAGTCATGCCTTCCTAAAACCTTTTCGTTTTGCCATACTTAAGCTTGAGACTTACCCATATCTATTTATATTACTCGCAACCTTCCTTCAACTTGCTTGCATCATATGTTTCCTTATGTCATTATGGAACATCAAACGAGACATCAAATAGTGTCTAACTCTTCTTTACAGTCTTAATTAGCCTCCTAGATACCTAGAAACCATAGGGTGGAATACATGTCACTAACGATGCTACTATCATTCCTAAATATTGAATCCCCGCGCTTATAGCCTTTTATCTAAAGTATGGACTATTCACACCCTCCTACATTTGAGTATCGTGTACGTTGTTCACCTTTACCTTACTTACCTTAAAATCTTGTATCATGTCTTGTATATCTTTCATAACCTTCCTTCCACATAGGTATGATTCACATCTATAACTTGAAGCTTTATTATCATACTTGCACCTCTGAAGTATACATAATCCAGGTGAGAGCTTCATACCGACTTCTTATGAGGCTTGTATTCTTCTGATGCCCATAGAATATGGCTACTGTACTATCTCTCTTGTACCTTTGATATTTAAGAGTGATCTTGTAATGTTCTCGATCATGAGGTCTATAATTTTCTGGGTCCAATAATCAGACTCTTGATTTACTTAGTTAATGTAACTCTTTAGTTTCCTCTTCCCTTTGATCAACCTTCATGTAAGCTTAAGCTATCTTCTGATCTGTGGTTCATGGTATTAGTTATTACGTTTAGCTTTTTATGATCGCTGAGGAATATCCATGATACAATCCTTTAATAATTCAATCCTTCGTCTATGACCTGGGCTAAATTCTTTCTTTTAACTTATGCCAGAATCTTCTACGGTTGTATATGTTGCATGTATAAAACTCCAAACTCTTAAGTGCATTCATAATGTAACTAACTCTGGATCATTAATGGAATAATTCTTTTCGTTCCTTCTCAGCTTTCTTTAAATGTACGCTATTACTTTTCCTGGTCCTTTTGCCTCCTTTTTGCGTGCCTACTTAGCTTATCTTAGCTCCAACACATGCCAGAGTTCTCGTGCAACTCCTATGATCTCGAATATTACTTTTGGTTTTACTTCTCGTTCATTATCCACGATAGGTGTCACTTTCTTATAGAGTGCTTATAATGTTGTTGTGAGACTGTTGTTACAATACCTTTCCTCTTTCGGTCATTGTGCTTAGGTTGAAGCCTTCTTCCTTATTCCCTCAGCTAGTCTTTCATTGTACTACTTAGGGAGGACCCTCTGACTCTTGTAAAGCTGCAAGCTTATCACATCGTATACTGGACGGAATTTTTGATTTTCTTCCCCGTCTATAATAATTTGTAGTTACTTTTCTCCATACCCTTGTGCTTGTAGGGTTGCTTCTGAACTAATATTTTGAATGTCTTCCCAGTGGCATTCTCTTTTATTTCCGTAAAACTCATATGGTACCATTAACTATCCACTACTATCTGAATATTTCTCAAGGATTACAATATCATAACTGCGAGACTGAATTTATTATGTTGGGGTTTACTATGTTTATATCGCACGATCTGCTGATTTGTCTATATTCTCTTGTCTAGTCATAACTAGGTTTTTCCTAAATTACCTACTAACTACTCGTTGGCCCATTCTCATATAAATATTTCACGTAATCCTCCTTTGGGTTATTTCCTTTGCCTTATCCTATGTCTCGCACTGGCTCCTTATCTATCAATAACATCTCAGGAAGGAACCCATACTTTCTTTCTTTGATGTCGTTCTTGCATAATATTCCGGAATCATAGCATATTTGTAGGCTTCGAATAGGTGCAATTTCATCCCTTTCTCATTTTTATCACATTTTGTCTTTACCACTCCATAGTTACTAGAACCACTTAATTCTGACTTAATATCACGTCACTCCATATTCCCCCCTTTAAGGGAGTACTAAGGGTTGGAGCTACGACAATCTACCTATAGATGCTACCTCTTCATTCTTGGTGTCTTTTCATATCATTGATGACCCTTTCTCATCTTACAATAATCCTTCTCTACTAAGGATAACGAAATTACTTACTCGCGAGGGTGAAAATTACTATAATTGGCATATATAGTGTCTTAAGCTTAACTTTTCTCACATTGCTTGCTTTAGGAAAGCGTCTTCCTGAATGACCATTCTCTAAATTTCTCATGAATATTATTTTGTTGTCCATTCTATTATCGTCAGAACGTAATCTGAAATTCTCATGATGTCCACCATTATCAATCACTCAATCTCTAATTCATGTTTAGTTTATCTTGTTCACCAATCTATATTGGTTCTATTACTCTGGGGTCTAACTTTTCCATCTGGTAGTTGTATTTGAATCACGAGCTTATTTCTTGAAATGAGGATATGACTTCATGGCCTATACTATTTTGTTTTCTCAAGGCCTGTCACCTATCAGATTTCCCTTCACTTGACTATAAACTCTGTAATACTGTCATTTTTTGATCTACCGTTGTCATCCATGTATCATATCTTACTCATAATGCTCCATTAATTCTCTTCTTATTTCTTGCTAATATTTTTGTCAATCACTTTATTCTGAAAACTTCGACAAGACATTCTTTTGCATTTTAGCTCCCATTTCCCCATCCCCGGGCTCTTTGGGTTGCCTAACATTCTCTCCCTACTAGGGACGGGAGCCATACTAAGGTAATATTTATCCATTCTAGGATTCTAGTGTCTATATTTGTAGTACTCATATCCAGATGTACTATTTTAAAGTGCACCATCTAGGTGTCTCACAAGGAGAATTATTACCATATTTGTAGTATCCTTCGAAAATGTCCGCTAACGCTAGCAATCCATCCAACATATTTAGTTTCTCTAACCCCAACTGGATCCTGATATCTGTCTTTTTCTTAGTCTACACCTGTTAGCCCCTAATAGGGTATAAATGAGATGGGTGTGGCCAATTATACATACCTCTGTTACTATTGAGGGTAACTCACAATGCTTATATTTTTCTGCCGGAACTGTAATATTGATAATCTTCATTAACTAGGTGTCTCGTACCCTTCTTCACCTTTCTCATTTTACTTGCTAAAATTTGTGTTTCCCTCCTTATTCTTCTTTTTTTACCGTAAGAGTGGATATGCATTCTTGCTTTAGGGATCCTTATCAAGAAGCTTACACATCTTCAGTATGCACATGATCTATTGAAGACCTCACATTTACTTATCATAATCATAATGCAAAGTCGAGTTCCTATGACTCAACTCTTCCATAGCATGCCTTTTACCAACCGTCTTTATGGATGTAGGTATCGTCTTATTACAAATAAAATAGAAGTTAGGAATTTGAATTCTTATAACTGAGCTCTACCACGCGATCTAGAGTAAGAAGAAAGAGTGACAGTTCTAAATGCCATGTAGCCCCCTGCTTATAAGTGTGGTGCACGACACACCCATAAACAAGACTCTACTAGACACAGCTTGTAGACTTTTTAGGACAGAACTGCTCTGATACCACTTTCGTCATGACTCAAACTGATGGGCCACGACGGCACCCGGTACCTTACTCAACCGAGTACCAACATAACGTATCTTTCATATTATTCTAACATAGGTAAATGAACCGGAGTAAATCATGAGGGAATACAAACTTATACATATGAAGAATGGGCCTAGAAGGCCGTCATGATTCTTTATATACTCGAGACATAGGCCGACAAGGCCATACAAGTATCTGTATACATGACATCTGTCTACAAGCCTCTAAGAATACATAATATCACAAAGGTCGGGATAGGGTCCCGCCATACTAATCGATACATGTACCAATCATACTGACCAAAGGAGCAACTCCGGATCAAATGGAGCACACCAACACCTTCTACTAAGCTGATAGCCTACTTGGAAGATTCTCGACCTATCTATCAAGACCAGCGTACATGAAACGCAGTGTCCCCGATAAAAGAGATGTCAGTACAAATAATTTATCGAGTATGTAAGGAATGAAAATCAGTAAATGATAGGCATGAGAGAAACATGGAGTAAAAGACTCGACATGTAAGTCTGAATAACTCTGTATATAATGGAATACTCATAGTTTTATGCATATGCGTATGAATGTCATGTCGTGCATAGGTACATGTGTTCATAGCATCATCTAGCCTCTAAGGGCATCCCATCATATCATTTCGGCCATTATGCGCAAATCATCAATGTATACCAGTTGATCAGGTGGTGTAATGTCATCTGGTCATGGGTCAATGTACATGTATAAATGCATGAAATGCATAAGAAATATGTTAATAAGATTTCTTAGAATGTCATAAAAATAATCTGCATATCGGATAAACTTTATCAAATACGTATTTTTCTGATACCCATGAACAGAAGATATATAATAATTCACATGGGGAATCAAGAATATAGACACCCCTAGTATTTCTATGAATAGAATCATTTATGGAAGTTGTGCATTAGCTCATTTCATTCATATCGTATGGATCATGCCATAAGAAAGAAGGGATAGCCTTAACATACCTGAAATGATTCCCTTTTACGAAAACACGTAATGGCAGATCGAAGTAGGGAAAAATCCGCATGGTATTCTTGAGAAATATTATACCGTGCTTCCTTAAAATTACATCTTTCGCATAATCGGATCTTGTATGAGTTTTTTTGAAGCAAATTTCACGTTCCATCTCCTCCGTTCTTGGTCACTACTGGATTTGGTCTTGATTATAAGACATCATCTTTTGTCTTGGAAGAATCATTAATCCCCTCATTCTTTTATCCTCTTCATCCTACCATACTTTATAATTAAAGAGAGGAGATCATCAACGAAATATTTTTTTTTCTCCAAAATCTTCCAGTCAACTATCTATATATGTAAATCCATATATCTACTATATGAATCCTCAATTTCTTTTCTATTTTATTTGAACCAGTTTCATTTCAAACCAGAAGGCACGTATTATCAACAAAGGAGTAATGGTACTCCAGACAAATGGAAAAACATGAATCCACCTTGAACTAACAAGCATATATTCACATTATACTTGTTTCAAGCAGGCATAATGCTGCTCATGAATACATGTTATCGCAGCAATGGAAGAAATATATATTGAAGGCTTTTTTGTCTTGAAATTTTCCAACGTTGTCACTAAGTACTTTAATCTTGAAGACTTAATGTTATGCCACATTTCCCTTAATTGTATGAGTAATATGTACATAGACATAGTGGCTTCCACGTGGGGTGGAGTGGAAAATATTAATCATTATCTACTTATTAGGTTATTAGATAATATCCTGTTACCCGGTAATTAATCAATTACCCGCAAAATTAAGAATTTTCTCAAATTACTTAAAATTCTACTCATTTTTAATATACTTTATATATCATACTATCATGGTCCTATGGTACTTTGTATGATACTAGTCCATAAATATCGGGTATTATAGATCGGACCGTATTTTATCCCAAATCGTCAACCTTCAACGAAACTCATTTTCTTTAATTCATATATCCTTTATCCTTCATGGCTCTTACTTATCGCTTGTTGTAAATATTATAAATATTCTAACCTTGAGATAATCTCATTTCCGAGATTTTATCAATTTACTTATGGCGTATTTCTACGTACGAAATTATGGGGTGTAACATTATTAAAGCAAGCGCTAATTTTTCTAAGTGAGGATACTTAGTTTCGACCTCACCTAAGGTTCGACTAACATAGTAAAAACGGAATTACGTACCTTGCTCTTCTCGAACTAGGACCCCACTTACCGCTATTTCTGAGACCATCAAGTATAAGTAGAGTTGCTCGTCCGCTTTTGGGGTGTGAAGTAGTGGAGGGTTTGACAGGTATCGTTTTAGTTCTTCTAAGGCTTGTTGTCCGTGCAAAATTTCTCTTCTTCTTAAGTAGTGAGAAGAACCGGTGATTTCTATTTGAGGACCTCGAGATGAATTGCCCTAGGGCGGCTATGCGCTCGGTCAACCTCTGCATGGCCTTCTCATTATCCAGGACTTTAATATCCTCAATAGCTTTGATTTTATCGGGGTTGATCTCGATTCCCCGATTAGACACCATGAATCCGAGAAACTTACCCGAGCCGACTCCGAATGCACACTTTTCTGGGTTGAGTTTCATATTGTACCTCCTTAGTATATCGAAAGTCTCTTGCAAATGTTTCAAATGGTCCTCTACTCGCAGGAACTTAACTAGCATGTCATTAATATAAACTTCCATAGATTTCCCTATTTGTTCTTCGAACATTTGATTTACTAGGCATTGATAAGTTGCACCAGCATTTTTTAGTCCAAATGGAATTACGTTATAACAATAGGTGTCGTATTTAGTGATAAACAGAGTTTTTTCCTGATCCTCCGGATTCATCTGTATTTGATTGTACCCGAGTAAGCATCGAAAAAACTGAGAATCTCGTGGCCGGCCGTGGCATCGATCATGCGGTCGATATTAGGCAAAGGAAAAGAATCCTTAGGGCAGGCCTTGTTCAAGTCCTTATAGTCTATGCACATTCTAAGTTTATTTCCCGTCTTAGGAACCACCACTACGTTTGCTAACCATTCGGGCTATTTAACTTCCTGAATGGATCCTATTTTGAAAAGTTTGGTTACCTCGTCCTTTATGAATGCATGCTTTACTTCGGACTAGGAACCACCACTACGTTTGTTAACCATTTTCTTCTTGCCTGCTTCAAGACATATAAAGATTTGTTCAGTTTGCACACCAAGCCTGGTCTCTCTATAACTAAACCAGGTGGCACTTCCATACAGACTTCTTCAAGTAAGTCTCCATGAAGAAAAGCATTATTCACATCCAGTTGGAACATTTTCCAACCCTTCTTAACTGATGTCCCTACTAGAGCCCTTACAATAACCATCTTTACCACTAGTGAGAAGATCTTTGTATAGTCTATTCCACTTTGTTAAGTGTACCTTTTGACAACCAGCCTGGCTTTGAATCTCTCAATGCTTCCATCTGCCTTGTGCATGATTTTATAGACCCATTTGCACCCTCTAGCCTTCTTTCCATCTAGAAGAGGCACCAAGTCCCATGTATGATTTGTGTATAATGCTTGGAATTCTTTAGTCATTGCTGCTTACCAGGAAGGATTAATGACTGCTTCTTCACATGAACAAGGCTCACACTCATGTGAAATGCTTCTCACTATCTGCTGACTTTCAGAAATCAATGCATGAAAAGAAAAATGTTGTTTGTTTGGCAAAAGGGCAGTGAAAGATGTAGATTGTGTTTCTTGACTTTGGATAGATGGACATGGTTGGAGATTTGGGATTGAATACATATAGTACTTTAAGTGGGTAGGTGTTTTGTGTGGTCTAGCAGGTCTACACTGGTTATGACTCTAGTGCTCAGAAGAATTAGTGAGATTAGGAACATGATGTTGGTCCTAACTATGTGGAGCTGATTCAGTTGCTAGGTTGTCACTTTGGTGCATGGTGATGATTGGTCATGGTTATGTGAATGTCCAGGTGACATTTCATCATGGTAAGTTTAAGGTGACACTGCACTAGAGGTGACTCATGAGGAACATCAGATTCAGAAGGAAAAATTGATGTATTAGGGAGTCCATCTTGTGCAGATGGAAACCTCCCAGAGCAAGACATATTGTTGAAATTTAAAGACAAGTGGAAAGGGAACACATTCTCATGAAAAACTACATCTCTTGACACATGCATGTTCCTTGTGACCAAGCTTAAGACTTTGTAACCTTTTGAACCAGATGGATAACCCACAAAAAATATGAGGAGTGGCTCTTGGTTCAAATTTATCTTTGTGGTTTTTAAGTGTAGTAGTGAAACACAAGCAACCAAAACTTCTGAGATGAGAATAGTTAGGATTCTTCTTGTATAGCAGTTCATAGGGGCATTTATTGTTTATGGAGGATGTGAGCAATCTACTTATTAGGTATGTGGAGGTAAGTATACACTATCCCCCAATATTTCAGGGGCAATTTGGACTAGAAAAGCAATGCTCTTGTTGTCTCAAGTAGGTATTTATGTTTTCTTTCTACCACCTCATTTTGTTGGGGTGTGTAGGGGCAGGTCTTTTGGTGGATAACTCCTTTTGACTGGAAAAATGAAGTAGCCTCAGAACTGGTGAATTCCATTCCATTATCAGTCCTTATGGACTTGATTGAGGTTTCAAACTGGTTTTCAACCATGATGAAAAAGGCCTTGATCACATATAGAGCATTACTCTTGCTGCCTAGAAGATGTGTCCAGGTAGATTTGCTATAGTCATCTACAAGAGTTATGAAGTATTTGTGACCATCATGAGTAGTTACATGATAAGGGCCCCACAAATCAATGTGTAACAGCTCAAAGACTTTGAGGTTGAACTTCTCAATGGAAAGGGCAACCTTGTTTGTTTAGCCATGGGGCATATAGGACACATGAAGAGTTTTATTGAAGTAAATTTAACTGGTATGGTTGAAATACCTCTCATCTTTACAAAAGGTACATGTCCTAACCGATTGTGCCACAAGGAATCAACAGTATCAACACCATTAGCAAAAACATTTAGTATAGAATGGCCACTTGCTTTATTCAATTATGAACTATGTACAACAGTTTGGGAATGAGAAGGTGCTCTATTTACATGTGTGTGATGTGAAGTGGAAGGGCAAGACACAGAATCACAAGTGGTGCTAGATATAGACTTTGAGAACTGAAAGTACAAACCATCGATTGCTTTACCAATCTGTAGAGGCCTCTTCACTTAAGAGGCTTGTAGAATGAAGCAAGCAAGTTTGGTAAATACAACTATACAGTCAAGCTGTACTATCAAAGAATGAACAGAGATTAGGTTATATTTGAAATTTGGCACAAAAGGTAATTTTCTTAGAGTGAATTTGGGACTAAGAACTAGATCTCCAATGAGTGTCACCTTCACCTTATATCCATTTGGCAAAGACACTAGGAAGGGATAAACTAAGGTTTTGGTGTTAGTTAATAAAGACCTTTTAAAGGTCATGTGGTTTGTGGAACCGGAGTTTAGGATCCATGAGTCAGTATTTGGTTCGAAACAATCATATGAGTGATCACTATGTTCAACAAAATTGCAACAAGTCACAGTACCTACAAAATTAATAGCACCACCAGCCATGTTGGCATTACCAGAATTTTCCCCTGCATTTCCTAGTTGGAAGTTCTCTAGTAAACTCAACAATTGTCCATACTGCTCCTTAGTTAAATTGTGCAAATTTTGTCCTCGCTCTTGCAACATTCCTTCTTCTTTTTCTCCAGCGAACTGTAATTTATCCTAAAAATGTTCACAGCTGAGGTGTTTGCATTAAGAGCAGTAAAGTCGATCATGACTTGATTCTGGGACTTGGCTTCTCTCTACTTCTCCTCCTGAATAAGGATAGAGAAGGCTTGTGTTATGCTAGGTAGGGGGTTCATCATCAGTATACTTCCCTTTACTACTGTATATACTTCATTTAGTCCCACGAGAAATTGAATCAGCCTCTTGTCTTGTTCAACCTTTTTCTTATTAGCCTTAGCTCCACATACACACTGACAGCTACACTGAGCATGAATGTTCAGCATGTTTAGCTCTTCCCGTAGCTTTTTCATTTTGTGTAATATCCAGTGATATCGAAGGTCCCTTGGCTTAAATCGCTGATCTCCTTTTGTGATTGATATAACTTTGCTCCATTCGTCTGATCGTACCTGTCTTTTAGTTCTTTCCAGAGTTCCTTTGCATCGTTGACATATTGTAGGCTTTCTGCTAAATCCTTAGAGAGTAAGTTCAGTATCCACGAAGTCACCATATCATCGCACCATTCCCACTGATCGAAGAGTGCATCACTTGCATCTGGCTTTTTACATTTTTTATTAATGAATCCTACCTTATTCTTCACAGACAAAGCTCTTAACACACCTCTTCTCCACGATCTGTACCCAGAGCCATCAAAAGGAACCGACACTAGAGTAGTTCCCACATTCTCCGATGGATGCATGTTGAGTGGACTCGTCGAGCTCAATGGAATATTAGTTGAATCCGCCACTTCTTCTTCTTCGGCCATGATTCAAGCAGTCGATGATACAAAATATAAATTCCAATTGAGAATTCAACTGTCAGAGAAATTGTCAAAATCAAAATGTGATCTAAAGAACCCTAAATCGAACAAAGAGGAGACAAAATTGAATAGAAACCGATCGGAGAAGAGTCGAACTTAGTGATATTGATGATGAATTGAATCGAGAACTTGAGCCTAGGCTCTGATACCATATCAAAACTGGAAGAAAACCATTGAAATCAGCTCCTGCTCATGCGAGAGATATGGAGCTGGGAGAGAACATTGTGGAAATAATGATGAATTGCATCATCTCTGTAATTGAATTCACTAACTTTATGTGTCTATACAATGCCTATTTATAAGCAAATGAAAGTAGGGAGGAAGAGAGAAATCCAGTTGGCAATGAGCCGGCCCACTAACCATTAACTAACCACTAACTGTTTTAAGTATCTCATGAAATAATTAGAGATACTGTATGTTGCAGTATGTGTATGTGTATATTTACATTTCTCAATACATTGCTCAATAAAGTACATGGCAGCATCCTTTCTAAATCATGAATGAAAGATCCAAAGAGGGGGAGAGAGAAGGCGACTGAATCTTCTAGTAATTCCAAAAGAATGTAAAAAAGAGCTTTCTCTCTTTTCTTCTCAATAGTCATTTGTGCATATATTAAAAGCAAAAAATGGAAAAAGAAACCAAATGAATGTTTACAGCTACTTTCTCATTTTCATGGTTAAGTAAATCAAAATTCCTTGACTCTTGCTGTCAATTCTCAACATCTTTTTTAAAGAAAAAGTAAGAAAATCCACTGATACCTTACTTCATCATTCTTCTTTTCCTCTCTTCTGCCTCTTCTTCTTGCCCGTGTCTTTTTCAAATAACTTATTAATTAACCTTCTTTATTTAATCTCTTTTACAACTTTTTCCTTTTTGGCCGGCTGTTTGTTTCACTTTTATCATCAAATCCCACACTTGACACCTACATTCCTTTCATACCTTGTCTTGCTCCTCTATAAATTTTGCCTCTATACATCTTAATGTCACAAACTTTGAGCTATTATTTATCCCATTGAGGGTTAGTTGTCTTGGCCTAACAAGAAAACTGACCTTATTTTTAATCAAAACTCCTGCACCATGGAAAGTTATGCTACATGTTCAAACCAGTACTCTTCACACAGAGGAGTAGCAATGATTTTAGCACTTGTTTCAGCTGTCGTGCTATCGCCATTGTACGTGGAACGACGAAACAAAGAGAGCAGCTATTACGAGACAAGATGGAGCTCCGGGGGAATTGTATTGCCTGTGTTACTAGCTGGATTGATAGTTGCGATTAGAACCACTTCATCATCAGGACAAGGAGGGAGTAGAGCGTCGATTTTCGCATCTCCAGAATCTTCCTCTGTGCTTAGAATTGGGAGTTCATCTTGGGGACTTGCTGGTGTTTTGGTTATGCTCTTATGTGTGCTTTCCTGGCAAACTTCTATGAAACATTATTTGTGGAAATAGATGTCTAATAAGGATCAAATTAACTATCCATCTCTTCCGTGTCAGAAGAGAGAGTCACAACTCTTCGAGCTGTGGTTTTAAATTCGTTATTTATGCTTACAAGTAAAAGTCTTTGAATCTATTAGATAATATTAAGACGAGCCATGGTTGTTTGCATGTTAACGAAGAGCTTACGCCATTGTAATGAGCGATTTGGAGGTCAAAAATCAGCGGAATAGAATAAATTGGAAATTACTCGAGTCGAGTACTCCCCTCTTACTTCGAAATTTCTCATTCTTCTTCATTTCCTTTATATTTCATTTTGGTCTTGCTCCCAAATTCATTTTCTGCTTCTTCGAGAACTTATTATCTTTTCCTTTTTCACTCCCCAGTAATCTTATTAATACTGTTATAGGTGAAGAATTATTCAGAAAGGATGGAATGTTCCTCCTTCCGGAAAATTTATATGGATATTCACGCGCTATGCCAAGAACAATGCCAGGCTATGTATTTTTACTTAAATTTTATAAGAAGCAATCACGAGCAAGAAGGAGAAGGCCCAAGAAGCCAACACGCATAGAAGTTAAAGAGCGAGTCTGCACTTTCAAAATACACAGAAATGCAAGTCAAGACTACCTAATCTTTTTTTATAAACAGAACCATAACTGTTCTGTACAAATGCTTATCATGTACATGAGTGAAGGTAGACTTTAATCTAGTAGGAAAGAAAATCATCAACTGTCAACACCTGTCATCAATTGTCAACTCCTCAGACCAACTACTGCATTGGCAGCAGGAAGAGGGCTTACACCTCGATCATACATTCGCTGGATCTCCTCTCTGTACTCGGTCAATGACTTATGTGGTATAGCTGGAGTTAATTCTATAACATCTCCCATTCTTAGCTTGCAGTTGGGATCACTGACTGGTTCATGGTTCAATCTTGGCCTTAGCTCTTCTTTCAGTGGAAATCCATAGGGTGTCCATCTAGAACTGCCGCGACCAGCTCTCTCCAAAAGATCCTTGACAGTTGAGTTTGCAGGGAATTCTTGCACAGACATCTGCACAGCAGAAACACAAGAGTTAAAAATACATTCAGATAGTTGGCATTTCCAATGACACCATAAAAATCAATTCTTCAACTTTCAGTATCCACGAGTAAAGAAGTACGAAACAGGAAATAATAATATAGACGAACCTTATCGTTGTCAATCATAATGATAAAGACAGGTCCATCAGTTCCACAATTAGGTTTGCAAGAAAATGGACAATCTTCAGAATGAGCAGGGAATTTGCAAGGTGGCTGAATAGATTCAGTGTGGCCAACAGATGATTGGTCTCTGTTCATTGTCTCACACTGCCAGGTAACAACCCAGCGAGCCCACTCTACCATCTGATTTACAAAAGAAGAGTGTTTGCAAGCGCCTTCCTTGTATCTCCAATGAGCAGCGAAACCATATTCAGCTTGCAAGTGCATCTCCTTTGTCCGGATCTGAACTTCAAGAGGCACCATGCCTTCCCCGAGCACAACCGTATGAAGAGATTGGTACCTGAAAATTACACATCAATATTAGGGCAAACACTTGAAGAAAAGAAACACATCTCAAATCTCTCATGCTTTTTACCCGTTGAATTTTGGATTTGCTATATAGTCCTTGTATCTCCCAGGTACTTCACTCCATAGCTGGTGAACGACTCGAAGTGCTTTATAACAGTCTTCTTTATTTTCAACTATCAACCTTAACCCATGAATGTCATGGACTTCATCCATATTAAGCTTCTTCCTGTAGATATTAACGGTGACATAAAGCAACATCAGCTTAAATAAAAAAAACATGTACATGACGGGAAATGCATAAGGCTTCCAGAAGTTTCTAAGATGTGATCTCAAGGACAAGTAATTATCATCAAACTCAAAACACGGCAGAAAAGCGATCTCCACAACCCTATATAGCATTGTCTATCTATGAACTACAGGCACTAAATAGTAAATAATTGACCGATTAGCCAAATCAATTGGTGCAATTCTTACAGGATTAAATGACTGCATATACTTCATCGACACATTTGGGTCTTTCCTTCTCTCTTTTTTTCCAGTGCTTAACAAGTGGGTTAGGGGGGAGGGGGGAGAGAGAAGAGAGAAATTACTTTAGCATCTTGCAGTAAATGCTGTACAAGCTCTTGTGACGGCCCGAGAGAACATGATAAGAAACAGAGTCATCCTTTAGCGCTTGCTCCAATTTCCCCACGGAAGAAGTAATCATAGCCTCATCAAAAGACTTAACAAGTTTCGACGAGAGCTCATTGTGCTGATCTGGGTTAAGATGCTTAAAGCAGAGGTTTTCCAGCTGCTCCTTCCACGTTGAGATGCCTAAGCGATTCGCAAGAGGAGCAAAGATTTCCAAAGTTTCCTTTGCAAATCTTTGTTGCTTTGCCAATGGCAACGCATCCAAAGTCATCATATTATGCAAGCGATCAGCTAGCTTTATGAGAACTGCCCTGGCATCTGCCATAGCAAGGAACATGGTGTGCAATCGATCTGCCTCAACAGTTTTACTAGCTGTATTGAAGTCTCGTGCAAGCTTGCTCAATTGACTAAGCTTCGACACCTGGAAGAAATGATACAAGTTAAAACAAGTGTAACACTCAGGACCTCTCTTCAAACATAGACGAATCTAAATGCTTGATAGTCCTATCATCTCTTAACCTTCACTAATCAAAGACATGCCACAGCCTTTAACATTCAGGAGAATCCATATTCATACCCAATTAAACCCCGTTTGCCCATAAATGATGTTTCAATAATAATATATTGAACTTCTGTTTCTCCAAATAGTGATTTAGCCATCAGTAATGGACAAACATTCTGAAATACTAATGATGCATTGAAAACTTGTTTGCACAGTACTTCAAATGAACTAATGTTTTACACTAACAAAGCTACAACCTTTTTTCCAAGTGAGATGAGTATCCAAAAGTAACTTCAAATTCGATATACCCTTTCTTAACTTATCTTCAGATACTCTTTTTTTCAACTTAAACCATGTATTGTCCAAACGCCTACTTTTAACAAATCCCAAACGAAAGACATTTAATCTACATTTTGGATGTGGAAATTATCACCATCGTTATCAGTTTTGAAAATTAACTGCAACACCCTTTGCATATGGAAATATTATTAGCGAAATTCAGGTGTCCATATTCCAACCTACCGCCCAGAAAATATGAAACGCAACACTAAGATCAGATAATAAAACAAGAATAAAACAAGTCTCCATACCCCTTCAACCAAATCAGCAACCCCAGCGCCTAACGTCCGGAAAATATAGTCATAAGTCATGAACGTGTCATCAAGCGTATCGTGCAGAAGTCCAGCAGCAACGACAGTCGAGTTAGCTCCAATCATTGCAAGTAAAACTGCAGTCTCAACGCAATGCTGCAAATAAGGATCACCACTTGCTCGCACCTAACAAACAATACATACATAATACAAAAGGTCAAAACTAAGACATCGACACCGAATAGAAAAGGAAATTAAACTAAGTTAGACAAAGACACTCACCTGTCCTCTATGTGCTTTCTCAGCTTCATAAAATGCCTTAATCACAAAATCATCATAAAAGATTTTATGCCTCGACTGTGCATTCAACAGCAAATCTTTCGCATAAGGTTCCGAATTGGACTCCAAGAAACCTTCCTCCATGTTAAAGGTAAGTTCATCCAGTAACCCTGATGAAGGGGAATCCACATCCAGGACTCGAAATGTCGTCGGATCGTGATCAACGCAGGATCCTAAAGCGTGCCTAACGAATCCATTGAACAATCCACCAGTCCCAGAACGAATGGACCCCACATCCCCAGCAATTCTCCTCGGCGGACTTCTAGAACATGATCCAATCCCACTACTACTAGTGCTAGCAGGTCCTTGAAAAACAGAAACTGGACTCTGATCCCTTTTTAACGACGAGCTAAGGGATGAACAACGAAACGAGCTGCTCAATTCGTCACCTCTATCGTGCCACAAAGAACCCAAATCCTCTGTCCCTGTCGAATAATTCGCCTTCACTGTCGGCGAAGAGAACAGACTGGATAGCCCTCCGACAAATGATTTACCGGACGAAGACGAGGTTGAAGATGACGACGATGATCTGCCGTTCAAATCAAAATCATACGACCCGTGTGAATTGATCTGACATGGATACGGCGTGGAACACACACTACTCGGTGGACTTGCGTACAGTGCTATCGTCGGAACCGCCATGACTAACACCAAATTGAAAGCTCAGATACTGAATTTCACCACCAAAGACAGAACTTTCACAACAATTCTGAAACCCTAATTCCTAAATTTGTGTCAATCAATTCAGATTCTAGAGTCACAAATAAAGAAATAATCAATCTAAACCTGAATAAATGTGAGATAACCTATAAGCTATTAGATAGTTTTTGATAATTGCGGTATGTACAACAAATATGTGCAGATCTGAGTGAATTTTTCCCAAAAAAAATTGGGGAAAGTGGAAAAAAAAAAGGAAAGGAAACTTTAACAAGAATTTGTGAGAAAATAAACTCCTAAAAATCGGAACTAATTGTTGGAAGAGAGAGTTGAAGACGCTGGAACTGAATTGGGTTTTTCTCCAATTACTCTTTCTTCGGGTTTGTGAATACTGTTTGCGTTGATATTCTTATGCGTTCATGCTCGTCTTTATGGTTGCTTTAGGGGCCAGGAATAGGGAAAGTAAAATGACTGGAATAGCCTCAAGGAGTCTCTGAAATAACGGAAAATTCTGTTTCTCCGGCTTAGAGTTTTAAAATAATTAAATTAAACTATTGGTAAGATCTAATGTCTTAGACTTAAGAATATTTTAATGCTAAAATTGTCGGAATGGATAAAATTAGCAGATTAAATTAATGACAAAATGATGTGTTTAGATAAGAATGGGATGGTATTGTCTGTGCCTCATCTGTACCATTTAATGATGCATCTTATAGATCCACTTTGCATCTAATTCCTTGCTCTGCATTTACTCTTTTTCTAAAAGTAAATCCCTAAAGAATAAGGTCATTAGTGTTTAGTCTTAAGTAAACGTCGATAGATATTTAAAAACTGACTAAATCGATTGAATCGTATTGTATCGAATCGATTTTTAAGTTTTTTTTAAATAAAATTGTAGGTTTTTATATAAATTTATAACCGTGCCAATAATTAGGATAGACTTTTTATTTTATGAAAATAAACCGAAAAATATCGAACCGTACCGAATAAATTTAACAATGTAAAAATATATAAAAAAGCACTAAATTTTTTCTTAGGCCTTGGAATTATGAAATAGTTACAAGTCAATAAGTAATTAAACTCAAAATCCTAATTGTCAAACCTATTATGCTACTTCTATTAAAACTAAATTATTTTCAGGTATTGTAGCGATTAGGAGTAGCAACCTACAATGTATTGAACATATTTACTTTCGTATGGATTAGATTTATCTTTTTGAAATGTTTAATTTTCTATAGACTTTATTCTTGAATCCCAACTTGGTTAACCTCTTTTCACTCGTGTGATTTATATTTTTTTTTTTGTATTTGCTTAGTTTCGTTTACGCTGTTGTAGAATACTTGATGGATCTACATTCTAGCCATCTTTTTATATTTTCTTAATTAATCACCTTTTAAACTGTAAAGATATCTTAGAGAGTTTTGTTAAGTCATATAAAAGTATTGCAATCTACTTCTACTAGTGACTTTTACATGGCACTTAAAAAAATTATCGAAAATTTACCGAATCGTACCGACACCGAAGAAAACCCGATATGATTGGGACGGTTTCGAAAAGTCTAATTTTGGTTATATATAATAGAATAACCGAAAAATTGATATGATACAAAATTTATAAAATAACCGACCGAATCGAACCATTGACACCCCTAATTTTAAGAGTATTAAACCATATTTAATACCATTAAATAGCCTTTAGTTACTTTGTATAAAAGTCAACATAACTAATGTTAGTTTTGGTTGCTTTTTCCATTTGAGGTATAATAATACATTCATTAATAATACATGGATAAAACAATTAAATGACCAAAGATCCTCATATTTATTTTAAACCATATATATATATATATATATATATATATATATATATATATATATATATATATATAATTAAAATAAAGTAAATATTTAACAAAAAATATTCTCTATATTACAATTCATAAAATTGCTAATTTATACATTACTAATTTCTTTATAATTAAATCATGTATAACTAACATTTATATAACTAAATTCCGCATAATTAATCCATTCGTAACTAATTCATATGTTACTAATAACTGCATAATTCTAACCAGCGACCAAGCCACCTTTTTAAGTGATTAGCAGTACACAGACACCTATTACATCTGAACTTATAATATAGAGATCACTGATTGTCTACCAAACTGTTCTCTAAGGGCGAATTATCTTTAACTAGGCATTTTGAATTATTATTGTTTTGTCAACTTTACGGCAACTTGGTTGTTGTGTTTTTTTTTTTTTTTTTATATTTATTTTCTTCTTGGCCTAGGTCAACTTTAAGGCCACTTGTTATGTTTTTCTTTTATTTTTATTTCTTTTCTTCTTGGTCTATCGTATTGTAGATAACTGTGTTTAGATTTTTTTTTCTTGTGCTGAATGGGCCAAAATAGTACAAATAGTCAAATTTCTCTATAACAATATTTCTATATAATAATTATTTATTATAAAAAAATTAAGTTTTTTTTCGAAACTGATTTTTCTATTATATTATAATATATATTATATATAACTTTCACTATAACAACTAAAATACAAAGAGGTTTGATGGTACAAAAATCCACTATGACTCTCGTTTTCCTAACAAAACCAAAACCTGATTAGGAAGATATGGTAATGATACTGAACGTTAATCTATGCATCATGATCGTCAATACACTGGAATGATGGAATCGCAACCGTACATTAGCCGCCATTAGAGTAATTTCAAGAGATACAAGGGTAATTTTGGAACAATAGTTTTAGAAATTAATAATTCAACGAATCTGTCTTGTCCCTGTCTCTATGTTTTTCTGGACCTTCCTCAATAGCATTCTAGAAAGAGCTGTGTAGGTGTAGCAAGCGATAAGGACGGGTTAATTTCCCGACCCGATATTGAACCCTGTTTATTTGTACAGTAATGAAGAGAATACAACGTGGCGTGTGAAGAAGGAGCACAGACCAACACGTGGTCAGCAGCGGCAACGTAACAGTTGGATGACTTTTCTGACGGCCATGGCTGTAGCCTGTAGCTGACTTCTGATTTGGAATTGGTGGATTTATGAATTTAAAGATACCGTGACTGAACATTTCACACGTGTCCAACTTGGAATCTATCACATTCGAACTCTACGAACGAAAAGTTTTACCATACGAATTCTTTTACTTCTTAGTGAATGTACCTAAATCTAAAGTAATTGTTTCAGTAAATTACGGATACGAAATGTTACAAAAAGACTTCCAAAATGCTTACTTTATGGAGATAACCTATTTAAGTTTCAGTTACTCAAATAAGCTGTGCTTTTCATTTTTGTAAAGGAGGATATATAAATAGTAATATACTACCTCCGTTCACTTTTACTTGACAGATATATAAAAAATAGATTTTTATTTTTACTTATCACTTTACGCATATTAAAAGAAAACAAAAAAAAAATCCTGTTATACCCACTGTATTTATCACTCATTTCAAATCATTTTCTCAAATCCAATAAAATATGCATTAATTAATAGGTATTATATAAATTATGCACTTCATTTATTATTTCTTAAGAGACGTAAAAAGTCAAAACGTGTAAAGTAAAAGTGAATGAAGGGAGTAGTTAATAGTAAATAGTACTCCTTCTGGTCCACAATAAGTGATCAATTTGCTTTTTTATTTTGGTCCAAAATAAGTGTCCATTTATATAATCAAGAAAAAATTCAATTTATTTTTCCAAAATTACTCTTGTGTACGTATTCGTAAAAAGTCTTTTACTTCTCACGTTATCTATGCTGCAACATTTAATTAAGGGTAGTTTAGTCACACTAATTATTTTTATCTAGAATTTAGTATTTTCTTAATGGATGTGCCCAAAGCAAATTGGTCACTTATTGTGGACCGGAAGGAGTAAAAGGTCTGTCGTGGTGGTTCTAGTGAAACTTTTGAAGGATTACGTATAGGTGTTCGTAACACGCAGCGAAAGACAATAATAATCTTAGGCAGATCTTTTCGTGTTTAAAATTTATTTACATGTCAAAGATCAGATCTGAGACGTACCTGGTGAAGAGACTCTCGTTTCAAAATTCTTCGATAGTGCGAAGACTCTATGCGTATCCACACCGAGACCGACCCTTGCTATCAACCCTTTGATCAATGGAACCCGCGAACAAATTGAACGAAAAATACCAGGCTGAATTTTTCTCAAAATTTCAGCTTTAACGTAACAGTATAAGAAAATTAATTTTCCTTCTCAAAGTATACTCTCTTTTATTTGTGCAGCTCTGCCAAACCTTTTTGTACACTATTTCATTTTCACCGTGATTTATATACATACATATTTGTATCACGTAAATAATACTTTTCCACTAGGTTAAGGAAAAGTCAGAAGTCGTGCTTTTCCTTTTTTTGCAAAGTTTGTTCCATCATTGAACTTCATAGAATCTTTCAATTGGAAAATTGAATCCCATTCCAAATGGGTATGGCAGCTAGCTTACACGTTGAATTAACATTAATTACTTGATCCAATTCAAAATTGGATTACAAAAATAAATTATATTGTATATACAACCTTTATATAAATCAATATTAATATATATCACATATATATTTTAATCAAGAGATACAATTCAAATTTCTATTCTAAATAGAAAGCTTCAATTTGTTCACAATATTAATTATATCTCCTGTGCTAGCAAAGAATATAATAATATTTCATTTGGACTAATAACTAAATTTATTTGACTAATCAAATTCTTTAATTTAATTATCAAATAATAAAGTAATTAATATTTTAGCAAAGATCAGAACACTCGTTAGTGTGCGACCCCATATGTTCAATACTAAGCCGGTAGTACATTAATTAGATCAATATACTAACCAAGGGGGACGTCTAGCAACACTCCTTAATGACCGGATAGCATGAAGTATATAATTTATCCTCACGAACCTGTAGAAGAATAAAGTAGTACTTCCTTCTGTCCTTATAGCTTTGGATCACCCTAGGATATGGTTCAACTGTCAAATCCTAATAGGCGACCAACTATGTGTTCATGTCAAGTATTGTAATGACCCGACCGGTCGTTTTGAGCTCTAGCACGTCGTTCAGCAGTTTGAGGCCATGAGCAGCTTCAATTCAAGTATTATAACTTGTGCGCACGATCGGAATTGAATTCCAGGGAGTTCGGAGTTGATTTGGAAAGAGAATTCTCATTTCGGAATCTTTAAGTTGAAAGAATTGACTAAGGTTGGATTTTTGAGTAAACGGCCTCGAAATCGGGATTCGAAGGTTCCACAAGGTTCGTATGTTGATTTCGGATTTGGGCGTATGCCCGGATCGAATTTTGGATGACCCGGGAGCGTTTTGGCGCCTATTGTGGAAGTTAGCATTTTGGAAGAAATTTCATAAGTTTGGGTTGAAGTTCATTTTAGTGTTATCGATGTCCGTTTGGGATTCCGAGTCTGGGAGTAGCTCTGTATGGTGATTCTGGAGTTGTGAGTGCAATCAGAAGTGAATTTGGAGGTCCGTATGACATTTTGGAGTCATTTGGCTAAATATAGAAATTTAAGGTTTTTGGGAAGTCTGATCGAGAGTTGACTTTTGATATCGGGGTCGAATTTTAATTCCGGAAGTTGGAGTAGGTCTGTAATGGTAAATATGACTTGTGTGCAAAATTTGAGGTCAATCGGACGTGATTTGATGGGTTTAAACACTGAAAATAAAAGTTTGAAATTTTAGAGTTCATTAAGCTTGAATTGGAGTGCGATTCATGGTTTTAGCGTTGTTTGATATGATTTGAGGCCTCGAGCAAGTCCGTAATGTGTTTTGGGAGTGGTCGATATGATTGATTGGGGTCTCGGGGGCCTCAGGTGGATTCCGGATGGTTAACGGATTAAAAATGGAATTTGGAGAAGGTTTGATGCTGCTGGTACTGGTATGATCGCATTTGTGGTATTTTGGCCGCAAATGCGACATCGCATTTGCGAGAGGGAGCTCGCATTTGCGAAATTGGGGGTTGCTGAGGGGGATCGCATTTGCGAGGGGACCATCGCTTTTGCGATGCTGTCTTCTTCGCATTTGCGACAAATTTTGTCGCAAATGCGACCATGTCAAGGGAAAGCTCGGCTTCGCATTTGCGATGCCTTTTTCGCAAATGCGACCATCACAATTCTGAGCTGGGAGTCGCAAATGCAACTTCTACGTCTGGTGCTATGGCTTTTTATTCCGAGACTTAGCCTATTTCCCTCATTTTCCACTTGGTCTTAAACAATTTTTGAGAGCATTTGAGGAGGGATTCCATCATCATTAAAAAGTAAGTAATTTCTATACATCATAAGTTAAATACATAGATTATGGGTAGATTAACATGTGAAAATTAGGGGAAAATCAAGGGTTTTAGATGAAAAACCTAGAATTTGATAAAAACAAGATTTAACCACGAAATTTGTTAGGGAATGGAGTAAAAATCATATATTCTTGATCCTTAGGTTATGGGTAACAATTTCCTTCAAAAATTTCCGGAATCCGGGCACGTGGGCCTGGGGATGAATTTTAGGAACCTTGCATTTAGGGTTGGGAAATTGGTTTAATAATTAGAATATGAACTTTTGAGTATGTATTGACTAGTTCTTACCCTATTTGAATAGTTTTGGATCGTTCGGCTCAAAATTGGTTGTTTGAGCGCGTTCTTGAATCCTAATATAGGCTTCGGAGCAAGGTGAGTCTCCTTTCTAACCTTGTAAGAGGGAATTGTCATCATATGTGAAATAATTGGTTATGGGCTCCTATTTGTGGGGGCTACGTACACACGAGGTGACAAGAGTCCCTGCGTAGCTACTATTATGTGTAAGTCCGGGCAGTCTAGGACCCAAAAGCATGCTATACTTGGAATATTTGTAACCTTGTTGATAGTTTGAATTCTTTAAATCATATCGGATTAGCAAATGAATTTCTAAAAAGATTTAAACTTCATTTTCAAAAATCTTTAAAAGAGAATTGGCATTTCTTTGGATAATTGTTTCCTGTTGACTTTTTGATTGACTGTCTGTGTGTGTTTAATTTCGGAACGGGCCGAACGCCTCAGTAGATTAAATAGATGCATCTATGGTTCGCGTCATTCGACCCTCTAGCAGTGCACAATTTAAATATTGTTGGATCGGGACGTACGTCATCGGCATGATTTGCGCATGCTTGTATCGCTTGCCTTGAGATTTATTGAAATGTATATTTGCTCTCCCTGACTTGAGATAAATTGATAATTAATAGATTATGAATTCGGAGATTTTTAATACAAAAAGGGACTTTTACCTGTTCGTAGCTTATTTGAAATTACAGCTGTTCATAATAAATCCATGATTACTCGCATTAATAATATATTATTATTGGACCACTAGTAAGTATCGAAGTCAACCTCTCATCTCTACTTCTTCGAGATTAGACGAGATACTCATTGGGTACACGTTGTTTTCGTACTCATACTACATTTGCTGTGCATTTTTGTTGCACAGGTTCATATGTGGCTAGTGGCTTAGTGGAATAACGGCATGGTTGATTCAGAGACTTAGGTGAGCTGCATTTATCGAGACGACCCACAGCCTGCAGAGTCCCCTTTAGAGTATTTTATGGTGTTTTAATTTTTGTCCACTTTGTATTCCGGACAGTTACTATATTTTATTTCATTCCTTAGTAAATGCTCATGCACTCGTGACACCGGATTCTGGGATGATTATGGGATATCTTGTATTAACTTCTTAACATTTATATTTGATTTGAAATGATTATCTTTTACTAGTGAAATTGAAGGAAAATCATAGTTTTCAAAAATTTTAAAACGAGAATTTAATTAAGTATTTTGGTTGGCTTGCCTGGCAGCGGTGTCCGACTCCATCACGACCCTTAGTAGATTTTGGGTCGTAACAACATGGTATCAGAGCACTAGGTTCCCTTAGATCTCACGAGTCATGAGCAAGTTTAGTAGAGTCTCGCGGATCGGTACGAAGACGTCTGTACTTATCTTCGAGAGGCTACAGGACTGTTAGGAGAACCTCCCTTCTTGATTTCTCATTGTGTGGTTTGATCCATTTGAGGCTTATGCCTTTGTTTCTTTCCTACTCAATCTTATGCGACGTGAAGCGCTTATTATAAATCGGGAATTGAGAAAATGTAATGGTAATACAGATGTGGTGCGGGATGTTCCTCCCTGCATATTTGATCGGGCTATTGTCGTCGCCTTGCGAAAGGCCGTTCTATCGTTTTAGCTCAGTTTCCGTATTACCTAAGGTTTTGATTTGGCACTAATTGTTATGATGATTCGTGTGTTATTATCGCACAATATTGGTGTAATGGTAGAGTGTTTGTCTATGCGTTGAAGCAGTGAATGACTTGGGAGGATGTTTACTCAATGCAAGATTCAGAGATTCAGAATTTTATTTCCCGGCGAAAGAGGATCAATCAGGCTATAAATGTTCAAGTTTGGTTTGATGGAGTAACGATACTTGATATTTTCGAGTGTGGTGAAATTTTCATTTGTGACGTGGTATCATTGTCCTCGATTGAGTATGTTGAGTTTGCCGGTGTTATGGTCTTCTTCAATTCGCCTTTGGGGCAGGATATGGTCAAATAATAATGGAAAGGCGACTGTAAAAGATTGCGATGTGCGGTGGTTCAGGATTGAATCGGTATATCTAGTGTCGATGGCCCAAGAAAGATGACCTCGGGGAGATTTAAAGTTAGTAGCAATTTGTAGGTTCAAGCGCTATGAAGATAGATTTTATTTAAGGCAACAACTGAGCAGCAAAGTGTGAGGAAGGACATGTGGGGAGTGTCAGGTGGTGGTTAAATTTTTTAGAAGGCCAGGTATAAGAAGCAAAGGTCTAGTTGTCGATTAAAGGGGTGAGTTCCGCCAAAGTGGGAGAGTGGCGGAGTTGCATATAGGATTTGTGGTTGGATGCCTATGCACATTAAGGAGAGTTGGGAATGATTTGGGAATTTTAGTGATTGGTGATTGGGGTCTACGGATTTAATTTAAAGTAGGGGCTATTATGCGGCAGGAGATTTGATATAACGGGAAATAGCTTCTTGAAATGAAGAAGGATACAACATAACAATTTGAAGGATGTTGCCGCACATTTAATTTATATCCACGAGGGGTGAATGAACTTGTGCATCAAGAGAGTGAGCTCGGACTCAAGATGGGTTATTGATGTCATAGTGATTGTACCCCGTGCAACAGCGTTGGAAGATGTCGGAAAGTGATTTCTATAGGTGGTTGTCTCCAGTGAGCAGGTTAGCGTCTCGTAGTTGGCGAGGCTTCTGCGAAGAATTCTATCAGTTATACAGCAAAGAGATCAGTCGTGCGGATGTGGTTGATGATTCAGAGTATAAAAAGGGGTTTTACATAAAGATTCCGAGAATTTTGGCGATTGATTGTGCGAGGTTATGTCAATAAGAGATAAAGAATCCTGGAGAATTCCAAAGTTGTGTAATAGAGGCTTCAAGCTAAGTGGGAGAGTCCCACCGCGTATGATTGGGTTGCATGGTTAACTACTTGCAAGGTTTCTGGTTGGTAGCATATTGAAAGGCTATTTTAGCTATGGGAAAAGAACATAAGTAGTAATTTGAGCAAAGGAATTGTTAAAGGTGTACTATGGTTGGCCTTATTGGCACATGCTCAGACTTGGGGAAGGCCTCGGGATTTATGCCTTGTATAAGTGTGGGTTTTAAGGGAAGTGATTCTGTCGGGTGCTTCGTCGAGGGGGTATGCATATGCTAGAAGAATCATGGAGTTGATTACATTCGGGGCCAAGTTAGAGCGGGTGGCTCTCAACAATGATCCTAGTAGATTCAGAGGGGCAAAGTGTGGTGCCTAATGATTGCGAGCCTATAGGTACGGTTAAGAATCAAGCTTTGTAGCAGCTTATGAGAAGAGGCACAGAATGTTTTATGGTGTTTTGACTTGTAATGTAGCATTTGGGAGGTATAAAATGGTTCGTGGGATTTGAGACAACATGGTCCGTGATTCAAGGTCACTTGGGATGAGTGTGGATGGAGTATGTTATGTGTTGAATGAAGTTATTATTATTTCTGAGGCAATCAAGGATAAATTGGAAGAAGATAGATTGGTTAGCCATAGTTGAATTGGTATATTGGTGGCAGTGATCAGTTCCTTCAGCGTGATCAAGTTATGCAAGGGATTTGTGGTGGTACGTGCGAGGCCTGTCAGCCGTCATAATTGATGTTATTCAAGAGTATTCTACTGTTATGGCTTGTTATGTGTAGGCGGATCCCATAAGGGCTATGGTGGTTTAGACCACTACTTAAAGATTTACATATTCTACAGATATGAGAATTCACCTATGTGTTGCTATGGTTCTCCTGAAGTGAGTCAAGTGAAAAGTTTTTATATGATGAAGTGTTAATCTATTAGTTGTTTCGTAGTTATGATAAAAATCGTGTTCTATCGTTTATTGGCATGTTGGGTGCAGTGAGTGGTATAGAATTTGAAGTGAGGATCAAGGTTGCAGTTCGGTGTTGACAAGGATGTCACGAGCTTGGATGAGCAGTAGAGGAGTCTGGATGTTTAAAGTAAGTTGGCATTATCCTCAGCATCACCTGAGATCGGTGTTTTGTGAAAAAAAAGCTTTGCATCATGGTTAAGGATTCTTGATCGCTTTTTAGTGTTAGTGCGGCCGGTGGTTTGGATGTACAGACCTGTTATCTGTCACGGAAGGTTGTGGGAGCGTGCCCCATGGGAAGGTTGTATAAGTGTGGCATGTAGTCACTTGATTGATTGAAGAGTTAAACCAAGTATGAAGATTGTGGTGATATCGTTAATTTGGGAATTGATGCCTGGAGGGCACTTGATTTATTGGGTTGTGAACTGTGGATGATTATTCCGTTATAATGGTTGTTCTTATGTGCTATGAGAGAAATGGGAGTTATTATGGACCTTTGAAAAGGTTATTAGCCTAGTTCAGTGCGATCAGAATCAGCTTGAGGTCTGTGGATGAATTTAGATGTGAATATGGGCTCTATATTAGGCCAGATGTGTTCATCTCAGTAATGCGCTCCTTATGGAAAAGTAGTTAGGGTGTTATTTTGTCGTCGGTTATTTTATGTAATGATATATTGCGTCGTGTGAGTTGTGAGACGGCTTGGTAAATTGCTTATGTGTTGAGGTTCCGCGTAGAGATGATGTTATATGAGCAAAATGGCTCTTGAGATTCAGATCGTATATCGCACCTCAGTTGTTCTTGAGTTTTATAGCTCATAGCGCTATATGTCCCCTCCGGGATGGTATTATGCACTTAGTGTGCTTGTGACCGATATTCAGTATTTTGTTGTAATGAGCAATTTTGCTCGATGTGCATCTCCTTAGGTGAATTTTATTTGTGGATCGGGTGGCATGCCGCCATGGGTATGTTGTTTGGATCGGGTTGCGCACCGCAACAGTGTGATGTTGAATACAGTTTTCATGCTTATCTTATGTGTGTTTGTTTCCCATTTTCTGAGGAAAGTTCATACTAGTTGCGCAAGTTGAGTAGTCCCTTCTAGAGTTTGTTTTCCTTTTGTATCGCATTCGAATTGGCAGCCTATTGGCACATCATGGCATCATATGAGACTTTGGGTCATGTCTGGGTTGGCTTATTGCCTGAGTAGTTCGTACTATGTGAGACGAGATCATTGGATTTAGGATCAGTGCAATCTGATTATATGAAGTATATTAAAGAGCTAAGACCATTATTTGGTTTAGAATGAGGTGATGGTTCTTGTCAGGAGTATAGACCCAATGATATGTTGATTCAGCAGTTGGTTATGAATTTCTACACACCTCTTCCGTCTTGGCGGTATTGTAAGAGTTAGAGCAAGACCTATGTAGGTCATGAGGTGCAATATGAGCATCAGGTTTGTGGAATTTCGACTGATTTGATCAGAAAATGTTATTGTGTTCCTGTGAGTAAAGTGGTGCAAGGTGTGAATTCAACTAAGGTATGCATCCATGTTTTGGTGTAGCGTGTAGTTATTGATATGGTGAGCGTATGTTGGAAACAGGCTTGGCCTAAACTTCCGGACGTTGGAATTTGGCTCTAAGGCTTATTTGCTTGATAAAAGGGAATATCTCCAGAATTGGTCAAGCTAACGTGCTCAACTGAGTTGTGGTAGCACGGGTAGGTGCACGAGGTGTTAAACAGTGATTCCAGACTACTTCAGTGAAGTTCTCAGCACGTTCGAGGACGAATGTATGTTTAAGTGGGAGAGAATGTAACGATCCGACCGGTTGTTTTGAGCTCTAGCACGTCGTTTAGCAGTTTGAGGCCATGAGCAGCTTCATTTCAAGTATTATGACTTGTGTGCACGGTCAGAATTGAATTCCGGTGAGTTCGAAGTTGATTTGGAAAGAGAATTCTCATTTCAGAAGCTTTAAGTTGAAAAAATTGACTAAGGTTGGATTTTTGAGTAAACGACCTCGGAATCGGGATTCGAAGGTTCCACAAGGTTCGTATGATGATTTCGGACTTGGGTGTATGCCCGGATCGGGTTTTGGATGATCCGGGAGCATTTTGGCGCCTATTGTGGAAGTTATCATTTTGGAAGAAATTTCATAAGTTTGGGTTGAAGTGCATTTCAGTGTTATCGATGTTCGTTTGGGATTCCGAGTCTGAGAGAAGCTTCGTATGGTGATTCTGGAGTTGGGAGCGCGATCGGAAGTGAATTCAGAGGTCCGTATGACATTTAAGAGTCATTTGGCTAAAGATAGAAATTTGAAGGTTTTTGGGAAGTTTGACCGAGAGTTAACTTTTTGATATCGAGGTCGGATTCCGATTCCGAAAGTTGGAGTAGGTATGTAATGGTGAATATGACTTATGTGCAAAATTTGAGGTCAATCGGAAGTGATTTGATGGGTTTAAACACCAAAAGTAGAAGTTTGAAATTTTAGAGTTCATTAAGCTTGAATTGGAGTGCGATTCATGGTTTTAGCATTGTTTGATATGATTTGAGGCCTCGAGCAAGTCCGTAATGTGTTTTGGGACTGGTCGATATGATTGGTTGGGGTCCCGGGGGCCTCGGGTGGATTTCGGATGGTTAACGGATCAAAAATGGAATTTGGAGAAGGTTTGATGTTGCTGGTACTGGTATGATCGCATTTGCGGTGTTTTGTTCCCAAATGCGACATCGCATTTGCGAGAGGAAGCTCGCATTTGCGAAACTGGGGGCTGTTGGAGGGGACCATCGCTTTTGCGCTGCTGTCTTCTTCGCATTTGCGAAGAATTTTGTCGCAAATGCGACCATGTTAGGGGAAAGCTGGGCTTCGCATTTGTGATTCCTTTGTCGTAAATGCGACCATTGCAATTGCGAACTTGGAGTCGCAAATGCGACTTCTGCGTCTGGTGCTATGGCTTTTTATTCCGAGACTTAGCCCATTTCCCTCATTTCCCACTTGGTCTTAAGCGATTTTTGAGAGCATTTGAGGAGGGATTCCATCATCATCAAAGAGGTAAGTAATTTCTACACATCATAAGTTAAATAAATAGATTATGGGTAGATTAACATGTGCACATTAGGGAAAAATCAAGGGTTTTAGATGAAAAACCTAGAATTTGGTAAAAACAAGATTTAATCACGAAATTTGTTAGGGAATGGAGTAAAAATAATATATTCTTGATCTTTAGGTTATGGGTAAAAATTTCCTTCAAAAATTTCCAGAATCCGGGCATATGGGCCCGGGGATGAATTTTAGGAACCTTGTATTAAGGATTGGAAAATTGGTTTAATAATTAGAATATGAACCTTTGAGTATGTATTGACTAGTTCTTACCCTATTTGAATAGTTTTAGATCGTTCGACTCCAAATTGGAGGTTTGAGCGCGTTCTTGAATCGGAATATAGGCTTCAAAGTGAGGTGAGTCTCCTTTCTAAGGCAAAATAATTGGTTATATGCTCCTATTTGTGGGGGCTGCGTAGGTGACGAGAGTCCATGAGTAGCTACTATTATGTGTAAGTCCGGGTAGTCTAGGACCCAAAAGCATGCTATACTTGGAATATTTATAACCTTGTTAATAGTTTGTATTGCTTAAATCATATCGGATTAGTAAATGAATTTCTAAAAAGATTTAAACTTCATTTTCAAAAATCTTTAAAAGAGAATTGGCATTTTTTGGATAATTGTTCCCTGTTGACTTCTTGATTGACTGTCTGTGTGTGTTTAATTTCGGAATGGGCCGAACGCCTCGGTAGATTAAATAGATGCATCTATGGTTCACGCCATTCGACCCTCTGGCAGTGCACAGTTTAAATATTGTTGGATCGGGTCGTACGTCCTCACCATGATTTGCGCATGCTTGTATTGCTTGCCTTGAGAGTTATTGAAATTGATATTTGCTCTCCCTGACTTGAGTTAAATTGATTTTGCGCCATCACGACCCTTAGTAGATTTTGGGTCGTGACAAGTATAATCGACAATTGAATGACCTAAGAAACTCTTTTCTTCTTTCATTCAATTGCCCTGGCCAAGGTCTTAATTTGGTCGTTTATAATTCCTGACAACATGGAGCTTAAACTCATTACCAGGAGTTGACAGATTCCTTCTTGATCAATCACTAATTCTACAAGTATTCAATCGTGCCAAATATCCTTTCAACTATCGCCCTAAGGCCATAGGTGTCTAGTATTAAAGCACAACAAATAACTTGTCAATTACTATGACGATCTCAGGTCAAAGGAAAATCTTACATCACATTCTTCAAGAGAATATCCTATTGACAGTTTACGGTAATTCTAACCTTTAGGAATTATCCAATGAGTCGGTTCAATGATCATATCTCTATATGCATCATCTATCTATGTGATTCAGTTAATAAGATCAACTAATCTTTATCTTATAAAGACAATCACATAAATATTGATCTAACCGGATTACTAATGTCCAAATTAATAATCATACGATCAAGAACAAATTTAGATTAAATTATAAGAGACTTTGCTCTCATTATCATGATCTCTATCACGATGACAAATCTCAAAATTTAATCAAGGACCTTATCAAATTAATCAAATAATTAATAATAACTATGATATATAAAAGAATATCATATTTTATTTCAAATAATGTTCACAAAATATGTCCAAATCATCATATATGAGATTGGATCTAGGGCATATCTACTATATCCCTAACAATCTCCCACTTGCACTAGAGCCAATTTCTCTTGTACTTCTTTCCCAATTTACACTTGTGCTTGTCAAACTCCTTTGCACCAAGAGCTTTAGTGAATGGGTATGGAGCATTTTCCTTTTCCATCAACCTTTTGAATCTAGACGTCTCCACGTCCAATGATTTCTCTTATCAAGTGATCCCTTTGCAGAACGTGTTTGGATTTTTAGTGTGATTTTGGTTCTTTTTCTTGAGCAATGGCTCCAGTGTTGTCACACAACAATGGAACTGTACCTTCTATTGAAGGAAACACATCAAGTTCAGTTAAGAACCTTTTCATCCATACAACTTCCTTAGTAGCATATATTCTGCTTCAATTACTGAGTCAGCTACTCTAGCTTGTTTGAAACTTTTCCAACTCACTGCACTACCATTTAAGGTGAATACATAACCAGAAATAGATATGTTATCATCTCTATCTGAAGAGAAACTTGCATCAGTATAACCTTCAAGTTTCAACTCAGAATCTCTATAGATGAGGAATTGGTCTTTAGTCTTTCTTAAGTACTTAAGAATGGTCTTCACCACCTTCCAATATTCTTCACCAGGATTTGCCTGATATCGGCTGGTCACTCCAAGTGCATAAGCCACATCAGGACGTGTACATGTCATGGTATACATGATAGCTCCCACTGAACTAGTGTATGGGATCCTACTCATGTGTTCTCTTTCTTCAGGTGTTTTAGGACAATCCTCCCTACTGAGAGTAATTCCAGTGCTTATAGGTAGATAGCCTCTTTTGGAGTTACTTATATTATACCTCTTTAAGATGGTATCAATGTACAAAGACTGGGAAAGTCCAAGCAGCTTCCTTGATCTATCTCTATAGATCTGTATTCCTAATATATAAGTTGTTTCTCCCAAGTCTTTCATGGAGAACTGTTCAGATAGACAAATCTTGGTACTTTGCAAAGCCGGTATGTCCTTCCTTATGAGCAATATATCGTCAACATACAACACTAAGAATATAATTGTGCTCCCACTAACCTTTTTATACACACAAGGTTCTTCTTTGCATCTAACAAAATTGAACTTTTCAATTGTCTTGTTAAAGCAAATATTCCAACTTCGAGAAGCTTGCTTTAGTCCATAAATGGATCTTTGTAACTTGCAAAATTTATTATGATCAGGCAAAGATGTGAAACCTTCAGGTTGTGTCATGTACACATCCTCTTCTAGCTCACCATTAAGGAAAGCTATTTTCACATCCATTTGCTGTATTTCATAATCATAGAATGCTGCTATAGCAAGTAAAATTCGAATTGATTTGAGCATTTCCACATGAGAGAAAGTCTCGTCATAGTTGATTCCTTCTTTCTAACGATATCCCTTGGCAACAAGACGGGCTTTGTAGGTCTCCACCTTTCCGTCTGCTCCAATCTTTTTCTTAAAAACCCATTTACAACCTATCAGTTTTATATCCTTTAAAGGTTCAACTAAAGTCCATACTTTATTTTCCTTCATGGATTCTATTTCGGATTCCATGGTCTTTTGCCATTTCTCATAATCAGAACTTTGTATAGCCTCTTCATAGGTCTTAGGGTTATCATCATTATGATCAACCTCATTTGAACATCATTTTGTACCATTAAATTTAATCTAGTTGGTACATGACGTTCTCGTGTAGACCTTCTAAGAGGTGCTTGTACAACCTGTTCACTTTGTGCTGGATTTGGTTGTTGTTCAATTTAGTTTGGAACTGGTTCATTAACCTGTTCTTGAACTTCATTTAGTTCTTGAACTTCAACCGTTGAAAATGGCAACTTCCTTGGCAACTTCAAAACATCCAATAAAGGTTCTTCAACTTGGGTCTCATGATCTTTATATTGTGTTGATTCATTAGTTTCTTGAACTTTATCAAGTTCTATTTCCCATTATAATTTCCTTCTAAAAGAAATTCCCTTTCCAAAAAGGTTGCTCCTCTGGCCACAAACACTTTATGGTCAGAAGGCTGATAGAAATAATAGCCCATTGTTTTCTTGGGATACACAATGAACCCACACTTATCAGATCTTGAGTCAAGTTTATCAGACTGTAGTCTCTTAACATAAGCTGGCAACCCCAAACTTTGATATGTTTAAGATTAGGCTTACATCCTTTCCATATCTCATATGATATTGTAGAGACTGACTTAGTGGGAACTTTATTAAGTAAGTATGTTGCTTCTTCTAAAGCATATCCCCATAAATTTATTGGAAGATCAGTAAACCCAATCATAGATCTCAGCATATCTAATAAGGTTCGATTTCTCCTTTTAGACACACCATTTTGTTGTGGTGTTCCTGGAGGTGTCCTGTCACGACCCAAAATCCAACTAGTCGTGATGGCACCTAACCCATCCCGCTAGGTAATCTAACTTATCAAGTCCAATAATATAACATACTGAGGAAAAATAAATGATCTCTTATACACCTCCCAAGGACTGGTAGTACAAATCATGAGCTTCTATGAGTAGAATTTACAAAACTGATATGAAACAAATACATCTTCTGTTTTAAAAGTACATAAACAGAGTTTAATGATTCTAAGGCTACCATGAACAAAAGGTAGCTGCAACAGGGACGCCGGAACATCTTCCAAGTCAGCTCTCATCAAACACGAGCATCGACATCCGAAATCTGCACTCAATGTGCAGGAAGTGTAGTATGAGTACAACCTGCCCCATGTACTCAATAAGTAACAAACCTAAACTCAGGTTGAAAGCAGTGACGAGCTTGTACCAAGGTTAGGGTCCATACCCACATCCAGTAATACTTCACAACAATATTCATAAGTAGCATAAAGAATAAATTAATAATAAAATGCTCAGTTCGTTCACAATTCAGGAAAAATAAGCATTTTCTTTTCAAGTATAACAGTAAAACTCAATTCTTTTCACAGAAATCACCAAAATATGAGTACGTCTGAAAACTGTTATTTTTCCATAAAACTTTCTTTCAAAATAGGAGATTTTATTTTTCAAATGGAATAAGGAAAGTACATCTCTATGCCTACATGTCAAGATACATGTAAAATCATGAATGTCACCAAAACCAGGCAGCAGAAAGAAATGCAACTCTATGCATATATCTCAAGTACACATGCCAAATGCAATGCCTCTCAGTAATGAACTCATGTACTCACACTCTCAGAGTACTCAATTTCACTGCCTCACATTGTCTTTTACAATGCTCAATACTCTTCATGGCCTGCGAATCCTTTATCATACGCTTCATGGCCTAGGACATCATGGTCTAAGGACATAATCCTCACCATCCAAAGACAACATTCATGGTCCAACGGGAATTTGCATCATGTTTAAATTTATGCACAGTATATGCTTGTATTGTTTCTGATTGCAGGTAAACTAGCGAGCAACAGCTGCCCCAACAGGAGAAATTCCGCTCCAGCTCCCTCAGCCATATCGAACCCAACCACTCCCGTAAACCGCTCACTCACTCGGCCATAGACGTTGCGTCCGTTCTTGAAATCACTTCATCGGTATACTCCACCGGTGGATCCCGAGCTACATACGACCTGATTCCTATAAACCAGGGATATGTAGGCATATCAGAAGCCAGGGTGCGGCCTAACCTCTTCAAACTGTTTCGCTCGGTCAAAATTGGTCATCATATCTTTACCCGACAACTCTTTCATCCTTTCCAAGTAAAGAGGGGCAGCTGTTGATACCCAATTTTTTCCTATATATTTTCAATATGAAAAATATCTTCAAAATAGCATATATATGCATATATAAGTATGCCTAAGGTTTTTATTATTTTTTTCCATAATTTTAAGGTTTTAAATTGATTTATTTTCTCACTTTTAATCCATAAAATCCCCAATAATTATTTCCAATAAGTACTGTACTATACTCGTTGCGGCGTACAACCCGATCCATATATATATATATATATAGCCCAAAAGCTCGTTGCAACGTGCAACCTAATCCATATACATATAGTCGTAAGGCTCGTTGTGGCGTGCAACCTGATCCATTATTTTATAGTCGACTGCGCTCACTAGGGGTGTGCAGACTCCGGAAGGACTCCTACAGCCCAAGCGCTAAAATCTGCACGGAAAACTCACGTGCTGCACGGACAACTCACATGTTATAGTATCAATATCAATATCTGCACGGACAACTCATGTGCTATAGTATCAATATCAGTATCTACACGGACATCTCACGTGCTGCACGGACAACTCACGTGCTATAGTATCAATATCAGTATCTGTACGGACAACTCACGTGCTATAGTATCAATATCTCACAATCTGGCCCTCAGCCTCACTTAGTTATCAATCTTCTAGTCTCGCTCACGGGCTCACAATGTCATGAAAATCATCCCAAAAATAATGATATAATGTATCAATAATAACAACTGAGACTGAGATATTATATGAATACATGAATATGACTGAATACGAAATATCAATAAAATCAGTGAGATGACAGCAAGAAACGACCACTATGGGTCTCAGTAATATTGGCATAAAGTATAGACATGATATCTAGCATAATGTACAACTCAATTTACTTATCACATGGTGAAAACACAGATATCAACAAAGTAGGACCACTACACAGTGTCCTGGAAACAACAGAGTCATCATTCACATGGTGCACGCCCACACGCTTGTCACCTAGCATGTGCGTCACCTTAACATCAATCACATAACACATAATTCAGGGTTTATACCCTCAGCACTAAGTTTAAAAGAGTTACTTATCTCAAACCATGAAGTTCTTTACTCCGCTATGCCCTTGCCTCGTAAATCGGCATCCGAAATTTAACTAAAAATCGCCCGTAGGGCCCACATCTCAGAATCCGACAAAAAACACAAAATTCGACAATCCATTCAACCACGAGTCCAACCATACCAAAATTACTAAATTTCGATAACAACTCGGCCTCCAAATCTTCAAATCTACAAATTCCTAGGTCCAAATCCTCAATTTACACCGCAAAAACATGTAATCTAGTCGGATTATTTGATGATAATTCAATATTATGGAGTAGAAATAATCATAAGTGACTTACCTCAAGATTTCCCATGATTTCTTGCTCAAAAAGCGCCCCGGGCCGTGTTCTTCCGCCCAAAAATGTCAAAATGGGCTAAAAACCAGAACATCATTAAAACACACGATTTTGGTCGCTATAGGCCCAATTCCCGTCGTTAAAAGTGTCAAATCTGGTCGCTAAAAGGTGCGCACCAGATCCTGCTGCACCAACAGTCTTTAATTTCACTAAAAATGCTCTAACTCCATCATACGAACTCGGAATTTGAGCTCATTTTCTTAGTGTGATACCCATTTCGCTTGTTAAACAATTAAGTCATGTTTCACGTTAAAAACTCTATCGCGACTTTATGAAATTAGACCAAACTTTCCAGATCGCTCCTATAATTCATTATAAAAATTCCGGAAGTCTCGAAATCAAATTCTGATCTTTAGAACCAAAAATAGACCTTTGGATCATTACATGTTTATGCTCAAAATACCAATTTCTTCCCAAAAAATTTCCAAAACTCACCCGAGCCATATAGGACCCCAACCAAATGTACTAACAAGTCACATAATATGACACAAACTTAGTCGATATCTCAAATTATATTGAACAATACTAAAACATGAATCACACCCCAATTCAAGTCTATTCAAAACTAACAAATTTCAATTTCTACATTCGATGCCGAAAGCTATCAAATCAATTCCGATTGACCTCAAATTTTGCACACAAGTCATAAATGACATAACAGAGCTGTTCAAATTTTCAGAATCGTATTTCGATCCCGATATCAAAAAGTCAACTCCCTCGTCGAACTTCCAAACTCAAATTTACTATTTTCGCTATTTCAAGTCTAATTTAACTATAGACTTCCAAAAAGAATTCCACACACGCTCCTAAGTCCAAAATCACCATACAGAGCTATTTGAATCATCAAAAATCCATTTCGGGATCATTTACACATATTTTACCATCCGGTCCATTTATTCAACTTAAGCTTCTAAAACATGAATTATTCTTTCAATTAAATTTTGAATCATCTGGAAATAAAACTTGACCACTCTCAAGTCATAATACACAAAACAATTCTACTCAAGACTTCAAATAGATAAACGGGATGGAAATGCTAAAAAAACAGGTCGGGTCGTTATATCCTCCCTCACTTAAACACACGTTCGTCCTCGAACGTGCCGAGAGTTGTTCCCATTGCCATCAAACCGACGTGTAGCCTTACAATGTACATACCCGGGGGTGATCTCACGTCACCCTATCCTATCTAGGTTTGATAACTCCACATAACTGAAATTTCTTAATTCAACCAACCATATAAGCCTTAGAATCCAAATTCCCAACCTCCGAACTTTCCTACAAGATCTGAACCTCACATCTATACACTGTATAATTCTGAACAAGTTGTACCAAGTTGTAACTATAACTCAAATACTCCAATTCAAATACCACATATCTCAATGCTCGTAGCAATGCTTTCTAATTACAGTAGTTGCTTAAATTAATCCGATGATGGTGATAAACCTCATATCAAACAAGACCTCATTCTAAAACTTTCGTACACCACCGAAAATAAAAGAAACATACGGAATTACCTAACCACCAATCAGATCAACAATTCATGGAGCTTTTTCGTTTCAATCAAAACCATAATCACCTTCTAGGCCGACATTCGATATTATCCTCCTAAATATACCATAATCAAATCCGATAGTACACATTCTAGGTCTGATGACCTTATATTATCGAACACGACTATTCCACATACATGCCACCCCAATAGAACACAATATTGCACCATCCGGGTGCCCCAAAAAGGGAAAATATCTCAAAGAAGGGAACTATTTTGCAAGTTCAACAAACACCACCACAACCGAAACGCTATGAGCTCATTATTAATAATAGAACCAAGACACACGAATCTAATAACGATAACCAACTCTCCTAGAGCTCATATTAACATCAACCGCACGAGCAAACTAGTTGCCAATAACACAATCCACCTAGCATAGTCAGATGCCTCCAATCCAAGCATATCATACAGGAGTAATCCAACAAGTACACACGTATATATCAAATGAAATAAGATTCACATGCTCCTAAACTGGCATAAATAACATGCTGCACTGTAGGCATGAGCAAATTGCATTATCATAGCTCAAAATCAGCAAGTTAACGCAAAATTAGTAAATACCAAGTTTATTCAGGAAATTAGCCTCATTGTAACCTCAAGTATAGCCCAGATAATTCTCAACAAAGGTACAAATTATGAGAACCATTATAAATTCAAGCTTAAAAGTCAACTCTGGGCATACTATAGCCTAAGCACATTCTCGAGCATGAATAATTGCCCTGGTGTTCGCTCATAGGTTCAAGCCTCGCATATATGCACACTCATAGTGCATAGTTATCACAATCAATTAGTGCAACTAGTGCCTCCACTGATTTTAAAAAAAATACTCACCTCAAACATGCCACAATCCCGAAATAGTATACTTTTTGAGAACTCCCAGTCTCCAAATTCATAAGTCACATAAATCACCGTAATTGATCACAACCTCAACACTCAAATGACTAACACATCCATCAAGCACGATCATCCCATGATAAATATTTTCAAAACTCTCTCGTGCCACATAGCAATAATTGTATATCAGTAGTTTATCAACCAAGTGAGTACTACAATACCAATAAGACATCTGTAAGTCAAAACATAATGTCCCGTCTGAAATATACACCTTTTCTCGTGAAATACCAGGTTGTAATAACATTGATCTAAATATCTTAAATTGGCCATGCTGTCCAAAATTTGTATGTTTTCTTCAAAACTAAACCGGCACCTTATACATCAAATTCTCAATCCCACAAGACATACCACCTCTATTAGACCATCATACGAATAGTACGAACATTTCATATCAACTCTGAGTCACCAGTAGAATACATACCCGATTAGTTAGAAATATTCCATCTGCTCCCTTCCAGAAGAAAACCACAATACACCATGTGTTCCTCATACCGGTAGAAAATATCCAGCTCAAACATTTTGAAATCTGTTTGCACATAATCAAGATATCAAAAATGAATTCCTCTAAATCGACCAAGCCACATAGGTTACCAAACCCAAGAATATTGCCACCAAAATATCTGTAAAGCATCACCACATCATTATTATAGAAAAGAATTGATCATATTCATTATCGTGTTGATCCAACTTACTACCAAACTATTCTATTTCTTTGATTTCTTTGCGGATTACCCTCAAGTCGACACTCTTACTTGACGTACACCATGAACATTACCCAAAGCTCACTACTAGAGTTCCCAGCATAAAACCACACGACCCTAAGGCCCATAAGCCATTGTATTCTTCTTAAGCACCCCCGTAAGTATCGCAACTAAAACACCCACTTTGAAAGTACCTCATGTGAATTTAAAATCATTCTCTTACCTCCCTTACACTGGAATGTAGAAGCTGGAGTCATACAAAATTACCGCAAGTTTCAATACCATCCAATGCAAATAATTGATTCCAGCGGTATACGAACTCGAAAAAATTTCAATTGCTACATATACATTTTTGAATCCATTAAAACTTTATCAAGAGTCATCTACTCTGCTTAAATCTAAATTGCACCGCCCAAATAGACCAAATGACACATGTCCCATTAGCACAATAACACTCAAAGAAGTAACCATGCCTTAACACCACTAGTCACATTCACATTCCATGTGCATTATATTCTTCACAATTAATAACTTAAGCATCCCATGATTTTAATATACTCATAAAGCGCAATATGACCCGTATTCAGGAATTTCATTATTCTAGTTTTCCCCGATCTTAACCTCTGCAGGTCATAACTAACCCACGAAAATGTTTCGAACCAAAACCTAAATTTAAATTATAACCATTAAATCAAATTGCCGATAGCAGACTCCCCCACTTGGCTCAAAGCCATAGATCAGAACATTCAATAATTTACAATACACATATCCAGTTACTGCCATAACACTTAGTGAGATTTGATTAAATTCTTCACAAGCTCATGCAACACAACCTATATGGTTTCTCAAATCGTCCACAAAGCTCACCTTCATTCTCGTGACGGTCAGTTCAACTTTCTTGACTAATTAAAATTCAAATCCCAATACCACTACCCTACCAGTGGTAAAGAAAAAATTCTCCACACAATATTGTAAGGATCACACATCTGTAGTTTACCTCACAACTGATAACCCACATGTTTAGCTTCAAACTGGCATCTCTCTATGACCTTTCACAACCACAACTATTAGGCCATCAATTAATCTTTCTGAGTTTGAACTCATCAACACGACATGAAAATTTTAATTTGTCCCACAATTTCACAACATGAAAGATCCTTCAACACATTCATAACTCGAGACTCTACGTCAAAATCGAGACATGAGTCATATACTCAAAATTCCTTTTTTCACTTTCAAACCATCTGAACACATCCTGCAGTCATCTCGTACTCATCATATCACCATTCAACCGCTCATCGAGCCATATATTTCAACTCATAAGGACACTACCGGACATATAAGTTAAATACACATGTTGTTACAATTGAAACAACCGAGCGTAAGTTGCGGTCTACACCTGGCCTCAAGTCCTCCAGACTGGCCTATTATCGAAACACAAATTACACATCTCGAATCTCATTCATAGAATTACAAGCCTTCAATGCACAACTGATACCGAGCGCTCGCATGCACACACGCATGCGTGTAAGGAATTCAAAGAGTTATATTTCAAAGCTGAATCAATTCTGCATGATAAGGAAAGAAAGACGGGAAGTTTATCCTAAATGCCCTGTAGCCTCTCGAAGATACGTATGATCCACAAGGCTCTACTAGACACTTGCTCATGACTTGTAAAACCTATGAACCTAGAGCTCTGATACCAATTTGTCATGACCCGAAATCCAACTAGTCGTGATGGCACCTAACTCATCCCGCTAGGTAAGCCAACTCATCAAGTCCAATAATATAACATACTGGGGAAAAATAAATGATCTCTTATACATCTCCCAAGGACTGGTAGTACAAATCATGAACTTCTATTAGTAGAATTTACAAAACTGATATGAAACAAATACATCTTCTGTTTGAAAAGTACACAAATATAGTTTAATGATTCTAATGCTACCATGAACAAGAGGCAACTACAACAGGGATGTCGGAACATCTTCCAAGTCAGCTCTCATCGAACACGGTGGCATCGGCATCCAAAATCTACACACAATGTGCAGGAAGTGTAGTATGAGTACAACCGACCCCATGTACTCAATAAATAACAAACCTAAACTCATGTTGAAAGTAGTGATGAGCTTGTACCAAGGTTAGGGTCCATACCCACATCCAGTAATATTTCACAACAATATTCATAAGCAGCACAAAGAATAAATTAATAATAAAATGCTCAACTCGTTCATAGTTCAGGAAAAATAAGCATTTTCTTTTCAAGTATAAGAGTAAAACTCAATTCTTTTCACTAAAATCACAAAAATATGAGTAAGTCTGAAAACTGTGATTTTCCATAAAACTTTCTTTCAAAATAGGAGATTTCATTTTTCAAATGGCTTGAGGAAAGTACATCTCGATGCCTGCATGTCAAGATACAGGTAAAATCATGAATGTCACCAAAACCTGGCAGCAGAAAAAAATGCAACTCTATGCATATATCTCAAGTACACATGCCAAATGCAATGCCTCTCAGTAATGAACTCGTGTACTCACACTCTCAGAATACTCAATCTCACTGCCTCGCATTATCTTTTACCATGCTCAATACCCAACACTCTCAATCACTTAGCACTGTACTATACTCGTTGCGGCGTGCAACCCGATCCATATATATATATATATAGTCCAAAGTCTCGTTGTGGTGTGCAACCCGATCCATATACATATAGCCATAAGGCTCGTTGCGGCGTACAACCCTATACATTTATTTATAGTCAATTGCGCTCACTGGGGGTGTGCAGACTCCAGAGGGGCTCCTACAACCCAAGCGCTAAAATCTGCACGGACAACTCATGTGTTGCATGGACAACTCACGTGCTATAGTATCAATATCATTATCTGTACGGACAACTCACGTGCTATAGTATCAATATCTCACAATCTGGCCCTCGACCTCACTCAGTCATCAATCTATCCAGTCTCGCTCACGGGCTCACAATGTCATGAAAATCAGCCCAAAAATAATGATATAATGTACCAATAATAACAATTGAGACTGAGATATTATATGAATACATGAATATGACTGAGTACGAAATATCAATAAAATCAGTGAGATGACAGCAAGAAACGACCACTATGGGTCTCAACAATATTGGCATAAAGCCTAGACATGATATCTAGCATAATGTACAACTCAATTTACTTATCACATGGTGAAAACACATATATCAACAAAGTAGGACCACTACACAGTGTCCTCAAAACAACAGAGTCATTATTTACAGGGTGCACGCCCACACGCCTGTCACCTAGCATGTGTGTTACCTCAACATCAATCACATAACATATAATTCGGGGTTTATACCCTCAACACTAAGTTTAAAAGAGTTACTTATCTCAAACCATGAAGTTCTTTACTCCGCTATGCCCTTGCCTCATAAATCGGCATCCGAACGCCTTGAAACTATCCACAATTAATGTGATTCAGTCAATACAATTTATATAAATTAATTCCAAGTAACAATATTAATTTTTCACAAAAATCCGAAATTTAACTAAAAATTTCCACTGGGGCCCACATCTCGGAATCTAACGAAACTCACAAAATTCGACAACCCATTCAACCACTAGTCCAACCATACCAAAATTACTAAATTCCGATAACAACTCGGCCACCAAATCTTCAAATCTTATTTTCAAATCCCTAGGTTCAAATCCTCAATTTACACCTCAAAAACATGTAATCTAGTCAGATTATTCGATGATAATTCAATATTATGGAGTAGAAATGATCACACGTGACTTACCTCAAGATTTCCCATGATTTCTTGCTCAAATATCGCCCCAGGCCGTGTTCTTTCGCCCAAAAATGTCAAAATGGGCTAGAAAACCAGAACAACATTAAAAACACGATTCTAATTGCTAAAGGCCCAATTCCCGTCGCTAAAAGTGTCAAATCTGGTCGCTAAAGGTGCGCACCAGATCCTGCTGCACCAGCAGTCTTTAATTTCACTAAAAATGCTCTAACTCCATCATGTGACCTCAGAATTCGACTATTCTTGTTCCTATGAGTCACAAATAATAATACGGACGTACTCCTTCAATCAAAACTCAATTTGGAGCTTATTTGCTTAGTGCGATACCCATTTCGCTCGTTAAACAATTAACTCATGTTTCACGTTAAAAACCCAATCGCGACTTGACGAAATTAGACCAAACTTTCCAAATCACTCCTATAATTCATTATAAAAATTTCGGAAGTCTCGAAATCAAATTTTGATCTCTAGAACTAAAAATGGACCTTTGGATCATTACATGTTTATGCTCAAAATACCAATTTCTTCCAAAAACTCTTCCAAAACTCATCCGAGCCACATAGGATCACAACCAAATGTACTAACAAGTCACATAATATGACACAAACTTAGTTGCTATCTCAAATTACATTGAACAATACTAAAATATGAATCACACCCCAATTCAAGCCTATTCAAAACCAACAAATTCTAATTTCTACATTTGATGCCGAAAGCTATCAAATCAATTCCGATTGACCTCAAATTTTGCACACAAGTCATAAATGACATAACAGAGCTGTTTAAATTTTTAGAATTGTATTTCGATCCCGATATCAAAAAGTCAACTCCCTTGTCAAACTTTCAAATTCAAATTTTCTATTTTTGCCATTTCAAGCCTAATTTAACTATAGACTTCCAAAAAGAATTCCGGACACGCTCCTAAGTCCAAAATCACCATACAGAGATATTGGAATCATCAAAAATCTATTTCGGTATCATTTACACATATTTTACTATCCGGACCATTTATTCAACTTAAGCTTCCAAAACATGAATTATTCTTTCAATTAAATTTTGAATCATCTGAAAATAAAACATTGACCAATCTCGCAAGTCATAATACACAAAACAACGCTACTCAAGACTTCAAATAACAAAACAGGATGGAAATGCTAAAAACGACAGGTCGGGTTGTTACATATCCACTGTGAGAGAATCTCATTCTCTTTGAGATATCTGGTAAAATCTTCACTAAGATATTCTCCACCTCTATTAGACCTTAGTACTTTGATACTTTTACCAGTCTGCTTCTCAACTTCACTACGGAACCTTTTGAACATTTCAAAAGATTCAGATTTATGTTTCATAAGATACACAAATCTATATCTTGACATATCATCAGTGAAGGTGATGAAGTAAGAATATCCACTTCTAGCTTGAATTTTCATGGTCCCACAAACATCTGTATGAATTAGTACCAATAATTCAGAAGCTCTTTCTCCACTTCCAGTAAATGGAGATTTGGTTATTTTTCCTTTGAGACAAGATTCACAAGTTGGATATGATTCAAAATCATACTTGTCAAGGTACCCTTCCTTGTACAACTTGTTAATTCTTTTCTCTCCAATATGACCAAGCCTACAATGCCAAAGGTATGTATGATTTACTTGATCATCTCTTTTCCTCTTAAGACTTGAAACATGTATAATCGAATTAGCATTTATATTAGGTAAGGCATAAACGTCATGTTGGAGATAGACATTCACATATAAATTATCACTATAATAAATAGAGCAAATACCATTACCTATGTTAATGCGAAAACCGCATTTGTCTAACATAGAAGCTAAAATTATGTTCGAAACAAATTTAAGAATGTAATAACAATCATCCAACATAAGTACTTTGCCCGTAGGCATTATTAAAGAAATTGATCCTACAGCTACGGCCGCAACTTTTGCACCATTTTCAACTTGTAGATCAACTTCCCCTTTCTTTAGTCTCCTACTTATCTTGAACCCTTGCAACACATTGCAGATGTTATAATCACTGCCAATATCTAGTACCCACAGTAAAGAATTAGTAGTAGATAAAGAAACCTTGAAAACATTTTTCATTAATGTCTCACCTTGTTTCTTATCCTTTAGAGTTGCAAGATACTCCTTGCAGTTTCTCTTCCAATGCCCTTTCTTCTTACAGTGAAAACATTCAGTATCATATACTCACTGCAAGATCAAATCTTTAGAAATCTCTTTACCAAGCTTGTACCCCAACTTCTCATGTTTTTCGGTAAGAACAATTATATGATTGACAAGGGGTCCAACTGATAAGTTTTCAATGTCCAACTGTGTATCAACCATCTTCTTAAGATATCCAATAATTGCAGTTGGATCCATATTCTGATGTTTCCTCTGGAGTTCAGAACTCGTAGAAGCGAGAATGATATGTTTAATAGCAAGGTATTCTTCCAAGTGTTTCTGATAAACCTTGGTACCTTGAATATCATTCTCTGGTGGGATTATCTTTGAAGGCTTATCGATCACATCAATGAGCTTTTCATGCATGAGAACAATTCTCAAATTTCTATACCAGTCATCCAAGTTTGGTCCTACCAACTTGTTGGTCTCAAGTATTTCACGCAGTGATATAATAGACATATTGAGAAATCTAAAATATAGAAAAGAAAAGGCAATGATATAAGAACATATTTGCATTTTTATAAAGACACCGACGTTTATCTAAATGATATTTTCATTAATTATTTTAAACTATTTACCCTCATTATAGTTTACGAAATCTTTATTTTTGTTAGTGGAGTAAAGAAATCCCTTAACAATATGTATGAGCCCCTAGGAAGTACTATTTTTTAAAGGTAGGCACTCTTATATGTATGTGGAAGTTGTTTCTCACATATATTTTAAAGGTAGGTACTCTTACCAATTGTATCCCCATACAATTTCCTTAAATAGCTCTATGTCAAATAGTCCCCTGGTAGTCAGGTCGATCCTATTGGCATAGTTGAGTTCAACCATCATGATAGCAAAGAACTTATTAAATTTTATACTCTCCGGGTAGTTTAGGCATCTAGTAAAAATTGAATAATTCTTTCAATTCATGCATCTAATGCAATAAATAATTTTAACATATTCTCGAACTATAAGTCTCCTGGTAGTCAGGCCGCTCCTTATAAACAAGAAATAAGTAAAATTATTTACTTTGATGGATAGCTCTATAATAAAATATCTTATATTTTATTATTTAAGAACTCAAATTTTAGTATAGTTACTAAAACAGTTTTTAATAACATGAAGATCAAATCTTTTATAGCATGTGAATTTAGTTCAAATTATCTACATGCTTAGTCCTAAATTGATTTACATCACATGTAATAAATAATTCAAAATTATGTGACATAAAAATGAAATTCAACATCTTCTAACATGTTTATCTTATATATTACATAAAAATAATTCATGCCAGAAACTTATTATTAATTAATATCTCATGAACTAATAACAATTAAAATAATAGTAGAATCCAATAACCTATTATAGATTACAATCATATCTAATACAACAACAACAACCCAGTATAATCCCACTTAGTGAGGTCTGGGGAGGGTAGTATGTACGCAGGCCTTACCCCTACCCTGGGGTAGAGAGGCTGTTTCCAAATAGACCCCCGACATCCTTCCCTCCAAGAACTTCCCACCTTGCTCTTGGGGAGACTCGAACTCACAATCTCTTGGTTGGGGAGACTCGAACTCACAATCATATCTAATACAAAAATTTCAAATTCAAGTTACGAACTATCTCAATAGTTTAACTTATATATATATATTATTCACAATAAAATTATATCAATCCATATGCATTCAAACAATTTGACTATTGCATAATACACATGTATTATGGTTTGAACTTTTCAAATATAATCTTAAAATATTTCGTAAATAAAATTTAGACAAAATAAACCACGGCTCTGATACCACTGAAGGATTGCGTATAGGTGTTCGTAATATGCAGTGGAAGACAATAACAATCCTAGGCAGATCTTTTCGTGTTTAAAATTTATTTACATGTCAAAGATCGGATCTGAGACGTACTTGGTGAAGAGAGTCTCGTTTCAAAATTCTTCGATAGTGCGAAGATCCTATACGTATCCACACCGGGACCAACCCTTGCTATCAACCCTTTGATCAATGAAACCCGCGAACAAATTGAACGAAAATACATGGCTGAATGTTTCTCAAAATTTCAGCTTTAATGTAATAGTACAAGGAAACTAGTTTTCCTTCTCAAAGTATACTCTCTTTTATTTGTGCAACTCTGCCAAACCTTTTTGTACACTATTTTGTTCTCACCATAATTTTTATATATACATATTTGTATCACGTAAATAATACTTTTCCACTAGGTTAAGGACAAGTCAGAAGTCGTGCTTTTCCTTTTTTTTTTTTGCAAAGTTTGTTCCATAATTGAACTTCATAGAATCTTTCAATTGGAAAATTGAATCCCATTCCAAATGGGTATATGGCAGCTAGCTTACACGTCGAATTAATGTTAATTACTTGATCCAATTCAAAATTGGATTACAAGAATAAATTATATTGTATATACAACCTTTATATAAATCAATATTAATATATATCACATATATATTTTAATCAAGATATACAATTCAAATTTCTATTCTAAATAGAAAGTTTCAATTTGTTCACAATATTAATTATATCCCCTGTGCTAGCAAAGAATATAATAATATTTCATTTGGACTAATAACTAAATTTTTATTTGACTAATCAAATTCTTTAATTTAACTATCAAATAATAAAGTAATTAATCTTTTAGCAAAGATCAGAACGCTCGTTAGTGTGCGACCCTATAGGTTCAGTACTAAGCTGGTAGTGCATTAATCAGATCAATATACTAATCAATGGCGTCTACCAACACTCCTTAACAACCGGATAGCATGAAGTATACAATTTACCCTCACGAACCTGTAGAAGAATAAAGTAGTACTTCCTTCTGTCCTTACAGCTCTGGATCACCCTAGGATATGGTTCAACTGTCAAATCCTAATAGGCGACCAACTATGTGTTCATGTCAAGTATAATCGACCATTGAATGACCTACGAAACTCTTTTCTTCTTTCATTCAATTGCCCTGGTCAAGGTCTTAATTTGGTCGTTTATAATTCATGACAACATGGAGCTTAAACTCATTACCAAGAGTTAACAGATTCCATCTTGATCAATCACTAATTCTACAAGTATTCAATCATGCCCAATATCCTTTCAACTATCACCCTAAGGTCATAGGTATCTAGTATTAAAGCACAACAAATAACTTGTCAATTACTATGACGATCTCAGGTCAAAGGAAAATCTTACATCACATTCTTCAAGAGAATATCCTATTGACAGTTTATGGTAATTCTAACCATTAGGAATTATCCAATGAGTCGGTTCAATGATCATATCTCTATATGCATCATCTATCTATGTGATTCAGTTAATGAGATCAACTAATCTTTATCTTATAAAGACGATCACATAAATATTGATCTAACCGGATTACTAATGTCCAAATTAATAATCCTACGATCAAGAACAAATTTAGATTAAATTGTAAGAGACTTTGCTCTCATTATCATGATCTCTATCACGATGACAAATCTCAAAATTTAATCAAGGACCTTATCAAATTAATCAAACAATTAATAATAATAATAAAAATGCCATATATATTTTATTTCAAATAATGTTCATAAAAATATATCCAAATCATCATATATGAGATTGGATCTAGGACATATCTACTATATCCCTAACAACTTTAACAACTAAAAATGGAAGTTCAATCCAGTTAATAATTCAGCTTGATTGATGAACAAAAAGAAATTTGAATGACCCAATTGACTTAACATATATATGGTTTTGTCTTGCATAATTCAGCATCTGGTTTTTTATTAATAAGAAGAAAAAGTTAGCATTTCGTGCAACAATACCTAAGTATCTTTTGCTTCATGCCTACTCCAAAGTGGTAATAAAAATAATACGAAATTGCTGAATCTAGAAACTTTTCTGATGAAAGTTCAATTTCACGATAATTATTGATAAAGTAAGACGATTCCATCTAATTAAGTACGCTAATAATGTAACTTAGCCGCAGGAATTGTAGCATAATTGATACATTTAGCATTAATTTGGTAAATGATCGGTAAAGGCACATGCTATTTGAATTATGTGATTTCAATTGACGTTTCACTACACAACAAGTGATTTGCAATGTTAAATGACAAAGGCAGGTACATATTAAAATTGAAAAAACCATGAGATGCACTGCCTGCCAATATATATAGTGGTGTATTAATTTGGGTGCAGCTTTCGCAGAGTCTATTTTCTAATTACGTCCAAATCCAAGTTAGTAGCACTAATTACTATAGCTAGATTTAGTATAAGCACATGTTAATTGAATCGTGTGATTTGAATCTTCACGAAAAATGGGAATTGAATCGTGTGCTTTGAATCTTCACGAAAAATGGGAAATCACTGAAAAATTGCAAAACAACTAGCCAACCATCTATAGTGGTTCATTTTCCTTTCCTTTCCACTTTCGTTAATTAATAAATTATCAGAAAAATGATATTGTATAGTCGCTCTTAAAATACAGCCGGAAAATGTATATTTTTGTAATATATATTTCGTATGTTATATATAAAAAAAAATTACAAATTTTATACACTTTTTCAGCTACCAAATATAAATAGTTTCTGGAGCGGGCTAAATGTGATAATACCCCTTAATTATCCCTCATTAATTTATGAAATGCGTGTTTTTCTTATAGTTGTATGGGTCAAAATCTGACCATAGGATGGTTGTTCTTAAAGGGAATGACAAGGGGTCGACCAAGCCGTAATCATGCCCACGGGGTGTGATAGCAAAGAACACCCCGGCCATGGCCGGGGTCAAACCGTCGGGATACTCATATCGCAGAACAAGCGTAGTGTTTGGGCGAATGGTGAAGGATGCAATCATAAGATTGTACGCTGGTCAAAGACCATTGGATAAAAGGGAAAATTGTCAATATATATACGGGGAGTTGAGCCCAGATAACAGGGGGATTTTTCTCGATAGTCATCACTATGGAATCAATAAGGGAAATCTCTTGGTCATCAATAGTTCTCTCTCTTCTCCTTCTTTGCTTTCACGATTATGATGCATACATGTCACAGATGTAAGTCTATCATCCACATTTGATGTACGATAATTATCTTAAGAAATATTACACATTATTATTCTTCTTCGATGTTCGTACTCAATATACTTGGATCTAGAGTTAATTATGTTTGGCTAAGATTTACTTTCTATATCTCTGATAGTTAGTGTAACAAAAGGGTTCAACGCTTTTTTGCTTAAATAATTTGGCGCCGTCTGTGGGGATTTCTTAGCTAAATTTCTTAGTTTCCTTTAGATCTAGAACCGGCGAAATGTCACTACCCACTCGAAAGAGCGGTAGATAAGCCTTCGAGACAACTGTACCAACCTAGATCAAGCTGCTACATAAAGTAGAAGTTATAATCAATGTCTATGCAAAACCCACGTCTCGCCTGTAACGTTAGGTTTGGCACGACGTATGCACGGTCAAAGTAGGATCACGGTCATCTGGCATGACCATAACCCCATTTGATGTATTTATCTTATATATTGACCCGCATTCCCACCCCTTAGGAGGGGACGCCAGCTTGCAGCGCGGTCTTTTGAAAGAATGGGCACATCCTGCCCTATTTTTCACATTCCCTCATACATTGGATGGTCTATGAATTAAGTATGACATGTTTCCTTGTTATTGGTACAAATCGGACGAGAATCGGACCGGGGCTCGATTTCAACACTTCAGCGAGTGAGGTAGGCCTAACCCCTGCGAAGCCTAGACGCTATTAACGTCGGATCCGAACACGGCCGTCAAATCTAAAACCACCATCCGAGCACCAGGCGGAGCAAGTAACACTACAATGTCACTCCTTATTTCACTAACTCGTTGGGTCGAGGTAACAGAAAATTTCATTTTGGTTTATCTTCACTCTTTTGTTGGTTCAAATAGGAATGCGAGAACCCGTATGGGCAAGCAATCAAAGGAGCATTCTAACTACAAACAATGGAAGGAAAACTACTACAAAACAATTAGAACGTCGCCCATCTCAAATACTTCAACTTCTGAAAAAGGACACCCCTCAAGTCGTACCCTTTTTCCCTCACCCTGGTTTTGTCCCAATTAGGTCTTCTCGGGGAGATTCCTAACGAAGCGACGAAAGGGATGTCTCAAAGTTCAAGTATGATTCATCACCCCGCCTGCCGACTGCTTCCCCAGGCCGGGCGATGAAGGGACTATATACGTGGAAGCTTCTCCAATATATGTATGAAATGAACACTATAGCATTTTCCAGCAAATGAAATAGAGCAACATTTTGTACTCTCCACCAAGGTATTCTCCAATGAAAGCAAGCAAACTGGGACTCACCCAGGAAGCGCACAAAAGCAAACTAGGACTCACCCAGGAAACGCAGAAGCTAAGCAAAAGTGGGACTCCCCCAGGGAACACCCAATATTCTCCTGTAAAAACAAAATCGAGCACGCCAGGACTTACCCCGACGTATGCATAAATAGTATGGCGACCTGTAAAGTTCTCCAAAAATCTTTGACAATAAAACAACAGGTTAACATTTCGAACTTAGTTCGAAATAACACCCTTACGTCCACTGGCCATCGCCGAATCAAATAGGTTACTATTTCAACCTTACTCGAAATAACACCCCTACGGCCAAAAGCCATCGCCAAAACAAGAATTCGACCCCGCCCGAATTACAATGGGTTATCATTTCGACCTTAGTTCGAATAACACTCTTATGGCCACTTGCCATCGCCGAATCAAATAGGTTACTATTTCGACCTTATTCGAAATAAAATAACACCCCTACGGCCGAAGGCAATCGCCAAAAGAAGAACTTGACCCCGCTTGAATTACAACGGGTTAACATTTCGACCTTAGTCTGAAATAACACCCTTACGACCACTGGCCATCGCCGAATCGAATAGGTTACTATTTCGATCTTACTCAAAATAAACACCTTTACAGCTACCGACCATTGTCAAAACAAGTAGGTCACATTCCGGCCTCATTCGGAACAACACCTTTATAGTAGCCGGCCACAGTTAAATAAAAGGAAAAGTTCTAAATCGTTCAAGTATAAGTCAGAAATCGACTTCGCCCAAAACGATGACTCCAAATTCAAACTCGTTCAAATAAAGTGAGAAATAGGCCTCGCTCCAGACGACGATTCCAAGTTCGATCACGCTCGAGTACACATGAAAAAAATTGATTCTGCCTAAGTCAGCAAGTTTGAACTTAATCTCACTCGAATGTTCAAGTTAAAAATGACTTTGACTAAAAGGATGGATCCGAATTCAACCTTGTTTGAATCAAGGATGATACGGCCTAAAGCGACAAATCAGAAGTAGATCTCGCCCGAATATGCGAGTCCGAATCAACTCCATTCGAACTCACGCAACGAGTCCCTGCTCGATCCAGTCAAGGTCAGACTCCCAAATCTAAAAATCAGGGACTCGCCACACAATATTTGAAGGTCTACGCTAAAATAAAAGATGTAACAAGCAAGGGGAAGGGAAAGAAAATCAAAGAATATACAAAGGCGAAATAACTTTTTTATTTATATATACGTGCGCAACAGACGCACCTTACACAAGGCCAGAATTGGCCCTAAAAAGAGAGATAAAAATGAACAACAAAAAAAAGACTACAAAAGTTGCAGCAACTTTTCACTCGGCGTCTTCATTGCCGTTCTCCCTATCATTGTCTTCAGGCAACCCATCATCAACATCAGCATCCTCGCCAGCCTCCGGTGTCGCAGGGTCATAGCTGATATTTGACACGAGCCTCACGCGCCTTCATCCGAGCTTCTTCAAAGGTAGCCTCAGAATCACTGTCCGCCTCCTACAAACCCTTGTATATGTCTCGTTGGGACTTGACATGGACCTACAGCTCATGCAAATGGCGAGGAATAGTGGCAGAGGTAGATTTAACTTGGGGCAACAATTGCGCCTTTTCAACCTCGAGGATCGCAACCCGGTCTCCCAAGTTTGAAGTTGCCCAATCAATTTCGCCAATGCGCTCTTCGAGCCTTGCCTCCCTCGGTGTGGTCGTTGCCCTCTCAGACTCCTGCTTTATTTGAGGACGCAGATAGTATCCTCCAACGCCCTTGCCTTCGCCCTCGCCAAAGCCGATGCCCGAGCATTCTTGGCACTTTCCATCTCGGCCACTTTCCTCTCCAGCTCGGCCAACTTCCCCATCCATTCTACACTCAAAGCTTCAACTCTGGAGGCATTCTGCTCAAGTTCGGCTTGCAACGACGACACCTTCGCCTGAAGGTGCTCATATTCCGCAGCGACCCCTTTTCCTAACTCAAGCTCCTTGTCTTTGGCACAGAGCAGCTCCTCGAGCTCACTGCATCTGCGGATGGATTGAATCAACTCCTAGTCCATTTTCTCCAACTCCTCATCAAGGGATTGGGTACCGGTACCCTCCCTTAGCCGCTCATGCATCTCATGACATTTGTTGCGATACCACCGATACTTTTCAAGCATCTTCAAAAAAATCTTGGCCCAAGTCTCGGCCATGCGAGTACTCTCGATCTCCAGCATGTAAGACTGAAAAATAGCAAGAAGAAGAGAGTCGATAAGGGCCAAGGTAAAAAAAAGGGAGAAAAACAAACAAAAGAGAGAAACTTACCCTTAGGCCCAACACGGCCACACCTTGTCACAATTCGGCATCGCTAACGTCCTGAAGAGACCCACTTTCTGCGTTAGAGCATAGAAGGTCAAACTGTGGCACAAAATCCACCGTGTCTCACAGAAGGTTGAGATCCGACGGTGTCACACCTCCTTTTTCTACCCCGGAAAGGGAGAGGGAGTTTTTCCAATTAAAGTGACAATAATAAAAATAGGATTATTTATTTAAATTCAGAGTCACCACTTGGGATAATTTATGGTGTCCCAAGTCACCGGTTTAAAATCCCGAATCGAGGAAGTTTGACTCTTATTTATGGTCTGCGAATACAGAAATCTGGGTAAGGAATTCTGTTAACTCGGGAAAAGGTGTTAGGCATTCCCGGGTTTCGTGGTTTTAGCACGGTCGTTTTAATCATACTTGGCTTAATTAAATTGTCTGATTACTTATTTTTAAACCTATGTGCATTTTACCTTTTTAAATAAGAAACTATCCTAAAACGAGTCACGCGTATCAGTGTCAATGGATATTCGAAAACCGACTAAACCGACCGAACCGTACCACACCGAACCGATTTTTAGGTTTATTTTTAAGAAACCATGGGTTTTATATAAATCTATAACTACACCGATAATTAGGGTAGGTTTTTTATTTTATAAAAATAAACCGAAAAAATACCGAACCGTACCGAATAAATTTTACATGTAGAAAATATATTTATTTAGTAAGTTTAAAAGTAATAATGCATTAAATTTTCTTTGGGCCTGGGAATTATGAAGACTATTACAAGCCAACAAGTAATTAAACTCAAAATACTAATTCCTAAAACTTATTATTCTACTTCTACTTAAACTAAGTTATTTCAAGTATCTTTATTAGCAAGACACAAAGTATTCTAGCGATTATGAGTAGCAAATTACAATGTATTGAATATATTTCTTTTCATATAATTTGGATTTATCTTTTTGAATATTTAATCTTCTATAGACTTTATTCTTGAGTCCCAGCTTGGTATATCTTTCAACTCGTGTGATTTATATTTTCTTTGCCTTTGTTTGATTTCTTTTACGCTGTTGTAGAATAGTTGATGGATCTATACTCTAGCCATCTCTTTTTTTTTAATTCATCACCCTTTAAACAGTAAAAATGTCTAGAGAATTTTGCTAAGTCCTATAAAAGAACGTATATTATTACATTCTACTTCTATTGGTGAATTTTATGATATAAAAAAAATACCAAAAATTAACCGAACCGTACCGATACCGAAGAGAAATCGATATGATTGGGACGGTTTCGAAAAGTCTAATTTTGGTTAGACATAATAGAATAACCGAAAAATTGGTATGGTACAAATTTTATAAAATAACCGACCGAACCGAACCATTGACACCCATACCCGTATGTATACTCATTTCGTTCAGTGCGTCAAGAATCATGTCACGCGTGCGTGTACACAATTAATCATGCTTTATTAATTACTAAGAAAATTTGGTTGAAGTTGCGCGAACGCATACTTTGAATTTATTTGAAAGGAACGTAATCATGATAACAACAACAAAAATCGTGCCTAAAAGCATTTCTATGAATATTCATTTTAGAAATCGTAATCGCGTCACGCGAACGTGTACATAATCATGATAATAAATTAAATGACGCCTAAAACAGTCAATTTGACCTATCAGAAACAAGAATAATCAAACTACCATTATCAAGCATATGAATTAAAAGCAATCAATTTGAACAGCAGAAACACAATGAACGGAACGTAAATTTTAAGTAAGAAGGCCTACAGGCAAAATTCTATGCAATTCAAGAATGTAGAAGTCAGGTCTCCTTTACTTGCTTTCAATAGTTATAATCCTCGTTTTCAACCTTAATCTCAAGTTCTAAACTATACTCATTGCTGAAGCTCAAACTACTGTATACAAACCAAACTAATTGAGCTGGAAAACATAAACTAATAAACCACTTTAAACTGATTTTAGATCAACAATGAGGTAAACAAAATAATTAATTGCATTCACATCTCAAACACATAAGAAGAACACTGAAAATTAACTAAGAACGAGGTTAAGAGTGGACCTCAAATAGAACCTTGCCAATTAACAAAATATCCGACTTTTGAAATTTGAAATGCAGACCGGACGAACCTCGAACAAAAATACAACCCAAGAAACAAAAGACCACTTATCGAAACCGCTGACCAGAGGTGACGACCTAAATATTTAAACAGAAACAAAGGTGATAACATAGAAATTTAAACGAGAACAGAAGATCTAAGGATTCTGCTCTTTTTATCATTGTTTCTTTTGTTTTTGACTGAAGATAGTCGTCGGCGATGGCGGCGGCGAGAGATGAAGAGATGAAGGGATTGTGACAGTGGTTGGCTACTCTTCTTCTCTTGCACTTGAGGTGGATGATGAAAGGTGAAAGAGGAAGGAGTGCTGCTGGTGGGACGAGGCGGCGACAGAAATGACTTTCCAGCGGGTTTGCTGTGCGGCAGTGGCGGGGGGCAGGTCTCTTTTTGGTTTAGCATTAGATCTAATCTTTTTTAGGATTTTTGTGTTCTCAACCTGAAGGAGAAGAGTCCTCAAATGTTAGGGAAGATTGTTGTTTTATTGTGTGGATCTGTTAAGAAGAAGCCATGGAAAATGGCCGTTTGCCTCTCTGAAGAAGATGAGACGATCAGGGGGGGTCCTTGTTTTTTGTCTGTTGCGACTGATTTTTTAGATAGGGATTCTAGGTTCCCTTTTTTGTGTGTCGCTGATGGGTGTTTTAAGTAGTATATGTTTTAGGTCTTAGGGTTAGGTTAGTGGGTATTGGGCATTGGGCTTAGGTTATTTGGGTTAAGGGTAATTGGGTTGGACCATGTCTTTTGGGTTTGAACTTAGGCTAAGAAGACCAAATAATACAATGTATTTATAAATTGTAAAAATCACTCTTAATTAAAATAAACTAATATAAAACTAAATACTAAAAGGTAAACTATTTTTATATTTTTTGAATTTTATGAAAGGTAGATAAACTAGAAGTAACTAAATAAAATATAAATAGCTACATAAAAGAAAATATTTTTTTTTAATTTTTATTTTTGTGATAAAATAAAGTAAAAGAGTCTAAACTATTTAGAATGGCGATATTAGGCCTAAACCAAATATTTAAATGCTAACATATGTAAAATCTTGGGGAGGGTCAAAAATCACATGTCTACAGCTACCCCTCTTTGACTGGAAACGCGAAGAGTTTTCAGACAAAGTATGACGAGATAGGTTTTTTGACCTGACCCTTATTTAGAGAGACCAAAAACTAAGAGAAAGGAGAATATGACCGAGCCCTAGCATCTAAGCTGCCTACATATCCTTGGCTATAAAGGAATCAGGTCACGTGTAGTTCAGAAGTAGGAACAGTGATGGAGTATACTGAGGTGGAGAGCCAATTGATGTGCCGTTCCGTCGAGGTTCCGGCTCGTGGTCCTGTTATTACATCAAAATCAATAAAATGTAAAAGTCTAACTAAGCTTGTCAACTATGAGTTATAAGATTCCTATCTATAAGTCTTCTGAAACTTGATCTTGAGTCTTGAATTGTTCTTCATGCAGACTTTAGATTTGAACCTTGACACTTGCTAGCTGTAGGTGCTAGATCGTTCTTTCACGGCTTCTTTGTATCATGACCGGAAACGCAGTGCTCGTGACTTCAACCATGTTTTGAGTAGCTCACATCTTTCATCTGCTTCTGCATTTGGATTCACTTCCCTCTTTTTTCATTTTCTTTCTTTTTTCTTGGATTGAGACTTCTTCTTTGGTCATCTCAAACCCCCGTGCCTCGAGATAAGAACCTTATTCTTCAAGAAACTCGTGCTACCTCCGATTTAAAACTTGAAATGAATTCTAAAATGACTTCCCCCATTCTCTAGGTGGGTGCCTACTACTGACTGGAAACTTGAAATAAATTCCCATGTTTTTGAGGTGGGTGCCTGATGCTTAAACTTTGAGGTAAATTCCCTTATTTTCCAGGTGGGCGCCTGCAACTTAAACTCTGAGATGAATTCCCTTGTTTTCCAGGTGGATGCCTACAACTTAAACTTGAAATGGATTCCCTTGTTTTCCAGGTGGGCGCTTGCTGCCAAAACTTGAAATGTATTCCCTTGTTATCCAGGTGGGTGTCTGATGCTGAAACTTGAAATTTATTCCCTTGTTATCCAGGTGGGCGCCTGATGCTGAAAGTTGAAATGTATTCCCTTGTTATCCAGTGGGCGTCTGATGCTGAAACTTGAAATGTATTACCTTGTTATCAAGGTGGGAGCCTGATGCCAAAAATTGAAATGTATTCCCTTGTTATCAAGGTGGGCGCCTGATGCTGAAACTTGAAATGTATTCCCTTGTTATGCAGGTGGGCGCCTGATGTCAAACTTGAAATGTATTCCCTTATATTCTAGGTGGGCGCCTGATGCCAAAACTTGAAATGTATTCCCTTGTTATCCAGGTGGGAGCCTGATGTCAAACTTGAAATGTATTCCCTTGTTATCCAGGTGGGCGCCTAATATTGAAACTTGAAATGTATTCCCTTGTTTTCTAGGTGGGCGCCTGATGCTTAAACTTGAAATGTATTCCCTTGTTATCCAGGTGGGCGCCTGATACAAAAACTTGAAATGTATTCCCTTGTTATCCAGGTGGGCGCCTGATGCAAAAACTTGAAATGTATTTTCTTGATTTCTAGGTGGGCTCCTGATGCAAAAACTTGAAATGTATTCCCTTATTTTCCAGGTGGGCGCCTGATGCAAAAACTGAAAATGAATTTCCATGTTTTCCAGGTGGACGCCTGATGCTGAAACTTGAAATGTAATCTCTTGTTTTCCAAGTGGGCGCCTGATGCTAAAACTTGAAATGTATTCCCTTGTTATCCAGGTGGGCGCCTGACGCTGAAACTTGAAATGTATTCCCTTATTATCCAGGTAGGCGCCTGATGCTGAAACATGAAATGTATTCCCTTGTTATCCAGGTGGGCGCTTAATGTCAAACTTGAAATGTATTCCCTTATTTTTCAGGTGGGCGCCTGATGCCAAAACTTGAAATGTATTTCCTTGTTATCCAGGTGGGTGCCTGATGCTGAAAATTGAAATGTATTCCCTTGTTATCCAGGTGGGCGCCTGATGCAAAAACTTGAAATGTATTCCCTTGTTATCCAGGTGGGCGCTTGATGCAAAAACTTGAAATGTATTCCCTTGTTATCCAGGTGGGCCCCTGGTGCAAAAACTTGAAATGTATTCCCTTATTTTTCGGGTGGGCGCCTGATGCAAAAACTTGAAATGTATTCCCTTTTTATCCAGGTGGACGCTTGATGCAAAAACTTGAAATGTATTCCCTTGTTTACCGGGTGGGTGCCTGATGCAAAAACTTGAAATGTATTCCCTTGTTTTTCAGGTGGGCGCCTGCCATTACAACAAAATAGACAAAATAAAAGAAACTTTTCTGCACTAGTTTGATACTGGGAACATCTGTGAGTGTTAACCGAATCATGTTATCCAAAAGAGCTACAAGAATTTAAAAGCTAAATCACATTATCCAGGAGGGCCCTGAAGATTAAATCTCATTATCTATGAAGGTCTTAAAAACTTAAAACTAAACCCCATTATCCAGGAGGGTCCCGAGGACTTGAAATTAAATCCCATTATCCAGGAGGGCCTGGTAACTTGAACTTAAATCCCATTATCTGAGAGGGTCCTGAAGATTAAATCTCATTATTTATGAAGGTCTTAAAAACTTAAAACTAAACCCCATTATCAAGGAGGGTCCTGAAGATTAAATCTCATTATCTATGAAGGTCTTAAAAACTTAAAACTAAACCCCATTATCCAGGAGGGTCCTGAGAACTTGGAATTAAATCCCATTATCCAAGAGGGTCCTGAAAATTTGAACTTAAATCTCATTATCCATGAGGGCCCTGACAACTTAAAACTACATCCCATTATCTAGGAGGGTCCTGAAAAATTTAAATTAAATCTCATTATCCATGAGGGTCCTAAAAAGTCGTGAATGAAACAACCTGACCCATGCTCTCTTCCTGGAGGATCTCTGCAGAACGAACAAAATCCCGTGCCCTTGAACCATGCTTTCCTCATGGAGGTTTCCTGCAGATCAAACAAATTTTATTTCCCCTTCTCAAACCGCTTTTGTGCTGACAAAATTTGGGCACGGCACTTGAAACATTCAAGCTTCCAAGCTTTGATTTGTACATAGTCTTTGTCCCTGTTTCAAACAAAGAAAACTTGTGAGTTTAAACATGGTGGTTGGTTTATGGCCTTGAATTTGAGGGCGATTGCTCCTTCACTTCCCATGATAACTTTGATTTCAACTCGAAAGACCTTGCTTGTTTATTGACTGACCACTTTCTCTATCACCCATATCACAGAAAATACCTCTGATTCATTCAAACTCAACACCCTCTATCTGTTGCATTGTGCTCATGAATTGACATATACCAAATCTTTGTATTTCACATGAATCCCAAAGCACGTTGATTGTTACCAACTCAGTGCGAATACTGTTATTTCCTGATGTATGCCACTTTGATATGCTAGCCAGATTCTGTTTTGTGCAATTGAAAAGCTGGTGGAAAATTTTGAAGTCATTTCTCACTTGTTCTGACCAGAAAGACTCGGGAAGAGGAAGTTATTGTAGGTCATGAGACTTGGGTGGACCTTCTGCTAGCTAAATACGGTACTATTTGATTAATCTCCGGATATTTTGGCCCGACTTATAGTTTGGGTGCTCTACAGGTATGGGAAGTTATTACGTGTGATGGTTCTAGTTCTACGAGGTTGAGTTAGTAAAATGGTTTAGTTGCTGAGATGTTTACCTTACTCGTGATTCTGAGTGGAAGATATGGACCTAATGTTCCTTGTGAATAGGTGTGTTGGTGCTGAGCTATGAGTTGCGGAGAGGTCATATTAAGGTAAGATATCGAGATAGTCGAAGCGTTAACCCAACTCGAAGACCTTAAGGTTTTAAATCATCCATTGCACTCTTTTCCTTAGACCGAGTTTTTATCCCGAAAAGGGTTTTACCGGCAAGGTTTTTAACGAGGCAACATCTATATTCTACCTAAGGAAGATCCAACAAGTATTCAAGGCTTCTTTTTCAATCAACCTCAAATACTGGGGGGACATCCCCCGGGAAGGTCACCTACTCGGATAAGCCAAGATACTCCAAGCGGGGGCTCAATAGGAAAATAATGTATCGGGCCAAATGGTCGAACGAACCGTGTCCGTATAGAACAACCGGGCCCTTAACAATAAAGATGTGTATACTTGTACCAAGTAATCAAAGAATACTTCCCAAAAGCATTTTGAGTTTCAAGGAAACTCGGTATTTTTGCAACTGTATTTTTGCAAAAACGGATCCTCTATCAAAAACGTCCCGAGCACTCGGGGACTAGCATCAATGACTTGAAACAATGCGACCCCCTGGTCGGAGATTCGAGCTCGTAAGCCCTCAATGAGGCAACAACAAGATCATAAAACAGCTCCAAAGCCAAAAGACGTCTCGAACACTCGGGGACTGGCGTCGAAAACTCAATATCACACGACCTCCGGGTCGGAAATTCCAAAATCATAAGCCCTCAATAAGGCAATGCCAAGTTTACAAGTAATGGCTCCCAAGTCAAGAAACCCTCGACGACTCGGGGACTGCCGTCAAACGCCATCTCTACCGACTTATCGAAACCCGAGGTTGTAATGCCATATGTGGGCACCCTAGGCCTCGTAAGACCTATATAAGGCAACAACAATATCTGTAAGACCTCAAGCAAGGCATGAACCATACTTGTACCAAGTATCTAAACTGTAAGACCTCAAAGGCATGTAAAACTTGTAAGACCTTACTAAAGGCATAAACCCGATCTCAAAATTTCGGCTATATATCGAACTTGTAAGACCCCTAAAAAGGCATACCCTTGATATAGATGCCGAAACTACTTCACTCGGGACAAAGGCTCCGGCCAAACACAAGTGACTCCAATCACAAGGCTGTTCCAGCCAAACTAACGCGACTCGGGGACGCCCGACCGTCACTATAAAATCATAGGGCTTTAATTACTTCGAATATACTTCGAAAAGAACCGGTTAAACAGGCTACCCTCAACATAGGCAAAAGAGTTTCGACCATGTCAGCTCCTAAACACTATCTTCGAGATACTCAGCCTTCTAGCCAAACCTCCCGAGGTGCTCGATTATCGCCATATTAACGACTCCCAATCGAGGTTTTTTATTAAATCGTCGAAGAGTCAGGCAAACACTATTTCAAAAAATCCTTATCGAGGGAAAAATAAAGACTACATAAAAGGTCGCATCGACCCAAGGCATAAGAGTCGTTGCCGTCAGCCCATATAAAAGGTCTCATCGACCCAAGGCGTAAGAGCCATTGTCGCCAGCCCACACAAAGTTCATACCGACCCAACGCGTAAGAGCCTAAGGGCCGACTAGCAATTAAATAACTTGAGGGTCGAATGAGCTCGAGTTGAAACCTGATTCGGAGACTGAACCCAAAACAGTTAACTGAATATGCCTAAGAGCAAAAGCGTAAGAGCCACTGTCGCTAGCCTAAAATTCAACAACTTGAGGGTCAAATGAGCTCGATTCGATACCCGACTTGGGGACTGAGCCCAAAACAGTTGACCTAAATATTTCTAAGAGCAAAAGCATAAGAGTTATCGTTACTAGCTTTTACGTAAAGGTCGCATCGACCAAACGCGTAAGAGCCTACAGACCAGCTTAATGAGCCTCAGGGCCATACCACGAGTCTAAGGATTCCTTCTAGAACCAGTTCATCTGGCTAAAATCAAGGCAAAATGAAATGCAGGAGAAGCAAAACTGTGAGGTCTCCTCTTTATACATACATGCGAAAAAATACAAGCTCCATTTAAACATACTTTGAAAGTACGAAATACAGAAACAGAAAAGGAAATATACGTCCCCCTTGGGGACTATGGCCCAATGGCCCCATACTCACCATCTTTGACATCAGATAGAAGAAATTTAGCATCATATTCTTTCGCCTTCTCCTGCTTGATCTATTCTGAGAGGTCAAAGCCCCTAGCATGAATTTCCTCGAGAATTTCCCTCCGAGATTTATACCTCACGTACTCTTTATTATTACTCTCATGATCAAGAGCTTTCCTCATCTCAGTTCTAGCATCGGCAGCACCCTTCAAATAGGCCGCCACTCTCCTGTCTGCCCTAGCGTGGATCATTAAGGCCTCAGCCCGGGTATTCACCACCTCGACCTTTGCCTTCAAAGGTTCAGACTCGAGCCTTGTGATCATGTTCGCTCGGACAGAATCATTCGCATGAGCGTTCCGGAATTGCACCTCGAGGGCAGAAGCCTTAGCCAAAGCACCCTCATTGGCCGCAACTTGGGCATCTACCTGAGCCTTCAATTCGTTAAACTCACGCTTGGCCCGACCGACTTCACCCCAAAGTCAATTCAGCTCCTCTATTTTGCTCTCTAACTGAAATATTGAAACATTAATCTCCGAAAACGAATGGTGGAACATACATCAACACAAAAATACAAGTTACTTGTCTTTCGAGACGGATTTTGCAGTTTTGACTTCGATCCACCTCCCACCGCAGGTGTACCGGCTCACCTTAGGTCGACAAACGTTGTCGCAACTTAGGTTCATAATTTTACTTAAACATTAGGTTAAATGTTTCTAAGTTTTTATCCTAATTTACAAGGAATTACGGAGTGATCTACCCACCAAATTAAAGATCTATGAGTCTAGTTTCTAATGCATTAAACCGTTTGTCAATACAATCTCGGAGTATAGAGATATTCATATTTTCGCAAGCCTGCACAGATTGGTAGATGACAAGTAGGTGCATCACCTACTTGCCAAAATGATAGGACAAAATTAAAAGACCTAAGTCGGCCAAGAGAGGACTTTTAAGGGGTTATGAACTCAATTATTTCATCCATATTTCAGACCCTCAAAACCAAAGTTAACCCCTGCAACTCCTCCCCAAAAATCCCACACAAACCCTAATCGATTTTCCCTCTCTTTCAAGTTCTATTTGAAGGTTAAACCTAGAGTTTGAAGAACCAAGGGAAGGGCTGAGTTATCCAACAAGTAAGGTAAGTTACTGCCATCTTTCATACATTTTTCTCTGCTGTGAATTCATGGTAATATACATGTAAGAACTCACGGGACGGTGATCGGAAGCCGTGAGTTCGAGTTATTCACTTGTAGCGGACTGTTTTGTGGACTATTTTGTATTGCTATTGGGCTGCGTGTTTTACTACTATTTTGTGGGGATTTGAAGGTGGAAGGGTGTGGAGAAATACCATATATATGTAGGGTTGTGGTCTGATAGTTAGTCGTAACATTTCCGGGTCGTTTGACACGACTACGGTGGTCGTCGTATGTATGGAGTGATTAGGCTGTGCGTGGACTATTTTGGGAGGCTCAATATGTTTATTATTGATGTTGTTTGGGCTGTTTGGTGATTGTTTTGAATGGTGTGAAGTCATATATATAGGGGAGGTGCTGTCCGTTTCATCGTAAAATAGGTTGTGGTCGATACATAATAGTTATGACGCTTAAATGATAACGATAGTATCGTTTCTCTTATTGTAGACTAAGGAGTTTTGACAATTGCATAGCTTGAGATTGGGGCAGTATATACAAGGTATGTGAGGCTATCCCTTTTCTTCTTTTGCACGACTCCGATTGTACATAATGTAATGAACGAGCTTCCAAAGATACTCTACTCTTAGAAGCTAGCAGTACTTACATTGCTTTCCCTCTTATGGAACGATTGATGTTAATGTTGCTTCTCTTATTCTTATGTTATCAATGTTGTTGGTACTTCCTGATTCTTATAAGGTTCGTAATGAAGAGTTGGTCCTAATAACGTGTACAGAGGATACCGACCTTACGTCACTCCAAAAGGTTTAGAATGTGATTCCATGAGTCGAGCATGCATTATATATATGTATCTATTTTACTCTACCGAGCCATGCTATAGTTGGACGGGTACAGCACATATTGTGCAACCACTAATCAGTTGGATTTTACCGAGCTCCACGTGGCCGAGTACGATTCTACCGAGCCCGGGTACGTTTTTACCGAGCCTATTATGGCTAGGTACGATATGATGATGATGATGCCCATAGAGGCGTATGTTTTAAAAGTTTATGTATACATACATATGTATCATGCATTTCATGTCAGTAGCCCTCAGAGGTACTCAGATGTTTCAGGTTGTATATTCTCTATCCCTGCTTACATTACTGTTCATATTTATGGTTCCATATCTTACATACTCAGTACTTTATTCATACTGACATCCTTTTGTTTGTGGACGCTGCATGTCGTACTGCAGGCCCTAATAGACAGGCAGGTGTTGCTCCCCCACCACAGTAGGTTGTCTAGTTCAGTAGTGATTGGCGAGATCCCTTCTCCAGACTTGCCATGGTCTTGGTATGCATTTTTTTATAGACATTATGGGTATGTCGGGGCCCTGTTCCGGCTATGTTGCAGCACTTATGTTCATTTAGAGGCTCATAGACAAGTGTCGACTCATGTATAGTTTGGTATGCCTTGTCGGCTGGTTTTTGTTGTATAGTCTTTCATGGTAGCATGGTTGCTCGTACCTTATATGTAGTTTCTTAATTGTCTGGTCATCCCCTGCTATGTTTGTTCATGCCATCATATTTTATTGTTGGTTGTCCATGATCCATGTCTACCATTTATATTGATCTCGTCAACCCTAAAAGATAAAAAAAAGTTAGATAAAATATACGTTGGTGCTGTGCAAGTATGGTCGGGTGCTAGTCATGGCCCTCTAGTTTGGGTCGTGACAAACTTGGTATCAGAGCAAGTCTGTCATAGGGATTGTCTATGCTGTGTCTAGTAGAGTCTTGATTATGGATGTGTAGCGCGCCATATTTATAATCAGGAGGCTACATGACATCTAGGGCTGTTACCTTCTTCCTGAATATAGATCGTGCGTAGAGTTGAATCGTAAGTGTTCGTCTCTAATATTCACCTTGTTTTTTTCTAGAGATGTCGTCGACTAGGAAGAAAACAATTAGTAGACGGCTTGATACAGCTGCGGGAGAGGGTACCAGTCAGGTGCCCCAAGCCAGAGCAGGCCAAAGTGAGGCTCAGAGTGAGATGTCGTCTCATACCTCATCTACCCCGTCTCCTCCAGAGAATATTAGGAGGTACCCAGCACCTCTAGTTCCTCCGTCTGGCACTACAGACCAGGATATGTGGAGTGCTTTGTAGTTATTGACTAGCTTGGTAGCTGCTCAGGCTCAGAGGCAGAATACAGGTGTTGCTGATAAACCAGTTAGTACAAGAGTTCGTGAATTTATTAATTTAGACCCTCTAGTGTTTACCGGATCAGACCCCAAGGAGGACCCGCAGACTTTTATTGACCAGGTTCATCGTACACTACGGGTTATGCATGTTAGTGATACAGAGGCAGTAGAGTTGGTTTTTTATTGGCTACGGGATTTAGCGGTTCTCTAGTATGATAGTTGGGAGAGATCCAGGGGTCCGAACGCTCCTCCAGCTGTGTGGAAGGAATATTCTGAGGGCTTTCTTCGCCACTACTTGCCAGTTGAGGTACGACGAGCTAGAGATGATAAGTGCTTGAACCTTAGACAAGGTAATATGAGTGTGCGAGAGTACAGTATGCAGTTTGATTCTTTGGCAAGGTATGCTCCCCATATGGTGGCCGAGATGAGTGATAGGGTGCATATGTTCGTGAATGGGTTGGGACCACATCTGATAAATGAGTGTACGACAGCCTCCTTGGTGGAGGGCATGGATATTTCCCGTATTCAAGCTTATGCCCAGACCCTAGAGGATCGTAAGCGCCAGCAGAGGGCAGTTAGGGAGCAGGATAGGGGCCAGCATAAGAGGGCGAGATTTGCAGGGTATTCTGATGACTTCAGAGGCCGCATCAGGCCACAGTTTTCGAGGAGTTCGGCGCCACCTGTAGCTAGTGCTCCTCCACAGTTTCAGAGGCCTCGATATGATCGATCCTATTCTGGTCCAGGTCAGAGTTCGCGGGCATCTGGCTCGCAACATCACAGGGATACTAGTCAGATGAGACCCCCAACACCACATTGTGATCAGTGCGGCAAGGCCCACTTTGGACTGTGTCGTCGAGGTTCTGATGCATGCTATTCGTGCGGGCAGCCTGGCCATATGATGCGGGATTGTCCTAATAGAGGAGGTGATGGTATGGCTCAGCCGACTGGATCTGTGTCTGGTTCTTCCTCATCAGTTCGACCTCCAGCACGGGGTTTTCAGCAGTCGACAGGTCGTGGTAGGGGTAGAGGTGCAGTGCCGAGTTCGAGTGGTGCTCAAAATCGAACCTATGCTCTAGTAGGTCGACAGGATCTCGAGTCGTCTCCAGATGTTGTTACAGGTATTATATCTGTGTTTTCTTATGATGTATATGCGCTGATTGATCCGGGATCTACATTATCATATGTTACACCCTTTGTGGCTAATAAGTTTGGCATTGAACCTGAATTGATAAGTAAACCCCTTGCGGTATCTACTCCGATAGGAGATTCTGTGATTGCTAGAAGGGTATATAGAGGTTGCACTGTGATGATTTGTAGTCGTCAAACCTCGGCAAATTTATTTGAGTTAGAAATGGTTGATTTTGATGTGATAATGGGAATGGACTGGTTGGCCTCATGCTATGCAAATGTTGACTGTCGTACGAAGATGGTTAGGTTTCAATTTCCTGGTGAACCCATCATTGAATGGAAAGGGAATATTGCTACACCAAAAGGTAGGTTTATTTCCTATCTTAAGGCAAGGAAAATGATCTCAAAAGGTTACATTTATCATTTCGTTCGCATTTGGGATGCGGAGGCGAAACTGCCTACTTTACAATCAATCCCCGTGGTCAACAAATTCCCAGATGTTTTCCCAGATGAACTTCCAGGCCTTCCTCCTGAAAGGGAGATTGAGTTTAGCATTGATGTGTTGCCTGACACTCAACCGATCTCTATCTCTCCATACAAAATGGCCCCGGAAGAGTTGCGAGAGTTGAAGGTGCAGTTGAAGGACTTGCTGGATAAGGGCTTTATTAGGCCTAGCACTTCACCTTGGGGTGCACCAGTCCTATTCGTGCGGAAGAAAGACGGGTCGTTACGGATGTGTATCGACTATCGACAGTTGAATAAGTCTACTATAAAGAACAAGTATCCACTTCCAAGAATTGATGACCTGTTTGACCAACTCCAGGGTGCCAAGTATTTCTCTAAGATTGATTTACGTTCAGGGTATCATCAGGTGAGGGTTAGGGAGAAGGATATTCCAAAGACGGCCTTCCGGACAAGATATGGGCACTTTGAGTTCTTGGTGATGTCGTTCGGGCTAACAAATGCCCCAGCAGCTTTTATGGATCTCATGAATACTATATTCAGGCCCTATCTTGATGTGTTCGTGATTGTATTCATTGATGACATTCTAGTATATTCTCGTTCGGAGGCGGAACATGCGGGCCACTTGCGGATAGTATTACAGACGCTTCAGGATCGTAAGTTATATGCTAAGCTCTCCAAATGTGAATTTTGGCTGAACTCAGTAGCGTTCCTTGGCCATGTGATATCTGACGAGGGTATTAGTGTCGACACTCAGAAGATCGATGCAGTAAAGAATTGGCCGAGACCTACAACACCATCAGAAGTCCGCAGCTTCCTAGGGCTAGCAGGATATTATAGGCGGTTTGTGGAAGGGTTTTCCTCTATATCATCACCATTGACTAAGTTAACACAGAAAGCTACCAAGTTCCAGTGGTCTGACACTTGTGAACGTAGTTTTTAGGAGCTGAAGAATCGATTGACATCCGCACCAGTGCTCACTCTCCCTGAAGGAACAGAAGGTTATGTGGTATATTTTGATGCCTCAAGTATAGGTTTGGGGTGCGTATTAATGTAGTGTGGGAAGGTGATTGCTTATGCATCAAGACAATTTAAGAAGCATGAAAAGAATTATCCAACCCATGATTTGGAATTGGCTGCAGTAATATATGCTTTGAAGATATGGCGGCACTACTTATACGGCGTCCATGTTGACATCTACACAGATAACAAGAGTTTACAATACATCTTCAAGCAGAAAGAGTTGAATTTGAGGCAGTATAGGTGGCTTGAATTACTGAAAGACTACGATGTCAAGATATTGTATCATCCCGGTAAAGCCAATGTTGTGGCAGATGCTCTCAGCCGTAAATCAATGGGAAGCTTAGTACATATTGAGTCAAGTAGATGGGGGTTGACTAAAGAGCTTCATCAGCTAGCCAATATGAGAATCAGATTGTTAGACTCTGATGACGGAGGTGTTACTGTACATAATACATCAGAATCATCTTTGGTAGTCGAGGTAAAAGCACGACAATATGAAGATCCTATCTTAGTACGATTAAGAGAGAGCATTCAGCAGTGTAAAAGTATGGCTTTTGAGATCGGAAGAGATGGGGCACTGAGATACCAGGGCCGATTATGTGTGCCTAATGTGGCAGGGTTGCGAGAGAAGATTATGAATGAGATTCATCAATCCCGATATTCCATCCATCCCGGCTCGACAAAGATGTATCATGATGTCAAGGAGCAGTATTGGTGGGATAACATGAAGAAGTCTATTGCAGAATTTGTAGCCCAGTGTCCCAATTGTCAACAAGTAAAGATAGAACATCAGAAACCCGGTGGATTGCTTCAGAATATAGAGATTCCGACCTGGAAATGGGAGGTGATTAATATGGACTTCATTATTGGATTACCTCGCTCTTATCATAAGTTTGACTCCATCTGGGTGATAATTGATCGACTTACAAAATGTGCCCATTTTCTGCCAGTTAAGACAACTTACACGGCTAAAGATTATGCGAAGTTGTATATCAAGGAGATTGTTAAGCTTCATGGTGTGCCGGTATCTATTATATCAGACCGAGGAGCTCAATTTACAGCTAACTTTTGGAGGTCTTTTCAGAAGGGCTTAGGCACACAAGTGAATCTCAGTACTGCATTTCATCCGCAGACTGACGGATAGGCTGAACGTACCATTCAGACACTGGAAGATATGCTACGAGCATGTGTTCTAGATTTTAAGGGAAATTGGGATGACCATCTTTCACTCATAGAATTTTCCTACAATAATAACTACCATTCCAGTATTAAAATGGCCTCATACGAGGCACTATACGGGAGAAGATGTAGATCACTAGTTGGATGGTTCGAAGTCGGTGAAACAGAATTATATGGGCCAGATTTGATTCACCAAGCTATTGAGAAGGTGAAAGTGATACAGGAGCGATTGACGACGGCAAAAAGCAGGCAAAAATCTTATTTCGATGTCCAATGTCGTGATCTGGAGTTTGAGGTTGGAGATTGGGTTTTCCTGAGGATCTCACCAGTGAAGGGTATTATGCATTTTGAGAAAAAAGGTAAGCTGAGTCCAAGGTATATCGGGCCGTATAAAATTCTTCGACGGATTAGACATGTTGCTTATGAGTTAGAATTGCCATTCGAATTGGAATTTGTCCACCCGGTATTCCACGTATCTATGTTGAGGAAATGTATTAGAGACCCTTCTCGAGTCGTCCCTATCAAAGATGTATAGGTTACAAAGGACCTATCATATGAAGAAGTGCCAGTGGCTATATTAGATCGACAAGTCCGCAAGTTTAGAACAAAAGATGTAGCTTCCATCAAAGTATTGTGGAGGAACAAGAATATGAAAGAAATAACATGGGAAGCAGAAGAGGAGATGAAGTCTAAATACCCGTACCTATTCCAGAATAAAGATAGCAAGGATGCTGGTGGAACACATGATACATTGGAAGGTGAAATGGCTCTATGAGGTAAGCAATAACTTGAGAATACTCTTCCTTAATACAAAATGGCGATATGCAGATAATGTACATGTCCATAATGCTTTGCATACTCTTGTAAGGCCATACATTGAGTTAACCACTTGCAAGTTTGTCCTCTATTAATGGGAGAAACTTGGCCGGAATCCACGATGATTTAAACTCCCCATGAACCCTTATATTCGAGGACGAATGTTCCTAAGGGGGGGAGGGTGTTACAACCTATATCCATACGCGTTAGTTCATGCCATATATTAGTTAACATAAGTCCAAGAAGTAATTACCTTTGAGATGATAAGAAGTTAATCCTATTGGTCTTAAGTGATACAAGGGTGTATAAGGGTGATTAACAAGTATTAGAAGTTAAACGAATCAAGGATGTTGTAACTCGTATTTTCAGGTAAACCTAGAGGTTCTTAATACACTCAAGAGGTCATGTATTAAGGTATTTGAATCATATAATATCCGTATCATAAGTCTTGAAGTCAAACGAGTTATGAAACAAAAGTCGACAAACGTTGTCGCAACTTAGGTTCATAATTTTACTTAAACATTAGGTTAAATGTTTCTAAGCTTTTATCCTAATTTACAAGGAATTACGGGGTGATCTACCCACAAAATTAAAGATCTATGAGTTTAGTTATTAAACCATTTGTCAATACGATCTCGGAGTATAGATATATTCATATTTTCGCAAGCCTGCGCAGATTGGTAGATGACAAGTAGGTGCATCACCTACTTGCCAAAATGATAGGACAAAATTAAAAGACCTAAGTCGGCCAAGAGAGGACTTTTAAGGGGTTATGAACTCAGTTATTTCATCCATATTTCAGACCCTCAAAACCAAAGTTAACCCCTGCAACTCCTCCCCAAAAATCCCACACAAACCCTAATCGATTTTCCCTCTCTTTCAAGTTCTATTTGAAGGTAAAACCTAGAGTTTGAAGAACCAAGGGAAGGGCTGAGTTATCCAACAAGTAAGGTAAGTTACTGCCATCTTTCATACATTTTTCTCTGCTGTGAATTCATGGTAATTCGTTCTATACATGTAAGAACTCACGGGACGGTGATCGGAAGCCGTGAGTTCGAGTTATTCACTTGTAGCGGACTGTTTTGTGGATTGTTTTGTGTTTCTATTGGGCTGCGTGTTTTACTACTATTTTGTGGAGATTTTGAGGTGGAAGGGTGTGGAGAAATACCATATATATGTAGGGTTGTGGGCTGATAGTTAGTCGTAACATTTCCGGGTCGTTTGATACGACTACGGTGGTCGTCGTATGTATGATGTAATTAGGTTGTGTGTGGACTATTTTGGGAGGCTCAATATGTTTATTATTGATGTTGTTTGGGCTGTTTGGTGATTGTTTTGAATGGTGTGAAGTCATATATATAGGGGAGGTGTTGTCCGTTTCAACGTAAAATAGGTTGTGGTCGATACATAATAGTTATGACGCTTAAATGATAATGATAGTATTGTTTCTCTTATTGTAGACTAAGGAGTTGTGACAATTGCATAGCTTGTGATTGGGGCAGTATATACAAGGTATGTGAGTCTATCCCTTTTCTTCTTTTGCACAATTCCGATTGTACATAATGTAATGAACGAGCTTCCAAAGATACTCTACTCTTAGAAGCTAGCAGTACTTACATTGATTTCCCTCTTATGGAACGATTGATGTTAATGTTGCTTATCTTATTCTTATGCTATCAATGTTGTTGGTACTTCCTGATTTTTATAAGGTTCGTAATGAAGAGTTGGTCCTAATAACGTGTACAGAGGATACCGACCTTACGTCACTCCGAAAGGTTTAGAATGTGATTCCATGAGTCGAGTATGCATTATATATATGTATCTATTTTACTCTACCGAGCCACGCTATAGCCGGCCGGGTACGGCACATATTTTGCAACCACTGATTAGTTGGGTTTTACCGAGCTCCACGTGGCCGGGTACGATTCTACCGAGCCTTATGACGGTCGGGTACATTTTACCGAGCCTATTATGGCTGGGTACGATATGATGATGATGATGCCCACAGAGGCGTATGTTTTAAAAGTTTATGTATACATACATATGTATCATGCATTTCATGTCAGTAGCCCTCAGAGGTACTCAGATGTTCCAGGTTGTATATTCTCTATCCCTGCTTACATTACTGTTCGTATTTATGGTTCCCTGCCTTACATACTCAGTACTTTATTCGTACTGACGTCCTTTTGTTTGTGGAAGCTGCATGTCGTGCTGCAGGCCCTAATAGACAGGCAGATGCAGCTCTCCCACCACAGTAGGTTGTCCAGTTGAGTAGTGATTGGCGAGATCCCTTCTCCGGACTTGCCGTGGTCTTGGTATGCATTTTTGTTATAGACATTATGGGTATGTCGGGGTCCTGTTCCGCCTATGTTGCAACACTTATGTTCATTTAGAGGCTCATAGACAAGTGTCGAGTCATGTATAGTTTGATATGCCTTGTCGGCTGGTTTTTGTTGTATAGTCTTTCATGGTAGCGTGGTAGCTCTTACCTTATATGTAGTTTCTTGATTATCTGGTCATCCCCTGCTATGTATGTTCATGCCATCATATTTTATTGTTGGTTGTCCATGATCCATGTCTACCATTTATATTGATCTCGTCAACCCTAAAAGATAAAAAAAGGTTAGATAAAATGTACATTGGTGCTCAGCAAGTATGGTCGGGTGCTAGTCATGACCCTCTAGTTTGGGTCGTGACACTCGCCTACCCAGAAAACCAATTAATTCTGGCTATGACAGCGTCACCTTTCTTGGGAAATTTACTGGCAGGACCACCCCGGGGGTACCATTATTAGGCAGCATAAACGTTGCTATCACGCGAAGTTCGGGAGGTATCTAGACCTCGAGGTTTTCTTGCTATCATAACCATCAGCCCAAAAGGAGCTATCGACCTAATTTTGAGATAGAACCCGATCTCGGGGGCCTCAATTACTCCAAGTATGTGCTCCAAGAGCCAACATCAAAATTCGAAGGCTAACTCCGCAAGAACGATGGAGTATAAAGAATGGAAAGACTTGAAGAAGAAAGATTCTCTTGCATTGCCAAAAATATATTTACTTGGGGCATCTTTTACAAGACTTGTTTCCCCGGGAGTACATACATAAAAAGAAAGAAAAAAAAAAACAAAGACGACATAAACCTACTCTTTATCACCACTACCCTCTGAGCCATCTCCGTGACCTTCATCCAAAGCTACTAAGAGCGCCCAGTTTTCCACCGATTCTCGGGCCTTCTTGATCTGAGTTGAGAGATCAGCACCTTTGGCACTAGCTTCCTCTAAGGTCTGCCTCCTCACCTTTGCACTAGTGTGAGCGACAGCCCGAATCAGTTTTTTCTCGGCCTCCACCGATATACTTTGAGCTATTTGATTTGCAGTGGAGGCATCTTTCAGATAAGTAGAAACTTTTCCTTCGACCTCAGACTTGGCCGCAGATAGCACGACAATCTCTTTTCGAGCATTTTGGAGAAGAGCCTGGGTCGATGCCAATTCTGAGGTCACTACCTCATTTTGCTTCCTCAGCTCGAGGATCTCCCCATTCTTCTGCCCGATCTGCAAAAGAAAGGATAAGTCAGCAAATATTAAATTATGGGAACCACGAACGGATTTATGAATAACGAGTTACCTGCTCAGCAAGGCCAGCCCTTTCTCTGAGCACTCCCTCCAAACTCGCCCGAAGTTTGCCTAGCTCCTTCTTCTTTCAGGCAGAGGAAGCCTCCGACTCCTGCAATCCCGAGGCAAGTTTCTTGAGCTCCTTTCCATGGTACTAAAGCTCCTCTAATAGCCTAGAGAGGATGTAAACATACATCTCCTTAGACTACGGCGAAATAGAAGAGTCAGAAAAATTAGGAAAAAATCTTGAGACTAAAAAAGTATACATGAACAGCGATCACCTGTCGCTGGAACTTCTCCGTTTCCTTAATGGCACTGGGAGCATTGAGATCGATGCCCTTATTGGCATCATCAACGTCATCAAGGAATTTGCCAAACGCACCTCCTCTCTTAAGATGACCCCCAACATTGGCAACATTCAGGTCCTGAGCGTCCCTTAACTCCCTAGAGGAGAATTGAGGGCCCAATTTGAGGCCACCCAGGACTTCGATGTCACCAAGGGCCAAATCCTACCCACGAAAAGCTTTAGGCCCAGACCCTTAGAAACCTTCAGCAACAGTCTCCTTGGCTGGGGCTGTTCTACGACCAGACGGAGGCTCAGGGGCTGTGCCCGTATCCTCTTTGAGGCCCTCCGAGGCATAGGCTCGAGCCGATTCAGCCGACCCCAACTCAACGCCCTTCGTTACAGACATTTAGGGGGCTTTCGTGCCTGACTTTCTCCTTTGTACCAAAGGGGCGTCATTTTCATCATCGTCCTCGTCATCAGAACCCACTCCAGAAGTTGTAGATGAGACCTCGGCTTCGGCTCAAGATCTGTTGGGCTTAGCTTTCTTCGCCACCAAAGACTCGATGGCCGAACTTTTCTTCCTCTTCTTGCCTTTGTCAGGCTTCTGAGCCTCCTCCTCACCATTAAAAGGCGGTTTCATCTGCACTACATCGCCAAGGCCTACACAAACATAGTGATCGAATCTGTCAGCATAGAGGATATGGGAAAGAAATGCAAAAACATAGTAAAAGTCGCAAGAAGGATTTTTACCATGGTTCTTGGCCACCCACCGCATTTTGGCCAGGTCAGGCCAAGACCGGACGAGATACGGGAATGAGGCATCCAACCGGTTGATCCATCCTGGCAGATCCTGAACCGCCTTAGGGTACCAAGCAGTAGCTGCAAAAACCAAGGTGAGATCATTTTTCAGAAGATAGGTAAGAAGACCACAAAGCATGTTCAAAGGAAAAATACTTATACTGTGTATTCCACTTCTCCGAGAATGGCATCCTCCCGGCCGGGATGATGTCCGAGGTCCTTACTCGGACGAACCTGCTCATCCACCCTCGATCCTTGTCCTCATTAGTGCTCGAGAAAATGATTTTTTGGACCGGTGATGAAGCTTAATCAAACCTCGATAAAAATCAAGGGCTATACAATCTAATCAAATGGTCGAGGGTAAAGGTCTCGCCCTTGATCCTATTGGAGAAGTGGCAGAGCATATAGACTATCCTCTAGAAAAATGGATATATTTGACCAAGTGTCACTTGGTACTTGTCGCAGAAATCGAGAATAACCAGGCCTATCTCTGGGGAAGAAGGGTTAGAAGAATCGACCAAACCCAGAGTGAATGGGTAAGTACATACATAAAGGAAACCAGCTTTGTGATCTGTTACGCTCTCGTTAGAGTGGGGGATCTCAACCAGCACTGTCTTCCCACATCGGTAGTCTTTCTTCACTTTCTTTATATCGGTTACTATGCTAATATACCGGGATACGTGTTTGCAGCGGGTCGTTGTAGACGAAGGTTTGTCGACAGTGAAATCCTTTGTCGTGTCGAACCAAATAGGAGTGCACTACTCAATTGTGGGTATCACTTTGGGTTTTCCTTTGGATGTTTGGGATGAAGATGCAGCCTCGTCTTTTTGAGGAATTGTCTTGGAAGTTCTAGCCATGGTGATAGTAAAAGCTTTTCTGAGAAAGTAGGCAAAGGATCAAGAACGGAAGAAGAAAAGAATGTGAAGGGGGATGGATTTAGCCTTGAAAATTTGAAAATATTGTGAAAGTATGAATTATCAAACGACTGATGCATTTAGAGGAATCATTGGGCAGTGTAAAGGACAAACCAATAGCGGGTCATGGGATTCTCAATAGTCGTGTTTGACGATCACCCTTGCGAGGCTTTTTGAAGTATGGCATGTAATGCTCTGAGGGGTTGACATCATAGCGATGATGTTATGAAGTAGGAGCTCAAAATCGTTTCCAATCACTTTGTTCTAGGAAATGCGAGGACTATCTGTATACGGTGGAAATCGACGGCTCGATTTCATGGACATTAAGGCAATCTCGAAGGCTTCTAGTGATCGACTCCGAGAATTCTCAATGGTCGACTTTGAGACAGTTCGACTTCAAGACAGTATATTGATGATTGGCCCCGAGACATTATGAATTACCGGTCTCAGCGGATCAAGTTCCCAAGGCACGTGCATATGGCAAGTCAAGTCTAGTGGACTAGCCCAAAAGGTAAATCAAGGCATTAAATGGTTGTACTAGCCCCATATCTTTGTAATTAATACGTTTGTACTATATTGGGATTCCCCCTCATATATAAAAGGGATCCTTATCATTTTGTAAACATTTGTTGCTCCATATCAAATATACAAGAACATTCTCTCTACTCTCTAACATTATTCTCTTGATCTCATTACTTCATTTATTGCTCGTATTTTCTACTTAAAGTTCATCATTTATTTCTTATTATTGACCATAAAGAGTCGTCATTGATTTATTTGTAACTGTTAGTCTCCATCGACCACCTTTGATAGCTCCCAGTGGAGCTTCAGACTCGACCCCGAGGCCCTCGAATAGGCAAGCTCGAGGCCCCGATTGATAGTGATTCGATTTGATTAACATCTCGTTTTTAGCTCTTATCTCGTTTTTAAGTCTTTCACGTAGCATCAACTGCCTAAAAACTAGCATAAAAATAGATCACATATTTGTAGAACCACTAAATCAAATTTAATTGTCATTATCATTTTCACGGTAAATAATTAGGTTTTGCGAATTGGGACCCATGATTAGTGGATAGGAGGTGTGGTACCTCGGGGAAATTCTAGAAGAAACCTTGTGTGAAAGCGGTTGTTCTTATTGAGTTGTTACTTGTTTTCCTTACTTTGTTTCACCGAACCTTGACAGTATTCAGTTTACTCTACGGCGTTACTACCTGGTTGTTCCTTGTTGATACTTAATGCTTCTAGTATTCTATTGCAAGTATTGTTGTCGTTCTACCATGCTTAACTTTATATTGATATTGTTCCTTGTTAGTTTCAAATTTATACTTGTATAGGTTATTATATCTAGTAGGTATCTTGATTGTTCCTCGTCACTACTCCACCAATGTTAGTCTTGATACTTACTGGGTACCGTTGTGGTGTACTCATGCTACGCTTTCTATACATTTTTGTGCAGATCCAAGTACTTAGGAGTTCGTTGATCATTAGATAGCTAATCAGGTATTGTTGTAGAGACTTTTAGGTATACCTATCGTAGCGTTTGCAGGTTTTGGAGTCACCTTCTGAAGTATATTTTGTACAGTTATTTTCTATTCTGGAACAGTTGTACTTAAAAATTTCCTAGTGAACTCAATAGAGCTAGTGACTTGTACTACCGATTTGGGATATTATATTTTACCCGAGGTTGTTGACTTATTATAGAAGATTATGGTTCATGTTCAATAGTTGTTTTGGTTAAATTCTATCATTTAATTCAGTAAGAGTTAGGCTTACCTAGTCTTAGAGACTAGGTGTCATAACGATAGAAATTAGGGTCGTGACAAGTTGGTATCAGATCTCAAGGTTCATAGGTGCTACGAGTCATAAGCGAGTTTAGTAGAGTCTTGCGGATCGGTATAGAGACATATGTACCTATCTTCGAGAGGCTGCAAAACTATTAGGAAAACTTCACTTATTTCATTCCTATCGTGCGAGTTTATTGATTTCAAAGTTTGAGCCTTTGTCATTTTATTTTCTCACATATGGTGAGAACACGAGCTGTGGTTACTCTTGACACTGTCCCTAGAGCCAGTGTTGCTAGGGGTTAGGGTAGAGGTAGAGGAAGAGGCCGAGGAGGAGTACGTGTTACCGCTAAAGCACCTGTCAGAGCAGCAGCTGAGGAGCCACCAGTAGCTCTGATTGGGGGACAGCAACCGGAGGCACCTGTTGCTACCCCGGGATTTTAGGAGACTTTAGCACAGTTCTTGAGCATGTTTGGTACATTGGCTCAGGCGAGATTGATTTTGGTTGCATGATAACTATGAATTCTAGCCTATCTTATGCTCTCTTTTGCTTAGGCTTTGGATTAAAAATGTGTAAAATTATTCCCGAAAACTGACTTAGGAAAGAAAGTCATAACCAGCTCATAAATGAGATAAAATTGCACAAGTTCAAAGCTGACATAAAAGCGCTGACTGTGAAGGAAAAGAGCGGTCGCAGAAGGTCCCCTGCTGAAGTGGTCACAATTACGCTATCAGCGGAATAAAGATTCAGAGAAGGCATTTTCGGGATACAACATATACCACTGACCATGGTGAAATAGTGTGGCAGCAGAATACTTGACGCAGCCGCAGTGCAAATTCCGCTGAGGGCGAAATAGAAATTCAGATGCCTGGAAATTTAAGCTCTAATGAAGAGTGCGGTCCGTGAACATTTTACGTGGCCGCAGTTGAGGACAATGCTTAGGCGGACTCTTTTATGTTCCCAGCGAAATCAAGCCCAATCTCAGTCCAAAATGGAAGAAACGTGGTTCGCGCCTGCTTTTGCGCGGCTGCGAAAGTCCAAGCGCTGATACGCTAAGTATTGCACTGATAGCGGAACCTCCATAGGGGTATTTTTGTCCAGTAATTCCAGCTGTGTATAAATAGATCTTTTTCACATTTTTAGGTTATCTTTTGTATTAAGGAGCTCGTGAACAGTCATATTTTACCACTTTGAGTAATTTTAGAGTAGCTTTAGCTTATCTTCTTAGATTTTATTCTTGTAATCACCTTGTATGGCTTATATTTCATCTCCATCTTTGATTTCTACCTTGATTATGAGTATCTAAACCCATTATCTAGGGTTGTGTCCCAACCCTAGTGTGGGTATTTAATGGATCTTTTATTTTAGGGCTTAATTATTTATAGGTTAGTGACATTTAGCTTGATTCATGCTTTAATTGTAGAATTGGTGGTTGAAAATTCATGTCTTTTTATGACTTATACTCTTCTTGAGAAAGAGGGACTAAGTCAAGGAAAATCAGGCTAACAAGGAATTGGGGTGCATTCAATAGATTGATAGCCCCAATTAAAGGGTTAAACCTAGAGATTGTAACACCCGACTTGAGCTAATTTTACTTGCATTGTTTGAACACCTAATTGGGCTTGAGAAAGCCAATTAGGGCAAAGTCACTCAAACTACCGAGAGGTATAGAGTGAGTAATTTTGTGTAAATGTTATATCATGACCCCAAGTATAACAAGCTTGTCCTAAATTTTAGATTACATTAGATACTTACCTAGGTGTAAGTAACTTCCCTAGTGATTTTTATCACTTGAGAAAACTTTACAAAAATATTGTACTTAGTTTATTTTCAGCAATCAATAGCATTAAAAGTAGAATAGTAACAAATCCAAACATGGTTAGAAGCGTAATTAAAAGCAACACACATAGCTAGATTAGATAGAAACCCAACTCCCAACAAATATTAACTCCATGTGGAAATCGATCCCGACCCTTCGGGTAAAAGCCGTATCGACCACTCCTCGCTATTATATAGTGGTATGCGGTTGGAGCCAATCACTTTTTGGCGTCGTTGCCGGGGAGTTAAACGGTTTTGGATATCTATCTGACTAGTTGTGTGTCTTATTTTTATTTCCTTCTGTTTTACTAACTTGTGTGAGTTAATCGATTCAGGTACAAAATGGAAAATAATGATCCTATCGAAAATGTCCTCCCGGGGGAGGAGGTAGATGATAATGCTAAAGAGGAGGTGCCTCAAGTACCTCAAGCTCAAAAGGAACAGAGTAAAGGACAATGGAAAGAGATGATTCCTAAAAAGAAAACTACAAAGTAGAAACTTATCATATGTGGATACCAACTCTAATAACCATGACATGCATCTTTGGATTAAGTAGCCTAATCTGTCAAGCAAGTCTAATGTTCAACTCTTGTTGTACCTCTGAGTAGTGAAACTGGGCTTCCATGCTCCGACTATCCTATCTGATTCACAGTCTTTATTCGACTTGTAGTGCCCGAAGGGGTTTCACCATCAAGCCTCTCTCATTTTGTTCTTTCTCTCAACTTACTGTCATCTTATGGTGCCTGTAAAGGTTTTCACCGATAAGACCCTCTCATTTTTTTTTTCTTTTTTCCTCTTATTCTGCAGATGACAAGGCATTAACTATGATAGAAATATCATATGCTTCTGGCATGTCTGACTCGACACTCTCAAAGATTGTCTAGGAGGTCTTTTGAACTGTAATGTGGCTTTTGGACAGGGTTAGAAAGAAAAGATATCATAAAGGCTCGAAATAATTAAGACAACGGGGGTAATTTATTTACAACTTTTGGAATCCATTCTAAAAACTTTACCCCAATTTCTAAAATAATGGAATTTGATTCTTTTTTTATTTTTCTTTTTGAAATAAAATTTCTAAGAAAGACTGCCTCACTCTCGACTTCGTGGGATTATGAAATATTTTATTTCGTGCGACCGAACTGTAAGGCTGCCTACGTATCTTGTGGTGACAAGAATCAGGTCGAACGTAGTTCACAACTAATTCTTATTTTGTTTTTTGTTGCTCTTTTTCTATTTCTTTTTTTTCTCTTTTCTTTTTTTTTTTTCTTCTATTTTCTCTTTTGTGTTTTTTTCTTTTGACTTTTCTTTTAGAATGAACTTTCTAAAACAAACATATGGGGACATGATTTTTTTTTATTTTATTTTATGATTCTAACTTGATTCCAAAAGAGGGGTGGTCAAGAAAATTAACATAGGCTGAAAAGGGGTACCAAATGGTATATAGTTTTGGGTAGCTAAAAGAGGGTCTCCCAATCTCTGAAATTGCCAAGTATAACACATGCAACTTGAAAATGATAAAGGAAAATCATGCACAACATTTCTTTTGTGCCTTCGACATTGATATCACTGATATGCCTTCCATTTTTTTTAGTGCCTTGTCAAGTACAAAACTCTCGTTGGGTAATTTTTTCTTCACAATAGATGCCTTCCGTCTGTTTGGAGCAAACTCCCTTGGCTTTATCTCGTAACTTGAGATACACTTGAACTCAAAGTTGCTCTCTTCACATTGTTTGGACGCACTCTTTTGTAACAAATTTCTGTCATCCTCTCAACTTCCCAAACCATCTTCCCCAGTTTCACACAATTCGGGCTTTAAATGATCTCAAAATATCCAATCTTTACTTATTTCCCTCAAATGTCTCTATCATCTTCAGAATTGTTTCATTGCTTCATGATTAAACTAACTTTTAAGATCAGGCCTAGAATTATGCGTGCATGTCATGTCACTAGTGCTAACAAGAAAAGGAAAAAAAGAACTAACAACAAAATGACTAGAAATAACATAAAACAGAAAATTGCATTAGACAGACGGTGAAAGGTTTTGAACAACGACACAAGCAAACTAAACTGGGGTTACTAAACGAGTTAATACGACTAAACGAACTAGACAAAATCAAAGGATAGAAGGGTTTAAGTCACAAGACAATATCCGGATTACAACCCTGAAATAAACCGGACAACAGAAATGACAACAAAATAGACCACCAAGACTCCTCCCCGGCTAGCCAAGAAATGAGCGTCTTTCCAATTACCAAGCTCGGCATCTTAGCCACTGAGTTCCATATCAATATTATCAGGACTATTACCAACTTCAATATCATTAACTTCAGCCAGCAAGTTCCCAAGGGGATTCGCATACCCTATATCACTGTCCTTGATCACAATTATCCCCTCTTGAATCATTCTTTCTATTTCCCTTTTCAAAGCACGACAATCTTCGATGCTATTCCCTTGGACATTAGAGTTGTACATGCACCATATAGTAGGATAAAAACCTTTTGCATATGGGTCAGTAGTATAGCCGAGGAGTGGCTTAATCAAGCCAGAATGTTTTAACTTCTCAAACAGGCTTGTGTAGGATTCTCCAATTGGCGTGAAACTATTTTTTGTCCTTTGTTCCCCTCTATGCCCAATTTTCTAGGGTTGTTGGATGCTCGAAAATTTTGTGAAGGCAAAATTCCATTATGTGGTGTTGGCGCTCGCCATAAGGAGTGACTCAGTGGTTGGACAGATGACCGAATATTGTTCAGAGGATAATATTTGGGTGGATTATGTGGAGCTCGGGGATATTCATAGGATCGGTATTGAAGCTGAAAGCATTTAGCAGGAATGCACACTTGATCCTGTCGTTGGCAGGACTCATCAACATCTTTTCTATCAATCGGAAGACTGAATCGAGCAACTTGTTCATTCCACCTGAGTCAAAACTCCCTCAAACTTCCCTCGGGTTTCTTTCTCGTCTGAGATAGGGAGGAGCGGTATGGGATAATGTCTACATTGTACTGATAGTGCCGAACAAAATCTTTAGCCATGTCACCCCATGCATGCCATTTACTGATATCTTGATGAGTATACCACTCCAAGGTTTCCCCACTCAAACTCTCACTGAAATATGCCATCAACAATTCATCTTTCCTACAAACACTTCTCATTTCACTGCAATAACCCCTCAGATGGGCTGCTGGATCTCCATGCCCATCATACAAATCAAACTTTGGCATCTTAAACCCAGCAGGTAGTTGGATGTCATGAAACAAGCCCAAGTCTTTGTAAGGCACGCTCACATGGATCTCTATCCCTTGCATGTTTCTTAAAGACTGCTCTAAGATCTTCACCTTCCTGGATATCTCATCTTGCTCCACTGTCTTAGCTTGTTTTCAGTTTCACCGAGAGGCTCAAAATTAGGAGCGTAAGAAGTTGGTTCTGGAGCATAATGTTGGGCATCAGTGACTTTAAACACAACCTCGCTACAGGATCGAGGAAAAATAATTGGTGGAGGAGGTACCAAAAGATGAGTGGTCAAAGAAGTGGGATATGAAGTAGTTTTGGCGGGTTGAGTGTGAAAAGGTTGTGGGGAGATATCAGTAGCACAAGGAATCTGGACTTGTAATAGTGGCGGAATGGTGATAAGGCTTTCAGTGTAGTTAGTGGGAAACAATGGTGAAGGACGCCCACTAATCCAGGCTTGGTATATTTCGGTCATCTGTCCTTTCAACCTTAAGACCTCTTCTTTCAACTCAGATTCTGACTCAACAATCTCCTTAGACGGATCAATAACACCTGTGTTCAAGTTTTTGCTAGTCATGGCTACCTTGCGCTTTAACCTTGTATTGTATGGATGAGTTACTTAAGAACCACAAACCAACCACCTTTCTGCTCAATGAAGATAACAAAAGGAACAAAATGGGGTCATCCTGTTAGCATTATGGCATTTAACAGCTAAAAATATCACATTGTGTGCAATGCACCTAGCAACAATTAACGGTTCTAGAATGACTTCGAGGGTCACAAAGTCACTTGGCATCATCCCAATTTTGTTCATTTCAATTTTCTCTTTTCTTTCTTTTCTAGCTCTTCTTGGCTTGCTCATCTTCATTTTTCTTCTAATTATCACTCTTTTCTTTCCTCTCATTTCTCACATCCCATAATTTCACCGTTTTTTTCTTTCCTTTTTTCCCTTTTTCTTTTAATAAAATAAAATAAAAAAATGATTCGATCGAACCCTATGTAGGTTGCATACGTATCATGACGCTGCATGAATCAGATCTTTGCGTAGTTCGGAAAAGTAATGGATAAATTAAATGAAAAATAAAAAATAAAATCTTTTTGGATTTTTCATTTATATCTCTTTTTTCAGTTTTCAAACATAAAACAGGAAATACAATAACGAGAGACTAGATAAACTCAACTATACTACGAAAAACTCTGACAACAACTAAAAGAATTGGTACTACTGAATATGATTATAAAGTACAAGACAACAACAAAAAAATCCTTAAGCAACTCCTGGATGCAACGATCCTAACTAAGAGGGTCCTTGGGCATCTGTCATGCCCAAGCTCTGATAAGTAGATCCACACCTGTATGAGAGAAATAAGACCAAATAGAGTTAAAGACTTAGAACACTATGTGAGACAATAAGACTTCTTATTAGACACATGCAAGATATGATTGAGGCTATTTTACAAAATGGCTTATGTGGCCAAAAGGTGGCTAGAAGTGCAAACACAACAAAAAGTGACCTCTAAGACATTGAAAAATTACTTTGCAGAAATGACCCATTTTGTAGAAATGGCCTATCTGGACGACTTTAAGACATGGGTCACTGAACCATTTTTGCGAAAATGACCCCATTTTGCAAGAACGGCCAATATGGTCAAAAGCGGATAGACATGCAAATTCGATAAGGATGGGCCTTAAAGTAAAGAGACACCTGTGGATTCAAGAATCTTTAGAAAATTAAACAAACCACTTTGCAAAAATAGCCATATTTTGCAAAATGACCGATGCGGCCAAAAGTGGCTAAAGATGCAAGATTTGGCTACGGCCCTCGAAGCCATGAACCTAAGATTTACTAAAAAGACCGGACCCTATGTGGGTTGCCTACGTATCACGCCCCGAAAGACGAGAATCAGGTATGCGTAGTTCAGGCAGATTAGATACGGTCGAGAATTAAAAAAAATACTAATTTGAAGAAAACATATTTTTTGTCTTTTTTTAAAAAAAATAATGGGGAAGCGCAAAATTTTTTTGGATTTTTCAATTTTTTTTTTGTCTTTTTCTTAAAGAAAATGTGAAAGAAAAACATAACTGGACCCTACTTGCTTTATTTTCACACTTCACCCTCTTTTCTTTCTCATTTACCCTCAACCATCATTGGTCTGCCAAATGACCCTTTTACCCTTGAAGAAATGCAACATGTAGCACATAGGATGCATCAAGATGGTCTTTTATTTTTGGGTATACCTGTCCTAGACGAACCCAACACCTGTGTTGAGTCCCTAAAGTCAAATGCACATGATGCAAATAACGTTCCTACTAGGGATCCGGTATGAGGCTATGTTGTTCTAGGTTTAAACCTGGGGTTGTGTTCTAGACCTGGCTTACCCGAGCGGACAGCTCGAGCCAAGATGGGGGCAACGTACCGGGAGCACGAAAGTCTACCCGGCCTTGTTGTTGGCCCAGCCTCGCTCTATTTGGTGTAACTTCTAATAGAAAAGTGGGCCACGCGGACGTGTGCACCATTTTTTAGAAGACTCAGATGGGAAACGTAAGAAGACAATTTAATAATATCAAAGCGATAAATAAACGGCAATTAGCACATTAGGCCCACAAAATACAGTAATATCAACAATAAATAAAGCCAAGTAAAAATCACATTAACAAGCTCGAATTCTTGAACCATGAACCAGAGATTCTGGATTCTTTCCCCAGCAGAGTCGCCAGAGCTATCACACCTCCTTTTTCTATCCCGGAAAGGGATAGGGAGTTTTTTCAATTAAAGTGACAATAATCGAAACGGGATTATTTATTCAAATTCAAAGTCACCACTTGGGACAATTTATGGTGTCCCAAGTCATCAGATTAAAATCCCGAATCGAGAAGTTTGACTCTTATTTATGGTCTGTGAACACAGAAATCCGGGTAAGGAATTCTGTTAACCCGAGAGAAGGTGTTAGGCATTCCCCGGTTCCGTGGTTTTAGAACAGTCGCTTTAATCATACTTGGCTTAATTAAATTGTATGATTACTTATTTTTAAACCTATATGCATTTTACTTTTTTTAAATAAGAAACTATCCTAAAACGAGTCACGCGTACGTATACTCATTTTGTTCGGTGCGTCAAGAATCATGTCACGTGTACGTGTACACAATTAATTACGCTTTATTAATTACTAAAAAAATTTGGTTGTAGTTGCACGAACGCATACTTTGAATTTATTTGAAAGGAATGTAATCATGATAACAACAACAAAAATCGTGCCTAAAAGCATCTCTACGAATATTCATTATAGAAATCGTAATCGCGTCACGCAAACGTATACATAATCATGATAATAAATTAAGTTACGCCTAAAAAAGTCATTTTGACCTACCAGAAACAAGAATAATCAAACTACCATTATCAAACAAACGAATTAAAAGCAATCAATTAGAACAGCAGAAACACAATGAACGAAACGTAAATTCTGAGTAACAAGGCCCACAGGCAAAATTCCATGCAATTCAAGAATGTAGAAGTCAGGTCTCCTTTACTTGCTTTCAATAGTTATAATCCTGGTTTTCAACCTTAATCTCAAGTTCTAAACTATACTCATTGCTGAAGCTCATACTACTGTATACAAATCAAATTAATCGAGCCGGAAAACATAAACTAATAAACCACTTTAAACAGATTTTAGATTAATAAGAGGTAAATAAAATAATTAATTGCATTCATATCTCAAACACATAAGAAGAACACTGAAAATTAACTAAGAACGAGGTTAAGAGTGGACCTCAAATAGAACCTTGACAATTAACGAAATATCCGACTTTTGAAATTTGAAACGCGGACCGGACGAACCTCGAACGAAAATACACCCCAAGAAACAGAAGACCACTGATCGAAATCGCTGACCAGAGGCGACGACCTAAAAATTTAAACGGAAACATAGGCGATAACGTAGAAATTTAAATGGGAACAGAAGATCTAAGGATTCTACCCTTTTATCACTATTTTTTTTGTTTTTGACTGAAGATAGTCGTCGGCGATGGCGGCAGCGAGAGATGAAGAGATGAAGGGGTTATGATAGTGGTTGGCTACTCTTCTTCTCTTATGCTTGAGGTGACTGATGAGAGGTGAAAGAGGAATGAGTGCCGCTGGTGGTACAAGGCGGCGACAGAAACGGCTTTCCGGTGGGTTTGATGTGCAGCGGTGGCGGGGGTGGGTCTCCTTTTGGTTTAGCGTTAGATCTGATCTTTTTTGGGTTTTTCTTATTCTCAACCTAAAGGAGAAGAGTGCTCAAATGTTAGGGAAAACGGTTGTCTTATTGTGTGGATTTGTTAAGAAGAAGCCATGGAAAATGGCTGCTTGCCTCTCTGAAGAAGATGAGCCGATCGGGGGGGGGTCCTTGTTTTTTGTCTGATGCGGCTGATTTTTTAGATAGGGATTCTGGGTTCGTTTATTGTTTGTCGATGATGGGTGTTTTAAGTAGTATATGTTTTTGGTCTTAGGGTTAGGTTAGTGGGTTTGGGTATTGGGCTTAGGCTGTTTGGGCTAAGGGTAATTGGGTCGGACCATGTCTTTTGGGTTTGAACTTAGGCTAAGAAGACCAAATAATACAATGTATTAATAAAGTGTAAAAATCACTCTTAATTAAAATAAACTAATATAAAACTAAATACTAAAAGTGAAAAGATTTTTGTATTTTTTAAATTTTATGAAATGCAGATAAACTAGAAGTAACTACATAAAATATAAATAGCTAAATAAAAAAAAATTGTAATTTTTATTTTTGTGATAAAATAAAGTAAAAGAGTCAAAACTATTTAGAATAGCAATATTAGGCCTAAACTAAATATTTAAATGCTAACATATGTAAAATCTTGGGGAGGATCAAAAATTACATGTCTACAAACGGGATTTCAAGTATTCAGGAAGGACCTCCCGCTCTTACTTACCACAGTTCGAGTAAGGCCCTCCTCGAACATCCTATCATCGTCAGGATCGAGGTCGGATTCAGATTTGTACATGATGCCTTTTCCCCTCTCTTCGGCCGAAGAAGAAGTGCGACTCGGTCGGGATGTCGAAGGGTCGCCCAAGACAGTAATGGAGTCTCTCCACTACCCCAGCCTGTTGACTGCTCATAGCAGGCGTCGTCTCCGCATCAGGACTGGCATCATCTCTGATTTCTATCACCGCCGGGGTAAGGGCGCCCCTCGAAGAAGTGTCGGCCGGAGAAACCTCTTTCAACACCACCCTCCATCTCTTTGATGGGGCCTCCTCGCTACTTACACGGGAAGATTCGCCTACAGAACAGGGTGCAAGGATTGGAACCTCCGGCTGAGTAATCTCCGAACGCGCCGCTTCGGCCACAGGTGCAGGCTGAATAGTAGTTCTTGGTATAGGACAGGCAGCATCCCTCGGCACATGATGAGTAGAAGGCGCGGTTGATGGAACTCAAGCGGAGGAGCCCTCTATCACGACCCAAAAATCCCTCTGAATGAGTCACAATGGCACCTAGTCTCTATACCAGGTAAGCCTAATATTAACTGAAATAAAATTGATATTTACTAACTTTAAATTATATTACTTTGAACAAATTACAATTCCCAAAATCGGTGGTACAATTCACAAGCCTTTCTAAGAGTAGTTAAATATATCACTGTTCCGAAACAAAGGGAACAAATGGAAATAAGTACAATTGAAGGTGACTCTGAGGCCTGTGAACGCTGTAGCAGGTTTACCTTAAGTTTCCACCGCAACGACCCGCACAGCTACTATCGATTAAATATCTGGATCTGTACACAAAAATATACAGAATTGTAGTATGAGCACACCACAGCGGTGCCCAGTAAGTATCAATACTAAAATCGGTAGGGTAGTGATGAGGAACAGACCATACACCTACTGGTCAAATAAATTGAACAGGGTATGATAATAAATATCAACCTAACGATGACAAAGTAATATCAACAGCAGGGAAAGAACAAACTACAATCAGTAGAAACAATAAAGGAAAACACGGATGGAAAAGAAAGATAACCAAATAAATTAACACCAACATAACCAGAACACAAACAAGTAAAAATGTACTCAAACAAGGAAGGCGATGTCAGCTCAATAAACCATATCATTTCTGGTGCACAATTCCAGCCATCTCAAACTCGATGTCTCATATCATAACCTCATTTACCAAACATTTAGCACACCCGACATCTTGTACCCACATATTTCTATCTGTCTTTGCACAACAACGTTCTCATGTTACTCAGTACATAGGGTCCATAACCAATGCAATTAAGATGTTCAGGGAGTCTCATTTACATAACATAAAGTAGAGTACAACTTCTAAACCAATTAGGAACTCAACAAGAAAAGATGAAGTTATTTTTAGAAATCATTTGAATAAAGAAAATACCATTTTCAATTAAAATACAACATCGAATGAATTATTACCTTTAACATGGGATTTAATAAATTAACTTAGTAGAAATTCTTTTTTAAGTAAAATACAACCTCCGACGGTTTAAGGAATTTAATTGAGTAACTAATTGACTTAAAAATGAAACAATTATTGAAATTTGAAGTATTGAAATATACATATAAATACGGCAAAGTATTGAAAACACTATGGGGTTCCATCACAAAGGATCTCAGCAGTAAAGGAATCCGAACAGTTAAAACATTTGAATTGGTAACACCAAATAAGCATAGCAAACAGAAAGTGCACGGCATCACCCTTCGTGTTTTTACTCTCGTTTTCACCATAAGAATTAATATACTTGGCACGGCATCACCCTTAGTGATTTTACCTCACATAATCATGGCATGGCATTATCCTTCGTGCATTATCACTCATATCATGGCACGGCATCACCCTTCGTGATTTTACCTCACATAATCATGGAATGACATTATCCTTCGTGCATTATCACCCATATCATGGCACGACATCACCCTTCGTGCTTTTACATGTACAATATCGGCATGGAATCACACTTCGTGCTTTTACACTCACTCATAAATATCACGTACGGTATCACCCTTTGTGCTTTTACACTCTTCTTTATCCAAGCAATAATCACAAAGCAATTTGGGTAAGGGAATCAATAAAATCACAATAGAATCCCGGCAAGGGAACAATAGAATAATAACAATATCCTGACAAGGGAAATAATATCATAAGCAATAACATCCCAGCAAGGGAAACAATATCATAAACAATACATCCTGGCAAGGGAATAAACAATAACCAATCTCGTCCTAACAATTTACTTCACAAAATAAATCTCAACTTGAGTCAATACTCAACAACGGTCAAATACCTAGGAATTACCATAAGCTTGGTCCAACATGAATACTCATCAAGTCAAGCATGAATAGTACAAAATAAGGATCACGAAAAGAAAACCAAGAAGCACACTAACATTAACAAAGCAACAAGACATAATAAGCACGTAATAATTATACTGGTAACCACAACAAATGGACATGTAACATATTTGCACGAAGTCATAGGGGAACTCACAATCAAGAAGTATCAAAACAATAAGGAAGGCATCACTTCAATTAAGGCAGTTAGGGGCCAAGTAACACGTAAGAATTAGAGAAAAACTAGCAACATCATATGGAGCATATAGAGATAATTTAAGCAATTAGAAAACTCAAGCATGGCTGAATACTTTGCACATAATGAACATAAGGACCTAAGAACCCTAGAGGCAAATTTACCACAAATAAGTTTGAGCACACACTCGTCACTTCGCATGCACGGACTACAATAAGCATAGAAGACTCAAATCCTAAGGGGAAGTCCCCCACACAAGGTTAGGTAAGATAATTACCTCAATCCGGCCAATTCAATACTCAATTTAGCTTTTCCTTTACCAATTCATCAACGCTCGGCTCAATCTAGCCAAAAACGACTTGAATACATCTAACAATTCCAATTAACAAAACTATGATTCTTATACAATTTGCAAAAAGTCAACAAAAGTCAACTCCCCGGGCCCGCACCTCCGAACCTGACAAAATTTACAAAAATCGAATACCCATTCTGATACGAGTTCACCCATACAAAAATTATCCAATTCTGATACCATTTGGTCCTTCAAATCATCATTTTACATTTTTAAAGAACTTTACAATTTTTTTCCAAATTCCATCTCAAATCACGAATCAAATGATGAATTCAACGATAGATTCATGTATTTTAGCCAAACCCGAGTTAGAATTACTTACCTCGATGAATTTCTTGAAAACCCTTCAAAACAATCGCCAAGATCCGAACTCTCTAGGTCAAAATATGAAATAAAACTCTAAATCTCGTATTTATAGTGTACCTCCCAAATTCAATCACCGCTGACCGCGGTAAATCCACCGCTACAACGGAAAATATTGACTGCGGTGATATGCTTTAGTAGTTTGGACATAACTTTCTTTACAGATTTTCAAATTGTGATTTCTTTACCTTTCTGGAAATTAGACACGAAGAGCTACAACTTTTGTTTTTAAATCATCTCAAAATTTCTTGTATATCAAAATATATAGGCTTCTGAAGTCAAACCACTGAACTTGCGGATTCTTCCTCACTGCGGACCGCGAACCATTTTTCGCTACAGCAAAAATTCCACTGTTACAGCGAAATATCACCGCTGACAGCTGTCCTTTTTGCTGCTGGGGTGATGATTTACCGTTGTCCGTGCCCCCCCCCCCCCCATGATCCGTAACAACTTCCGAGTGCCGAAATGTCCGAACTCGCTCAAAACTCACCCCGAAACTCATCCGAGGCCCCCGGAACCTCAACCAAATGTACCAACACATCCCATAACATCATATGAACTTAGCCCCACTCTCAAATCACTTCAAACATCACTAAGACCACGAATCAGATGCCCAAACGCATGAAAATCACTATGAACTTCAAGAACCTCTAGAATTGCAACCAAGCGTCCGAACCATATCAAATCAACTCCAAATAACACCAAATTTTGCAGGCAAGTCCCAAATGACATAACGGAGTTGTTTCAACTTTCGGAATCGCATTCCGTCCTCGATAACATAAAAGACAACTATGGGTCAAACATCTCCATTTTCCAAACTTCAATTTTTCCAACTTTCACCAAAATGCCTCAAATTACACTACGGGCCTCCAAACCCAAATTTGAACACATGCCCAAGTCCAAAATTACTATATGAAGCTACTAACATCATCCAAAACTCATTCCGGAGCCGTATACTCAAAAGTCAAATTTCAGTCAAATTATCTCCGCTTAAGCTTCCAGGACTATATTCCTTCTTTCCAATTCGACTCTGTTTCATCTGAAAACTGAATCCAACCCTGCACACAAGTCGATATACATAATGTGAAGTTGCTCTTGAACTCAAACTGCCAAACCGGATGCAATTTTTCAAAATGACCAGTCGGGTCATTACACCCTTGTCTTTCTCACCCTCCTTGTCAGCAAAGAAAGACGTTCATACAACGACCAGATCAAACCATAAGGAAAAGAAAAAAAGAACTGCAACGGGCTCTCACCTGTAAGAGGCTTACACCCATATCTCTCGTAAAAGGACGTGCACTCGCGAACCCTTACTGTATGGGGAATAATGCGTTTACCCACTAGCGGATGTCGTCAACTGGCGGGGGACGCAACCTTTCGGCTGCAAAAGAGAAAACAAGTCACTAGCAATGTCACCTAAAGAAGAACGATCGGCGACCGCCTCGTGAAGGATCACAAAATACAAAGGAAAACTTACGTGCGAAGTTCCACGTCTCAGGGAACCCTGTCGAGTCCACCACAAGGTGCTCTGTCCGCACATAAAAATAGCTTTTCCAAACTCTTGGTTCCTCGATGGCGCATGTGGATGATCTTGCCACGAATAAATTGAGGGGCAAAAACACGAAGCATGTGCCCCAAAGTAATCCATCGACCGGCGAGCTCCGCGTACTTGAGGAGCGTGAGGAAGAGTTTGTACACGTACAGTGAGAGCTAAGTCGGGCAAACTTCGTAGAAGTGGTAGAAGTCTATCACTAGAGAGGGGAGAGGAAGAGTATAACCGACAATAAAAGGATATACATAAAATGTGCAGTACCCTGGGCGGTGCAAGTGTACAATGTTTGTCCCCGTCGCCGGCACCATTTCGATATGGTTTGGAATTCCCACTTGGTCTTGATTGCCGCAATCGCCGCTTCATCCATGGTAGAGGTTACAGGTTCCGGTTCTACTCTGGAAAGACAATCGAAGTTAGTCCATAATTTCCCTGGACGAGGTAGTATCTCAGCCACTGTTAGAACTCCCTCATCTTTCGTCGCCTCTACTCCCTCTCCAAGAGGAGGTGCATCATTTTCCAGCACCAGAGCTTCGACGAACCTGTCAGTCTGGGAAGAAGTACCAGCCATTTGTCTGATTTGATCGAAATAAACAAGTGTGATGAAGGAAAAGAGAGGATGGTAACGTCAAATTCTGACAAAAGCAGAAGTATAAAATAGGAAGTATGAAATACTAAAAAGGGTGGAAGTTTGCAAAATTCCTCAAGTAAATCGAAAAGTGTAACAATCGAATGATGGGTTACCCTTATTTATAGGAACATGAATGTCCTGAGCGAAAAACCCAAGAGCTTCCAATCCAAAAACTGAAAGGGCACGGGAAATAATACGGTACCTCGGAAACGTGCGCCATAATGATGCATAAGGGGTATCTATGATATCTCGAATCGACGCAACGATTTAGCTCCAAACTGACGTAACGGTCTGATGATACCACTGAAGTGTCGCGTCGCCACCTCGATTTAAGGACCTCGTTCAACGCATAACGTTCAGATTTCTCTTAACTTTTGAATCGGCAGAATCCGCCCGTTGAGATCTCCAAGAGACGAGCCCGACGGACGGAGGGACTAACTGTATGGGTCAAAATCTGACCATAGGATGGTTGTTCTTAAAGGGAACGACAAGGGGTCGACCAAGCCGTAATCACGCCTACGGGGCGTGATAGCAAAGAACACCTCGGCCATTGCCGGGGTCAAACCGTCGGAAAACTCATATTGCAAAACAAGCGTAGTGTTTGGGCGAGTGGTGAAGGATGCAATCATAAGATAGTATGCTGGTCAAAGACCATTGGATAAAAAGGAAAATTGTCAATATATATATATATATAGGGAGTTGAGCCCAGATAACAGGGGGATTTTTCTCGTTAGTCATCACTATGGAATCAACAAGAGAAATCTCTTAGTCATCAACAGTTCCTTCTCTTCTTCTTCTTTGCTTCCACGATTATGATGCATTCCTATCATAGATGTAAGCCTATCATCCATATTTGATGTACGATAATTATCTTAAGAAATATTATACATTATTAGTTACGCCTGCAATATTACGTCGATATTACGTCCTGCAGTATTATATTACGATGATGCTACGCTTCGCAGTATTAAATTACAGTGATGTTGCGTCTTGAAATATTGTACATTGAATTTGTCATAAGGCAATTGACATTAGTCCAAGGAAAAAGACTATTTGGAGATTATAAGGATTATGCTATTTTTAAACAAATGATAAGTAAATTCGTGATGGTGAGAGGGGAAAGCAAGTCAAAAAAAATGAATTTTTCGTCCAAGTTTGGCATATTGGGATAAAATATGGGTCGAGCGTTAATACCCGATATTTATGGACTAATGCCACACAAGGTACTACATGACCATGAAAGTAAGGTGTACAAGGTATATTAAAAGCGAGTAGTATTTTAAGTAAGTTGAGATAATTCTTAATTATACAGGTAATTGATTAATTACCGGGTACCAGGATATTACCTAATTAAACTAAATATTTGGATAAGTATTAAATCAAAACGTGGCAGCAAAAGAATCATGATATTATGACCCATTAGTCACTATATTATGTGGCAATTCTCAAAAGAAAGTGAGTCATTTCCATTTAATAATGGATAGACACCTAACGTGAGTCTTATCCTTTATTAAGGAACATAAGTCACAATTCCATCTTCATATGCATTCAAAAGCATAAATGTTGTATGTTACAAACCTAAATCTCAAAACATAAGTCGTATAGCAAATGCTAAGTACGGATCATACAAGATTTCATAGCATCTTCAAGGGATCAAACGAGAATTCATAGTATTTTAAGCAACGGATTTTTCCCTACCCCGATCTTGTCGTCACGTGTTTTGTCGAAACTAACGTGTGTTACAGGGATTGCCAAGAGATCGACTTAGATATGTTAAGGCTATCCCTTCTTTCTTTTGGCATGATCCATATGATACAAACGAAACATGCAGATGCACAATTTCCATTCATTACTTTATTTATAGAAATATTAGAGATGCTTATGTTCTTGATTCCCCATGTGTCATATTATTCTATCATCTGTTCATGGATCTCAGAAAAATACGTAAGTTGAAAAAAAGTTTACTTCATGATACTACTCAAGGCATAATGATCTTATGACATTCTGAAAGATTTTATTGACGTACTTCTCATGCATTGCATTTATTTACATTGACCCATGACCGTATGACGTTATATATGCGTATATATGTATATTATATGTATATGTGATATGGAAAAATGTTACGGTATTATATACGCACCACCACATGATCAGCTAGTATACGTTGATGATTTTGCCCACAGTGACCGAGATGATATGATGGGATGCCCTCAAAGGCTTGATGATGTTATGAACATATGTACTTATGCACGACATGACATTCATATGCATATGCATGACACTATAAGTATTTCATGATTTACAGAGTTGTCCAGACTTACAGGTTGAGTCATGTACTCTATATTTCTTTCATGTCTTTTATGCACTTATTTATGTGCCTTACATACTAGGTACATTATTCGTATCGGCGTCCCTTTTGCCTAGTGACGTTGCGTTTCATGCCTGCAGGTCCCGATAGACAGGTCGAGAGTCCTCCAAGTAGGCTATCAGCTCGGCGGAAGATGTTGGTGCGCTCCATTTGCTTCGGAGTGGCTTGTTTGGTCATTATGATTTAGACACGTTTTGTTTCGTATGGCGGGACCCTGTCCCGACCTTATGATAAGTATGTACTCTTAGAGGCTTGTAGACAGATGTCATGTATACGGATTCTTGTATGGCCTTGTCGGCCTATATTTCGAGTATATAAAGGATCATGCCGGACTTATAGGTCGTACGCTATATGTATAAGTTTGGATTACATGTTAGGTCATCCAATGTCGAGTATTTCCTCATGTTTTATTCTATTTATCTTACGATAGCCTCTCTGGCTCATTTACCTGTGATAGTATAATATGAAAGATACGTTACGTATGTACTCGGTTAAGTAAGGTACCGATTGCCCGTTGCGGCCCATCGGTTTGGGTCGTGACATTATTGTTCTTCTTCGATGTTTGTACTCAATATACTTGGATCTAGAGTTAATTATGTTTGGCTAAGATTTACCTTCTGTATCTCTGATAGTTAGTTTAACAAAAGGGTTCAACGCTTTTTTGCTCAAGCAATAGTGTCTTAAAAAATTCTTATCTTATGAGCTAGAAAGTAAGACGAGTGTTATGCCCAAGAAATATCAAGTCATTTCGGAAAATAACTTCTTAAAATATGTGTTCTAAGATTCTTTTTTATCAAGAATTAATTTTGTGGAAAACTTTAAAAAATCACACTTCTTAATTATACATTAAAAAATTTTGCACGATCAACATTTTTTTCCGTACAGGAAAGAAAACACATATACACCTTAACTTGCATATGAATTTTAATTCTCAAAATTAACGGAGCATGAACAGCAGGTGAAAAGTCAGAGATCAAAAGGGGTTTGACATGTCATTAATATGAAGTGACGTTTCCTGTCACCTGTGGCGGAGGCAATATTTTCGGAGCTCAAAAAAAAAAACTAAAAAATTCAAAGAGATTATTGCTAATGAGAATTAAATGAGTGATCTAACAAAGATTTTGAACCTTTTTGACTAATAAGCCATGTTTTTGGGTTGCATCAAAATATTCAAAACATAATATATAAAAGTAAAAAATATATTTTATCTTATATATATAGTGTAATTTTTCGGCGAAGGTTCGCCCTGCCCGTCGCTATTATATATGTTAGGAAAACATGTTTTATGAATAAAACTCCTCATAAATATTCCAATTATGTGGTCGGCCGGGTAAGTAATGACTTACGCAGATACTGATAGCTAACGGTGTAAAAATGTGCATTCATTCATGTTAGCGAAACCAGACAAAGAAGGAAGCACAACATATACATGCACTTGGAGAAACATGACAGAGAGGGCAAAATCTCGAAAAGGAAAGGCAACCAATTAACCAAGTTGTTCAGCTGTAGAACGAAGAAGTTAAGAAGGTGGCCGGTTAGGTCTTTTTTTGGACTTAGTTCCAATTTCCAGGGAATTACTCATTAGTTTTCTACATGTGTTAAATACTAAGGTTGAAGAGTCAATATGATCGACAAGTCAAATCTGTTATTTGACTTTCCCCTTCGTGCGGACGGCCCAACAGGTTAGTTAATTACAGTACACCTGTATATAGCAGTCTCATTTGTTCTGAATATTTTTGAATGTTATAGCGAAATGATGTTATAGAGAACATATATTATAAAATAACATGAAAATTGGTTCCAAAAAACTTAACTTTTATAATGAAGTGTTATATAGAGATGTTGTTATAGAGAGGTATGACAGTACCCCTATTCTCCTTCCACAACCGTTACTAAGTTGATCAAATAGTTGATGTATTCATCAACAAAGTTCTGTAAGCGCTTTAAAAATATTTTCTTAATTATTATATGCATTGGGGCGAGGTGATCAGGCAAGACATGGCGCGACTCGAGATTTCCGAGGACATGACTCTTGATAGGAAAGCGTGGAGGTTGAACATTAGGGTTGTAGGCTAGGGGGTAGTTCATAGTTTTTCCCTCTTTGTACCCGATAGTCTGATAAAGTTTTGCCTATATCTGGTAGCGGTATATGTTATGTTCACACTATTTTGTTATTTTGCATATGATAATATTATTGCACTCCCTTTCACTTATTTGGTCTATTTTAAGATATTATTATCACTTCTCTTGCTTCTTTTGTTGTTACCTATCTCTTCTTTCGTTTCTTTTCTGAAATTATTATCTCTTCTGTTAAGCCGAGGGTCTCCCGGAAACAGTCTCTCTACCCTTCCGGGGTAGAGGTAAGGTTTGCGTACATTTTATCCTCCCCAGACTTCACTAATAAAATTTTACTGAATATATTATTATTGTTGTCATCACGTGAATTTCCATGTGAGCACAAAGTGGTAGCATGTGAAATGGCCAAATATTTGGGTTAATTCACCGATTAATCAAGCATGCAGTGACTGTTAATAGAAGGTTCGCAAGGCACTTGTCAAAAATCAGACAGTACCTAATTAAGCTCAATGATTAGACATAGAGCCCGTTTGAATTGATTTTAAAAAAGTAGCTTTTAAGCACAAGTGATTAAAAGTATTTTTTAAGTGTTGTAGCTGATTTTATAAATAAACGGTTATGTGTTTGGATAAAAGTACTGGACCTGAAAAAAAGCTGTTAAAATATTTGGTAAACAAGTGCTGGTAAGCATTTTTTCTATTAAAATGACTGAAATATCCTTAAAGTTGTTAACACTATAAAGAAGCTTATTACTATAATATTTATTTTAAACTTATTAATATAAATACGAAATAATTAATATTTGAACCGATCACCTAAAATAAGATTCAATCTGAAGTATGATTATTGATATAAAAAAATTGTATGAAATAGAAAGAAAACAATTGGAAAATACTTTAGATAATCCCGGCTAGATGTGCGATGGTGGACAAAAAAAATGAAGTAAAAACTCAAAATGTGAATCAAATCAAGTGTTACCAACGGGAGAAGAACCAAAAAGAAAAAGAGCAAAATGAAGAAATACAAAGGAGGAAGTCGTAGGAATAGAGAACGGGAAAGAATGGAGTTAAATTGGGATTTTGTTGTGAAGGACATTTTTGGGATAATAAATATTATTAGGGATAAGAGGGTAAAATACTTGGTCAAAGATAGTTGGTTTTTACGCTAAAAAAAAATTGGGATCAGCCAACTTGTGGCTTTTGACTTTTTTTAAGTTGTTTTCTTTTTTGGCAAACACTCCCAATATCTAAAAATGGCTTAAAAGCTTGTCAAACCAGTTTTTCTCTCCGTTTTAAATTGGATATCTCTTTTTTATTTTTAATTTGACATAATTTTCTAAAAGATCATATAATAAGACTTTACATGCTATATTTAAGCCAAAATACATATTTTACTCATCGACCTTGTCCCCAAATCCCTCTTACACACCTCTTAAATACGAGAATAATATTATATACCAAAACTTTTAAAGGTATGTCAATTACACACCACTTCGGTATTTGACCACATCAACTCAAAGATTGCTCTTACACGCGCCAATCAGCATCTGACACGTGTCAAATTGAGGGAAAAAAACCTCTGCAACCCCCCCCCCAAACCCTCTCTTCTCATTTTCTCAAAGAAAAAAAAATTACAGAAAAGAAACCCCCCCCCCCCTTTCATCTTCCTAACCCTATCATCATCTCCATCAACCATACTACCACCAACCCTTTCACCACAAAAACTTTCTTCCATAACTATAGATTCAATTCTTTACCGATTTTTAACAACATCCATCACAAATCCTTATATTTCAAGCTCAAACCAAAGCTTCAAACTTGTTAATTGTGTTTTTTGAATTTTATCAAAATTAATTACCTAAGTAAAGTTTTACTCGACAATAATCACGAAGTCAAACTAATTTTTTAGGTCATGGAACACCAAAATCAACAAGACCCAATTAAATTTCAAGCTTTTTCAAAAAGTCAATAATGGTGATTTTTACAATACTTAATAACTCCTATGTTCTTCTTTTTTTTTTTCCTCTTCTTAGTCATGTGGTTGGATAAACGAAATATGATGTGGTAGATAAAACTAGGATAGGGATTGGGGACGAAGACGAACTGGAGGGGGGGGGGGGAAATGATTGGGTTTTGGGGTTGGAGAAGAAGACATGAGTTATATTTGTTTCCTTTAATTTAAAGGAAATAGTTAAAAGGGGAAAAAATAAAAAAATAAAAACTTAATTTCAGGTGTATTTTTTAGTTTTTACGCGCCTTTTTTATGTGTAATACACGCGTGTGACACATGACAAAAGAAGTGTGTAATTGACACACTTTTAAAAGTTTTGGTGTGTAATATTATTCCCGTGTTTAACAAGTGTTTAAGAGGAATTTGAGTACAAGGTCGATAGGTAAAGTATGTATTTTGTCTATATTTAAAGTAAGAATACATGTCACTTGATCATTAATGTGTCTATGAAAGGCATATGTGCTCTTATTTATCAATTTAATATAAACGCTGAATGCTCATAATTTTCGCTCCGAAATTATTAGCAACTCGATTTTCAAGTGTCCAAGCTGGAAAAATCAGCTTATTTCTAAAAGTGTTTTTTCCAAAAGTAGTTTTAGTGAAAAACAGTTTGTGTTTGGCTAATTAATTTGAAAAATATTTCTAAGCAGCAATTAGTATTTGACCAAGCTTTTAAAAAGTGCTTCTAAGTATATTTTTCTCAAAAGTACTTCTTTTCTGTTTCTTCTCAAAAATATTTTTTTTCTTCTTCTAAAAGTTTGGGCAAACACCTCAACTTTGACAGAAAATCATTTATCAGCTCGGAGAAACTTGACCAAACAGGCTATAAAAAAGCTCGGGTTTCGAATCTTGATTCTCGTAACAGCTCAACTAGGACATAGGGATCAGCGCCGTGATTGGAATAGATCTGCTAAGTGTTGAAGAAAGGAACAATTAGAAGAACTTATTGGACTGGACCATTCATCGTGTTGCAGAGAAATTAAAATATCACATGCTTTAATTTATTTAGTGTTTATTACATGTTCGAACGGAGGAAAAAAAAAATAAAGCAACAAATTGGTGTATCCATCAATTTATTGTAGACGTATGAAAAAGGCAAGAAGGGGAAACAAATTCACACAAGGAAAGTGTTAGGCATGTGCATGGAATAGTACACTTGGCACGGGAATGCGTGTGGAAAACAAATTTGTGTCAACAATAATGGCGTAGGAACTTGCTTTTGGCTAAACGTGCAAGCTATATTTGCCTGATTTACTCAACGGATGAAATTACACAGATGATTCCCTAAAAAATACTTGAATTATCCCAAAATTAAACCATTCCACGGTAGAAATAAAGGTGAATTTGAAATTATTATTGCATCATTGCATAATATTATTATTAGGTAATGCATATAATTCGAATCCAAATTAAAGCAATGTGTTATTGACTTTGTAAATCTATCCTTAATTAGAAAATTGACCGTATTGCCATTTTATACTATATATTAGTAATTAACTTTACCATATTTTTAGAAAACCAATTCTAATTGTACAGAAGGTGGCACTGGTGATGAGGAAGAAGTCATTTTCATGACCCAATAATAGTGGCCAAAAATGGAAAGGCAAGTTATGATTTATATTGACCGACGATATAAATAATTATTTATGATATTAGATCATCCAAAGTATATATATAAATGTAATTTGATGGTATAAAAAATTCTTTGCAAGACATGATGTATATTAACTGACAACATTAAATACTCCATCATTAATTTATGCTTCTCTTATTTTCCGGTCAAAATTAAAAGAGCTTAATTAAGTTCTTACTGTATAAGTCCAGGTGTTAGGAGTTTGGATGGTGTAACGTTTTCAGGCAAGGTTTTAGAAATTTTAAAAACCATAAGAGCAAACTCATAAAATAATACAGAAAACATAACAAGTGACTCGCTAATTTCTTTTTTCTTAATTGATGTTCTGGCTCACGAAATATCCAGAATCTTTTAATAACTCCTAATTCATTTATGAGTCAACCACATCAATCGAAGTTTGATAAACATGGAATTTCTAGAACCTGCTAAATCTCCAATGTATGACTAAATTAACAAGTAATGAACCACAATATCAAATCCTTTATGAAATTGCTATAAAGTATATATCGTTATTATATAAATAATTGATGATTTAATATAACTTGAATTAAGTATTTGAATTCCCTTCCCCCTTCTGTTTACTTCCAATTTTTGAGATAGAGATATGAGTTTAGGTTGCCATTAAATGATATTACTCGCTATCTGTTGTGTATCATTTTATAATGTATTGTATCATATTATATATATATTGTACTGTATCATTTTAATGTATACAATATTTGTATAGATTGTATTGTTTGTCGTCGTTTCATGATGTCACGAACCAACAATATGAAGAATAAACTTGCAACATTACCAAAAAAAAGTAAGGTATGAGGTAAAACTATTATATAAAAATGAAGGATAAGGGATAAAATAGGATTATTTAATAACAAGAAAGGGCAAGATAAGAGAAAAATAAACAAGGTAACGACGCGATCACACTAAATCGGTCGTTAGATAAAATGACATCTTTTGTCATTACACAACGGCATATTTAACGATATAATATAATAAATAACAATCAAAACAAATATTATATTTAAAGTAACAATACCTTAGAGTACAATAATTAACAACCATCTAAACAAGCTGTAAGTTTCTTCATTATTCAAATTTGTGAATTAATTTATTTGATTACTCCTACTATTTACTAACTTCTTTACCGCCTTGTATCACATATGACCTGCTTTACAGGTGAGTCCATTAGATTAGGGGGGGGGGTTTCATGATTTTAAAAACTTACAAAGAGGTGGAGGTTGTCACTTGAAATAGGAACGGAATTTTTATTGTCCATTGTTAGATAGATTATTTTGGCTGATTTACGCAGATGTTTCTGTTTTAGGCTAGTGTTTAAATTTATCCCTATTCTAAAAGATAGTGCTACAGCTGCAAAGTGTTCGGGTGTCCACATCTATGGACTTGTTGCAAGAAAAACCATGGGAAATTTTCGTTCCTATACCATATAGAAAATTATAGTTTGCATATTATCCTTCATGCTAATAGTATTTTTATAAAATATAGATCATGCATTAAATAAGGAATTATTGTAGTTGTAGGTTTCCTTATTTAGGCGCGCTAAAATTGGGGGATTAAATATTCTTCCAGATCTTCCAAACGCAAATCACGCACATTAATCTTCTTCGTCAGTTTCGTTTCAAATTTAGCGTCTCTACATCAAACGCAATTGTTCTTCTACAATTTCAAAAATGAATTGATTATTCTTTTACAATTCAAAAACGAATTGATTATTCTTCTACAATTCACAAATCAAAAACGACTAAATCTTCTACAATTCTTCTACATCAAAAGCAATTATGTCCAAATTTCAGTAATACAAAGCAAAGGAAAAAAGAGCAACAATTCCACCATTGACAGCCATTAAAAAGCTTTGAATTCAAAATTGGATTTTCAAAAATCATTATTTGTTTGGATTGGGTGTTGTTGCAAATAATTGGAAATATGGTTTGGAATTTATATCTCAATTTTGAGGGGGTTTGGTGAAGATTAGACTTGATTTTGGCTGAATTTCGGATTGAAACTCGAAGAAGAAGAAGAAGAAGAAGAAGAAGAAGAAGAAGAAGAAGAAGAAGAAGAAGAAGAAGAAGAAGAAGAAGAAGAAGAAGAAGAAGAAGACATGACATACATTATATTGTAGAAATTGTAGAAAAATTATAGATAAATTGTAGAAAAATTGTATTTTGTTGTTTATTTATTTAACTATTGTATGAAAGTTGAACAACATCGTATAAAAATTATATTTAAGTGGTATTATATTGTAGTTGTATATAACTTAGTAGAAATAATGTACGAAAATTATAGATAAGTTGTATAATATATAATTAGTTGTATGAAAATTATTTTTAGTATGTATAAATCAGATACAAAATATACAAAAGACATATTGTATAAAATTTGTATGTTAGTTTTATGTTATTGTAGTTGTATTTCACTGAATGGAAATAATGTGTGAAAGTTGTAGAAAGTTGTATTCCTCTATAACGGGAGATGTTGGCATATCAAGTAACTTTAGTGTTCCGGACGAACATGCATGAAATATAGATAAATTCAGTTATGAACAGTTTGTAGATATTTTGTAGATAATTTGTAGAAACATTGAAATTCTGTATTTTCATATTAATTTTTCAAATGATATGTAGTTTTGTTGTAGATTAAATGTAAAAAACAAGCCATTGTGAGTCTTATTTGACTCATTCCTCACATTCAACATATTCTACAAATTCACGCCTCTTTAATACAATACAACCATACTTTCTTGAATTTAAAGGTATAACAATATATATAACTTCAAAAACATCTTCTCCTCTGCACAAGTTAGCTTCAAGACAGACGAAGTGGAATAACAAACTCCCATCAAAACTTTTAACATAAAAACACAAAAGCTCAAAAATAAATAAACAACGGTCTACAATTCTTCTTCTTCTTCTTCTTCTTCTTCTTCTTCTTCTTCTTCTTCTTCTTCTTCTTCGAGTTTCAATCTGAAATTCAGCCAAAACCAAGTCTAATCTTCACCAAAACCCCTCAAAATTGAGATATAAACTCCAAACTATATTCCCAATTATTTACATCACCACCAATCCAAATAAATAATGATTTTTTAAAACCCAAATTTGAATTCAAAACTTTTTAATGACTGTCAACAGTGAAATTGTTGCTCTCTTTTCCTTCCCTCTTATATTACTAAAAGAATCCGAAATCATAACCATCAAAAGTTATTGTTGTGTATGAACTTTGAAGATTTGTCTTCAATTTTGATTGGTTGTAGAAGAAAAAATCTTGATTTTGGACGTTAGTGGTAAAGGGTTTCAATTGTTTTTCTGGTTTTAGCAGAGGGAATAATGGTTTGAAACGTGGGTGTGTGGTGATACGTGGGTGATGATGTGGAGTTGGGAGAGAGAAACGTGGGAGGATGGGGATTTGGAGGAATATACGGTACCATAAATTTAGGAGTGATATAAGGTACAATAAGTGTACAGTTAAAACACCTTATGGTATAAAATTAGTAATTGAGTATACTAAATGTAATTATATCAGACCTTAAACATTGAGGGTAATATAGTTTCCTATATTGCATAGGAATGTAAAAAATTCAAAAACCATTAGCTGAGTAGTCCATTCATATAGCACGTACTCGTATACCTTTTTTCGTGCAGAAATGGCGTGGGATAGCCATTTTTAACATGGTATTTACTTTTTATCCAATATTTTTAATGCTGAGCAAAAGTAGCCATTATTCTATTAAAATTAATACGAAAAGACGTTTTACCCTTTCTTCATGTGTGCTGTGTAAATATTAAGGACATGGTGTCTGTCACACCTCCTTTTTCCGCACCCGCGAGGGTGCAAGGGAGTTTTTCCAATTAAAGGACAATCGAAACGGAATTGGTTTATTTATTTCAGAGTCGCCACTTGGGAGATTTAGGGTGTCCCAAGTCACCAATTTTAATCCCGAATCGAGGAAAAGAATGACTCCATATTACAGTCTGCGTACCAGAAATCCGGATAAGGAATTCTGTTAACCCGGGGGAAGGTGTTAGGCATTCCCGAGTTCCGTGGTTCTAGCACGGTCGCTTAATTGTCATATTTAACTTATTTATCTGATTTTAATACAATTATGAACCGATGTGCCAATCTTAACTTTTTAACACTTTATTATTATTATTATTATTATTTTAAAAAAAATAAAAATAAAAATAAAATTGTGAACATCGTTTAAAACATGTCTTTGGATTACGTCACATGAAATGCACCCGCAATCCGGAACACATTATTATTCAATGTTTTAGGATTTAGATTTGGGTCGCATGAAATGCGCATCCGAGTTTAAGAAGGTAAAATTAATCAAATCGCGCCTAAAGAGTCTAGCGTGTCATTATCTTTGGGGAAGGAAGTGAAATTCACTAAACAATCCATCCCAAATTCTAAGTAATTTTTTTTTAAAATAAATAAATAAATGAGATTGGAGAATCCTGTAAATTTTTGTATTATTTACATCTATTTATTTTTAGCGAAATCCTTCCTTATTTTAAGAATATCCATTAATGACTACCTTTTTATTATTACTAAGTTTGTCTATAAATATAAAATCAATATCTACATTCTTGAAAATAACATATTAAATAGAAGAGAAAAACAAATATTAACAGAAAGTAATAAAAATTATAATCATAAATACAACATGGAATAAAATAAAATAATAAAAAAAACTAATTATCCCATAGTTGGATTAAAATTCAAATTGTTAGTAAGACTTAAGCTTATTGAAACTAATTATTTACAAATACTGAAAATTGAAAGAAAAAATAAACTTGATTACTAAACCATATTTCTAAAAAATTTAAACAATTTAACCTTAACTAACTTTGTTTTAATTCACATCATGTCCTAATACTTGATTCGCAAACTAATTCATGTTTTAACTGAAATTAACTACATGATTCTGATTAACTTACCATTGACGAAAAATCTTATGAATAAGGAACTTAGTCAATTTTTGCCAAACTGATGCAATAACGCCATTTTTTACGTTATTTCTTCTATTTTTATTATTAAACAGTTTTAATTAATAATCAGGCTTAAATATATTTCCTAATAATCTGGTTAAGGCGTTATTTAATATGTCGCTATAATATGCCTAGTTATGCCAAATGACAGTGATTTACAGAATAATAATACATGAATAACCTAAATACAATACAAAAAATTAAATTAAACTAAATTAAAAATTTAACACTCCATTCTTCATTTCAGCTTACAAAATGCCAAAATTACAGTTGTGTACCTGATATTGTCAATATAAGAAGAAGAAAGTCAGCAACGTAATACGTAACACAGCAACAACAACAATAACCAGCAATAACCAGTCAACGAAAATCCCAGTGACAGATTTGAAAAATTCAAAATAAAATCCAGGAATGCCGAAAATAACGGACAGAAACCAAGGGAAATTTCCAGATTTTTGAAATGCTAGTTAATCTTCAACCCTTAATTTCTACACCTGTATACCAGAATATTTATCAGGTGTGTACTTCTTTCTCTTCTAATTTTCAACTTTTTTATTTTTATTTTTTCTTTGTATGTTTTTCTTTTCTTGAGAGTTTCAATGTTTTTTTCGGAATGAATGTTAAGCTCTTTTTTTTTTTCAAATTTCTCTTTTTTTCTCTGTCTGTGTCCCCTCTATCTGATTTCAAGACTTCTCTTTTATAACCCACCCCATAAACCTTTCAATTAATTAAAATCCATACTTTTTCTCTACCCAACCCATTATCTTTCCACTCATCCCCATTACATTAAATAAACATATCACACCACCCCATTTCATTTTGTCCCCCATGCTTCATTTAAAATAATGCAAGATTCCCCTTTAAATTAAATCTTGTCCCCCCTTTATATTAAATAATCATATCACAACCCACCCCATTTCATTTTGTCCCCCATGCTTCAAATAAACAATTACAAAATGTACAATTCCTAAACTACCCCTTCCGACCTTACTGAAATTACCAAACTACCCCTGAACGTATTACAAATTTACCAAACTACCCATCAGCTATAACACATCAATTAATCAAACTTAACCAAAATATAGACAATATGATCAATTTCTAACAATGTTCAAACAACAATATGAACACGGATGAACATCATAACAACAATATCACATGAACATGATTTTAACAACATTTCAACAACAAATCACATGAACACAAATTGAACAACCAAGAACAACTAAAATTTGATTGAACAATATTTTTGGCAACAACAAACCTATTTTTCGGATTTAAACAACAACAACAATCAAACAAGTATATTTAGATTCCTAAATTCAATAATATTGAACTTAAAATCAACTCTAACAACATTACAACAAACAATTCTTATATTAAACTTTAAACAAGATTATGAGAACAATTCAAGAAATAATCATAAATGGTAAACAAGAAATCAAACTATACAAAATTCGGATTCAAGATCATCCAAACATGAACATGAATGAATCTATTTTAACACAACAAACATGACGGATTAAACGATTAAATCAATATATTCCTTTAACACAACTAAATTCTTTAAACAAATAACAAGATCGACGAAGAAACAATTATGAACTTAAACTTGAACTTAACAATACTAACAATTTCTAACAATACATAAACACATGAAACAAATTGAAGAAATAGTTAATTAAATTTCAATTTGAATCTAACAAACAACAAACTAACAAATATTCACTTAAACAATAATACAAACATGAAATGAATATGAAAACAACTAATTAAACTTCTATTTTGAAATCTGAAAATTAATTTTAACAAAGCACATGAACATGAACAAACTAGAAAAAATGATTTCAACGATAAACAACGAACAAAACAAGAATCAAATATTTAACGATTTTAACTTTTAGAAATATAAAAACGAAATATGGACAAAATAAAACTCAAAAACAACTAACCGGAGATGAATCAACGAAGAACTTTGATTGTAAACAAATCTGTCCGAGCCTCGACCAAAGCTCGAACAAATGACGACGAAGACGAAGAGAAGATGAAGCAGCCCGTAGCTACTGCCGCGACGAGCAGCAGCAGCAGTCCGTCCAACACCTGTTGCGACGAGCAGCAGCAGCACGACGTCAAGACAGCAGCAACGGCGGCGACAGGCAGCAGCACAGCGCGGACAGCCATGGACGACGACATGGTCGACGTCGAAGCTCGTCCATGGCTGTGTTCGTTTGGTTGTTTGGTTGAGACAGAAGCAGCAGCAGCTGGTCGACCATGGCAGCGGTAGTCCGTCGAGGAGGATGACGGGAAGACGACGCACCGACAGAAGCAGCGGGGAGCAGAAACGGGCAGCAGTGCGCACAACGGAGGTTTGACGAAGAAGATGAAGCAACAGAGAAACCATGGACGACGTCGACGGAAAAGATGAAGACGTGAAGATGGAGGGGAAGCCATGGTTGGGGTGTAAGGGGGGCAGCCATGGTTGTGTTTTTTTTAGCTTGGGGAAGATGATGAAAAGAGAGAAAGAGAAGAAAAGGGGGGGGGGGCGGATTGGTTAGGTCTTTTTAGGGTTTTTTTCTCTTTTTTTTTGTTTTGTGTTGTTTGTAAGATAATAGGATGTTGGGTTATGGACTGGGTCGACCCAGTTCGAAATGGACTGGGTCGTAGGGAAGATTGGGCCATTTTTTGGGCCTATGGCTTGAAATCGAAGAAGAGGCTCAATTCCGACTTTCTTTATATTTTCGCTCTCTTTTCTTCTTTTATTTCTCTAAAACTAAATTATAAAAATACTTAAACTATTATTAAGAACTAAATTAAGTTATAAAAGCGCAAATTAACTCTCAATAACAATTAACGCACAATTAAGTATTAATTAAGCATAAAATTATATATTTGGACATTAAATGCTAAAAATGCAAACGATGCCTATTTTTGTAATTTTTAATTTTTGTAAAACAAATTTAATCACTAACAATTGTAGAATTAAATCCTACATGCAAAATGCGACATATTTTTGTATTTTTTATTAATTTAGCAAATAAACATGCACAGACAAATACAAATAATTATTCAAAATATCACAAAATATCACAAAATTGCACATCAAAGAAAAATCATTTTATTTTTGAATTTTTTGGGAGTAATTCTCATATTGGGCAAAAATCACGTGCTTACAGTGTCCTTAACATTTACCCTGCACACATGAAGCTAAGGACGTCGTGTCCTTAATATTTACACTACACATATTAAGTTAAGGACATGGTGTCCTAAAGTTTAATAATGGAAGGTGCAAATACATGACACTTTGTCCTTAACATTTACACAACATTCATGAAGTTAAGGACACCATGTCCTTAATATTTATACAACACTCATAAAGTCAAGGACGCTATGTCCTTAACTGTACACATGAAGTTAATGATACCATGTCCTTAATATTTACACTACACATATGAAGTTAAGGACATGAGGTCCTAAAGTTTAACAACATAAGGTGCAAATACAAGTTAAGGACATTATATCATTAACATTTACACTGCACACGTAAAGTTAAGGACGCCATGTCCTTAATATTTACACTGCACATATAAAGTTAAGGACATGATGTCCTAAAGTTTAATAATGGAAGGTGCAAATACATGACACTTTGTCCTTAATATTTACATAACATTCATGAAGTTAAGGACACCATGTCCTTAATATTTACACAACACTCATAAAGTTAAGGACATTATGTCCTTAACATTTACACTGCACACATGAAGTTAAGGATACCATGTCTTTAATATTTACACTACACATATGAAGTTAAGGACATGAGGTCCTAAAGTTTAACAACAGGAGGTGCAAATACAAGTTAAGGATATTATATCATTAACATTTATACTGCACACGTGAAATTAAGGACGTCATGTTCTTAATATTTACACTACACATATGACGTTGAGGAAATGATGTCCTAAAGTTTAATAATGGAAGGTGCAAATACAAGACACTTTGTCCTTAATATTTACACAATATTCATGAAGTTAAGGACACCATGTCCGTAATATTGACACAACACCTATGTCTAGCATATGGGTATTTTAGTCTGGGCGAGTAAAAATTTATTAAGCACTGGCTAAAGAGTAAATACATTTAAACAGTGGCTAAGGAGTAAAGGCATCTCTAATTAGTGGCTAACTATGCACTTCACCCTTTTTCCGTTGCTTTAAAGTTTGTAAAAATAGAACGGTATAGCCAATTTTCGGACTAGTCATTCAAAAATAGCCAGCGTTTACGAAGTCAATGAAAAATAACCACTATTTTGCTGCAACAGAGACCGGTCCAGCATAATATACTGGAGTTTGGTGCACCTGTGTATGAACTCCAGCATATTATGCTGACCGATATACTTTGCTGACTCCAGTATAATATACTGGAGACTGGAGCAGCGGTGCTCCAAACTCCAGTATATTATACTGAACAATTATACTTGCTGGAACTCCAGTATATTATGCTGGAGTTCTAGTGTACTTATGCTTGAACTCCATCATATTATGCTGGAGTTCCAGCATACTTATCCTGGAACTCCAGTATAATATGCTGGAGTTCAAGCATACTTATGCTGGAACTCCAGTATAATATACTGACGTATTTTCCGGGTTTTGAACAGCATTTTCGCTCAGATTTATCTTTATATGAAAAGTAGCTAAATTTTAATTACTTTTGAAACTGGGCTATTTTTGAACGACCAGTTGCAAATCTAGTTATTTTTAAATTTCTCCCTTAAAGTTTAAACCCAAAATTCGGCCCATAATGATTTCTCTATTGGGTCGGGACTTCTATTAATTTCCCAGTAAGATAGGCCATTTTCTAAAGTTTCCACATGCAAATGAGGGGAAGTATACAAATAGCCATTTTTGGGGCTGCCATGGAATTAGCTAATACTTATTTTGTTTTGAAAAATTAAATTAAATTTTAACTTTAGGATTTTGTGTCCTAAAAAATTAAACTGAAAATTAAAATTCAAGACACACTTTTCTAAATAGCAGTCCTCTGAATTCTGAAATGTCTACCTGGTGTCATTTCTTTGGCAATTGACCAGCAAATAATGAATATAGTTAAAATAGAAGTTTATTGCATATAGATCCTCTATTAGATCAATGAAAATTTAGGGGTTGTTTGATTTTTAGCACTCCGAAAATTAAAATTCCTAAGATTTTTTTTGTATTATTAATATAAAAGACACATATTTTAATATTAGTATAATACTTATAAATTATAACTACGTTATTTATGTTTATGCGGTATTGAAAAAAGCTATTAGATGGTATCTCACTTAATATTTCTTTATTCATGATATTATAGGTGTATATTCCCTTGTGTTTATCAGTTACTTTATTTTGGTCAAAACTCTTATCGTCACAATTGACATCCCTCCTACTAGGGTGACTGTTAATTGCTAGTGTGAGAAAATATATTAAAACAAGTGCGATTCAATATTTCAGATGCATGGTCATGTATTTTACTTATTGCTATTACCGTATTGTATCGTATTGTATTATACTGTATCGTTTAATGAATACAATATTTGGATAGATTGTGTTGTTTTACCGTCGTTTCATAGTATCACACAGCAGAAATATGATGAATAAACTTGCAATATCAGAAAGAAAAATTATGATACGTATATAAAAAGATAGGGTAAATGATAAAATAAAATTATTTAACAATAATGAAAGGTGAGATGGAGAGAAAAACACAAGGAAACGACGCACCCACATTAAATCAGTCGTTACATAAAGTGACACATTTCATCGTTACGTAACGATGAATTTAACGATACAATACAGTAAAATTTAAGTAACAATCAAAACAAACATTATATTTAAAGTAATAATACGATACAATAAAATAGGTAACAACCATCCAAACAAGCTGTAAGTTAATTCATCACAATTCATAATCATCTTAAGTTTGTATACTTACATCTTAAGTTTCTTTATGTTTGTTAGAGAAGATTTACTAAGTTGGATTTTAGTAGAGAGAAACGCCTTATAATGTTAAGATATAGGGTGTGTTTGGTACGAAGGAAAATATTTTCCAATTTTCTGAAGTTTGGTTGATTTTTCTTATCAACTTATTTTCCTTGAATTGGAGGAAAATGTTTGCCCTATCAGGAGAAGGGAAAATATTTTCCAAAACTCCTTCTCAAGCTTCTCCACCCTATTCTTTACCTTCACCACTCACCCCACACCCACCCACCTAACCCCACCCCATTCCCTCTCTTCAAAAAGTTTTTTTTTCGTCACCACCCCCACACCCCACCCTCCACCCTCCACCCCGCAAAAATATTTTCTTTTTGTAATTTTCAAATTCCTGTTTTTTTTTCTGCACCCCCACCCCCTACCCCCGGGATTTTTTTATATATATTTTCAGTTTTACTTTTTTCATTTTTCAGTTTACAAGTTCCAAAGTTATGAGTTCGGAGGTTTATGTGTTTCGAAGCTTACGGGTTTAGAAATTATAAAGTTTACGGGTTCGAAATTTTGCGATTTCGAAAGTTTTGCGGTTCAGAAGTTTATGAAATTTGTGGGTTCAGAAGGTTGTTGGTTCGAAAGTTTATGACTTCATGTTTATTGTATCAAAATTATTTATGAATACTCTTGAGAAAATATTTTCTTTGATTTGCATACCAAACATCAAAAAATGAATAAGATTACTACTTGTTTTCAAAGAAAACATTTTCCTTTATACCAAACACACCCATAGAGCATATACTTTCCTATTAATATAGCCATAATAATATGAATAATTAATTCTCTTTATAAGATTGAAAATTTACCTACATAACTCATTATATGATGTCAGCTTTATAAGAAAATTCTTCCTGTCCATCCTCGGTGCATTATGGCAATGTTCTAGTGTGCATATATTTTTTTTTGAAACGATAGGATCTCTTTATTTTTTTGTTTATCATATATGTATTTTTTTATTCTATTGTTATGGTAGCATAAATGAATAATATATTTTTTAATTCATAAACTTCTTTTCTTATAGCGATTCGCATGATTGGAAATTAATTGTACGCATATAACAAGATATTCCGAACATGCTGAAATCTAAACAATGTTTAACTATGTGATTAATCATTAATGTTAAAATCTAAACATAATAACTAATGGTTTAACATCTTACACTATCTTCCGTTTTCTAGAAAATCCAGTCAATTAATTTTTAGAAAAATCATTCATGTTTGCTAAAAGATTTGTTTGGAGTACACGTACCATACATTTAGGACCCGTTTGGCCATAAATTTTGCCAAAATAAATTTGAGTTTTATTTGACAAACACATATTTGCTATAGATTTTGCCTACATTTTGACAAATTCCAAATCCCAAAGCCAGTTGGTTTTGGGCCAAAATATCACTATTACATTTTTAAAAATTATCTCAAACTTTTGTATTTTATAAAGATCCCACCATTTATTATTTTGTAACAATATAACTTCGTCTTCTCGGTCATCTCACAGTGTATCATGTAGTTCGTTATAAAAATGATAATTTTGTACCAAATTTATTTATGTTCAGGACTATGATTTGCGATAATATAATGAATGTTATTGATGAATGTACTATTGGGTATTTGTGATAGTTTTTAAAACTTGTGGGTATAAGTCATATTTTATGTTTTTTCCAAAATAAATTTGAGAAATATGTTTTGAAAAATGATGTCCAAACACATTTTCATCTTCAAATTAAACTTCACCCAAATTAATTTTTTCAAAACAAATTTAAGAATCTATGACCAAACGCTAGCTAAGTCACTACATGCTTTCCTTTTAATTCAAGGACAATAGAATAGAATAAATCTTATTGGAGAGGTAAAAAGTAAATTTCCTAACGTTTAAACCATAATATAATCGAAAAGTATAATTTAGAAAACCAAAAATTAAAATCCGAAAGAAAAGGTAAGAGAAACGAGAGTTGATAGCCAAGTGAAAGGGAACTATATAAAGGAAGCTCTCACAAAAGCCTCCGTCCTCTTCTCCTTCAATCTCTTTACCGTCTCAAAGACTACAGTCTCTGCTCCTACGCAATCTTTTTTTTTTTTTTTTTAATATAATTTAAAAATTAGAAAAAAAATTCGCTTTCAGTGATTGATTAGAAACCCTAGTTTTGGGCTGAATTTTTTTCCTCCATTGCTCATTCTAAAACCCTAGCTCTACATTCTCATTCTAATCATATCATATGAGGTAAGGCCTGAAATATCTTCTTTTTTTTCCTCAATAAATTATCGTTTTATAAGCTCTAATAGAATCTAATCAAATTCATTATTAAGTTATTACTCAGATTCAAAGGAAGAGTTGGATATTTTCATTCATAATCCTTGATCAACGTTGAGATTTTATTTAGGGTTTATAGGGTTTAAAAACAATAATGGATGATCTCGAAAAGGCAATACTTATAAGTTTTGATGAATCTGGAGCAGTTGATTCTGCTCTTAAAGTACAAGCTGTTGCTTATTGCCAACAATTTAAAGAAACTCCATCAATTTGTAGTATATGTATTGAGCGTTTGTGTTTTTCTAAATTGGTTCAAGTTCAGTTCTGGTGTTTACAATGCTTACACGAGGTCCTTCGGGTCCGGTATTCGTCAATGGGTCCAGAGGAGAAATCCTTTATTCGAAAATCTGTTTTTTCGCTGGGTTGTTATGAGAGTATTGATGATAAGAACTTGGTTAGGGTTTTGGATGGTCCGGCTTTTATTAAAAATAAGCTTGCTCAGGTTATAGTTACATTAATTTATTTCGAGTATCCCATGATATGGCCCTCGGTGTTTGTTGATTTTTTGTCGAATCTTAGTAAAGGTGTTGTGGTTATTGATATGTTTTGTCGAGTTCTTAATGCCTTGGATGATGAAGTAATTAGCATGGACTATCCGAGAAGCCAAGAGGAGGTATCTGTCTCGGGGCGAATTAAGGACGCAATGAGGCAGCAGTGTATTTCTCAGGTTGTTAGGGCTTGGTATGACATCCTGTTGATGTACAGGAATTCTGATCCGGATTTGTGTTGTAGTGTTTTAGATTCTATGAGGAGGTATGTTTCGTGGATCGACATAGGTTTGATAGCAAATGATACGTTTGTTGGGTTGTTATTCGAGTTGACATTGGCGAGTGGTTTTCATGATCAACTCAGTGGTGCAGCTGCTGGTTGCATCCATGCTGTTGCTGCTAAGCGTATGGATCCGAAAGCAAAACTCACTCTTTTGCAGAGCCTTCAGATAAGAAGGGTTTTCAGTTTGGTAGCTGAGGATAATGACTCCGAGTTGGTATCAAGTGTTGCTTCTTTGCTTACTGGATATTCAACTGAGGTTTTGGAGTGTTTGAAGCGTTTGAACTCTGAGGATGGGAAAGCTCTCTCGACTGAACTATTGAATGAGGTTTTGCCCTCTGTTTTCTATGTAATGCAAAATTGTGAAATTGATGAAACCTTCAGTATTGTGCAGTTCCTCTCTGGGTATGTTGGCACATTGAAGAGTCTGGTTCCATTGACTGAGACACAATCACATCATGTCGGTCAGATACTGGAAGTGATCCGTTCTCAGATCCGATTTGATCCTGCTTATCGTAATAACCTCGATGTGTTGGACAAAATTGGGAGGGAAGAGGAAGATCGGATGGCTGAGTTTAGGAAAGATTTATTTGTTCTACTTCGGAGTGTGGGCCGTGTAGCACCTGATGCAACTCAGATTTTCATCAGGAACTCCTTAGCTAGTGCTGTTGCATCTAATGGGGATGTGGATGTTGAGGAGATAGAAGCTGCACTCTCTCTTCTATATGCCTTTGGGGAATCACTTACTGATGAAACCATGAAAACAGGAAATGGTCTCTTGGGAGAACTAATACCAATGCTTTTGTCAACAAAATTTCCTTGCCACAACAACAGGCTTGTTGCACTTATCTACTTGGAAACAGTAACGAGGTATATGAAATTTTTCCAGGAGAATACACAATACATTCCCTTGGTTTTGAGCGCCTTTCTTGATGAAAGAGGCATACATCACCCGAATAGCAATGTGAGTCGAAGAGCAAGTTATCTTTTCATGAGGGTTGTGAAACTGCTCAAAGCAAAACTTGTACCCTACTTAGAGACTATTCTACAGGTATTGATTTCCCATCCCCTTCCTCTGCTTCATCTCCCAAGTTCCACTGAATGGGGAATATTTCATTTTCTTTTCTTTGGATTCTGTTTCTGAAACCCTCACTTTATATGTTCATTCAGAGTCTGCAAGATACAGTTGCTCAATTCACAACAATATATGCTTCCTCCAAGGAGCTTTCTGGTTGTGAAGATGGTAGTCACATTTTTGAGGTGCATACATGGTTTGAGCATATGTGCTTCAGATTTTTTTTTCCAACTTGCTGCCTGACTTCTTTAACTCACCTTAATGGGAATGTTTTGTAGGCGATTGGCTTATTAATTGGAATGGAAGATGTACCACTTGAAAAACAATCCGAGTTCCTCTCCGCCTTGCTTACTCCTCTTTGTCAGCAGGTCATTTCATTAGCTAGAAAACTCTAAATTGAATATTCTTTTGATGTTTGATTAGCTGGATGTGTATGCACTCAAATGGAGGGTTTGGTGTTCATATTGTATGGTTGCATGTATAATGCGGAATGCGAGTATTTCTTGACACATGCTTACATTAATTAGATGAATTGACAGTAAATACTTTTAGCAGGTTGAGGCTTTGCTCTTAAATGCCAAAGCTCAGAATCCTGAAGAGTCTCCGGCAAAGATCGCAAATATCCAGCAGATAATTATGGCCATTAATGCTCTGAGCAAGGTTTTTACTTGTACTATCGAAATCACTACGGCTTCTTATAATTTCCTTTCTGGTAAATCAAATTATTTCATTAATAGTACAACAAGGTGGTGTCAAAAGTATGTACAAAGTTGTTTGGGATTCTCTTTTTGCACCAAAAGTATGAAGGAAACAAAAAAAAAAGATCTTCTAATTACTGGTTACGTAATTTCTTTTGTTCCAAATAAGCCACAGATGACATATTGGTGCGCTTCAAGCTGTGTTCCTTTCTACGCTAATCTTATATGACATGCTATTTGAAAGTGCTTCACCGGACAACAATAACTACGCCTCAGTCCCAAACAAGTTGGGGTTCGCTATATGAATCCCACTAACCATATTTCTCCATTTAAATTCATCTTAGCCAACATTATGCAGAACAACAACTACTACTACGCCTCTGTCTCTAACAAGTTGAGGTTTAATATGAATCCTCAACATTGTACAGAATAAGAATAAAAAGTTCTAGAAGATCTCAATATATTTTCAACAATACAATACCTGACTTTGAACAATTTTTCCCTTGGGATTTCTACCTTCTTTCTCAGCTTACTGCCATGTTATGTTTCTAGCACTGGTGATTCAGCATTTGTAGCCTGTTTTACCTACCCTCACCACAATGTTTCTGCATGCCAGGGGTTTAGCGAGCGTCTTGTAACTGCCAGTCGCCCTGCAATCGGTCTCATGTTCAAACAGGTTGGTTGATTGGTGCTTGAGTTTTTGTCTTACTCTTCTACATTGATTCCAAACTCCATTTTCTGTTTTAGTCTATTTGAGCTTACTACTGGCGACAATACATTGTGGCGCACTTGACTATAGGCATGTCAACTATTGTGCATTTTGTAATCCTGAATATTCTCCTTTTTAGTGTCACTATTTAAGGAGGCTGATATCTGGTTCAGGTGTCTGTCTTAATGGATTTTGGTTGTTGACTTGGTTCTCAGAAATAAGTTTGACTAATATCGGATTTTTGGTTCCCCTTTCGATTTTGCGTTGTTAATTTTTCTGGTGCACCTTTTGTAGTAGACAGATATCTGTTTTTGTGGTCAAATAAAGCCCTAATCCAAGTACTACCTTTCTCTGTCAATACTTATCATGTTTATTTCTTTTTCGTCCAGACATTGGATGTCCTCCTACGTATTCTTATCATATTTCCAAAGATAGAACCTCTGCGGTGCAAGGTATGTATTTAGTTTCTTATTATTCTTGCTCAATCCGATGCACCTTTGGTGATGTAAATGTTAACTCCTTTTTTTGGATGGTGGTAACTCCTCTAGGTCACTTCATTCATTCACCGTATGGTGGACATACTAGGATCATCTGTATTTCCATATCTACCAAAGGCACTGGAGCAATTGTTAGCCGAAAGTGAGGTAAAGTCATTATTATAAATTTAAACCAATGTCCAAGCATATTTTCAAAACTTTATTACTATTTTAATATATTGTGTGTCACGAATTGGACCTATGTGTTGTTGTAAGGTTACCTTTCATTTCTCCCATAAACAAATTAATTTTGAGTCCTTCTGGCTCATTGATTGAGGAAACTATTGACCAATGCTACCAATAAAAAAAACCTATTGACCAATGCTGTGCATTTTTCTTTGAGAAAAGGTAAGGTTGAATACAATGCATTATTTCCAAAAAAAAAATAATGCAAATGCATTATGCTTCTGATGTATATATTTTAGACTAAAGTTTAGAATGTTCTGAACTCTATCGAAGTATTTTCATCTTATCCCGCTCATTCTTTTTGTCATTTTGACTAAACTTTGACTAATTTCACTGTGCTTTGTCTGACCTTGACCTATATGTTAGTTAAACATAGGAAAAGGATAATCTCTTCCTAAAATCCTTTTCTATGCAAAGACTTTCAACGACAACAACTATGCTTCAGTTCCAAGCAAGTTAGGGTCGGCTATATGAATCCTCGTCGGCGATGTTAGTCCATTTAAAATCATCTCTGGCCAATATTATATAAAAAAATAAATTAATAGTAATAGTTAACATAAAAAGTACTAGAAGTTCTTTATATTTTGTACTGATGTATAAATCTCTGAAATGCTAAACAACTCCTAGAAAAGTTATTGTGAAGATTCATCATGAAATTGGCTAATTTACGTTGCTTGCCAGCCTACCACAACCCTCTTTCTTTATCTGGGATCGGAACCGGCAATGTGAGCAAGCTCACTCAGGCAGAGTTAACTATTCAAAACCTTATTAAAATATTATTTGTAATTCCAATTACTATTAAACTTGTGTAAAATGGAATTTGCAGCAAGAAAACTATAGGTAACAGAATTTGTTTCATTTGAAAATGTTATGAACTCTAGCTTGAGTGCACAAACAATGCAATAAAAGTTTGAAACATTAGGATGTTACCAATGCAGGTCAAAGTTAATTTTTTTCGGATGCTGGATATCCTAATTATATCGTAATTGAGCTGAATTCTACTTCCTGAAAAATTTAGGGATACAAGAGACAAATGAAAAGAGATGGAGTAACATCTAAAATATAACATGAATTGACTCTTACCAAATAAACGTTCTATTTCATTTCTAATATTGTCTAATCTTGTATTATCACATCCAGCTTAACATTTAGATTTCTACAATTGTCATCTTGTGGATATAAGGCTCAATAGTCACTCCCATATAACATTACTGGTCTTAAAACTATTGTCCACCTTTCACTTCAGTGGGTGTCGCTCTATTACATAACTCTTTCTTAACATTGCATCCATTTTAACTATCTTATTTTAAATCTGTTTGTTACGTCTTCGTCTATTATACCATCTTCCTGGAACACTGGAGTAGATTAAATTTTTTTCATTTGGACATGACAGTCCCATTCAATTTCAGCTGAACTTCATTCTTATGCTAGCTAAATTTGCAGTGCATATGTTCTTACTTCCATGTATCCTGAAATCGTTATTCTCTAAAGTTCATCTCCATAGTTCAAGCTTTTGGCTCCCTCGCTAGTTTCATTGATGTATGCAATACATCTACACATAGCAGCATACACCATGTAAACTTATTCATGATTAGGGTAAACAAGTATGACTAAGATAGATAAACGGTGTAAACCCACTATTATGGTGAACTCTTTGTATCTCCTAACACTTTCCTCGCATTGTGACGGCTAATTTGTACTTATCGTTTATGGCATTTTAATATTTATTAAGGTCTCCATTCTTCTCCGGCACACACGGAGGACGACTTTTTGTGGCACTTTAATAAACAGTTTTTCTAGTTTAATGAGTAGCATGTGTAGATCCTTCTTTAATTTATGGGTAACATTTTACCTTATCAGTTTTTTTTATGGATAACATTTTATTAATTTTCTTTGCAAGATAACATTTTTCCAGCATTTTAAGATAGTGCAAGGTTTAAATTGGTAGACTTGCATAATTGCTTGGTTATGGTCAACTACACTTTACGGAATTTCTCAACCTAAATCAGAGGCAAGCTTAGGAAATGTTGGGAAGTACAAAATCTCATAGATGGTTAGCATGGCATATAATCACCGAGTACAATATTATTGAGATGCATAAAGTTAAATTGATAAAAATTAACAGAAGTATTTTGGAAAAACTTAAAAACTGAGTTGGCTAAAACGTCAAACAATTGTATTGCTACAAATGTCATATAAATGATTTTGATATATTGAAGTAAAACTAAACCATGTTAACATGTTTAATATCGAGGTATTTAAGAGTGTAACAGACTGTAAAATGGCTAAAGTAACTTTGTTCTGAGCAGCATTTGAAGTGTTCATGTTCTCATTATCATGAGAATAACTTTCATTTGTGTCTCAATGCAGCCAAAAGAACTGGCAGGCCTTTTGGTGTTGCTTAATCAGCTTATCTGCAAATTCAACACTGGAGTTCGAGACATTTTGGAGGAGGTTTACCCTGCTATTGCTAGTAGAGTATTTAATGTCCTCCCAAGAGATGCTTTCCCTACAGGTCCTGGTAGCAATACAGAAGTATGTGAAGTTTCTTTAGTGTAACATTTCTTGCTTTCCTGCATCATCATGTGAGAGCTTCCCTTTTGTTGAGGGCCCATGCATTCTCCAAGTCAAGACCTTCTTCCTTCCTATCTTTATTTTCGGTTGGGGTTATGAACCCATCCTTTGCATTTAGAAAATTACCAGCATAAATACCCAGAGAATAAGATGTGGTAACTCTTTCTGAAATCTTCTGTTTTAATTCATTCAGATGCTGCTGCTTCATGTTTCCAATTTCTTTAAAATGCTCAATTGTTAATAGCTCATGCCATCCTTGCCCAGTTGTGCATGGACTGTATCTTTTCTATACTTGCACATAGCTATTCACTTCTCGTCCTGGGAATATTTTTTTGTGTGGAGGGGGGTGGGGAAGATGACCATCAGTAAGTTTTTTATCAAGAAACTCAAAGGCTAATCCATTGCTACCGACCCCGTGAGAACCCCAAAGTGCAGTTACTTTCTAGCAGACACACCTTAAGTGCGGATTTTCTCAAACATTTCACGACCATGTCCAAGACCAGAGTTATCGGCAGTCAAAAGACAACTTTAACATGCATGGCCGGTCAGTTCCCAGCTCATTTACTATTTACAAATTTCATGCTTCACGCAGATTTTCAAGCGTGTTCGCCCATCACTTTTCAGAACTAGTACCAATTTACTTTTAAGAACTGGTACCAATTGTTCTTCCCTTGTTATGCCCCTATTTCCTATTGTACCAATTGTTTTGCCCTTGTTATGTCCCTGTTTTTAGTTCTCATCTATCTTCAAGTCCTACTAATCCCTTGCTTAAGTTCATGGTTAACCTCTGTAAGGTTCCTTATCTGTCCTGCTTCGATTTGGATTACCACTGATGACTGTTCGTGCGAATGAGCTCTATCAGATTCGTTGGCATTCTTTGTCCATGATTTCATGCCATTGTTATCTTTCCTTCATTCAGACTAGATTGGTATGCATCCACCTTCATTTTGTTTGAACGGTAAGACCATTGTATAGGAAATATCTGAAAGCTCAAAATTGTGCGGACCATAATCCTGGTTGGGTTATTACCATCTAAATGTATATCATGGATTTTATATTTGCTTTTCGAACTGAGGATGCTTCTTTTTGTAGTCTTGTTTACTGTCATTTCATGATAGCTGTACTTCCTCTCAGGAAATCCGAGAGCTACAGGAGCTCCAGAGGACGTTTTACACTTTTCTTCACGTGATTGCTACACATGATCTGTCATCAGCTTTTCTTTCCTCCAAAAGTAGGGTCTACTTGGATCCGATGATGCAGCTGGTATTACGAGCATCCTGTAATCACAAGGATATCGTTGTTCGTAAGGTTAGTTTAGCATTGATTTACTTATGCTATTTAGTAGTGTTCAGGAACTTCACTAAAACATGTTATATCCCACTTGTTGGAACTTGATTCTTTACCATTTTCTTATTCAGGCATGTGTACAGATATTTATAAAACTAATCAAAGACTGGTGCGCAAGACCTTATGGCGAAGAAAAGGTGAACTGTCTTTGAGCTCTACTGCAACAATAAAGATAACTTGTGCCGACTGATATGTAAAATGTCTTCTCTGTTCCAGGTGCCTGGTTTCCGAAGTTTTGTGATTGAGGCCTTTGCAACAAACTGTTGTCTGTACAGCGTCCTCGACAAATCCTTTGAATTCCGTGATGCAAATACGGTAAGTTGGTGTATTGACTAGTCTAAAAAGTTTCCTATTATCAGTTGTGGCTCAATAATGTTACCGCGTGGTGCTTTGATATGAATATTCTGCTTTTATTGTGAATCAGTTTGCTTTCATGTGGGCTGATATAATTTCGGCATTTTGTAGCTTTTTCCTTCTGGAACTGGCATTTGGTAGCAAATTGAATATATCCTTCTGTTTCTTCCTGCTGTAGCAATTTAGTTGCTCTTTTGGCATTGCCGCACTATGTAAAATTGCAAAATCCTACTTGCTGTTTGCTATTGTTATATGATTGCAAGAGTCTGATTTTCCTGTTGCATAGCTAATCTCCTTTTTCTTTTGGACTACCATGGCAGCTTGTTCTTTTTGGCGAGATTGTAATGGCTCAGAAGGTCATGTATGAGAAATTTGGCAATGATTTTCTTGTTCATTTTGTATCAAAAGGCTTCCCAAGTGCTCATTGCCCCCAAGATTTGGCTGAGCAGTATTGTCAGAAATTGCAGGTATTCTACTTTTTGTTTGACATTTTGAATTAAGTTTTAGAATTGATTTTTCCTGCATAGGACTGTCTTTTCGAAAAACTTTGTTTAAGGAACTGGAGGAAGTAGAAAACATATTTCCTTCCTCCAGTTTCACAATAAAATCTCTGTTGAAGTATCTACATGCAAACTGCAAGAATTATAATTGGATAATCCACTTTTACTGACTTTTCTTTCTATTGTTCTGTGCTTTTATTGCCAGGGTAACGATATCAAAGCGCTGAAATCATTTTACCAGTCGCTTATTGAAAATTTGAGACGTCAACAAAATGGAAGCTTGGTGTTTAGATAGCATTTCAGTAAACGATGAGATCAATCACTTTATTGTTGCCTATATGCTTCTTGTTATAACCAGCTGTCCTGGTTAAATAATTTTGTCAACAGGTATGTGTGCCAATGTACATGCCAAGCATATTATATAGAGTCAGATTCTTGTTCTGCACAATACTTTATTATAATATTTGTTATTTTTGATTTTACAGGGTTCTTTTCTGTAAATATTATTCGTTTAAGTCTTCATAGACAGCGAGGTATGGGCAAATAGAATGCTTTCATTGCAAATAGAATCCTATTCCTATTTTATTTTTAATCTGTTTATTGTCTGATGTGGTAGGTGTAAATTTGCGGAAGCAGTTTCTTGATATGAAAATGTTAATTTATCACACAATTTTGCTGCTCACGACGGTGAAGGCTGCCGAAGGCATTTTTGTGTAAATGTATTTATTTTTACAGCGCCTTGAGGGATTTTTTTTGCAGTGCCTTTGAGTTGCTTTTCTTTTCCTGCTGCTGCTTAACATTTGAAGGATTTTCAGAATGTTGCCGTGTATGTTATTAAAGCTGCAGGTTTTGGGGCTTTTGGGGGGGGGGGGCATGGGGGGTTATGAATGCTGTCATATTAGTATCTTCGATTTAGCTTAACCGAGCTTTAGATTCATTCGATGGCAGTAAGTTTCTATTTGGGTGCTGCCAGCATTTGCATGAAGTAGTGCATTTTAATTGTGTTTTAGCTACTCCAATAGATCATTTCTTTCTTCCCTTTTTTTGGTTCAAAAGTAGGGAAAACATAGGGCCTTAGACACTCTTAGTTAGAGTTGAGATTGTTTGAAAAGCTAGTTGGAGCTTTTTGTTTGTCCGCTTGCTTGCTTTGTACATCCTGTGCGATTCTGGATTAAAGATCATTTTTTGCTCAAACTCCTGCCTGTTTAACGAGCTTGGCGTTTTAATTTCTTTTGTGGGGACTTCAAATAGCAGCTTATTGTAGTCAAAATAATTGTGTAATCGACAGGGGTCAAAATAATTCTGTCAGGTGTTTGTGTAATCAACAGGGGACTTCATAGAGCTTTTATGATATTCCGATTTGGTTTATTTTCGGATCTGACTAAGAACAGTATGCATGTCATCTCTGTAATTTCTGATGACTCCTCTTATTCCTTCGATGCTAAAATTTTCCGTAGCAGCTCCATTAGCATTTAGTTTGTAGTGGCCTACTCTTGGGGAGGTCCAATGTATGGGCAATTCAATCGATTTATTAGTTCTACTTTCCTGGCCTGCTAAGCAACCTGAATTCCATTGTCCTTGCAATGACATTAGCACTGGAAGTTGCTGTACGGGGCAAGTGAACTCATTGTCTCTTTGTAAAATTAAATATTTTATGTACATATTTTTTAAAATGGGTATAATATTAATTGTTGGTACCCATATTTCAAGAATGTTGAATGTTGCGCTTGGTTGAAGGTTTAATTATTTACCAAGCATAGGGATCAATTCCCACTAGACATATATTTCTCTCCTTTTTTTAGTAGTGCACCCATGTACTAGAAATCTTAGATCCGCCTCTGAGTATATCTATTATTGTTGTAAAGGCTCAAATATGTCATCGAACTTGACGAAATGGCCTATCTATTTACAAAGAAGAGTAGAGTACAAAGTAGGGTGGGTATTCGGTACTTTGGTTTAGTATTTCGGTATTCGGTTTATCAATTGTGTATACCAAATACCGTAACAAAGTAGTTCGGGACGGTTCAATATTTCTTATTTTGGTTCGGTACGGTTTTGGTACGTTATCGAAATAGACAATATAAATAGAGTGGACAGTGGACTGGATAACGGTTTCGATGTGCTAGTTATATAGATAATATCCCACTTATTACTTTGGTAAATATATTTAGGAATTTTTACCTCCTATAGCAAAGGTTTAACACCTTATTTATTTTAAATAAATACCATTTAAAAAAATTATATTCTATAGATACCTTTTAAGGTTTATAGCAAAATATTTAATTTTGGTTTCCTCCTAGCCCTAAGCCACTAAATACGCTAATCAGTTACACTTTTTCTTTCTCTCTCTACTTTGATACATCTCATTCTCCCAAAATTTCGTGGACCTCTTCCTCTTAACCAAAATAACTCCAATAAAGGCAATACTGATATTGATTATTGGAACAACATTTTAGTACGAAACAAAAATCCATCAAAACCTTAATAAGTTTGAAGACGAAGAAGACGAACAACATTATTGCTTTGTTTGTGCTTGCAAATATGCACAAACAAAGCAACTGAAGATGAAGAAGACAAAAGCCTAAATTTTAGCGTAACCGCGTGCTATTTAATTAAGGAGAAATCACAGCCTTGGAGTTTATCAAAATCGGAATTTTACAAAAATAATCAAAATCAGAAAGGAAGAAGAAGAAGAAACATACTGGAGTTGGCGTATTATTCATGTCCACGAATATCAAAATCGGAATCTCTGATTTCTGTAATTTCTCGTTTTCTTCTTCTTTCTCTCATCGCTGCTTATGGAATCATGGTCGGAATCCGATGGGTCGTCGGAAAATTGTTGACTAAAACAGGTCGTCTGAAGTTTGGGGTTGAGCAATTTGAAGATTCTGTTACCTTTTTTTAAGAGCATTTCAATGTATCCCTCCGTATTCTATCTATTTCATTGTATCCATTGTCTCGCTATATGCCATGAATGTATTCATATGTTTTTTTTAATTAATATATTTTATGTATTCAGATGTATTATATAATTTCTCTGAAGATTGCTATGTTTTTGGGTATTTTGCGGTTGAGAATCTTTTTTATAACTGAAAAATACAAAATTTGTGTGTTATAATTGAGTTTGTTGAGTTATATTAGGAGTCTATTATGTTAATTGATTCACTTTCCGTTTTAAAAACAGTGTAATCCTCTATTTCACGCTGTGAATACAGTCGAATACAATAATCTGTCCAGCTGTAATCCCATGTTTCACTTCATGAATACAGTCGAATACAACAACTGATTAGTTGGACTTCCCTGATTCACGCCTATTTTTGCTACTGTATTCATGAATACAATAGCTTAAATACATCAAATACATCTTATAACCACAGAAAATGTATCTATAATCCGTAATATAACAAACGGTATCTATAGATGGCTAATTATTACTAAAAGATAGTGTTTATGAAAATTTCTCATATATTTATCGTGAAGGCATCAGAACATACAGTGTTAAAATATTTTAGGAGCCACTTTCTTTGGCCAATTCGCTAGAAAAGCCTCAAATTGAAATAAGTATCATAATAAAGCGAGCATGAAGTTCACTAGTGCAACAGAAAAACTCAAAACCATGCTTTTACTGAAGCTTACCCCATCTGAAGCTTTATCATCCCGTCATAACTTACAAAACTTGTATTCTTCACATAAAAGGGGTGTTGGGCTTAGGCTAGTTATTGGGTTGGAAAATAAAAATATAATTAGGCTTGAACTTAAAAATTGTAATATAATTTTTGTATCATAATATACCGAAATACCGAAAAAATCGAAACCGAAATACCAAATTAATTCGGCTCGGAATTTGGTTTTTCGAATTTTATGCCTGTACAAAGTATATATCTCTAGCTAATTAAGGCATTAATAAGGAGACCTCAAGTAATATACAACACATAAATTTCATGAGAGAAGCATATAAATTACTCTAGATGTATAGTCTTGAAATGTTTTAAGTTATACCGTATACGGAAACATCATACTTCAGAAAGAAACCAACATATAATTCTTATGAATGGGGGTAAAAATTAAAAAAGAAAAAAGAAAAAAGAAGAATGTTTAAACTTGGTGACAAATATTGCAAAGTTTTTCTACTTAGGAAGAGGGTTTCAGCATAACTATAAATGCCATGGATCACAATAGTTTCTGGAAGCCCTTGGATTTCAAAATCTCTCTCCAAGTCTTTTTCCTAACACAAACAGATGAATTTATCACCACAAAGAATAAAATCTTCCCTAAAATCTACTCTTCATATAAGTAACAATTCCTGTAATCCAGGATTGCTAGTTTGCCCGTCATTTTTGTCAGGTTATTATAAGAATACATTGTGATATATATATATATATATATATATATGTTGTATTTCACAATGTGATAATTCTAAAATTTCCATATGAATGTATTCCTTCCCACAAAAGTCAACAATATAGGTAACTCCGATCGTGTACTAATGCTAAAAAAAATATCTAAAGTAACAATTCAGTTTCTTGTGGACACGCTTCTTGAACACTCATTAACACACTTGAAACGCATTAAAGATTTGACAGGAAGCAATGAGAATATTTCAAAGATTATTTCTTGGGGTTTCTCATTGCAGGCTTCATGTTCTTCTCCATCCAGAAAGTTGCAAAAAATAATAATTTTGTGCAATAACAAATCTTCTTCATGTTTGGGGCCTTCATTTACTAGAAAATCTGCACATTGATTTGCCTCTCTTCAGACGTGTACCGGAGTAGCTTTGCTCATTTTACAATCTCAATAATGGTCCTAAGGGGGTGAAATTTTAATTGTATATTCTACTCTTTAATAAGCTTGATAGCAAGTAGGCAATTCATCTCCACTTCTAATTCTTCCCAACCCTTTTCTTTTACTAATTTCAAACCTTATTTGTTGTTCCATACTTCTATAATGAGATTTATGTAAGTATTTTTTTTTTTTTTTTTTTTAAAAACATGAATATCCCAAAAATTCTTGGTCATCCTTAAAATCACTCCAAACGCGTTTTCCTATTGAACTTTAGGGGCCTACAAGTATTTGCTTATGTTTGGCTAAACTTCGAAAATTAACTTATTTTGAAAAGTATTTTTATGAAATGTGCTTTTTGAAAAATATTTTTGGTGATAATCAATTTGTGTGTAACTAATTAATTTGCAAAGTACTTTTGAGCATCAATTAGTGTCTGATCAAAATTTTTAAAAGTGCTTCTAATAGCCTATTTGGCCGAGCAGAAAAAATTAGCTTATTTTGAAAAGTGTTTTTTCCAAAAAGTACATTTGGAGCTAAGCAGTTTGTGCTTGGCTAATCAATCTGAAAAGCACTTTTGAGCAATAATTTGTGTTTGGCCAAACTTTTCTAAAAGTGCTTTTAAGTATCAAAGTACAAATAAGGACATTAATAGATTTACATACTAGTTAATATTATAAGTAAATAAATAATCTCAATTTTTTTTATTGAAGACAATAAATAAATATTTTATTTTATTTAAGTAAAATATGAAAATAAATTTAAAAATACTTTAATTCTTTAAGATGATTCAAATATATTAAAAAATTATTGAACAAATATAGAAACATTCATCCCTGAAGTCACTATATATTAGAAAGTTATCATAATAATTAGAAGAAATACTTATACATAAATAATGCAAGTATTAGGTTTAAAATAAGTAGAGTTATTTTGGTATATACTATATTTTGTTAAGAGTATATTTAATAAGAAGAAAGTCAAAACTGCTTATATTTATGGCGAGAAACTATTTTTTTCTACTTCTCAGAAACTGCTTCTGCTTTTTTTCAAAAGTACTTTTTTCCCCTCAAAAAGCTTGGCCAAACAACTTAAGTTGAGAAAAAAAGTACTTTTGGGAAAAAATATTTTTGGCCCTTGGAGAAGCTTGGCCAAATAGGCTATAAGTGTATTTATTTCAAAAATGCTTTTCAAAAAAGTTCTTTTAGGAGAAACTACTTTTTCTGTTTCTTAAAAACTGATTTTGCTTCTACTCAAAAACATATTTTTCATTTCTAAAAGCTTGGCCAAACACCTTAACTTTGGAAAAAAAATCATTTTGGCCAAAAAGAAGCTACGGGCTATAAGAATTCTAGATACTACTAACATTTATATTTTAAAATAATCCTACAATTTCTTAACAATTTACAATTAAACACCTTAACTTAAATTAGTTACTAGAACGTGCCCCCCCCCCCCAAAAAAAAGAACTTGGGGAGGTGCGAAGTGAGGATAACAGTTTGGCAATAGGCGCGAAGTGATACTACTTGTTAGGGGTGTACACCAACCCGATAATCCGAGTCAAACCGAGAAAAATAACCCGACTATGGGTTGGTTTGATTTGGTTTGGTGTTGGAAAAAAAACCCGACCATAATTGGTTTGGTTTGGTTTTAACTAAAGAAAGTCAAACCGAAACCAAACTAAACCAACATTACATATATAGAAATTTTAGATATATTTACTATATAAATATACTTATTGTGATGTAATTTATAAATATTTCTTAAAAGATTTCATAATTTTATTTTTTGAGGTATTATTTCAAGGTTGAACTTAGAACTTTTGAATGTTCCAATAAGTTTTATAGCCATTAACACTAGTAAATTAAAGAGAAATTTTCATAAAGCACTATCTTTTAGTAGTAATTAGTCATCTATATATACGATTTGCCATATTACGGAATATAGATACATTTATGTGGTTATAAGATGTATTTGATGTATTTAAGCTATTGTATTCATGAATACAGTAGCAAAAATAGACGTGAATCAGAGAAGTCAAGCTAATCAATTGTTGTATTCGAGTGTATTCGACTGTATTCATGGAGTGAAACATGAGATTACAATTGGACAGATTATTCTATTCGACTGTATTCACGGCGTGAAATAGGGGATTACACTGTTTTTAAAATGAAAAGTGAGTCAATTAACATAATAGACTCCTAATATAACTCAACAAACTCAATTATAACACACAAATTTTGTATTTTTCAGTTATAAAAAAGATTCTCAACCGCAAAATACCTCAAAAACATAGCAATTTTCAGAGAAACTATATAATACACTTGAATACATAAATTATATTAATTAAAAAAAACATATGAATACATTTATGGCATATAGCGAGACAATGAATACAATGAAATAGATAGAATACAGAGGGATACATTGAAATACAATGAGAAAAAAGGACACTGAATACAATGAAATACAACGAGATACATTGAATTACAATGAAATACATAGAAATACAATGAGATACATTGAAATGCTCTTAAAAAAGGTAATAGAATCTTCAAATTGCTCAACCCCAAACTTCAAACACTGGTAATGCTTTTCAGCAAAGGCACGATCCACAGTGATGAACTTCAAGCCTTTCAAAGAGAATCCTTTCATCTCATATTTTCCTATAATCTCACCAACCAGGCCACGTTGGACACCATCAGGCTTGATCATGATGAAAGTCTACTCTATTTTCGCTTCTTTGATGTTCTGAAAAATGGTCTATGGAGTCTAAAAGTGCCTTCTATATCTTGTTTATTCTCCACTTCTTTTGATATGACACTAGCCCCATGTGTTCCTGCTTTAGAGTCCTTGTCGCTAGAAACATCAGAAATCATAGCTTTGGAGTTTATCAAAATCGGAATTCGGTGGAAGGAGGAGGTGATCAGAAATTTTAATGGGATGGGGGAAGAGAATGAGATGTATCAAAGTAGAGAGAGAAAGAAAATAGTGTAACTGATTAGCGTATTTAGTGGCTTAGGTCTAGGAGGTAACCAAAATTAAATATTTTGCTATAAACCTTAAAATGTACCAATAGAATATAATTTTTTAAATGATATTTATTTAAAATAAATAAAGTGTTAACCTTTGCTAGAGGAGGTAAAAATTCCTAAATTAAATAATGCTAACAAAAGCCCAAACCAAAATCAAATCAATACTAATGCTAACAAAAAACATTTAATTCAATACTACGGATGGGAATGTATTGAATATCTATTTTTTGTTTTGCAATAATTTAGATAAAATGCATTGTCACACCTCTTTTTTGCGCACCTACCCCGAAGGATAATGCACAAAAGAGTTTTTTCCAATTTAAGTGACATTATTCGAAATGAGATTATTTATTTATTTCAGAGTCGCCACTTGGGATAGATTTGGCTTTTGGTGTCCCAAGTTACCGGTTTATCTTGAATCCCAATTCGAGGAAAATATTCAACTTTCCAAATGAAGTCTGCGAACCAGAAATTCTAAGTAAAGAATTCTGTTGACCCGAGGGAAGGTGTTAGGCACCCCCGGATCCCGTGGTTCTAGCACGGTCGCTTAAATTGTTGTAATGGCTAAATATCTGATTTTAATACATGTTATAACTTATGTGCTTTTATTAACTTTAAACCGCTATTATTATTATTTTTAATAGAATTGCAACGTTGTGAAAACGCGTCTCGAACCACGTCGCAATCAATGCACCCGTGGTTGTTGACACATTTCGACTCCGTTGAGATTTGGATTTGGGTCACATAAATGTGCACCCGATTTTAAGGAGGTAATATTATTAAGAACGCGCCTAAAGAGGCTAGCGTATTATTATTTTGGGGAAGGCCGTGAAATTCTCTAAACGGCCATTCCGAATTCTAAGTATTTTATTATGACCAATTATTGAGGGCCCCGTAATTTGCATTTTTATTTGGCGAGACTCGTCTCATCATTTTTTTTATTTGAAGGCCAACCTAAAGAAAACTACGATTTTCTATTTAATTTGTCTCTAATAATAAAAGAAGAAACCCTAATTATTTAGCCTATTTTAAAGGGCCAAATCCCTATAAATCCATTTCAGATCAGCTAGGCCCAATAACTAAATAAATAAAAATATATCATTTTAGCAACTCGTTCAAGACAGCCCATATTGTGTTCATAAGGGGGCTGGACGGTTTGAGCCCATAGTGAGTGTGAGCACATGATTTTTGCCCTATATGAGAATTACTTCCAAAAAAATTTAAAATAAAACAATTTTCTTTTGTGTGCAATTTTCGTATTTTTGTATAATTATTTGTATTTATCCGCACATGTTTATTTGCTTAAATTAATAAAAAATATTAAAATATGTCGCATTTCCATTTTAGTATTTATTTAAGTTTGTTTACAAAAATGAGAAAAATCATAAAAATAAATGTACGTTGCATGTTTAGCATTTAAATGTCTAAATTGTGCGATTTTTGTCGTTAATTGTTATTTAAATGTGCGATAATTATTTTTAGAGTCAATTAGTTTTTTTTATAAGATAATTTATTTTGTAATTTAATTTAGAATTTTAGTTTTATTAATTAGGAAGTAAAAGAAAAGAGAGCAAAAAATACAAAGGAAAATCGGATTGAGCCACTTCTTCAAATTTCAACCCCAAGCCCAAAAAATACCCAACCTTCCCTATGACCCGGTCCATTTTAAACCAGATCGACCCAGTACATAACCCAAATACCCAACACCCCCCTATCTTACACAAAACAAAACAAAAAAACCCCAAAAACCCTAACACTAACCATCCGCCCCCCTTTCTTATCTTCTTCTTCTCCAAAAAACACCCCAAGCTCCCCTCCCATGGCTTCCCTACCTTGCTGTTGTCCTACCCCCTCATCCCCACGACCACCCCCTCACAACCACCCCCCTTCACACACACACGCATCAACACATACACACACGTACACAACAACATACACACACACACACACACACACTTTGTCTTCTTCCTCACCTCAAACGATCTCCCATGGCTGCCCCTGCTGTGCGTCTCCTTCTTCTTCTCCGTTCATTGCTGCTGCTCGCTTTTGCTACGTCCAACCATGGACGAGCTGCAGCTGCTCGCTGCAACCACTGCTTCCGCTTCTTCCAGCTTCGTCATCGTCGAGTTTGAGCTCGACACCCATGGATTCCGCTGCTGCCTGCGCTGCTGCCTGCCGCTGCTGCCTGCGCCACTGCAGCTCGCTGCTGCTGTCCGTTACTTCTCCTTCAAGTTCTTCGTTTGTCCGCTCGTGATCGTCTTCGGCGTCAAATGGTTTTGGTGCGATATTTGTTTCCGGGCAGATTTGTTTGCATTCGAGTTCATCATCGTTCCGATCCGGTTAGTTGGTTTAAGTTTCGTTCCCATCCGTAATTTGTTTGATATTTTTCGGATATGAAATCATTAAATGCTTGATTCTTGTTCTTAATTTGTTTTATTTTTCTTGTTTACTTTTGTAGAAAATTGTTAGTTTGATTAATTATATTGTTGATAGATTTAAGTTGAAGATTCAATTAAATTATTTTTCAATTTGTTTTATTAATTTTAAGAGGATTTAGTTTTAATATAGAAAAGTGTTAGCTTAAATCGTTTGAATCCGTTGTTTGTTGTTAATAGATTTAATTCGTATTCATTTTTTTTGAAGTTCGTTTTTAATTAAGTGATTTAATGTGAAGTTATGTTTTGGTTTTAATTTTTGGATCATGTATCTTTGTTATAATTTTGTTGGATTTAATTTAAAAAGATTAATTGATTATTTGAAGATTAGTGATTTGAATATGTTTATTTGTTTTGTTTAAGTTTAATTCGAAGTTTGAATAAAGCTTGTTTGTTATTGTTGTTGAATCTTTTCATTTATGTTCATACTTTGTTTGATTGATCTTGAATCCGAAATTAGTATAGTTTGATCTTCTTGTTTGTTGATTATCATTTTTGATTATTTCTTCAGTTTGCTTCATGATTTTGTTTAGTTTTAATATAGGAATTGTTGGTTGTAAAGTTGTTAGATTTTAAGTTCAAATGATTATTGAATTTAGAAATCTGAATATATTTGTTTGTTGTTGTTGTTGTTGAATCTGAAAGTAGGTTTGTTTGTTGTTAAAGATGTTGTTCAATCAAGATAATTTTAGTTGTTTCTTTGTTGTTCATCATTTAGTTTGAATTTGTTGTTGAACATTGTTAGAAATTGATCATATTGGCTATATTTTGGTTAAGATTGATTAGGTGAATTGGTTATAGCTGATGGGGTAGTTTGGTAATTTGCAGTACATTCAGGGGTAAATTGGTAATTGCAATAAGGTCGGAGGGGTAGTTTGGGAATTGAACATTTTGAATAATTTTATGTTAAGCATGGGGGACAAAATGTAATGGGGTGTGAGTGATATAATTGTTTATGTTAGGCATGGGGGACAAGAGGTAATGGGTTGGGGTTTGATATATTTATTTAATGTAGTGGAGGACAAAACATTAGGTAGTGAGATTAAAAGGAGTATTTTGGGAATGGAAAATGGGCAGAATTGACTAAATTAATGGTCCGTTAGTCAAGCACTAATGAGACAAAAGCTTATATATTAGTTTAATGTTAGTGGAGGACAGACCCTTATATCATGCCTTAATTTACGGAATAAAATAAGGAAAAGTATTCCTTAGTGGGATTTTGTTGAAAATTGGCAGATTTTTTGGGATTTTGGTCAGGTAAGTGAAGTTTTTTCAAAGGAGGGCGGATCTGTTTGGTTATTATATATACATAGAGTGGGGGAAAAAGAAAGAGGAGATTATCTGGGAAAACAGAAAAAGAAAAGAGAGAACAGAGAAAACAGAACAGAAGGGAAAAAAGATAAAAATTGGAGAAATTTTAAAACTAAAGGAGAGAACAAAAACTGAAAAAAAAGAATCTTTTACTTTCCTTCATTGTTTGAAATCATCATTAATTATTGTTGTTTCATCGAAGCTTGAAGTTTCTTTTTTGGGATTACTACTCCACCGGTTTGCAAGCTCTATTCCTGGGTTGTTACTGTTGCTGGGCTGTTGTTGCTGTGTTGTATTGTTATTACTGTTGCTGATTCTCATCTTCATCTTCTTTTGTTTCCAATACCAGGTACACGACTGTAATACTAGCTATTGCAAGCTAATAATGTGGAAGCATGAATACATATAAAGAATGAAATTTTAAGTTTTAATTTCGTTTTTTTTGTGTGTTCTTTTTATTGATTGTATTTAAGCTATTTCATGTATTACTGAATAATAATTTGAACAAGAAAAAATAACATAAGTTAGTCTTTAATGAATCGGTTTGGCAAAACAGGTTAATTCACTAGTTATGAAAGTTTCAAGATTATCAACAGTAGGTTAATCATGAACAAGTAGCTAAATTTAGCTAAGGTATGAATTTAAATTAAATTTTGTAAATTAGGCATTAAGGCATGATTTGAGTTCATGCAAGATTAGAAGAACGTTTAAGTCTAATAAACTTTCTAATAAGATTTAGTAATTATGGTTAAATCTAGTTTCAAATGGTTGTGAACAATTAATCTCAATAGTTTTTTTAACAATGCTGGGTTTTAATCTAGCTGTATTTGATTCTTTTGAATATTAGATGTCGAATTTTTATTTTATTTATAATTTCGAAATTTTTTAGTAAAATTCCTTTTCATCAATATTTGTATTAATCTAGCAATTACTATGTCATGCTTTCTTAAATAAATAAAATAAAAACTCGTAATTAATTAGGATTTTCTTTCTTTATTTTAGAGACTAAGTTTAATAGGAAAAATGTAGTCGCTTTAAAATTTTTCCATTTAAAATAAATGAGACGAGCATCGCCAAATAAAACACACAGATTGCGGGGCCCTCACAAATGCATGAGTTAATTACTTAGAATTCGGGATCGGCCGCTTAGCAAACTCCACGGCCTTATCCAAAATAATAAATACGCTAATTGCTTTAGGCGCGCATTTTAATAATCTTACCTTCTTAAACTCGGGTGCGCATTTCATGCGATCCAAATCCAAATCCCAAAATATTGAATAAAATTGTGTTTCGGATTGCGGATGCATTTCATGTGACGCAATTCCAAGACATGTTTTTAAACGATGTTCACATTCTTTTTAAAAATATAATAATAAAGCGATAAAGAGTTAAAATTTTGCGCATAAGTTCATATTTGTATAAAATAAGATAATCAAGCCGAATATGACAGTTGAGCGACCGTGCTAGAACCACGGAACTCGGGAATGCCTAACACCTTCTCCCGGGTTAACAGAATTCCTTATCCGGATTTCTGGTACGCAGACTGTAATATGGAGTCATTCTTTTCCTCGATTCGGGATTAAATTGGTGACTTGGGACACCCTAAAATCTCCCAAGTGGCGACTCTGAAATAAATAAACAAATCCCGTTTCGATTGTCCTTTAATTGGAAAAAACTCCTTGTACCCTCGCGGGGGCGGAAAAAGGAGGTGTGACAGCTCTGGCGACTCTGCTGGGGATTCAAAATCCAGAACCACTGGTTCAGGTTTAGAAGTTCGAGCTTAGAATAATTGTTATTATTTGGCTTTATTTATTATCTGATTTTATTACATGTTTTGGATTAAATGTGCTAATTAATTGCCTTTACCGCTTTGATATTATGTGAACTGTATATAAACTGTGCCGAAACCCTTCTCTTCTTACCTCCGGGGAGAAGCTCGCTGGTCGAGACTCCCTATTCTGTTAGTGTCAATACCCGAAATAAGAAAGAGGATCGGATAAGTTACAAAGCCGGATGACCCCACGGGTCCCCGGTACATAGCCCCCTCCTCGACTCGAGTTGTCCGCTCGGGTAAGCCAGGTCTAGAACAAAGCCCAGTTTGAAACTTAGTAAAACATGACTTCATGCCGGATCCCTAGTAGGAAAACGCTTATTTGCATCACGTTGCATCTGACTTAGGGGACTCAACACAGGGGTTGGGTCCGTCTAGGACTAGCAACCTGAAATGTAAAGACCATCCTGCTGCATCCTGTTTGCTTTATGCATTTATTTGCTTTAGACTTGCATGCTGACCGGCTTTGGAAAATCAGAGATATTGAAAATTGAAAAAAAAGGGACGAAGTAACAGTGTAGAAAATTAATTACCTATTTTAGAAAGAAAAAAAAAATAGTTTGTATTACCTGGACGAAGTAACAGTATAGAGAATTAATTGCCTATTTTAGAAAAAAAATAGTTGGTATTACCTGGACGAAGTAACAGTGTAGAGAATTAATTGCCTATTTTAGAAAAAAAAAAACAATAGTTTGTATTACCATGAAAAAAAGTTTTGTTTTTAAAATGATTTTTTTATTTGTTTATTTATCTACAAAAATGCCAAAAATAAATAAAAAGGTCGTATTTAAAGAATCAATTTTTCTTTTCCTCAAAATTAGGAAAAATAGGAAAATTAGTTATGAGTCAAATAAAGATTTTGCTTTGTCTAAATCCCTTAATAAATGTGCAGAATGAGCACGAGTAGGAATTCATCTGAGGCCATGGTAAATGGGATCCCTGTAGGCTTACGCATGTGGTGGAACGACTTAGAAGAATCAGGGCGAGATACAGTCAAGATGTACTTAGGAAACTTAGTTGGGCTACTGGACATTGTTCCGAGAGGGGACATTATAAGGGCATTAATCTCATTCTGGGACCCAGCACACAATGTATTTCATTTCTCAGACTTTGAGCTCACACCAACACTGGAAGAACTGGCAGGGTACATCGGGAGTCCCAAAGTCCCTATGAGAGAGCAATATCTTATTGCACCAAGGACCGTGACCATACACAAATTTTTAGACACCGTAAAGATCCGCAGAGTTATACACATCCCAGAATTATCTGAAGGTTTTTGTAGTTTTGCATTCTTGTACGACAGATGCAGTCATTTTGGAGGGTTCAACAATCCTGAGGGAAAGATCTGCAGCGGGGAAAATCAGTTGAAATGGGAAGAACATAAGTGTATTGCTTTCATGGTAGCCTTTCTGGGCCTTCTGGTATTCCCTAGAAAAGATGCGAAAATCAACATACAAGTCGCTGGGGTCGTCAGCACTTTGCTCAAGCAGGACAACAGCACTCTGGCGACAATGATTATAGCAGACATCTTCCGCGCTCTCACTATTTGCAAAATCGGAGGAGGTTTCTTTGAGGGTTGCAATGTATTACTGCAAATGTGGATGATAGAACACATATGGCATCGCCCTCAGTTCCTAAAATATGAGTCGTCACAAAAGACTTGTATAGAAGAGTTTTCCACAAGGGTCAATGGGTTTAGCCTGCCAGAAGGGGTCGCCGAATGGGTCACTTTGTTGCGTTCAGTCTCAGCAAACCAGATAGAATGGGCATTTGGGTGGCTACCCATAGATGAAGTCGTACACATGTCAGCCACCAAATCTCATTTGTTGTTGATGGACCTCCAAAGTATCCAGCCTTACGCACCATACAGAGTGTTGAGACAATTGGGGCGATACCAAATAGTCCCAAAGGAAGAGGACCTCAGTGGCCAGGTAATCGAAATCGGGCCTGGTGGGCAGTTCCCTGAAGCACTCGTTCGGAGAATCTAGAATGAATGTCAAACTCTGAAAGTAGATACTCGTGTACAAGACCGGGCAAAAGGCGAAGTATCGCCAAAATACCTCACATGGTACAGAAGAGAGCTTGAGCACCAGAGACCAACTAAGAGAGCTCACGTTCAAGACTTTGCAGAATCATCGCAAGCACAATGGGGTTGGCTAGCAAAAGAGAAGGAATATCGGGTGGAGATTGGCAAGTTAAAACAGCAAATTGAGGGGCTAAAATACCAAAGCAGCTTGCAAATTGATGCTGATACAGGAGAGAAAATCAAGTTGATTCAAGAGAACAAGGCCTTGAGAGCCCGAATCCGCCAAAACAGAAGAAATGCCGGCGACCAACAGAAAATTCGGTCCAGTGAAAGGTTGATAGCAGAGTTGAGGAGTCAGGTCAACAAAAGCCGCGAAGACTTGGAGAGATACAAGGCTTGTATAACAAGAATGCGGGTCAGGTGGGCCAAAGTTACAGCAGCACGGAGAGAGCACCTATGGCAAGTGTAAGCACGTGATTTTTGACCCTCCCCGAGAATTTTCACATTTTTAGCGTGAATATGTGAAACTGGGTCTAGTATAGCTATTTTAACTATTTTTACTTTATTTCGTTACAAAAAGAAAAATTTCAAAAAAATATATATATAAATTTTAGTTTATGTATCTCTCATAAACTTGAAAAATACAAAAATTACACTTTATTTTTGTACTTTATATAATTTCGAAAATTAAAAAAAATATAGTTCTATTAAGGTTTTATAGTCATTTTTAACTTTGAAAAATACAAAAAAAAACATTACTTCATATTTTATCTTAATATTTAAAAAAACGAAAATTACAAAAATAGTTTTATCAATATTTTGTAGCTATTTTAAATCTTGAAAAAATATTTAAAAAATATATATAGTTTTGTTTGAATACTAGTCTTATTTTTGGTAGTTATTTTGCTTACATAGGACTAGTTAAGCAACGTTTTCCTATTTCTCGGGTCCGGGCAAAAGAATACTATTCGGGTTCAAACTACCCGGTTTTAGGCCTAATTTCGGACCTAGCCCATAATAAACCGTGTCCAGGACACGTGGGGAACCCCACCACGCGTGGGGGACATATGCCTTGAACCCCACCACGCGTGGGGCTCATTTTTATGGGCATTGTGTTACAAAACACGGACAAAAGGCCAAAGGAAGGGGAGACTTTTTTGGGAATTTTTTGGAGAGGAGGTTACTGTTCATCTTCTTCTTTCTCTTTGAAAGAAGAAGCAAGAAAACCCTACTGTCCCAACGACCTTCACCAACGTCTGAAACCACCCTCGTCGCCAAGAACCTTCACTCCCTCACGTCCGAAACAGAAAACAAAAGATCACCATCGTCTTCCTCCCTTCCTCAAGACCGAAAAAACCTAAGCAAAACCCTACTGTCATTCACCGGCGAACACCACCGGACAACCCCGACCTTAGTTGATTCACCATTTTCAGTCCAACGAAGCAACTGTTGCTGCATGCCAAGCAGCTGTGGCTGCGTTTCCGAGCAGTTTGCCGCTGCGCGTCTTAGCCTTCGTCGTTATGGTCTATCGTCCACTGCCCGTCGACCACAAGTAACGACCCAGTTCGTTCACCATCACCGTCACCTTCCCCATCACCCACTGTCGTAACCAACAAGTCAGTCCCACCCCTCGTCGCAGCCCCAGTCCCGTCGACCTCAACCAAAAACCCAGCAACGCCCATCGACCACCCGTCAAGCAGCAGCCATCGCTGCTGCGTCGTCCAACCACCCCCTTCGTCAAACACTGCCCGTTGACCCCACAGTTGTCGACCAAACAGTCCGTCAGTGAGGTCGAGTTGAAGTCGAGTTCCAGTCCAAAGTCCAAAAGCTGAGTCGAGGTCCGGTTCGTCGAGTTTGTTCTGGGGTTTTCGTTGTTGTGCCTTGTTCAGTGAAGTCCGGTTCGGGTTCCGTAGGAAGCACTATTTGTCGTTCTAGGATTGTCGAGGTTCGAAGGTTGGTGTTCTTCGTCCTTTGTTTCATTTCATTCATTTTTGCATATTATGGTTCAAGACAATAAATGAGAATATTCGATATATATGAATGTCAACAATGCAATTTTTGTTGTTGTGTTAAAAATGTTTATTCTATGTTTAGTTACTGCATGCTTAAAGTAAATGTTAGCATATGAACGAGGTTATTCTATTTTTTCATTTTTACCCTGGACATTATTACCTGTTAGAATCGTTGTTTTTTTTGTTTAACCTCGGATGATTTGATTGGTAGAAAATCGTAGTTGCTTTAAGTTTGCCCTCAAATAAATAAGTAAAATGAGACGAGCCTCGCCGAATAAAAGGGACAAATTGCGGGGCCCTCACAAAATATATGTATTAAATACTTAGATTCCGGGATGGGCCGTTTAACAAATTTCACGGCCCTCCCCAAAAATAATAATGCGTTGGTTGCTTTAGGCGCGTCTTAATAATGTATCTCCCTAAACTCGGGTGCACATTTATGTGACCCAAATCCAAATCTCAACGAAATCGAAATATGTCTCTAATCACGGGTGCATTGATTGTGACGTGGTTTGAGATGCATTTCCATGACGTTGCAAATTCCTTTAAATAAATAGAATGAGACGAGCCTCGACAAACAAAAAATGCAAATTGCGGGGCCCTCAGTAAATACTTGTTTAAAATTACTTAGAATTCAGGAGGGTCGTTTAGCGAATTTCACGGCCTCCGCAAAATAATGACGCGATAGTCTCTTTAGGCGCGTGTTTAATAATTTACTTTCTTAAAACTTGGGGTGTGCATTTCATGCGACCCAAATCCAAATCCCAAAACGTCAAATAAAATATGTTCCGGATTGTGGGTGCATTTCATGTGACGCAGTCCAAAGACATATGTTTTAAGCGACGTTCACATTCTCGTAAAAACAATAATAATAAAGCGGTTAAAAGATAAAATTTGCACATAAGTTCATATTGTATTTAAAATCAGATAATCAAGCCAAATATAACAGTTGAGCGACCGTGCTAGAACCACGGAACTCGGGAATGCCTAACACCTTCTCCCGGGTTAACAGAATTCCTTATCTAGATTTCTGGTACGCAGACTGTAATATAGAGTCATTCTTTTCCTCGATTCGGGATTAAAATTGGTGACTTGGGACACCCTAAATCTCCCAAGTGGCGACTCTGAAATAAATAAATCAATCCCGTTTCGATTGTCCTTCAATTGGAAAAAACTCCCCTGCGCCCCCCTCGGGTGCGTAAAAAGGAGGTGTGACAGCTCTGGCGACTCTGCTGGGGATTAACCCAGAACCACTGGTTCAGGGTTAAGAATTCGAGCTTAGATAAATTGTTATATTTGGCTTTATCTGATATTTACATGTTTTGAGCCTAATGTGCTAAATGCTGCTTTTACCGCTTTGATATTACTTGAACTGTACATATAAATTGTGCTGAAACCTTTCTCTCCTTACCTCCGGGGAGAAGCTCGCTGGACGAGACTCCCTATTCTGTTAGTGTCAATACCTGAAATAAGAAAGAGGTCGGACAAGTTACAAAGCCGGACGATCTCGCGGGTCCCCGGTACGTAGCCCCTCCTCGGCTCGAGTTGTCCGCTCGGGTACACAGTCTAGAACGTATACCCAGGTTATAAACCCAGTATGACAAAACCGCTGCTGGAAATTAAACCCAGAACCACTGGTTCAGGGCTCAAGGATTCAAGCTTAGAATAATTGTTATATTTGGCTTTATTATCCGATATATATTGCATGTTTTGACATAACATACTAAATGTTGTCTTTTACCGCTTTGATATTATCTGAATTGTATATAAACTGTGCCGAAACCCTTCTCTTCTTACCTCCGGGGATGTGCTTACTGGTTGAGACTCCCTATTCTGTTAGTGTCATACCCTAAATAAAAGAGGCTCAGAAAGTTTCTAAGCCGGCTGGCCTTTTGGTTCCCGGAAAGGAGCTCCTTCCTCAGCTCGAGTTGTCCGCTCGGGTACACTGTCTAGAACACCGACCCAGGTTTTTGAACCTAGTATAACAAAGCCACATGCCGGATCCCTAGTAGGAACGTTTATTTGCATCATGTGCATTTGACTTAGGGGACTCAACACAGGGGTTGGGTCCGTCTAGGACAAGCAACCTGAAAATAATAGACCATCTTTGGGCATCCTATGTGCTACATGTTGTATTCAGTCAAGGGCGAATGAGTCATTTGGTCATTTCCAGCATGATGTTATTTTAATCAAAGCATGGGGAACATTTGTGGAATCCAAGAAGCCTTGGAATTCCCTATGTCCCCCACGCTTGCTTTTTGGGAAAGCACATGGGGAACATTTGTGGAATCCAAGAAGTCTTGGAATTCCCATATGTCCCCCACGCTTCATATGTTGGGAAAAGCGCATGGGGAGCATTTGCGGAATCCAAGAAGTCTTGGAAATCATTATGTCTCCCATGCCACATTTTTGAAAGAAATAATAAATATAAAAATAAAATTACAAATAAAACAAAGCATGAAAATTCAAAAAGATTTTGTATGTTTTCATTATTTTCCACAGATTAAAAAAAATCGTGAAAAAGAGGAGAAAAAATGACAGTGTAGAGATATAACTACTTATTTTTAGAGAAAAATCAATGTCCGAGTAGTATCGAAACTCTGCCGAAATTTTGAGAAAATGAAAATGAATGTCTTATTAGTTTGTTATATTAAAAGCAAAGGAAAAATAGAGAAAAATCATCATTGTTCTGTCTTGTTTTTTAAAAAAAATATAGAAAAGAAAATAGTTTGTTTTGCCATAAAAATGAAAATAAAAAAAAGGTTTTGTTTTAAAATGGGTTTTTATTTATTTATCTGTTTATGAAAATGTCAAAATAAAAATAAAAATAATAAAATAAAAAGAGTTGGGCGTTGAAAGTAGTTTTATTATTTGTTGCAAACATATATATATATATATATATATATATATATATATATAAAATCCAAAAAGTTTTTCTTTATTTCCAAAATATGTATATATATATCTTTATCTGTTGCAAGAACATTTGTCTTACCAAAAGTTTTTAGAATCCCAATTTTCAAAACAAATAATCCAAAAATATTTTCCATTATTGACTTCTTTAGAAAGTCTTTCTAGTTGTTTCTTTAAAAAATAAAATAAAAAAAATAAAAAAATATATATATAAAAAAAAAAAAAAATCCGAAAATATTTGGATTCTTTTTCAAAGTTGAAAAGAAAATTCAAAATCCAAAAAAAAAACATTTTGAGAAGCATTTCTTTTATTAAAAGCAAAATTCCGAAAAATATTTTCTTCTTCTTCTTTAGAATAAAGAAAAAAAAAGAGCAAATGAAAATTCAAAAATATATCTTAGAAGTGTTTCTTGTAAAAAGAAAATCAATCAAAAAATGCTTCCTTTCTTCTTTTAAAGTAGTTCTTTTGCCCGAACTACGCGGGTTTGATTCTCACCGGATGTGAGATACGTAGGCAACCCTCATCGGGTCCAACCCCACCTTTTGCTAAAATAGCCAAAAATCAAAAATTTTAATCTTGTCATAAATAAGTCGGGTGATGCCCAACCCACCTTTTGCTAAAATAGCCAAAAATCAAAAATTTTAATCTTGTCATAAATAAGTCGGGTGATGTCCAACCCACCTTTTGCTAAAATAGCCAAAAAACAAATAATAAAAAATGTCAAAATTTTAATTTTGTCATAAAGAAGTCGGGTGACGCTGTTTTATCAAGACATAGCCGAATGTTCCCGAAAGGGACGCCGGAAGGCTAACTTTGCATAAACAGCCACCTTTGGGTCATGTTTAGGATTTTTGGTCCAGTTGACCCACACAGCCTTATAAATCTTCGTCCCCGAGGCGCTGAAGGGCCGTGTTTACAACGCTAAGTCTTTTATTGTAATTTGAAAAGAAAAAAAAATCAAAGAGTCAGCGGTCATGTGAATACCGTCTTTTGTCATAATAAGCCGAGCCAGCTTCGGCCGCGTCTTAAACCGTTCTTGCCGAAATAGCCTTAGAATATCTTTCAGTTGTCGAAGGGTTATTTTCGTAAAAGAATGGACAAGTTTGTAAAGTGTCGAAATAATCCTCCTCGGCCTCAAAATTCATGTGAGAGTTGGAAAGGGCCACGTTGGCAAAAACAACCATTTGGTTAAAATTAGCAAATGGAAGAAGGAAGTTGGCCATTTGTTTTTGAAGTTTGTAAACCTTTTGATTAAAATAGGCGGGTTGTTTGATTTTCAAGTTGGTAGGTCATCTTTAAACCTTTGAAACCCAGTTTGTTTTAATATGAAAAGTGAAAAGAAAAATGTTCATTATTGTTTATCTTTTATTGGTCCGAACTACGCAATGTCTGATTCATGCGGGGTCATGATACGTAGGCAATCTCCATAAGATTCGACCACAACAAAAAGAAAAGCAAAAAAAAAGAGAATGAAAAAAAAGAGAATGAAAAAAAAAACGAAATGAAAAAATGAAAAAAAAATGAAAAAATGAAAAAGAAAAAAGAAAGAAAAAAATTGGAAAAAAATCGAAAAAAAAAATAATGAAAAAGAGAAAAAAAGAAAAAGAAAAACAAAGGTAATAAATAAATAAATAAATAAATAAATAAATATATATATATATATATATATATATATATATATATATATATATATATATATATATATATAGATAATAATAAGGACCGACTGAGTCCATTCTGACATATTTGGTGTTGAATTGTGAAGAAAGTTGAGGTGGTCGGTTTGTGCCTCAAAGAAAAATGACAACTAACGGCGAAGCTTTTACAAGTGCTCCAGAGACTCAGAGTCGGAGGGTTCCTCGTCATGAGTCACAATTTGCGACACAACAAGAGCAGTACCACTCTCCTGAGTACCACTCGTACTCGTTTGATCTTGCTGCAAAAACTGAGAAGCCTGCCCGAAAGATGGTATAGGAAGAAATGACCCGAAGAGTGAAAAGCTTAGAACAATGGTTGGAAAACATGCAAGGGTTGGCAGGCCAAAAGAGTGTTGCCTTCAAAGATCTATGTATGTTCCCCGATGTCCACTTGCCGCCTGGTTTCAAGACTCCAAAATTTGAAAAGTACGATGGACATGGAGATCCCATAGCCCACCTGAAAAGGTATTGCAATCAACTGAGAGGGGCAGGAAGAAATGAAAAATTGTTGATGGCTTATTTTGTGGAAAGCCTTACGGGAGTAGCCTCCGAATGGTTTATGGATCAAGACACGTCTCGCTGGTATGTCTGGGATGACATGGCACAGGCCTTTGTCAGACAGTTCCAATACAACATCGACATTCCCCCAGACCGCATTTCCCTTTCAAACCTGAAGAAGAAACCAAGTGAAAGTTTCAGGGAATATGCCATAAAATGGAGAGAGCAAGCAGCTCGAGTTAAGCCACCCATGGATGACCACGAGCTAATTACTGTCTTCCTTCAAGCGCAAGAGCCAGATTACTTTCAAAACATGGTGTCCGCAGTTGGCAAAACCTTCTCGGAAGCAATCAAAATTGGAGAAATGGTAGAGAATGGTCTTAAGACAGGCAAAATTATAAGTCAAGCTGTTCTTAAAGCCGCAACTCAGGCTGTCCGGGTTGAGTCAGATAATCTTAGCGACACAAATGAGGAGATTGAAGAAATCATGATGACATCAGGGTCTAGAAGAGGTCCCAGGAGAACATCTCGAAAGTATGAGCAGCCTCCTCAAATTTTCTATGGCTCCCCTGAGCAGTATTATCCACCTCAGGACGCTCAATACTCTGTCGCTCCACCTCAGTATGTTGTCCAGCCACCAAAACACCCCAGGAGGCGAGCACGAGCATCACAAAATCTCCAGAAGTCTCCACAAAATTTTCAGATGCCCTATAACCCACATCCAAGCCAGTGGTATAAAGGGGAGCAAAGGTTGAAAGATAATTTTACACCAATAGGAGAGTCCTATGAAAGCTTATTTGAGAAGTTAAAGAATCATGACATGATTGCACCTATTCCTCCAAATCGTGTGGACCCACGTGCAAGAAGCTTTGACCCTTCTAAAAGGTGTGAATACCATTCCAATGTCCAGGGGCACAATGTTGAAAGCTGTCGGGATTTGAAAAGAGAAATAGAAAGAATGATCCAAGAAGGGCGGATTGTGATCAATAACAGTGACATGGAGCACTCGAACCCTATCGAGAACTTGTTGACAGAGGGTGACGATGTTGAAGCGGGTAATGGTCTTGGCAGTATTGATGCAAAGCTCAGTGGCTAAAATGCCAATTTTGATAAAGTGGGAGGACGTTTTGTTCCTTGGTCAGCAAGAGAGAAGCTTGTGGTGGCTCATTTTGTTGTCATTTCTGTTGTTCGGATTATTAGGGTTATGAGTCGGATGTTGTCTTGTCCAGTTTGTTTTTAGGATTTTGTTCTGGATTGTTTTGTTTGTTTTGTTATTTAAACCATTTCACCGGTAGTCTAATACAAAGTCCGGTCTTTTATTATTTCCAGTCATCTTTTTGTTTAGTCCTTTTACCATTTTTTGTTCGATGCCGATTCTAGGGACATAACATGCGCACCCAGTTTGGGCCTAATCTTAAAAGTTAATCCAAACCCTGGAGAGGTGATCGGAACAGTTAAAGAAAAATAAGAACGGTTGAGATCATACAGAGCTCGAGTCATGTGGAACTGGGGCAAGTTAAACACAAAGGAAACCGTTAAAAGGCAAAGATTCGCCGAATTGGCATGAGGGTCGTTCATAATAATGAGAATGAGAGTGTCGCCAACGGTGCTTTAGAAGTGACAAATGAACAAACAGATGTTGAATATAATTGTCAAGTCCAGCACCATCAGAAGAGACTACAAATTTAAATCGTGTTGTTTGCATTTGGCATATTTTGAAGACTGGAATGACGAAGGCATTTTGTTCTGCTACCCAAACACTTTATCCTTCGTTACCCCTTTTGAGTCTTATTTATTTTCTTTCATACCCCTCGTTCGGAATCTGTGGCAATGAAAAAAAGAGAGAGAAAGAAAGAAAACAACAAAACGAAAAAGAAAAAAAAAAAGAAAAGAAAATGATAACAAAAAACAAAGGAAAGTCAAATAATGAAAAAGAGGAATTGGGAACTACGTTTGACCTGATTCCTCAAAGAGGATACGTAGGCGCTTCACGACTCGGTCATAGATTTGAAAAATGAAAAAAAAATCAATTAAAATATCCCCAAGCAAGAAACTGGGGCAAAGGTTGCATTTGTTGTAAATAAATCTAATTCCGAAGGTTGTAACTAATAACCCAAAATTAATGTATTCTTTGAGCCTTTTATACCCTTTCTTTCTAGCCTATCCAAAACCCACATTACGGTCCAAAGAAAGACCTTCTGATCAGTCTCCAAAAGATGCCAAGTCAGACAAATGAAGAGTCTTACCGGCGAACATAACATTCTGTTCCACAGCAGAAAGGACTCTAATCTCCAACAGAAAGAGTCATACCGGCAACACTCCAAATCCCCAGCTGGAAAGTGATACAAATGAGAGAGTCTTATCGGTGAAAACCTTCACAGGCACCATAAGGCGATGAAAGCTGAGAGAAAAGCCAAAAATGAGAGAGACTTGATAGTGAAAACCCTTCGGGCACTGCAAGTCGAATAAGATTAAGAATCAGATGGGGAATCACCAATTGAGGATCTTGAAAGATGATTGACGGTAAAGGATAGGCCCCATATGCATGTCATGGCCATTAGAGTCGGTATCTGCGTTTGATAGGGTTTTATTTATAGTTTCTTTTGTAAAAGAGTCATCGTTTCCTTTGTCTTTTATTTTGTTTCTGTTATCTTTCTCCTTTCATAAAAAATTTCCCCAATAGAGTCTGTCCGGTCAGAACAAGTATGAAATGACTTCAAATATGCCATCAGCTTTTCAAGATGAGATCTGACTAGTACATCCAAATGGTATAGTCAGCAAGGAACAAGCGCGAGGCCAGTGTCAATAAAGATATCCCCAGCAAAAGGGAATTGACAAAAGGATTGACGAGCGTCAAGAGGGATATCCTTGCCAAAACCAAGGTTATAAACCTCAAAGACAAGGCCCGTGAACAAAGCAAGGAGAGCAGTGAGCATGATTCGGCGAAATCCATACTAGACTAAAAGGTCGGGGAAATGCCAGTTTCCAAGCTATGCCACAAAAGAAGAGGGATATCCCCAGCAGGAAGGGATTATCCCCAGCACATAATATCATCCCCAACAAGTCGTGGAGCACAGCGCAATGAAGGAGAAAGGGAAAGCAATCCCAATAGGAGTATCACAGCCAACCACCATGTTTTAAACTAACAAATTTTGTTTGATTTGAAACAGGTAAAGGAAATGGCATTGATGCAGAAACGCATGCCACAAGGGATATTATCAAACTGAGGCAGAAAATTTTCCTTCCATTTAGAAAATTTTCTGGAAGTCAGATACCCTCAGCTGATAACATTTTACCCCCCAACAGGTAAGTAAATTAAGGGAGGTAGTCTTTGAAGGAAGAAGCTATGCAAAAACAAAACAAAAAAGGAAAAAAAAAGAATAATAAAAAGAAAAACAAAAAGAATAAAAAGATAAAAAAAGAAAAAAACAAAAGAAAAAGAAAAGGAAAGTCATCCCCGTCTAAATAATCCCCAACAGTTTTGAGGGAAGATAACACAGGTAAGTAAATAATTCAAAAAAAAAAAAAGAAAGCGAAGGTTTCATTAATAGGAGACGCACTTCCTAGTTTGAAATCGTTAGAGTTCTACCCATAGGAGATGCATTTCCTCCTAAGTTCGTTTTAGTTGCACCCATAGGAGATGCATTTCCTCCTAAGTTTTAGTTTTACCCATAGGAGATGCATTTCCTCCTAAGATTGTTTTAGTTTCGCCTCATAGGAGATGCATTTCCTCCTAAGTGTGTTTTAGTTTCACCCCATAGGAGATGCATTTCCTCCTAAGGTTGTTTTAGTTTTACCCATAGGAGACGCATTTCCTCCTAGGTTTGTTTTAGTTTCACCCATAGGAGACGCATTTCCTCCTAAGTTTAAGTTTTACCCATAGGAGACGCATTTCCTCCTAAGTTTAAGTTTTAGTTTCACCCGTAGGAGATGCATTTCCTCCTAAGTGGTTGTTAAAGATAAAAAAACAAAAAAAAAAAAACAAAATCAAAATCTTAGTCTGATGAATCTTTCTCCTAAGATACCAAAAAGAAAAGACCTAGTCTGATGAACCTTCTCCTAGGATCCAAATCTTAGTCTGACGAATTTTTCTCTTAAGATAGAGACCTAGTCTGACGAACCTTCTCCTAGGATCAAAATCTTAGTCTGATGAATCTTTCTCCTAAGATAACCAAAAAAAAAAATGACCTAGTCTGATGAACCTTCTCCTAGGATCAAAATCTTAGTCTGATGAATCTTTCTCCTAAGATACCAAAAAGAAAAGACCTAGTCTGATGAACCTTCTCCTAGGATCAAAATCTTAGTCTGACGAATTTTTCTCCTAAGATAGAGACCTAGTCTGATGAACCTTCTCCTAGGATCAAAATCTTAGTCTGATGAATTTTTCTCCTAAGATAGAGACCTAGTCTGATGAACCTTCTCCTAGGATCAAAATCTTAGTCTGATGAATCTTTCTCCTAAGATACCAAAAAAAAAAAAGAGAAAAGAAAAAGAAAAGAAAAACGTTTGAAAAAAAAGAGTCATTTTCCTAAACCCAGGCGCCCACCTGAATAACGAGAGGAATACATTTCAGTATTTGCATTTCATGTCCCAGACGCCCACCTGTATAACGAGAGGAATACATTTCAGTCTTTTTCATTACAAGTGTTGAAGTTGGGAGCCCGCCCATAGAACAGAGGAATACATTTCAGTCCTTACATTTCAAGCATTGAAGTTAGGCGCCCACCTGTATAACAAGGGAATACATCCTAATCTAGTGTTTAGTTCACTCTCAGCACTGCATCAGTAGTATCAGTGGGCTACGATTTTGCTAACGACTCACAAACCTCCCCATGCAAACTGGGTTAGGAAATTTCATTGGTGTTGTTTGTTTTGGTTGTCAGGAGCCTGCCTGTAGAGCGGAGGTTGTTGTATGCCGAAGATTGAAGAAGTTAGGGGTCCTCCTGTAGAACAGCGGAACATCGTTCAAAGTCAAGCCGCAACCCATTGGAAGGCAGAAGGCTACGATAGAAGTCCCCAGCACTCAATCCAAGATAGAAGCAACAAGAAGCTCGCCCCAAGAATGCGAGTCAACAGTCTGAGAGGGTCAACAAAAGCTAGTCACAAAAACAAAAAGAAAAAAAGAAGAAAAAGAAAAAATGAATGAATCCGAAGCACGGATGTGGAGAACAGATGTGGTCTGCTCAAGAACTAGCGCCTACAACTAGCAAGTATCAAGGTTCAAATCCAAAAGTCTGTATGAAGCACCATTCAAGACTCAAGATCAAGTTTCAGAAGACTTAAGAGATAGGAATCCTTGTAACTAGTAGCTGATAGGCTTAGTTAGTCTTTTTCAGTTTTCATTTTTGTTGTAATGACAGGACCGCGGACCGGAACCTCAACGGAACGGCACCTCGATCGGCTCTTCACCTCGGTACACTTCACTATCTCTCTCATCCGAACTACACGTGGCCTGATTCCTGTATAACCAAGGATATGTAGGCAGCTCAGATACCAGGGCTCGGTCACATTCCCTCCCTTTCCTTAAGTGTAGTCCGTCCAAGTAATGGTCGGGTCAAAAACACGTCTAGTCGTTCTTTGTCGGAAAACTCTTCGTGTTTCCAGTCAAAGAGGGGCAGCTGTAAGCACGTGATTTTTGACCCTCCCGAGAATTTTCACATTTTTAGCGTGAATATGTGAAACTGGGTCTAGTATAGCTATTTTAACTATTTTTACTTTATTTCGTTGCAAAAAGAAAAATTTTAAAAAAAAATATATATAAATTTTAGTTTATGTATCTCTCATAAACTTGAAAAATACAAAAATTGCACTTTATTTTTGTACTTTATATAATTTCGAAAATTAAAAAAAATATAGTTCTATTAAGGTTTTATAGTCATTTTTAACTTTGAAAAATACAAAAAAAAACATTACTTCATATTTTATCTTAATATTTAAAAAAAACGAAAATTACAAAAATAGTTTTATCAATATTTTGTAGCTATTTTAAATCTTGAAAAAATATTTAAAAAATATATATAGTTTTGTTTGAATACTAGTCTTATTTTTGGTAGTTATTTTGCTTACATAGGACTAGTTAAGCAACGTTTTCCTATTTTTCGGGTCCGGGCAAAAGAATAATATTCGGGTTCAAACTACCCGGTTTTAGGCCTAATTTCGGACCTAGCCCATAATAAACCGTGTCCAGGACACGTGGGGATCCCCACCACGCGTGGGGGACATATGCCTTGAACCCCACCACGCGTGGGGCTCATTTTTATGGGCATTGTGTTACAAAACACGGACAAAAGGCCAAAGGAAGGGGAGACTTTTTTGGGATTTTTTTGGAGAGGAGGTTACTGTTCATCTTCTTCTTTCTCTTTGAAAGAAGAAGCAAGAAAACCCTACTGTCCCAACGACCTTCACCAACGTCTGAAACCACCCTCGTCGCCAAGAACCTTCACTCCCTCACGTCTGAAACAGAAAACAAAAGATCACCATCGTCTTCCTCCCTTCCTCAAGACCGAAAAAACCTAAGCAAAACCCTACTGTCATTCACCGGCGAACACCACCGGACAACCCCGACCGTAGTTGATTCACCATTTTCAGTCCAACGAAGCAGCTGTTGCTGCATGCCAAGCAGCTGTGGCTGCGTTTCCGAGCAGTTTGCCGCTGCGCGTCTTAGCCTTCGTCGTTATGGTCTATCGTCCACTGCCCATCGACCACAAGTAACGACCCAGTTCGTTCACCATCACCGTCACCTTCCCCATCACCCACTGTCGTAACCAACAAGTCAGTCCCACCCCCCGTCGCAGCCCCAGTCCCGTCGACCTCAACCAAAAACCCAGCAACGCCCATCGACCACCCGTCAAGCAGCAGCCATCGCTGCTGCGTCGTCCAACCACCCCCTTCGTCAAACACTGCCCGTTGACCCCACAGTTGTCGACCAAACAGTCCGTCAGTGAGGTCGAGTTGAAGTCGAGTTCCAGTCCAAAGTCCAAAAGCTGAGTCGAGGTCCGGTTCGTCGAGTTTGTTCTGGGGTTTTCGTTGTTGTGCCTTGTTCAGTGAAGTCCGGTTCGGGTTCCGTAGGAAGCATTGTTTGTCGTTCTAGGATTTTCGAGGTTCGAAGGTTGGTGTTCTTCGTCCTTTGTTTCATTTCATTCATTTTTGCATATTATGGTTCAAGGCAATAAATGAGAATATTCGATATATATGAATGTCAACAATGCAATTTTTGTTGTTGTGTTAAAAATGTTTATTCTATGTTTAGTTACTGCATGCTTAAAGTAAATGTGAGCATATGAACGAGGTTATTCTATTTTTTCATTTTTACCCTGGACATTATTACCTGTTAGAATCGTTGTTTTTTTTGTTTAACCTCGGATGATTTGATTGGTAGAAAATCGTAGTTGCTTTAAGTTTGCCCTCAAATAAATAAGTAAAATGAGACGAGCCTCGCCGAATAAAAGGGACAAATTGCGGGGCCCTCACAAAATATATGTATTAAATACTTAGATTCCGGGATGGGCCGTTTAACAAATTTCACGGCCCTCCCCAAAAATAATAATGCGTTGGTTGCTTTAGGCGCGTCTTAATAATGTATCTCCCTAAACTCGGGTGCACATTTATGTGACCCAAATCCAAATCTCAACGAAATCGAAATATGTCTCTAATCACGGGTGCATTGATTGTGACGTGGTTTGAGATGCATTTCCATGACGTTGCAAATTCCTTTAAATAAATAGAATGAGACGAGCCTCGACAAACAAAAAATGCAAATTGCGGGGCCCTCAGTAAATACTTGTTTAAAATTACTTAGAATTCAGGAGGGTCGTTTAGCGAATTTCACGGCCTCCGCAAAATAATGACGCGATAGTCTCTTTAGGCGCGTGTTTAATAATTTACTTTCTTAAAACTTGGGGTGTGCATTTCATGCGACCCAAATCCAAATCCCAAAACGTCAAATAAAATATGTTCCGGATTGTGGGTGCATTTCATGTGACGCAGTCCAAAGACATATGTTTTAAGCGACGTTCACATTCTCGTAAAAACAATAATAATAAAGCGGTTAAAAGATAAAATTTGCACATAAGTTCATATTGTATTTAAAATCAGATAATCAAGCCAAATATAACAGTTGAGCGACCGTGCTAGAACCACGGAACTCGGGAATGCCTAACACCTTCTCCCGGGTTAACAGAATTCCTTATCTAGATTTCTGGTACGCAGACTGTAATATAGAGTCATTCTTTTCCTCGATTCGGGATTAAAATTGGTGACTTGGGACACCCTAAATCTCCCAAGTGGCGACTCTGAAATAAATAAACCAATCCCGTTTCGATTGTCCTTCAATTGGAAAAAACTCCCCTGCGCCCCCCTCGGGTGCGTAAAAAGGAGGTGTGACAACAAGTAAAAAGGGACTACGAAATGAGTATTGCGAAATTGAGAGAGATAAACTCCATTCTCAATAATCGAGTCCTTAAACGAACCCGAGATGCTAGAATAGATAGAGAACGCTACTATGAGTCAATAGCCTAGATGGAAGAACAAATGGAGATGTTCCAAGATCAGCTCATTGACAATACTCGAATATTGGGACTAAAGAATCAACGGATAGAACAGTTGTGCATAGAGAGGGATAGAATCAGGGGTAGGATCAATGAGATAGGGCGCTATATCACCATGAAGTGCCTAACATGTGAAGAGATGCCCCGTGATATCCTTTTTTCCTCAGTCATGGATTATGTCCACCGGATCATGGAGGAACTAAAAAGCTTGCAAAGAAGCTTGGCCCCCAAGCCCGCGGAAAGGCCGAACGATGCCTCGCGGGCACCAAAATTCAAAGCTTTAATGTATCCCTAGTTCAATCTTGCACTTGTTTGTTTTTCTAGTCTGTTGTCTACCCATATGTTCTTTTCAAACATTCTCAAAAAAAAAAATATGAAGTCTGTATTTTCGTTTTTTTTGTGATGGCTTGTAATAGCATTATTTTGAGTAATAAAAAAATTTAAAAAAATAATTAAAAAAAAATGGGTCTTTATTTTACTTATGGCACGAACTACGCTTGGTCTGATTCGTGCGGGGTCACGATACGTAGGCAATCTCCATAGGATTCGACCGTAATTATGAAAAAAGAAAAAAAAAGAGAAAAAATGGAATAAATATATGTATATCTGTCAGAACAAAAATAAGTCGGGATGATGCATGTGGTCAAAGCAAAAGCATGTTAGAAATTATTAACTGCCTAAGAGCATTGCATCCCCCCAACGTGCAATTACAATATCTGTTATGACTCTAACACTGACAAGTTTGTTGTTTTTCCAATCAATATCAGTTAGTTGTTAGAGTGTACTGGCACCATACCATTATCAAACAAGATCGAAAGGTCCTATACCAGAAAGCATGACTAGATCAGACAACAGTGTTGAGTCGGAAAAGACGACACATCAGATGCTGAAGGAGGCGATGGAAAAAATGGAAAAAATGAGGCTAGAAATGAATGAAATGCAGATAGCCTTGGCTAGAGCCCAAAAGGGGCAGGAACTACCTGTTACTCCTACTCTCCAACCAGGACGCACATCAGAATACCCCTCTCCCGGTCCTTCAACAAGTTTCCCAAGCCATCACTATTATCAGGGAAGAGAGGCTTATGATCCCCAAGCTCCACCACCCACTCAAAACCCTCCTCCACCAAATGTTCCCGTCTTTGTGGCACCTCCCCCAGCCCCATTGCACAGATCATCCAGTGAGCCACTGTTTCAGGCTCACGACACACAATATTACCCCCCTGAACTCACATTTAAAGCACCCGAGCCACATACCTATAATCCCCACTTTGAGGTCCCGACGGAGATTGAAAAGCCTGCTAAGAGCCCAGAGCAGGACGAGGTGATGCGGAAATTTAAAAGCCTGGAGAAGTCCTTCAGGAACATACACGGGTTAGGCAACCAGGTCAGCGTGGCCTACAAGGATCTATGCCTTTTCCCTGACGTTCAATTACCAGCAGGGTTCAAAATGCCCAAGTTCGATTTATACGAAGGGAATGGCGATCCTATGGCACATCTACGGGGTTTTTGTAGCAAAATTAGGGGAGCAGGGGGAAAAGATGAGCTGTTGATAGCTTACTTTGGCCAGAGTTTGAGCGGGTCGGCACTGGAGTGGTATACAAGACAAGATCCGAGCAGGTGGTACACCTGGGATGACTTGGCACAGGCTTTCGCAGGACACTTCCAATACAACCTTGAGATAGTCCCAGACCGTCTCACATTGCTAAAGTTTGAGAAGAAACCCAGAGAGAGCTTCAGGGAATTTGGGTTCCGATGGAGAGAGCAGGCAGCCAGAGTTGATCCTCCAATGAGAGAAGGAGAAATGGTTGATTACTTTCTACAAACTCTAGAGCCGACTTACTTCGGTCACTTGGTGACGTCAGTTAGAAAATCCTTCAATGAAGTGGTGAAAATGGGAAGCATGATAGAAGAGGGACTTAAGTCCAATAAGATCCTAAGTTACTCGGTGATTAAGGCAACAACTCAGGCCATTCAGAGCGGCACGGGAGGTGCGCTCGGAAAGAAAAGGAGAGAGGAGGTCATAACAGTAGAGGCGGGCAATTGGTCCAGATCTAAAGGCCCTTCCCCTCATTACCAACCCAAACCCCATCATCTAAACTACCCACACAATCCATACAACCCTCCACAACCCTACTACCCACCACAAGAACAACATTTTTCCATACATCACGCCCAAACTTATACCCAGCCTCCGGTTCATCCGCAATGGCACGTACTGGCTCCCCAACATACATATCCACCTCCACAAAGCACATATCCACCACCGAGGGCCTACAGGAATCCTTCAGGGCTAGGCTTCCGCGGGAATCAGGCTTTCCGAAACGAAAGGATACAGAAGCCAAGAACATTCACTCAGTTGGGAGAAAACTATACTACTCTATTTCACAAGTTGAAGCAGATAGGCCTACTAAGTCCTGTTGAAACCAAATTGCCAAATCCCCTTCCCAGAAATCTGGACCATTCAGTGAGTTGTGAATATTGTTCGGGTGCTCCCGGGCACAATACTGAGAAATGTTGGAAGCTAAAGATTGCTATACAAGATCTTATTGACATAAATAGGATCGAGGTTCAGGCAGCAGGGCCCCCCAACATCAATGAAAATCCGTTACCGGTGCACCATGAAGCCCACATGATCGAGTTAGTGCACGAAGGAGGGAAACCAAAAACACCCTCACAAACGGTAATGATGATTCGCGCCAGTACTAATGAAGAGTAAACCAGTGGAAAGGTAGTGGTACAGTCAGGAAAAGTATATGACAAGCCCTTTGTGATATCAGGGAAAGGTCCATCTATTACTGCGAAGAGGCCGGAGTCAGTCAAAGCAGTGTTGTAGAGAGTAGCAAACAAACCAAGGTTGGTAGTAAAAGGGGTCCATATGGGACCAGTTGTTATTAAGCCGGTCATACAGTTGCCCATAACAAGTGAGAAGGCTGTGCCGTGGAGCTACAGTCAAGTGACGGTAACACATAACGGGAAGGAGGTTGTAGAAGACGTATGCGAGGCACAAGGGTTAACTCGATCGGGAAGGTGTTTTGCTCCCGCAGAGTTGAGAAGGGTTAATCCTGAAACAATAAAGAAACCTGTACAGAGGAAGAGGCAGAGGAATTTTTGAAGAAGATAAAGGTGCAGGATTACTCAATTATAGAGCAATTGAGAAAGACCCCAGCCCAGATTTCATTGCTATCCTTGTTAATCCATTCAAGCGATCACTGTCAGGCCTAAATGAAGATTCTGAACGAGGCCTATATCCCGGACAAACTCTTAGTGAACAACTTGAAGAAGATAGCTCACAAGATCTTTTAAGTAAATCGAGTGACATTCTCTGATGATGAGTTACCGGTAGAGGGTACTGAGCACAACAAAGCACTCTATCTGACGGTAAAATGCGAAGAATCGGTGGTCACTCGAGCATTAATTGATAACGGGTCAAGTGCCAATATCTGTCCTCTGGCCACTCTCAACAAGCTAAATGTTGCTGATGATAGGATCCGCCAGAACAGTGTCTGTGTCCGAGGTTTTGATGGGGGCGGCATTAACACAGTAGGTGATATCGTACTGGAACTAACCATTGGCCCAGTCGAGTTCACCATAGAATTTCAAGTAATAGATGTGGCAGTGTCATACAATCTTTTGTTGGGGTGACCATGGATACATGCAGCTAAGGCAGTGCCTTCTACACTGCATCAAGTGGTCAAATTTGAATGGGATAGGCAAGAAATTGTGATACACGAGGATGATGGCACATATGCCATCAGTGATGCTATTGTGCCCTTCATAGAAACCGACGATGATAAGGGCCCGTGGGTTTATCAGGTTTTTGATACAGTCTCGGTAGACAAAATTCCTGAGGGCAAGAGCCTTCCACTTCCCAGAATCACAGCTGCAGCCTTCATGATAGCAGCAGAAATGTTGAATAATGGGTTTGTACCAGGAAAAGGGCTGGGGGTTGATTTGCAGGGAATGATCCAACCAGTTTCTTTGCCCAAGAACCTGGAAATTTTTAGGTTAGGATTCAAGCCTACCGCAGCGGATGTGAAGCGAGCTCGCAAATTGAAGAAAAGAGTTTGGGTCCTTCCTAAACCAGTCCCACGCCTGTCCAGATCATTTGTCAGAGCAGGATGCAGAAAGTTGCCAGTCCCGGAAGTTCTTGGACCTCTGATGGGGCCAAACGGAGATTTGAATGAATGCTTTGGAAGAGTGTTTGCCGATGTCAACATGATAGAAGTTGGAGAGGGCTCCAGTAAGGCATACATACAGTTTGTGGGTCCCAAAGTCAAGGTCAACAATTGGACGGCTACTCCTCTTCCTATTTGGAGGGAGTCTTGGTAGTTGATTCTGATTTTCCTTTTCTATTTTCTGGATTATTCCAGGGCTGTAATCCAGATTTCTTTTTATTATATCAAATACAGTGTGAAGCCTTGTTATCCCATAAATAAAACGAAAAGTTTCTTCTTTATTTCTTTTCTTATTTGTTATTATTTTAATTTTTGTTTCTTTCGTTTCTTTTTCTGAACAGTTCTTTTCATACTGGTTCTAATGACATGGCATGCACAACGGATCTTCAACTTAGTCTAAAAGATCAATTTGATTCCGAATTAACCATGCAAAAGGTCGATTATGATAATGAATCAGAATACGATGAGGATGAAGCATTCGATGAGATAAATAGGGAGTTGAGCCAGTTTGAAGAAAAATACAAACCCAACTTAAATGATACAAAAGCCATCAATTTAAGGGATGTCGGCGATATCAGAGAAACTAAAATAAGCATCCACATCACACCAAATATCAGGGAGGAACTGATCAAAACACTTATTGAGTTCAAAGACGTTTTTGCATGGTCATATGATGACATGCCGGGGTTAAGCACATATTTAGTGGTTCATAAATTGCCCACTGACCCGGCATGCCCTCCTGTTAAGCAAAAATTGAGGAAGTTCAAAACGGATGTGAGTGTGAAGATTAAAGAAGAAGTAACCAAGCAGCTGCAAGCAAAGGTTATTCGTGTCACTCGATATCCTGATTGGTTGGCTAATGTGGTGCCGGTACCAAAGAAAGATGGAAAGATCAGGGTGTATGTCGATTACCGCAATCTGAATAGGGAAAGCCCTAAAGACAACTTTCCTTTACCCAACATCCATATCTTGATCGACAATGTGCCGGACGTGATATCGGATCTTTTGTGGATTGCTATGCTGGGTATCATCAGATTCTGATGGATGAAGAAGATGCGGAAAAGACAGCCTTCATTACGCCGTGGGGAACTTATTGCTACCGGGTAATGCCATTTGGTTTGAAGAATGCTGGGGCAACGTACATGAGAGCAATAACCACTGCGTTTCATGACATGATCCACAAAGAAATCGAAGTGTACGTAGACGATGTAATCATAAAGTCCAAGCATCAGGAAGACCACGTAGCAGACCTAAGGAAGTTCTTTCAAAGACTTCGAAGGTATGATATTAAGCTCAACCCGGCTAAATGTGCATTTGGTGTTCCATCTGGGAAGCTTTTGGGATTCCTCGTCAGTCGGCGAGGTATTGAACTGGATCCGTCAAAGATCAAATCTATCCAAGAGTTGCCACCGCCGAAGACAAGACAGAAGTAATGAGTCTGTTGGGAAGATTGAATTATATCAGCAGATTTATTGCTCAACTCATAGCAACTTGTGAACCCATTTTTCGGCTGTTGAAGAAGGATGCTACAATAGGATGGACGGCGGAATGCCAGGAGGCATTCGACCAGATCAAAGAATATTTATCAAATCCACCTGTATTGGTTCCCCTGAGCCGGGAAGACCATTAATTCTTTATCTAACGGTCTTGGAGAATTCTTTTGGTTGCGTGTTGGGGCAACACGACATTACAGGAAGAAAAGAGCAAGCCATCTATTATCTCAGCAAGAAGTTTACAGTATATGAGGTTAAGTACACTCAACTCCAGAAGACATGTTGCGCCCTAACCTGGGTGGCCCAGAAGTTGAAACATTATTTATCCTCATATACTACTTATCTCATTTCCCGGTTGGATCCGTTAAAGTATATTTTCCAGAAGCCTATGCCCACAGGAAGGTTAGCAAAATGGAAAATATTACTCACGGAGTTTGACATCGTCTATGTGACGAGGACAGCCATGAAGGCCCAAGCGTTGGCAGATCACTTGGCTGAGAATCCTGTTGATGAAGAATACGAGCCGTTGAGGACATATTTTCCTGACGAGGAAGTAATGAATATAGATGAGTTGGACTTACCTGAGGAACCAGGTTGGAAGCTTTTCTTTGATGGAGCCGCAAATGCGAAGGGAGTTGGAGTAGGAGCAGTACTTATTTCAGAAACAGGACATCACTATCCTGTTACAGCTCAGCTACGTTTCTATTGTACCAACAACATGGCTGAATATGAGGCATGTATTTTGGGCCTACGATTGGCTGCAGACATGGATGTTCAGGACGTCTTGGTCTTGGGAGACTCGGACCTCCTAGTACATCAGATCCAGGGTGAATGGGAAACACGGGATTTGAAGCTTATACCATACCGACAATGTTTGCACGATTTGAGCAAGCGATTTCGATCAGTGGAGTTCAGACACATCCCGAGAGTTCACAATGAGGTTGCCGATGCTTTGGCCACTTTAGCATCGATGTTGCACCATCCAGACAAAATCCATGTTGACCCATTGTATATTCAGGTTCGTGATCAGCATGCCTACTGCAACATAATAGAAGAAGAAATGGATGGCGAGCCATGGTTTTATGATATCAAGGAATACCTCAGGATGGGGATATACCCGGAGCAGGCAACCGGAGATCAAAAGAGAGCCATTCGACGACTGGCAAATGGATTTTTCCTCAGTGGAGGAATGTTGTACAAAAGAACCCCAGATCTGGGATTGCTGAGATGTATTGATGCAGGTCAAGCCACGATAGTGATGACAGAGGTACATGCTGGAGTCTGTGGGCCCCATATGAGCGGATATGTGTTGGCAAAGAAGATTCTGCGAGCGGGATATTATTGGCTCACTATGGAGCATGATTGTATCAGTTTCGTACGAAAATGCCATCAGTGTCAGATACACGGAGATCTGATTCATTCTCCACCAACAGAATTGCACACAATGTCAGCACCATGGCCATTTGTGGCATGGGGCATGGATGTCATTGGGCCTATTGAGCCGGCAGCTTCGAACGGTCACAGGTTCATTCTGGTGACCATCGACTATTTTACTAAGTGGGTTGAAGCCAAAACTTTCAAGTCAGTAACCAAGAAGGAAGTAGTGGATTTTGTCCATTACCATATCATCTGTAGATTTGGGATCTCGAAAGTGATAATCACGGACAATGGTGCTAATCTTAATAGCAATTTGATGAGAGAAGTATGTGAACAGTTTAAGATTACACACCGTAATTCCACACCTTATTGTCCCAAGGCAAATGGAGTTGTTGAAGCGGCCAACAAGAACATCAAGAAGATACTGAGGAAGATGGTAGAAGGATCCAGGCAATGGCATGAAAAATTACCATTTGCATTGTTGGGTTATCATACTACCGTCCGGACCTCAGTAGGTCCAACCCCTTATTTGTTGGTATATGGAACTGAAGCAGTAATACCGGCGGAAGTGGAAATTCCATCCTTTCGGATTGTCGCCGAGGCTGATATTGATGATGATGAGTGAGTCAAAACCCGTTTGGAACAGTTGACCTTGATTGATGAAAAGAGATTGGCAGCTGTGTGTCATGGCCAGTTATATCAAAGGAGAATGGCAAGAGCCTACAACAAGAGGGTGCGCCCCAAAAAATTTGAAGTGGGGCAACAAGTGTTGAAACGAATCCTGCCACACCAAGCAGAAGCAAAGGGCAAGTTCGCCCCGAATTGGCAAGGACCATTCATTGTAACCAGAGTGTTGTCCAATGACGCTTTATGTTTAACAGATATCGAAGGGAAATGCGTCGACATGGCTATCAATTCCGACGCAGTTAAAAGATATTATGTATGATCTCTTTTGATTGTAATTGTCATTTGTTTGTGGTTGGCATTTATTGGAGAATGAAATGACGGAGGCAATTCTTTCTTCTATCCAAACACCTTAACCTTTGCTTACCCTTTTGAACCTTATTTATTCTTTCATATCCCTCTTTTGGAGTCAGTAATTAAAATAAAAGATAAAAAAAAGAAAAACAATAATAAAGACAAAAGAAAAATCACAAGAAAAACAAAGGAAGTGGGAACTACGTTTGACCTGATTCCTCAAAGAAGGATACGTAGGCGCCTCACGGCTCGGTCATAGTGTAACCAAAAATAAAAATCCCCAAGCAAGAAGAACTGGGGCAGAAGTGGTGGAAAAAAAGAGTTTGATTCCAAGAGTTGTACTGTTTTGCCCCTCCAAATTATTTTAAAACTTTTTGATACCCCTTTTCCTTTTAGCCATACACAAAAAAAAACCATATTGTTGTCCAAAAAAAGACCTCCCGATCAGTATCCGAGAATTGCCAAGTTCATGTACATGGAAGTCGGGAACAACACTCTGATCCCCAGCAGAGAAGAGGATCATAAACGGGAAATGAATTGATAGCCGAAAGAATCCCCAACAAAGAGCGTCATATCGACAAACGCTCTAATCCCCAACTGAAAAATAAAATAAAATGAGAGAGTCTTATTGGTGAAAACCTTCACAGGCACCATGAGGCGACGGGATTTGAGAGAAATGAGAGAGTCTTATTAGTGAAAACCCCTCGAAAGACACTATGAGGCGACAAGGCGAGGTTGGCAGAAAAGGTCCACCTTTGGCAAAAGTTGGGTAATTATTTATCACCAGCGAGATAAGGCCATCCGAAAGATTGATTGATACAAATAGACTGGGTTGATCAATCCGGAATGCACGACATAATCATTGGGATTGGTTATATCATTCAGATAAGTTCTTTTCTTTTCTTTTTCCCCAGTGTTTATTCAGAAAGACTTCTTCTTCTATCTTTAAAATTATCACTCTTTCATTTCTTAGTTTAAAAGTTTTCATTTCCCCAGTAGTTTATTATTTGAAAAGGATTTTCAGAGTTTACTACCAATTGCCAAAATGGTGCAAGGCGAAATACGAAAAGGACAAGCCAAAGATAAGGTGACAAAACGAAAGGAAGTTTGTCGCAAGACCAAATGATGAATGGGTCTAGATCCTAAGAGGCCCAAATTTCCAAGGGAAGTTATGGATCAAATTCCAAGATGATCCTCAGCAGATTTTCGAGATACAGGGACAACTCCGACAGATTCTCGTCCAAGCTCCACAATGGTCGGACGACACGGAGCGGGGAAGGAAGAGGAACGACAACCATCCCTAGCAATCAATATTCTCCCTAGCAAGTTTTATAGCAATGAAAGGAAAAGAAAAGGGAAAAACCATCCTCAGCAGAAGTGGCACGACCACTCGCCCCCATTTTAAACTAATAAATTTTTCTTTGATTTGAAACAGGGAAAAGAAATATTATTGACCGCAGGAAGACAGGGTCACAGAGAAGATCATCAAACTGGGGCAGAAAATTTTCTCTCATTACGAAAATTTTCTTAAAATCAGATAGTCATTTGGGAAAGAGAAAAGATAACACAAGTGTTGAAGGAAGGAAAATCCCCAGCAGTATACGAGAAGGGAGATACAAATTTTAAGAGAAAAGCAATCTTGGAAGAAGCAAGATAATCAGTATCATCCCCACCATTGTTAAAAGGAGAAAGATAATTCCCCAACAGTGTTATTCCCGACAGGTTTCAGGGAAGTGAAAGCACCAGCTTTAAAGGAAATAGTCTTTAAGGAAGGAAAATGACACATTGATGAAATAAAATATCGGTGTTATCCCCAGCAATTTTCAGAGGAATAAAACACCAATTTTGAAGGAAGGAGTTGAAAAAGTCAGGAGCCCGCCTGGAGAATGGAGGTGATAAAATGTAAGAAGTTGAAGAAGTCAGGAGCCCGCCTGGAGAATGGAGGTGATAAAATGTAAGAAGTTGAAGAAGTCAGGAGCCCGCCTGGAGAATAGAGGTGATAGAATTTAAGAAGTTGTTGAAGTCAGGAGCCCGCCTGGAGAACGGAGGTTGATATATTTTAAGTTGAAGAAGTCAGGAGCCCGCCTGTAGAACGGAGGTTGTTAAATTTTAAGTTGAAGAAGTCAGGAGCCCGCCTGGAGAATGGAGGTGATAAAATTTAAGAAGTTATTGAAGTCAGGAGCCGGCCTGGAGAACGGAGGTTGTTATATTTTTAAAGTTGTTGAAGTCAGGAGCCCGCCTGGAGAATGGAAGTGTTATTTTTAAGGATTGAAGAAGTCAAGAGCCCGCCTGGAGAATGGAGGTGTTATTTTTAAGGATTGAAGAAGTCAGGAGCCCGCCTGGATAATGGAGGTGTTATTTTTAAGGAGTAAAGAAGTCAGGAGCCCGCCTGGAGAATGGAGGTGTTATTTTTAAGGATTGAAGAAGTCAGGAGCCCGCCTGGAGAATAGAGTTGTTATTTTTAAGGATTTGTTGAAGTCAGGAGCCCGCCTGGAGAATGGAGGTGTTACATTTAAGTTGTTGCTGAAGTCAGAATCCTGCCTGCAGAACGGAGGTTGTTATATTGTTAAAGTCAGGATCCCGCCTGGAGAATTGAGGTTGTGTCATCTTTCAAAAGTTAAGATTGAAGTCAGGAGCCCGCCTGCAGAACAGAGGAATACATGTCAAGATCAAGCAGAAGGCAGTAATGAGGAGGGTTACAATAAAAATCCTCAGCATAACAAGCTTTAATACAGAAAGCAGCGTCCCCAGCAGACAGAACGGAATAATAAAACTTATACTCAAAAAGGCAAAAGGCCAGTGTCGTCCCCAGCAGTTTTCGAAAGAAAGGCACCAGAGGAAACACAAGCCAACAAGAAAGCAAGGAAACCAGAGCAAGGGGAAGACAGATAAGATCTTGTAATCCGTAGTCTAACCTAACTTCTTGATTTTTCTTTTAAGCATGGTGTAATAAGGAGATCAACAAACAGTAAAAGTAGCATGCAACAGCAATAACATTGCAGTCCCATGGTAGTCCCAGCTGTCACACCTCCTTTTTGCGCGCCCGCCCCGAAGGGTTAAATGCGCGAGTGGAGTTTTTCCAATTTAAGTGACAATATTCGAAATGGGATTATTTATTTAATTCAGAGTCGCCACTTGGGAAAGGTTTGGCTTTTGGTGTCCCAAGTCACCGTTTTATCTTGAATCCCAAATCGAGGAAATTTTCGACTTTTCCAAATGAAGTCTGCGAACCAGAAATTCTAAGTAAGGAATTCTGTTGACCCGAGGGAAGGTGTTAGGCACCCTCGAATCCCGTGGTTCTAGAACGGTCGCTTAAATTGTTATAATGGCTAAATATCTAATTTAAATACATGTTATGACTTACGTGCTTTTGTTAAGTTTAAATCGCTTTTATTATTATCATTTATTTTTATAGAATTGCAACGTCGTGAAAATACATCTCGAACCACGTCACAATCAATGCACCCGTAGTTGTTAACACATTTCGACTCCGTTGAGATTTGGATTCGGGTCACATCAATGCGCACCCAAGTTTAAGAATGTAATTTATTAAGGGCACCTAAAAGGGTCTAGCGCGTTATTATTTTGTAGAAGGCCATGAAATTCATTAAACGGCCTATCCTGAATTCTAAATAATTATTATGGTTATTTATTGAGGGCCCCGTAATTTTGCATTTTTATTTGGCGAGGCTCGTCTTATTATTTACGAGAGGTATCCTAAAGTGGCTACATTTTCTATTATGTTTGTCTCTAAAAAATAAAAAAGAAAAAGAAAAAGGTACGTGCTAATTTACTTAACCAAATCCGAATTTCCTGTCAATCATTTGATTCATTTGGTGAATTGTTTGCAAGATGAAAAATGCAGTATTTCGTGGACCCTGTCTTTGATTTTAATGAAAATGACATACAGGCTGGTGAAACGCTACATACTCCGAACATTTCTTGAGTTGAATTTAGCTAAACTTACTTAGGCAAGATTAAAGGGATTAACTACTAGGCATTGTTACTAATGGGATTTGAATGTGATCTTATGTACTACCTAATGAGACACAACAAAAGGACTAAAATAAAACAAGGCAGCATAGTATAAGTTTGGAGTATCTATACCCCGTATTAACAAAACAACTACAAACTAAAACATGAAGGACTAAACTCAGATGAGTGTTAGTTAACATACATTTTCGTACTTGTTGAATTGTAAACTAACCACTACACAGGCCCATTAATATACCACAAATATTACAACAAATAACTTTGAACTTCTTCAACCCTTTTTCATTTCATGCTTTCAAACTGTTTCGGTTACACCAATATGGGGACTTGAAATGTGTACCTGGAAATACTAAAATGCAAAGGAGAAGGAGAAGAAGGTAGGGAAATCAGCAGCAGCAAGAAACAGAACTAGCAGTAGCAGCAGGACAGAAATGCAGCAGCAACAGGAAACAGAATAGCAGCAGCAAGAATCAGAGTAACAGCAGCAATCAGAACAGCACAACAGAAAGGATTCTATTACGAGGTGGAACTAGAGTTGAAGAAGAAACAACCAAATGAAACAGCACACAGTGTGATGGCAACAACACTCCAGACAATCCAATTCCGGGATATACCAAATGCAACAAAACACTAACAATAATCTCGATTGAAACTTAGAAGAAGCAACACTGCCTAACGTATTGACAACAGATGAACTTCAGACAAACAAGACCAAGTTTCTGATTTCCTAATCTATTTTATCTCTTTCTTGCTCTCTTTTTCTTTTCTATCCTCACAGTGTGTGTATTTTTCTCCTCTTCTCTCTTAGGTCTGTCTGTGTCTATTCCCTCTATGTGTTTTTTTTAGCCTCTAATCCTCCAGCTTCTTTTTTTTTTCTTTGTGTATCTCTCTCTATCACCCTCCCTATCTCTGTATGCTCTCCCCTCTTTATAAGCCTTAACACTACCCCTTTTAACAGCCTGTTTTAGAATATCATCACACCCCTCCCATGTGCCTTCCCTTTTCAGTTCCACTTTAGCTAATTAAGTATTAAAACCCCATCATTCCCTTGGAAGGCTTAACTTTTAAAAGGTTTAATACTTTTAAGCTAAAACAAGGTATGGGCAGTAGAATACATCTGACAGCATATGCTGTCAAACCATTTTTAACTCAAAAACCCTTTTATGCAGGAAACAGGCTGTGCACAATGCACATGCTGTGCACAAGTGAACATGCCATCAACTCAGATTTCAATTAAAGATCAGGCCTTAGGTTTCTGAAGTCATGTTAACAACTATAAGTAACTGAACTTGGTTCTTAATTGTTTCAGGCAAATGTTCAACAGAAGCAAATCGATTTATTTCGTTCAGGCAGTTGAAACTAATTGACGACTCATGTCGACTCAACTATGTTAGCATTAACATACACAATCGTAGCCAAAAATCAGACATTCAAAGTATAGGACACATGACTCGACTTATACTGATTAAACAGAACTGTACTTCGAGGAATCAGTTAATCAGTACAAATTTGAAATTCAAACTAATTGCACAACAAATACATATGCCTTATCAGAATAGAAGGGGGATTCAGACAAACACAGAGGTTCAGGTAAAGTGGACAAACAAAAGTTGATAAAATTAAAACAAATATGAACAGACTTTTAAAACAAATCACACGGACTGAAACAAGTAAATGAAAGAAAGCAAACTCACCTTAAAACTCGAAAAATCAAAAGTTTGAACTAGGATTTGGACAGACCTTTCTTAAGGCTGAACGGACTTTAATCGAAGTGTTTCTCAGATGAGAAACACTTCGATTAAGGTCCATTAGACCTTAATCCTTCGGTTTGAACAAAGTGGACCAGTGACGGAGGAACACAAAATTTCCAAAACTCAGATCTGGGATTCATGCTTCCCTGATCAGATTCGGACCAAACAAAGTATGGTTTGGTCACGAGGGGGTCTGGGGAGTGTCTGGTATGAATTTAAGGCAGATCGGTGTAGATTAGGTTCCGACTCGAATCTTCAAATGAAGATTCGAGAAGGTGGGATAGGATTCGAGGTGTGTGGTTGATAGATTTGGGTTCAGGACGACAAGGGGGTTCTATGGTGTTAAGGGCAAGGTCACCGGCATCCGTGCCGCCGGCTTTCATGCTGAAGGATACAGGGGCGGCTAGGGTTTGAAGGGGACGGGTTTGGTGAAGACGAAGGCAGGGGTGTTGGCTAGGGGGCAGGGTATGGTAAAGGGTTTATATAGTTAGTGGGTGGGCGGATCTCAACCGTTAGATCAATCTAGATCTACGGTCTGGATCTGAGGGCTTAAGTGGAACGGTGTCGTTTTGAGGGTAAAGGGTTTGGGTTGGTCCGGGTGAAAACGGGTCGGGGCCATTAGTGGGTTAAGGGGAGGTGATCGTGGCCGTTGATCAATCTGAGATCAACGGCCCAGATCAGTTTGGACCAAAACGGCGTCGTTTGGACACCCTGGGTATCAGCTGGACTGGACCGGCAGGCCTGGTTTGGGAATTGTTTGTTTGGGCCAATTTTAATAAATTGGCCCAATCCGGAGGAAGAAGATTATTTCTTTTTTTTCTTTTTTTTATTTTAAAAACAAAACTAAGCAAAAATCAAATTAAAATTAAATACACACTCAATACAATTATTTGCACACACACTAAAATATTTCAAAACAGGTAAAATCAAACAAAATAAAATCACGGACGAAGATGCCTATTTATGATTTTCTATTTAACGACCGGATTACGGTTCGAATTATGCATGACACACACATTTTTTGTATTTTGTTTTAATAAAGTAAAAATGGGCAAAAATCGCAAATAACCAACAAAGTGCCATGTAAAAATCCAAAATTTGTACAGCGGGGCCAATTATTATTATTTTTTATTTCTTTTGGAGCGATTGTCGTGCGAAACAAAAATCACGTGCTCACAGCTGCCTCTCTTTGTTCGGAAACACGAAGAGTTTTCGTGCAAAGATAAAGTGAGCGTGTATGAGCGATTTTTGCCTGTGGACCACTCCGTATGAAGCATGTTTTTGAAGGATCTGACCGAATCTTGCTTCAAAGATTTCCTACATATCCTGGGCTAAACAGGAATCAGGTCAATGTAGTTCGGGAAGTTTTGGTAGCTGGGACTACCATGGGATTGCAATGCTTGCTGCTACTGCTGTTGCTGTTGTCACTGCTGCGTCACTGACCGCCTTATTACAACCAAACGAAAATTGGAAACTGAACTAACTACTTATATGCATGTCAACTGCTAGTTACAAGATTCCTATCTATGATTCTTTTACGACTTGATCTTGGGTCTTAGCTGATTCTGCTTGTAGACTCCGATCTGAATCTTGATGCTTGCGAGTTGCGGCGACTTGTTTAACCTCTGGGATACTGAGTGAGACGCGATCGGCAGGGTTCAGGACCTTAATCAAATGTTGGAGTCAATCTACCTTCCATTTACTCTGATATCTCGGGACATCTTCTTTTTTCTTTTTTCTTTTTTTTTCTTTTTCTTCTTTGATTCCGAACTGGGAGTCATCTCGTGGTTCATTTCGATCCATGTGGCTCGAGGTCAGACCTGCGGGAGAAAACAAACGAACAAAATTTTCTGCCCCAGTTTCACTAGGAAAATTTCGTTAATTATTCGCCAGGAAGTTCATAAAATTGATGAAAGAGGATATGCATGCTCAGTTCAGGGTTGGAGCCCTAATACCGACTAGCTGGGGAAAGGTTCAGTTTAGGGTTTAAAACCCTAACGCCGAACAAAGGAAGAATTCAGTTTAGGGTTTAAAACCCTAATGCTGATTGCATGGAAAAGCTCAGTTAAGGGTTTATAACCCTAATGCTGGCTGAAAGGAAAAAGTTCAGTTTAGGGTTTAAAACCCTAATGCTGACTAAAAGGAAAATTCAGTTTAGGGTTTAAAACCCTAATGCTGATTGCATGGAAAAGCTCAGTTTAGGGTTTAAAACCCTAATGCTGGCTGAAAGGAAAAAGTTCAGTTTAGGGTTTAAAATCCTAATGCTGACTAAAAGGAAAATTCAGTTTAGGGTTTAAAACCCTAATGCTGATTGCATGGAAAAGCTCAGTTTAGGGTTTAAAACCCTAATGCTGGCTGAAAGGAAAAAGATCAGTTTAGGGTTTAAAACCCTAATGCTGACTAAACGGAAAATTCAGTTTAGGGTTTAAAACCCTAATGCTGATTGCATGGAAAAGCTCAGTTTAGGGTTTAAAACCCTAATGCTGGCTGAAAAGGAAAAAGTTCAGTTTAGGGTTTAAAACCCTAATGCTGACTAAAAGGAAAACTCAGTTTAGGGTTTAAAACCCTAATGCTGATTGCATGGAAAAGCTCAGTTTAGGGTTTAAAACCCTAATGCTGGCTGAAAAGGAAAAAGTTCAGTTTAGGGTTTAAAACCCTAATGCTGACTAAAAGGAAAATTTAGTTTAGGGTTTAAAACCCTAATGCTGATTGCATGAAAAAGCTCAGTTTAGGGTTTAAAACCCTAATGCTGGCTGAAAAGGAAAAAGTTCAGTTTAGGGTTTAAAACCCTAATGCTGACTAAAAGGAAAACTCAGTTTAGGGTTTAAAACCCTAATGCTGATTGCATGGAAAAGCTCAGTTTAGGGTTTAAAACCCTAATGCTGGCTGAAAAGGAAAAAGTTCAGTTTAGGGTTTAAAACCCTAATGCTGATTGCATGAAAAAGCTCAGTTTAGGGTTTAAAACCTCAATGCTGATTGCATGGAAAAACTCAGTTTAGGGTTTAAAACCCTAATGCTGGCTGAAAAGGAAAAAGTTCAGTTTAGGGTTTAAAACCCTAATGCTGACTAAAAGGAAAACTCAGTTTAGGGTTTAAAACCCTAATGCTGATTGCATGGAAAAGCTCAGTTTAGGGTTTAAAACCCTAATGCTGGCTGAAAAGGAAAAAGTTCAGTTTAGGGTTTAAAACCCTAATGCTGACTAAAAGAAAAATTCAGTTTAGGGTTTAAAACCCTAATGCTGGCTGAAAGGAAAAATTCAGTTTAGGGTTTAAAACCCTAATGCTGATTGCATGAAAAAGCCCAGTTTAGGGTTTAAAACCCTAATGCTGGCTGAATGAAAAAGTTCAGTTTAGGGTTTAAAACCCTAATGCTGACTGGTTGGGGATAAAGCTCGAGAATACTACACGATCTATTTTTGAGTTTTCTTGTTTTAATAGAAGATAAAAGGGAGTTTCGTGGAAGCTTACCTTTCGAGTGAATTCATCATTGCCGAAGTACTTCCTGTACCCGTGTACATTCTTCTTTGGGCGACACCTGCTTCTTGCACGATTGTCTTGGATTAGACCTGTTTCAACCTTTCAAACAAAGAATCGTTTGTTAGTTCGGAAATGACGGTCGGTTTGGTGACCTTGATCGTTCCCAGTTGCTTTCTTGCATCTTTATTTCTGTCGTGAAGTTCCGCCATTGATTTGATTCGAATGGCGAAACCCTTCCAGACTGTTCAGGCTTGTATTTCCAGATTCTGCGATGATTTGCCTCGTAAGGCCTCTCTTTTTTCTTTTTGTCCCGTTTTGATTGAAGGTTCTCAACGGGGATTTTATTGGGGGGGGGTGTTCTGTGGGAATTTGTACAAAAGGAAGCTCTTGTGGGGGGAATATTTACAAAGTGGATTTTTTTGTGCGTCTGTACAATGGGGTATGCTGGGTTTTTTGTTTCAAAACGAGTTTCCCAGGGTTTGTTGGGGTAAGCTTGTTGGGGAATATTTACAAAAGGACTCGCTGGGGATGTGCTGATGAAATTCCAACGGGGATTTTTTTTTTCTCTTTTTTTTTCATACTGGGGAGACTTTGTGGGAGATTGTACAAAAGGAGAAACTCTGTGGGGATTTGTACAGGGGGAGACTCTGTGGGGATTTGTCCGAAGGCGGACTTGCTGGGGAATATTTCAAGATTTCTCTCTTTCCTCTTTACTCTGAAACACCATCAAACGTCATGATTCATCATGCTTGGGTAATCATACCAACGAGATGAGGCGCTTTCCTTCATGAGACGGGATTCCGTGCAAACAAACCATGCTACCTGTCCTTTCCGGTGTGTCCTGATTTTGGGGTTAAAACACAAAAGGGATTCGAAAAGAAACAAAGAAAGGGGAAAGCAAATCAGAAAAGGAATACCCTTTTCGGGACGAGAAAGACTTATCTGAGGAAGATAACGCTGGCTTTAAATGACATGACATGCTCTTTGGACTGGACGTCTGACCTTCTAAGAGCTTGCGTTTTCCTGAACCAGAACGGATCTGTGATTCCAAACCGGTGGCACTCTGCCGAAACTTTCTTGGGGTGGCGTCATTCTTTTTCGGCCAACAGCGCCCTTTGCGGGTTTTCGCTGGCTGACCTCTCTCATTTCTCTTCCTGTCATCGCTTGATAGCACTCTTTGCGAGTTTTTACTAAACAAGCTCTCTCATTTTGGTTTCTCTACTCCCGTCGCCTCGTGGTGCCCGAAGGTTTTCACCGCCGAGACTCTCTCATTTTATCTCTCTCAATTCAGAGTGTGCTGGTCTCCATTTGTGACGCTTATTGGTTCCCCACCATATTTGGTAATTGATTTGAAGGCTTGTGCTTGGTAAGGAGAGGTAGTGATACTAACCTCCCAACTGCTCGACGTGCCCCGGTTTTCAATTTCAGGGTGAATGGGATTTTATTGTTGGTGTGACTGAACCTCAGGGAGAGGCTGCCTACGTATCCTTTCGGAATCAAGTCAAACGTAGTTCAGGCCTCAATCAATTTTTGTTTTGTTTTGTTTTCTTTTTTTTTGTTGTTTTTTTTGTTGTTTGTTTGTTCTTTTTTTTTGTTTTGTAAGCGGCTCGAAAGTTGGCAGAGAGAATTGGGTAGTGTTTGGGGAGTAGTGGGGAATAAAACCTTCGCCATTTTCAAACGTGTCAGGACCACTGGAGTATGATTTAGACGTAGTACCTCTTGACTGCATCTGCATTTACTGCTGTGTCGGGGTCATTTCCTTCGATATCACCTAGATACAATGCTCCTCTTGGCAATATCTTCCTTACGATGTATGGGCCTTTCCAATTCGGAGCAAACTTCCCTTTTGCTTCCTCATGATGCGGCAGAATACGCCTCAGTACCAATTGTCCTACTTCGAAATTCCGGGGTCGGACTTTCTTGTTGTAAGCACGGGCCATCCTTCGTTGGTATAACTGTCCGTGACAAACTGCAGCCATCCGCTTTTCATCAATCAACGTCAATTGCTCTAACCGAGTCTTAACCCACTCGCTGTCCTCGATTTCTGCTTCGACAATGATTCGAAGCGAAGGAATTTCTACCTCTGCCGGTATTACAGCCTCGGTCCCATAAACCAAAAGATAAGGAGTCGCTCCCACCGATGTGCGTACCGTAGTGCGGTACCCCAATAATGCAAAAGGTAACTGCTCATGCCACTGTCGGGAACTTTGTATTGTCTTCCTCAAAATCTTCTTGATGTTTTTATTTGCAGCTTCCACAGCACCATTGGCTTTTGGCCGATAAGGAGTGGAATTCCTGTGTGTTATCTTGAATTGCTCGCACACATCTCCCATCAAGTGACTGTTCAAGTTTGCTGCATTATCTGTAATGATAGTCGCAGGAATACCGAAGCGACAGATAAGATTTGAGTGTACAAAATCCACTACAGCTTTCTTGGTGACCGACTTGAGAGTGACAGCCTCTACCCATTTTGTGAAGTAATCGATGGCAACCAGTATAAACCTGTGTCCATTCGAAGCCTTTGGTTCAATTGGTCCAATGACGTCCATGCCCCAAGCGACAAATGGCCAAGGTGCGGACATGGGATGCAGTTCCGTGGGAGGTGCATGAATCAAATTACCGTGCACCTGACACTGATGACACTTCCGAACGAAAGCTAAAGCAATCCTTTTCCATGGTCATCCAGTAATAACCTGCTCTAAGGATTTTCTTCGCTAAGACATACCCGTTCATGTGAGGTCCGCACACACCTGCGTGTACTTCGTGCATGATCTTTCTCGCTTCCTCGATATCGACACATCTTAGGAGATTGAGGTCCGGGGTCCTCTTATATAACAATTCACCGCTCAAAAAGAAACCACTTGCATGTCGCCTAATGGTCCTCTTTTGATCTCCAGTAGCGTGCTCGGGGTATTCTTGCGTCTTCAGGAACCTCTTGATGTCATGGTACCAAGGCTGCGTATTTGATCCCGCCTCGATTACATTGCAGTAACCGTGTCTTTCCTTGATTTGGATTTCCAAAGGATCGACGTGGGCGTTGCCCGGGTAGGGTAGCATTGAAGCCAAAGTAGCAAGTGCATCTGCCAGTTCATTGTGACACCTCGGAATGTACCTGAATTCTATTGATGTAAAGCGCTTGCTGAGGTCCTCCACATGTTGTCGGTATGGGATAAGTTTGACATCCCGAGTTTCCCATTCGCCTTGAGCTTGCCGGATGATCAGGTCAGAATCTCCCATAATCAGTAAGTCTTCGACATCCTGATCGATTGCCATATGCATGCCCATAATGCAGGCTTCATACTCAGCTGTATTATTTGTGCAAAAGAAATGAAGTCTAGCTGTGGCGGGATAATGCTGACCGGAAGGCGAGATCAATATTGCCCCAATCCCTACACCCTTGGCGTTCACGGCTCCGTCAAAGAACATCTTCCAAACATGAGCTTCCTCCGAGATCACTTCTACGGTGTTTACCTCTTCATCTGGAAAGTAGGTATCCAATGGCTGGTATTCCTCATCGACCGGATTTTCGGCCAAATGATCTGCTAACGCCTGGGCTTTCATTGCCGTGCGAGTGACATAAACTATGTCGAATTCCGTAAGCAAGATTTGCCATTTAGCCAGTCTCCCAGTAGGCATTGGTTTCTGAAATATATACTTCAAAGGATCCAACCTGCTTATGAGGAATGTAGTGTGGGCTTGGAGATAATGTCTCAGCTTTTGAGCAACCCATGTGAGAGCGCAGCATGTCCTTTCCAGCAGAGTGTATTTGGCCTCGTAGCTGGTGAATTTCTTGCTCAGGTAGTAGATTGCTTGTTCCTTCTTTCCGGTTATGTCGTGTTGCCCGAGGACGCAACCGAAAGAGTTCTCCAAGACTGTCAGATACAAGAAAAGTGGCCTCCCTGGTTCTGGAGGGACCAAGACTGGGGGATTCGAAAGGTATTCTTTGACTTTATCAAAGGCTTCTTGACACTCAGTTGTCCATTTGATCGCCGCATCTTTCCTTAACAGCTTGAATATGGGCTCACACATGCTTGTCAGCTGGGCAATGAACCGACTGATGTAATTCAACCTGCCCAACAGACTCATCACGTCTTTCTTTGTTCTCGAGGGAGGTAGATCTCTGATGGATTTTATCTTAGTTGGATCTAGCTCGATTCCTCTCCTGCTTACGATGAAGCCCAAAAGTTTGCCCGACGGAACTCCGAAAGCGCATTTGGCTAGGTTTAGCTTCAAGTCATACTTCCTTAATCTCTCGAAGAACTTCCTCAAGTCTTGGATGTGATTATCCTGCGTCCTGGACTTGACTATCACATCATCCACGTACACCTCTATTTCCTGATGCATCATGTCATGGAAAATGGCAGTCATGGCCCTCATGTAAGTAGCCCCCGCATTCTTTAAACCAAACGGCATGACCCGATAACAGTAGGTGCCCCAAGGCGTGGTGAAGGCAGTTTTCTCGGCATCCTCTTCATCCATCAATACCTGATGATACCCAGCGTAACAATCTACGAAAGACTGTATCTCGTGCTTGGCGCAATTATCAACGAGGATGTGGATGTTGGGCAGCGGGAAATTATCTTTAGGACTTGCTCTGTTCAGATCTCGGTAATCTACACATACCCGAGTTTTCCCGTCCTTTTTTGGTACTGGAACCACATTCGCCAACCATGTTGTATATTGGACTACCCGGATCACTCCTGTTTTCAGTTGCTTGGTAATCTCCTCCTTAATCTTGTCACTGACCTCAGTTTTGAACTTTCGTTGCTTTTGTTGAACTGGAGGACAATCAGGATGAATCGGCAATTTGTGAACCACTAGATCGACACCTAGTCCCGGCATGTCATCATATGACCAAGCAAACACGTCTTTAAATTCAAGAAGAAGTTGAATTATCGCCTCTCGCGTTTTCTTGTCCGTGTGAATGCTTATCTTGGTCTCCCGGATTTCTTCCGGGGTTCCTAAATTTACCGGTTCAGTGTCATTCAGATTTGGCTTAGGTTTATTCTCGAAATATTCCAACTCTCGGTTTATCTCCCTAAAAGCCTCTTCCGCATCATATTCTGGTTCTGGGTTCATTAATTCGCAGTTAAATAACTCATTGTGATCTGGGCGTGAAGTCCGCAAGCATGTCATATTTAAAGCCGCATTATTAGGACTGAAAAGGAAGATAAAAGGAAAAATGATAAAAATCAGAACAAAAGAAAGAATAGGAAAGCAATGATGATTTTTTTTTATTTTCTTTGGAAAGTTGGAAGACAACAATGTTTACAACTAGGAATTCAAAGCAACAATTGAAAAGAAGAAAACGTTCAAGTTATGTCCTGGGGATAACTTGTGACACAGGAAAGGTGACAGGACAGGTCTACCCGGACTTCCGTCTAGTCGGGAATGGCGTGGCCTCCCAGTTTTGAAGTTGGGCGCTCGGCCCTACGTACAGCATCTCAGCAGTGCTTGTTCCTTCACCTGGTTGAACCATATGGACCTCGTAGAGCATCTCTCTCATTGCCCCACATATATCCTCGATTTCCTCAGCTGTGAAGACTTCATCATCTTCTTCTTCAATGTACCTCGGCCTGATGAAAGTTGCGTATAAATCTGGCAGTGGTTGTGGCAACTTCCAACCCTCATTTTTCCTTTTCTTTGCCCACTCTTCGTCTGCTGGAGTAGGTTTGAAACCTAGTCCAAAAGGTTTCTTGATGATTGGCAAAGTAATGGGTTCTGTTATTCCCTGAAGGGTTCGTCCAAGTCCCTTTCCCTGGCCTAAATCCGTGCCGGATCATCTCTTTGGCCACCATAACCGAGGCGTTAGACAAGAAAGGCTGGGGGCAGGGTATTCCCTCTTCGTGCTGCTCTGCCAGTACAATCTCGAAAGCTTGATAGACCGTATGTTCGCTCCCTTCTCTCGGTTCAAGGTATGGGATGGATGGGTCCCGATAAATGGCATGCTCATCTTCCCCATGGACCACGATCTCTCGGTCTTCGTACTCGAACTTCACCATCTGGTGAAGAGTGGAAGGCACGGCTCCTGCCGCATGGATCCAAGGTCTGCCAAGGAGAAAATTGTAGGATGTGTCCATGTCGATCACCTGGAAGGTTACTCGAAATTCGACTGGTCCTATGACCAACAACAGGTCTATTTCTCCCATGGTATCTCTCTTGATGCCGTCGAAAGCTCTTACGCAGACATTGTTGGGTCGGATTCTTCCTGTCCCAATTTCCATTCTTTGTAGCGTGGAGAGCGGGCAAATGTCAACACCTGATCCCCCATCCAACATTACCCGCTTGACATAGTAGTCCTCGCATTTAACTGTTAAATGCAAGGCCTTGTTGTGTGCTGCTCCTTCCGGGGGTAAATCATTCTTGCTGAAAGAGATTTGGTTGACAGCGAAGAATCTTTCTGTCATCCACTCTAGTTGCTCCACCGAGGTTTCAACTGGTATATATGCTTCATTCAGGGCTTTCAGTAGGATCTTTTGATGCTCGGTCGACCTCATCAATAACGACAGCATGGATACTTGCTCAGGGTACTTGCGCAGCTGATCTATCACTTCGTAATCCGACATTTTCATTTGTTGGAAGAACACTTCCGCTTCTTCAACACTCACAGGCTTCTTTGGAGGGAAGCGCCTTTGTGTGGCGTTGTTCAGTTCTTGGGTATTTGAATACCTTCCAATGAAAGTATTTTCTGGCAGTTCTCCCATGACCTCTTTACCTTTGTACATTACCAAAGTCTTTTGATAATTCCACGGCACTGTGGACGGGTTGGTCATTGGCTTTTGTGGCACGCGTCCGATAATCACCGGCTCATTTAGCCGAGGTGGTTGAATCGTCCCCCGGACCACATAGGCCCCTTTCGGCACGTACATAGGTTTTGTCTTTTTGATCCCGAAGTTCTGCGTCTTCTTAGCTCGACCTCGTGGTATGTAAAGAACTTCATTTTTTACAGGGACCACTTTCTTCTCTATCTTCTTTTCAGGCTTGCTCTTTATAGCCTTGGCCTCTTCCCCCTTTTCTAGCTTCTGGTCTATTTCAGGCCTCTTCCCTGTGTCGACAATGGCAATTATGGCTTTCAGAGCAGGGTCGAACTCTTTGTCTTCACAAATCATTCCGATCAGCGGCCCATTATTGTGAGCGGGCAATGGATTGTTAGTCACATTTGGGGTCTCTTCGTCCCTTAGCACTATTTTCCCCTGCTCTATCAAATTTTCGACCACTCTTTTCAATGACCAGCAGTCGTTCGTATCATGTCCCTCGGCCCCTGAATGATAGGCGCATCTGACTCCGGCTTTGTAAGAAGGCGATGTTGGGTTTTGCCTCGTTTGGGGAATTGGTTGCAAGAAACCCAACTGGACTAGCTTAGGGAACAAAGTAGAGTATTGTTCACCGATGGGCGTGAAAGTCCGCCGTCGAGGTGGCTCCTGGGGGCGGTAGTTATTCTGCGGGGGTTGTGGGTTATAGTGGTTGCGGTAAGGAGGCTGATTTCTGGGAGGTGGAGCTGGGCCTCGGTTGGCTTGTTGTGGTGGATGGTTATAAGGTTGGGCATTCATGACCATATAAGGTTGATGAGCATATGCCACATTTGAGTGGGGGTAGTAGTGTTGTGGGGCCCTTTCCGGAAAATGGGGCCTGGGATGACGATACTCCCTTGCTTCAGAGGCTGCCATAGCCGTTTCTTCCTTCTTCTTCCCCCTTGTCGTCCCTCCAGACCCGCTTTGGACGGCCTGGGAGGTTGCCCTTAGGGCTGCTTGACTCAGAATCCGACCCGTTTTCAGCCCATTCTCTACCATCTCTCCTATCTTGATTGCTTCCGCGAATGGCTTACCCATGGCTGACATCATGTTTTGGAAATAGTCAGACTCTTGAGCCTGGAGAAAGGTAGTGACCATTTCCACTTCATCCATGGGAGGCTTCACTCTCGACGCCTGTTCACGCCACTTAATAGCATACTCTCTAAAGCTTTCCGAAGGCTTCTTCTTCAAATTCGACAGAGAGTTTCGGTCTGGCGCAATGTCGATGTTATACTGGAATTGTTTTACAAAATCTCTGGCGAGATCATCCCATATATGCCATCGGGACATTTCCTGATCCATATACCATTCCGAAGCTATCCCTACTAGACTTTCCCCAAAATATGCCATTAGCAGTTCTTCTTTTCCGCCGGCTCCCCGCAATTGGTTGCAGTATTTCTTAAGATGTGCAATGGGGTCACCGTGCCCATCGTATTTCTCAAACTTGGGGGTCTTGAAACCCGTTGGCAGGTGCACGTGAGGAAACATGCACAGGTCGGCGTAAGAGACGCTCTTTTTGTCCGCTCAATCCTTGCATATTCTTCAGACTTTGTTCAAGGCTTCTCATCCTTTTGGCAATCTCATTTTGTTCTACAAATCTGGGGTTCTGATCCTGTCCTGGTGCGAGCTCGCACAGAGGCGGTAGAGGATTAGTACTGGTAGCGAACCTAGTTGGTTCCATTGAGAACGATGGCGCTTGGAATGTAAAAGAGGATGAGTCAAAGCTTGGCTTGTATGTGGTAGGTTGTGCCGTAACTGGGCAAGGCGATGCAGTAAAGATGTTCATGCTTGCATCAGTGGCCGACATTCGGGGATGAGGTTCAGAAGGCGATCCAGCGGAGAAGGCTGAGGTGGCTGGGTACCCGAATGGGGTAGCAGGATAATTTATGGGGACATTAGAAGTCCCACTTGACCTGGAGAATAATTCAGGGAATCCGGGGACGACACTTGGCGGCTCTTTCCCATTGTTCCAGTCGTCCAGCATTTCCAACATGCGGAGCCGTAGGATTCTATTTTCCTCCGCAGTTGCGGATTCAGGTGTGAGGACGGCTGAGATTGAGCTTTCCTCAGAAACAGGGATCGTTTGCAATGGAATTTCTGAAGACATTTCCACACTTCCTTTTGACCTGGTGAAGTAAGTGTGAGTACTGCTTCTGGCCCTAACAACAGGTAGTTGAACACTTCTCCTTGACCTCGTGAAATATGAGTGCGATGCCAGACTTTCACCAAACCAACCGTCTTTTCAAAAACCCTGGAGAAATGCTCAATGACAACCGCACGGTTAATTTGTAGCAAATAACAGATAGTTAATCTCACGTTGGGCATGATGCACCTATACAGTTAAGTGGATTACTATATGTTTGCTACGAGAGCATGCGTCATTCCGGCGTTTTTTTTTCTCTTTTTTTTTATTTATTTATTATTAGTTTTTTTTTCTTTCTTTTCTTTTTCTCTTTTGTTTTTCTTTTATGTTTTTTTTTATTTTGCAGTAAAAGAAATGCGACCGGATCCGATGAGGATTGCCTACGTATCACGATGCCTACGTGAATCAGATCATTACGTAGTTCGAAAAACACAAATGATCGTAAAAGAAAGCAACCTCTTTATTGTTGAAATGGTCTATTACAAACTACATTTTGCAAAAGAAAAGCGAACTTTGAAAATAAACCTAGACTCAAAATAGACTAAAAATCACCCTGATGGGAAAAACAATCAGAAGATGCTAAGATACAGATTTGACCTATGAGTGCATTATGGTTTTGAAAATTGGTGTCCGCGGGGCATCGTTCGGCCTCACCGCGGTCCTAGGCGTGAGATCCCTCTCAAGTTGCTCCAGCTCATGCATAGTCTGCTTGACATAACCCATTACTGCCGAGAGGACGGTAACGCTGGACATGTTCTCACATCGTAGACATCGTCTGGTGATGGCATGGGCAATGGCCTTGATCCTATCTCTGGTTTGCTTTTTCTCTACGAGTAGGCGTTTTATCTGATCGCTACATATCTTGAATACTTGAGCATCCTGTATATGCTGATGCTTCAGTCGCCGTACTTCCAACTTTATCTGGGCTATTGAGTCGTACCAGTATCTGCTCTCAATTTGGAAATCCTTGGCCTGATTAGCTGCTTTGATCTCAAGCGTAGCCATCTCTCTCTTCATTTTAGCAACAGTCTTCTCGTGATCGCCTTCCAATTGATTCAGGTATCTGCGACGCTTATCTGCTCTTGTATCCCACTGTGCCCTAAGCTCTGCTATGACGTTTTCAGATTTCTCCAAACCATCTTGCCACTCCCTGATTTCACTTTTTAGCCTTTTTATCAGTTGCTCGTCTGATCGACGCCTTGGCTGTTTATCCGCATCCACCCTCATCTGTTTGATCTGGGCTCTGAGTATTTCGTTTTCCTGAATTAACCTGTTCCGCTCTCCCAGATTGGTAGCAACTTGTATGTTGTGCTCATATTTCAAGCTTCCCACTTGTTGCCTTAACCTGCTGATTTCGGCGCAATAGCCTCTTTCCTTTGCTAACCAATCCCACTGTCTTTGCGATGATTCGGTGAAATTCCGGATGTGGGGTCTCTTAGCTGGCCTTTCATGCTCAAGTTCCCTTCTATACCATGCAAGGTAACCTGGCGCCATCTCTCCTTTGGCTCGATCCCGCACGCAAGTATCTGATTTCAAATATTGACACTCACTCCAGATTTGGCGAATCTTCGCTTCTGGGAATTGTCCGTTAGGACTTATCTCAACTGCTTGAGTGCTAAGATCTTCCTCATGAGGTACTGTCTGGCATCTTCCGAACTGTCTCAAAACTCGGCAGGGTGCGTAAGGTTGAATGCTCTTAAGCCCCATCAGTAAGAAATGAGTTTTAGCTGCAGACATATATAGGATCTCATCAACAGGCAACCATCCCAACGTCCATTGTATTTGGCTGGCAGTAAGAGCTTGAAAGAACGAGGTCCATGCCAGGACTCCTTTGGGCAAACTGATCTCTTTGGTTCTCGTGTAAGATTCTTCTATGCAGGTCTTTTCCGGGGAACCATGGCTCAAAATCTCGGAATGATGGCAGAGGTGCTCGGTCATCCATATCTGTAGGAGCAAGTTACAACCTTCGAAGAAATTTCCCCCAGCTTTACAAACTGTAAGAGCTCGAAAGATGTCAGACACCACCATAGGCGCGAGAGTACTGTCGTTTTGCGTGAGTAAAGTGCTGACGACCCCGGATATCTTCAAATCAATGTTTCCGTCTTTTCTTGGAAATACCAGAAGGCCCAGGAACATCATCATGAAAGCTACCCGTCTGTGTTTGTCCCACTTCTGACGAACACCTTTGCTGCACAATTTGTTGATTGGATTATTGAATCCCCCTCATGACCGTACCTATCATATAGGAAGCACGGAGTACAAAATCCGGCTGCCAGATCCGGGTTGTGGACTGTTCTAGGTATCTTCAATGAATCTAGGAACCGATGTACCGTGACGACTCTTGGGGCAACCAAGTATTTCTGTCTTAACGGAAGTTCAGCATTCCCGATGTACCCAGCCATTTCTTCCAAAGTCGGGGTGAGTTCAAAATCAGAGAAATGGAAAACATTGTGCGCCGGGTCCCAGTAGGTGATCAAAGCCCTTATGATATCTCCCCGAGGTTGGATTTCCAACAGGCCCACAAGACCTTTCAGATATTTCTTAACCTCATTTTGTCCTTCAACACCTAGATCATTCCACCATAGCCGTAATTTGACAGGGATTTTGGTCATTATTGAAAAATGTTCATTTTGCATCGTGTTCATCCTGCACATTTATTAAGGTGATTTTAACAAAATGACTGACTCAAAATATTTTTACAGAGGGGGTCAAGTTTTGAACACGGCCATTAAACACTTCGGGGATGAAGATTTAAAGGCTGTGTGGGTCAACTAAACAAGACCCAAAAGGTGGCTGTTTATGCAAAGTCAGCCTTCCGGCGTCCCTTTCGGGAACATTCGGCTATTTATGACAAAACAACGTCACCTGACTTATTTATGACTCTTTTAAAAATTTGACACATTTTTTATTTATTTATTTATTGATTTTTGGCTATTTAGCAAAAATGGGGTTGAACCCGACGAGGGTTGCCTACGTATCTCACATCCGGTGAGAATCAAAACGGCGTAGTTCGGGCATATCGTAAAATAGGAAAAAAAACTCGGATAAACCTAGAAATCAAGAATACGTATTTTTATTATTTTTGAAAAGAGATAAAGATTAAAGAAACTATTTTTTTTTAATATTATTTTTTTTAGGAAAATTTGGACTATTAGTCTGAATTCATAAAAGGGGTACTACGAAAGAAACAACACATTTTTTGAATTATGAATTTTCGTTTTTTTTTTACTTTTAAAATAAATACCTTCTTTTTTTTTCGATTTTGAAAGTGATAAAAGAAATTTTTTATATTTTTTTTAATAACTCTCAATAAAAAGACAGTTTTTTTTAGAAAAATTCCGGCGAGGTTTTGACACTACTTGGACATTGGTTTTATTTTCCAAAAATAAGTAATTATCTCCCCTACGCTACTATTTTCCCCTTTTTTTTTTTAGGAACCGGTCGACATGCGGAGCCGAAGCAAATAAATGCACAACACAGATAGGAATGCAGCATGATGGTCTTTTTCATTTCAGGTTGTCTGTCCTAGACGGACCCAACCCCTGTGTTGAGTCCCCTAAGTCAAATGCAACATGATGCAAATAACGTTCCTACTAGGGATCCGGCATGAAGTTTCGTTATACTAGGTTTAAACCTTGGGTATTTATTCTAGACTGTGTACCCGAGCAGATAACTCGAGTCGAGGAGGGGGCTACGTACCGGGGACCCGCGAGATCGTCCGGCTTTGTAACTTGTCTGACCACTTCTTATTTCAGGTATTGACACTAACAGAATAGGGAGTCTCGACCAGCGAGCTTCTCCCCGGAGGTAGGAAGAGAAGGGTTTCGGCACAGTTTATATACAGTTCAGATAATATCAAAGCGGTAAAAGACAACATTTAGTACGTTATGCAAAAACATGTAATAAAGATCAGATAATAAAGCCAAATATAACAATTATTCTAAGCTCGAATTCTTGAACCCTGAACCAGTGGTTCTGGGTTTTATTTCCCCAGCAGAGTCGCCAGAGCTGTCACACCTCCTTTTTGCGCGCCCGCCCCGAAGGGTTAAATGCGCGAGCGGAGTTTTTCCAATTTAAGTGACAATATTCGAAATGAGATTATTTATTTAATTCAGAGTCGCCACTTGGGAAAGGTTTGGCTTTTGGTGTCCCAAGTCACCGGTTTATCTTGAATCCCAAATCGAGGAAATTTTCGACTTTTCCAAATGAAGTCTGCGAACCAGAAATTCTAAGTAAGGAATTCTGTTGACCCGAGGGAAGGTGTTAGGCACCCTCGAATCCCGTGGTTCTAGCACGATCGCTTAAATTGTTATAATGGCTAAATATCTGATTTAAATACATGTTGTGACTTACGTGCTTTTATTAAGTTTAAACCGCTTTTATTATTATCATTTATTTTTATAGAATTGCAACGTCGTGAAAATGCATCTCGAACCACGTCACAATCAATGCACCCGTAGTTGTTAACACATTTCGACTCCGTTGAGATTTGGATTCGGGTCACATCAATGCGCACCCAAGTTTAAGAATGTAATTTATTAAGGGCGCCTAAAAGGGTCTAGCGCGTTATTATTTTGTAGAAGGCCATGAAATTCATTAAACGGCCTATCCTGAATTCTAAATAATTATTATGGTTATTTATTGAGGGCCCCGTAATTTTGCATTTTTTTTGCGAGGCTCGTCTTATTATTTACGAGAGGTATCCTAAAGTGGCTACATTTTCTATTATGTTTGTCTCTAAAAAATAAAAAATAAAAAAGAAAAAGGTACGTGCTAATTTACTTAACCAAATCCGGATTTCCTGTCAATCATTTGATTCATTTGGTGAATTGTTTGCAAGATGAAAAATGCAGTATTTCGCGGGCCCTGTCTTTGATTTTAACGAAAATGACATACAGGCTGGTGAAACACTACATACTCCGAACATTTCTTGAGTTGAATTTAGCTAAACTTACTTAGGCAAGATTAAAGGGATTAACTACTAGGCATTGTTACTAATGGGATTTGAATGTGATCTTATGTACTACCTAACGAGACACAGCAAAAGGACTAAAATAAAACAAGGCAGCATAGTATAAGTTTGGAGTATCTATACCCCGTATTAACAAAACAACTACAAACTAAAACATGAAGGACTAAACTCAGATGAGTGTTAGTTAACATACATTTTCGTACTTGTTGAATTGTAAACTAACAACTACACAGGCCCATTAATATACCACAAATATTACAACAAATAACTTTGAACTTCTTCAACCGTTTTTCATTTCATGCTTTCAAACTGTTTCGGTTACACCAATATGGGGACTTGAAATGTGTACCTGGAAATACTAAAATGCAAAGGAGAAGGAGAAGAAGGTAGGGAAATCAGCAGCAGCAAGAAACAGAACTAGCAGTAGCAGCAGGACAGAAATGCAGCAGCAACAGGAAACAGAATAGCAGTAGCAAGAATCAGAGTAACAGCAGCAATCAGAACAGCACAACAGAAAGGATTCTATTGCGAGGTGGAACTAGAGTTGAAGAAGAAACAACCAAATGAAACAGCACACAGTGTGATGGCAACAACACTCCAGACAATCCAATTCCGGGATATACCAAATGCAACAAAACACTAACAATAATCTCGATTGAAACTTAGAAGAAGCAACACTGCCTAACGTATTGACAACAGATGAACTTCAGACAAACAAGACCAAGTTTCTGATTTCCTAATCTATTTTATCTCTTTCTTGCTCTCTTTTTCTTTTCTATCCTCACAGTGTGTGTATTTTTCTCCTCTTCTCTCTTAGGTCTGTCTGTGTCTATTCCCTCTATGTGTTTTTTTTAGCCTCTAATCCTCCAGCTTCTTTTTTTTTTCTTTGTGTATCTCTCTCTATCTCCCTCCCTATCTCTGTATGCTCTCCCCTCTTTATAAGCCTTAACACTACCCCTTTTAACAGCCTGTTTTAGAATATCATCACACCCCTCCCATGTGCCTTCCCTTTTCAGTTCCACTTTAGCTAATTAAGTATTAAAACCCCATCATTCCCTTGGCAGGCTTAACTTTTAAAAGGTTTAATACTTTTAAGCTAAAACAAGGTATGGGCAGTAGAATACATCTGACAGCATATGCTGTCAAACCATTTTTAACTCAAAAACCCTTTTATGCAGGAAACAGGCTGTGCACAATGCACATGCTGTGCACAAGTGCACATGCCATCAACTCAGATTTCAATTAAAGATCAGGCCTTAGGTTTCTGAAGTCATGTTAATAACTATAAGTAACTGAACTTGGTTCTTAATTGTTTCAGGCAAATGTTCAACAGAAGCAAATCGATTTATTTCGTTCAGGCAGTTGAAACTAATTGACGACTCATGTCGACTCAACTATATTAGCATTAACATACACAATCATAGCCAAAAATCAGACATTCAAAGTATAGGACACATGACTCGACTTATACTGATTAAACAGAACTGTACTTCGAGGAATCAGTTAATCAGTACAAATTTGAAATTCAAACTAATTGCACAACAAATACATATGCCTTATCAGAATAGGAGGGGGATTCAGACAAACACAGAGGTTCAGGTAAAGTGGACAAACAAAAGTTGATAAAATTAAAACAAATATGAACAGACTTTTAAAACAAATCACACGGACTGAAACAAGTAAAGGAAAGAAAGCAAACTCACCTTAAAACTCGAAAAATCAAAAGTTTGAACTAGGATTTGGACAGACCTTTCTTAAGGCTGAACGGACTTTAATCGAAGTGTTTCTCAGATGAGAAACACTTCGATTAAGGTCCATTAGACCTTAATCCTTCGGTTTGAACAAAGTGGACCAGTGACGGAGGAACACAAAATTTCCAAAACTCAGATCTGGGATTCATGCTTCCCTGATCAGATTCGGACCAAACCAGGTATGGTTTGGTCACGAGGGGGTCTGGGGAGTGTCTGGTATGAATTTAAGGCAGATCGGTGTAGATTAGGTTCCGACTCGAATCTTCAAATGAAGATTCGAGAAGGTGGGATAGGATTCGAGGTGTGTGGTTGATAGATTTGGGTTCAGGACGGCAAGAGGGTTCTATGGTGTTAAGGGAAAGGTCACCGGCGTCCGTGCCGCCGGCTTTCATGGTGAAGGATACAGGGGCGGCTAGGGTTTGAAGGGGACGGGTTTGGTGAAGACGAAGGCAGGGGTGTTGGCTAGGGGGGCAGGGTATGGTAAAGAGTTTATATAGTTAGTGGGTGGGCGGATCTCAACCGTTAGATCAATCTAGATCTACGGTCTGGATCTGAGGGCTTAAGTGGAACGGTGTCGTTTTGAGGGTAAAGGGTTTGGGTTGGTCCGGGTGAAAACGGGTCGGGGCCATTAGTGGGTTAAGGGGAGGTGATCGTGGCCGTTGATCAATCTGAGATCAACGGCCCAGATCAGTTTGGACCAAAACGGCGTCGTTTGGACACCCTGGGTATCAGCTGGACTGGACCGGCAGGCCTGGTTTGGGCATTGTTTGTTTGGGCCAATTTTAATAAATTGGCCCAATCCGGAGGAAGAAGATTATTTCTTTTTTTTCTTTTTTTTATTTTAAAAACAAAACTAAGCAAAAATCAAATTAAAATTAAATACACACTCAATACAATTATTTGCACACACACTAAAATATTTCAAAACAGGTAAAATCAAACAAAATAAAATCACGGACGAAGATGCCTATTTATGATTTTCTATTTAACGACCGGATTACGGTTCGAATTATGCATGACACACACATTTTTTGTATTTTGTTTTAATAAAGTAAAAATGGGCAAAAATCGCAAATAACCAACAAAGTGCCATGTAAAAATCCAAAATTTGTACAGCGGGGCCAATTATTATTATTTTTTATTTCTTTTGGAGCGATTGTCGTGCGAAACAAAAATCACGTGCTCACACCAGCTACCAAAACTTCCCGAACTACATTGACCTGATTCCTGTTCAGCCCAGGATATGTAGGAAACCTTTGAAGCAGAGGTTCGGTCAGATCTTTCAAAAAGTGCTTCACACGGAGTACTCGAACGGGCAAAAATCGCTCGTATCCGCTTACTTTATCTTTGCACGAAAACCCTTCGTGTTTTCGGACAAAGAGGGGCAACTGTGAGCACGTGATTTTTGCCCTATATGAGAATCACTCCCAAAAAAATTCAAAATAAAACAATTTTCCTTTGTGTGCAATTTTCGTATTTTTGTGGTATTTTTGTATAATTATTTGTATTTGTCCGCGCATGTTTATTTATTTAAATTAATAAAAAATATTAAAATATGTCGCATTTCCGTTTTAGTATTTATTTAAGTTTGTTTACAAAAATGAGAAAAATCATAAAAATAAATGTACGTTGCATGTTTAGCATTTAAACGTCTAAATTGTGCGATTTTTGTCGTTAATTGTTATTTAAATGTGCGATAATTATTTTTAGAGTTAATTAGTTTTTTTTTAATAAGATAATTTAGTTTGTAATTTAATTTAGAATTTTAGTTTATTAATTAGGAAGTAAAAGAAAATAGAGCAAAAAATACAAAGGAAAATCGGACTGGGCCACTTCTTCAAATTTCAACCCCAGGCCCAAAAAATACCCAACCTTCCCCATGACCCGGTCCATTTTAAACCGGGTCGACCCAGTCCATAACCCAAATACCCAACACCCCCCTATCTTACATAAAACAAAACAAAAAACCCCAAAAAACCCTAACACTAACCATCCCCCCCCTTTCTTATCTTCTTCTTCTCCAAAAAACACCCCAAGCTCCCCTCCCATGGCTTCCCCACCTTGCTGCTGCCCTACCCCCTCATCCCCATGACCACCCCCCTCACAACCACCCCCCTTCACACACACACGCATCAACACATACACACACGTACACAACAACGTACACACACACACACTTCGTCTTCTTCCTCACCTCAAACGATCTCCCATGGCTGCCCCTGCTGCACGTCTCCTTCTTCTTCTCCGTTCGTTGCTGCTGCTCGCTTTTGCTACGTCCAACCATGGACGAGCTGCAGCTGCTCGCTGCAACCACTACTTCCGCTTCTTCCAGCTTCGTCATCGTCGAGTTTGAGCTCGACACCCATGGATTCCGCTGCTGCCTGCGCTGCTGCCTGCCGCTGCTGCCTGCCGCTGCTGCCTGCGCCACTGCTGCTCGCTGCTGCCTACGCTGCTGCTGTCCATTACTTCTCCTTCAAGTTCTTCGTTTGTCCGTTCGTGATCGTCTTCGGCGTCAAATGGTTTTGGTGCGATATTTGTTTCCGGGCAGATTTGTTTGCGTTCGAGTTCATCATCGTTCCGATCCGGTTCGTTCCCATCCGTAATTTGTTTGATATTTTTCGGATATGAAATCATTAAATGCTTGATTCTTGTTCTTGATTTTTATTCAGTTGTTTTATTTTTCTTGTTTACTTTTGTAGAAAATTGTTAGTTTGATTAATTATATTGTTGATAGATTTAAGTTGAAGATTCAATTAAATTATTTTTCAGTTTGTTTTATTAATTTTAAGAGGATTTAGTTTTAATATAGAAAAGTGTTAGCTTAAATCGTTTGAATCCGTTGTTTGTTGTTAATATAGATTTAATTCGTATTCATTTTTTTTGAAGTTCGTTTTTAATTAAGTGATTTAATGTGAAGTTATGTTTTGGTTTTAATTTTTGGATCATGTATCTTTGTTATAATTTTGTTGGATTTAATTTAAAAAGATTAATTGATTATTTGAAGATTAGTGATTTGAATATGTTTATTTGTTTTGTTTAAGTTTAATTCGAAGTTTGAATAAAGCTTGTTTGTTATTGTTGTTGAATCTTTTCATTTATGTTCATACTTTGTTTGATTGATCTTGAATCCGAAATTAGTATAGTTTGATCTTCTTGTTTGTTGATTATCATTTTTGATTATTTCTTCAGTTTGCTTCATGATTTTGTTTAGTTTTAATATAGGAATTGTTGGTTGTAAAGTTGTTAGATTTTAAGTTCAAATGATTATTGAATTTAGAAATCTGAATATATTTGTTTGTTGTTGTTGTTGTTGAATCTGAAGGTAGGTTTGTTTGTTGTTAAAGATGTTGTTCAATCAAGATAATTTTAGTTGTTTCTTTGTTGTTCATCATTTAGTTTGAATTTGTTGTTGAACATTGTTAGAAATTGATCATATTGGCTATATTTTGGTTAAGATTGATTAGGTGAATTGGTTATAGCTGATGGGGGTAGTTTGGTAATTTGCAGTACATTCAGGGGTAAATTGGTTATTGCAATAAGGTCGGAGGGGTAGTTTGGGAATTGAACATTTTGAATAATTTTATGTTAAGCATGGGGGACAAAATGTAATGGGGTGTGAGTGATATAATTGTTTATGTTAGGCATGGGGGACAAGAGGTAATGGGTTGGGGTTTGATATATTTATTTAATGTAGTGGGGGACAAAACATTAGGTAGTGAGATTAAAAGGGGTATTTTGGGAATGGAAAATGGGCAGAATTGACTAAATTAATGGTCCGTTAGTCAAGCACTAATGAGACAAAAGCTTATATATTAGTTTAATGTTAGTGGAGGACAGACCCTTATATCATGCCTTAATTTACGGAATAAAATAAGGAAAAGTATTCCTTAGTGGGATTTTGTTGAAAATTGGCAGATTTTTTGGGATTTTGGTCGGGTAAGTGAAGTTTTTTCAAAGGAGGGCGGATCTGTTTGGTTATTATATATACATAGAATGGGGGGAAAAGAAAGAGGAGATTATCTGGGAAAACAGAAAAAGAAAAGAGAGAACAGAGAAAACAGAACAGAAGGGAAAAGAGATAAAAATTGGAGAAATTTTAAAACTAAAGGAGAGAACAAAAAACTGAAAAAAAAAATCTTTTACTTTCCTTCTTTGTTTGAAATTAACATTAATTATTGTTGTTTCATCGAAGCTTGAAGTTTCTTTTTTGGGTTGCAAGCTTTGTTCCTGGGTTGTTACTGTTGCTGGGTTGTTGTTGCTATGTTGTATTGTTATTACTGCTGCTGATTCTCATCTTCATCTTCTTTTGTTTCCAATACCAGGTACACGACTATAATACTAGCTATTGCAAGCTAATAATGTGGAAGCATGAATACATATGAAGAATGAAATTTTGAAGTTTTAATTTCGTTTTTTTGTGTGTTCCTTTTATTGATTGTATTTAAGCTATTTCATGTATTACTGAATAATAATTGGAACAAGAAAAAATAACATAAGTTAGTCTTTAATGAATCGGTTTGGCAAAACGGGTTAATTCACTAGTTATGAAGGTTTCAAGATTATCAACAGTAGGTTAATCATGAACAAGTAGTTAAATTTAGTTAAGACATGAATTTAAATTAAATTTCGTAAATTAGGCATTAAGGCATGATTTGAGTTCAGGCAAGATTAGAAGAACGTTTAAGTCTAATAAACTTTCTAATAAGCTTTAGTAATTATGGTTAAATCTAGTTTCAAATGGTTGTGAAGAATTAATCTCAATAGTTTTTTTAACAATGCTGAGTTTTAATCTAGCTGTATTTGTCTTTTGAATATTAGTTGTCGAATTTTTATTTTATTTATAATTTCAATTTTTTTTAGTAAAATTCCTTTTCATCAATATTTGTATTAATCTAGCAATTACTATGTCATGCTTTCTTAAATAAATAAAATAAAAACTCGTAATTAATTATGATTTTCTTTCTTTATTTTAGAGACTAAGTTTAATAGGAAAAATGTAGTCGCTTTAGGATTTGTCCATTTAAAATAAATGAGACGAGCATCGCCAAATAAAACACACAGATTGCGGGTCCCTCACAAATGCATGAGTTAATTACTTAGAATTCGGGATCGGCCGCTTAGCAAACTCCACGGCCTTATCCAAAATAATAAATACGCTAATTGCTTTAGGCACACATTTTAATAATCTTACCTTCTTAAACTCGGGTGCGCATTTCATGCGACCCAAATCCATATCCCAAAACATTGAATAAAATTGTGTTCCGGCTTGCCGGTACATTTCATATGACGCAATCCCAAGACATGTTTTTAAACGATGTTCACATTCTTTTTAAAAATATAATAATAAAGCGGTAAAGAGTTAAAATTTGCACATAAGTTCATATTTGTATAAAATCAGATAATCAAGCCGAATATGACAGTTGAGCGACCGTGCTAGAACCACGGAACTCGGGAATGCCTAACACATTCTCCCGGGTTAACAGAATTCCTTATCCGGATTTCTGGTACGCAGACTGTAATATGGAGTCATTCTTTTCCTCGATTCGGGATTAAATTGGTGACTTGGGACACCCTAAAATCTCCCAAGTGGCGACTCTGAAATAAATAAACAAATCCCGTTTCGATTGTCCTTTAATTGGAAAAAACTCCTTGTACCCTCGCGGGGGCGGAAAAAGGAGGTGTGACAGTGAGCCCATAAACATGACAACGATTTCAATTTTGAGGCATGCCAGTGTTTTATGCCCAAATAACCCTTTTTAATTCAAATTGCACGCTAGTCCTCAATCAATGGACACTCAGACCATTCAATTCATTTAACAGTGCACATATATGGTAAACGTGAACATTAATTTCATTTATAAAGGGGTGGGGATGAGATGGCCTTTCAACATGCAAATGCAACGTGTATTATTTCAGAGATGAGATGTATCTAGTGCTTTTGAATTCAAAACGTATATAGTTGTATAAACCCATCAATCCAAGTTAAAACTCAACTTCATGCTATTAAACTAACAAACTACGTGAGTTATTGATGGATTCCCTTAAGCACAGATTAAATTATGACTCAGTGTCTATGAATAAGGTATCTAATGCTAAATGAACTTGAATCATACTAAAGCTATACTAAACAGCTGTATTGACACAAATTTCCAATTACGCCATCCCAGGACAGTCCAAGACTAACTACAAATGAATTGAAATTAGTCCACTACTCGACTGTTTAATGATTAATTACAAAATGCAGATCTAGAACCAGTTAATTCTGTTGCTAAAGCTTTCAGTTAAACTAATCAACAAAATGACGTTATTAAGGATATTAAACTAAACAAAGTTCCAGCAACTAGATAGTCCATTAACAATCCAAAACAAATCTAATTATACAGTATACCATCCCAACCAATACCAATCGAAACTAAGCTATATTAAGTAATTACACATTAACTAATATCTATTTTGAAACACAGGTACATGGTAAGCTACATGAGCACAAATGTGGAGGCCAAGTCATGAATATTTCCATTTCATCTTTCAATCAAAGCTACATTAAAGCTTAATTCGAGTGTGTACCTGGAAATGAAACAAAGGGAAGGAGAAGGGGTCAGCAGATGCAGTAAGATGAGCAGACAACAGCAACCAAAATCCAGCAGTATAAAATCAAAGAGCAATCCAGGAAGTAATTTTTAAAACCCAGAAATGTTCACTAATCAAGCAGATTCCCATAGATCAATCCAATACACATTCAAAATGCACTCAAAGCCCTCGAAATTGAACTTAGACGCCTCAGGACTTCACTGGAACAGAACTTAACCAAATCCAAGCTAAGTAGACTCAAACTCACTCTAACAAACCATTAAACACCTCTAAATATCTTTAGAATTAGAGCTTAGAACGGGAATGAAGCAATCCAAAAAAAGGAATTTGAAAAATGATTAGAATGAGCAATGAAAAATGTTTTTTGGTTTTCTGTTTTCTAGTCTTTTTTTTTGTATTTTTTGTATATTTGAATGTCAAATGCAGATTTCAATTTTTGAGAAAAATCAGAGAGACTTTCAATGGGAATCTTTTTATGGCTGAAGTTCTGCCTCCCAGGGGTCTCCTCTCGTTTGATTTTATAGGCTTTTCAGAAAAGAGGAGCCCTCCCCCTTCAAAAATAAATAGGCTGCCCAGACATAAAGTATAATTCATAATCTGTCCTTTCCACCTTTTGTTGTCTAAGCATGAGTTTTCTTATTTAAAAATCTCCTCAAGTTCAAAAAGTAATACATATCCTACAGTACAACAGGTTTCACTACCTGTTCCATGTGCATTCTCAGCTTTTATTATTAAAAGTCATCCTACATCTGACTTCCCACCTTTTTAGATGTCAGCCAGGATGTATTTGCACTATAGATTCTCTCTTTTGATTAAATTATTCATTAATTTAATGGTTCACTACATACTCAACTAGCAGTCCACTTAATCTAAACCCTTTTTAGGTTTTCAAATCCCAAACTAAACTCTGAAATCTACATTAAAACTGCAGCTATAACCAATTCAACTTCCAAAATTCTGGACTGAACTTCAACCACAATGTGATCTTGACTCAAAACTATTCAATTATCCATTAAAACCTAGCAGTAAGCATATTAGGATTAAACAAGCCCAGACAAAATCAATTAACAGTGAGCTTAAACTAATGAGTCAAGCATCAGCAAAGCGAATCGAATTCTTAAACAAAAAAATGCAAACAGAAATTCCAACACAACCTAAAAATCAGAATCAGTAAAGTTTAAACTATCGATTAACATTCGTATCCAATTCGTAACGGATTAACTAACATACAATTAATTCATAGTCGATAACCGATACGAACAACCAAACAATCGACCTAATTATACGGGCTGAACCGGCGAAACTGTGAAGAAAAAGAAATCGAAAGAAAGGGTGGTAGGAGAACAAGACGACATCAAACGACTAAAAATAAACAAGAAAATGGAAACAGAAGTACCTGAAATTGATCTAAGCAAGAACAAACTTGGATTTTCGACATCTCTCCAATTTTGGTCCACTCGGACATTATTCGTGTGTTTTGTTTTAGCAAAACACAAGAATAAAGTCCAAACGGACCTAATCCGTTCACAATAACCCCCAATCGCCCATTTTTGGGATTTTAGGATTCATCTTCGATCCAATATTCGAAGGGTTCTACGAGGATTCGAAGAATAAGGTTAAGGGTTTTGGAAAGAGGGTGCTTTGGCGGTTCAGGTGTGTTATTTTGGTCGGATTCGGAGTGGTTGCCGCCGGGTTTATGGTGAGGGGATGGATGAGCAGCACTTAGGGTTCAGAGGTCGTTTGGTTCGTCTATTTCAGAGACGAAAGGGGGGGCGGTGTTTGGAAATGAGACGGGTAAAAGGGGTTTGGGGGGTCTTTTGACATATTAGAAATTGATCTCTTAATCTGGGCCGTTGGGTGATGGGATCCAACGGCTCTGATTTAAAAGAAATGATGGGGCAGTCCAGTTTAGTAACGGGTCAGGGTCGGATAATGGATGTGGGTGAGGGTTGGACGATCTAGACTGTTGATCAAGTGAGATCAACGGTCAGGATGGGGGCATGACGGAACGACATCGTTTGGGACGTCTGTGAGGCTTGGGCCAATTGGACCGGGTAAAGGAATGTTTGAATTGGGATGATGATTATTGGGCCTGGTCCGATTTCCTTCTCTTCTTTTAATTTGTTTCTTTTTCTTTCTTTTTCAAACTAATTTTCGAAATTTAAAAGCCTAAAATCCTATTCTAACTTATAAAAAGCCAAATTAACTTAAATAATATTAGGTTAAGTACAAAATCACAGTTAAACACAAAAAATACAAAATGCCTATTTTTTTTTTTATGATTTTTCGATTATTGCCAAATAAATTATGATTTAAGTTTTAACCCACAAATTATAAAATTAAATCCTAAGGGTATTTTTTTTGTATTTTCCTTTATATGACTAATTAATTCTAAAAATTCAAAATTAATTACTAAATGCACATGCATATATATTATTTTTTTGTATTTTTCATTAATTAAGAAAAAATAAACATGCACGCACAAAAATGCAAATTATTAATAAAATGCCACAAAAAATTCTCAAAAATTGCATGTAACGGAAAACTATTTTACTTTTTTATTTATTTCTTTTGGAGTAATTGTTATGAAGTAAAAATCACATGCTCACATGCATAACCTATTTTTATTTTTTCTTTAGCGTTTAGTCATGTATTAGGATAATGTCATGACATATCTCATATTTTGTATTATTTTCTTGAAAAATACTTTATATAGTTGTATCTAACTAGGACTAAAGAAATATTTTGAGCATAATTTATATGTTTTGTTCTACGGAGATTTTACCGAAAAAACCCGAATAACCCGAGAAAACCCGAGAAAAACCGATAATGAAAAACCCGAGTTTTATTGGTTTGGTTTGGTCTTTAGATTTAATAATCCGACACAATTGGTTTGGTTTGGTAATTGTAAAATACGAACCAACCCGACGTATGTACACCCCTACTACTTGTACTAACAATATACTAATGTTTTAATAATTATCTTTTTCTCTTATTGATCAATTTTTTTAAAATCTTTTTCTCTTGATCGGAGAGAGGTAGCTTTCAATCTCTTTATAAGAAAATTATTTACATAGCTAAGCTAAGTCTTAAAATATTAGTGTGCTAAAATTTACTAGGCAAAATTAAATTACATTGTCATTGTGTCACATGTGTCATATGTGTGTTTGTGCTAAAATTTACTAGGCAAAATTAAATTACATTGTCATTGTTTTTTTGGTAACTAAAATTTTATTTCACCAAAAGAATTATGTATATGTATCTAAGCAACAAAAAGCTCTAAAGTTAGGCATGAAACCTCAAAACTCTCAGCAACTACATAACTTCTATGCAGTTACAAAAATATCCGCCTACTATAATCTAATGTAGCAACCTATCAGTCTAATTACGCTATGGATAGAAGTTTAAGCTTTCAAGCCTCCTGGCCATCGTATGTTTCATGCTTTATCTACATAGTATGTCTTGGATCACTTATCTTGTAACCATCCCAACACTTCTTTGGTAACTCTGAAATACCTTTAGATTCCTCTCTTGCCAAATGTAGTAAACACAACCTACAAAGGCCATTCTACATATCTCAACATTGACATTCTTGCCTTTCATCTTGGTAACAGTCCAACATGGTTCTTCTTACCATGTCATCACAGATTTTCTTATCCCTTGCCATAGAAGCCTCTTTCCCCATAGGTGTAAGTAGCATTTACATTGTCACTGTGTCACATGTAAAACACACATGACAATAAGTATGTCCACCATGTTGCCCAGAATGCAAATCCTACTTATTTTATTTCATTTTATTTTTTTAATTGTTCTAAAATCACACCCACATCGAAACACGTAGAAATGACATCATGTAGCCACTCTGAAGGACTGCTATTTAGAAATTAGCTAGTACGTCCTGAATTTCAGTTTTTCAATTCAATATTTCAGGACAAAAATATCCTGAATTGTCCTAAAGTTAAGATTTTTAGTTTAAAATTTTAGGACAAAATAAGTGCTGGCTAATCTCTAAACAACATCCCTAAAAATGATTATCTATGCACTTCCCCCTCAAAACATGGCAAATGGGCAAGGTCAGCATGAAAATGGACCAGCCCGAAAAAGTGCGACAGGATAGGAACCTGGACTGGCTCAAAGAAAAATGGGCAGCAGATGTAGGCTTTCAATCTGATGATGTTAGAAACCGGTGACAGGCGGGAATACGTAAAAATTGTATGGGGTAGCCACTATTGAAAGTGGTATTTACTTTTTATCCAACATTTTTAATGCTGAGCAAAAGTAGCCACTAGTTTATTAAAATTAATATGAAAGGACGTTGTTACTTTTTCCTTCCCAAACGGAAATACAGTGGTATCATAGTAGAGCTATCTGAAATGTTCTTTGCCGCATAATGATACCCAGTAGAGCTATCTGATTTTGTATTTTAAAACCTTTCATTCTATGTCGAGCATTAGTTATCGAAACTCTCTGTGAGTTCTAACTTCTACAGGCTGCAGTGAAAAGTTGTGAGTTACATACATGTTCCATCAATTTTATAGATATTTTTATAAAATTGAATATTTCGTAAATTTATCCCATGATTTCTGTTCCAAAACTTTTTTTTTCTGTATATTGCATACATAGGCTGTCTGTGTTGCAACTCCATCATTTCCTTAAGTTTCTCTCTATTGAAATGGCAAGAACAAGTTCAACATAGATCATCCTGAACTTAGGCTAAAAAGCTCAAAAGTTAAGGACAATAGGTCCTCAACTTAGGCTAAGAAGTTCAAAAGTTAAGGACAATAAGTTCTGAACTTAGACTTACAAGTTCAAAAGTTAAGGACAAGTAGTCATTAACTTAGAGTTACAAGCACAGAACTTAGTACAGGTGGTCCTGAACTTCGAGTTCCAAGTTCAAAAGTTAAGGACATGTGGTCATGAAGTCCTGAACTTAGAGTTGCAAGTTCAAAAGTTAAGGACATGTAAGGACGCTTGGTCCTGAACTTTACGAGCAGAAGAGTGTTCTCGTCTGGGCAGGTAAAGTATATTAAAGCAGTGGCTAAAGTCTAAAGACATTTTAAACAGTGGCTTAATAATAAATACACGTGTTATTAGCGGCTAACCGTCCATTACGTAATACTCACCACTATACTACAACGACCTTTGCTTGAAGACGTAGGCTTCCAATCTGATGACGTTAGAACCTGATAAGTTATCCCGGATCCTCCTTTTATTACCCCTAACCCAGTTGGAAAATTGCTTTCAATTCAAAGCATGACAAACCTTTGGCGCCTTTCCTACACAAAGCTACTTTCACAGCTTTCCCAAACAAAGTCTTTGAACCCAGGTCTTCAAATTCAAGCCCATTTAACCAAAACTGGATTATTAAATGATAGCAAACATAGGAACCATTTAATCAATTTGTATTCAAAATGTGGCGTATTTGACTATGCATGGAAACTGCTTGCTGAAAGTCCTGAACCAGATTTAGTTTCTTGGTCATCTTTGATTTCTGGGTATGCTAAGAATGGTTTTGGTAAAGATGCTATTTGGGCTTTCTTCAAAATGCATTCATTGGGTCTTAAGTGTAATGAGTTCACTTTTCCTAGTGTGCTTAAAGCATGTTCTATTGAGAAGGAACTTTTCTTGGGTAAGCAGATTCATGGGATTGTTGTGGTCACGGGATTCGAGTCTGATGTTTTTGTCGCGAACACTTTGGTTGTTATGTACGCGAAATGTGGTGAGCTTCTTGATTCTAGGATGTTGTTTGAGGAAATCCCGGAAAGAAATGTTGTTTCTTGGAATGCTTTGTTTTCTTGTTACACACAAAATGATTTTTTCAGCGAGGCGATGTGCATGTTTGGGGATATGATAGTTAGTGGAGTCAGGCCCGATGAATATAGTTTATCCAACATACTGAATGCTTGTACTGGGTTAGGAGATATTGTTCAAGGAAAGAAAATTCATGGGTGTTTGGTGAAGCTTGGCTATGGTTCTGATCCTTTCTCGTCTAATGCACTCGTTGACATGTATGCTAAAGGGGGGAATCTTAAGCATGCCATTACGGTTTTTAATGAAATTGTGGTACCTGACATTGTTTCGTGGAATGCTATTATTGCTGGTTGTGTTCTTCATGAATGTCACCACCAGGCTATAGATATGTTGAATCAGATGAGAAGGTCAGGAATTTGGCCAAATATGTTCACATTGTCGAGTGCTCTCAAAGCTTGTGCTGCACTGGAGCTCCCTGGATTGGGTCAAGGGTTACACTCTCTTTTGATAAAGAAAGATATCATGCTGGATCCGTTTGTGAGTGTTGGCCTTATCGATATGTATTGCAAGTGCGATTTAACCAAGTACGCGAGGTTGATCTATGATCTGATGCCCGGGAAGGATTTAATTGCATTGAATGCTATGATCTCTGGTTACTCACAGAATGAGGCAGACAATGCATGTCTAGACCTTTTTGTTCAGACATTCACCCAAGGAATTGGATTTGATCAGACAACTTTATTAGCCGTCCTAAACTCTGCTGCTGGCTTGCAGGCTCCTAACGTCTGCAAACAAGTTCATGCACTTTCTGTGAAGTCGGGATTTCAGTGTGACACCTTTGTCATAAACAGTCTTGTTGATTCTTATGGAAAATGTAGCCAGCTGGATGATGCAGCTACAATTTTTGACGAGTGCCCTACTCCGGATTTGCCATCTTTTACCTCTCTCATAACAGCTTATGCTCTACTTGGTCGAGGTGAAGAAGCCATGAAACTATATCTGAAGCTACAGGGCATGGGTCTCAAGCCAGACTCATTTGTTTGCAGTTCTCTCTTAAATGCTTGTGCAAATCTATCAGCTTATGAACAGGGGAAACAAATACATGCTCATGTGTTGAAGTTCGGGTTCATGTCAGATGTGTTTGCTGGTAACTCTCTAGTTAACATGTATGCTAAGTGTGGAAGTATAGAGGATGCTAACTGTGCTTTCAGTGAGGTTCCTAGAAAAGGTATTGTTTCATGGTCTGCAATGATTGGAGGACTTGCCCAACATGGATATGCGAAAAAGGCACTTCATTTATTTGGTGAGATGCTGAAAGATGGTGTATCTCCCAATCACATAACATTAGTTAGTGTCCTTTATGCATGTAACCATGCTGGGTTAGTTGCAGAAGCCAAGAAGTATTTTGAAACAATGAAAGACTCGTTTGCGATTGAACCAACTCAAGAGCATTATGCATGCATGATTGATGTCCTGGGCCGAGCTGGAAAATTAAATGACGCTATTGATCTCGTAAATAAGATGCCTTTTGAAGCTAATGCATCTGTCTGGGGTGCACTTCTGGGTGCTGCAAGAATCCATAAGAATGTAGAGGTAGGGCAACGTGCTGCTGAGATGCTTTTTAATCTTCAACCAGAGAAATCTGGCACTCATGTTCTTCTTGCAAATATTTATGCATCAGTTGGGTTGTGGGGAGATGTCGCAAAAGTAAGAAGACTGATGAAGGACAGTAGAGTAAAAAAGGAACCTGGTATGAGTTGGATTGAAATTAAAGATAGTATTTTCACATTTATAGTGGGAGACAGAAGCCATTTGCGAAATGATGAAATATATGCCAAACTAGAGGAGTTGGGACAGCTAATGGCTAAAGCTGGTTATGTTCCTATGGTGGATACTGATCTCCATGATGTAGAGAGGAAACAAAAGGAGATTCTTCTCTCCTATCACAGCGAGAAACTAGCTGTTGCATTTGGGCTGATTGCTACACCTCCTGGTGCTCCTATTAGAGTGAAGAAGAACCTTCGGATTTGTTTGGACTGCCATACAGCATTCAAGTTCATTTGTAAAATCGTCTCTAGGGAGATCATTATTAGAGATATTAACCGGTTTCACCATTTCAAAGATGGCTCTTGTTCATGTGGGGATTACTGGTGATATTGAAGGTGGACCACTGTCTATTTGGTTGCAAGATCTTGCCAATGAGCAAGTCTGTGGTAATTTTTTTGATAAGGTAAATTGTATTAATCAAAAGGGAGAAAAACTCCCGTATACAAGAAGTATACCAAAAAGTAGAGAATTTACATCAAAACATGATTCTCTACAAAAGACGCCCAATCTTCTACACAAGTAGGGGCTATATGAGTGCATCAAAAAGCGATCAAAGATAAAAGACTATTTGAAAAAAGGAGACTCAATCCCCTCAAAAACTCTCCTATTTCTCTCCCCCCAAACTATCCACATGAGAGGTTATAAATTCCTTCGAAGCTGATGATAGGTTGGTTGAATGATTTCAAACAAAAATAAATTGTTTCTTGCTTCATGTTCCTTCGTATCATCCCTTTAACTGCTCTTTGGCTTATAGTAGATGTGCTATAGTCTATGCTACTTACTTTTTATCGAACTATTATGCTCCTAAAACTCGAACTGGCAGTAGAATCTTTTGACAGTGGAATTTCAAGATAAATTAGCAGATTACTATCCATTGTGAATGATAAACTAATCTTCTAAACCCATTTTCAGTTTTGATGGGATAGATCATTTCTTGGGTTACGATTTCAGGATGGCTTCGTTCCTTGTGTGGGTGAGGACTTGCTGTGTGACAGTGCTCTGACCTGTTGCCTAAGAGGGACCGAAATGATCGTAGAAGTGCTGGAGTGTTGTTACCAACTTCGTTTCCTGGACTTTACGTTATCAGTGACCTTGGCTCCAGGCTTTTCAGTTCCTTGATTGGCTTCATCTTGCTGGTTGCTCCATTGACAAGTTCAATTGCTCTTTTTTTAATTAATTAATTTATTTTTTAATTTTTTATTTATATTCTTGAAAAGATCATATTTTGTAGAATTGGGAAATTTGCTGTATTAATATTGTCTATAAGTAATTAAACGAAGAGCGGAAAAACACTTACCATTTGGTTGTAACATTGTGGTTGCAAGCTTGTAACTCAATATTTTTATTATGTCAGCAAAAACTTTTCATGTCAATATTTTTTTGCCTTTTTTTGTGGTTGCAGGGAACATACGGGTTATGTATTAGTGGAAAGATTACAGATATGGTGAAACAATACTGTAGCTAGCAGAATTAAAAGCTAACCCACATAGGAGTTGTAAGTACATTTTTTGTTACTTATTTGTCAGAAGAAAAATAATAAAAAAAACTTACAAGTTTAGTTACTTTGCTTTCAAGAAATTAGCATCTAGATCACAGGGATCTTGGCATCTCAGTTTTGCACTTCATCAGCTCATGTATGTAGGTGTTGGAACCTTAAAAGTTTGATGCTTGGATTGTAATTTATTGGTGATTTGGCAAGGTGAATAGCTGCTCACTTACTAATAAAGGGTCGAGAAGTACCTTTTTTGGTTATTTAGCTTTTTCTCTTGGCCTGGAGTTTGTACTCTCTTGTTTGCTCCTTGTCCTTGTAATGAATGTTTGGGAGAAACTTGTCGTCTTAAGTTATATGGTCTGGAACTTCCATGATGGCATTGGTTGTTGTATATTTATATCTTGCATGACATGATGTAGTAGGTATACTTTCGAATGTTTACTTAAGAATATAATAGTCTAATCTTAAAATAGGAGGTCACCAAACAATGTAGCCAAGCTGATTCTAACTTTCTCATAAATAATTGGAAAGTGAAAGGTGACAAGACATTCATGTTTCTGTGCTTGTTTGCAGGTTCTTCCACTTGTACCAGCTGGGAAGTAGAGCCAATGAAGAAGGATCACCCTATTCAGGACAGGCGTCATGAATTTTCCTATTTTACATTTTAAGTGAGATAAGCATCCTTTCTGCGCAGCATAAAAATTCAACAGAAAGTAGGAGAAGCATCATGTTTCTTTAAAACAAAATTTTACCTAGAATTTAGGATAAAATGCTGCAATATGAGCTGATTTTATTAATTTCGAATCCTTAGTATTCCAATCTTTAGCTAATGATGACGGAGACACTTTCTTGAGCTCTCTCACACAAGCATATGTACATGCTCTACTTCTAAAATTTTAAACTAGTCAGAATCTGCTGCTACCAAAATCTTCAAATTGCAAGAATATGCAGTTGTAGAACTCACAGGCGCAAGCAAACTTGGAACAGTGTTTTTGACTTTTATTTTGTACCCTTCTCAGGTTGAATGTAGTTTCTGTTTTTGTTCTTGTTTGTTTCCTCCAAAAGCTACAATTTCCATAAACATGATAAAAAACTAATTCACACGCTTTAATTTTGTAACAGTGTTTTTTTGTCAGTGCAGTAACTCTAATTATATTTGAACCGACAGGAATTCCAGTACGTTGCATAAATAGACCTGGTTCACAATTGCTGGGTGCAAATGGCCTAGATGATGGCCCAATAGTTAGTACTCATTTATGCATACTCTTCTATCTTGTACATTTTGGGAGTGGCAGAATAGTTGTACATATATGTGCTGGCAAAACTCTCAATGACTATACGTTAATGTAGTTGTATTTCATGTTTGCTATTGCAATTTCTTGGTTTTCTTATTGAATATACATACAGAAAGGCTTTTGGTTTCCTGGATGCTTCTCTCAAGTTTATGTCTTGATGTTTTGACCGGTCACACCATGCTCCAGAGATGGAATTGACAACTACAACAACAACAACCCAGTAAAATCCCACAAGTGGGGTCTGGGGAGGGTAATGTGTACGCAGACCTTACCCCTACCCGGAAGGAGTAGAGAGGCTGTTTCCGAAAGACCCTCGGCTCAAGAGAATAAAAAGACAAAAGGAGACGATATTAGTTTCACCACAGAGATGGAATTAACAAAATTATATTAACAGGATGTGATGCTCGTGTCTTTTGCTTGGGGGTTAGACTTGTAAATCGCCGTACTTTCCAACAGGTAGTCAAATTTTCCCAATTACACATGTAACTTATTTGCATTTTAAGTATTCGGAGGCGCTTGTAGTATTATTTTGGAAATATTTATTGTGTATAGTATCACTTTGTCTCATCTTGTTTTCTCTTTTATCGTATTGTCATTAGCTGCTTTGAGTGTTTCTAAGAGTTGTGCACTATATCTGTGATAATGAGCAGTAACTGCTGTTATCTCTGAGATTCTCAAAGACTAGTCAGATGGCTACTTGACTCTTGAGCAAAATTCAACTGGGGGTTGTGGAGTTCGAGTATATGTACTTGTAGAGTTGTAGTTGAGAATCTTTTGTAAAAGCTATCTTCTATTATTACTTTTATCTAGCTGCTGCTGCGGTAATATATTTCTGGTGGCTTTAGATCTAGCTTGACTAACAATAGACATGTATATGTGCCTTGGACATGTTGTAATGATCCTGTTATGGTGTCCGAATAAAATTTTGTTTTCTTTCTAGGTTCTCAATGTGATCCTTAATGAGGCAGATGGTGAGGTATTTGATGATACTCTTGCTCGCGTTTGTCCTTGTGTTGGTGGTAGGACTGCCACTGAAAATGCTGACAGCGACAGTGACCTTGAAGTGGTTGCTGATTTTGTTCCAGGCAATCTTGGATGCCCTCTAAGCAAATGCCAACGTTGTATTCCTTTTTTATTTGCTGCTGCTTTTTGGTGTTTTTATCATGCTTAATTATTGTATGATCTCTTCTCCACTTTCTCTGTGGTAGTTAAGGATTTGGAAAAAAAATTTAACTTTAGGAAGTACTTGGCATGACTTACAGGTGATTGAGGCATTCAGTTGCTTTATTCTTGAATAGCAAATCACATTTCTCCAATGTAGGTTTCTCATTATTAGCTCATTAATCAAAACGAAATAACAAAGGAAAAGGAAGCCATTCAAGGAGAAGATTGTTCGTAGACAGATATATTAGTTCGCAATTTGGTATCTTAGTTGAGGGAACGGAACCAAATGTGTGGTTTTCTATGAATGAATAGTGTCTCTTTCTATGAATGAATAGTGTCGTAGTAATTCTTTCTTTGGGAGATAGGAGCTATTTTGGAAAAAATTTCAGAAATTGAATGGGTTTTAAGGTAGAATTGTCAACTCATTGACTATTGCCCTTTGCCTTGATCAAACAGAATCTTTTGTTGTCCGTGTTGAAATTGGCAAAATGTTTGTCCCACATCGGTGGGAAAACAAAAGTTGGGGGGATTTTCCCCCTATAAAAGAAGGCTTAATGTTTAGGATTTAAACACACCTCTCATTGGCCTTCTCATCTGTTTAAGGCATTTGTATCTTCTCTCTTTAGTATTATTTTACTTGTATTTTTGGAGTGAAATAAAATATTGGTTGTGTCCGAGAAGTAGGCAAAATTAGCCGAACCTCGTAAATTCTGGTGTTCCCTTTATTGTTGTTTTATTGTCTTATTTATTATTTGGTGGCTGTCATAATTTTTGGTATAATAGTTGTGACTTATTCACACTATATACATTTGGCTTCCGTAACAATTAGTATCAGAGCCAAGGTACTGTCTAAGTATGCTCTGTGGTTGCAACATAGTCTGATCTTCCACATCAGAAAAGATTTATCTTGGTAACTGAGTCAAGGTTCTGTCTGAGTATGCTCTGTGGTTGCAGCTTAGTCTGATCTTCCACACCAGAAAGGAAATAATCTTGATTTGTGTCGTCAGCTATTAAATAATATTTGTGTCAAAGATGGGAGACAATAAACAAGAAGAATCTACATCAAGTGTCAACAATACGTCATCATTGACATCTTCGCTTATGACAAGAATTGTGTCAAATGCGAAATTTGCGGTAGAAATATTTGACGGGTCCGGACATTTTGGGATGTGGCAAGGCGAGGTTCTAGATGTCCTTTTTCAACAAGGGCTAGATCTGGCCATTGAAGAAAAGAAACCAGATGTTATTGGAGAAGAAGATTGGAGAATTATCAACCGTGTTGCTTGCGGTACTATTCGATCCTACCTTGCTAGAGAGCAGAAATATCCATACACAAAGGAAACTTCTGCAAGTAAATTATGGAAAGCACTGGAGGATAAATTTTTGAAGAAAAACAGTCAAAATAAATTGTACATGAAGAAGAGACTGTTTCACTTCACCTATGTTCCTGGTACCACGATGAATGAACATATCACCAGTTTCAATAAGTTGGTCACAGATTTGCAAAATATGGATACAACTTATGATGATGGTGACTTGGCCTTAATGTTGTTGGCGTCACTTCCTGATGAATACGAGCACCTTGAAACTACTCTACTCCATGGAAATGACGAAGTTTCTCTCACAGAAGTTTGTTCGGCTTTGTACAGCTATGAACAAAGAAAGCGAGAAAAACAGAAGGGCGGAGAAGGAGAAGCACTATTTATGAGGGGTCGTCCTCAAAATCAAATGAGGACAAAGAAGGGAAGATCCAAGTCAAGATCCAGACCCAGCAAAGATGAATGTGCCTTTTGTCGAGAAAAAGGGCACTGGAAGAAAGACTGTCCGAAGTTGAAGAATAAGGCCAAACATAACAATGGAAAGGCCATTATGGATTCAAATGTAGCTGATTGTGATGATTCAGACTTCTCATTAGTTACAACAGAGTCATCAACATCATCAGACATATGGTTGATGGACTCGGCTTGTAGCTATCATATGTGTCCCAACAGGGACTGGTTCGTGGAATTTCAAGAAGGAGAATATGGAGTCGTCCACACAGCGGATAACAGCCCTCTTACCTCATATGGCATTGGTTCAATACGATTAAGGAACCATGATGGAATGATCAGAACATTAACAGATGTTCGATATGTACCGGATTTGAAGAAGAATCTCATCTCTGTGGGAGCCCTAGAATCAAAAGGGTTCAAAATCATTGCAGAAAATGGAGTGATGAGAGTATGCTCCGGTGCACTAGTGGTAATGAAGGCTTAATCGGAAGAATAATAATATGTACCGCTATCGTGGCAGTACAGTTATTGGGACAGTGACAGTGACATCCAGTGACGACAAAGAGGCAGAAGCAACCAAGCTATGGCACATGCGCTTGGGACATGCTGGAGGAAAATCCTTGAAAACTCTATCAGATCAAGGATTGTTAAAAGGAGTCAAGGCTTGCAACTTGGAGTTTTGTGAGCATTGTGTCAAAGGGAAACAGACAAGGGTTAAATTTGGTACAACGATCCATAATACTAAAGGCATTTTGGATTATGTACACTCTGATGTTTGGGGTCCTTCCAAAACACCTTCATTGGGTGGGAAGCACTATTTTGTAACCTTTGTTGATGATTTTTCTCGAAGAGTGTGGGTGTATACAATGAAAAACAAAGATGAAGTGCTAGGAATTTTTCTCAAATGGAAGACGATGGTGGAAAATCAAACAGGCAGGAGGATCAAGTGTATTCGCACAGACAATGGAGGTGAATACAAAAATGATCATTTCAATAAGGTCTGTGAAAATGATGGCATCGTCCGACACTTCACTGTTAGACATACACCACAACAGAATGGAGTGGCAGAACGTATGAACCGGACCTTGCTGGAGAAGGTACGGTGTATGTTGTCCAATGCTGGCTTGGGCAAAGAATTTTGGGCTGAGGCAATTACATATGCATGCCACCTCATTAATCGTCTACCATCTGCTGCTATTGATGGCAAGACACCATTTGAAAAATGGTATGGAAAACCTGCTGTAGATTATAACTCTTTGCACGTGTTTGGCTCAACTGCATATTATCATGTGACGGAGTCAAAATTGGATCCAAGGGCAAAGAAGGCTATTTTTATGGGAATTACTTCTGGAGTCAAAGGATATCGCTTATGGTGTCCTATGACAAAGAAAGTAATATTCAGCAGGGATGTTACCTTTGATGAATCTGCTATGGTAAATAAGGTAACAGAAGACACCAAACAAAATAAAGGTGCTTCTAAGCAGGTGGAGTTTGAGGGAAAATTTATTTTTCCTACACAAGAAGCAGAGGAGGAAACAAATGAAGATTATCCTCTAGAAGGAGAGCCAGTAGAGGAGATTCCAACTCAGGAACCTCAACAACAACTTGAATCAATAGCAACCAGCAGGCCAAAAAGAACAATAACGAAACCTGTTCGTCTCATAGAGACGGTTGCTTGTGCAACCTCAATTGTAGCTGATGATGTTCCTACTACTTATAAAGACGTTGTCCAAAGTTCAGAAGAAGATAAGTGGAGGATTGCCATGAATGATGAAATACAGTCCCTTCATCAGAATCATACATGGAGATTGGCCAATCTCCCGAAGGGAAAGAAAGCAATTGGGTGCAAATGGGTATTTGCAAAGAAGGAAGGATTTCCTAACCAAGTAGATGTTCGCTACAAAGCAAGATTGGTGGCCAAAGGATATGCTCAAAAGGAGGGAATTGATTACAATGAAGTGTTTTCTCCAGTTGTAAAACATTCCTCCATTAGAATTATGTTGGCTTTAGTAGCACAATTGGATTTGGAACTAGTTCAGATGGATGTAAAAACTGCGTTTTTACATGGAAACTTGGAGGAGGAAATCTACATGACTCAGCCAGAAGGATTCAAAGTTGCTGGAAAAGAAAATATGGTGTGCAAACTTGAAAAATCGTTGTACGGATTGAAACAATCTTCTAGACAATGGTACAAGCGATTTGACGAGTTTATGTTGCGGCAAGGGTACAAGAGAAGCAAATACGATCATTGTGTGTATTTGCACAAGCTTAAAGATGGTTCCTTTGTATATCTTCTCCTATATGTTGATGATATGTTGATAGCTTCCAAGAATTCGGAAGAAATTGATAAGTTGAAAATTCAACTGAAGAAGGAGTTCGAGATGAAGGATTTGGGTGAGGCAAAGAAAATTCTTGGCATGGAGATAATAAGAGATAGACGTTCAAAGAAACTCTGTTTATCTCAGAAAGAATATTTGAAAAGAGTACTACAACGTTTTGGCATAGATGACAAGACTAAGCCAGTTAGTACTCCACTTGCTCCCCATTTTAAGCTAAGTACTAATATGTCGCCAATGGATGAAGCTGAACGAGAGTATATGTCAAAGGTACCATACGCAAATGTTGTTGGTAGCTTGATGTATGCAATGGTTTGCACAAGGCCTGACATTTCACAAGCTGTTGGAGTTATTAGCAGATATATGCACAATCCAGGGAAGGAGCATTGACAAGCTGTGAAGTGGATTCTACGGTATATTCATAATACTGTAGATGTCGGGTTAGTTTTTGAGCAGGAAGACAATCAGTCTGTAGTTGGATATTGTGACTCAGATTTTGCGGGTGATCTGGACAAACGACGATCAACTACTGGTTATGTGTTTACTTTTGCAAAGGCACCAGTTAGTTGGAAGTCTACTTTGCAGTCAACAGTTGCTTTGTCTACAACAGAGGCAGAGTACATGGCTATTACAGAGGCTGTGAAAGAGGCAATTTGGCTTCAAGGATTGCTAAAGGAGCTTGGTGTTGAACAAAAAGGTATCACAATTTTTTGTGATAGTCAAAGTGCTATTCAATTAGCGAAAAACCAAGTGTATCATGCAAGGACGAAGCACATTGATGTTCGGTATCATTTCGTACGAGAAATCATAGAAGAAGGTGGAGTCACAGTGAAGAAAATTCATACTACGGAGAATCCTGCTGATATGCTGACAAAGGTGGTGACTGCGATCAAGTTTCAACATTGTTTGGATTTGATCAACATTGTTGAACACTGAAGATTGAAGATGAAGACACAACCAAAATTTGTTATTGAGAGAAAATTGAAGATGTGGAATTTTGCCAAGGTGGAGATTTGTTGAAATTGGCAAAATGTTTGTCCCACATCGGTGGGAAAACAAAAGTTGGGGGGATTTTCCCCCTATAAAAGAAGGCTTAATGTTTAGGATTTAAACACACCTCTCATTTGCCTTCTCATCTGTTTAAGGCATTTGTATCTTCTCTCTTTAGTATTATTTCACTTGTATTTTTGGAGTGAAATAAAATATTGGTTGTGTCCGAGGAGTAGGCAAAATTAGCCGAACCTCGTAAATTCTGGTGTTCCCTTTATTGTTGTTTTATTGTCTTATTTATTATTTGGTGGCTGTCATAATTTTTGGTATAGTAGTTGTGACTTATTCACACTATATACATTTGGCTTCCGCAACAGTCCGCAGCTGATGACAACTCCACCCTGAAGATTGCTGATTTTGGGTTTGCAAGGTAAAGTTATAGTACACTGTTTGCTACCTCATTCTCCTAATGCCCACCCTTCCTTAACATTTCATCTCTTGTCAGACAACACATTTGCAGATTTTCTTTCATTCTTCCCTTCTATTTTAGGATTTGCAGCCTTAGGGTTAAAGGTTCTCCTAAGTAATTCACTCAAAATTCCAAACATCTCAAAAGTACCATCCCCTCTTATCAGGTCTTTGCAGCCTTGGGTGCTTGCAGAAACTCTATGTGGGTCGCCATTGTACATGGCTCCTGAAATAATGCAGCTTCAGAAGTATGATGCGAAGGTGGTATTCTCTTTCTACTAAACCACTCCATAGGCTATTCTCTTTTAAGCTCCTGTTAACTTTTGGCCCCGAACACAGGCAGATCTCTGGAGTGTTGGTGCCGTTCTGTTTCAGCTTTTAACTGGCAAAACCCCGTTTACTGGGTCGCCATTGTACATGGCTCCTGAAATAATGCAGCTTCAGAAGTATGATGCGAATGTGGTATTCTCTTTCTACTAAACCACTCCATAGGCTATTCTCTTTTAGGCTCCTGTTAACTTTTGGTCCCGAACACAGGCAGATCTCTGGAGTGTTGATGCCGTTCCGTTTCAGCTTGTAACTGGCAAAACCCCGTTTATTGGAAACAATCAAATAAAGGTTTAATACCTTTTCAGCTGTGCATAGTAACTTACCTTATTGTTTCTTTCGTTTTCAGTTTGATTGGAGAAATTCAAATGCCTTGTAGCCTTGTTCTAAAAAATTTCTCTCCATTCTTCCTGTAGTTGCTCCAAACATAGTGAAATCCACTAAATTGCAGTTTCCTCTAGATGCCAAGCATTTAAGTCCTCATTGCATAGATTTGTGTCAAAAATTATTGCGCCGTTATCCAGGTACTTCATTTATGTTGTCTAGATTTCAACAGTTTAAACTCCCTCGTGGATGGTAACTTGAGTACTTATGTCGTAGTTCTCTACATGTTTTGACATTGAAAAGGCCATAAGATTTAAAGCCAGAGTAACCATTGCCTGCCATTTTCTAATGCGAAGTTCAAAATTCTCTTTTTCTGCATATCTGAAAACACAGTGGAGCGCTTGACATTTGAAGAGTTCTTTAACCACCCATTTCTTGCACAGAAGCATCCAGATGAGTTGTCTCGGTAAGCTAGTTGATGAATTAGAATTCTTGGCACTATATACCCGTTTCCTCACTTGGACTTTATGTGTTGGACATGGTACACAGGAATCAGCAACCTCAAAGGGTAATAGATGGTTTTCTTCTGGAAAAATCCAAATCCTGGAAGGAGCACTGAGGAAACTTTTCAAGAAGATGGTTTACCTTTTATTCTAGATAATGATTCCAGCAGTCCTCGTGGTGGTCCTCCTTTCGCTGGAATACCACAGAGATCTTCATGTGGATTTTCCCAGGATGCAAGAGCTGACAGGAAAGAAGTTTCTAGTGCTCCAAGCAAAATTGATCCTCCTCTGGATTGTAGATTCAATGAGATTCCCATCAGGTAAGTGCCACCGCCCTAGATCCCCAAGATTCCTTCGGTCGCCTTCTGCTTTGCACGCCAAGAACCATTAGGTTTTACTTCAATCTCAGTCACTTCTTCTCCACAAGTTCGCAGCTACACCCGAAAAGCAAAAAAAGGAAACACAAGTAAGAATAATGAGGTTAATGGAGTTAAGATCACAAGCAACACTAGCAATACCTGGGAAGTGAGACCAACAAGGTTAAAACAACGTATGATAACAAGAAATTACTAACCATACCTGAGAATTTTAACGAGCTTGGGGACTTAAAATAGCAGCTTATTGTGGTCAAAATAATTGTGTAATCTGTTGAAGTTTGGCAAAATGCCAAAGTCCCACATTGGTTGGGAGTTAAGTTTGGGGGGATTTTTCCCCTATAAAAGAAGGCCTAATGTTTAGGATTGAAACACACCTCTCATTTGCCTTCTCATCTGTTTAAGGCATTTGTATCTTCTCTCTTTAGTATTATTTCACTTGTATTTTTGGAGTGAAATAAAATATTGGTTGTGTCCGAGGAGTAGGCAAAATTAGCCGAACCTCGTAAATTCTGGTGTTCCCTTTATTGTTGCTTTATTGTCTTATTTATTATTTGGTGGCTGTCATAATTTTGGTATAGTAGTTGTGACTTATTCACACTATATACATTTGGCTTCCGCAACAATTGGTATCAGAGCCAAGGTACTGTCTAAGTATGCTCTGTGGTTGCAGCATAGTCTGATCTTCCACATCAGAAAAGATTTATCTTGGTAACTGAGTCAAGGTTCTGTCTGAGTATGCTCTGTAGTTGCAGCTTAGTCTGATCTTCTACATCAGAAAGGAAATAATCTTGATTTGTGTCGTCAGCTATTAAATAATATTTGTGTCAAATATGGGGGACAATAAACAAGAAGAATCTACATCAAGTGTCAACAATACGTCATCATTGGCATCTTCGCTTATGACAAGAATTGTGTCAAATGCGAAATTTGCGGTAGAAATTTTTGACGGGTCCGGACATTTTGGGATGTGGCAAGGCGAGGTTCTAGATGTCCTTTTTCAACAAGGGCTAGATCTGGCCATTGAAGAAAAGAAACCAGATGTTATTGGAGAAGAAGATTGGAGAATTATCAACCGTGTTGCTTGCGGTACCATTCGATCCTACCTTGCTAGAGAGCAGAAATATCCATACACAAAGGAAACTTCTGCAAGTAAATTATGGAAAGCACTGGAGGATAAATTTTTGAAGAAAAACAGTCAAAATAAATTGTACATGAAGAAGAGACTGTTTCACTTCACCTATGTTCCTGGTACCACGATGAATGAACATATCACCAGTTTCAATAAGTTGGTCACAGATTTGCAAAATATGGATACAACTTATGATGATGGTGACTTGGCCTTAATGTTGTTGGCGTCACTTCCTGATGAGTACGAGCACCTTGAAACTACTCTACTCCATGGAAATGACGAAATTTCTCTCAGAGAAGTTTGTTCAGCTTTGTACAGCTATGAACAAAGAAAGCGAGAAAAACAGAAGGGCGGAGAAGGAGAAGCACTGTTTGTGAGGGGTCGTCCTCAAAATCAAACGAGGACAAAGAAGGGAAGATCCAAGTCAAGATCCAGACCCAGCAAAGATGAATGTGCCTTTTGTCGAGAAAAAGGGCACTGGAAGAAAGACTGTCCGAAGTTGAAGAATAAGGCCAAACATAACAATGGAAAGGCTATTATGGATTCAAATGTAGCTGATTGTGATGATTCAGACTTCTCATTAGTTACAACAGAGTCATCAACATCATCAGACATATGGTTGATGGACTCGGCTTGTAGCTATCATATGTGTCCCAACAGGGACTGGTTCGTGGAATTTCAAGAAGGAGAATATGGAGTCATCCACACAGCGGATAACAGCCCTCTTACCTCATATGGCATTGGTTCAATACGATTAAGGAACCATGATGGAATGATCAGAACATTGATAGATGTTCGATATGTACCGGATTTGAAGAAGAATCTCATCTCTGTGGGAGCCCTAGAATCAAAAGGGTTCAAAATCATTGCAGAAAATGGAGTGATGAGAGTATGCTCCGGTGCACTAGTGGTAATGAAGGCTAATCAGAAGAATAATAATATGTACCGCTATCGTGGCAGTACAGTTATTGGGACAGCGACAGTAACATCCAGTGACGACAAAGAGGCAGAAGCAACCAAGCTATGGCACATGCGCTTGGGACATGCTGGAGGAAAATCCTTGAAAACTCTATCAGATCAAGGATTGTTAAAAGGAGTAAAGGCTTGCAACTTGGAGTTTTGTGAGCATTGTGTTAAAGGGAAACAGACAAGGGTTAAATTTGGTACATCGATCCATAATACTAAAGGCATTTTGGATTATGTACACTCTGATGTTTGGGGTCCTTCCAAAACACCTTCATTGGGTGGGAAGCACTATTTTGTAACCTTTGTTGATGATTTTTCCCGAAGAGTATGGGTGTATACAATGAAGAGCAAAGATGAAGTGTTGGGAATTTTTCTCAAATGGAAGACGATGGTGGAGAATCAGACAGGCAGGAGAATCAAGTGTATTCGCACAGACAATGGAGGTGAATACAAAAATGATCATTTCAATAAGGTCTGTGAAAATGATGGCATCGTCCGACACTTCACTGTTAGACATACACCACAACAGAATGGAGTGGCAGAACGTATGAACCGGACCTTGCTGGAGAAGGTACGGTGTATGTTGTCCAATGCTGGCTTGGGCAAAGAATTTTGGGCTGAGGCAATTACATATGCATGCCACCTCATTAATCGTCTACCATCTGCTGCTATTGATGGCAAAACACCATTTGAAAAATGGTACGGAAAACCTGCTGTAGATTATAACTCTTTGCACGTGTTTGGCTCAACTGCATATTATCATGTGACGGAGTCAAAATTGGATCCAAGGGCAAAGAAGGCTATTTTTATGGGAATTACTTCTGGAGTCAAAGGATATCGCTTATGGTGTCCTATGACAAAGAAAGTAATATTCAGCAGAGATGTTACCTTTGATGAATTTGCTATGGTAAATAAGGTAACAGAAGATACCAAACAAAATGAAGGTGCTTCTAAGCAGGTGGAGTTTGAGGGAAAATTTATTTTTCCTACACAAGAAGCAGAGGAGGAAACAAATGAAGATTACCCTCTGGAAGGAGAGCCAGTAGAGGAGATTCCAACTCAGGAATCTCAACAACAACTTGAATCAATAGCAACCAGCAGGCCAAAAAGAACAATAACGAAACCTGTTCGTCTCATAGAGACGGTTGCTTGTGCAACCTCAATTGTAGCTGATGATGTTCCTACTACTTATAAAGACGCTGTCCAAAGTTCAGAAGAAGATAAGTGGAGGATTGCCATGAATGATGAAATACAGTCCCTTCATCAGAATCATACATGGAGATTGGCCAATCTCCCGAAGGGAAAGAAAGCAATTGGGTGCAAATGGGTATTTGCAAAGAAAGAAGGATTTCCTAACCAATTAGATGTTCGCTACAAAGCAAGATTGGTGGCCAAAGGATATGCTCAAAAGGAGGGAATTGATTACAATGAAGTGTTTTCTCCAGTTGTAAAACATTCCTCCATTAGAATTATGTTGGCTTTGGTAGCACAATTGGATTTGGAACTAGTTCAGATGGATGTAAAAACTGCGTTTTTACATGGAAACTTGGAGGAGGAAATCTACATGACTCAGCCAGAAGGATTCAAAGTTGCTGGAAAAGAAAATATGGTGTGCAAACTTGAAAAATCGTTGTACGGATTGAAACAATCTTCTAGACAATGGTACAAGCGATTTGACGAGTTTATGTTGCGGCAAGGGTACAAGAGAAGCAAATACGATCATTGTGTGTATTTGCACAAGCTTAAAGATGGTTCCTTTGTATATCTTCTCCTATATGTTGATGATATGTTGATAGCTTCCAAGAATTTGGAAGAAATTGATAAGTTGAAGATTCAACTGAAGAAGGAGTTCGAGATGAAGGATTTGGGTGAGGCAAAGAAAATTCTTGGCATGGAGATAATTAGAGATAGACGTTCAAAGAAACTCTGTTTATCTCAAAAGGAATATTTGAAGAGAGTACTTCAACGTTTTGGCATAGATGACAAGACTAAGCCAGTTAGTACTCCACTTGCTTCCCATTTTAAGCTAAGTACTACTATGTCGCCAATGGATGAAGCTGAACGAGAGTATATGTCAAAGGTACCATACGCAAATGTTGTTGGTAGCTTGATGTATGCAATGGTTTGCACAAGGCCTGACATTTCACAAGCTGTTGGAGTTATTAGCAGATATATGCACAATCCAGGGAAGGAGCATTGGCAAGCTGTGAAGTGGATTCTACGGTATATTCATAATACTGTAGATGTCGGGTTAGTTTTTGAGCAGGAAGACAATCAGTCTGTAGTTGGATATTGTGACTCAGATTTTGCGGGTGATATGGACAAACGAAGATCAACTACTGGTTATGTGTTTACTTTTGCAAAGGCACCAGTTAGTTGGAAGTCTACTTTGCAGTCAACAGTTGCTTTGTCTACAACAGAGGCAGAGTACATGGCTATTACAGATGCTGTGAAAGAGGCAATTTGGCTTCAAGGATTGCTAAAGGAGCTTGGTGTTGAACAAAAAGGTATCACAATTTTTTGTGATAGTCAAAGTGCTATTCAATTAGCGAAGAACCAAGTTTATCATGCAAGGACGAAGCACATTGATGTTCGGTATCATTTCGTACGAGAAATCATAGAAGAAGGTGGAGTCACAGTGAAGAAAATTCATACTACGGAGAATCCTGCTGATATGCTGACAAAGGTGGTGACTGCGGTCAAGTTTCAACATTGTTTGGATTTGATCAACATTGTTGAACACTGAAGATTGAAGATGAAGACACAACCAAAATTTGTTATTGAGAGAGAATTGAAAATGTGGAATTTTGCCAAGGTGGAGATTTGTTGAAGTTTGGCAAAATGCCAAAGTCCCACATTGGTTGGGAGTTAAGTTTGGGGGGGATTTTTCCCCTATAAAAGAAGGCCTAATGTTTAGGATTGAAACACACCTCTCATTTGCCTTCTCATCTGTTTAAGACATTTGTATCTTCTCTCTTTAGTATTATTTCACTTGTATTTTTGGAGTGAAATAAAATATTGGTTGTGTCCGAGGAGTAGGCAAAATTAGCCGAACCTCGTAAATTCTGGTGTTCCCTTTATTGTTGCTTTATTGTCTTATTTATTATTTGGTGACTGTCATAATTTTGGTATAGTAGTTGTGACTTATTCACACTATATACATTTGGCTTCCGCAACATAATCGACGGAGGTCAAAATAATTCTGTCAGGTGTTTGTGTAATCGACAGGGGATTTCATACAGCTTTTATGATGTTCCGATTTGGTTTATTTCCGGATCCTTAAATCTCTCGTTTTCTCATTTCTTCTTTTATTGAATGATTACGCTTAAATGACAACAGTCAGATATGAAGAACATTTCTTCTAAGGCAGGGAAGGAAAAGCTGCAGTAGAGGGACGGAGTTGTTCTAGGGAACATGAAAACTTATTTTTCCAAGTTTGATTAATTTTGTATTGATTAATTTGGTCAACATATTTAGTCCAAATTGATCCAGATTCTTAGATGGACTAACTTGGGCTACGTCCAAAATGATCCGCCAATAATCTGTGCAGTGGGCACTTATATTTTGATGGGCTGAATTTGACGCCACTGATTACCACCAAACTGCCTAGCAAATACCCTGGTTATTAGTCGCGACCAACCCCAATGCATAACCTAGTAAAGAAAAGGAAAATGGTAGCTTGTTTTGGTCATTTTACTAAATCGGGAAAATTTGAGGTCGATTAGAAAATCTTAAATGGTGAAAAGTATTAAGAGATCTATTTAAATGGATTAACCACAGTAACTTGTTTTGGTCATTTGTGCTGGATTATTGTTCCTTTTCCTTTCAATGTCTACGTTCTGTTTGATTTAGTAGTAAAGACGGAATCGTAACTTAACATCCTAAACATATGATTTTAGTTTGAAACGTTTAATTCGTTTGTTCTTGAATAAATGTAAGGGAACACCTATAGCATGAAATATAGAAATTGTTTCTGATTATATATAAAGAAGCAAAATATATAATTTTTTAAAATAGTTTAAGTAACTCTAAAACTTGATGTAATTCTTTTTGTTTTTTGTTTTAAATATATTATACAATACCTAAAGCAACATATAGGACAACCACTCTCGTCTTCATCAGAGGAACAATGTGCAGCCAACCAGTTGTCTCTTATGAAAATAGCATGGACATTAGACTCTGCTCATTTGGATATACGAAAGAAAGCGCTCGAATTCAAGAACTCGGACGGAGAGTTGGAGATTTCCAGGAAATTGTGTGAATTACTTTTTGTTTCTTTTTAGTTTTGTTATACGTAGACTGTAACTTACTTGAAATTCTAGAAACCCCAGTAAGTTTGACAGAGAAAATTGATGAATTTTTAGTGAAAAACCTTACTTATCCTTGTTTTTTCCGACTAATTAGTTTGGTCAATGAACATATTACTTAGTTCCTCTAGATAATCTTGTGTCATACGCTACAGAAAACGTGTTTCCTCTGTATTGATATTTTCAGGCATGCTCCTTATATTTCCTTCTACTATTTTTTCTTCAAGCTATTATGCTTGTTCTTTCATTGTTAATCTTCTGCCGTTTGTTTACATTTTTATTGCTGAACCTGTTGATAATGGCCTGAAGCAGTGTGGTTCCTATGAAAAAAAATATATGATGTGCACCTCAGGGGTGGAGCTAAGAGTGTCGGCAAGGGCTTCGGCCCAACTTTGGTTCAAAACCATGTATTTATCTTAAAAAATTCATTACATATGTACAAATTCTTAATTTATAACTCAGTAGCTTGAAACGATTCGAATTCCCAAAATCAACAATAACAACAACAACAAACCCAGTATAATCCCACAAGTGGGGTCTGAGGAGGGTAGTGTGTACGCAGACCTTACTCCTACCTTTGAGGGTAGAGCGGTTGTTCCCGATAGACCTTCGGCTTAAGAAAGAAAAAAAAAGCAGTAACAACAACAATACCAATAGCAAGATAATAAGAAACAAGCAGTGACAGGATAATAAGAGAACCAGCATTATCAACAACAATATAATAAGAAAACATATAGTAATCAAGGCCGACAATAACCGAAAAATAAGGCTGACTAACTACTACTATCTGTATGGGGAAGTCACACACTCGACTACCTACCAACCTTCTACCCTAATCCTTCCCCAAAATCATAAGCTTCAAATCCTAGCTCTGCTTCTAATCATCTTGTGACAATGTACCTCTAAATCACAGTAGCAGCTGTTAGCTTTCTAGCTTTGTTTTTCTTGCAGACTGTCTAGTTTGCTGTTATATGCATGTTTTTTCTTCAGAGTAATAAAATTAGTGCTAAATCAAGCAGAGTAAAGCGTTGGTGCAAGTCTTGGCTCAACCACAGCAGCAAGTGGAATCTTTTTTGGTATGGAGAGGCCAAAAATTTCCTCCATGTTGAGGTCCTCAGGGGTCATATTATCGGGCAATGACCATTTAAATCCATGTAGAAGATTAGCTAAGCTAGCTTGAATCACCTTAAGCCCTAAGTTGTATCCCGGACACATTCTTCTCCCAGCTCCAAATGGCAGTAGCTCAAAATTATGTCCTTTGACATCAATGGAATTTCCGAGAAACCTCTCAGGTTTGAACGCCTCAGGCTCGTCCCACAAAGTAGGATCTCTTGCGATAGTCCATACGCTTACTAGGAGCCTGGTTCCTTTCAGAATGTCGTAGCCGGCTACTTTACAATCTTCTCCGCAGAGCCGTGGAGTTAGCATTGGTGCCACGGGGTGAAGTCGCATAGTCTCTTTAACAATTGCCTCTATATAAGGAAGATGTGGAATGTCCTTTTCTTGTACCCATCTGTTCTGCCCAATCACTCGATCCAATTCCTCTGTAGCCTTGTTGAAAATCTCCGGCTTCTTTAGCAGCTCTGAGATTGCCCACTCCACGATCACTGCTGAACTCTCGGTTCCACCAGCCAACAAGTCCTGATTGTGCAATACATATTTTTAACTCTTTATCATCAAGCGCCAAAAAAGAAAGAAATACTTGACCACTGACTTTGACTTTCTCTCGACCCGTAGCCCTCCAACTTTCATAGAAAAAGTGGAGTTGGCCATCGATTTCGTCAACCATTATATGTTTTAACATGCGGATAGACATTGGAACCAACTAAATCTCGGTCAACCATAAAGATCCAAACTTTTAGTCCTAGTTAGGGGCGAATATAGTGTTCTACTAACTGGTTTAATTGAACCCATAACTCTCGATGCGGAGTAAAAATTCATTAAAATTGTAAAAATAGTAGATATGAACCCACAACTTTAAAAATATAATGAGTTCAATGCTAAAAACCTGAAAGGTGAATTTTAATTCTGGATCCGTCTATGGTCCTAGTGAGGAAATTATCAGTGGTGACACCCAAGTGGTAGAAGCAATAAAGGATCTAGTACGTGGTTAATAAGATTTTTCATAAATACTAGAGTAGTACTTTTATTTTTGTGTGCTATTATTTTTCTTTTGTCTGAAATTGATAAGACGTTATGAGTTGTGAAGGTGATATATATACCTGGGTGAAAGCCTTGACTCCATGTCTCTCTAGTTTAACCTCCAGAGTGGGATCATCAGCAAACTGTAGTAAAACATCCACCATGTCTTTGGCAACGTAATTCTCCTCAGCGTTTCTCCTAGCGTTATGCTGGTCGAGAACATGCTCCAAAAACCTGTCAAACTTGTTACTTAATACCTTCATCCTCTTAACATAACCTTGCAAGTCCATGAAGTCAATCCAGGGGATATAATCTCCAATATTAAGTACACCATTTAGCAAGAACAGCTCGTCCAACATTTTCTTAAATTCCTCGGGAGTCACGATCGAATTCTTGGATTCGTCCAAATACCTCTTTCCCAGCACCATCCTGCTAATAACATTTAAACTCAGGGTCATCAAATAATCTTTCAGCAGAATCGGTTTTCCTGTACTTAAGTTATACAAATCATGGAGGAGAGAATGTAACTCCTCTGTACGAATATACTCGAGTGACTCGAGCCGTTTTGCGGTGAACAGTTCCATAAGGCACATCTTACGTGCCTGCCGCCAATAGGGTCCGTAGGCGGACCAAGTGATATTCGAATAGTTGTAGGTGGTGTACTTGCCAGCAGCCATTTTAGGCCTGTCTACAAAGTTGATATCCATTGATTTGAGGAAAACCTTAGCCATTTCGACTGAGGAGCCCACCACAACGGGGTAAGACCCGAAGCGGCGTTGCAAAATGGGCCCATACTTGAGGGAGAGTTCATGGACAGAGCGGTGAGCAAGGGGGCCAATGAGGTTAAAGTTTCCGATGATTGGCCATGGTTTTGGGCCGGGTGGTAAGTTGAGTTTCCTTTGGCGGAGATATTTGGAAAGGAAAAAAAGAGCCAGTGTAGCTAGACATGCAGCTGCATAAGCAGTATAGGTAGGAGTTTCCATTTGGAATTACTGATAGTGAATCAATGGTTGAGTTAATGGCTCCTCAGATGGGCTAAATTTATATTAATGTTGGAAAGAAGCTTGAATAATATTGCTCGTAGCACGAATAACAGCTGGCTTATTAGTTATATTGATCATTTTGTATTGTTTCTCCTTGCTTTGTGATCTACTGATCTGTGATCTGTGATTTTTTGTTATATTAATGCTAGAGGACAAATTCTCTAAATAAACAATCTTAATGAGAGTAGTTAGTACTCCTCATTAACTTAAATATAGTGTCAAACTATTAAGAATAATAGTATAAGGACATCCTACTTGAAAGTTGGAATACAATAATGAGTTAAAAACTCAAGTATAAACACAGGCTCAAAACAGTATTTTAATGAGTGATGGAGACAAAGGCTCCAAAAGAGGACAAGAACGAGTGGAATCGGAATGGAAAATAATGTATAACTTTCTAGTGCATAGATCTAGCAACGCATTCTAGGCACAGATCATTGGTATTGGATGTATCGTTAAGTTGTGCCGAGTCAAATCTGCTCTTTCTCTTTTCCAATGGATCAATATTTTCGATCCAAGATTCCAAGACATAAAAAAAAATGAGAAATTAGCTCAATTCCTTACTTCTTACCACCTAACCAATTTCTTTTTTGTCCTTTGATCAAATTTAAAACAATTATCAATCCTAACACACCCCATGTCACTTCAAACACTTCCCAATCTCCAACAATCCAGGTGTATTATGACAAAAAGTAAGGAAAAATAGTGATTTTGGTCCTTGTATTATTACTATATTCTACTTTTGATCCTTGTGATATTTGACCTAGTACATCAAACCTTCAATCAACTGAAGTGTGCATTTTTTATTTTTAAGCTAACAAAACTAACGAAACTAAACGGAAAACCTAGCAAGAAAGAATTAAGACTGGAATGTAACTAAAGAACTTTAGCTATTTTTATCCTACTGATTGTTATCCATATTTCTTGATATTCCTCACCAAAATAGGCAACGTCACGTAGATCATCTGGCAGCTAACTATTGAAGATCCAGAAGAATATTGTTGGCTGTAAGCCATGTTTAACGGACAAGGTAATTAGTGATTGATGTTTAGGTAAGTTTTCGTTTTATTCGGCTATCTCATTTGTCTCATTCTATTTTATCACCAGATAAATGTTTATAATACAAGCTCTCGCAGGTATGTATGTATGTATGTATATATATATATATATATATATATATATATATATATATATATATATATAGCCAAAGTACAAAATTTATTTAAGACAAAAAAAAAAAACAATTTAAAGCTTGACATTCAACATTGTTTTCATTCTTCAGGAGTATCTAAGAAGATGATAAGTTTCTTGACTTTCCATTGACCCATTTTGGTGCAGTAGACATTCCCAAGCTCAGAGCTTCGAATTGTCATGGCTTCGTTAATATTAGTGCACTAGACATTCTAGATGTGGGTTTATTTGAACCCACGGCTTTTAGTCTAAATCTAGATTTATAAATTGTTGAGAATATTGAATTATGAACTCCAAAGTAATGGGTTCAGTGGTTGAAACCCCATATGGAACCCATAGAATTAAAATTCTGAGTAGGTTTCTTCTGTGGGGTCCATACCTCACCTACCAAAGAAAAATAAAAGAAACGAAAATGAGACGATTGCCGAAACTTACGGCTTAGGCGGTGGACAAAACCAATTTTTCTAAAGTTGGTTTTCTGATTGAAGATTCCAATCTTTGATTAGTTAGAGGTGCGGTGACTTCTCCTATAAATAGAAGTATTCAGTTTCATCTCGAACACACCCAAATAACGAGAGAAGCAGAAAGCAGTGAGAGTAATCCACAGATTGTTGTCTGTGAGATAACTAGTGAGTGATTGTAATATTGTAGTGAGGTGTTTTAAATAAAGAGTGTTATTTCTTTCAAAGTTGTAGTAGTCTTTTGACACTACTGAGTTGTAATATTGCTTCGCTCGAATATTGTATTTTACCCCACTAAAATATTTGGTGTCATTATTACTCTCTTGTGTTATTATTTGCTATGGATATTATTCCTGGGCGGAATTATTATTTTTTATCCCAACAACGTGGTATCAAAGCCATGACAAATAATGGTCCGCTATCTTTTCAGTACCCACGTCTGATAAAAGATAATTATGAGAAATGGTGTCTACGTATGAAAGTCATTCTTGGCTCTCAGGATGTGTGGGAAATCGTAGATAGAGGATATTCAAAACCAGATAATGAGGAAGCTCTGCCTCGAACTGAAAAAGAAGTCTTGGCAAAGACAAGGAAAAAGGATCAACAGGCTCTCACGCTCATCCACCAATGTTTGGATGATGCCATGTTTGAGAAGGTGGCAGATGCTACCACCTCAAAGGAAGCTTGGGGGATTTTACAAAATTCTCTTCAAGGAGTTGACAAGGTGAAGAAGGTAAAACTTCAAACTCTAAGGGCTAATTTTGAAGCTTTAAAAATGAAAGAATCCGAATGCATCTCAGATTATTTTTCAAAAGTGAAGGCTGTTGTAAATCAACTAAGAAGATACGGGGAGGACATAAAAGATGTCCGTGTGGTAGAAAAGATCCTTCGCACTTTAACACCTAAATTTGATTTTATGGTGTTTGAGGAGTCTAAAGATTTAGACTCTATGATGGTGGAGCAATTGGAAGGTTCTTTACAAGCCCACGAAGAAAAGATCAAAAGGAGAAAAGAAGTGCCATTGGAGAAACTTCTTAAAACTCAGGCATCCTTCAAGGATTATAAAGGTAAAACAAGCTATCGAGGAAACGGACGAGGACGAGGCCGTGGCGGTCATGGAAGAGGAAGAAGTAACGGTAACAACTTCAACAATGAAGTTAAAATCCACCAAACATTCAGAGGTCGTGGTCGTGGACATAGAGGAGGAAGAGGACGTCGCTACTACCAAGAAAATAATGAACAAAGGTATGACAAATCAAAAATTGAGTGTTATAATTATCATAAATTTGGCCATTACTCCTGGGAATGTCGTAGCAATGTTGAAGAAAACGCTAACCTTGTTGACGGCAAGAAAGAAGAAAATGAGTCAATGTTGTTGATGACACTCAAGGAAGAAGACAGAGATAATTGCAGCTCATGGTATTTGGACAATGGAGCAAGCAATCATATGTGTGGATGCAAAGAGAAGTTTGTGGAGATTAATAAAACGATGAGCGATAATGTGTCCTTTGGAGATACCTCAAAGGTTCAAATCGAAGGGATAGGTACGATTCTGATCTCCTGTAAAGATGGTAGTCACAAGTTAATTCAAGATGTTTATTATGTGCCAAAATTAAAAAGTAATATTTTGAGTTTGGGCCAACTTCTTGAAAAGGAATATGACATCCACATGAAAAATATGCATCTTTGGCTTAGAGATTCAAGTGGAATTCTAATTGCTAAAGTGCATATGACAAAGAATAGATTGTTTTCTCTGAATCTTAAAACAATTGATGCAAAGTGTTTGAAGGCAAATGTGCAAGATGAATCATGGTGTTGGCACATGCGATTTGGGCACTTAAATTTTGAAGCACTCAAATCAATGGGAGAAAAGAACATGGTACATGGGATACCATCAATCAACCATCCAAATCAATTGTGTGAAGCTTGTCATCTTGGGAAACATGCAAGGAGGAGTTTTTCAAAGGAAGCCATGTCAAGATCAACCAAGCCGCTCCAGCTTGTCCACACTGATGTGTGTGGACCAATCAATCCACCTTCTTTTGGTAAAAGAAAATATTTTTTGCTTTTCATTGATGACTTAAGTAGAAAGACTTGGGTTTATTTCTTGAACAAAAAATCTGAAGCTTTTGATGCTTTTAAAAATTTCAAAGTACTTGTGGAAAAAGAAAGTGGCTATGAAATTAAAGCTCTAAGGTCCGATAGAGGAGGCGAATTTACTTCAAACGAATTTAATGACTTCTGTCAACTTTATGGAATTCGTCGCCCTCTAACGGTACCTTATTCACCTTAACAAAATGGTGTTGTAGAGAGAAAGAATCGAACGATTCTTAATATGGCTAGATGTATGTTGAAAGCTAAAAGTATGCCCAAGGAATTTTGGTCCGAAGCTGTTTCTTGTGCAGTTTATTTGAATAACAGGTCTCCAACAAAAAATATTAGAGATCAAACCCCTCAAGAAGCATGGAGTGGAAGAAAGCCAAGTGTCAAGCACTTGAGAATCTTTGGGAGCATAGCCTATGCTCATGTGCCACATCAAGGGAGAGCAAAATTTGGCCATCGAAGTGTCAAACATGTATTTATTGGCTATGATACGAGTTCAAAAGGCTACAAGCTATACAACCCAAGTAGCGGCAAGGTGGTGGTAAGTCGCGATGTTGAATTTGATGAAGAATTGGCATGGAACTGGGAAGCTCAGGAAGAAACTTCATATGATTTTCTTCCATACTTTGGTGAGGAAGAAGAACCAGATATCGTGGAACCTGTGCAAGATACAACTCCACCTCCTTCTCCAACCAATGTTGCATCTCCCTCTTCTCAAGAAAGTTCAAATGAACAGTCGCAAAGGACAAGGAGTATTCAAGATCTCTATGAGGACACAGAAGAAGTTACTAATTTTGATTCTTTATATTGTCTCTTTGCTGACAGTGAACCAATGAACTTTGATGAAGCTATTACAGATAACAGGTGGAGACAAGCCATGAATGAGGAGATCGAGTCAATAGAGAAGAAAAACACTTGGGAGTTAACAACTCTTCCCAAGGGTCATCGAGCAATTGGAGTGAAATGGGTATACAAGACAAAGAAGAATGTTAATGGAGATGTGGAGAGATACAAGGCACGACTTGTGGCTAAAGGCTACAAGCAAAGGCAAGGCATCGACTATGAAGAAGTCTATGCACCTGTTGCCCGCATGGAGACGATTCGTTTGTTGATCTCTTTGGCGGCGCAAATGAAGTGGAAGATTTATCAACTAGATGTCAAGTCAGCCTTCTTGAATGGCTATCTTGAAGAAGAAGTCTATGTTGAACAACCATTGGGTTTCGTGGTCAAAAACCATGAAGATAAAGTGTTACGGTTGAAGAAAGTTTTATATGGATTAAAGCAAGCCCCACGAGCATGGAATAGTTGCATTGACAAGTATTTTCAAGACAATGAGTTTACTCGTTGTCTCCATAAATATGCTCTTTACCTTAAAGCTCATACTAATGGAGATATCTTACTTGTTTGTTTTTATGTTGATGATCTTATTTTCACGAGTAATAACCTAAGTTTGTTTGAAGCTTTCAAGAAAGATACGTCCCGTGAATTCGAGATGACAGACGTAGGGCCCATGTCATATTACCTGGGCCTAGAAGTGAAGCAGATGGAGGATGAAATTTTATCTCTCAAGAAAGCTATACAAAAGAGATATTGAAGAAGTTCAGCATGCTCGATTGCAACCGTGTGAACACACTGATGGAAAGTGGGACAAGATTGTCCAAGTTTGATGACGGAGAAAAAATGGATCCCACATTCTTCAAAAGTCTTGTGGGAAGTTTGAGTGATTATGCAGGAGATATTGATGATAGAAAAAGTACAAATGGTTTTGTATTTTTCTTAGGTGATTCTGTTATTTCTTGGAGTTCAAAGAAACAGTCCATTGTTACTCTCTCGACCTGTGAAGCCGAATATATAGCAGCAACATCATGTACCTGTCATGCTATTTGGCTAAGGAGATTATTAAAGGAGCTCATTTTGCCATAAATGGAAGAAACAAAGATTTGTATTGACAACAAATTAGCACATACACTTGCGAAGAATCTAGTGTATCATGATCGAAGCAAGCATATAGATACAAGGTATCACTTCATCAGAGAATGCATTGCCAAAAAGGAAGTCGAGCTCAAATATGTGAAGTCTCATGATCAAGTTGCTGATATCTTCACAAAGCCTCTCAAGTTTAAAGATTTTCAGAGATTGAGAACAAGACTTGGAATGAAGAAGAAAAAATCAAAATTAAGGGAGAGATATGTGGGGTCCATACCTCACCTACCAAAGAAAAATGAAAGAAACGAAAATGAGATGATTGCTGAAACTTACGGCTTAGGCGGTGGACAAAACCAATTTTTCTAAAGTTGGTTTTCTGATTGAAGATTCCAATATTTGATTGGTTAGAGGTGCGGTGGCTTCTCCTATAAATAGAAGTATTCAATTTCATCTCGAACACACCCAAATAACGAGAGAAGCAGAAAGCAGTGAGAGTAATCCACAGATTGTTGCCTGTGAGATAACTAGTGAGTGATTGTAATATTGTAGTGAAGTGTTTTAAATAAAGAGTGTTATTTCTTTCAAAGTTGTAGTAGTCTCTTTGTTACAACCCATATTTTTGTATGTGAAAGTACGTCGTAAGTCCGTTGATGTAAGCTCGAAAATGAGATCCTCTTGGAAAGTATATAAAGTAATTTAATGGTGTTACATCCCATATTACACACCGTACTTCAGATGTTACTATCATTATAGGATTATCTAATGTAAACTCAAAAAGGATGAAATCCTTCTACACGGACAAGAAAGGGTTGCCGAAGTGTTACGCAAGTTAAGATGAATATGAGACTTGTTAATCATGATTTAAATGAGTTTAAATACATGATATGACTATATATGATATTTGAATATGAAGCATAAAGTTTGAGAAAAATCGGATTTAAGTTGCGGAAAAACCGACTAAGGATTTGCATTGTAATGAAGTTTTTTTAGTAATATATTTCGTGTGCTATATGAGATTTTTTTGGGACATATTTGCCAAATTGAAGGTCTTGGAATGTAGTTTCCAATGCTCTTAACCGTTTGTTTATACGACATCCGGATAAAAAGATATAAGCGTTTGAAAAAAAGGCCAATGAGAGAGTGGCACGTGGCACCTTTTTGACTTTTAGAAAAGGGGATGTTTATCTCTCTGTCTCGTCTCTTACTTTGGTTTTCCAGAGAGCTCGACCATATAACACCCCTAAACTCATCCTCAAGTCCTCCATAAGGATTTTCAACGATACTATCATCCGAGGCACGAAATCACGAAGCAATAACACAAGAACGATCCTCACGACGTAAGTATTGCTATATAACCTCTCTTTTTCTTTGTAGTTTGAGTTTTGGAAGGTAGTTTGAAGTTAATAAAAATGCCTAATTGTTGGTTTCAAGATCTTAAATATCAAGGTCGATTAATTCATTTCATAATATTTAGAACTCACGGGACGGTGATCGGAAGCCGTGAGTTCGAGTTATTTGATTTGTAATGGACTATTTTATGGGTTGTTTCGTGTAGCTTTTGAGCTGTATATTTTGCTGCTATTTAATGGAGTTTTTGGAGGATAAATGGTGTGGAGAAACACCACATATTGGTGAAATAATGGATTAGTCATTCTTTATAATACTTTCGGGGTGTTGGACACTACTATAGTCGTTGTTTTTGGTATGAATTGATTGGGGTATGTTGGGCTATTGTAAGCTAAATATAACATGGATTTCGACTTGAATCTACTGTAGGAGGTAATTATATTGTGTTCCAACAAGTTCTTAAGGTTATATTGACATCGGTTGAGTTAAATGGATGAACTAGACATGAACTAGTGAATAAAGTTGCCAATTAAGAATAATTGGAGTTGTGGATCATTTTCTTTGTTATGGATGTGAGCACGTGATTTTTGCACTATGAGAACTACTCCCAAAAATTCAAAATAAAATGGTTTGGTGTTGTTAGTGATTTATTTTGTATTTTTGTCTGTGCAAGTTTATTTCTTCTTTAATTAAGAAAAATACAAAAAAATATGTGGTGCATGTGCATTTAGGATTTAATTTTACAATTTAGGAATTAGCAAGTTTGTTTTACAAAATGGGAAAATCACAAAAAATATGTACTTTGCATCTTTCGCATTTAATGTCCGAATTGTGTGATTTTTATCGTTATTGATGTTTAATTTCGTGTGATAGTTATTATTAAGTGTCAATATTTTTAGTTAATTGCCAATTTTATAATTTAATTAGGATTTTTAGTTTTATTGTTGAAAAGAAAAAATTGAAAAAATAATAAGAAGAGGAAAATTCAGTTGGCCCAATTTGGCCAAGCCCAAATCCTTACAGCCAAACCTGGCCAAAAACCAGCCCATACCTGCCCCAAATCCAGTCCACCTGCGACTCAACCAAACGACGCTGTTTCAGGCGTTTCAATCTGGACCGTTGATCTCAGCTGATCAAACGGTCCCAAAGCTTTGACCAAACCCAACCCCCGACCCGTCACTCCAATACACGGACCGCCCTAGTACTACTCCAAACGACACCGTTTGAGTTAAGTGAACTGATCTGGACCCTCGATCTCTCTTGATTGAACGGCCAAGATCAAACCACCCCCTACTATATAAATGAAGCCTCATACCCAGCCCCCCAGTCCAAACCCCTGTTCATCATCGTCTCTCAGAGACGAAGCCCTTCCCCCAAACCCTAGCCATCATGGCATTCCTTCGCCTGAAACCCAGCGGTAACGACGCCGCCGGCCACCAAAATAATACCCCTGAACCTCCTAACCACCCCCAATCCAAATCCCTCACTCGTTTTGCTCGAATCAACCTGCAGCTTCTCGAATCTTCAATCGAAGATTCGAGCAAAATTTGAAACCCACCCCAACCAGTCCCAAACTCACACCAAGGCACCCCCTGACCACCCTTGTTACGGATCTATTGACTGCTTACCTCGAATCAACCTCCAACTTCTCGAATCTTCAATCGAAGATTCGAGCAGGACCTAGATCTACCCCAACCAGTCCCAAACTCATACCGGACATGTCCATGACCTCCCTCGTCACCAAACCACCGTTGGTTTGGTTTGAATCTGGCTAGAAACACTCGAACCCCAAATCGAAACGTAAAAACCCTAGAAAAACCAAAACTGGTTTCTGTCCGAAGTTTAAAAGGTTTTAGGTGTTTAACTGACCTTAGTCGAAGTGTTCTCAGTTGAGAACACTCGATTAAGGTCCGTTTGACCTCAAAAAAGTTCAAGTATGAGTTATTCAAATCCGTCTGTTCTTTGTTCCATTTTAAGGTATTTTTCTTTTTTTTTTCTTTTATTCTATTTTTGATGTTTTAAATGTCTATTTATGTGTTTAGTATTGTTATATTAATTTTTCAGTTTTGTCGATTGTTCTGTTCTTCTCCCTCAAACCTTTTTATTTGGTCGAATTTGTTTCTGTTCTTTGTTGTGTATAATTATAGGCTGTGTAATCGATTCAAATAAGTTTCGTCGATTAGTTAAGTTTTATTATAAATCCCTGTTCTTGTCGATGCCGTTTGAATTGCATGATTGTCCATTTCTGATTGATTGTTGTCAATTGTTGTAGGCAATTGGTTAATTAGTTATCATCAATTAATTCAAGTTTTATTAGTAGTTTCGTCAAATGATTTAAGGTCGAATGTTGTATGTGCTGATCTTTAGGCAATTAGCTTCAGGGCATTGTCAATATGCTGACAATGATCCTGCATTTATGTTGATTTTGGTTCAATGTTCAGTTTCAGTTTTAATGGTTCTGTTGAGTTTTGTGTGGTGTTAATATTGTTTTGATTCAAGTTCAGTCTGTTGGTTCCAGTTAGAATTCAGCCTTAGTCATTTAGTTGTTAGAAATTTGGTAGGCTGGATTGATTATAGCTGTTGTAGTTTGCTGTTTGATCTAATCTGTGAGGTTTGAGTTGCTGTTTGATTTTGATTAAGGAAATTGGTTATAGCTGATAAAGTACAAGGGATTGGGCTAGGACAGTAAATCATAGTAGTTTCAGGGGTAATTTAGGAATTGAAGAGTTCAGAAATTGGCTAGTTTAAGTGGGCTGTCAGTAAAATACTAAAGTACCATTAAACTAATGCAATTTTTTTTAGTGCTAATGGGGAACAAAACATAATGGTGGGGGAAAGGTTTAAAGGATTTGAATAGAAAATAGGCTGCCCCATACCCGCGTGGGATTAATAAATAAAAAGAAGTTTAGTGGGGAACAAGACATATTCTAGTGGAATTGAAAAGAGATCATGGCAGAATTAGCTTAAAAAATTCTGCCTAAGTGTCCTTGAAGGCTAGGGTCAGGGTTTGGTTATAAATAGGGTCATCGAAGATAGATTTAGGGGGGATTTTCCGAAGAAAAATCTGGAGATGAGAGGTTTAAACAGTACAAGTTTTTTTTTACACAGTTAAAGGGTTGGTTTCTGGGAGCTAAAAATCAGTTTCTTTCTATCTTTTGGTGGAGAGTCTGGGCTGACATCTCTTTAGGCAGACTTTAGAGGAGAAAAACATTCTGAAAATCTTGAGGGTATTGGATATTCTAAAAAAACTAGAAGAGTCTTAAGAATGAGCCTAATTCAACTAGTATTATTCCATTGAGACTGAAAAGAGCTCCAGCTTAACTGTGGAATTGTATGTTCGAGTTTTCCCTTGATTACTGAATTCTAGGGGCGTTTCTGCTTGTGTTTTTGATTGGTATTTGGTTGCTATCAAGCTGCTTTAGGGTCGGTTACTAGGTGTTTGTGTTGTTGTTGGTATTGCTAGAATTCTGCTGGTTCCTTTTAAATCTGTTACTGGGTTATTTCTGTTGGTTGTTGCTGGTTATTGCTGCTGTTGCTGGGTTACATACTACTATGCTGATCTTCTTCTTCTTGTATTCCAATACCAGGTACACTACCCTGAACCCCATTGATGTAAGCTCATTAAAGTTTGAAAGGAAATGTTCGAACACATTTATTGATCAACTGAGGACTGCCTGTATTTTAATTGATGTTAGTTTAGATGTTTTCCTGTTATATAGATAGTAGTTATGTGTATAATCAAAACTGTTTTTTTAAGGTGGGTTATCTGTTAAGCATTGTGTAACATTGAAATGTTAAATTGAATCCTTGGAATGACATGAAGTGTAGTTAGTTCTACAGGTTTGTGAAAATGGGATTGTTGAATCAGTTTTGAGGAACTCGAATGTCATCAGTAATAGGCGGGTCTAGATTAAGGTCAGGTTAAAAGGGTAATGAACTTGTAATAGGATTCCAATTCATGAGCTGATCTAGTAATATTCACCCTACTCGCTAGTCATTTTATCATTAATCATGCCAGTATACTAGGATGTCTTCGGTGAATAACAGTTTCTGAATTCGATAGTAAGCAAAACCTGAAATGTTGTTGGTAGATTAGTGTTGAAAACAGTTAAAAGTCAGGAAAAGAAAGGATCATTTACACTATATTGGTTCATTAAAACCCATAGTTCGTAATAGTTAATGGGTATGATAAATTAGTTTAGGAATTTTGGGAGTTCACGTCTGTCAATTAAAATAAAGGTATGTATTGTCGTTGAGGTGCGTCACCGTTAAGTTGTTGGTTCGAACAACAAAAGCTGGGACATTGCACGCTTGTAATTAATTAGGACTTCTCCTTTTACTTTAGAGACAATAAAAATAGCAAATCATAGTTGCTTTAGGTTTACCCTCTTAAATAAAAAATGAGACGACCCTCGCCAAATAAAATGCACAAGCTGCGGGGCCCTCAACAAATGGATATCATGAATGCATAGAATTCGGGATGAGCCGTTTAGCAAATTTCACGGTCTTCCCCAAAGTAACAATGCGTTAGTCACTGTTAGGCGCGTACTTTAATAACATTACCTTAATAACCCCGGATGCACATTTACGTGACCCAAATCTAAATCTCAACGAAGTTGGAACGTATCAGAAATTGCGGGTACATTTATGTGGCGCAATTCAAGATGCATTCTCACAACGTTGCAATTCTTTGAATAAATAATAATACAAGCGGGGAACCGTTAAAATTTGCACATAGGTTCATAATTGTATAAAAATCAGATAATTAAGCCTAATATGACAGTAGAGCGACCGTGCTAGAACCACATAACTCGGGAATGCCTAACACCTTCTCCCGAGTTAACAGAATTCCTTATCCGGATTTCTGGTGCGCAGACTGTTAAACAGAGTCATTCTTTTCCTCGATTCGGGATTCAACCGGTGACTTGGGACACCACAAATCTCCCAAGTGGCGACTCTGAATTAAATAATAAATCCCGTTTCGATTGTCCTTTAATTGAAAAAACTCCCTTTACGTCCCTTCACGGGGGTGTAGGTGAAAAAGGAGGTGTGACAATGGATATATGGTATAAGGATGGAATTACTGATGAATGACTTCATTATCATGTTAATGATACTATTAAGTTAAAGTAAAAAGTCTATAAGGGATGATATGGGGTATACGAATTCCAATTGGAGCTTGTCGCTCGTCGTAAAATAGTTATGACTTGTTGTTGTTTTATGGTGTCTTGTTATTGATGATTATGTATTGCTGGATTTCTCTGGTAATTTTTGTGGTTATATTATATTGGAGGAGGCTCTTGTTACAGGGAAGATGCTGTCCGAATTTATATAAACGAGCTACAAGTTTAAGTTGCAGATTTAGCCTTTATCTCTCGATTAGTTAAAACTCAAATTTCGATGAAGGTAGTTATTTCAGTTTACCAAATATAGTTAAATTCTTATTGTTAATATATTACTGTGCAGGTAGACATAGGAAGCAATTTGGTGATAAATAGTTAAATACATATCATAGCCAACAAAATTTGGGTCGACCAAAAAATTTTAAAACCATCTTCTCAGCTTTCATTTGGTTCACGTGGAAGAAGTCATTGGTACTAGCACCATAAGAGGAGAGGAGCAATAGGTATCTAGTACGTGCAGAGTCGCACCCAAGATTTGAGCGCGACGGGGCACCATCATTTTATATATGCAAATTTCTAGCGACAAAAGGCAACTCTTTGAAAACTTAATGATTATGATAACAAATCAACATAATACAAATTTAAAATTGCCGAATATCATTAATTTGGTATTAATATAATAAAAGTACATCGTCGCTCATACTTGAACGGTATGCATTTTCATATGCAAAGGACAAATGTTTAAACTTTATTGTGTAAATTTCTATCTATCTATCTATCTATCTATCTATATATATATATATATATATAGAATGTCCCAATGTGATTGTAGCTAATAAATATGTTAAATGTTTAGATATCACTAATTAGAATTGTGAAAATATATATCTTGCTGATGCATAGAAAATCACAATTCACTTGTGAATGTCCATATGGAAGAGAGTATCACATTGGAAATTGTTCAATTTTTATTTTATTTTGCAATCTTCAAAAGTAAACTTTATTAGTCATTACATGTATCAAATTGCCCTCCCATTCTTGTAAAGACAATAATGTTTTACTTGCCCGTCATTCTTAATTCTTTATATTTTTCCATCATTCTTAGTACTTTAAGTTACCTGTTTAGATTTTCTCTCAGGTAAAGCTTTCAAAAGAAAAGAAAGTTCAAAGCAGAGAGTGAGTGAGGGACTTGAAAAAGAATAAAATAAATGAACTATTACGTACTAATAACAAACTAATTTAAAAAGATAAAAGAAAAAAATAAACTAATTGCTAGTAAGGGGGTAGTAGTAAGTTAAAAAAAAGGAAGTGAAGGAAGGATTAAAGAAGAATAAAATAAAATGACAATTACGTAATAAATAAACTAATTCAGAAAAGATTATAGAAACAAAAATAAACCAATTGACTAGTAAGGGAGTAATATTAAGTTAAAAAAAAGGAGTAACCGTAAGTTTAAAAAAAAAAAAAAAGGAACAGTAATAGTCCGTTTGGCCAAGCTGCAAAAATCAGCTTATTTTGAGAAGTGTTTTTTTCTTTCAAAAGTGCTATTCTCAATAGTACTTTTGTTGAGAAGCAGTTTGTGTTTGACTAATTAGTTTGAAAATCACTTCTGAGCAGCAATTAGTGTTTGACCAAGCTTTAAAAACTGCTTTTAAGTGTATTTTTATCAAAAGTGCATCTCAAAAAAGTGCTTTTGGAGAAAAGCTATTTTTTCCGCTTCTCCAAAACTGCTTCTGTTTCTCCTCAAAAACACTTTTTTTCTTTTCAAAAGCTTGGCCAAACACCTCAATTTTTGGACCAAAAAAGCACTTTTGGCCAAAAAGAAGCTTGGCCAAACAGGCTATAAGTATCCATGATCTTTATTTTTTAAAAGTAAACCAAAAAAAAAAAAACCATTTAGAACAAAAAGAAAAGCTATAGAATTGGTTTCAAACCCAGGTAAAAAGGTAAACAAAGGATCTTGCACGGTTCAGCAAACCAGTTTCACCGTCCAACTTTAATGTTTATGGGGGGCAACGAATATATAATGGGTTCTCAGTATGCATACAGACATATATAAGATATTTATACATGATTTTTGCTGAGGCTAAGTCGGGACCCCAACACGCTTTGTAGGTCCGCCCCCGAGTATGTGGTTAATAAAAATTACTCCATTCATAAATACGTAAACTCTTAACTTTAGCGTGTAACTATTATTTTTTTATATGTGATGACTTGTCAAGTGAATACCTGAGTGAATACTTTGAATCCATGCCTCTCCTAGCGTTATGCTCCTCAATTACAGGCTCCAAAAACCTGTCAAACTTGTTGCTTAATACCTTCATCCTCTTAACATAAACCTTGCAAGTCCATGAAATCAATCAAGGGGAGAGAATCTTCAATATTGAGGACACATTTAGCCAAGAACATCTTGGACAACATCATCTTAATCGACTCGTCCAAGTACTTCTTCCCCAGTACCATCCTGCTAATAACATTTAAACTCACAGTTGTCAAATAATCTTTCAGCAAAATCGGTTTCCCTGATAATTTGTTCAAATTATGGAGCAGAATATGCAGTTCCTCTGCCCGATTTTTGCTGTCTAGTTTTCTAGTGTTTGAGTAGTAGTCTTGAGGGTCCGTGATGTGTAATTGTGTAGAGGTTATACTGGTGCACTTAATGTGCAGTTTATTTATTTTTTGGAGCTGTAACTATTTCACAAGTTTGATAAATAAAATTCTTTAATTACCAAAAAAGAGTTTACTCCAAAAAGTGGTTTGAGAAAAAAACCAAGAAAAGAAAATCTGCTTTGACCTAAATTCTCCCGCGCTCCCCCTTCATCCGTTCATCGTATTATCTGGCCACATTGGCCTAAAATTAGTCGATTTTCTTCTCTTCAATATTACAATAGCATCTTTGGTAAGTACCCTCCACTTCCAACCAAGAAGTTATGAGTTCGAGTCATCCCAAGAGCAAGGTGGGGAGTTTTTGGAGGGAAGGATGCCGACGGTCTATTGAAAACAGCCTCTCTACCCCAGGGTAGAGGTAAGGTCTGCGTACACACTACCTTCCCTAGACCCCACTAGTGGAATCAAAATACACGAATACACTCACAACGCTCCAAAACTCAAAACCATCCGCTTTTATCTTCAACAGTTTAATTTTGCTTAAACAGTCTAATTTAGTAATCATTCTGCAAAAGGTTATACACTCTATAACAATATCTCTCCATAGACACCATCAGAACAAACACAACACTGTAATGTTATTATTTCTGAAAATATAACTGCATTATAACATACATACATAAATACTTGTGTGTTCACTACTAAAACCACTTTCAAGCAAAGAAAAAGATACAAGATTTAAGTTGGATAAGTAGACGATACCATTACAAAAGATTTAGAGCACAGGTTCAAACGTAACAAAGTCTATCTTGACGGAACCATAGAACTGCTGAATCAAACAGAGTAAAGTTTTGGTGAAAGTCTTGGCTCAATCACAGTAGCAAGTGGAAATTTTTTAGGTGTAGAGAGCCCAAAAATCTCATCCATGTTGAGGTCCTCAGGAGTCATATTATCAGGCAATGACCAGTTAAATCCATGTAGAAGATTAGCTAAGCTAGCTTGAATCACCTTGAGCCCCAAGCTATAACCCGGGCACATTCTTCTCCCCGCTCCAAATGGCAAAAGCTCATAATCATGTCCTTTAACATCTATGGACTTTTCATGGAATCTCTCCGGCTTGAACACCTCAGGCTCGTCCCACAATGTAGGGTCTCTTCCAATAGTCCATACACTCACGAGAACCCTAGTTCCTTTCTGAACGTCGTAGCCTGCTACCTTACTATCTTCTCGACACTCACGTGGCACCAACATTGGTGCCACGGGGTGCAGTCGCATAGTCTCTTTGACTATTGCCTCTATGTAAGGAAGATTTGGAATGTCCTTTTCTTGTACCCATCTATTCTGCCCAATTACTCGATCCAATTCTTCTGTAGCCTTTTTGAAAATCTCCGGCTTCTTTAGCAGCTCTGAAATTGCCCACTCCACTGTCACTGCTGAACTCTCGGTTCCACCAGCCAGCATATCCTGATTGCGCAATTACACATTTTACTCTTGTCATCAACTATAACAAAGCACTATTGTTATAGTTTAGGTATCACTAATTAGAATTGAGAAAATATATATCTTGCTGATGCGCGTAGAAAATCAAAATACTCGGATTCGGGGAATGGCCGGACCACAAGGGTCTATTTTATGCAGCCTTATCTTGCATTTCTGCAAGATGCTATTTCCACGGCTTTAAACCGTGACCTCCTGATCACATGACAACAGCTTTACCAATTACGCCAAGGCTCCCTTTCATCAACTATAACAAAGCATCGAAAACAAGTACAAATATCCTGACCAACTTGACTTTCTATTTTCAAAATTTTTCTTGTAATTTATCTACAGTTGGATTCACTCCATTATCCGTTCTACTTCGACAAAAAAGTGAGCCAGATATCATTTCAGTAACATTATCAACAGGTCAATTATTACGAGTATATTCTTTTTCTTGTTTTTTTTTTCAGTACGACAGACCCATACATAGCCAACTAAATTTCGGGTTCCAAAATATCTTGTCAATGTCCATTAATTTCCATTGGTTGGAGGAAGTCATAAGTACTGTCGACCCGAGTGGAGCAGAGCAATAGGAATCTACTCTGGTTTATTAAAATTATTCTTAACTATAGTCTATGTGCCTTTTTAAGTTTTCCGTGCTATTAAGTAGGCGTTTGGACATAAAAATTACTAGTATAATTTTTGAAAAACAGTACTCTATCCGTTCACTTTTACTTGTCCATTTTGGACTTTTCGCGCCACTTAAGAAATAATAATTGTAATATGTGTTTTACCATAACCCCTAATAATGATAGCATTTCAAAAAACATGGGAAATAAATTGGGGAATGAGTACTTAATGATAAAGGTAAAACAAGTTTTTTTTTTTTTTTTTGTCTTTCTCTTGATTTGCTAAAAAGACAATTAAAAGTAAAAATGTATTTTTAGTATAATGGACAAGTAACAGTGAACGGAGGGATTATTATTTGGAGTTAAAGTTGAAAAATGATACTATTTGGAATTTGAATTTGTGTTTGGACATATATTTCACTTGAAAAAATATTGTACTTTTGTGAGTGGGAATTTTTTTTGAAAAAATCATTTTCGAATTTTTTTTCAAGAATTTGTAAAATTTCACGGAGAAACATATTTTTTGGAAAAAAAAAATTCGAAAAAAGGAAATTCTTTTATGGACAAACAGCAACAGGTACTAAGTATTACTCCTATTATTTTCTATAGTTATAATTTAAAGATATTATGATAAATATGAATTGATATCTTTTGTTTAGTACAATACCTGAGTGAATGCTTTGACTCCATGTCTCTCCAGCTTAACTTCCAACTTCGGATCATCAGCAAGCTGCAACAAAACATCCACCATATCCTTAGCAACATAATTCTCCACTCCATTTCTCCTAATGTTATGCTCATCAATAACATGCTCTAAAAACTTGTCGAATTTCTTGCTCACTACTTTCATCCTCTTAACATAACCTTGCAAATCCATGAAATCAATCCATGGAATTGAATCTCCAATATTAAGTACACCATTTAGCAAAAACAATTCGTCCAACATCTTCTTAAATTCCTCAGGATTCACGAACGAGTTCTCGGATTCGTCCAAATACCTTTTCCCCAGTACCATCCTGCTAATAACATTTAAACTCAACGTCGTCAAATAATCTTTCAACACAATTGGTTTCCCTGATATTTTGTTCAAATTATGGAGAAGAGAATGCAACTCCTCAGCCCGAATATACTCGTATGAATCGAGACGTTTCGTGCTGAATAATTCCGTTAGGCACATCCTACGTGCCTGGCGCCAATATGGTCCGTAAGGAGACCATGTAATATCGGAATAATTGTACGTTGTGTATTTTCCGGCAGCCGTTTTAGGCCTGCCTACAAAGTTAATATCCATGGATTTGAGGAAAATCTTAGCCATTTCGACGGAGGATCCAACTACAACGGGGAAAGACCCGAATTGGAGTTGCATAACGGGTCCGTACTTGAGGGAGAGTTCGTGGATTGAGCGATGAGGAAGATTGCCAATAAGGTTTAAGTTTCCGATGATCGGCCATGGTTTTGGGCCTGGAGGTAAATTGAGTTTCCTCTGGCGAAGAAGTTTGGAAAGGAACAAAAGAAACAGAGTACCAAGAAATACTGCTGCATATGTAGTCAAGTTTGTACCTTCCATTGAATTGTTGGTACTTTTGGTGGTGAATCAGTGATTTGGGAGAGGACTCAATGTGTTTGTTAGTTGATTTAATGGTGGAGTATATGGTTCCACGAATAAGCTGTATTTATAGTGTTGGAGAGAAGCTTGAATAGTACTACAAATATATTTTTTAAGTAGTATTTTTCAATTATTTTTCATCACTTTAAAATTTGTGATCGTCATTTTCTAAAAGAAAAATCTAGTAATATTTTTCCTCGAAACTTTGTTTCAGTTGCCTTCGGTCTTCCAGGAAAGTATTTTTAAGTTCTTCAGTACCTTCAGCAGGGTGTGAAACTGCTACTGTACTACTTACTTTGAATAAAATAACAAGGTACCCCACAAAAAGAAAGGAAACACTTTAAAAAAAAAAAGAAGGTTCCCCACAATCCACTACTTGGAAATAATTCAGTGAAGTTTCACCCATTAAAAAAAACATAAAGGTAAAGTTGAGATTTGAACTTTATAGATTTGAGATTCTAGTTTTCTTAAATTATTGAATTTTAAATTAATAATTTGTACATATTTAATAATTTTTTAAGTCTCGTAGCAAACACGCTAGCTTTGCCCCTGTTTATTGTTTATGTAGGGGCGACTCTAAGGCTTTGGGCAGTGAGGCCATTGCCTAAGGCTAGAGGTGATAAAATGGTTAAAATAAAATAATTAACCATACATATTATTCATTAAAAAATGGGTTGGATAATAAACTTTTTAAAAACGGATCAAATATGAATAAAAATATGTTATCCATTTAGAAAATGGATAACCAATAGGTAACCAATGAGTCTAACTTTTACATTTGTAAAGCCTTAAATTGGGTGTTCCTCAAGTTAGGGAGACTAGGAGACTAAGAATTCTCCCAAAAGTGATCATATGTAAGAATTCATGGATGATATGGTTACCCATATTATCCGTCGGTTAACACGTTTTTTTATCCGTATTAAATATGAGTCGGAACCGACCCGACCCCGCCCGTTTGCCGCTCCTACCTTAGGCCCCCCAAAATTTGAAGGCCCGAAATTTATTTTAAATTCTTATTATTATTGTTACTATATACTATATAATTTATATAAATAATTAGTATAATGAAAAATGTTACTATATTTTTTTTGTTGCTTGATTGAGGTTATTTTACACCAATAGATTCATAAATTATGATAATTTTCTTCCCTCGTTAATTAGTATATTTGCTTCACTCTTCAATTTTAATTTTATCCTTTTTATATAGGAATTAAATTATGTATATTGATAACATAATGAATTTCTTTTACAATGTTCTCTGAAACTGCATGAACACAAAAACATTCATGCACCGGTTTTTTTTTTGGTGTAGTTCGACATATTATATTAGGTTATTTATAATATTTTTTAGATATTCTCCAATAAGTGCTATTTAATAGAATGAACTATAATTATTGTTTAAATTTATCGGAAGGAGTAAATATTTTTGATACCGTCAATACTCAAAACTTAAGTTATTATGTTATGTACATTTATTTCTTTTTCTTGTTTATGATGATAGCCAATTCAAAATTTTTACTTTGAGTTCTGGACCTCAACATCCTACTATTTTTTTTTTTTGAAATTCGTCTTTTTGCCTTAAATGATTAATTTGTTATTTAAAGAGCAAATTTTATTATTAGCGTAAATATTTTATAAAATAAATTAAAGGATCCCTCAATATGATTTCGTTTTAGGCTAAGAGATCTGATGAGCCGCCCTTGAGTTTATGGGTGAAAATTTCTAATGAACCAAACGGAAAAAACGACTGAAGGGTTGCAAAGTTTCTTCGTTTTTCCATAAATGTGTAATAGAGGGTCAAGACTAGGAGTGAAAAGACATTTTTTTTGTTTCATGTTTGTTACATGAGAAACGAAACTTTGTAAGAGTTGGCACGAAATTACCTTGACATTGAGACTTGACTTGTGACCGTTGACCTTAAATATATTTTGACATGCATCATACTCTTAAATAATACTCTCCTACATAAATCGGAATAATAAAATTATTCACTACAGCCGTATTATATTTTTCTAATTTTTAAAGTGTTCGATTTCACACTATAACAACGAAATAAAGAACACTTGAAATATAAAACAAACCGTGTCAACTACCATAAGTGTCCTTTTTTGTTTTGTTTTGTTTTGCATCTTCAAGATTACTATATATTCCAGAAACTATTTACAGTTGATGGCCAAAAAAGTATATAAAATTTGTATAATTTTTGTATATAATATACCGAATGTATATAAATAAAGAAAATACAAATTTTATAATTTTTTTCGGCGATTATTTTTACAGCGTCTATACAGTCAGTGGCGAAACTAGGAATTTCCCCAAGGGTGTTGATCAAATTTAAAAGAAGTGAAATTTTTTTCCAGAAAAAGGATGTTCAATATGTGTTATATATATATATATACACCTCTAAAACGTAATATTGTACCTATATATATAGTGTAATTTTTTGACGAAGAATAGTCATGTGACGATCCTTATGAGTTATGACCATGTGACTTCGGCCATGTATACTGTGTCATTTTTCCTAGTTTTTTCCCCTTAATAAGCAAAGAAAGTTTTGGTTTGGCCCTTTAACCCCTCTAAGTGTGGATTTATTATCATCACACAGACACAGTGCAGGGCTGCTACCCTAACAACCATCCAACCGAGAAAGAAAATTAAAAATTGCTTCTACTATAGAAGTATAGAGTATATCAAAAGTGCATGAAGCTGATGGAATTTTATGGAAAGTGAGAAGTCTAGGGCCGGGCATAATTTGGTAAATACCGAATTACCGTATTGAAATAGAAAATTTTGATATTTGGCATACGGTATTTTGGTATTTGGTATGATATTTGATTTAAGTTTTTAAAAAAATTGATATTTTGTATGGTATTTGGTATTTTAAAATAAAATACCGAAATACCGATACCATACGGAAATATATATTATATTACACAAAACACATATTATCAATTATAACATAAAAATAAAAAATCTAAAATTTTACTTTCCTTTATTCTCAAAGTTCATCAATTAACCTAAACAAGTAACAAGATATTTCTAATGATCAAATATTCTTTAATGTACAATTTTCTCTATTTGGATCGATATTTGCTAGTTTTGGACAAAAGTTTTGTCAACAAATATTTTTCAGTTTTGTATTTTTGAGTACTTTAATTAAAAATATTAGAGTGTATGACTCTATGCACTAGTTAGTATTCAAACCGAATAAATCGAAGTTTCCAAATCGAATAAACCGAAACCGAAAGGAGAAAATCGAACCATATCGAATTTAATTAGGTACGGTATTGGTATAAGATTTTAAGAAACCGAATACCGAAAATATCAAACCGAAATATCTAAATACCGTACCGTACCGACCGACAAACCCCCGGAGAAGTCAATCATATTGGTTATAGTCCACACGTGTGTAACGATGGTGGGGTCACTAGGATATTAGTAAGTGGAAGATCCCAAACCAAGAAAGCATTTCGCCAGCAGCCATGGAGAAAGGACCCGATTAATCCGGTTCATAAGACTCATTCAAGGGAAGGCATTCACTAATTTTTTTTATTTAATACTGTTTACATCTAATTTTGTCCTTTATTTCTTTCAATTAATTCTCTTGAACTTCTAATTTATTCAAATAAGTTTTTTCAATACAATTTTCTATTTACTATAGCTATTATCGTTATTATTACTATTACTACTAGCACTATTAGTATTATTATTATTACTACTACTACTACGTTTACTTCTATTAATAGTAATACCGTAACTAATATTATTATTACTTTGATTTTTTGATGACATACTTTGAATGTTATTACAAGAATTCATGGACAGATTCAGATTTAACACTGAGACCAACCCAGACAAATTCTATTTGATGGCATTGGAGAAGAAAACAATAGAATCCTTTAGAGAGAGAGTATGCCATGAGATGGAGAGCAGAAGCAGTGTCACGATCCGGATTTCGCACCCTCGAGGGTCGTGATGGCGCCTACTAGTGAAAGCTAGGCAAGCCAACCAACCGAACTATTTACCTTGTTTCCATTTTTAGTCCTTTAATAATTATGAAGCAATAACGTGTAGGTAGCGGAATTTATAACAAGCGGAAGAAAAACAATAAAGCTATTTGAATATACATCTAATACAACTATTTGAACAACGAGTGCCCAGAACTGGTGTCACAGCTTCACAGACTGTCTAGGAGTACTACGAATAAAGGTCTGAATGAATTAAATATAACACTGTCTCTTGAAATGCATGAAAGAAACATGAATAGTAGATAGAAGGAGACACCAAGGCCTGCGGACGCCTGCAGGACTATCTCGGGTCGCCTGGTGAACAAGGAACAATAATCTCACTGCGGTCCGAAGTCTACAGCACATGGATCTGCACAAAAGAGTGCAGAGTGTAGTATCAACACAACCGACCTCTTGTGCTGGTAAGTGTCCAGCCTAACCTCGACGAAGTAGTGACGAGGCTAGGACTAGACTACCAAATAAACCTGTGCAGTTAAATCATATACAACGAAAATAGAAGCAGATAATCACAATTAAAATTGGGCGGGGGAAACATGCTGCGGGGAGTAACAGATAACAACAGAATATCAAGAGGAATATAAAGAAACTAAAATCCAATTACTAACAAGGATAAGGAAAATAAAAGCAGAGTTCACTTTCATTTCACATCTTGTTGCAGGCGTGCAACCCGATCCCATTTCATGTATCTCGTTGTAGGCGTGCAACCCGATCTCATATCATATATCTCGTTGCAGGCGTGCAACCCGATCCCATTTCATATATCTCGTTGCAGGCGTGCAACCCGCTCCCATTTCATATATCTCTTTGCAGACGTGCAACCCGCTCCTATTTCATATATCTCATTGCAGGTGTGTAACCCGCTCCCATTTCATATATCTCGTTGCAGGCATGCAACCCGCTCCCATTTCATATATCTCATTGCAGGCATGCAACCCGCTCCTATTTCATCTATTTCCGTGGTGGCGTACCACCCGATCCCATTTACAAATCAATCAACAATCACAAAAGAATTCCGGCAAGGGAACAATTATATTTCAATAACATCCCGGCAAGAAAACAATAATATCAAGACAAACATCCCGGCAAGGGAACAGTAATATGACAATAACATCCCGGCAAGGGAATAATAATGATAATAACATTCCGGCAAGGGAACGATAATGATAATAACATCCCGGCAAGGGAACAATAATGATAATAACATGTGAAGCACAATAAACCACAACGGAGTCATAACAATTACACTACAAGACTCACGGGCATGCTTGACACCGACGTATAGATACTCGTCACCATGCCTATACGTCGTACTCCACAATTAACACGTAGTAAATAAGACACGACTCCTAATCCCTCAAGCTAAGGTTAGACCAAACACTTACCTCGATGCCACGAACACAATTCAAGCCTCAACTATCGCTTTACCCCTTGATTCCACCACCAATTCGCTCGTATCTAGCCACAAGTTACTTAATTACATCAATAAAGGCTAAATGAATCAATTCTAATGCATGAAAAATGAGTTTTCTAAAGTTTACCCAAAAAGTGAAAAATTGCCCCCGGGTCCACATGGTCAAAACCCGATTACCCATTCCCCCACGAACTCAAATATATAATTTGTTTTGAAATCGGACCTCAAATCGAGGTCCAAATCCCCAAATTTTGAAAAACCTAGGTTCTACCCAAAACACCCAATTTCCCCCATGAAAATCATTGATTTTGAGTTGAAATCATGTGAAAAGATGTTAATAATTGAAGAAAACGAGTTAAAATTGACTTACAATCGATTTGAAAGAAGAGTTGTCTTTGAAAAATCGCCCAAGAGTGTTTTGGTTTTGAAAGAGTGTGAAAAATGAAAGATTTTCAGCTAAGTTATAAAATTGTAGGTTGCAGATTCGCAATTGCGAACCCAAACTTCTGCTAAGTTCACATTTGCGAAGCAGTTTTTGCATTTGCGAAGTGGGAATTGCGAACAATGTGTTGCATTTGCGATATCTGGCTAAAACTGGGGGATTGCATTTGCGAGGTAAGCTAGCCTGGGCTATTGTTCGCATTTGCGACATAGCCTTCACATTTGTGAACTCGCATTTGCGAGCCAGGCTTCGCAAATGCGAAGCCTGCAGGCCTGCCATGCAACAACTGAAATCTGCAATTCCTCAAGTCCAAAATCCACCCTGTGGCCTATCCAAAACTCACCCGAGCCCTCGGAGCTCCAAACCAAACATACACACCAACCTTAAAACATCATACGGTCTCGCTCGTGCATTCAAATCACTAAGATAGCATCAACAACTATGAATTTAGCATCAAAATCATGAAATTTCTTAAGAACTTTAAATTTTCTAATTTTTTCAAATACGATCTGATTCACGTCATCTCAAGTATGTTTATTATCCAAATTTCACAGACTTATCTTAAATCACATATAAGACATGTACCGGGTGCCGGAACCAAAATACGGGCCCGATACCACCAAGTTTTAAACACATTTCATTTCCAAAACTCATAAATAATTTCAGAAAATAATTTTTTTAAAAAATTCATTTCTCGGGCTTGGGACCTCAGAATTTGATTCCGGGCGTATGCCCAAGTCCCATATTTTCCTACGGACCCTCTGGGACCGTCAAATTACAGGTCCGGGTCCGTTTACCCAAAATGTTGACCGAAATCAACTTAAATCTATTTTAAAGTTAAAATTCATTATTTTTCACAAATTCTCACATAATGGCTTTCCAGCTATGCGCCCGGACTGTGCACGCAAATTAAGTTGATGCCGAATGAGGTTTTTGAGGCTTCAAAATGCAGAATGTACTTTTAAAAAAGTGATGATCTTTTGGGTCATCACAAGCAGCAAGAGTCCAACCCCCGATAGGAGAGGATGAAATGACAACTAGCTTTATTCGATCTCAAACGGATGTGACATACTATGAGAGATTGATAAGCATGATGGGGCAGAAATTCTCGGAAGTTGTTAGGATGGGAGATGTTATAAAAGAAGGTCTCAAATTTGGAAAGATTACAAACTTGGAAGCATTACAAGAAACGAGTAAGGCAATCTAGTCACGAAATATTAGAGGAGAAAGTAAGAAGAAGGAGAAAAAAGTATCCGTTGTTATGACCATCTGATCACAGCCTACTCCGCACTGCTAAAAAGTAGGAAGAGAGGGTCGCAATAGCTTTTACCCGATTTGTGGGTCAGGATCGATTTCCACAGGGAGCTAGGAATAGAGTCGAGTATCTATTTAGATTGGGATTGTTTAATTGTTCCAAATATCACATCCAATCATTTTTGGGTTTTTCTTTAATAATCTACTATTATCAACTACTAATTATAATTGCAACTAGATTATGCTAAGCGAGAATTGCTACAAGTTGTATCTAATGGATAAAAAGGCACTAGGGTAATGGCATCCTCCTAGGTGGCCAATTGACGGGTAATTGAACCTAAGGCACGATTGACATGATTGGGGAATATGCTATAACCGTTGCACAATTTTACCCACTCTCACATCTCTCGGTAGAGAGAGTAATTTTGCCCAATTGACTTTCTCAAGACCAATAGGGTAGACAAATTTGCTCAAGCAACTGGGGTTCAAGTCGGGTATTACTCTCTCTAGGTTTAACCCTTTAATTGAGACTATCAATTCTCTTGAGTCCATCCCAATTCCTTGTTGGGTCCATTTCGGAGACTTAGGCTCTCTTTCTCAAGAAGAACCCAAGTCAACTTAGCATAAACTAGTGTTTGCAACCACTAATTCATAGATTAAACCATGAAATTGACCCAAATAACAAACACCCATAGTCAATCTAACCTTAAATCACAACACCAATCAATTACTCACACTAGGGTTCAACCACAACCCTAGCTAATGGGTCTAGCTACTCATGTTTGAAGAGAAAAACAGAGAAATAGATGAAGACAAAGATATATTAATTAATTGCTAAGGTAAATACAAAGATTCAATGATAAAAACTAAGTAAAAATGCCCAAAATGACTAAGAAAAGTCTTCTCACTAGCACAGCTAAGGTCTGATAATATCTGATACCCTAAAAATGAAAAAAGGTTCTATTTATACTAAGCTGGAAAAACTAGACAAAAATGCCCCTACGGGGTCAGTGCGGACCGCACAAAATGGTATGCGGCCGTACTAGGCTCTTGACTCTGAAAAATCAACTCTCTGAACCCAGGCTCCACAGACCGCACAGAATGGAATGCGGCCGCGGAGGAGTCTAGCGCGGTCCGCACAAACACGACCACGGACCGCATAGGCTTGAACCTTGGCACTTGACATCTCTCTGAAGTTTGCTTTCGCAGACCGCATAAAATGGTAGTGCGACCGTGGTGAATTAAGTGCGGACCGCACAATATGTACTGCGGCCGCACTACTTTGATGCCTTCAAATCCAGCTCTCTGAATCTCCCTAGTGCGGTCCGCACAAAGTGTATTGCGGCCGCACTAGGCCTGTTTGTCCTGAGTTGTCTTGTCTTTGGTACTTGTGCAAGTTTCACTCCTTTTGAGCCGATCTTTAGCATCTCGTTACTTTGTTGATCAAACCTGCAATCAAGCACAACTTATGAGCCTTTTGGGACTATTTTGTAAGAATTTATAATCAAAGCGTAAGCAAGAAGGAGCATGAAACACGTCAAAATCCCTAGTTATCACCATCCAAGATTGCATGCCTAACCAAATGTTAACCTACCAAAACCCGTTACCCCAACCTTCACACTATAGCTAATACACCCAAACTCCTTAACCTTATTACCAGCCTTCACCCATTCCCTATCCTGTTTATAATTCCCAACCAACCTATTATCCACCTCGAGCACCTACATACCAGAATCCATCATATACCCAAATCCACATATCCATTTAAACCATGCTACCAATCATAAAACTACCCAAACGCACCTAGACCTCGCCCGAGTTTTGAAAGAAAACAAGCCAAAACCTATACACCCTTAGTTGAACCTTTAGCCTAGTTGTATGAAAGGTTGAGAGCCGCATGAGTACTCCAACCAGTCTCGGGAAGAGTTCTCGACCCCCTCCCAGGATGGTATAATTGGACCAAGCATTATGCATATCACTCTGGTGTGACTGGACATGACACAAAAAATTGCCTTACTCTCAAAGATAGGATTGAAGAGTTGATCAAATTAGGAACCATCCAGCTTAAGGGAGCTCCCCCGAATGTGAACAACAACCCTCTTCCAAATCATGGTGATACTGGTATTAACATAATATCTACTAATGAAGATTGGAATTTGGAAGGAATTATTGTACCAGTTGAAGGCGAGAAAAAGGTTGTGTCATCTGCCTTTATTACTCCTATCATCACAATGCAAGTACGAGCACCAATCGAGGTGGACGTACTCCATCTGAAACCCAGGATCATGGCTCTAGTTGCTCAGACACCCTCATTTGATACCAAAACAGTTCTTTGGGACAATCAGTCTGATGTAAGGAATAAAGGAAAGGCAAAATTAGTTGTAGAAGGTGCTGCTGCAGGTATGACGAGATCCGGACAGTGTTATATTCCTAAAGAAGCATCACGAGGTACTTCAATTAAGGATAGAAACCAGAAAAAGTCTATGACAGAAGCAAAAACAGAAGAGTTTTGGAGAAAAATACAATGTAGCGGATACTCTGTTGTAGACCAACTTAAGAAGGTGCCGGCTCAAATTTCCCTTATGTCATTGTTGATGAGTTCTGAGAGCCACGGGAATGCTTTGGTAAAAGTACTCAACGAAGCATATGTGCCAACCGAGACAACTAGTGAACATTTGGAAACTATGCTAGCCTAAATTCTAGAAGCCCACAAGATTTCTTTTTACGAGGATGCATTGCCGCCTTAAGGTCTAAGTCACAACAAAGCTTTGCACCTCACTGTCATGTGCAGGGACAAGTTTGTTTCTAGGGTTTTGATTGATAATGGTTAAGCACTCAATATATGTCCTTTCACTACCCTCAAGCTTTGGGAATTGACATTGAAAAAGTTCGTGAAAGTTATGTGAATTTTAGAGTTTTTGATGGAGCACAAAAGAGCGCTATTGGTGAAATCAACATAGCATTACAAATTGGGTCTGTGAATTTTATCGTTGAATTTCAAGTGTTGGACATATCTGTTGCTTATAATTTGTTGTTGGGAAGGTCATGGATTCACATGGCTGGTGCAGTTCTTTCCACTTTATGCCAGAACGTGAAGCTTGTGTGGAATCACCAGGAAGTTGTGATTCATGGAGAAGCAAGCAATCCCATTCACCCCGGAAATTCAATCCCTGTCATTGAAAGTGTGGAGAGGTTGGACGGAGTCACTTTTCACAGTGAATAAATTATGATTGCGACTCGAGGTACAGAGGTGAAGTTGAAAAGTGTGTTCGTGATGGTGGCATCAGAAATATTGAAGAATGATTTCGAGCCTGGTCAAGGACTCGGAGCAAGATTGCATGGAATAGCGGAGCCAATTCACTTACCAGGGCAGAATAACACTTTTGGCCTAGGGTACAAACCCACTCCAAATGAAGCCTTAGAGGCTCGTCTCAAGAAAAAAAGTAAGATTGTCCTGCCACAGCCTATCCCGCCACTAAGCCAGTCATTCCCCAAGACAATTACTATTCATAATCTAGATGAATATGTTGAAGACAACCTCGTTGAAGGAGTAGAGAACCTATTCATTTCTGATTGCAACGTGATTCTGAAAGATTGCACTGAGACGCTAACTATTTGGGATGCCTCACCTGGAGATGTTTTGAACAATTAGACTTGTACCCTGTCCCCGGTTCATCGGGAGTCTTGGTAGAGGATTTTATTAATGCTTTTTTAACAACACGATTCAAAATTGAGGCCTAAATCTTGTCTATGGATTTTATGTTGTTTGCCTCGATCTTTTGGAAGCTTAAATGCGAAATCTGAATCAGCTTTTTCGTTTTACATTTTTTTTTTGTCTTTATTGATTTTCTTTCTTATTTTTCAGCAAACGAATTAAGAAAAATGCCGACACTGTGAATGTGACATGCAATGAAACAAGTGAATAAAATAACAAGCAAGATCTTAGAGAATATGAAGAAGATATGCCGCCTGTAGAATTAACTAAAGAACTTGAGCAGTTTGAGAACAAATCAAAACCAAATTTGGATGAAACTAAGCTGATAAATTTGGGAAATTTAGAGTCTATAAAAGAAATAAAAATTAGTGTCCATTTGACACTATCAGAAAAGGAGAAATATGTGGATCTTTTAAGACAATACGTCGATGTGTTCACTTGGTCGTATGACGACATGCTTGGTTTAAACACTAATATTGTTTCACACAAGTTGCCAACGGACCCATCTTGTCCCCCGATAAAGCAAAAAATAAGGAAATTCAAAACAAACTTAAGTCTGAAGATCAAAGAAGAAGTCTCCAAGCAATTTAAGGCAAATGTCATCCGAGTCACGAAGTACCCCACCTGATTGGCCAACATAGTACCAGTACCGAAGAAAGATGGGAAGATCAAAATATATGTGGTTTATCGGGATCTCAACAAGGCTAGTCCAAAGGATGATTTTCCGCTTCCGAATATTCACATACTCATTGATAATTATGCAAAGCATGAGTTGCGGTCATTTGTTGATTGCTTTGCCGGCTACCACCAAATTTTGATGGATGAAGATCATGCTGAGAAGACAACATTTATCACACCTTAGGGGATGTATTGATATCGGGTGATGCCTTTTGGACTCAAGAATGCAGGTGCTATATATAGGAGAGCTATGACAACTCTTTTTCATGACATGATCCATAAAGAGATTGAGGTTTATGTGGACGATGTCATCATCAAGTCATGGAAGAGTTTGATCACTTGGTAGACCTGAAGAAGTTCTTTGATAGGTTACAACGATATAATTTGAAGCTGAATCCCGCAAAGTATGCATTCGGAGTTCCAGCGAGAAAATTATTAGTTTCATTATTAGTAGAAGGGGCACAGAGTTGGATCCTTCAAAGATAAAGACTATCCAAGACCTGCCACCTCCAAAGAATCGGAAGGACGTGATGAGCTTCCTTGGTCGCCTCAACTACATCAGTCATTTCATAGTCCAATCAACGGTGATTTGTGAGCCGATATTCAAGATGCTGAGGAAAGATGTCATTACTAAATGGACAGAATAATGTCAACGAGCTTTTGATAGGATCAAGGAATATTTATCTAACCCACCAGTGCTAGTACCTCCGGAAGTTGGAAGGTCACTGCTATTATATGTGTCCATATCAGATAATGCATTTGGATGTGTTTTGGGGCAACATGATGAAACCGGGAGGAACGAGAAAGCTAATACTACTTGAGCAAGAAGTTCACACCCTATGAAGCACATTATCCTTTGTTGGAACGCACCTGTTGCGCCTTAACTTAGGTTGCACAAACGTTGAGGCACTACTTGTCAACATACACCATTTATCTCATTTCCAGGATGGACCCACTCAAGTACATCTTTCAGAAACCTATGCCTACAGGGAAGCTAGTGAAGTGGCACATTTTGCTAAGTGAGTTTGACATTGTGTATGTTACTCAAAAGGCCATCAAAGGACAAGCGTTAGCTGGCCACCTTGCAGAAAATCCTGTGGATGAAGAATACAAGCCACTTAGGACGTACTTCCCAGATGAAGAAGTATTGTTTGTTGGAGAAGACAATTCAGAAGCATATTCTAGTTGGAGAATGTTCTTTGACAGAGCCACAAACTTCGAAGGAGTCGGAGTTGGAGCAGTACTAGTTTCAGACTCTGGATAACATTATCCAATCTCAGCGAAACTTCAGTTTCTGTACACCAACAATATGGAAGAATATGTGGCTTGTGTACTTGGTCTTAGAATGGTCGTTGACATGAATGTCCAAGAGTTATTGGTTATAGGAGATTCAGACTTGTTGATTCATCAAGTACAAGGCGAATGAAATACAAAGAACACAAAAATCCTACAGTAAGAAGTTTATCAAAATGGACTTCAAGCATGTTCCAAGAGTTCAAAATGAGTTCGCAGATGCTTTGGAAACTTTTTCTTCCATGATTCAACATCCAGATGAGAACTACATAGACACCATCAAGGTGAATGTGCAAGATCAGCCAACTTATTGTTTCCATGTGGATGAAGAGACAGACAGAGAACCATGGTATTATGACATTAAGAGGTATCTCAAGATAAGGGATTACCCTGAAGGAGCAACCAATACCTAGAAGCGAACGCTTAGGAGATTGGCAAATCATTTTTTCCTAAACGTTGAAATCCTATATAGAAGGACTCCAGATTTAAGACTGTTGAGGTGTGTAAATGCTAGAGAAGCAACCAAGCTGATTGAAGAGATACATGCAGGAACATGTGGACCTAACATGAATGGTTTTACCTTGGCAAAGAAAATTCTGCGAGCAAGTTACTTTTGGATGTCCATGGAAACATATTGCATTCGTTTTGTACAGAAATGTCATCAATGTCAGATTCATGGTGATTTGATTTGAGTCGCATCTAATGAACTCAATGTGACGAGTTCTCCTTGGCCATTTGCAGCTTGGGGAATGAATGTCATTGGCCCTATTGAGCCTGTCGTATCGAATGGGCATAGATTCATCTTGGCAGCTATTGATTATTTTACAAGTGGGTAGAAGCCTCTTCCTAAAAGTCAGTTACAAAGAAGGTGGTAGTAGATTTTGTCCTCAATCTCAATAGTGACTTGATATGTTAAATATGTGATAAGTTCAAGATTACTCATCGAAATTCCACTCCCTACCGACCTCAGATGAATGGATCCGTTGAAGTAGCCAACAAGAATATCAAAAAGATATTGCGGAAGATGATTGATAACTGCAGGCATTGGCATGAGAAACTATCATTTGCTCTCCTTGGATATCTCACTATAGTCAGAACATCAACTGGGGCAACGCATTATCTTTTGGTCTATGGAACTGAAGCCGTGAATCTGAAATACCATCTTTGAGGGTCATCCGGGAAGCTGAGTTGAGAAATGCAGAATGGGTGAAGAATCGTAGGAACAAATAATGCTTATTGACGAGAAGAGAATGAATGCAGTTTGCCATGGTCAACTCTAACAAAACAGGATAGCCAAAGCCTTCAACAAGAAAGTGAAACCAAGATAGTTCAAACCAGGGCAATTGGTTTTGAAGCGCATATCCCCGCACCAATATGAAGCTAAAGGAAAGTTTTTACCAAATTGGCAAGGTCCATACATGGCGCATTGAGTATTGACTGGAGGAGCACTGATTCTAGCAGAAATAGATGATGAAGTATGGCCCAAGCCCATCAACGCAGACGCAGTCAAGAGATACTACATCTAGAGTCATATCTAGCAACCTCATTCTTTTCTATGTAATGCTTCTTAATGTAAATGAACTGCGTTTGGCCTAATTCCCGTTTAAGAGGGGATACGTAGGCAGTCCTGTTGGTTCGGTCTCGTTACAATAAAAATTCAATATTTCCCACCCAATTTGGAAACTAGGGCAAGTTTTAAAGGCATCGTCATGAGAAGGCACCAGTCATTGACGAAAGATGGTCAAGCAAAACAAATGACAGGATTTCAGATGAGGATGTTCACTTTGTTTCACAAGCATGTCACATTACAGAGTTCGGCAACAACTTTATTTTTATAAAATCATATATTTATGCATATTGTATTTATTAAAAATCGATTTTTCATCAAATGTTTCTTATCTATTTGTTCGCCAAGATTTAGTATTGGGCGGAGGTGGCAAGTCCAAACAAAATTAGAAGCGCAAGATTATCAAAGGCCAGAGCATCAAAGTCAACATAAATTAACCTCCCCCCAAAACTCACAATTGTTCTTTGAGTGCAGATTTTCAAGATAGAGGAAGCAGAAGAATCAACAACGAGTATAATTATGAAGACCATTTGCCGAGCGGTTTGAATTTCTTTATAGTATCTTATAGAAAACTACACCTCTTGAATGATGATGATCTTTAAAATCCAATGTTGAGATTTTACTAATGATAATTTTGTATCCTTATAAGATATTTTTAATACATTGATTGTCATTGCTTTTCATCCACTAATTTTTAAATGCAAACTGCATCACACATGACTTTAAATATATTGCACATTGGCTTTCAAATGCACCGCACCATTGTTTTCAAATGCACCACAAATGCACTGCACCATTGCTTTCTAATACACCGCACAAATACTTTCAAATTCATTGCACCACTGTTTTCGAATGTACCATTGCTTGCAAAATGCACAACATAAATGCTTTCAAATGCATTGTACTATTGCTTTCAAATGCACCACACAAATACTTTCAAATACATTGCACCATTGCTTTCAAATGCACCATTGCTTGCAAAATGCATAACATAATTGCTTTCAAATACACTGCATTATTGCTTTCAAAGGCAGCACAAACGCACCACACAAATGCTTTCAAAATCACTATATCGTTGCTTACAAATGCACAATGCAAGTGCTTTCAAATATGCTGCACCATTACTTTTAAATGCACCACACAATTACTTTATAAATGCACAACAAATATTTTCACTACCTTAAATATTTGGCTTGAAAAGCTTCATTGGTCATTTGGCTTAAACGCCTCAAATTGCATCATCCTTTGGTTTAAATGCCTCATTTTCATCAATCATTGGCTTAAATGCCTAATTTCATCAAATAATGTGGTTGAATACTTCATTTACATAAATCAGCAGTGAAAGGCATCATTTACATGAATCATTGGCTCAAAGCCTCATTTCATAATTCATGATCAAAGCACTATTTTGAATACCTGGCTTATTTTATGATAATTAATGGCTTAGAGATGTCATTTTAATGAAACTATTTTTACTACTTATGCCATTTTTATATCTCGTTTATTAACAATTTTACCGAGTCTATTGAGCTTAGCAGGAAATATAACGCAACGCAGAACTCTATCTAAGCAGAAAACTGGGGCAGTTTGTTGGAAAGGAAGCCAAACTTGCCAGCAAAAGTCAAAGGTCTACTTTTGGACTCCGCTCGGCCTGACTCTCAAAATTCCAATTCAAAATCCTTATTTCAAACATCTTTTCTTTCAATCATGACCAACCGGGTGTCTAACACCCGGTGTCTCTATAATTCAATATTGGGGCATCATTTTTAGGATAAACATCAATCGTTCCCACTCTAGGGTACCATACATCTCGAACTACATATGTTCTGATTCTCGTATAACCCGAGGTATGCAGGCAACTCGAAATCAGGGTACCACCACAACTTTTTCAAAACATCAGTTATCCATAACTTTCCCATAACCTACTTTACACATAATCTTCCCAACATCCATATCGGTTCAATCAAACCGTACTTTATGGTCAAAACAAAATTGGCTACTATGTCAATTTCTTTTCCTGAAAACTCTTACATCATTTACGGTCAAAGAGGGTGTAACGACCCGGCCGGTCGTTTTAAAAATTTATGTGCCGATTCCCTATTAACTATTTTTCCCATATTTATTTCTGCTATTGTGAGTTGCCGGGATGAATTATTTGGAGTTTCAGAGGGTTTTGGGACACTTAATCTCTAAATGAGAGCTTAAATTTTGGAAATTTGACCGTGGTCGGAACAGTGTGAAGACGGCCTCGAAATAAAATTCCAATGGTTTCGTTAGCTCTGTTGGGTGATTTTGGGTTTAGGGGAGTGTTCGGATTGTGTCTTGGAGGTCTGTAGCTAATTTAGGTTTGAAATGCCGAAAGTTGAATTTTTGAAGTTTTCGGTTCGATAGTGAGATTTTGATCCGAGGGTTGGAATGAAATTTCGTAAATTAGGGTAGCTCCGAAGTGTTGAATGTGATGTGTGTGCAAAATTTCAGGTCTTTTGGACGAGTTTTGATAGACTTTTTGATCGAAAATGTATTTGTGAGTTTTTGTAGTTCTTAGGCTTGAATCCGATGCAAATTGGTTGATTCGATATTGTTTGAGGTGTTCGAAAGATTTGTATAAGTTTGGATAGTGGTATATGACTTGTTTGTGCTTTTGGTTGAGGTCCCGGGGGCCTCAGCATGATTTCGGGTGGTTAGCAGGAAGTTGGAAAATTGGAAATTTCAGCTGAAGCTCTTTGGGCTGCTGTCATAACTGCATCTACGGTTGAGAGGCCGCAGATGCGACTCCCGCAGATGCGGAGTCAATCCGCAGAAGCGGCCAAGAGGAAATAGAGTAGGGATCACAGAAGCGATGGGTTACTGCACTAGCGGGACCACAGATGCGGCATCTTGGTCGCAGGTGCTGAGATGGGATTTTTAAGTGAGAACCGCAGAAGCGGTATCGCAAATGCGATGGGTGGACCGCAAGAGTGGATTTGTTGGGCAAAAAAATCAGAAATTTGAGGTTTTAGTTTCAAAAGTTGGAAAATCGATTTTTAGCTCGGGAGATGTCGATTTTGGGAGGATTTTGAAGAGGAAATCAATTTGGGCCATTTAGAGTCAAGTACTCGTGGCAACAACGTGGTTTCAAATTGAGTTTGAGCTGGTTTGAGGTAAGTGGCTTGTCTAACCTTGTGTGGGGGATTTTTCCCTTAGGATTGGTATTGTGATAATTGAAATGCCTTGTATGTGAGGTGACGAGTGCGTACTTGTACTAATTGTTGAAAATCCTGTTTTCACTAAAATAGCTTAAATTGTGTTTTTCATTGCATGCTTATACTACTTGGAACTTAAACCGCTGTTAGCTTATAGTAGCATGCCTAATTAACTTAATTGCTTTAACTACCTTATTTGTATTACGTGAAGCATGCTAGGTTAGCATTGCCTGTGTTACTTTGGTATGAAGTTGAGTTTATTTGAGTATTCCTTGTGCCATTGTTGTGTGTTTTACTTTGGGACTACAGGACGACATCCCTTTAGATCCCCTGTACGCATTTATGATTTGAGTTGAAGTGCGGGATACCGAGAGATCCCCATCACGTATATTGAGGATACCAAGAGATCCCTAACATATATTGAGGATACCAATAGATCCTCGGGATACTAAGAGATCCCTAGCATATATTGAGGATACCAAGAGATCCTCGGGATACCAAGAGATCCCTAGCATATATTGAGGATACCAAAAGATCCTCGGGATACCAAGAGATCCCTAGCATATATTGAGGATACTAAGAGATCCTCGGGATACCAAGAGATCCCTAGCATATATTGAGGATACCAAGAGACCCTCGGGATACCAAGAGTTTCCTAGCATACGTTGAGGATACCAAGAGATCCTCGGGATACAAAGAGATCCCTGACATATATTGAGGGTACTAAGAGACCCTTGAGATACTGAGAGATCCCTCGGTTATTATCTTTGTGAATAGTAGTATTTCCTTGTGATTGTTTTTGTCTCTGTTTCAGTTGTTGTTATCCTTATTATCCTGTATTAGTTCTTACTATTAGTTTCAACTGTACTGTTTATCTTATTCTGTTATACCTGATATTTCATTTAATCTCAGTAGGGCCCTGACCTTCCTCATCATTACCCAACCGAGGTTAGGCTTGACACTTACTAAGTACCGCTGTGGTGTACTCATGCCCTTTCTGCGCATGTTTTTCATGTGTAGATCCAGGTACCTCCATTCAGATTTATCACTCGTGAGACAAGGTGCTTGTAGAGACTCCGAGGTATATCTGTCGCATTCGCAGACCAAAGAGTCCCTTTCTATTCCCCCTTTTTGTATTAGCCCTTCTGTACATTCGTTTCCTTATTAGATATTCTGGAGTTAGATGCTTGTAGACATTCAAAGGCTTGCGATCATGAGATTCCGAGTTTTGGGAAAAGTTATTAGTTTTCGAGAGTTGATATTGTGTATGCCGAGCGACACTTTAAAATACTGTTTTATTTCACTATTTTGTTTTTTATTATTATTTCTTCCGCAAATTGGATTCTTTGTATGCATTGTTAAGCTTACCTAGTCGTAGAGACTAGGTGCCATCACGATGGTTCACGGAGGGCGAACCGGGGTCGTGACAAAGGGGCAGCTGTTGACATCCAATTTTGTCCTTCTTTTCTTCCAATTAATCATCTTAAGCTTATAATTTATTCAGATATTTTTTTTCAATACTATTTTCCATTTACTACAGCTATATCGTTGTTATTACTATTACTACTAGCATTATTATTATTATTATCATTACTACGTTTACTTCTATTAATAGTAGTATTGTAACTAATATTGTTATTACTTTGATTTTTTTATTAATATCTATTTAATATTATTTTTATCATACATAAATAGTATATAAAATTGAGTTTAATACAAACAAGCTCAAAAAACAATTAATTTGAAGATTGGAAAAAGGCCATAAAATTCGACCAATTAGGAGTCCAAAGCTCCTTTGTTCTTTTGACCAATTCTATAGCCCAAAAAAATAACCTTTCGGATTTTTCTTTTTAAGACCAATAATTCTTTCTCAAGCCACTAAATAACTAAGCCCATTTTTTGTTCTAAAATTCCTTCGGACACAAATCTACCCAAAGCACTATCACGATCCAAATTCTCCCTCCGTGAATTGTCGTGACGACACCTAGTCTCTACGACTAGGTAAGCCTAATATTTGCCAAAAAATGAAATAAAAAACATAAAAGTGAACAATTAACAGTAATAGATAATTTTAATAAACATTAGAGATACTGCTTGGCGTATATAATAATCAACTCGCAAAATATACACAAACTCTCCAAGATCCGAAACACCGTATGTCACAAGCTTCTAAGAATTTTTAACTGTTCTATATATCAGTATCTAAAGAAGTAAGAGAAGAATCAACATAAGGGGATAAATGGGGACTCCGAGGTCTGCGTACGCGAGTAGATGTACCTAGAAGTCTCCGAAATAGTAGCGACTGTGCAACTAAAAGCGAGGCTGATAAGAGGTACCAGGATCTGCACACGAAAACATGTGCAGAAGATTAACATGAGTACACCACAACGGTAACCAGTAAGTGTCAAGCCTAACCTCGATCGAGTAGTGACAAGGTCAGGTCAGACCCTACTGGTATATATATAATGAATAAGACGGAATAAAATATCACAGTAAAATAAAGACTGAAATTTAACCAGAAGGAAATCATAGAAAAATAACAGTACAGTACACAAAACTATCAATAGGGGATCTCCCGAAATACCGTCTCATAGTTCCAAACGTAAATGTGTAGGGGGTCTCCCGGAATACTGTTTCGTAGTCCCAAAGTAAATATGCATGGAGATCTCCCGGGATACCGTCTCGTAGTCCCAAAGTAAATATGCAGGGGGATCTTTAGGGATACCGTCCCGTAGTCCCAAAATAAATATGCAGGGGAATCTCCCGAAATACCGTTCCGTAGTCCCAAAGTAAATACGCAGCTCAAACAATGGAAAATAACATTTTTACACCAGAGATCCTACAGTTTAGACTAAGCACAAGTCAAGAGAAAAGCAGGAAAATCCATTAAGCATGCTGCACAGAGTTCAAATAGGCATTTAAGATACGTAGACATTCTATTCTAAGCTAAACAAGATAATTACACATGCTAATATAACTCAAATAAGAAGAAACAAGTTATTACTCAGTAAAAATTAGATTTTACAACAGATAGCCCGTGTACGCACTCGTCACCTCACGTACACGATACTCACATACCAAAACAACACCAAATCCTAAGGGAAGTTCCCCCACACAAGGTTAGGCAAGCCACTTATCTCGAACCAAGCTCAATCACTCGATAACAATGCCTTTTCCACGAATATCCGACTCCGAATGGCCAAAGAGTTCTTCATTGTTTTCCCAATTTTTCATCCCAAATCACAAATTAGATGATGAAATTAAAGACATAATCATAGGATTTAGCCAAAACCAAGTAAGAATCACATGCCCCAATCAACTCCACGAAAATTCCTTCAAGAATCGCCCAAATCCATGGTATCTAGCTCAAAATATGAAGAATGGATTCAAACCCTCATTTTTGAATTTTTATATTCTGATTAGGTGCTCCTTAATCGCGACCGTATAAATAGCCTCGCGATCGCGAATCACAACTCAGATGCCCCAGGAATTAAATCTACGTGAAAGAGGAAAGCACCACACAAACGCGATGCACTGGTCCTCAGACTTACACGATCGCGAATGATACCACACGTTCGTGATGAACAAAGTGTATGGTCCAGCTGTAGCCTCATAAACACTACGCGAACGTGACCTTGGCCACGCGTTCGCGAAGAACCACATCACACAACTATGCGTTCGCATACTTCTTCCCGCGAACACGAAGAACAAATCCTTCCACTGCCTAGCTTAGCCTACGGGATCGCGTATAAGGAAACCAGAACTCAGATACCAGAAAACTTCGGCAACCTTCTAAGTCCAAAAATCGATCCGTTGAGCATCCGAAACACACCTGAGGCCCCCGGGACCTCAACAAAATATACCAACAAGTCCCAAAACATCATACGAACTTAGTCGAATCCTCAAATCACTTCAAGCAATATCAAAAATACGAATTACACACGAATTCAAGCCTAATGAACTTTGAAATTTTCAAATTCTACAAACAACTTCAAAACCTATCAAATCACGTCCGATTGACCTCAAATTTTGTATAAAAGTCATAAATGACACTTCAATCCTACTCTAACTTTCGAAAATCCAATCCAACCTCAACATCAAAAAGTCCACTCCCGGTCAAACTTTTTCAAAATTTCAACTTTCGGTATTTCAAGCCTAATTCTATTACGAACCTCTAAAACACAATCCGGATGCACTCCTAAGTCCAAAATCACCTAACGGAGCTAACGGAACCATCAAAATTCAAATCCGAGGTTGTTTACACATAAGTCAATATCCTGTTAACTTTTCCAACTTAAGCTTTCAAATAAGAGACTAAGTGTATCAATTCATTCTAAAATCACTCCGAACCCGAACCAAGTAACCCGATAAGTCATAATATAGCTGTAGAACACAAAAGAAGCAGAGTAAATTAGGGAACGGGGCTACAACTCTCAAAACGACTGACCGGGTCATTACATCCTCCCTCTTTTAAAACAATCATTCGTCCTCGAACGAGCATATAGACATACAAAAAGTGGTGAAAAGATGAGGATAACGGCTGCGTATATCATGCTCGGTCTCCCAAGTCGCTTCCTCAAACGGATGGCCCCTCCACTAAACCTTTACCGAAGCATTGTTCTTTGACCTCAACTTTTGAACCTGGCTATCCAAAATAGCCACTGGCTCCTCAATATAATATAGATCCTTGTCCAACTGGACTGAGCTGAAATCCAACACATGAGACGGATCACCGTGATAATTCCAGAGCATAGAAACATGGAATGCCGGATGAACTCCTGCTAGGATGGGAGGCAAGGCAAGCTCATAAGCAACCTCTCCGACTCGCCGCAACACCTCAAATGGACCAATGAACCTTGGGCTCAACTTGCCCTTCTTCCTGAACCTCATAACGCCCTTCATAGGCAAAAACCGAAGCAAGATCTTCTCTCTAACCATAAATACAACATCGCAGACCTTCCAATTCGTATAGCTCTTCTATCTGGACTGGACTGTGCGAAGTCTATTCTGAATCACCTTAACCTTCTCCAAAGCATCCTGAACCAAATCCGTACCCAATAATCTATCCTCAATTGCCTCGAACCAACCCACTAGGGACCGACACCACCTACCATACAGAGCCTCATACGGTGCTACCCGAATGCTGGATTGATAACTGTTATTATAGGCAAACTCCACAAGTGGCAAGAACTGATCCCAAGAACCTTCAAATTCCATCACGCACGAATGGAGCATGTCCTTAGAATCTGAATAGCACTCTCGGACTGTCCGTCTATCTAAGGGTGAAATGTTGTGCTCAACTCAACCCGAGTACCTAACTCATGCTGTACGGACCTCTATAACCGTGATATAAACTGCGTACCTTGGTCAGAGATGATGGATACCACCATTCCATGAATCCTGATAATCTCGCGGATATAAAAATGAGCCAGCTGCTTGAAAGGATAAGAAGTCATCACATGAATGAAATGAGCTGAGTTTGTTAGCCTATCCACAATCACCCAAATGGCATCAAACTTTCGCTGAGTCCGTAGGAGTTCAACAGTGAAATCTATAGTGATTCACTCCCATTTCCACTCCGGAGTCTCTAATTTATGAAGCAATCCACCCGGTCGCTGATGCTTATCCTTCACCTGCTAGAAATTTAGACATCGGGCTACATATTCCACTATGTCCTTCTTCATTCTACACCACCAATAATGCTGCCTCTAGTCCTGATACATCTTTGTGGCACCCGGATGAACTGAGTACTGCAAGCTGTGAGCCTCCTGAAGAATCAACTCATACAATCTTGCTACATTGGGCACACATAGCCTTCCCTATGATAACTAGGTATTATGGTTCATTTTATACTCCTTCTTACTTGAGTTTAGATTAAAAATGTATACAGAATAGTAACAAAGGCTTACATGTTGTATTTGTTTGCAGGGTTTGATCAACAAGGTGACAATTAGTCAAACCAGCTCAAAAAAGAGTGAAACATGCACAAGTACCAAGAATAAGTTCAAGCACAGTGCAACAGTTCCACTGCGATCGCATTCCATTTAGTGCAGTTCGCAGTGAAGAGATTCAGAGAGTGCACATTTTAGAAACTCAGGCACTGAGGCCGCAAATCATTTTGTGTGGACCGTAGTGGCCTCTTTGCGGCCGCAATAAAGTTTGTGTGGTCCGCAAAGACGGAGTTCAGAGAATTGGGATTTTTGGAGGTTAAAGCCAATGTGGTCCGCGGTGCTTTTTGTGCGGACCGCAGTTGAAGCCACCGCGGCCGCGATGCATTTTATGCGGCCCGTGGTGGCCAAGTTCAGAGAGCAAAGATCCAAAGCCAAGAAGCCTTACCGCGGCCGCACTCGATTTTGTGCGGTCTGCACTACCCCCGCAGGGGTATTTTTGTTTAGAAAATTTGGCCTAGTATAAATACTTTCTTTTCCCATTTTTAGGTCATCAGTTGTAATCTGACCTTGAGCTGTGCTCGTGAATAGTAGTTTTTGACCATTTTGAGTAATTTGTAGCTACTTTAACATTGAAGTTTCTTTATCTCAGTTTGTAATTAAATATTATGGGTTTTTCTTCATCTACTTCTTTATTTTCTTCTATTATCATGAGTAGGTAGACCTGTTAGATAAAGTTGTGGCTCAACCCTAGTGTGGGCATTTGATGGGTCTTGAGTTTTAAGGCTTGAATGTCTATGGGTGTTTGATATTTGGACTAATTTGTGTTTTTCATGTTGAATTAGTGGTTGCAAACACTAATTTATGCCTTTTTGACTTGGGCTCTTCTTGAGAAAGAGATCTTGAGTCTAGGAAAATTAGTCCAACAAGGAATTGGGGTGTATTCAAAAGATTGATAGCCCCAATTAAAGGGTTAAACCTAGAGATAGTAATACCCGACTTGAACCTCAATTGCTTGCACAAATTATCATACCCAATTGGTTTTGAGAAAGTCAATTAGGGCAAAATCACTCAAACTACCGAGAGGTATAGAGTGAGAAGTTTCGTGCATTGGTTATATCATAATCCACAATATGACAATCATGCCTTAGACTCGAGAACCAGTCAAGTATCCACGTAGGAGAAAGTCACTTCCCTAGTGCATACTTAACCATTTAGACAACCTTTCAAGTATCTTACTCTTAGCTTAATTTAGCATCTTATTAGCATAAAATTATAAGTAATATCAAAACCAATGATGTTTGGAAGAGTAATTAAGAGAAATTACACATCTCTAATTTAGATAGGAACCCAATTCTCATTTCTAGCTCCCTGTGGAATTCTATCCCGACCATCTCAGGTAAAAGCTGCTTCGACCACTCTCGCTACCTTGTAGTGGTACAGGGTTGGCTCTGATCACTTTTTGGCACCGTTGTCGGGGAGCTAACGGGTTTGGCTATCTATCTAAGTAGTTTTGTGTATTGTTCTTCTTTCCTTCTGCGTTACTAATTTATGTGTGTCACAACTTCAGGTACAAAATGGCAGCAAACAATGCACCTATTGGAGATCTTCCGCCAGGGGAGGAGGTAGATGACAATATTGATGATGAGGTTCCTATTATGCCTCAAGGACAAAGGAGAGGCTGCCAGGCCAATGATAATATTCCAGAGCCTCCCTCACCACCTCCAAGAGTGGCTCCTCGAGTGCTTCCCAATCAAGGATATGCTAGTGCAATTGTCCTACCCCGGATTCGGGCGGGCAATTTTCAATTAGTAATGTGATGCTGACATTGTTGGAGTAGCGAGGGTATTTCATGGGCGCTGCCAATCAGAATGCTTACAAACATCTCAAGGGGTTTCATGGATACCTGTTGGGGGAGCAAGCAAACTAATGTGTCGGAGGATGTACTTCAGTTGAGACTATTCCCTTTCTCACTTAGAGGGAAGGAATTGGATTGGCTTGAACAACTTCCCAACCATTCCATCACTACTTGGGATGAGTTGGCGGATAAATCCATTGCAAAGTTTTTCTCACCTGGGCAAATGGCAACATTGAGAGATGAGATCTTAGCTTTCAAGCAGGAGCCCACCGAACCATTACATGAGATTTGGAAGAAATACAGAACCATGGTAAAGGAATGTCCCAATAGATTTTATATCGGGACATTAACACAACAAATCAGTGCATAGTGAACCAACTTGCTAGGGGTAATTTCATGAAGCCGTCTTATGATGAGGCTTGTGACATTCTTGATGAGATGGCTGACACATCCTCTGCTTGGAAAAGTAGAGCCAATGTACCATAGGGTGACCCCACAGTCACTCACTGGCACAAAGAGCTACATGACCATGGGCAGGCTATAGCAGAGCTGACAATAATAATGAACCAGCTAGCGAAGGCACAGTTACAACATGTTCAAAATCTGCGCCAAGTAAATGCTATGGAGGGTGTTAACATGCTAGTGAACAAAAGAAGACAAATAGGTCAATAGAACTAAAGGAGTTCGGATCAATATGACAATGATTGTGGTGGATTCCAAGATGATGGTTCTGATGGGCAGAATGAAGAGGTGCAATCAACTATCAAGGCCAAAGGGACAATTCTTCCAACCAACAACAATGGAGATCCCAAGGAAATTGGGGCAATCAATAACAACAAGGGAATAGTAATTGGGGGAACAACAACCAAAATTCCAATTGGGGTAATCAGAACAATCAAAGTAATTGGAATGGCAACAACAACAATTGGGGTGGTAACAACTATCAGGGAGGTTGGAACAATGGCAATCAGGGAAATCGGGGGCAAGGCTTTCAAAGTCCCCCAATGTATCAACAACCGAACAATCCACCCCCATTTCCATCCTAAGGTCCTAGTTCTTCCAACAATGAAATAGGGATAATTGAAATGATGTTTGAATAGATGATGAAAAAGAATGTGGACTCTGATGCTTAGTTGGCTTCCCATAATTCTTCAATCGGAAACTTGGAGGTTCAATTAGGCCAAATTTCCCAATCCTTGAATACTCGCCCTAAGGGGCTCTACCAAGTGATATGGTAGTTAACCCGAAGGGTGGGAATAATCATGTTATGGCAGTAACTACAAGAAGTGGACGAGGCGGTGATGTGAATGCCTTCAAGCAAAAAAGAAATTTTGAGTGAAGAAGTTGAGTTGAAAGAAGATGAAATTCCTTTGGTGGTTGAAAATATGATTGATGAGAACGTGAATGAGGAAGTGAGGGTTGATATTCAAGATGCTGAGGTGGAGACTCAGAATGATGTGAACCCCTCTAGGGAACACGTAATAGACATGCCGGAACCGATTGTGCCTAAAGCCAAGGCTCCTTTGCCAAGGCCACCTCCTTCTTATCCTCAAAGGTTCGCGAAGCAGAAAAATGAGAATCAGTTTAAAAAGTTTATTGACATGATGAAGATCTTATCTATTAATGTGCCTTTGGTGGAAGCTCTAGAACAAATGTCGGGTTATGCTAAATTCATGAAGGACATGATAAATATACTCGTGACAAGGAGTTCAAAGTGGGTGATTTGTTTCTCTTTTTCAACTCTCGGTTACATCTGTTTCCGAGAAAGCTTAAGTTAAAATGGAGTGGACCTTTTGAAGTGGTGTTTGTGACTCCGTTTGGTGCACTTGACTTGAAGAAGAAAAATGGGGAAGTTTTCAGAGTTAATGGGCACAGGGTCAAGCACTACCTGGGCAAGATTGATGATAGCCAAGTGGTGGCACTGCTCCATCTAAAGTTATTTGATGGTAACCTGCATCGTGCCGTGGCATTAAATCAGGCGCTTCTTGGGAGGCAACCCATGTGTCTTTCTTTTTGTTTTTCTTTGATTCTCTTCTTAGTGTAGGATATTTTTGGACTAACTAGTTGTGAGATGTTGTAGGATTGTTTCGATGCAGTACAAGACCAAGTTGGAAAAATGCACATTCTCTGAAGTTTGCAATGCGGACCGCAGTGCATTTTGTGAGGCCGCAAAGGCCTCAGTGCAGGGGCAACATTTCAATGCAGTCCGTATAGTTAATTGGTCAAAATGAGGAGTGTCTAAAGCTTTCCACCGTTGCCGCAATGCATTTTGTATGGTCCATGGTGGACCACTGCGGCCGCATTGCATTTCTTGCGATCCGTAGTGGACATCTCCCCAATGCCTCTTGTTTCTGAGTACCGCGAACCGCGGTGCTATTTTGTGCGGTCCGCAGTGGGTAGGTAAGATGGGCCCCAGTTCCTTTTTCTATAAATAGGACCTGAGGCCCTCATTTCAAACTTTTCGACCCTTTGCTCTCTAATAGTGAAAAATTACTGTTCACACAAGCCCTAATTGCATGATTTCATTCACTCACTGTCAATCATCTGTGTTGCATCTCACTAACTGGTAATCTTAATTTTTCTATAGTTTTTAACTTTGTTATTTTCTTTTAGTTAGCTAGTTTTTCTTCTTTTTCTTCCCACATTCTTTCAATTATGTATCGTAGGTTTGTTTAATCATGCTGGGATTAGGGTTAATTAGTGATAACTAATGATTAAACATATAAGGAATTAATAATATATGATTGTAGGCTTAAATTGAGAAAAATTTGAACCCTAGGTTGGTATTGCTGTTGGGTGCTTACCGTGGACCGCAATAGGTTTTGTGTGGTCCGCGGTGCTTTTGTGCGGTCCACAATGCTATTTTGTGCGGACTGCTGTGGTGAAACTTCTGAAAGCTGATAATTGAGGACCGCAGTCGCGATGGATTTTGTGCGGTCCGCGGTGCCTCAATGCGAACCGCAACGCATTTTGTGCGGTCCATAGTGCCTAGAATTAGAGAGTGGGTCGTCTGATCCCCACCTCAGTGTGGACTGCGATGCATTTTGTGCTGTCCGCGGTAGCTTCTTTGCGGCCGCACTTTATTTTGTGCGGTTCGCGGTCTGCAATTCTGACTATATGCAATTTTATTCTGCACTACTTCATCTGTTATTGGGATACTAACAAGAATAAAATGTATTCTCTTTGCAGATAATGGCGAAATCACGAGGCATGATTAGATTGACCTCGCAAGCCCGGTAAGCCATCAAAAACACCAAAAAGATCATAAGGGATGTTGATAGAGCTATTGACCACTCGAGGAGTGAGTATGTGCCCTCCCAGGAGGCGTCCGACTCAGACTCCGTGCCAGAATATGTTCCTGACTGGTCGGAGAGGAACAAATTGAGGGATACACCTTTGGGCTCTTCTACTGCCCAAGCATTAGTGCACATATCTTCTAAGTCGTTTGAGGGCTCAGCTGCAGGCAGTGACAATAAATATTCTACCTTACCTACAACTTTACTATCCGGGGAGGATCCCATAGAAGAAGAAGGAGAAGAAGTAGGAGGGGGTGAGCCCCAAGTAGGAGGGGCGGAGAGAACCAGGAATCCGAAAGCATGTCAAAATAGATTTGTGAGTGAAGTGTCCTACCACATGTTCAGAGAATGGTGGCCCAAGAGAAAGTTGATACCTGAGTGGAAATTCATCACACGGAACCTTCTGCCTCACAACCCCAATGTGTTGAGGCAGTTCATAGAGAGAGCAGACTTGGACTAATTCACAGGCCATGTGGAAGATGCCAATGCGTACTTAGTCAAGGAGTTCTACACCAATGTTGCCCACATATAAAAGGTCACCACAGTGACTAAGGTGCGAAACTTGAAAGTAAAGTTTGATGGCAAAACGATAAATGACTACCTGGGCTTCCCAGAGGAGGATGAGACCTTGTACTTAGACAAGGTAGCTTTGGGGAAGGATGCCTGTCCGTGGCTAGATGAGTACTTGGCAATCCCAGGTACTACCCCAGCATGGTTGACAGCGGGGGTAAAAAATTGAAGAGAACCCTTAACTTTGAAGCAAAAGGGTGGGAGATATTTGTTTGTAGCAGGCTAGATCCCACCACTCACGACAACTCTCTTCCTAACTCCCGAGCTATATTGGTGGCATCGATCATGGTAGGGTACTCGATCAACATCGGGAATGTGATGTCTAGGGTAATTACACGGGTGGTGAATGAAGGTGATACATCCTACCCTTTCCCTAATTTCCTGACCATGTACTTTGAGGATCTAGAGGTGGAGAAGAGCAGATTTGATGTGAAACTGAAAGCAAATGCATCGTTATCCTGGTACAGCACCAAGGGTCCTGACAAACCCAAGGACCCTAAGGGCAAAGCCACTACTTCAACTGGCCAGTCTGAAGAGCCAGTAGTAGTAGTGGCTCCTACTCAGCCTTCTTTAGCCACACCAGACATGGCCCCAAGACGCTCCACTTCTACAGTTCTAGATATCCCCTCATCCACAGCATATCCTTTGACTTCCCACCACCTGAGCTAGACCCTTGCTAGTATCAACAACTGGATGCAGACAACCACTTCTAAGATGTTTGTACTATCTACTTCGGTGGCAGCCCAATTTGTACCTCCTCAGCCACAGGTCCCACAGTTAGTGGAGGAAAATCTCAAGGAGCTTCTGGACAATCAGAAGAAACTCCTAAAGAACCAGAAATTGATCATGGATGTTGTTGATTCTCATGGAAAGGCATTGAAGGAGCTTGCTAAGGAGTCAAAGAAAATGAGAAAGACTCGTGCTTCCAAGGAGTCGGTGAAGGAGTTGAGGGTGGAGGTAGAGAAGTTGAAGGCTGATCACTTGCCTCTGGATCTTTTATTGCATGACCCAGCTCCAACAGCCCAGCCTGAGCCAGAGCAGGAGACAGAGAGGCCACCCAAGAGGAAGAGGGTGATTTCCCCGTACGGATGATGCTGTTATAAAGTTGGAGGACCCGCAGGGAGGTTCCTCTAGCCAGACCCAGATTCCAGTACAAGCCCAGGTCCCAGTAGAGACACAGATTACAGGGAGCCAGTCACAGGTTCCCGAGCAGACCGAGGACCTAGGGACCCAGACTCAGGATCTTATGTAGATGGAGGGCCAATAGGGGGTTTCTTTTTCCTCTCTTTCTTTTCTTGTGCTTATTTTGGTTAGTTAGCATTGAGGACAATGCTAGCTTTCATTTGAGGGGATAACCCTATTTGGATGACTGTATATATGACATTACTTTTTTTATGCTTTCTTTTTACCTTTGCTATGTACATAATTTTATCATTTTATTGCACTTTTCGTACTTTTTACTTTTGGTCTGTATATAAAGTTACGTTCTAATGTATATATTCATTCTCCCTATTGCATATTTGACTAAATCCCCTCTTGTATATATTCATTTTACTTTTCACATTTTTTCTTTCATAGCTTGTTATTTTATTTTCGTAGCTTCTTGTTTTGAGTTTTTGTGTGCAATAAGCCTTTGGTTTTCTTAATGTCATGGTTCTTTCCATAGGTGAAATTTGTGTGAACCGAGTGGCTCTTCCCGATGATGCCTGACATGACAACCTTCTTAAGGGTTTGAGTCTGTTTTCTTTTTGCTTTTGTGTAAATAGTAGCTAGTGAGTAATGGTGCCTCATGCAAAGCGTCACTTGGGCCTAACACATTTGTCTTTGATCATATGGTCAAAAACAATTGTAGTGTATATGATGGTGAAAGTTGTGACCTGAGACTCTTGTGTTGGCCGATAATCATCAATTGGTTTTTCAGGACCACTGTGTTGCTCAAATATTAGCTAAGGTTGTTGTGGGCCCCCGACTCTATATCTTTAGCAATCCCATAGCTTGTGTGGTGAGAATTTGAATTGATTATAGGCTCCCCTTGATCTGAATGATATCTTGAACACTTCCATAGCCTACCAATGATAATATCCCTAGTCAACCCTTTTGAGCCATAAACCTTTTTCTTTCAAAAACCCACAATACAAGCCTTTACCCATTCTAAAAATACCCTCTCATGGCACCCTATATTTCCTTAGCACAAAGCAAAAGCATAAGTTTGGGGGGGAGAGACGAGGAATGCAACAAAGTGGTAAAAAGAGACAAAATAAAGAAAAGGAAAGGCAATGAAAAAGAAAAAAAAACTCAAAAAGACAAAAAGAATGATCAATGTAGAAAAAAATGAAGGGATTCAATAAAAGCAAAAAGATAAAAAGTGTGGAAAGTTGAGAAAGGAAAAAAAAGTTTGAAATGAACAAGAAAAAGTGACAATGTCTCTCTCTAACCCCTAAGAAAGAAGTTAATGACTCAAAAAGTGAAGAGAATGTGTGCCAAAATGAAGCAAATGTGAAGGGAAAATGTAACCTACTTAGACCAAACATTTCCTACCTTGAACCAAAAGCCTTCACTATATCTCCACAAAAGCCCTACATGATCTTGAGTTGAATGAAGCTTACATTAGTGGTGACTCACATAAGGGGCAAGCTTATGGTACTTAGAGCCGGACTTGTGACCTTTCTTTGAGAGAGATGAGTGTGTTTCCACTATCCTCGTTCTGAGTGCTACAATCTAAAAGTGAGGTTTGCTTAGGGAGAGTTGAGGAGTATGAGTTTGAGTTCCACAATGACCAAAGTAGTAGAAAGAGTTTCTTTGATGGGTTGAGTCAACTCTTGATGCTCTTGTGTTGCACTAAATCCATGGTGTTTAGAAGGTCGATTGTTGTTAATGATTCATTTGAATTAAGGGAAATTGTTAGTCCCAATTAATGCTAGATGAGGTCACTTTCTGTCAGCTGAATTTTCTTGGATTTACTCTTAAGGGGTGGGTCTTATTTTGTTTGCTTGAGGACAAGCAAAAGCTTCAATTTAGGGGAGTTGATAACTAGGGATTATGGTTCATTTTACACTCCTTATTACTTGAGTTTCGATTAAAAATGTATACAAAATAGTCTCAAAGGCTTACATGTTGTACTTGTTTGCAGGGTTTGATCAACAAGGTAACAATTAGTCAAAACCAGTTCAAAAAAGAGTGAAACATGCACAAGTACCGAGAACAAGTCCAAGCACAGTGCAACAGTTCCACTACGGCCGCATTCCATTTAGTGCGGTCCGCAGTGAAGAGATTCAGAGAGTGAACATTTTGGAAACTCAAGCACTGTGGCCGCAAAGCATTTGTGCGGACCGCAGTGGCCTCTTTGCGGCTGCAATCAAGTTTGTGTGGTCCACAAAGACGGAGTTTAGAGAGTTGGGATTTTTGGAGGTTAATGCCAATGCGGTCCGCGGTGCTTTTTGTCCAGAACGCAATTGAAGCCACCGCGGCTGCGGTGCATTTTATGCGGCCCACGGTGGCCAAGTTCTGAGAGCAGAGATCCAAAGCCAAGAAGCCTTACCGTGGCCGCGGTGAATTTTATGCGTCCCGCGGTGGCCAAGTTCAAAGAGCAGAGATCCAAATCCAAGAAGCCTCACCATGGCCGCACTCGATTTTGTGCGGTCCGCACTACCCCCGCAGAAGTATTTTTGTCCAAAAAATTCAGCCTAATATAAATACTTTCTTTTCCCACTTTTAGGTCATCAGCTGTAATCTGACTTTGAGTTGCGCTCGTGAACAGTAATTTTTGACCATTTTGAGTAATTTTATAGCTAGTTTAACACTGAAGTTTCTTTATCTTAATTTGTAATTAAATCTTATGGGTTTTTCTTCATCCACTTCTTTGTTTTCTTCTATTATCATGAGCAGCTAGACCTATTAGCTAGGGTTGTGGCTCAACCCTAGTGTGGGTATTTGATGGGTCTTGAGTTTTAAGGCTTGAATGTCTATGAGTGTTTGATATTTGGACTAATTTGTGTTTTCCATGTTGAATTAGTGGTTGCAAACACTAATTTGTGTCTTTTTGACTTGGGCTCTTCTCGAGAAAGAGAGCTTGAGTCTAGGAAAATTAGCCCAACAAGGATTTGGGGTGCATTCAAGAGATTGATAGCCCCAATTAAAGGGTTAAACCTAGAGATAGTAATACCCTACTAAAACCTCAATTGCTTGCACAAATTATCATACCCAATTGGTCTTGAGAAAATCAATTAGGGCAAAATTATTCAAACTACCGAGAGGTATAGAGTGAGAAGTTTAGTGCATTGGTTATATCGTAATCCCCAATATGACAATCTTGCCTTAGACTCGAGAACCCATCAAGTATCCACCTAGGAGAAAGTCACTTCCCTAGTACCTCCTTAACCATTTAGAAAACCTTTCAAGTATTTTACTCTTAGCTTAAATTAGCATCTTATTAGCATAAAATTAGAAGTAATATCAAAACCAATGATGTTTGGAATAGTAATTAAGAGAAATTACACATCTCTAGTTTAGATAGGAACCCAATTCCCATTTCTAGCTCCCTGTGGAATTCGATCCCGACCATATCGGGTAAAAGCTGCTTCGACCACTCTCGCTACCTTGTAGTGGTGCAGGGTTGGCTCTGATCACCCTGCATCCTCAATGTACCATCATCCCCAATAATGACCTCCTTAGCATCATTGTGCTGAACCGTGTCCTTAAGGACGAGCAGATGGGGTCATCATACTGACCTCCCTGATACGATCATAAATAGAAGACTGGGAGACCACACAAGCCAAAACTTGACTCGACTCAGAAATATCCAATCTGACTAACTGGTTGGCCAAGGCCTGAACATCCAACGCCAATGGCCTCTCTACCGCTGGAAAATATGCTAAGCTCCCCAAACTCCCCGCCCTACGACTTAAGACATCGTCCACTACATTGGCCTTCCCCAGATGGTATAAAATGGTGATATCATAATCCTTAAGCAGCTCTAACCACCTCCATTGACGCAAGTTGAGATCCTTCTGCTTGAACAGATGTTGCAAACTCCGGTGATCACTGTAGATCTCACAAGAGACATCGTACAAATAATATTGCCAAATCTTCAGGGCATGAACAATTGTCGCTAACTAAAGGTCGGGGACATGATAGTTCTTTTCATGCACCTTCAGGTGTCTGGACGCGTAGGCAATCACCCTACGGTCCTGCATCAACACCGCGACGAGATCAATCTACGATGCATCACAATAAACAGTAAAAGACCCCGAACCTGTAGGCAATACCAATAATGGGGATGTAGTTAAAGCTGTCTTAAGCTTTTGAAAGCTCTCCTCACACTCCTCCGTCCACCTAAATGGAGCACCTTTCTGGTTCAACCTGGTCATAGGTGCTACAATAGATGAGAATCCCTCAACAAATTGACAGTAATACCCCGCCAGGCCAAGAAAACTCTGGATCTCTGTAGCTGAGGACGGTTTGGGCCAACTCTGCACTACTTCCACCTTCTACCTTGATCTCTTCACTCGACACTACGTGACCCAAAAATGCCACGAAATCTAACCAGAACTCACATTTTGAGAACTTTGCATATAACTTCTTTTCTCTCAATGTCTGAAACACTATCCTCAGGTGCTGCTCATGATCCTCCCAACTCCGAGAGTTCACCAAAATGTCATCAATAAACACAATGACGAATGAATCATGATAGGGTCAAAATACACTATGCATTAAATGCATAAATGCTGTTGGAGCGTTGGTCAACCCAAATGACATCACAAGGAACTCGTAATGACCGTACCGAGTCGAGTCCTAAAAGCAATCTTCGGGATATCTGGCTCCAAAATCTTCAATTGATGATAACTTGAATGTAAGTCAATCTTGGAAAACACTCTGGAACCCTGTAACTGATCAAATAAGTCATCAATACGAGGTAAAGGATATATGTTTTTCACTGTAACTTTGTTCAACTAGCGGTAATAAATGCACATACGCATGGAACCATCATTTTTATTCACAAACAAGACCAGAGCACCCCAAGGTGACACACTGGGCCAAATGAAGCCCTTATCAAGCAATTCTTGTAACTGTTACTTCAACTCCTTCAACTCAAGAGGGGCCATACGATATGGAGGAATAGAGATCGGCTGAGTGCCCGACAACAAATAAATACTAAAGTCGATATCTCTATCAGGCGGCATGCTCGGAAGATCATCTAGGAAAACATCAGGGAAATCCCTCACTGTTGGGACTGACTCAACTATAGGGGTATCAATACTGACATCTCTCACATAAGCTATATACGCACCACACCCCTTATTAACCATTCGTTGAGCTATAAGAAATGAAATAAATATGGTGGGAGTAAAATTTAAGGTACCTCTCCACTATAACCGTGGTATACCTGGCATAGCCATTGTCACTGTCTTGGCGTAGCAATCAAGGATATTATAAATGGGCGACAACCAGTCCATGCCCAAGATAATATTAAAATCTACCATACTGTGCAATAATAAATCGGCTCTGGTCTCAAAACCATTAATAACAACCAAACACGATCAATACACACGGTCAATAATAATAGAATCTCCCACAGGTGTAGACACATAAATAGGAGAACTCATAGAATCGCGGGATACGCCCAAATACGGAGAAAAATATGATGACATATAGGAATAAGTGGTGCCTGGATCAAATAAAACTGGCACATCTCTATGACAGACCGGAACAATACCTGTAATGACAGAATCAGAAGTAACTGTCTCTATACGAGCAGGAAAAGCATAGTATTTGGCATGGCTTCCCCACCTTGGGCGACCTCTACCTTCCCGACCTCCATCTCAAGCTGGCTGAGCAGGTGGAGTAATAGATGGTACTATAACCATAGCCTAAGGACCCGGTGGAGCACGCGGTGCCTGAGAAGTCTTTGGAGGTGCACCCCTCCTAAGTCTGGGGCGATCCCTCACCATATAGCGAGTGTCGCCACACTTAAAACAAGCTCTAGGAGGGCGTGGTTGTTGTGGATGGCTCGGGCCAGGTCTGCTAGACTGACAACTGGAATCACCTCGTGCAAAAGGTATACTAGATATTGGCAGTGCATAATAAGGCTCCTGGGGCCTAGGAGTAGCCGGGATACCACTGGTGGCTGGAAGAGCCGAATGAATGGGGTGACTCACATAGACCCTACCATGTCGAACTGCAGCTGGGGTACGAGCACCAGAATAATAGCCAGACTCTCAAGACCTCTTGGCCTTTCTCTCCCGAGCAAGCTGATCTCCACTCTCCTAGCAATACTCACAACCAACTGATATGAGATATCCGTCTCTAACTCCCGAGCCATGCTAGTCCTGATGCTGGTATAGAGCCCCGCAATAAACTGACGGACCCTCTCTCGAACTATACAAACTAAGGTGGGTGCATGTCTAGATCACTCAAACGAACTGCATACTCTGACACAGTCATAGCACCTTGGCGCAACTACTCCAACTGGGTGCGCCATGCATCTCTGAGGCTCTAGAGAACATACTCTCCCAAAAACATATCCGAGAACTGATTCCATATGGGTGAAGCTGCCTCAGTCGGACTGTCTAACTTATAAGCATGCCACCATTGATAGGCTGCTACTCTAAGCCGAAATGCAGTGAAAGAAACCCCACTCGACTCCGCTATGCCCATAATATGGAGGATACAGTGGCATTCCTCAAGAAATTCCTGAGCATCCTCTGTCGCCAAACCACTGAAAGTAGGAGGGTGGTACTTCTTGTACCTCTCGAGCCTATGCTGCTCCACCTCTGAAATTGCTGCCCTACCCTCGGGCTGAATTGGGGCTGCAGGTGGCACTGGTATAACCTCTGGGATCTGATCGACCTGAACCAATTACTCTGGGGAATCAACCCTGCCTAAGCTAGAGTACTGAACATGCTCATGAACTGTGCAAGGGTCTCCTGAAGAGCTAGTGTAGTAGTAGTAGGCGTCTCAGGTGCCTGCACTCCGATTAGAGCTACTGGTGGCTCCTTTGTGGCAGCTCGTGCGGGTGCTCTAGCTACACCATGTGGGCGTCCTCAGCCTCTTCCCCGTCCCCGGCCTCTGGCGGTTATAGTAGGGGTGCAGGCACCTGGTCATCTCCGGTTGTATGTGTCGTCACCTACTGTAAGAGAATAAAAGATAGAAGGTTAGAATTTCGTAGTCAACAATTTCGCATGACAAGGAAGCAAAAGAAGTGAAATTTTTCCTAACAGTACCATAGCCTCCCGAAGATAAGTACGGACGTCTTCATACCGATCTGCGAGACTCTACTAAACCTGCTTATGACCCACGACACCTATGAACCTAGAGCTCTGATACCAACTTGTCATGATCCAAATTCTCCCCTCGTGAATTTTCGTGATGGCACCTAGTCTCTACGACTGAGTAAGCCTAACATTTGCGGAAAAATAAAATGAAAAACAAAAAAGTTAACAACTAACAGTAATAGATAATTTAAATAAATCTTAGAGATGTCGCTCGGCATATACAATAATCAACTCTCGAAATATACACAAACTCTCCCAAGACCTGGAACATCGTGGGTAACAAGCTTCTAAGAATTTTTAATTGTTCTATACATTAGTGTCTAAAGAAGTAAGGGAAAATCAGCATAAGGGGATAGAAGAGGACTTCGAGGTCAGCGGACGTGGGCAGATGTACCTTGAAGTATCCGGAATAGTAGCGAATATGCGACTAAAAGCGAGGCCGGTAGGAGGTACCTTGATCTGCACACGAAAACATGTGCAAATGAGTAGCATGCGCACACCACAACGGTACCTAGTAAGTGCCAAGCCTAACCTCGGTCAAGTAGTGATGAGGTCAGGTCAGGGGACCTATTGGTCTATATATAATGAATAAGACGGAATAAAATATCGCAGTAAAACAAAGACTAAAATTTAACCAGAAGGAAATCACAGAAGGATACCAGTACAGTACATAGAAATATCAACATGGGATCTGTCATGACCCAAAAAAATGACCCAGTCGTGATGGCGCCTAACGTGATACTAGGCCAGTCAATTATTACCCATTCACTCCATTTTTCCAATTAAAAACTTAAGATAATCATATTTTTAAACAGAAATCCAATAAGATAAAAATAGAACTCAAATCCAGCGGAAAGAAACACATGCCCGACCTCGGGTGTCACTAAGTCATGAGCAATATACTACAACTGTTTGAAATACATAAGACTACATAGTCTGAGAATGTCTAAATAGAAGTACTATAAGGAAGATAAGGGAGGAGAAGGCAGAACTGCGGTCACCGAGCAGCTACCCCGCAATCTCCACAGAAAGTCTCCAATTGGTGTGATCAACAACCGTTGTCGTGCCCCAAGATACCTGGATCTGTACACAAGGTGCAGGGGTAATGTGTGTATACCAACTCAGTAAGTAACAAGTCCAAACTATGGACTGACAGTAGTGACGAACCAAACCTCAACAGGTAGCAACATTTAATTGTACAGAAAAGTAGACATGCTTACAATTCAGGTAAATTCTCGACAGTGATTAAACACAGTATGTACAGATACAGAGTATAAAGCTCAGGAACCTCTAAATGCCAATGCACAGATAGCATGATCAATGTTATGTATAGTACTTCCACTCACAGTGCTCAACCACACCAATACTTCGGACAAGATCCATGTCCAGGGAAGATCCATCCCTCCATATCATCATTTGTGCTCACTGGGGGTGTAAAGACTCCGGAGGGGCTTCTCTGAGCCCAAGCACTATATCAATGCCAGTGAAGGCATGATAAATATCTCGCTGTGGTGTGCAGTCCGATCCCATACTGTCAATCAATATCAGGCTCTCGGCCTCACTTAGTCAATACTCTCCAGTCTCACACACATGGGCTAAAATGTCATGATACAAGCCCGAACAATGATATGATATGTCAAGTAGCAATAATCGAGACTGAGGCATGTGCATGAACAGGACTGAGTATAGATTATAAATGAAGCTAATGACATGATAGCAAGAAACAACCTCTCGGGTCTCAACAATGTTGGCGTGAAGCCTTAACATGATAATTAGCATGATTTGCAGCTTATTAACTTAATCACATAAGTACAACACAAATATCAACACAAAAGAGTCATAGGCGGTTCCATGGAATGACCCAGGCCGCATTTCTCACGGTGCACGGCCACACGCCCATCACTTGGCATTTGCGTCACCTTAATAGTTGTCATAGAACACATAGTTCGGGTTTTTGAATCCTCAGAACCAAGTTTGAAAGCGTTACTTACCTCAAGCCAAGCCAAACTCTAACCCGCAACGCCTTTTCCTCTCGATTAGGCGTCCAAATTCTCTGAATCTAACCAAAATCAGTATATAACCATCAAAATATGCTAGGGGAACAAAGCCCACTCAAAAATAATCAAATTGCATCAAAATCCCGAAATTGGTCAAACCCAACCCCACGTCTCGAATTCTGATAAAATTCCCAAAACTAGAATCCTTATACTCTTATGAGTTCATACATACCAAGAATACCAAAATCCGACCACAAATGACCCCTCAAATCCCTAGATTAAGGTCTCCAATTTCCAAGCCTTAAACCCCTAATTTTTTTTTTCTATTAATTTCCATAGATTTCAAGCTTAATCAGTCAAAACCATCACAGAAACAAGTTTAGGGTCCAAAAATCTTACCTCCAGGGAATCCCCTTGAAATCCCTCTTCAAAATGCCCCCTCAAGCTTAATCTCGGATGAGAAAAATGATGAAATAACCAAAAATTCGCGAAGGAAGCCTTATATACTTTCTGAACCAGGTATTTCGCACCTGCAGTCCATTTCCGCTTCTGCGGTTTTTCACTTAATTCCCTTTTCCGCACTTGCGACCGAAACTCCGCATCTGCAGGCCCACGTGTGCGACTTACCTCCCGTATTCGCGTCTTCTTCCTTCTTCACCTATGGCCGCATCTGCAGGTAGATCTCGCTTCTGCAGTCATCACACATGCGCCCCCTAGCGACAGGTGCGGTTATGACAGTAAAATTAACAGCTGAAGCTGCTCCAACCATTTCCCAAACTCCCCGTTAACCATCCGAAATCATCCCGAGACCCCCGGAACCTCAACATAAAGTACAAATAAGTCATAAATCACTATTCAAACTTATATCAGTCCTCGGAACACTCAGATCAACGCCGAAACACCAAATCACCCACAGATTCAAGCCTAAGGATTCCAAAACTTCCGAATTCTGCTTTTGATAAAAAAATCTATCAAATCTACTCCGAATGACCTAAAAGTTTGCACACACGTCACAAATGACACAACATACCTATTCCAACTTCCGGAATTCCATTCCGACCCATATATCAAAATCTCACCTATCAACCGAAAGACGCCAAAATTCCAATTTCGCCAATTCAAGCCTAAATTTACTCCGGACCTCCAAAACACATTCCAATCACGCTCTTAAGTCCCAAATCACCTCCCAAAGCTTTCCGAACCATCGGAATTCACATCCGAGCCCTTTTACACATAAGTCAATATTCGGTTGACTTTTCCTATCTAAGCTTACTCAAAAGAGACTAAGTGTCTCATTCCTTTCCAAAACCTCTCCGAACCCGAACCCAAACCAACCAACCCGATACCACATAATACAGCTGAACAAGACATAAAGAAGCAGAAATAGGGAAACAGAGCGGTAACTCATGAAACGACCGGCCTGGTCGTTACAGGATCTCCCAAGATACCGTCTCATAGTCCCAAACGTAAATGTGCAGGGAGATATTCCGGAATAAACATTTCGTAGTTCCAATGTAAATATGCAGGGGGATCTTTCGGAATACCGTTCTATAGTCCCAAAGTTAATATGCATGGGGATCTCTCGAGATACCGTCCCGTAGTCCCAAAATAAATATGCATGGGGATCTCACAGAATACCGTTTCATAGTCCCAAAGTAAATACGCAGCTCAAACAATAGAAATAACAGTTACAACAGAGATCCTACAATTTAGACTAAGTACAAGTCAAGAGAAAAGCAGAAAAATCCACTAAGCATGCTGCACAAAGTTTAGATAGGCATTTAAGACAAGTAGACATGCTATTCTAAGCTAAACAGGATAGTTACACGTGCTGATATAACTCAAATAAGAAGAAACAGGTTATTACTTAGTAAAAATCAGATTTTACAACAAATAGCCCGTGTACGCACTCGTCACCTCACGTACATGACGCCCACATATCAAAACAATACAAAATCCTAAGGGGAGTCCCCCATACAAGGTTAGGCAAGCCACTTACCTCGAACCAAGCTCAATCACTCGATAACAATATCCAACTACGAATGACCCAAATCTAGCCAAAAGCAATTTCGTATCATAAATATAACTATAAGAACTAATCAAACTAATGAAATCAAGACTTAAGCAAGAAATTAGAAAATCGCCCCAAAAAGTCAACCCATGCCCATGTCTTGGAATCAGGTACAAAATATGAACACTCATTCACTCACGAGTCTAACCATACCAAAGTTACTCAAATCCAATAACAAAATCCTATTCAAAACCTCAAAATTCTAACTCAAGAGTTCTTCCTCTTTTCCCCTAATTTTTCACCCCAAATCACAAATTAGATGATGAAATTAAAGACATAATCATGGGATTTAGCAAAAACCAAGTAAGAATTACTTACCCCAATCAACTCCACGAAAATCCCTTTAAGAATTGCCCAAATCCGTGGTCTCTAGCTCAAAATATGAAGAATGAGTTCAAACTCTCGTTTTTGAAATGTTTATATTCTGCTCAGGTGCTCCTTAATCGCGATCGCGTAAATAGCCCCGCGATCGCGAAGCACAACTCAGCTGCCCCAGGAATTAACTCTACGCGAACGCGGACAACACCACGTGAACACGGAAAGCACCACGTGGACACGATGCACTGGCCCTCAAACTTACGCAATCGTGAATGTCACCATGCGTTCGCGATGAACAAAGCGTGTGGTCCAGCTTCTGCCTCATAAACAATACGCGAACGCGCCCTTGACCACGCGTTCGCGAAAAACCACATCACATAACTACGCATTCACATACTTCTGCCCGCGAATGCGAACAACAAATCCTTTCACTGCCCAGCTTAGCCTACGCGATCGCACATCATCCCACGCGATCGCGTATATGGAAACTAGAACTCAGATACCAGAAAACTTCAGCAACCTTCTAAGTCCAAAAATCGATCCGTTAAGCATCCGAAACACACCCGAGGCCCCCGGGACCTTAACAAACATACCAACAAGTCCCAAAACATCATAAAAACTTAGTTGAATCCTCAAAAAACATCAAAAATACGAATTACACACGGATTCAAGCCTAATGAACTTTGAAATTTTCAAATTCTACAAACGACGTCAAAACCTATAAAATCACATCCGATTGACCTCAAATTTTGCACACAAGTCATAAATGACTATGAACCTGCTCCAACTTCCGAAAATCCAATACCGACGCCGATATCAAAAAGTCCTCTCCCGGTCAAACTTTCTAAAATTCCAACTTTTGGCATTTCAAGCCTAATTCTACTATGGACCTCCAAAACACAATCCGGACGCGCTCCTAAGTCCAAAATTACCTAACAGAGCTAACAGAATCATCAAAATTTAAATCCGAGGTTGTTTACACATAGGTTAACATCCGGTCAACTTTTCCAACTTACCTTTCAAATAACAGACTAAGTGTCTCAATTCATTCTGAAATCACTCCAGACTCGAACCAACTAACCCGATAAGTCATAATACAACTGTAAAAGACAAAAGAAATAGGAAAAAAAATGGAATGAAGCTACAACTCTCTAAACGACCGGCCGTACCGTTACAAGCACTAATAATAAACCAGTAATTTGAGCTCAATCCACCTGAAGCCCAAACGTCCAAAGCTCAATTCAACAACCCAACTACTCTCTTTCCTTACTTAACCAAAACCTACGAAATAAATTAGGTCATATTTGTCTTTTCCAAGAAGCAGCAGCATACCTACACCTTTGTTCTCTTCTCCATTTTTTGGACTAAAATTCAAATTTCAACATAATATGCCTAATTTGGCTAATGATTCTAATAAGCCCAATCGGATTATTTTATTTTTAGTCCCAAAAATCCAATCCATAAAGATTATTCTAGAAACCCCAATTCCTCTTTCACCAAAAACAAATGATTCCCTTTCCCTCTCTATTGTCGTTTTCAATCTCTGCCATGGCAAAGCTATCTCTTGACTTTTTCTCCATTTTTTAGCCAAGTCTTGACTTTCAAGTTTTAAATCCCTACGCGCTAGAGTATATCCCACCATTTCAGGTATAACCTGAACCTTATCACTGAAGAATCACGTGGAGAATGAATCCATCCTAAGGGTTCAACGTTAATTTAAACGGATCCGTCTGACTTGTTTTGAAATCTGAATTTTAAATTCTCGCTCAAAGGAACCAAGAACCCTAATTTTACACCTATAAATATCAGACTTTGTGACTATTTTCAGCACTTTTAGCTCAACACTTTAGATCCTTGTACTCGCTACTCTTCTTTGAACGACACTCTAAAATCTCTTTTCTTTTGGCACTCGCTCGGAGTTACGTAGTAGAGGCCGAAAATCGTAGACCTTCTTGACGACGCCCCATTCTCTGCTTACAAAAAGGTCAGTGATTCTCAAATCCTAGTTTTTGTTTATTCAAAATAAGTGTTTGTTTGTCTGTTTAATTTTTTTTATATAGAAAGCATGCTTTAAGATTTCTTTAGGTATAAAAAATAGTAAAAGATTATGTGATCTGTCTATGTGTTAATCAACATGAAAAACTTGATGTCGATTAAATACTCACATGAATAGATTAATATGTTAGTTGTTTTTCTTGTGCCGTCTACTTTAAATATCATGATCTGCTATTTCTTACTTCAAAATGCTAAGTCTAGAATATCACTTCTTTGTCTAGTATGTATAAAGTTAATTTTTTATTTTATTCTATGAGTTAATACAGTAGTTTCTGAACTAGTCTCTTATTTAGAACATGGGTTAGAGTTATTGTTCCTTTTGGTCTAAAATATTTCAAAAGGCAGGAAATTACTTATCTATGTTGGGATTGTTTTTGTTAACAGGAAGTTTTCAATGATTAACCTTTTAACGAAAAACCATGTGTTGTAATAACTAGGATAATAGTTTGGATTTCGTTAGTTTATCCCTTGGTCAAGATTATATGAATAATACTTCATGTGTTAGGAGATTGTTTTTGTATTACTTTAGAGGTGCAAGTCTATATTAATGAAATGGATCTGTTAAAGTATTTAGAGTTCTAGTCAAAGATATATTCATATGTAATTACTGAAATCATTTGGTTATTTTGCCTAATTACTTCTATATATGTGAACATCTCTTTATACATTGATATGTCTTATATGGGTTGCCTCCTAATCTTTTACTTCTCTTTTCTTTTGCATGTCATATACACCGTCGCTGTCGAAGCTGAGCCATCATCATTTTCTCCTCATTCCTTTGAATAGTGAAACCTTGGGAGATTTGTGCTCCTGAATAATTGGATAGAAGGTTGTTCATTATGTTGCTTTAATTCTTATTTATTAGTTGGCTAACATTGTCTTGTGTGACTACTCGTTTATAACAGCCACGACTTATAACCATTTAGAGTTTTTACCACATATAGAATACGGGATTAGAAGAGAACTTCAAAAATCAGTAATTAGTCTAATCCATTTTTTCATTATGATGATTTTTAGAAGTCCGCAACCTTTTAAAATCAGATATCTTTTGGCTAGTCTTGTGAGAAAGTTTAACTCTTATTAAGAAGAATTATTTTCCTGATGAGAGTAAAGACTCAAAAAACTGATTTTGTCTTCCTAAGCTTAGGACCAGAAACATCTTTGTATTTGCAGTTGAAATCATTTTTCTTTCTTTAAGACAAATGACAACGTTTTCCTTCAAACATTTTATGAATCTATCTCTACAATCAAAGATTAGCTACCTTATACCTTTGTGTGAGTCATTTTCTTCATGTACCCTTTTAATAAAAAATAAGCCTCAAAATTAAATAACCTAAGTTTGGCCGATTAACTATTTTTTAACTGATCTTAAAAGGTGCCTAACCCCTTCCTTTTGAGATTACTAGAACCCTTACCTAGAATTTCTAAAGCTAAACAGGCCATATAAACGGAGTTAACTTTAAGTATTATTTAGTAAATAGGTGTCCTAATTAACCTTAAAAATAATTATGTGGCGACTCTTTAATTTTAATCAAACTCGGAATTGCCTATATGTTGTGCCATACTTTAACCAGTTTAAAATGGGGTATAACAAATACTTAAGACTCGAACTTTAAATTTCTGATTAATGTTGTGGTCAATAATATTGAATCACAAAAAAGTGAAACAGGGATGACTCCAGAGGGTATTGATCAATGGGATGACAAATTATAAGACATCATTATTTGTTATGAAAATGAATCTTAACTTTAATCCAAGCGCAAAAGCTAATTCATGAGGTAAATAATTGTTCAAAATTATATAAGGATATCTATTCCTTCAACTAATGTGGGACATACTCCAAAATAACCCAACACGCCTAATTTTAGCTAGACATTTGAAGCGGGGCAATATTGAAGTTAGGTTTGTTGTTAATACTTTGTCAGCTCGAATATTTAGTTCTCTTAAGTTGTTCAATCGTTAGAGTCTACTTTTATTCTATTAATATCAAAAAATATAAATTTAAGTTTTAATTGAGATATTTTAGATTTGTGAGTGATTTATTATGCATATTTTCTTTAAAGCTACATCTTTTGAAAAAATCACGATGGATAATTTGATCTTGATGATTAAGAACGACGGTATCTATGATCACACACGGCCCAACATTGAATAAAATAAGAATAATGAATCTAGTTTTTATACTATATTAACTTGAATTCAACAAATAGCTCATGAGATAAAAAAAAATCAAAATTTTTTAATAAGTGAAGATCATTCATTCCTGCAACAGATGTGGGACATACTAACGGTACAATAACCAACATCATTCGTTGATAGGTGCCCACTTATTCTAATCATGGTAGAGATGATTGGGAAAAGTAGGCACCTATCAATGTGGGAATGTACGGAGTAAAGATAAAGTTGATCAATAGTTGTATGAGTTGATGGCAACTAGGGGTAGTAATTTGAGCCCAAACTCATCTGTGATGATCCAAAGGGTCATCTTACGTTTTAGAAATCGATTCCGTGTTCCGAGACCTTAAAAACCTTATTTTATCTCTCCTCGATTTGCGTACACAGTCCGTTCGCATTTCCGAAAAGCTTATGTGTGGAAAATTGATAAAATAATAATTTTTGTCCTAAAAAGTTAATTTTAGTTGATTTCGGTTAATATTTTGAGAAAACGGACTCGGAACCGTGTTTTGACGGTCCCGGTGGAACCTTAGGAAAATGTGGGACCTATGCATATGCCCAAAATCGAATTTCGAGGTCCCAAGCCTGGAAAATAAATTTTTGATGAAAATTGTAAGACTTAAAATCTAATGATTTAAGGAATTTGATTAATGCTTGATCTCGTTGGTATCGGGCCCGTATTTTGGTTCAGGAGCCCGGTACAGATTTATTTTAACATTTACATCATGTCTGTGAAATTTGGTGAGAAACGGGGCTGATTTAACGTGATTCAGCTCTTTGGTTGAGAAATAAAAGCTTTGAAACTTTCTTGGAAATTTCATGCAATTTGGGGCTAAATTCGTAGTTCTAGGTGTTATTTTGGCAATTAGATCGCGCGAGCAAGTTTATATGAAGTTTTAAGACTTGTGGGCATATTTGGTTTGGAGTTCCGAGGGCTCGGGTGAGTTTCGGATAGGCTACAGAGTGATTTGGACTTAAGAAATATTGCTAGTATGCTTCAGGTATGCACACTTCGCATTGCAAAGTTTGGCTCGCAAATGCGAGCCTCGCATTTGCGAAGAAGTTTCGCATTTGCGAGCAGAAGGGCTGGGCGGGGACCTTCGCAATTGCAAAGCTCATGATTGCAATTGCGATCAGATCAGGCCGCATTTGCGAACACTTGTTCGCATTTGCGATGCTATCAGGCCAGGCAATTCTTCACATTTGCGAAGTAAAGTTCGTATTTGTGGAGTTCGCAATTGCGAATCCCTGATCGCAAATGCGATACCTGCAACTATTCAAAAACGATTTTGGACGGGATTTTTCATTCATTCTCCCATTTTTCAGAATCTAAACCTCAAGAGGCGATTTTTCAAAGACCATTTCTTCCCCAAATCATAGGTAAATGAATCTTAACTCATTTCTTTCAATCTTTTACTTCGCAATCCCTTTGAATAGTGAAACCTTGGGAGATTTGTGCTCCTGAATAATTGGATAGAAGGTTGTTCATTATGTTGCTTTAATTCTTATTTATTAGTTGGCTAACATTTTATCTTCTGTGACTACTTGTTTATAACAGCCAGACTCATAACCATTTAGAGTTTTTACCACATATAGAATAAGGGATTGGAAGAGAACTTCTAAAATCAGTAATTAGTCTAATCTATTTTTCAATATGATAATTTTTAGAAGTCCGCAACCTTTTAAAATCATATATCTTTTGGCTAGCCTTGTGAGAAAGTTTAACTCTTATTAAGAAGAATTATTTTCCTGATGATAGTGAAGACTCAAAAAACTGAGTTTGTCTTCCTAAGCTTAAGACCAGAAACGTCTTTGTATTTGGTGTTGAAATCATTTTTTTTTCTTTATGACAAATGACAACGTTTTCCTTCAAACATTTTATGAATCTATCTCTACAATCAAAGATTAGCTACTTTATACTTTTGTGTGAATCATTTTTTTCATGTACCCTTTTAATAAAAAATAAGTCTCAAAATTAATTAACCTAAGTTTGGCTGATTAACTATTTTTTAATTGATCTTAAAAGGTGACTAACCCTTTCCTTTTGAGATAACTCGAACCCTTACCTAGAATTTCTAAAACTAAGCAGACCATATAAACGGAGTTAACTTTAAGTATTATTTAATAAATAAGTGTCCTAATTAACCTTAAAAATAATTATGTGGCGACTCTTTAATTTTAATCAAAATCGGAATTGCCTATATGTTGTGCCATACTTTAACCAGTTTAAAATGGGGTATAACAAATACTTAAGACTCGAACTTTAAACTTCTGATTAATGTTGTGGTCAATAATATTGAATCACAAAGAAGTGAAACAGGGATGACTCCAGAGGGCATTGATCAATGGGATGACAAATTATAAGACATCATTATTTGTTATGAAAATGAATCTTAACTTTAATCCTAGCGCAAAAGCTAATTCATGAGGTAAAAAATTATTCAAAATTATATAAGGATATCTATTCCTTCAACTAATATGGGACATACACCAAAATGACCTAACACGCCTAGTTTTAGCTAGATATTTGAAGCGGAGCAATATTAAAGTTAGGTTTGTTGCTACTACTTTGCCAGCTCGAATATTTAGTTCTTAAGTTATTGAATCGTTAGAGTCTACTTTTATTCTAGTAATATCTAAAATTATAAATTTAAGTTTTAATTGAGATATTTTAGATTTGTGAATGATTTATTATGCATATTTTCTTTAAAGCTACATCTTTTGAAAAAATCACGATGGATAATTTGATCTTGATGATTAAGAATGACGGTATCTATCATCACACACGGCCCAACATTGAATAAATTAAGAATAATGAATCTAGTTTTTATACTATATTAACTTGAATTCAACAGATAGCTCATGAGATAAAAAAATCAAAATTTTTAATAAGTGAAGATCATTCATTCTTGCAACAGATGTGGGACATACTAACGGTACAATAACCAGCATCATTCGTTGATAGGTGCCCACTTTTTCTAATCATGGTAGAGATGATTGGGAAAAGTAGGCACCTATCAATGTGGGAATGTATGGAGTAAAGATAAAGTTGATCAATAGTTGTGACGACCCAAAGGACCATCACTTAATTTTTTACCCATTATGTGCTTTCGAGGCCTTGAAAACCTCATTTGGAGTCACTTCAATTTGCGTGCACAGTCCAGGCACGTAGCCGAAAAGCTTAAATATGAAATTCTTTGAAAAATGCTAAATTTTGATATTAAAATGAATAAAATTTGACTTCGGTCAATATTTTGGGTAAACGGTACCGCACCCGCGATTTGACGATCTCGGAGGGTCCGTGGAAAAATATGGGACTTGGGCGTATGCCCGGAATCGGATTCCGAGGTCCCAATGGAAATGTTTTAGGAAAATAGAAATGACAATTGATTAGAACGTATTGGTATCGGGCCTGTATTTTGGTTCTGGCGCCTGGTACAGGTTTTATATGTTATTTAAGAGGTTTCTGTAAAGTTTGGTTAAAATCGGACATCGTTTGACGTTTTTCGGACTTTAATTCTTAAATTTGAACTTGATGGAGTTTTTGAAAATTTCATTGATCTTGAGGTTTAATTCGATGTTCATGATGTTATTTTGGCGATTTGATTACACGAATATGTTCGTAGAATATTTTTGAGGTTGTGTATATACTTGGGTTAGAGTTTCAAGGGCTCAGGTGAGTTTCGAGTAGGTTCTGGGATGTCTTAGGCTTAAAAAGATCAGATGTTGCAGGTTCAGGAAATTTTTCAGGTCTCTGAACCCTGTTGTGCGGTCCGCGAGAAATTGCGTGCAGTCACGGTTGCCTTTGAGCGGTCCGCGGTGGATGCTGTGCGGCCGCGGTCGGCTTTGTGCGGTCCGCACGGGGCTATGATCTGCAGGTCTTCAGGGAGGCCTGTGCGGCCGCGGTCCTTTTTGTGCGGTCCGCAGAGGGAGTTTCAGAGGGGTATAAATTCACGTGAATTTCAATTATTTTTACACTTTTCAAAACCCCAAAACGTAAGAGGCGATTTTCTAAACAACTTTTCTTCTCCAAAACGATTGGTAAATGATTTCTAACTCATTTTCTTCACTTCTTAACATCTTTTAACATAATTTCAACTTCAAATCAAAGATTTTCATTGGAAAATTGGGTGTTTTGGGTAGAACCTAGGTTTTCTAAAATTGGGAATTTGGACCTCAATTTGAGATCCGATTTCAAAACAAACCATATATTTGGATTTGTGGGGGAATGGGTAACCGGGTTTTGGTCTGAACCTCGAGTTTGCCCGGGGGCATTTTTGACCTTTTTGGTAAAACCTTATAAAACTTATTTTCATGCATTGGGGTTGACTCATTTAGCATTTATTGATGTAATTAAGTAACTTATGACTAGGTTCGAGCGGATTGGTGGTGGAATCAAGAGGTAAAGCTATAATTGAGACTTGAGTGGTGTTCAAGGCATCGAGGTAAGTGTTTGGTCTAACTTTAGCTTTAGGGATTAGGAGTGGAGTCATATTTGCTACCTGCTTCTTGTTGAGTACGACGTATTGGCATGGTGACGAGTACCTAAACGTTGGTGTCGAGCATGACCTTGAGTCTTAAATTGAAAGTGGTTGTGTCCTTAAATGACATTTCAGATGCTTTAATTAATGATCTTCTATATTGCGCAAAGAATTGTTCTATCCTCGCAGATCTTATTTATGTTTGAGCATTGCCATTATTTGGGCTGAGTACAAGCTAAGTTAAGATTGGTTATAGCTGATTCTCCCTTGCCGGGATGATTGTTTCGATATCTTTGTTCCCTTGCCAGGAAACTATTATATTGCTTTTGTTCCCTCGCCAGGAGGTTATTATATCGCTTATGTTCCCTTGCCGGAATTTTTTGTAATTGTGTGATGAAATGGGAGCGGGTGGTATGCCTACCACAAGATATTATGAAATGGGAGCGGGTGGTACGCTTATCACAAGATATAATAAAATGGGAGCATGTGGTACGCCTACCACGAGAAATAATGAAATGTGAGCGGGTGGTACGCCTACCACGAGATATGAGAAATAGGATCGGGTTGCACGCCTGCAACAAGATGAAACTGAAATTGAAAGTTGCCTTTATTTTCTTCATTTGTGATAGAAGTTATATTGCTAGCTTCCTCAGTATTCCCTGTTATTTTCTTTTAACTACTATCCCTGAAGCATGTTTCTCTTCCCCAGCTTTAACTGCTTATTACTTGTTTACTTTTCCGCCATATATTGTATAACTGCACAAGTTTATCTGGAGTCTAGTCCTAGCCTCGTCACTACCTCGTCGGGGTTAGGCTAGACACTTACCAGCACATGGGGTCGGTTGTGCTAATGCTACACTTTGTGCTCTTTTACACAGATCCAGGTCTTGGACAACAGCAGTAGCGCGGGAGCCAGCCTTCAGTACAGTGAGACACCGAGGTAGCCTTGCAGGCGTCCGCAGGCCCGACGTCTCCTTTATCTTTTATTTCAGTCCGTTATCTCATGTATTCGATACAAACAGTTTATATTTTCTTTCAAATGGTTGTATTTAGTACTCTTAGGAGTTCGTGAGTAATGTGACACCAGTTCTTGGGTAGAGGCATATGTTGATTCTCGCATTATTGTTTTGTCTTCTTTAATTTAAGTCTTCCGCATAATTATTTAATTATGTTGCTTCATGTTATCACTGATAATTGTTAAAAGAAGTAATTGTTAATGAAATAAGCAGTTAAGGATTGGCTTGCCTAGCTCACATTAGTAGGCGCTATCACGACTCCCGAGGGTGGGAAATCCGGGTCATGACAATAGTTGTATGAGTTGATGGCAACTAGGGGTAGTAATTTAAGCCTAAACTCATCTGTGATAACCCAAAGGGTCACCTTACGTTTAAAAACTCGATTTCTTGTTTTGAGATCTTAAAAACCTCATTTTATCTCTCCTCAATTTGCGTACACAGTCCGGTCACATTTCCGAAAAGCTTATGTGTGGAAAATTTATAAAATAATAATTTTTGGCCTAAAAAGTTGATTTTAGTTGATTTCGGTTAATATTTTGAGAAAACGGACCCGGAACCGTATTTTGAAGGTCCCGGTGGATCCGTAGTAAAATGTGGGACTATGCATATGCCCAGAATCGAATTTTGAGGTTACAAGCCTGGGAAAAATTTTTTTGATGAAAAGTGTAAGACTTAAAATCTAATGATTTAAAGAATTTGATTTATGCTTGATCTAGTTGGTATCGGGCCCGTATTTTAGTTCAGGAGCCCGGTACATGTTTAATTCAAAATTTACATCATGTCTGTGAAATTTGGTGAGAAACGGGGCTGATTTGACTTGATTCGGCTCTTTGGTTGAGAAAATAAAAGCTTTGAAACTTTCTTGGAAATTTCATGCAATTTGGTGCTAAATTAGTAGTTCTAGGTATTATTTTGGTGATTTAATCGTGCAAGCAAGTTCATATGATGTTTTAAGACTTGTGGGCATGTTTAGTTTGGAGCCCCGAGGGCTCGGGTGAGTTTCGGATAGGCTACAGAGTGATTTGGACTTAAGAAATTTTGCTGGTATGCTTTAGGTCTACACACTTAGCATTGCAAAGTTTGGCTCGCAAATGCGAGCCTCGCATTTGCAAATAAGTTTCGCATTTGCGAGCAGAAGGGTTGGACGGGGACCTTCGCAATTACGAAGCTCAGGATCTCAATTGTGATCAGATCAGGCCGCATTTGCGAACACTTGTTCGCATTTGCGATGCTAGCAGGTGATATTAGGCTAGATTTATGTTATTTAACGATTGTTTTGCCCCAACTTGATTATGTTTCAATGCTCTAATATAATCAAATGATGAAAAATGAGCTCTAAATTATGTTGCAGGAATGAGGAGCTTATATAAGGCCTTAAAGATGTGATTGGAGTTGCATTGAAGCAAAAAAGACCCCTAGGAGCTGAGTAAGCGAGACGACGAGAAAAAGAGTCAACCAAATGAAGGCCTGGACTAGCGCGGCCACTAGCGCGACCGCGCTAGCCTATATGGTCGAGGCAGAATGGTAAGGCTATTAGCGCGGCCTCTCTAGCCCAGTTCAGGAAAATAATTCCTTGGGGTAAATTTGGAAGTCTGGGGGGCAAATTCACTTGACCTATAGAAGGTCAAGCTCGCCCAAGGATTGTGTGTGCAGCTTTTGATAGCTGAGAGCAAGAAAAGGAAAGGCAAGAGGAAAGGAGGAGTATTCTACATCAAGTTCTTCTCTTCTTCCTTTTGTTTTTATGATTTGTAATGAATTTAATTATTGTGATGAACATCATTGTTATGAGTAGCTAACTCTTTTAATCTAAGGTTTTGGGTGAACCCGTTGTGGATGAACTTGTTGTTATATTAATATTGTTTGAATTGGTTGTTAATCTCTATTTGTTCAACTACGTTTTGATTTGGTTAGTTGAAAGGATCCTCAATTAGTTGTTCCTATTTATTATGTGTCTTCTTGAGAGAGAGTGCATATTTAGGTAATTGTTTGAACAACATCACTCTCGGAGTATATGCGAGAGTCATAACCAAGGTTTTAGAGGTTGGAGTAGAGATAACGATACCTCGGGCGCGATCTAAGTGAAATGTAATGTGAATCTAGCTAGTGTAGCTTGAGAGACTGCGTCTAGTAAATTATCATAATTACTTGAGAGAGAGTTATGATAGCTGGAGAGTTCATGATCGATAGAGACAACCAATTCATAACTATAAGAAACATACGACTAAGGAATTCAACAACGGGGTAAACCATTACCTTAGACCTTTATTCCAATTGTCTACAACTGCGTAGTAGTTAATCTTAGTTTTATCGATTCTGTTAGTTGGAGTAGTGACCATAAAACCACTTGTTATTTACAAAGTTTGAGAAGGTTGACTCATAAGAATTTAGTACTTTAAAGGCTTCTCTTGATACGTTAATTCCCTGTGGGATTCGATTCGGGGCATAATACCCCGGATTATAGTTGCAACGCCCGCTTAGTATTTTAATAGACACAGTTGAGCGTGATCAGCAGGCCAGGCAATTCTTCGCATTTGCGAAGTAAAGTTCGTATTTGTGGAGTTAGCAATTGCGAATCCCTGATCGCAAATGCGATACCTTAAACTATTCAAAAATGATTTTGGACGGGATTTTTCATTCATCTCCCATTATTCAAAATCTAAACCTCAAGAGGTGTTTTTTCAAAGACCATTTCTTCCCCAAATCATAGGTAAATGAATCTTAACTCATTTCTTTCAATCTTTTACTTCGCAATTCCTTTGAATAGTGAAACCTTGGAAGATTTGTGCTCCTGAATAATTGGATAGAAGGTTGTTCATTATGTTACTTTAATTCTTGTTTATTAGTTGGCTAACATTTTATCTATGTGACTACTCATTTATAACAGCCAGACTTATAACCATTTAAAGTATTTACCACATATAGAATACGGGATTAGAAGAAAACTTCTAAAATCAGTAATTAGTCTAATCCATTTTTGATTATGATGATTTTTAGAAGTCCTCAATCTTTTAAAATCAGATATCTTTTGGCTAGCCTTGTGAGAAAGTTTAACTCTTATTAAGAAGAATTATTTTCCTGATGAGAGTGAAGACTCAAAAAACTGATTTTGTCTTCCTAAGCTTAAGACCAGAAACATCTTTGTATATGGAGTTGAAATCATTTTTTTTCTTTAAGACAAATGACAACGTTTTCCTTCAAACATTTTACGAATCTATCTCTACAATCAAAGATTAGCTACTTTATACCTTTGTGTGAGTCATTTTCTTCATGTACCCTTTTAATAAAAAAAAAATAAACCTTAAAATTAATTAACCTAAGTTTGGCCGATTAACTATTTTTTAATTGATCTTAAAAGGTGCCTAACCCTTTCCTTTTGAGATAACTAGAACTCTTACATAGAATTTCTAAAGCTAAGCAGACCATATAAACGGAGTTAACTTTAAGTATTACTTAGTAAATAGGTATCCTAATTAACCTTAAAAATAATTAGGTGGCGACTCTTTAATTTTAATCAAACTCGGAATTGCCTACATGTTGTGACATACTTTAACCAGTTTAAAATGGGATGACAAATTATAAGACATCATTATTTGTTATGAAAATGAATCTTAACTTTAATCCAAGCGTAAAGCTAATTCATGAGGTAAAAAATTGTTCAAAATTATATAAAGATATCTATTTCTTCAACTAATGTGGGACATACTCCAAAATGACCCAACACGCCTAGTTTTAGCTAGACATTTGAAGTGAGGCAATATTGAAGTTAGGTTTGTTGCTACTACTTTCCCAGCTCGAATATTTAGTTCTCTTAAGTTATTGAATCGTTAGAGTCTACTTTTATTCTAGTAATATCATAAAATATAAATTTAAGTTTTAATTGAGATATTTTAGATTTGAGAATGATTTATTATGTATATTTTCTTTAAAGCTACATCTTTTGAAAAAATCACGATGGATAATTTGATCTTGATGATTAAGAATGACGGTATTTATTATCACACACCGCCCAACATTGAATAAATTAAGAATAATGAATCTAGTTTTTATACTATATTAACTCGAATACAACAGATAGCTCATAAGATTAAAAAATAAAAAATTTTAATAAGTGAAGATCATTCATTCCTGCAACAGATGTGGGACATACTAACGGTACAATAACCAGCATTATTCGTTGATAGGTGCCCACTTCTTCTAATCATGGTAGAGATGATTGTGAAAGTAGGCACCTATTAATGTGGGAATGTACAGACTAAAGATAAAGTTGATCAATAGTTGTATGAGTTGATGGCAACTAGGGTTAGCAAATTGAGCCCAAAATCATCTGTGATGACCCAAAGGGTCATCTTATGTTTTAAAACTCGATTCCGTGTTCCGAGACCTTAAAAACCTCATTTTATCTCTCCTCGATTTGCGTACACAGTTAGGTTGTATTTCTGAAAAGATTATGTGTGGAAAATTGATAAAATAATAATTTTTGGCATAATAAGTTAATTTTAGTTGATTTCGGTTAATATTTTGAGAAAACGGACCCGGAACTATGTTTTGACGATCCCGGTAGATCTGTAGTAAAATGTGGGACCTATGCATATGCCTAGAATCGAATTTCGAGGTCCCACGCCTGGGAAATAAATTTTTGATGAAAATTGTATGACTTAAAATCTAATGATTTAAAGAATTTCATTAATGCTTGATCTCATTGGTATCGGGCCCGTATTTTGGTTCAGCAGCCCGGTACAAATTAAACTTAACATTTACATCATGTCTGTGAAATTTGGTGAGAAACGAGGTTGATTTGACGTGATTCGGCTCTTTGGTTGAGAAATTAAAAGCTTTGAAACTTTCTTGGAAATTTCATGCAATTTGGTGCTAAATTCGTAGTTCTAGGTGTTAGTTTGGCAATTTGATCGCCCGAGCAAGTTTATATGATGTTTTAAGACTTGTGGGCATGTTTGGTTTGGAGCCCCGAGGGCTCGGGTGAGTTTCGGATAGGCTACAGAGTGATTTGGACTTAAGAAATTTTGCTGGTATGCTTCAGGTCTGCACACTTCGCATTGCAAAGTTTGGCTCGCAAATGCGAGCCTCGCATTTGTGAAGAAGTTTCACATTTGCGAGCAGAAGGGTTGGCGGGGACCTTCATAATTGTGAAGCTCAGGATCGCAATTGCGATCAGATCAGGCCGCATTTGCGAACACTTGTTCGCATTTGCGATGCTAGCAGGCCAGGCAATTCTTCGCATTTGCGAAGTAAAGTTCGTATTTGTGGAGTTCGCATTTGCGAATCCCTAATCGCAAAGGCAATACCTGCAACTATTCAAAAACGATTTTGGACGGGATTTTTCAATAATTCTCCCATTTTTCAAAATCCAAACCTCAAGAAGCGATTTTTTGAAAACCATTTCTTCCCCAAATCATAGGTAAATGAATCTTAACTCATTTTTTTCAATATTTTACTTCGCAATTCCTTTGAATAGTAAAATCTTGGGAGATTTGTGCTCCTGAACAAATGGATAGAAGGTTGTTCATTATGTTGCTTTAATTCTTGTTTATTAGTTGGCTAACATTTTATCTTCTGTGACTACTCGTTTATAACAGCCAGACTTATAACCATTTAGAGTTTTTACCACATATAGAATACGGGATTAGAATAGAACTTCTAAAATCAGTAATTAGTCTAATCCATTTTTCATTATGATGATTTTTAGAAGTCCGCAACCTTTTAAAATCAGATATATTTTGGCTAGCCTTGTGAGAAAGTTTAACTCTTATTAAGAAGAATTATTTTCCTGATGAGAGTGAAGACTCAAAAAACTGATTTTGTCTTCCTAAGCTTAAGACCAGAAACATCTTTGTATTTGGAGTTAAAATCATTTTTTTTCTTTAAGACAAATGACAACGTTTTCCTTCAAACATTTTATGAATCTATCTCTGCAATCAAAGATTAGCTACTTTATACCTTTGTGTGAGTCATTTTCTTCATGTACCCTTTTAATAAAAAATAAGCCTCAAAATTAATTAACCTAAGTTTGGCCGATTAACTATTTTTCAATTGATCTTAAAAGGTGTCTAACCCCTTCCTTTTGAGATAACTAGAACCATTACCTAGAATTTCTAAAGCTAAGCAGACCATATAAACGGAGTAAACTTTAAGTATTATTTAGTAAATAAGTGTCATAATTAACCTTAAAAATAATTAGGTGGCAACTCTTTAATTTTAATCAAACTCGGAATTTCCTATATGTTGTGCCATACTTTAACCAGTTTAAAATGGGGTATAAGAAATACTTAAGACTCGAACTTGAAACTTCTGATTAATGTTGTGGTCAATAATATTGAATCACAAAGAAGTGAAACAGAGATGACTCCAGAGGGCATCGATCAATGGGATGACAAATTATAAGACATCATTATTTGTTATGAAAATGAATCTTAACTTTAATCCAAGCGCAAAAGCTAATTTATGAGGTAAAAAATTGTTCAAAATTATATAAGGATATCTATTCCTTCAAATAATGTGGGACATACTCCAAAATGACCCAACACGCCTAGTTTTAGCTAGACATTTGAAGCGGGGCAATATTGAAGTTAGGTTTGTTTCTACTACTTTGCCAGCCCGAATATTTAGTTCTCTTAAGTTGTTTAATCGGTAGAGTCTACTTTTATTCTAGTAATATCAAAAAATATAAATTTAAGTTTTAATTGAGATATTTTAAATTTGTGAAAGATTTATTGTGCATATTTTCTTTAAAGCTACATCTTTTGAAAAAATCACGATGGATAATTTTATCTTGATGATTAAGAATGACGGCATCTATCATCACACACGGCCCAACATTGAATAAATTAAGAATAATGAATCTAGTTTTTATACTATATTAACTCGAATTCAACAGATAGCTCATGGGATTAAAAAAATCAAAATTTGTAATAACTGAAGATCATTCATTCCTGCAACAGATGAGGGACATACTAATGGTACAATTTCGTTGATAGGTGCCCACTTTTTCTAATCATGGTAAAGATGATTGGGAAAAGTAGGTACCTATCAACGTGGGAATGTACGGAGTAAAGATAAAGTTGATCAATAGTTGTATGAGTTGATGGCAATTAAGGGTGGTAATTTGAGCCCAAACTCATCTGTGATGACCCAAAGGGTCATCTTACAATTTAGAACTCGATTCCGTATTCCGAGACCTTAAAAACCTCATTTTATCTCTCCTCGATTTGCGTACATAGTTCGGTCGCATTTTTGAAAAGCTTATGTGTGGAAAATTGATAAAATAATAATTTTTGGCCTAAAAAGTTGATTTTAATTGATTTCGGTTAATATTTTGAGAAAATAGACTCGGAACCGTGTTTTGACGGTCCAGGTGGATCCGTAGTAAAATGTGGGACCTATGCATATGCCCAGAATCGAATTTCGCGGTCCCAAGCCTAAGAAATAAATTTTTGATGAAAATTGTAAGACTTAAAATCTGATGATTTAAAGAAATTGATTAATGCTTGATCTTGTTGGTATCGGGCCTGTATTTTGGTTCAGGAGTCCGGTATAGGTTTAATTTATCATTTACATCATGTCTGTGAAATTTGGTGAGAACCATGGCTGATTTGACGTGATTCGGCCCTTTGGTTGAGAAAATAGAAGCTTTGAAACTTTCTTGGAAATTTCATGCAATTTGGTGCTAAATTCGTAGTTCTAGTGTTATTTTGGCGATTTGATCGCGCGAGCAAGTGCATATGATATTTTAAGACTTGTGGGCATGTTTGGTTTGGAGCGCCGAGGGCTCAGGTGAGTTTCGGATAGGCTACAGAGTGATTTGGACTTAAGAAATTTTGCTGGTATGCTTCAGGTCTACACACTTCACATTGCAAAGTTTGGCTCGCAAATGTGAGCTTCGCATTTGCCAAGAAGTTACGCATTTGTGAGCAGAAGGGCTGGGCGGGGACCTTCGCAATTGCAAAGCTCAGGATCGCAATTGCGATCAGATCAGGCCATATTTGCGAGCACTTGTTCGCATTTGCGATGCTAGTAGTCCAGGCAATTCTTTGCATTTGTGAAGTAAAGTTCGTATTTGTGGAGTTCGCAATTGCGAATCTCTGATCGCAAATGCGATACCTGCAACTATTCAAAAACGATTTTGGACAGGATTTTTCTTTCATTCTCCCATTTTTCAAAATCTAAACCTCAAGAGGCGATTTTTCAAAGACCATTTCTTCCCCAAATCATAGTTAAATGAATCTTAACTCATTTCTTTCAATCTTTTACTTCTTTTTATAAGATTTCATCCTAGAATCTAGGGTTTTTCATGGTGGAATTGGGGATTTTTTGGTAGAACTTAGAAATTTTGAAATTTGGGGATTTAGACCTCAAATTAAGGTCAGATTCCAAAATCAATTGTATATCCAGGCTCAGTGGTAAATGAGTAATCGGATTTTGGTTTAAATTTCGGGTTTTGACCAAACGAGCCCTGGGTCGGTTTTTGACGGTTTGGGGAAAATATTAAAAAACTTATAATTATGTATTGGAATTGATTTCTTGAGTAATAATTGATGTTATTAAGTTAATTATGACTAGATACGAGTAGATTGGAGGTGGAATCTAGGGGAAAAGCGGTAATTGAGCATTGAGTTGAACGTTGGATCGAGGTAAGTGTTGTGTCTAAATTTGACTTGAGGGATTAGGGATCCCCGACTTATTTGCTCTGTGAAAATCCATTTGTGTATAGGTGAGGTGACGAGTACCTATGTGCCGCCAAATTATTTGTTTAGCCTATTTCTTTCCCCGCTTAATATGTTGGTGTTTCCATGTTCAATTGCTTCTTGTTAAATGTTGTTTTCTTTATTGAAGATATTAACTATCCTGTAGTTTCATTGTATTTCATTGGTTTAAGTTGGCTTATTGGTGTTTCATGGTATAACTTGGTTGGTCTCGCTGTGTAGTATAAGTGGAGTGAAGTTTCATAATTGTATATCCTTCTGTTTGCTCTGGTTTGAGGCTTAAATATTGTGGAGGGTTTTGCGCTAAATTGTGAAATTTCTGTTCTTATTGTGTGATTGGTTCTGATATGAGCCAAGGGTCTCTCGGAAACAACCTCTCTACTCATTCGGGGTAGGGGTAAGGTCTGCGTATACACTACCCTTCTCAGACCCCACTAGTAGGATTTCACTGGGTCATTGTTGTTGTTGTTGTTGTTGTTATTGTTGTTATTATTGTTGTTGGTTCTGATATAGTGGAATCGGGTTACGCGCCGCAACAGGAGAAATAAGGGTGATATATTAAGGAGGAATAAGGGTGAAATGTTATTTTCTAGTGGGATCGAGTTGCACGTCGCAACAGAAATAATAAGGGTGGTATGTTGAGGAGAAATAAGGGTGAATTACTATTGTACGGTAGGATCGGGTTGCACGCCGCAATAGGAGGAATAAGGGTGGATCGAAATAGAGTAATAAGGGTGAATATTTATATTGATATTGATTATATGGTGGGATCGGGATGCGCGCCACATCAACTTATGTGTTTATGTACTTTTCTTTTACTGTGCAAGTTATTCTGTAAATTGGCTTTACATTTAAGGATTTGGTTATAGTTGGTTACTAAAGAGATACCGGAATTCTGTACTCCTTCCTTGCAAGTTACTATTTAATTGTTCCGTTCTTTAATCTGTTTTATTATGTACTGTATGCAGGTTATATTGTAACTACCCCGCCTTAGCCTTGTCACTACCTCTCGAGGTTAGGCTCAGCACTTATCAGTACATGGGGTCGGTTGTACTAATACTGCACTCTGCACTTTCTATACAGATTCTGGAGATGGTTGTGGCTGATTGAGAGGTCGCTTGTAGGCATTTCATCTAGGAGACCCAAGGTAGTCCTGCTGGTGTCCGCAGGCCCTGGCGTCCCCTCCTATGTTCTACACTCTTATTTTTTTTTTCTTTCGAAACGGATGTAATTTCTTTCAGACTAATGTTTGTAAATATTCATAGTGTGTTCATGGATTGTGACACCAGTTTTTGGGTGGTAACAGTTTCGGTATTGTTAATAGTATATAGATAACCGGGTAATTATGCTTCCGCATTTGTTTCATCTTTATTTAGTTTTTTTAATTTTAAACTATGAAATGTAAAGGAAAAAGGTGAGTAGAACTCTAACGTTGGCATGCCTAGCGAATGCGATGTTAGGCGTCATCACAGATCCGATGGTGAAAATTTCGGGTCGTGATATCATCCAATCCGCCCAGGAGAGGCTCTAAATGCTTGGGCAGTGAGGCCGTCACCTTAGGCCTCCAAAATTTGAATCCCCCGAATTTATTTTAAATTATTATTATTACTATAAATTATATAAATAATTAGTATAAAGAAAAAAGCTACAAGATATTTTTTTTGTTATTTGATTGAGGTTATTTTATATCAATAAATTTATAAATTATGATAATTTTCTTTACTAAATAATTAGTATATTTGCTTCAGTCTTCAATTTTAATTTTGTCCTTTTTATATAGGAATTACGTTATATATACCAACAACATAATGAATTTTTTGTACAATGTTCTCTCAAACTGCAGGAACACAAAAGCATTCATGCACCGATTTTCTTTTAGTATAATTCAACATATTATATTAGGTTATTTATAATTTATTTTAGATATTCATCAATAAGTGATACTTAATAGAATAACTACAATTATCGTTTAAATTGATCATAAGAAGTAAATATTTTTGACACCGTTAATGCTCAAAACTTAAGCTATTACGTTATGTACGTTTATTTCTTTTTCTTGTTTGTGATGATAGCCAAATCAAAATTTGTGGACCTCAATATCCGATAGTCCGCTATTTTACTTTTTGTGCTTTTCTTCTTCTTCTCCTTTTTTTTTTTAAAATTCGCTTATTTTATGATTAATTTATTATTTAGAAAGTAATTTTTATTGTTAGTGTAAATATTTTATGATGATTTCAAGAAGAAGAATAGAGATTCTTGTATTTTTGTATATTATTCACATCAAGAGTACTTACATTTATACAATGAATCCTATGGCTAGACTAGGAAAAGAAATCAGTAATTGCTACAATCAAGCTATAGAATAAAATCTAACTAATCAAATCTTTCTACTAATTACACTAATTAATACTCTCTCTCAAGTTGGTGCAAAGATGTCGCACATGCCCAACTTGCAAACCAAAGTGTGAAAAGTCTTTTTGATGTGACCTTTTGTGAGCACATCCGCTAGCTGCTTTTCTGACGATACATGAAGCAAACTCAAGGTACCACCAATAATCTTTTTTTTTGATGAAATGTCAATCAATTTCAACATGTTTTGTTCTATCATGCTGAACGGGATTATGAACTATACTAATTGCAGCCTTATTGTCGCAATATAACAAAAGTTTCCCTGTCTCAGAAAATCTCAATTCATCCATTAACTTTTGTAGCCACAGTTCACAAACACCCTGGGCCATTGCTCTATATTCTGCTTTTGCATTGGATCTGGCAACTATATTTTGTTTCTTGCTTCTCCAAGTAACTACATTCCCTCCCACGAGTGTACAATAACCAGATATAGATCTTCTGTCATCTAGAGATCCAGCCCAATCCGCATCTGTAAAGGCTTCTATCTGTAGGTGACCATGTTTGGAGAAAATTAGACCTTTTCCTGGTGCAGACTTCAGATACCGCAAAATGTGAAAGACAGCTTGCATATGAGGATCTTGTGGATCGTGCATGAACTGACTCACCAAGCTAACTGAATATGCTATATCTGGCGTAGTGTGAGAGAGATAAATAAGTTTTCCAACCAACCTCTAATATCTCTCCTTATCAATTGACTTTCCAACCCCAGTTTGTATCTTGTGATTGCTTTCAATGGGAGATTCTGCTGGTTTGCAACCTGTCATACCAGTTTCTTTCAAGAGATCTAGGATATATTTCCTTTGAGAAATAAAGATTCCTCTTTTTTATCTATCAACCTCAATTCCCAAGAAGTATTGCAACTTCCCTAGATCTTTGATCTCGAATTCATAGGCTAATAGCTTCTTCAATCGGGCCATCTCTTTATTGTAATTGTAAGCACGTGATTTTTGACCCTCCCCGAGAATTTTCACATTTTTAGCGTGAATATGTGAAATTGGGTCTAGTATAACTATTTTAACTATTTTTACTTTATTTCGTTGCAAAAAGAAAATCACAATATATATATATATATATATATATATATATATATATATATATATATATATATATATATATATATATAATTTTAGTTTATGTATTTCTCATAAACTTGAAAAATATAAAAAAAAATTGTACTTTATTTTGGTACTTTATATAAATTCGAAAATTACAAAAAAAAATATATATAATTCTATTAATGTTTTGAAGTCGTTTTAATACAAAAAATATTATTTCATATTTTTGTCTTTATTAAAAAAACGAAAATTACAAAAAAATAGTTTTATTAATATTTTATAGTTATTTTAACTTTGAAAAAATACAAAAATATTACTTCATATTTTATCTTAATATTTACGAAAATTACAAAAAATAGTTTTATTAATATTTTGTAGCTATTTTAAATCCTTAAAAATATTTAAAAAAGATATAGTTTTGTTTAAATACTAGTCTTATTTTTGGTAGTTATTTTGCTTACATAGGACTAATTAAGCAACGTGTTCCTATTTCTCGGGTCCGGGCAAAAGAATAATATTCGGGTTCAAACTACCCGGTTTTAGGCCTAATTTTCGGACCTAGCCCATAATAAACCGTGTCCAGGACACGTGGGGAACCCCACCACGCGTGGGGAACATATGCCTTGAACCCCACCACGCGTGGGCTCTTTTTTCTGGCAAAGCCATGTCAAATACACGGACTAACACATTTGACAAAGGAAAAAAAAATTGAAAAAAACCAACGGACTTTGGGATTTTTGAAAAACAAGTACTGTACATCTTCTTCTCAAAAGAGAAGAAGAAAAACCTACTGGGAAACAAACGGACTTGGGAAATTTTAAAAGAAAGAAAAAACAGAAGAAAACGAACATATACTACTGTTCACGCTTCTTCTTCTTCAGAAGAAGAAGCAAACGCCCTAGCAGAACCCTACCCAAAACCACCAGTCCCACACCCTCACGACCAAACCGGACCACCCTCCTCCTCCCAAACACCACCCCGACGCCATAACCAAAACCACTCCGCCACCGTCAACCTCCCAGCTGAAACCACCACCAAACGGGACCAACTCCTCCATTACCAAGCATACCACTCCATTTCCAGCTTCCCTGTCGCGACCAGTCCTCATCCTCTTAGGTTCATCTCGCACCCCGTCGCACCCCCCGTCGCCAAGCAGTCCACCAGACCAAAAACCACGCAAAACCCTCGCGTCCAAAACCACCGGTAACCCCCCACGTACCAGCTCCGTCGAGCTGCTGCTCGCTGCATCGCCACCCCCACGACACCATCACTGACCCTCCGCCACCGTCAACCTCCCAGTTGCCCGTCAACAAACCACCATTCCCTCCGTCACCCTCATAACGAAAACCAGCAAAACCACGTCCAAACGACCACCGGCTCCGACGACACCATCTCCCTCGTCGTCTCAAAAACCAGTTCGTCAGCCCCACGCACAGCCTGAACAAGAACCAACGGTTGCGCCATTTTCAGTCCAACGAGCAGCTATCGCTGCGTGCCAAGCAGTCATTGCTGCGTTTCCGAGTTTTTTTGTTTTCCGTAGAAGTCGACTTTGGGTCCGAGCTTTCTGTTTTTCTGGTGAGGTTGCTTTTGGCTCGTCGAGGTCCGGTACGTCGAGGTTGTTGTCCGAGGCGTCAAGGTTCACCTACGGTTCGTCGCGTTTCAAGGATAACGCTGCCTCGCGGTTAGTTGTTTTTTTCAGATTTGTTTAAGGCATTGGTGCCATTTTCCCTCGTTGCTTCAGTAGACTTTTAGTTGTTCCCTGCTCATATGTATATGGTTATTCACTTGTTTCGTTTGATATGAGCATATGGTTGAAATCCTGGCGAAAGGTGCATAATTATGCCTAGTTTACTTTTGTTGTCATTTTGTTTAAGTTTGTTTCTGTTACTTGTATTATTAGGGAACATTGAAGTTAGGTTATAGATTTATTTTACGCGATTTTGCTCAATATACATAGTCTAGTGCCATGCTCTTAGGAGTTGCGTAAATATGGGCTTAAACCGTTGGTAGGAGTAATCCTTTGAAATCAGAATCCTAAGTGTTTCATTTTAGCAAATTCTATGTCCATCGCAAAGTAAAAAAAAAAAAATATATAAATTAATAATGAATGAGACGAGCCTCGCCAAATAAAAATACAAATTGCGGGGCCCTCAATAATTAGTCATAATAAATACTTAGAATTTGGGATGGACCGTTTAGTGAATTTCACTGCCTTCCCTAAAGATAATAACGCGTTAGCCTCTTTAGACGCGATTTAATTAAATTACTTTCTTAAACTCGGGTGTGCATTTCATGCGACCCAAATCCAAATCCTAAAACATCAAATAAAATATGTTTCGGATTGTGGGTGCATTTCATGTGACACAGTCCAAAGATATGTTTTAAGCGATGTTCACATTCCTAAAAAATAATGATAATAAAGCGGTAAAAGATAAAATTTGCACATGGTTCATAATTGTATTAAAAATCAGATAAATAAGCCAAATATAACAGTTGAGCGACCGTGCTAGAACCACGGAACTCGGGAATGCCTAACACCTTCTCCCGGGTTAACAGAATTCCTTATCTAGATTTCTGGTACGCAGACTGTAATATAGAGTCATTCTTTTCCTCGATTCGGGATTAAAATTGGTGACTTGGGACACCCTAAATCTCCCAAGTGGCGACTCTGAAATAATTAAACCAATCCCGTTTCGATTGTCCTTTAATTGGAAAAAACTCCCCCCTGCGCCCTCGCGGGTGCGGAAAAAGGAGGTGTGACAGTAATTCCCTATCATTACTATGTCATCAAGATAAACTATGAGAAGAGTGAGTTTACCCTTTTGGTATTTCATGAAGAGGGTATTATTGACATTACTTTGTTGGTAACCGAAGGAGATCATTGCTTTGCAGAATCAGTCAAACCAAGCTCTTGGAGATTACTTCAGTCCGTACAAGGCTTTCTTCAGTCTGCACACTTTTCCTTGACTTTGTTCAGTATCAAATCCATGAGGAATTTCCATATACACCTCTTCTTCTAAGTCGCCATGAAGAAATGCATTCTTCACATCAAACTGTTGTAAGTCCCAATCAAGATTAACTACACAAGACAAAAGAATTCTAATAGTGTTCATTTTTGCAACAGGGCAAATGTCTCCTGATAATCCACTCCATAAGTTTGAATGAACCCCTTAGCCACCAGTCTTACTTTGAATTTTTCAATCGAACCATCAGCTTTGTGCTTCACAGTAAAGATCCATTTGCAGCCAACCAATTTTTTATTTAGTTAAGAAGTGACAAGATCCCAAGTCTCATTCTTTGACAAGGCCTTCATTTCTTCAATCATAGCTTGCTTCCATTTAGAATCTAAAAAAGCTTCCCTCCAATTCTGGGGAATAAATACAGAAGAAATAGACATGACAAAAGCTCTATAGGAAGGAGATAAGGAATTATAGGAGACAAAGTTAGATAAAGGATGTTTTGCGCAAGATCTGACTCCTTTTTCTATGAGCAATAGGTACATCTAACTCACTAGAAAATGTAGATAATTCACCAGTAGAAGAGGTTTCAACAACAGAAGAGAGTTGAGCTTTAATAGATTGCATGATGACTTCTTCAGCTCTCTTTTTTCTTGAATAAGTCATCAAATCAGGTTTATCCAAATGCCCAATAGTCTCCCCCTGAATTATTTTTTCAATTTCTCATTCTCCTGTCTTAGTGGCTTCAACAGTGGGAATCATTTCAACGGTGGGAATCATCTCTTCATCCTTATAGCTCTCCGCCGGAAGAGGTGATGGTGTTTTATTGTAATAGGGTTCAGATTCTTGAAAGGTAACATCCATACTGATGAAGGATCTCCTAGAACGATGATGATAGTATTTATACCCTTTCTGTGTTGGAGAATACCCAATAAAGACATATTTAATAGCTATAGGATCAAGTTTTCCGAACTCCTAGTGTGAACAAAGCAAATACAACCAAACACCTTCAGAGGAACAATATAATCATTCTTACTCTTCAAAGCTTCCAAAAGACTATGAAAATTGAGGCTTTTAAGTGGCATTCTATTGATAAGGTAGGCAGCTACTAGAATGGCATCCCCTCAGTAAGGTTTTGGTAAATTCATAGTAAACGTTAGAGATCGTGCCGCTTCTAGCAAATACATATTTTTCCTTTCAGAAACCCCATTTTGTGCACTAGTATAAGGACAACTAATATGATGGATTATCCCAAAAGACTCCAAATAAGCACCAAAATCTTTACTCGTATATTCGGTGTCATTATCAGTACGCAAATTTTTTATCTTAACCTTAAATTGGGTACAAAAATCATCGTATGAAATGACTGAAAACAGGAGAAGACTTCATTTTTTGCCTTTAACAAATATACTCAAGTCATCCTAGTGCAACAATCAATAAAAGTAACAAACCATCGACTACCAGATAAGGAAACTATTTGAGTGGGACCCCATACATCAGAGTGAATAGTCAAAAAAGGGATAGTACTTTTATTATCACTTAAAGGATAAGAGTTCTAGTGTGCTTGGCATATTTACAAGCATCACAAGACAAAGATTCAAAACTCAGTTCTAGAAAACAAACTAGTATATAATTTCTTTAGAACTAAAAAGGATGGGTGCCCCAACCGTCTATGCCACTGTATTATTTCTTGGTTGACATTCTTATTTCCTCCAAAAAAGGCTTGACCAAAGGATCGACTTCCATCAATCCAATATAAGTCATCATGCAATCTACCCTACCAATCCTCTTCCTTGTTTGAAGATCCTGAAACACACAATAATCAGGGAAGAACTCGACACTACATTTTAGTTGTTTGGTGATGGTGTTAATAGATAACAAGTTAACGGGAAACACATATATATGAAGAACGGATGACAATGTAATATCAGGTGTACAGATAATAGAACATGTTCCAGAGACAGGAGTTAGAGAACCATTGGCTATTCTGACACAGTCCCCTTTGGGACTAGGAGAGTAGTTTTGAAAGCCTTTAGAGGAGCCTTTCATATGTCTATTCGCACCAGAATCAATAATCCAAGATTAAGATGGGCATTAAAGGCAATACTTGACTGCATATAATTGGAAGTCCCAACATTAGAAGTGTCAAGTTTGTTTAGGAGACAACAAAGGTGTTGAACTTCCTCCGAAGACAAAGTTTCTCTGGAAGCATTTTCTCTGAATGTTTCCACATTTTCTGCAATATACTAGCTTGACCACTTGATAGACCGACACACTTTCCTCCACGACCTCTAGTTAGTCTAGCATGCAGTTTCCAGCATGTCTCTTTTGTATGTCTTGACCTTCCGCAGTAATCACAATGCAAGTTATCTTTATCAGAGGTTAATGCCTTTGTTTGCTCATAAGACACATTTAACCCAAACTTCTCGGTTGGTGCGGAATAAAGCACGACACCTCGTCGGCTCTCTTCCTATTAAACATAAAAGTATGCATCCTCAAGTGAAGCAAAAGGAACTTTACCAAGAACTTGAACCCTGATCTGATCGTACTTTCGGTTCAAACGGCCAAAAAATCATATATCCTTTCCTTTTCAACCATTTTTTTAAAGAGAACTGCATCATCGGTACACTTCGCTTGGAGACCCTCATAGTAGTCAATTTCCTGCCATAACCCAGTTAACTAGGAGTAGTAGTTAGTGATAGCCAACTCACCTTGCTTAGTGGCATGAATCTTATTTCGAATTTCAAAGACCTAAGCGCCATTTCCCTTACGAGAGTAAGTGCGCTTAGTGGAATTCCAGATCTTTTCAGCAGTATCAAGCAATAAATATTGTTTAAAAATTCGAGGGTGCATAGCATTCAAAAGCCATGTCATAACTAGAGAATTATCTGAATCCCACTGACTATAGCTAGCATCAATCACAATAGGTGCTTTCTTTTCTCCCGTAATATAACTAAGCAACTTTCTGGACTTAATAAAAAGCAAACAAGATCTTTACCAAGCAAGATATGTACCAGCCTCATCCAATTTAACTGCGCTAACTTGTAAAATAGAATTAACAATTTGTGAAAGAGAATTATCTGTTGATTTGGTGTCCCCCATTATTTCTTAAGTAGTAGTCCAGAAGCCAAACCTGAACTCCAAGAATGAGAGGGAAAAAAAGCAATAACAACCTTTGCTGGAGAAAAAAAAAGGAACTGAGAGGTAGAAACCCTACCTTCGGTGATAGAAAAAAAATTTGCAACTGGCACTACAAGAAATCTGCCTTTTAGCGGCGACCTTAGTTGCTACAAAATCATCATATGTCGCCGCTAAATGTTTATAGCAGCGACATTAGACTTGTTGCAAGTGAGTCCATTACTAAACATTATTTGTGACAACTACAGAGTATCACCACAAAATGTCACAATATTGCGTCGTTACAAAAAGTATACCAAGTTGCTGCATAAGGTAGTTCCATGAAACAAATTCAGGGGCAAGTCGCCACTGAAGAGTGACTTTTAGCAGCGACAATTGTCGCCGCAAATATAAATAACTGTCAGTGGCAGCTTTTTTATCGCTACTAGAGAGTATCTTTTAGTAGCAACTAAAGTTGCCACAAATATATTAGCTATTACCAGCAATTCTCCTATCGCTACTGGAGAGATACTTTTAGTAGCAATTGTTGTCACCACAAAAACATTCAATCATCAGTGGCGACTATGAGCTCGCTGCTGGAGAATGACATTTAGTGGCAATGATAATTGCTACAAAAACTATCAAACAATCAGTAGCAACTTCAATATTGCAGAATAAGATTTTGTCACCACTGAAACCTATTTAATTTAGGAATTGTAATTACCACAATTATATTAACGCATCCAATTGTATTTTACAAACACCAAAAGAATATCTTAAGTCGGATATTAAATACCTTCATTACTAAAATGCGAATTACATATATAATGCATAATACTTCATTGTCATTGTATGCATATATATATATATATATATATATATATATATATATATATATATATATATATATATATATATATATATATATATATATATGTCCCAAAAGAGCAAAATACTAAGTGCCTTAAAGCCCCTCCTTGGTTGTCGCCATTGTTTAAGAACCTCCTCCATATTATTACACAAAAAAACACAAGAAAAAGCCAAATAGATCAACTAAGTTAACATGTATGATAAAAACACCAACTTTCAGCAAAAATATTTAGTTTCTCAGATAACGATTTCAATGGTCTACTTGCTTTAACCACCGGCAACATCAAATAAGATGACAAACATCTTAAAAATCAAGAAATAACAATTGTTTCTTTCATATAAAAACTACTTAATAAAGATCTCAACAGAGCCGCATTCACATCACGAGCACAAAAGAAAGAACATAAAACAAGTTTTGTCCTAATTCCTGGCGCCAACCGAACACTCTTGAAAGTCAATAGGATTTAGGCAATGTTTTAGAATAATCAGCTAACTTGACAGTGTCGCCACAATACTGTGACATTTAGGCAATGTTTTAGAATAACCAAGTTCTCTTAGGTGGTCAGCTCATCATCTAATTGGATGAGAGATGAAGAAGTGAAACAGCTGACTGAAAAGTATAACTCTGCAATTCCACTCTTTTTATCATGTCCAACTGCAAAGGACTAACATCATCTAAAGCCTCTAAAAGTGTTCGGTCTTTCTTTTACTCAATGATCATCAAATATACTACTTTTTAAGGAAAAATGTTACAGAAGTATGTCTAACCATGAATAAGACAAAAATATAAGTTCAACAGGATTAAGGCAATAGTTTATCCAAATGCGATTAAGTTGTCCAAATCACAACCAATTCCTATAATTCAGAGTATGGTGTTACGACTCATTCTTAATGCTGTCTCTTACCTAAATTTAATTGGTATAGCATAGACCATTTTGTGCTAGTTAACTACGAGCCACTAAAGCTGCCTAATCAAAAAATCTGTTACAAATGTTAGGCTAAAGAATGCATAACCCGAATAGTGTTATCAGCACAATATAGATATTTCCAGATCAGAAAGTATGGCATTCAAACTAGCAGTCACAGATCTTTGTCCTGATTCTACCACTTAGGAAACAAAATATTCTTGCAAGAATTGACTGACTATTTAGTGATGATTTGACACATATAAATCTGCATGTTATCAAATACACATGTACATGTCTTTAATTATGCAGACAAAAACAGCCATAAAACCAGATTGACCAACCAGATTTTGCATATTCAGAATTTCATAGTCACACCAGAATTTCAGAATGGCACCAGAACATATATTTCAGAATCGCACCAGAACATGTACCAATCCAACAACTTATTGTCATAAAGATAATTAAAGAAGGAGAAGATGAAATAAAGAATTGTCAAGAAGGATAGAAGAAGATTCAAGTCGCTAAAAAGAAGAAATATAGAAAAGGAAGAGTATAAAAACATTAAGAGTAAATTACCTGTTGCATTCTGGCATGAGAGCACCCAGTTGTTCTTGGATCTTCTTGGCTACTTCTATACTGGCCCTGTTCTTTACTTCCAGATTCACATGTTCAAGTTTCTCATCCAACTTTCTTTGTAACTCTTGCTCCATGTTCCTTTACAACTCCGCAGCCATTTGTTGACGTTCTTCTTACAACCTTCGATCCATATCAACTTGCATCTCTTGACGCAAATTTCTATTGCAGAAGACACACTAGCCTCTATGTTTGTCGCTTGCGTCTGACTATTTTTTGGAGGCTTCTTTCCATACCCTTTACCACGAACATAACCTATCCTTTCACCAAGAACAGAGGATAAAATCTCATCTCTAGTCATGGGATGCTCGATCTCTTCAGATTGTTACTGAGTCACAAGTTCCTGGATTTGGCACTGCAATTACACATAGCTATTTACACCAAAGCTAATAAAAAGGAGTAAAAGATAGTAAGGTATTGATTTAAGAATATTACATGAATCTGTTGGGATTGTGGATCCACCCACACTGTTTCTCCTCTATCATTTTTACGTGTATGTTGGATCTCCCAAAACTCTATCTGGCGGTTCCTTCTCTCCAGTAACAGGATTTTTCTAAAATATAGTTCAATAGGGAAATAATACAGAATCAAATAAATGAATATATAAATAACAAAGATTTTTAATTAATAACATGAAAATAAATATATTTCACCATCGATTCCTCTACTTCTGCAAAAGACCTCGTACCACAAGCATGCTTAGTTATCTACTTTTCCCTATTCTTTCTATTTCTCTCGCTTATAGCCAGCCATTATTCAAAGGGCAGTGAATCAAACATTGTTATTAAGTTACCTTAAATTCCGAACTTCCAAAATACTCTACTAAGTATCTCCAGACCTCTAGCTCAACATCTTCAGGTCGACGAGACAATATGTTTCCTTTAGTAACATGGCGAGAGTAGCGAATGCTCAGTCGAGCTTTCCAAGCTCTGAAAAGTCGTCGCATAGTATTGATAACAAAGGCTTGAAACCTATGCTCTTGCACACCGCCAAGAACATCAAATTTATCGTGAACATACATGTACCATTATATTTGATATTCTAACCACAAAAATAAATGATGCAACAGGCAGTCGATACGATATTAAAAATAATTTTACTTTGACCTTCAACCACATTGCTTCTCCATGTCTTAAAACAATCTTTTTCCAATTCCCATCACGGAACGAGATAGTGTTCCTCATGATTAAACCACAATAATTAACAATATCTCTAGACCCAGGACCTACTGCTCTATCAATATCATCTGGAATTGGAATTGGAATTTTTCCGCCATACTTAGTTTTTATATCTACTGTTTTGGATTTATATTATCCTCTTCCTCTCTTTTTACTGCTGGAAGACACTATATAAAGAATAAATAGTATATGTGATAAGAAATTGGGCAGAAAGAACAACTACATAATACATAAGAAAGGCAATAAGAACTACGAATACTTCATATAATTTTTGGGCAGAAACTGAAAAAATTGGGCAGAAATTTTCTGATAAAGAACTGAAGGTAAAAAAAAATCACCAACATTTCAGTGCTTTTTGGACGTTTAGAAAGAAAAAGAAAAAAAAGAAGAAGAATGAAAATCAAAACTAACCTGCACCATTTTCATTTTCAACTTCAGAAGAGGGAAGCACACTTCTGTCCAGATTCCTTGACGATACTGTCTCTATAGAAGGTCTTTGCGAAGGGTTACTTGATATTTGTCCTATCTCTAGAGGTTCTTGACTAGGATTATTTGATTCTCCTATATCAGGAGATGCTGCAGTATTCCCTATTGGTTGTACTTGTGGCTGAGACACAGATGTTGCAGTATTCCCTATTGGTTGTACTTATGGCTGAGACATCGCTCCAGGATCTAGCATTACCACGTCCTTGAAAATGGCCACATCCACGACCAGTTCCACTTCAACCTTTACCTCGTCTTGTCATTTGGACCCTCCTGCATGACGTAATTAACAATATTTATGGAAGCTTTGCAAGGTAACAAGACAAGTAACTCATCAAGTACATCAAGTAGGACGTACTAGGAACACAAGCAGGGAAAAAGATCATTGGTTTATACATGGATCATAACTTAATTATGGTGAGGATATGCACAGTTAACACATTTAAGGTGCTGACCTGGGTAGTGGTGATGGCCGCAGATAGACACAGCAGATGGCAGCAGTGGTGATGGTTAGCAAGTTCTTTTTTGTTTTGAAGCAAATTAGCTGAACAAGTTTTAAAATTGGTTAACTCATTGACATAAACTAAATACTTCTTCCAATTCATGAGAGAAATATACTGAAACTGAAAAAATAAATACTTCTTCCATTTCATAACGTGGAAAGTTGTTGCTACAAATGCACTACAAAGGTTTTTGCATTAATGATTACAATTTGGCAACTAACGATAGCATTTCACAAAAGCTTAATAGATAATCTAGTTATGAAATTAAAAGTTACAAGCATAATGGATTAATTTCATTGTCATGTCAATAAGGAACATCTATATTATCCTGCTTCTAAGTCTTCAAGAGCATAATCAGTATCTTATCCATCATTATCATCAAGAACTTTTCAAAACAAAAAGTAGACATCTATATTATCTTGCTTCTAAGTCTTCAAGAGCATCATCAGTATCTTATCCATCATTATTATCAAGCCAATCTTCCTTCGCTTTCTTCACCCTCGGATATATCTATATGATTGTCATTAATAAAATCCACTTCTTCTTCATCCTCAGATATATCTATAAGATTGTCATTAATTGCCGGAAAGCTGTCTACTCGCTGGCGCATGGGATTCACGCGCGCCGGAGTCAAAACTGTTGGTGGCGCGTGAAGGCGCATGGAGTGGTTTCTCTCGGAGCTGCTTACTGGGGTTTTTTCGCCGTCGCCTGAGGAAGCTTGTAGTGGTATTAGTTTTTTCATACTACTGGTATATAATAGCTTTGATGGTACAACCACCGTGAGGGAGGAAAAACTCGACCTCTTTCAAAGAATTGGAACCCTATAATGCTGCTGAGGGAGGAAACTCGCCTCAAAATAACAGTAGAGGCTCTGATACCATGATGATTTCAAGAAGAAGAATAGAGCTTCTTGTATTTTTGTATATTATTCACATTAAGAGTAGTGACATTTATACAATGAATCATATGGCTAAACTAGGAAAAGAAATCAGTAATTGTTACAATCAAGCTACAGAATAAAATCTGCCTATAATTAGGCTAGTGAATAAAATCTAATCTAATCAAATCTTTCTACTAATTACACTAATCAACATTTTATAAAATAAATTAAGGGACTCTCAATATGATTTCGCCTTAGGACACGAGATACATTGAGTCGCCCCTGAATCCACCCAACCCATCTAGAGATTAATGGGTTGGGCTTGAAATATTTTAGCTCATGGGTCTATTTGGACTAAGCCGAAGTTAACTCATCATTTTTTATAGTCCACTCTGATCCATGAAGCAATTTAAATACAACCCATGAAACTCATCCAAAATAAAGGGATCTCAATCCAACTGAAGGCTCGTTTGAAAATTTACTTAGTTACCCCATTATTAGTTTCTGTATCTAAGTTGAAATACGAGAATCAAAGTATCTAAGTTTTAGTGTAAATATGGATAATTTTATAACTGAGCTGTGGTGAAATTTATTTAATTAGAAATAACATACAAGATATATTTTAACTTACAAATTTTAAATAATAATTTGTTATTTAAGAAAAAAAATACTAATAGCATTTTTTTGGAAATAATGGAGTACTTCTTAAGTGGGGAGTAGGGCTTCTTGTATTACATTGTAAAGAACAAATAATAACTACACAAATAGATATAAATAAAGTTTGTACAAAAAATTGTCTGGGTTGCTTTTCCCTAAAAAAAACTTTATCAATAAAGTTTTTTGAGAATTTTGTATGGCCTGAAGGCTCTTTGCTAAATGAATTATTTTGGAACAATTTCAACATCAGGAAAAACAAAAATACAAAAATACAAAAATACAAAAAAAAAAAGAACTAGCCAAACCTTTATCTTGCACAAAAGTTTTCTTCATAATATTTTCTGAAACATTGTCCAACTGCTATTTTCTTTGCTTTTTTCCTCCTTTTACACTTTTGAATATTTGTTTAGTTTTAGAAAGTTTTAAAAGCTCATAAATAGTTGAGTACAAGATTAATCCATATGTGTTTGTTAGGTAAAAATTTAAAATTAGATGTATAGTAATTCATCGCCAGTGCAAGGAAGGAATAAATTATGAGGAAGCTAGGAAAGTAGGTGACATACTACTGTGTATAAACGGTTAAAGGCTTTGTTTATGCAAGATGGAGTATGGTTCTAATTTGTAAAAGAAAATTTTACCTCCTATAGCAAAGGTTGATATCATATTTATTATAAATAAATACCTTCTTAAAAAATTATCTCCTATAGCTACCTTTTAATTTTTATAGCAAAATATCTATTTATGGTCACTTCTTACCTTTAAGCTATTAAATACGTTGTGTATTATTTCTCTCTCTCTTTCCTCTCTCCTCCTTTCTCTTTCCTCTTTCTTCTCTTTTTTCCCTGATATTTTCCTCCCATGCTTTTAGAAACCCTAGCAGGGGATGTGTTCCGCCAACGGCAGATCGCCTTCCTTGTGTCACCCCTAACCCCCTCCTCCGGCCGGCGATTTCTTTCACACATTGTGTTATACATTCTGGATTTTTTTTAGATTTTGCACTGATTGTTCATGTTTGCCTTGTGAGATCTGATGACGTTTTGTCTCTAGTTTCCGTTTGATCCTTTAAATTGGTGCTTCTTCAATAACTGTCTTCATTTAACCGGCGGCGATACCCCACATGGCAGCGGACTGGATATCGGTGGATTGGGGACGGAGTTTGGGGCTGAGGAACTTGAAGAATCTATTACCTTTTTTTCATTGTATTTCAATGTATCTCGTTGTATTTCATTGTATTCACTGTCTTTTTCTTCATTGTATTTCAATGTATCTCGTTGTATTCCATGTAATTTATTGTATCAATGTCTCGCTGTATTCCATAAATGTATTCATATATTTTTTTAATTAATATAATTTATGTATTCAGATGTGTATATGTATTCAAATGTATCTGCAGTATGTATTCATATGTTTTTGCACTATAGATGCCCTGTTATACTTCATGTATTCAATATATTTTTATGTATTTAACTGTATTCAATGTAATTACATAATTTTAATATATAAATCTATTTGTAAAGATACCACTAAAAAATATTTTAGTAAAGATACCACTAAAAAAAGAAAGGATGGATTAAATCTCTGAAGATTGCTCCGTTTTTGGGGTGTTTTTCGGTTGAAAATCTTTTCTATAACTGAAAATATAAATTTTGTTTATAATTGAGTTTGTTGAGTTATATTAGGAGTTTATCGCGTTAATTGATTCACTTCCCGTTTTTAAACAGCTGAAGACCTTTTTTCGCAAATTTTGTTATTGTATTCACGAATACAGCTCGCGAATACAGTCGAATACATTCTCTGCTTAACTGGACTCCCCTGTTTTCCGCTGAGTTTTGCTACTGTATTCATGAATACAGTAGCAAAAATGCATCGAATACAGTCTATAATAACTGAAAACATAGCTATTGGAAGTAATTTAGTAAATGGTAGCTATAGCAAGCTAATAATCACTAAAACATAGTGATTTCTGAAAATTTCTCTTTGTAAAAACATGGGTCTAGTTGGGGGTGGGCTATGACTCATTGTTTAGCCCATCTTAACTCAACTCATCTTATAGCCTGTTTGGCCAAGCTTATTTTTGGCCAAAAGTGCTTCTTTTTTTGCCAAAAGCACTTTTGGCCTCAATTTGAGGTGTTTGGCCAAGCTTTTGGAAGGAAAAAAGTGCTTTTGAGGAGAAGCAGAAGCAGTTTTGGAGAAGAAGAAAAAAGTAGCTTCTCTCCAAAAGCACTTTTTGAGAAGCACTTTTGAGAAAAATACACTTACAAGCAGTTTTTTAAAATTTGGTCAAACACTAATTGCTGCTCAGAAGTGTTTTTCAAACTAATTAGCCAAACACAAACTACTTCTCACCAAAAGTACTTTTGAGAAAAGTACTTTTGAAAAGAAAAAAAACACTTCTCAAAATAAGCTGATTTTTGCAGCTTTGCCAAACAGGCTATTAGCCCAAATACATTTTGAGCTAAGTTGGGTAATGACCCATTTACACCATCGCTAGTCATTTTCAGAAGAAGAAAATAACATGTCAACATATGGTGGAAATGAAGCAGCACGATAATTAAAATGATGGGAACTAAGGCTGTTCAAAGTTTGTAATAATACTCCAATCGTAAAATAGTTTTATTGATTTTGTCGCATTAAGCCGGAAAATTTTATTTTGTGTCTCATACAACTCACACTAGTTGTATGAGGCTCCTTTTTGTCTCATAGTTTTGTGGACCCAGATTTCTGTGGACCCAGAAGTGTAAAATTGGGGTCAACAAATTTGTGAGACAAAAAGGAGCCTCATACAACTAGTGTCAGTTGTATGAGACACAAAATAAAACTTCTCCGTTAAGCCTAATATCTAAACGAACCTGGAAGATGGTATTGTCTAGTCTTCTTTCTAAGCGAGAATGTCGAAAACTCATCTCTACCTTACAAAGGATTTGAGAACTACTATATATGAAAAATGTTCTAATCTATGTACTGGGGAGAGGTGATCAGACAGGACATGGCGCAACTTAGGATTATTGAGGACATGACCCTTGACAGGGAATTATGGAGGTCGAGTATTAAGGTTGTAGGTTAGGGGAGAGTTATGAATATTTCTACAGCACAATAGAGTGAGACTAGCCAGTTAGGAGTTAGACTAAGAATGTCATTGGTTGTCTATTGATGCAGGGCTTTACCTGCTAGTTTTAATATACCAGCCATCTTTTTCGTATTTTGTATTCTGTATTTCATATCTATTGTATTGCTGTTATTTTATTATGCATTTATATGGTACTAATATAGCGGCTTCTGTTGCTTTTTGAGCCGAGGGTCTCCTGGAAACAGCCTCTCTACCCTTCGGGGTAGGGGTAAGGTCTGCGTACATATTACCCTCCCCAGACCCCACTTGTGGGATTATACTGGGTTGTTGTTGTTGTTCTAATCTATGTACTCTTGTAGGCTTGTTTCCTTAACCCCTAATATAAGAATAACTTTATACTGCAAAAAATAATAATCTGGTCTATTCTGGTCTCATCACTAACGCCGAATGTTAGAATATAATTAGAGAATTAACCTCTAGTTATAAGCTTTTGATTGAAGTCATTTGCCGCATATCTCAATCAAAATTTAAAGCACATAGGGAATTTGGGATAATCCAGGATTCCATGTTATAAAACAAATTTAATGTCGTTATTCATATATTATAGGACTTTGCTAGAGTTAACGTGCTTACAAAAATCTATAGATACAAACATACATCTTGATCTCAAAATATATGTAGAAAACTCACCAGTCCACGCTATTATTTTGTGGACTTTATAAACATTGGCTATACTATATGTACTTGCATCATAACTATATATATATACTCATATTGATACGCTATTTGGAACACCTCTACATGTTACTCCAGGGCCAGAACTTGGTGCCAAAAGTTCATATGGTAGCACACCAGCACCACACCTATTTCTTAATGTCGTATCAGCATTCCTCTCATCTATCTCCTTCTCTATTCTCCTTATTTCGGACGAGAAATCATAGAATGCTTCGACAATCTCTGCATCCCCAGTCCAGGTAGATTGTTGATGTCTATCTCCTAAGTATTCTTCGTCGGGTGAATGAGTTGATAATGTGTCAACCACGGCCATAAACTTTGTTGCTTGTAACAAACTGGGTAGAGCTGAGAAGAAATACTTTTGCGGATCAGCATGAAAAACTGCATATTCGGGATCGTTTTCATCAGGGATTAATCGACGCATGAGAGGGGGGCGGTTTGGGACGTAGCCGCCGTATGGGTACTGGCCGAAATTCAGTGAAGCATGTTGTGCTGAAGCTAGCCAGATGAGGGTGGTGAGGATCGAAATGAGATCCTCTGGAGTAGCTAACGTGGGCCACCACTCTTCATTGCGGAGGTCTGCATGGCCCACGTTAATGGACTCAGCATACCAGGCTTGGAGTTCTCTGTCATTGCAAACTCGGGCCGAGTCTGGGTAGTAGTGATTTACATAGCTGCGAACCCAGCCCTCTACTGCGGCCCATATCATGAGTCCATCTGCCGCATAGGGATAGTCCTCAATTAGAAGTTTCAGTCCATGAGGCTGTGTTGGGTCCGGTACTGCCATCCCTCTGCATTATGAAATATTGAGCAGATATTGATTAGATTTTCCCACTTTTGCACAGAATAAATACTACAAGTAGAGAACTCATGATTTATGGGTTTAAATTTTATGCTAACAAGGTACTAAAAAGTTATTTTTCTGAAGTAAGTTTGCAAGGATAACTTAGAAAAATATGATGCTAATTTACGTGGTATTATCAGTTAAACTACGGTGACAAATATAAGTCAAATCCTCATTAAATATCTCAGTTTCTCGGATTTAGGCCACCAATTCTATTGAGCCGCCGTGTCTTAAATATATATATCTACATAATGGACGAAATGAGTACCTTCTGATAAGGTCAGCTGGGAGGCCTTCCAAATCAAAACGCCAAAAATTCTTGTAGGCAGCAGCACTCATCTCCATGCAATAACGACCAGGAGTAAAACAAGCCTCGATTACACCATCAGCACTGATCAAGCTCTGGCGAGCCAATGCATTAATTTCTAGTGTGTATCTCATATGCGGATCCAGAAGCTTATAAATGGGATGCATCGCACTTAATTGCCTATGTGCCGCCAATATAAATGGTTCCAAGCACGCATGTGTACGCAACCTACATAACCAAAAATGAGTTAATATTCATTCAGAAATTACTAGAATACGTAATGCTCCCTACATTTTTTATTTTACTTACCAGTGGTTGACGAGTTGGTGTACGCCAGCGTCATTAGAACAGACATGTGCTTTGGCCAGTTGCCACATCCAATTACCAGTGGCATCAACAGGTGGTGTGACAACACGTTTTGACCGTGAACTTGGACCTGTTTGAGGGAGGCTAAGCTCAATGGCTACGGGTTTGAGAGTACCCAAATCAGACAAGAAAAACATGGTGCGGGTTGCATATGCTTTGCGGCCGTCAAGGGCATTAATCCGATCAAGAAACGGCAGGTAAACATCGTGGTAATCCACTATATACAGCCTATTTGCATCCAATGCCTGTTCAGATCAGTAAAATGAACATTTTTTCAATTAGTAAATATTACGTTGGAATTTTACACTATCAGTGTATATTAGTTGAATCCAATTATATTTACCTCTTGAACAGTCATGCCATTGAGATGACCAAGAATGTGCTCCTCTTTGAGGGCAGATTCCTGAGTGCCATAGATCTCAGGATCAAGCTTGCTTACTGGTGGAAAAGCCTGAAGTCTTTCGATGTTCACAGGATTGACTCCTGCTATTGCTTGTCTAGCAAATTCATCGTCTCGTAACCAAGCAAATCTATCCTCTGCGATATACAGAATATTCACATTGGTTAATATTCTAGCATTCACTATCTAAAAGAACTGCACATTGAGTTTTATAGCAGCTAGCCATATTTAACTTGCATATACTGACAGTGTAAAGAGTAATTACTTGAGAGTATCTTTGGCGTGTCATATTTGAGCAGATCTCCTTCTTGTATACTGCTAACAACCTTAGGCAATGGAAGCTTTTTTAACATTTCATCTTGAAGACCAAGTTTCAGAAGTAGCCCCTTACTATAAAGGTTGTCAATATCTGAGAATCCCTTGAAATCGTGATTGTTCGTTGAGATGCTAGCCATTAACGACGGAATTAAATTATGGAGCACTGCTTTAAGCCTTCCAGTTCTGAAAGCATTCATCTTAGACTCCTCAAATTGTTCATCTCTTGGAACATACAATGGTTTTGGCTTCTCCACACGGCTCTCCGCACTCATATCTATAATAAAAAACACCAAAGATAAGCTAAATGAATAAAGATAAACTCGAAGTACATATTTAACTTATATACACTGACAGTATAAAGAAAGTAACTGACCAGTGTCTGTAGGAGCACGACCAGTGCGACAACGTCTTGGGTAAGGAACGTTATTGGATCCTCCAAGCTTAGGACGAGCAAGATCAATACCTTTATCAGGATTGCCAAGATCATTGTATATGTCATAATCATACACTCTATCAGATAATTTCCTGGCGCCTGTTCCGTCGCCTCTTAGATCTCTTAGCTCCCTCTCTCTTAATAATTTGAGTCCCGCTGGCGTCTCATTAGGTAGATATGGCTGCTCAATAATTTGGAGTACCTTTGTTAGTAAGGATAATATTAATTACTAGTATAAGAAAATTGACTTTTAACTACCATTTTTTAACGAAGGGCTATAAATTCTATCGTCTTAAGTATCTTTACAATGACCACAAGATTCAAAGATACTGTTGTTTAAAATCACGGGATTCAAAAGTTCTCTTTATATTCTTAAATTTCATAAGCAGTCAAAATAAGGCACAAAATGAAAGAGAGTGAGAGAGTAGCATCATTTATGTAAGTGGCCGAGCCACGATTTTCATTAAGGAAAGTCAAAATATAAAGAAATAAACTCACCAAGAAGTCAAGGGGTGTCATTATATAGTATATACATATTTTTTAAAAAATTACCAAGCTATATACAATGTAATTTTCCGGTGAAGAAGTGGTGCACCTGGCTCATCCACTGATTTATGTTACTTTATACACACGTTTACATTGTTTTTTAATTTCTTTTGCAGGTGGTTTTGTCGATAGGCTATGGCGGGTGTTAAAACATAGAACATGGAGATAAGGAACAACAATACTAGGGGCCATATAAAAAGACATTACGTGCATTTAACTCGTGATTATATTAATTGCCTTTCTTATTGTACCTATTGTTTCTTCTTTTCCCTTTTAAATATTCTCTTTTCTCCTTTTTGATGATTAAACAATCCAACCGAATCTGTATGAAAAATATTCAGGTTAGAATAATCAGTTTGTTTTACGGAAGTGGTCATCATAAAGTTGATAGTTTCCTATTTTGTTGTAAAATCGTATCTTTTGAAATTCATCTTGATCAATTCAACTATGGTAGTCGCTTACTTCTGAAATTCAACCTAAGACTACTTTCCACACGTTAAATCGTGAATACCACGGAAAGATTTTATATCAACAAAAAGAAACGTCAAACGTTGAATTAAAATAAATAGAAAAAAAATCCTATGGAATAATCAAATTTGAAATTTACTCCTCCTACTTTACCTTTTCATGTTAGCAACTAATCATAATTCATATCAGATGATTAACATATTAATGGCAATAAAAAAACCAGATTTTATTTCTTCTTACCTGATTAGAGAAGAATATCCTTTTTCCAGGATGATCTTTTTTGGACTGAACCCATGAATTACAGGGGAAATGAACTGGACCACATGCAAATCCTTCAATAGTGATACTCTCCAGAAAGAACTCTTGTTGGTGCTTGTTTGTCACTGTGATCGCACCTGGGGTCCCAAAATTCGAATCCACCACAAATTCAGCTGTGTAATTTACTCTTTCTGTTTTCAAGTTCGATTTCTTAGACCAATCCTTCAACACTGCCTGATTGCTCTTCTTCGGCCCTTTTGTATCTATACATATTAAAATGAAATAGAATCAGTTCACAACAGATAAAGTCAAATTTTAACAAGAGACCTTTGATCAGATTATCAAAAGTATGGACTTACTTGGATCGATGTCAGTGCTAATGAGCTCTAACGCAACATTCCTTCCAAATTTGTCAGTGAAAGCATCCAAATGCTTAACAATTGTTTCCTTCAGATCTTCCTTGTTCTTGTTCCTCACTGTAACTACAGCTCTTACTTTGAATTTCACTGCCTTTTCAGGTACCACTTTGATCAAATTTTCACTTATAGCCGCCATAGGACTTTGCCTCAGCAGTCTCCTTGTTCGCAAACTCCTCCTCCCTTGAAACTGTCGGTCGACACATAACTGGTTTTCTTTCTGGTAGAAATTAGGATTCAAAAACACCTTTGATGAGCTAATAAGTGAAGATTTCTCCACTACGGAAATACCCATAATTTCTTTAGCTAGTGCCATAATAATAATTCTCTCTGCAATTTATGTTGCAATGGTACTGCTCTTTTTTCAAAATTTATGGGAGGAGAAAGAGAGAGAAAAAAAAAAGGAGGAGGATTTATTAGTTAGAAATGAGTGTTTTTTTGAGGCATAGTGATTTAGATGAGAAGGGTATATATAGAAAAAAGGAGAAGACGATTAAAAAATTGTGAGTGACCGTCCACACGTTTTTGATTTCCTTCAAATGACATAGTACGGTTGCTCTCACCTTTTTTCTGTGCTCCTCTCCTTATAATAATGTAGGTGGGGTTTTCATTTTGGTGCAAGCTTTTCACATGGTGGAATTTAGTCAAACCGAGTTGTGAGTTTCAGAGGAAGACAGGCGGAAGTGGAAGCCAAGGAGAAAGTGGGAAGAAAAATAATTTCAATATTTTCTTTCAAAAGGAACAAATTTACCCTTGCAATTGTTCAGTTTTGTTTCCCGTTGTCAATTCAGTAAATTATTTTGTATTTTATTTTATTATTAACAAAGCTCTAATGTAAAATGAATGAACTCCATAAGTTCGAATATTTTAGAAAAGTTCTTCGAACTTACCTCCCAAATTTTTTGGACATAACATTGTAAAATTTCGGGAAAAAAAGTGGAAAAAGAATTCAAATGAAAATGGTATTTGAAAATTAGAGTTGTGTTTGGACATGAATATAATTTTGATTTATTTTTGAATTTTTGTTAGTGATATGAGTGAAAATTTTGAATATAACTTTTTGGAGTTTTTTAAATTTTTGAAAAATTTCAAAATTCATCTTCAAGTGAAAATTGAAAATTTTATGGCCAAACACTAATTTTGAAACAAAATGCAAATTTTTTCGGGAAAAAATGAAAAAAATTTGATGACCAAACGGACTCTAAATTGCTATCAAGTTGGAGCAAACAAGAATATATTTAGTTATATTGGACCAAAATTTAAAGAGAAGGCAAACTTGTTCAATATCGGATAGTACATATACAAATTTGACCTTTTTCTTTTCTTCTATTCTTTTTTCCCTTTGGGATTTCTGTTTATGCGTACTTTTCTTTCTTCAAAATGGCAATCGAGTTGCTAAATAGAAAAGGTTGCATCAACTTTTAGTTCATTAAAGAAGGTGAGCACATAGCATGCTTACGGGAATGTGGTTTATGACATGGCTGTCAGTTAGTCATTCATTCAATGGTCCCATCCACCGTATATGCTACTAGATCTGGTATGTTATTGACTACATATAACCATATAGGACATTAGATAGGGAAAAATCAGGTGAAAATTTGTCTATTTATACCAATACTTTTTTTCTTCAATATTTTCATCATAGCTTTTTTATTCTTATATTTTTTAAATATGTTTTGAAAACGCAGGTTCCTACTTGTGGGATCATATATATTGGATATATTGTTGTTGTTGATTTATGCTCCCTCAATTTAAAAGTGTTTGGAAAATGTCATCTTTTTTAAATTTTTTAAAAGTAAATATGTTGAAGACACTTAAATCATATCCGGTTTTAGAATATATTGATGATACTTTTGTAATTCTAACATTTAAAACCGATATATAATATGGATCCCTAGGATGGCTCAACGTTTCTTAGTATAATATTAGGCAAAAAAAACATTAAAAGCTATATACAAACAAATTGTGGTAGTTTATTTTTGCAATATATTATTAGTTATCATTCTTATATTAGTTAAATGCAGAAAACTCAATTCCCTCCTTTATATAAATATATGGATGCTAGCCAGAATTTAATTCCAAGCTAGCTCAAACAAATTTCAGAATGTTTCCTTAATATAACATCATATTGTCTTTTGAGTTTCCACAAAGTGAGGACGACTACAATATGTGTTAAAGTTTGTGCGGAATACATGCATATACATATATATATATATATATATATATATATCAGTATCTATGAACGTGTGTGGCACGTTAATAATGGCATATGATGATTTAAATATTTATTTATATGAAGGAACGAAAAATTCTAATTAATGATAGAAATTTTATGTATAATAATACAACAATCGTCTAAATGCTAAAAAATATTATTACATTAGCATAATACATGAATTTAAAATAAAAGCACATCATCAAAACTTACACAAATGATCGATTTTGTCATGTTAGTTGGATAATTATGTATTATAGTTTAAAAGTATTTAATGTGACGGTATCTTAACAAACACTTCTCCGTGGACAATATTTTTTTTGTATGTTTTCTCCTAATGCTTTGGCTACTATGTCTTAACCAGAACTCTTGTTGTCGATCTTGATATTTCTCTTGAAAGTTATACATACAGTTGTTCGTGCAAGAAAATACATTGCGATAAATATAGTCCAATATTTAGGATGTTTGTCCTTGTGCTTTATTTATTATATTTGCAAAACATATACATACTAAAAATTATTTTCACACAAATTTAAAAGGATATCTTTAGTTTCGGAAGAGGAAAGTTGAATTCAGGGATAAGAATATACTTAGAAGCACATTAACCAGTATCATAGTTTTTTGCATGTATGACGTTATTGTCAAAATTTCTATATACTATCTGTGTGCTATTACATAAGCTATTCAGCGTATCTAAGTTTTTTAGTAGCATGACGGGCATATTTTTCTTCGTAATTAACCTATATACAATAGAAGATCAATTTTAAGTTAGTCTATTATATAAATAGTGACACTAACATATGTAAGAAATAATAAACTTGACAACAAACATGTATGGTAGAAGACCATTTGGTATTAAAGTATTTAAGTATCCTTCTTGATAGTAATTATTGGTATCATTTTCTGTTGCGTCAAAAATAGAAAAATATTTTGTTTTTACTATAAAATTTGGCAATCATGTACTCTTCCTATGAGTTCTTCCGTTTAATAATGTCGGGCTATTTTGGTATATTAATATTGTATTTATGCTTTTATAATAATATAGGCTCTCCTTTTTCTAAATGAATTTGGACAATACAATACATTCTCAAATTAAATTAATAATAGGACATTATAATACGTTTTCAAATTAAATTAGTAATAGGAATTTTTAAGAAATATATCCTAAAAGTAATAGGATTACATGACAAAAGATATTTATTTGTCCAATTTTATATGAATTAGATAGCCCGAAAGTAATTATATAATAGAATTTCTAAATTTAATCATGTAGCCTAACATATTGTATTATGTCCTAAACTAATAGGATTATAAGGTTAATATCTACTTATGTCCTTTTATTATGAGTTATTATGCTTTATATTATAAAATTATTTTTGTAAATCGACTTTGTATTCATGCTCTTTATATATATATATATATATAGAACTTATATACAAACTAATGAATGTAATTCTAATTTACCAAAAAAAAAAGTAAAATAAAAGAGCAAAAATGAAAAGGTGGAGACAAAATATGGGTTAAATAAGTGAGAAGAGCAAGACATATAAAAGGCCTTACGGCTCCCAACAGCAGATTGCTAGAACTTCAGCTGTTTTCTTGGAAGGGATTGTTTTTATTTTTATTTTTTAAGAATAACTAAAAGAGTACATATATACAAAGTTAATCCCATTTAAAAATCGAGAAAAACTAATATTTTTCCAAAATTGTAAAATAACGAATATCCCACGGGAAGCACGACGTACACTTCTGCAGTGGCTGATGCTCATACTTTGTTTCAAATATATCTTAGGCTTGTGTTTATAAATTTTCAAAACTGAAAGTAATTATACTAATAGGATTCCCAAAGGTAATCATGTAGGATTCCTAACGTGTAATATTATGTCCTAAAACTAATAGGATTATAAGGCTAATATTTAGAATTCCAATTATGTTCTTTTATTATGAGTTATTATACTTAATATTATAAGATTATTTTTGTAAACTAACATTATATTCATGCCAAATTCAATGCCATGGATAATTTGCCAAATTCATGCCAAATTATATGTATACTTAATATATATATATATATATACCATGGATATTCAATGCCATCAGGGGCGCAACTACAATATTCATCGGAAGGGTTCAATTGAATCTCCTTCATCCATAAATTATGTTGTGCAAATAATGTAATCATAAAATTAGCTTAAGATTCTTTTAGATCATACGTCCAAATTTCAAGTATATATATATATATACTTGAAATTTGGACGTATGATCTAAAAGAATCTTAAGCTAATTTTATGATTACATTATTTCCTGATTCCATCACTACATGCCATAATTCACACACTATATTTGATTGGTCAGGCTGGTGCATGTGCATGGCCGTACCGGCTATTGCATTATTATTTGATTTCGTAGTAAAAATAGCACGGTATAGCCAGTTTTCGGACTGGTCATTCAAAAATAGTCAGCGTTTACCAAGTCAATGAAAAATAGCCACTATTTTGCTGCAACAGAGACCGGTCCAGTATAATATACTGGAGTTCGGTGCACCTGTGTATGAACTCCAGCATATTATGTTGGACCGGTATACTTTGTTGGCTCCAGTCTAATATACTGGAAACTGGAGCACCGGTGCTTCAAACTTCAGTATATTATGCTGGACCGGTATATTTGCTGGAACTCCAGTATATTATGCTGGAGTTCTAGTGTACTTATGCTGGAACTCCATCATATTATGCTGGAGTTCCAGCATACTTATCCTGGAACTCTACTATAATATGTTGGAGTTCAAGTATACTTATGATGGAACTCCAGCATAATATAGTGGCGTATTTTCCGGGTTTTGAACAGTGTTTTTGCTCAAATTTATCTTTACAGAAAAATGGCTAAATTTCGATTACTTTTAAAACTGTGCTATTTTAACGACCAATTGTAAATCTGGTTATTTTTGAATTTCTTCCGATTTCTTATGTTAAGCCCCCGAAGAGGCTTTTTTAAGCCACTTGACGTGATGGACCAAAGAAGGAAGGGACATTATTTTTGACTATACAAGTAAAGGTTAAAGGCCAATGGACGAATGTTCAATTTTGACTTTAAAAATATAGGCGGATTTAAAATTTTAAATTAATGAGTTCAATCTTTAGATTTTTATTATTGAATTCATTATACTTTTGATATTATGTATTTAGAATGTATTTTTTCATGCATTTAGCAATTTTCACCTATATAATTATACTTTGCGTGTCGAAAATATTGAATTCGATTGAACCCGTTATTGATGTACTCCATCCGCCAGTAGATAAAGATATGTAACCAAATTTGTAGCAAGTAATGGCGTGCTGGAATTCTCCTTGAATAACACGACCAGCAACGGTTGACCATATTTAGGTATCTCAATATGTGCCGCCAATTCGGCAGAACCGATAACTTATAGTGCCGCTTTTGACATCCTGACGAACACGGAAGGGCTTTCACTCAATAATTTATTCAAATCCACGTCAGTTTACCAAACAATCCATTAAATATTGTAGTTAGTAGATGTTACTGTATAGAGTAAAATTAATTACTGTATAGAGTAAAATTAATTTATATATTAAATACTCAAATAATGGCGTGACACGTGAAACCAGATGCAGATGAAAGATAAATTAAGTGAAAATCAAGACCGAGAATAACAGATTCGGTTAGTACCGGGTAAATCCGGAAGGGAACGCGGTCAACAGAAGCAAACAAACATTTGTCACCAATGACATTTAATCAAGAATATTCCTCAGTATTAAATATTCAGCCGTTGCAGAGAATTTTGGCATTCATGGTCTACCGTTACATATTCATCATCGTACCTCTTTATTGTCATTTAAGAGAGGCTTGATCACAGGATCTTGTTCCCTGGATATAGCTAGAAATAGTGGCTTCAACAACCATTGTAACACACAAAATTTCTGGCAAAACTTATGCGACACTTTATTCTCAAGCTAAATAATACATCTTTATTTCTTTCTAGTACTGTTCTTATTGCTGTCTCCAGAAGCCTTGCTCCCGGACCCAGGCTTGCCGGCTATTTTCTTTGATTTTAACGCTAAGTCTTGTTTTTCATTTAATTTATTTATCATTTTGGGATCAAATTAGTTCGCTTTGTCTATAAACCACACAACAAATTCAACTATATCGTTTTAAGGGTAAACAATTACTAAATTATTCACGACAGTTGTATCTGTTAATTAACAACAATAACTAGGTGGATCAAGAAATTTCATTAGGAATATTTCAGGGATTTAAGATTTAGAATACATATATAAAAAATAACATTAGATGTATATATACCGTATAATTTTCCGATAAAGCATGTTTCCACCTTTTGCCGGTTGTAGCTTTGCCTCTCGGGTGGAGATGGTGTACCTCCATGCTTAAGAACTAAAATTTGATATTCTTCTATTACACCAGCTTTTATTAGCTAGTTTAATTTAGCTCCTAATTTCAAAACTTGAGTTGGTAATAAAATTGCTTATTTACCAAAAAAGAAATATCAAAACTTGAGTTTCATATTTCCACTTGAAAACCTTGGATGTTGGTCTCTCTCCGACCGCAGAATGTTTGAAACAATAAAATTTTCTCTTGTTTAAATTTGACCTGGATATGTTCATACTGACGGTCATAGTAGCTGTTTGTCATTGACAAACAATATGTTGACTGGTGAAAAATCAAATATCGTACTTGCTCATACAACTATTCAAAAGACGATTACGCTTTCTTAGTAGGTGTCAAATTAAAGAATAATCAAGAATATCCATATTTCCAAGATTAGTGCCTTTAATTTAATTTACTACGTACCTCCTAAGGTTCACTTTAATTAGCAATAAAATTGATCATATTAACTGTAACGATCCGATCGATTGTTTTGAGCATTTGCACTTTGCTCGATAATTTACGAGCATGAGTAGCTCCGTATGATGTATTATGGCTTATGTGAATCGCGATCACGAAGATTGGCACGCGATCGCGTAATATATATCAGAGGAGTTGGCCTTTTTCCTTCATTGCGTTCGCGTCAGTAGCATCGTGTTTGCGAGCCTTTGTGAGGTCTGGGCATCGCGTTCGCGCCCTTATGTATGCATTCGCGTAGGGCAGAGATGACAAGGTGGGACTGGGAGTATACCTTCGTGTTTGCGAAGTAGCTTACGCGATCGCGTAAGGAGCAATTGTTGTGAATCGCGTTCGCGAGGACTATGTCGCGAACGCGTAAAGTATTTGGTGGCAGATTCATTTTTGTTCATCGCTAATGCGATGGTTTTCCCGCGTTCGCATAAGAGAAATGCCTGAGCAGATTATAAAGTACTCTATTTCGAGGGTTTCAGTCATTTTTATATTTTTGGAGCTATGGAGCTCGGATTGAGGCGATTCTTGAAGCAATTTTCACCTTAAGCATTGGGATAAGTGTTCTCTACTCGGTTTTGATTTTATTTCATGAATCTATCTTTGATTTTAGCGTTTGGTTGATGAATTTTAAAGAGGAAATTGGGGGTTTTGGCCTAAAGTTTCATAATATGAATTTTTGAGTTTTGAACATCGACTTGGAGTCGGAATTGAGTGAAACTAGTATGGTTGGACTCGTAATTGAATGAGTTGTTGGATTTTGTGAGTTTTGTCGAGTTCTGAAGCGCGGGCCCGGATGTGGTTTTTGATCGGTGTTGGGTTTTGATTAAGGATTCGATCTTTATCATTTGGAATTGTTTCCTTCAGATTTATTTGATGTAGTTAAGTTGCTTTTGGCTAGTTTTGAGTCGTTCGGAGGTCGCTACGCGCGTGATGGCATTTTTGGAGCATCGCTTGGCTTGCTCGGTATTGAAATTTGGCTTGTTCGAGGTAAGTAACTCTGCTAAACATAGTACTGAGGGTATGAAACCCCGAATTACGTGTTATGTGATTAGTATTGAGGTGATGCACATGCTAGGTGACAGGCATGTGGGCATGTACCATATGAATTATGACTCTATTTTTTCTATGGCACTGTATAGTGGTCCTATTTTATTGATATCCGTATTTTCACCATGTGATAAAGTAATTGAGTTGTCAATCATGCTAGATATCATGTTTGTCTTTATACCGATACTATTAGGACCCGTAATGATCATTTCTTGTTGTCACCTCACTAATTTTACTGATATTTCATACTCAGTCATATTCATGCATTCATATCATATCTCAGTCTTAGTTGTTATTTATTGATACATCATATCATTATTGTCGGGCTAGTTTCATGACATTGTGAGCTCGTGAGTAAGACTGGAGAGATTGATGACTGAGTGAGGCTGAGAGCCTGATTATAAGTGACAGTTATGGGATCGAGTTGTACGCCTCAACGGTTATACTAATTTTATGATAGCGCTTGGGCTGTAGGTGCCCCTCCGGAGTCTGTATACACCTCCCAGTGGGCGCGGTTAATTATATTGAGGGATGGATCTTCCCTGGACATAGATCTTGTCCAAAGCATTATATACCTGAGATGGATCTTCTCCATGGGCTGGATTGGCCCTACTCAGTACTGAGTGACTGTTGGTCAGTTGATGCATATATTTCGGGATGGATCTTCCCTGGGCAAAATTGGCCATATACGGTATTGAGTGATTGGGTATGATGAGCAGAAAGTATGAGATAGTGAGATTGAGTACTCTGAGAGTATGAGTACATAATTCATCTCTGAGATACATGGCATTGACATGCACACATGACATACAAGCATAGAGATGTATTTTTCCTCATGTTGTACGGTACCATGTCATTCATGACTTCTCACATATATTGGTATATGAGCGTAGAGAGATATTTTCACACTTGCTATATGGAAAGAAAATGAAACATCTTATTTGTTGTGGAAAGGATTTTAGAAAAATTACAGTTTTCAAGCTATCTCATATGTTTCGACAATTTTGGTGAAGAATTTGAGTTTTCACTGATATACTTGAAAAGCGGGATTATTTTCGGGAATTATGAAAAAACTGAGCAGTTAAGTTTCGAGTTACTTCTTTGTTATTTGCTTTACATTGTTATGAACTGTTGTTGGTTATTAGAATTGAACCTGACCTATGTTCCAACTTGTCACTACTTTCAACCTAAGGTTAGGTTTGTTACTTATTGGTTACATGGGGTCGGTTGTACTCATACTACACTTCTGCACCTTGCGTACAAATGTTGGTTGTTGTGTTCGATATGAGCTGGATTTGAAGATGTACTTGCGATCCTGTTGTAGTTGCCTCTTGTCCATGGTAGCCTTAGATTCATAAAACTCTGTTTATATACTTTTCAGACAGATGATGTATTTACTTCATACCAGCTTTGTAAACTCTAATCTTAAATGTTCATAATTTGTACTACCAGTCCTTGGGAATTGTATAAGATTCACATAATTTCTTTTGTTAATTGTCCTATAAATATTATTGGAATTGGATAGTTTTTAGTTGGCATACCTAGCGGGTTGGGTTAGGTGTCATCACGACTAGTGGATTTTGAGTCGTAACATTAACATTTATTATTTCTTTAATTTGTTCAGCGAAAATATAACAGATACTCCGATACTCTTTATTCTAAGGTCAACTTTAGAAGAAAGAAATTAATTCCGCGATTTTAAAAAAAAAGAAGTTAATTCCTTCTTGATCTGAAAAATTCAAATATTGTGAACCGAAAAAAAAATGATCAATAAATTAATTAAAGTGGATTGAGGAGAGTAAATTTGGATGAGGTTTTCCTCTAAGGTCGACTCAAGAGATTAAACGTACTTCATATTTTATTATTTTAACTGGAAGTTTGATCAAAGCAGCCCTTAAGAGAAAAATATGACTATTGGTAGACTGTTCTAATAAGTAAGTAAGATTTATAGACAAGCTGACGAGAAGGAGAGAAAAAAAATTGAAATAAGAAATGTCTACCAGCTGATAAAAGTAAAAAAGAATGAGAAAGTCAGAATTTTGAGGAAAAACCCGGGGAATGGAAAAGTAGAATTCGACGTAGACTATATTTTCATTCTCAACCACAAATATTTTAATGAGTTTGGACCAGAAAAGAACAACGAAATCTCAGGAAGGAAAATTTAGAAATATCAAACAATCAATGGCACGGCAATTTTGATATGTGATTTGGAATTCATCACTTAGAATATCTGAAGGATGTTTGTTGGCCACGTAATTTAGGCATTAATTGGAGTAACTAGGTACTAGCTAGGTTTATGTAAAGAGATAGCATACTCCTATTTGTTTACTTATTCGTGTCTTTAATTAACATCTTCAACAAATTTTGCAGGTCAAAAGAATTAGTTACAAGAATAATTAATCTTCCTTGATTTAGGCCTGTTCATGGATCGGATCTGATCGGATCGGGTCGAATTTAGCACTTTTTGAATTATAATTCCGGATTTTGTAAATTGCAATTCGAATTCGAACAAAATTAAACTTGAATCGGATCGGATCAGATTTTAATGTTTGGATTGGATTAATATTTCGGATTTTGGTTCGAATTATACGCCTTATTAAGATACTAAAATAAATAATTTTAATATGCTATCTCTTACCATTTTCAGTAGCAAAACTTATTAATTTTCATATCTTTTACTTATAATATTGAAGGAAAGAAAAGGCAAAAACAATGAGAGAAATAACAAAGAAAATTAGAATTTTTAAAAGGATACCCCTCACTTTTATATATAAAATATAAATTTCGGGTTTCGGATCGATTTGGATGTAAATTGAGCCAAACCGTATCCGATTGGATATCCAAATTAATTAAATTAAATATCCGAAATTCGATCCAAAGAGCTAAAATCCAATCCAAACCAATCTGAATTATACAGTCAGACCTATCTATAACAACATTCCTATATAACAACACTTCACCATAAAAATTAAGATTTTTTTGAACCAATTTTTATATTATGTTATAATATATGTTCTCTATAACAGTACTTCGTTATAATATCCAAAAAAATTTGAAACAAACAAGACTGTTATAGATAGATTTGACTGTAATGCGGATATGTTGGAATTTTCGGGTTGACCGAAATAATGCCCAGCCTTACCTTGGTTTGCTGTATATTACGTGGGCATGGATTAGAAAAATCTAAGGATGCTGATTTTCAAGCTGCTAAAGGGAAACTAAGGGAAAAAATAGAAAAGATGAATGCGTTTTCACTTCGCATGGGTCGGAAAGTGCAGCAGTTGATGAGAGGCAGCGACCAGCAGTTGTCGTTTGTTAGGGTAATGAGTATTGAGATGGAGTATGAAATCCTTGACCCATGAGCTGTTAAGGCTTCAAAAGTTGATAACTTGACCAATGGAGTAAATATATACAGGGATTATAATACGAAATTTGTAATATTAAAGATAATAATTGTAGTATAAAATACATTGGTAAACGAAAAGCAAACCAAAAAACAATATAAATTACTATACTGGATTTATACTAGCTAGGTTATAATTTTCTTGATCAAGGTAATGATCAGAGTGAGTACGCCAAATGTCACACGTGATAATTTAACCTGTTGCCTAAAATAAATTTTTAATCTCCTTTGTCACTTTTCTAAAAAAAAAATTCTCATGGATTTAATAGCATATACATGAACAATAAAAAATATTACGTTTATTTGTGCAGCATATATTATATAGTACTGATTATTTTGCGAAACGACTCTAGTGTAGATGGGCACTCACCGTTACAAAGATAGTATATAACCAACGTCAAGCTAGCACCGTCCTAACAAAAGTGGGCAATGGAAAAAATTAAGGGAAATGATAGTATTATATAGTCACTTTTAAAATAATAGCCGAAAAATATATATTATTATAAATATATACATTCTATATTTATATACAAAAATAATATAAATTTTATATTTTTTTGACTATCAAATATAAATAGTTTCTGACGCAGGATAAAGCATAACATAACAAGCCCAAAAATAAAATTGACCACACATGCATTTGTCTTCTTTTTAATGGAAGATGTAGGCAGGGAGAATATTCATGCAGCTTTTAACAATAATTAAAGATAGGAGAGGGACGGGACCCCCCAGTCGTGCCGGAAAAGTTATTTCACTGTCCTTAAGCATAGCAGGACCTGTGCATAAAGAAGAGGGTCAACGGACTTCGTTAATTTCGATAAATTTTTTAAATATATATACGTGTATATATATTGAAAATAGTCATATATTTTAACTGAAATTCTTAAGATTAAAAGTCATGACTGAATCTCCCGGGCCAATTCCCATTTAATCAAGAGACTTTTCATTTATATACACTATTTAAAACTTTATTACGAAAAATGTTCAATTTTTTATATTTCGACCTAAACGCGTTTTAGTTACAAAATATATACATTCCACCTTAAAAGGCTCTTAATCCACTATTAGTGCCTACAATCAAGGGATTTAGTTATACTTTTTTGTTGGGAATATACCCCTTGCCAAAATAATATTCACGGTAATAAAAGCGGAATAATAATGTATCACCGAGATACGGTAATTAACAAGAATAAAAGAGTAACAATGACACCAAGATTTTTACGTGGAAAATCCTTTTAATAAGGGAAAAAAACCACGGCCCTGAGAGGAGCAACTGATATCACTATAGTAAGAAATTTTACACTTTGTAGGTCGGAGATAAATACTCCAAAGACCACTACAACACTCAAAATAAATAACCCTCTTTTGATATTCTCACCTCACTACAATATCGCTCACTCTTTATTTTTCTCACAGACTATTTTCTTATACCTTGTCTGTGAAACCTCACTCTTTCTTTCTCTCTTTGTTGGTGTAAAGAAATGAGAGTTGAAGCTCCCCTTTTATAGCCAAAGCTTCACCCTCTAAAGCCTACAATATTTGATAATTTACACACACTTTTCACAATTCAACAAAGTTGGCTACCAAACCAAAGAAATTCAACAAGGTTGGCTACCTAACTAAACCAAGTCAACAAGGTTGATTACCAAACCAAAGAAACTTTTAATAGGCATATGCCTAATACTTCTTCAATGAGATGGACATCATCAATCTCCCCCTCCAGTCTCATTCATCCAGAGGAGGTAGCACTGTCTTCTAGTTTGAGTGCATGCCGACAAGTTCTTTGCATAGCTCGAACTTGTTCCTTGGTACCACCTTGGTCAGCATATCTGCGGGATTCTCACTTGTAGAAATCTTCAAGACTTTTAGAGATTCATTATCTACCATTTCTCGAATCCAATGATATCTCACATCAATGTGTTTGGTCCTTGCATGGTACATAGAGTTCTTGCTAAGGTCTATTGCACTTTGACTGTCACAATAGACGACATACTCCTTCTGATGCAATCCAAGCTCTTGAAGGAATCGCTTGAGCCATATCATCTCCTTGCCAGTTTCTGTAGCGGCAATGTACTCTGCTTCAGTTGTTGAAAGTGCAACGCACTTCTGCAACTTAGACTGCCATGATATAGCTCCCCCTGAAAATGTAAATAAATATCCAGTAGTAGATTTTCTGTTGTCAATGTCACCTGCCATATCAGCATCTGTATAGCCCTTCAAGATTGGATCAGATCCTCCAAAGCACAAACAATCTCCCGTGGTACCTCTCAGGTACCTGAGTATCCACTTGACTGCTTCCCAATGTTCCTTTCCAGGATTTTCAAGAAACCTGCTGACAACACCAACTGCGTGAGCAATATCAGGTCTAGTACATACCATTGCATACATCAAGCTTCCGACTGCTGAAGAATAAGGAACTTTAGCCATGTTCCCTTTCTCCTCCACTGTTGTAGGACACATCTTCTTACTCAACTTTAGATGACCAGCAAGAGGTGTGCTGACTGGCTTAGCATTCTTCATGTTGAAGCGTTCTAGTACACGTTCAATGTACTTCTCCTGAGATAGCCACAACTTTCTACTTGTTCTCTCTCGAACTATCTTCATCCCTAGAATTTGTTGTGCTGGGCCCAAGTCCTTCATATCAAATGACTTGGACAGATCTCCTTTCAACTTTGCTATCAACCCCTTGTCTTTTCCTACAATTAACATGTCATCCACATACAACAACAATATAATAAAGTTATTCTCAGAAAATCTTTTGAAGTATACACATGGATCAGAATAGGTCTTTAGGTATGTTTGACTTTTCATGAATGAGTCAAACTTCATGTACCACTGCCTTGGTGCCTGCTTCAATCCATAAAGACTCTTATTCAATTTGCACACCATGTGTTTCTTTCCAGCTACTTCAAATCCTTCTGGCTGCTCCATATAAATCTCCTCTTCCAAATCTCCATGAAGAAATGCAGTTTTCACATCCAACTGCTCCACTTCAAGATCTAGGCTAGCTGCTAAGCTCAAAATTGTTCGAATAGAAGTTATTTTGACAACAGGTGAGAAAATTTCGTCAAAATCAATACCTTTCTTTTGTTCGAAGCCTTTAACCACCAATCGAGCTTTGTATCTGACCAGCTTGCCATTTCCATCTTTCTTCAGTTTAAAGACGCATTTGCATTTGAGTGGTCTTTTACCCTTTGGAAGTTCAACCAGCTTGTATGTGTCATTTTTTGTAGAGATTCCATCTCTTCTTGCATAACTTTCATCCACTGGTTCTTTTCTGGATGGGACAACACCTCCTTAAGACTTTCTGGCTCCCCCTCATTACTGATGAGGACATACTCTATGCAAGGGTACCTGCATGACTCTACCTTGGCCTCTCTGATCTCCTCAGAGGTTGAGGTAGTTCTTCTCCCTGAGTGGGGTGCTCCACTTCCTCGACACCTTCATCAAGTTGCTCCCCCTGCTCAATAACCTCACCAGGTTGCTCCCCCTACTCGGCAACCTCGTTGGTTGTACTTTCTGCACTTGTGGGATTGTTAGAAGTAGAAGGAATAGTAACAAGGTTAGGAATTATACCATTCTTCGCCTTTTCTGACATATCAGCAGCAGTTCTAACTTCACTTTCTCGGAAGACTACATCTCTGCTTCTGATGACCTTCTTCTTTACAGGATCCCACAATCTGTACCCGAACTCTTCATCTCCATATCCGATAAATATGCAGGGAACAGATTTTATCATCCAGCTTTGTTCTCTGCTCTTTTGGTACATGTGCAAAAGCTCTGCAACCGAACACCTTCAGATGCGAGTAGGACACCTCCTTGTTGGTCCAAACTCTCTCTGGGATTTCAAACGCCAACGGAACTGATGGACTCCTATTGATCAGGTAACAGGCTGTCTGAACTGCTTCACCCCAGAATGACTTAGGCAGTTTAGCCATTCTGAGCATGCTTCTCACCTTCTCCACAATGGTGCGGTTCATCCTCTCGGCTACGCCATTGTGCTGTGGGGTTCCAGGAACTGTCTTTTCATGTCTGATCCCATGACTTGAACAATACTCTTCAAATTCCCTTGAAGTGTACTCACCTCCATTGTCACTTCGGAGACGCTTTAGCTTTCGACCCGTCTCCCTTTCTACTAGAGCATGAAACTTCTGGAAAACTTGAAACACCTGATCTTTGGTTTTCAAAATATAAACCCATAATTTTCGTGAAGCATCATCAATAAAAGTAACAAAATATTTGTTACCGCCCATTGATTCAATTTCCATTGGGCCGCAAACATCAGAATATACTAAATCAAGCATATTCAATTTTCTTTCAGACGATGTCTGAAATGAGACTCTATGCTGCTTACCAAATAAACAATAGTCACAATGTTTTACCGTTGTACCTTTGGCATAAGAAATGAGTGATTTCTTGGCAAGAATCTGCAATCCCTTCTCGCTCATATGACCCATTCTTTTGTGCCACAAATCTACAGAAATCTCATCTTGTGCCGCGTTCAATTCACCTTGGCATATTTCTGCATTTGTCCTGTACAACGTGCCACGAGCAACTCCCTTTGCAATCACCAATGATCCCTTAGTGAGTCTCCACTTTTGATTTGCAAAATAACTCTCGTATCCATCTCGGTCTAAAGCAATTCCCGAGATCAAGTTCATCCGCAAATCAGGTACATGCCGCACATCCTTTAGAACCAATGTGCATCCGACATTTGTCTTGATACAAATGTCACCAATCCCCGCAATCTTTGAGTAACTTGTGTTACCCATTTTCACTGTGCCGAAATCACCTGCTACATATCTGCAAAAAAGATCTCTTACCGGTGTGGCATGGTGAGATGCCGCTGTGTCAACCACCCATTCCGACTCTGGACCTGACAGGTGCATGCATTCCTCTTCCTCATTTATAAAGAGGACAACATTATCATTATTTTGCACCATGGCGGCTGTGTTGTCGTCATTCTTCTGGCCACTGGTTTCACCTTTGCCCTTCCTTGGATTTGGGCAATCTCTTTTGAAGTGACCTGGTTGATTACAGTTGTAGCAATTTCTGACTCTTGATTTGGATCGGTTCTTTGACTTCCCACGAGCTCCGGATCTACCATAGTTGTTCGAACTCCTTTGATAACTCCTGCCTCTACCTTCTGTGATGAGAGCCTGTCCTTGATTTTCAGGCTTCTTTCTCATCTTCTCATTGAGTAGAAGAGCCGATGTGACATCTTTCAACTCAATAGTAGTCTTACCGTGCAGGATGGTTGTTGCCAAATTATCGTACGAAGATGGCAACGAGTTCAATAGCAAGATGGCTTTATCTTCTTCCTCGATTTTCACTCCGAGGTTGGCAAGCTGTGTGATTAGTCCGTTAAACACATTTAAATGTGACAAAAAATTCGTACCTTCACTCATGTGTAGGGCGTATAACTGCTTCTTCAGGTACAATTTATTTGTCAGCGTTTTGGACATGTATAGGCTTTCCAACCTTGTCCAAATTCCACGTGCAGTGTCTTCATCAATGATGTTATTTACCACATCATCTGATAAGTGCAACCTGATTGCACTAGCAGCTCTTTCATCCAAGTCAGCCCAATCCTCAGCTTTCATGGTATCAGGCTTTTTGGAATCAACATCTAGAACCTTGTGTAATCCTTGTTGGATGAGCAGATCTCTCATCCTTCTTTGCCATGTTGAGAAACCGTTATCTCCGTTGAATTTTGCTACCTCGTACTTTACTCCGGACATTTTTATTTTTCACCAAGTATAGTACTACCGACAGTGAATAGTATTTCAGTGAACGAGCAGAACCTGTGCTCTGATACCAGTTGTTGGGAATAAACCCCTTACCAAAATAATATTCACGGTAATAAAGCGGAATAATAATGTAGCACCGAGATACGGTAATTAACAAGAATAAAAGAGTAACAATGACACCAAGATTTTTACGTGGAAAACCCTTCTGAATAAGGGAAAAAACCACGACCCCGAGAGGAGCAACTGATATCACTATAGTAAGGAATTTTACACTTTGTAGGTCGGAGATAAATACTCCAAAGACCACTACAACACTCAAAAGAAATAACCCTCTTTTGATATTCCCACCTCACTACAATATCGCTCACTCTCTATTTTCCTCACAGACTATTTTCTTATACCTTGTCTGTGAAACCTCACTCTTTCTTTCTCTCTTTGTTGGTGTGAAGAAATGAGAGTTGAAGCTCTCCTTTTATAGCCAAAGCTTCACCCTCTAAAGCCTACAATATTTGACAATTTACACACACTTTTCACAATTCAACAAAGTTGGCTACCAAACCAAAGAAATTCAACAAGGTTGGCTACCTAACCAAACCAAGTCAACAAGGTTGATTACCAAACCAAAGAAACTTTTATTAGGCACATGCCTAATACTTCTTCAATGAGATGGACATCATCATTTTTTCCTTTTTTTCTCTTTCCTTTCCCTTTTTCTCTCTGGATCTTCCACCCTTACAACAATTTAAGCCAATTTGAAGTTCCATGGTCATTCAAGCAGTTCGCCAACCATTCAAAACGGACATACTTGGATGTTGGCTCTAATACAACAACTACAGACACTGAATTTCAGAATTGGATCCCAAATTTTCCAATTGCCTGGAAACTTTCCAACCTGGTTGTTAGAGAATAACACCAGGCTTGGAGTCCTTTATGCTAGAGATAATGCTTTCATTGGACAAACGAAGTTGTCTCCTCCATCTAGAGACCTTTGATGTTTCTAATAACAAATTAAATGGACATATCCCAGCAAACATGAGTTTCGCCTTCCCAAATCTTGATTATCTAAACATGTCACAAAATTTGCTTGAAGGTCCTATACCTTTTGGGGTTACTGACATTCCTTTAAGAATTGTAGACCCGTCCATAATTTCTTGTCTGGAGGAGTTCCTAGAGATCTGACTAGTATTTCAACATTGTTCTACCTTCGGCTGTCAAGCAACAAGTTGAAAGGGCAAAAATTATAGTATTAGTTTTGTATCTGAATTATACATAGTAAAAACAAATTTCATACAACTGATTATATATTCTACAACTTTCAAACATTATTTCTACCCAGTTATATATAACTACAATATCATACCACTTAAATACAATTTTTATACAATATGTCTTTTTTTTATTTTGTATCTAATTTATACATAGTAAAAATAAATTTCATACAACTAATTAATATTATACAACTTATTTACAATTTTTATATATTATTTCTATTCAGTTATATACAACTACAATATCATACAACTTAAATACAATTTTTATACAATATTGTTCAACTTTCATACAATAGTTATATATATATATATATAAACAGAATATAATTTTTCTACAATTTTACTACAATTTCGTAAGTATAATGTATGTCATGTCTTTTACTTCTTCTTCGAGTTTCAATCTGAAATTCAGCCAAAATCAAGTCTAATATTCACCAAAACACCCTCAAGATTGAGATATAAACTCCAAACCATATTTCCGATTGTTTGCAACAACACCCAATCCAAATAAATAATGGTTTTTGAATACCCAAATTCGAATTCAAAGATTCAAAGCTTTTAAATGGCTGTCAATGGTGGAATTGCTGCTCTCTTTTCCTTTGCTTTACATTACTGGAATTAGGGATTGAGAGATAGAGAGAGACGTAGAGAGAATTCTCAATTGTTTGCAACAACACCCAATTCAAACAAATAATATTTTTTTAAAACCCAAATTCGAATTCAAAACTTCAAAGCATTTTAATGGCTGTCAATGGTGGAATTGCTGCTCTCTTTTCCTTTGTTTTACATTGCTTGAATTAGGGATTGAGAGATAGAGAGAGACGTATATATATATATATATATATATATATATATATATATATATATATATATATATATATATATATATATATATATATATATATATAGAGAGAGAGAGAGAGAGAGAGAGAGAGAGAGAGAGAGGATGAGAAATAATTGATTCCTAATGTAAAGGATACTCATTTAATTCCTAAAGTGTATATAATTGATAAATTTGTATATATGATGTAACTAAATTGAAACTTGAGTAGGGAAGGTAATAAAGTTTCCAATAGTGTATATGTATATAAAAATTTCTTTAATCAATCATTCATCTCCTTGTACTTTATATATATATATATATATATATATATATATATATATATATATATATGGGGCGAAGCTACACTTATGTTAGGGTGGTCAATTGACCACCTTTCGTCGGAAAATTATAGTGTGTATATAGGTAAAATATCAATTTTTAGAGGTACATAACATGTGTTGAACACCCTTTGTCAGGAATTATTTTCCTTCTTTCAAGTTTGAACACTCTATTGTTTTCCTTATTTTTAGAGGATATATATATATATATATATATATATATATATATATATATCATATTTTCGAACTTTCATATGTTAGTCAATTCAATAGTTGTTAAGATCAGATCATAAAGGTCTTTCTCGAGAATTTATTTAGTCTTTAATGTGAATAGCCTACATTTAACCGAGAAATTCTAGCTTCAGACCTTCAGTATGCCGTACCATACACAGCTCAGCGTAATTAAAGGTGCAAAAGTTAAGCTGATGAGGTCAACTTTATTAGAAGTAGAACTACGTTGTTACTCTCGAGGTCCCATCGCTCTAGTTTCAGTACTTAGTAACCTGCTACCCAATCAGTTTTTTTGAACCCAGAAAAATCCACAGCAGCTACCCAATCAATTAATAAGCACAAGAGCGATAAGGTGTTTAGTAGGGTTATGGACTAGATAATATTCGAGTCAAACAATCCCAAGTGCCATACCAAATAAACCAAAAAATGAAAGGAGAAAAATCGAACCATACCGAATTTAGTTAGGTACGGTATTGATGTAGTATTTTAAGAAACCAAATATCAAACACATCAAATCGAAATATCTAAATATCGAACTATACCGACCGACGAATACCCCTAGTAGTGTTTAGTGTAAGATGTGTTTGTCAAGATTTCGTAAGTTTGACTCTAATTTCGTTTTTAATGCTTTAAACAACTGATCATGAAGTGCTGTGGATTTTACCCTTGATTGTAAGCATAACTTAGCAATCATCATGATTCACGACCACAGCGAATCGCGTTATGTGGAATTCAAAAAAGTTTTCACATCATTTGTGGACTGGAGCAGTGGCGGACCCAGGATTTTGTATAAGTGGGTTCAGTCGGAGAAGTCCATAACTAACATAAGCGGTATAAGCCGTATAAGCGTGTTCAAAAATAATTTCTAAACAAAATTTACCTTGTTTTAGCCATAATTTATATATATATACAGTATTATTTTTTGACGAAGAGGTTCAGTTGAACCCACTTCTCACCGCTTGATTCCCCTGGACTGGAGTATATATTATAGTAACACGTTTCGCGTTTTCTAGCATCACTGTTCTTCTATGTTGTCTGTTTTCTCCCCAGTAGTCCTGTATTATTCCGATAGATTCTCCTAATTATAATACTTCTAACAACAAGTAAACAAATTTCTCTTCTTAGGACTGTTTGTCCATACAGTTCTTTTTCCTTTCTTTCTATTTTTTTTTCTTCCAAAACTTGTTTGGTTTATACATTGAACTGAATTTTTTAAAAAGAAAATTGAAAATGAATTTTTCACATTTGAAAAAGTGATATTTTTTCCATGTAAAATTTGATTTATCTTCCAAAACTGCAATATTTTTTCAAGTGAAATTCATCCCAATTTTAAAGTCTAAACATATTTTTTCAATTTTAATTCAAAAACTACCTTTTTCCTTCAAAAATCACATTTTTCTTATGTCCAAATGTTAAATCTCACCATTGAAATGTGAGAGTGAAGCTTCAGAATGTATCGAAGACAAGGAGATAGATAGTTCTAGAAGAAATCTCAATTATATTGAATCAAAGCTCTACAAATCGTTTACAAAACTGAGATATATAAATTGTACACGTGACTACTTATTAATTTAACCTCTTAGCTAACTAATATAACTAACTAGTCTAAGAGTGCACAACTGTCACCTAATTCTCTTCTCACCTTCTAAGTTGTTACACTCACAGTTGTCACCAGCTGTTACTTTATTCATCTCAACACCTCCCTTAAGCTAGGTGTTGTAAAGATGTTCAAAACATCTAGCTTGGACAAAAAATGATGATATTGCACGCTTCCAAGTCCTTTTGGTCAATATATCTACCTCTTGATTTTCTGTTGGAACATATACAGGATGGATTAGTCCTTCTTGCACCTTTTCCCTTATAAAATGGCAGTCTATCTTTATATGCTTGGTGCGTTCATGAAATACAGGATTTTTGGCTATCTGCATTGCTGCTTTGCTGTCTCTGAACAACTGAATGGGAGTAGAAACTACAATTCCTAGCTTTTTGAGCACTCCCAATAAACAAATCAATTCAGAAACTGTCAATGCCATGCTTCTATACTCTGACTCTGTTGAACTCCTTGCAACTGTGTTCTGCTTCTTTGATTTCCATGATATCAACGAATCACCAAACTTCACCAAATACCCTGTCACAGATGTTCTTGAATTTGGGCAACTAGCCTAATATGCATCATTGTATTCTCTCAATGTCATATCACCATTTGCACTCATTAGAATGCCTAGCCCTCGCTCATTCTTAATGTACCTCACCAACTTGTATGTTGCCTCTAGATGAGACCTCTTAGGTGCTTGAATAAATTGGCTCAAGGTCTATACTATATAGGCTATATCAGGCCTTGTGAATGTTAAGTAGAGAAGTTTGCTTATGAGCCTTTAATACCCTTTCACATCTGTAAGTTGTGAATCATCATTCAGATCACAATGTGCATCATATTCCATAGTTGTTAGCTTTCTGTTTTGCTCTATTGGTGTTACGACTGGCTTTGATCCTGTCAATTCCAACTCAGCTATGAGCTCAACAGCATACTTCCTCTAACACAACAGTATGCCTTTCTGAGATCTACTTACTTCTATCTCCAAGATGTACTTCAATAACCCCATGTCTTTAATCTTAAAAGCCTTGTGAAGTGTAGATTTAGCTTCTTGTATTAAGGTTTCATCATCTCTTGTGATGAGAAGATCGTCGACATAGACAAGAATGATGACAAGTTTGATGTGCTTTCTCAGGGTAAAAGAGAATGATCATGTTTGCTTTAGGAAAATCCTGCCTGTAAGAGAGCTTCTGTAAGCTTCAAGTTCCATTGCCTTGATGTTTTTTTAAGCCCATACAATGATTTGAGCAGTCTACAAGCCTTGTTCCTCCCTTGACTACCAAAACCAGGGGGGAGCTGCATGTAAACCTCCTCTTCTAGGTCACCCTGAAGAAAGCCATTATAGACATCCATTTGGTAAAGATTCCACTGGTTAATAGCAGCTAAAGTAATAATTGCCCTTACTGTAACCATCTTCACTACTAGAGAAAAGGTCTCGTGATAATCTAGACTCTCCTGCTAGCTGTAACCCTTTGCAACCAACCTAGCTTTGAATCTTTCCACCTTTCCATTTGATTTGTTTTTGATCTTGTACACCCATCTACATCTAATGGGAACCTTCCCCTTAGGTATATCAACTACCTCCCAGGTATTATTCAGAACAAGAACATCAACCTATGTTTTCATTGGATCAATCCATCTAGGTTCCTTCATAGCCTCCACATAAGATGTAGGTTCTACCTCTGATATAACAGCTAAGAAAGACTTATAGCCTTTTGAGATAGAATTGTAACTTAGGTAATTGGACATAGGGTACATAAAGTTTAAGGATGAACTTCTTTTGCCTGGATAAACATAGTTTTTAAACCATGTTGGAGGTCTAGAGTCCCTTGAAGATCTTCTGGGTTATAGTTCTGGTTCTGCAATAAGCTGCTAAACATTAGGAACTTGATCATCATCTGTTATTGCTTCATTCTCATGAGTCTTCTCAGTTTGTGGCATATGTTGATCCTCAAGTAGTACTTCAGGTATGTTGGGTGTACCTTGTGCTTCAACCACCTCCTCTGCATGTTGAGGTTCCATATGAGTAGGACTAGCTTGATAGACTATTTGATCATCCTGTAACTCCAGAAACAATAGAGAGTCTGTAGTTCTATTCATGGATTGAAATGGAAAGATATCTTCTCTGAAGGTCACATCTCTGCACATAAAGAACTTCTCCCCCTTGAGATCATATAACTTGTAACCCTTCTGTGGTATTAAGTATCCCATATGAAATGCAACTATTGCTCTTGGTGAAAACTTATCAACCTTTTCTGAGACTGTAGCATAATATAAACAACCCATTGTCCTCAAATGTAACAAGTTTGGCTTGGCCTTATGAAAAACTTCATATGAAAACTTGCCACCCAAGACTGAGGATGGTACTCTGTTGATAATGTAAACTACTGTAAGCACACAGTCTCCCCAGAAATGCAATGGGGTGCTTCCTTGAAAACTCAAGGCCCTTGCAACCTCTAAGATATGCATGTGTCTCCTCTCCACCACTCCATTCTATTGTGGAGTGTGTGGACATCTGCTCTGGTGAATGACACCACAACCTGCTAAGAAGTCTCTACACTCCTTGCAAAAAACCTCTACACCATTATTAGTTCTCAACATTTTAAAATCCTTTCCAAACTGTACATGCACTAGTTTAAAAAAGAATCTCAACAAGACAGTGGTGTCGATTTTCAGTTTCATTAGAAATACCCAAATCATCTTAGAGTGATCATCTACAAGTGTTAGGAAATATCTATTTTTATTATGTGTAGGAACTCTATATGGACCCCAAATGTTCACATGGACAACATGAAAAATATCTTCAGCTCTACTATTGCTAAGAGTAAATGGTTTTCTTGTCTGTCTAGCCAATGGACATACAGTACAATTATTGAAACTACAATTTGATTTTTTTTATTCTTCAAAAGGTCCAGTTTTTTCATGACCACTATAGGTATGTGTCCAAGCCTTCTGTGCCAGGTGACTGTGCCAGTCACTCTACTGTAAGACAACTCCTAATTCTTTGTGCTTCCTTATTCCTATCAATCTTCCTTGGGATCAGGAGATAACGGCCACCTCTTTCCTTACTAATCCCATTCACCTTCCCATTGTACGGGTCCTGAAATACACAGAATGTTGGAAATTTTTTCACTGAGCATTGTATCTCCCTTGTTTATTTTGAAAATGCTAACAAATTATACTTAAACTCAGCACATCGTGGACTGTATCATCTCCTGTGAGATTGTAGCTACCTTGATAAGTGACAGGGACATGCTTACCATTTGGGAGGTGCACCTTACCTCTCTTATGTTCAAGTAAATTGATCACATTATGCAACAAATTATGATTTGAAGTCATATGATTAGTTGCTTCAGTATCTATAATCCAAGGATCTTTGCAATTTTCCAAAGATAGTGAAACATCATTACCGACCATATTATCTATGTGATCCTCTGCCTTCTCATTGTTTAACAACCTCGTTATCTGCCCATATTGCTCTTCAGTGAAGAAATTAGCCATTCCTTGAGGTATTTCAGCCTTGCCTTTGGTCATGACATTCTCTTGTCCATGACAGTTACCACTCACAACTGTATTTGCTTGCCTGTACTGCTGATGCCTTTTTCCCTTAAAGCTCGGTGGATATTCATGTAGTTTATAACAAGTTTCTTTTATATTACCCTTGCATCGACAATACTCATAATACAGATTGCTAAATTTCTTAAACTTTGTTGGATTATCCCTAACACTCATGAATGTCGTGGAATCATTCATATCATTTGCCAAATTAGCTTGGTAAATTAGACAAACAGACCTTCCTCTGATTTTCCTCATTTATTAACATTGCAAAAGTACGATTTACTGAGGGTGATGGAAATTGCAGTAAAATTTAACTTCTAATAGCTCCATATGACTCATTTAATCCCATTAAAATTTGAAAAAGCTTCTGTTGTTCTAGACGTGCAATACCTTGTTCCAGCAGTTACATGAAGTGAAGGTATTAAATATCTATATTCATCCCACAAAGATTTTAGTCTTGAATGATAAACAAAAATGCTAAAGGTACTTTGAGAAATTGTGGTTATCTCTCGCTGAAGGTTGTAGACTCTAGAACCGGTAACCTTGTTGAAACGATCCTCTAAATCCAACCAAAATTCATGAGCATTATTAGTATAAATGATTCTAATAATTAACTCTTGTGAAAAAGTATTCATGATCCATGTTAGGACTGTTGCATTGACTCGCTCCCAATCCTCTCCTAAATCTTCAGTGAGCTGACACTTTGTACAAGTTCTGTCAATGAATCCTAGTTTTCACTTTGCTCGCAATGCAATCACCACCGCTTTGCTCCAATCTGAATATTTCTCAGTTCCTTTTAGCTGAATCAAGATGATTACATTACTAAGATTATCTGACGGCTGTAAAAATAGTGGATGCATGGGGTTAAGAATGTCCAGCATCTCCATTGTTGAGCTTCAAAGATTCTAAAGAAATAATTGACTGTTTTCAATCGAACTAAATCAATTTCTCCAAAATCCGAAAGAAAGAAAAAACGAATTTCAACTCTAATCGAACTACTCAAGCTCTGATACCATTTTAAATCTCACCATTGAAATGTGAGAGTGAAGCTTCAGAATGTATCGAAGAAGAGGAGATAGATGGTTCTAGAAGAAAGTTCAATTGTAGCGAATCAAAGCTCTATAAATCATTTATAAAACTGAGCTATATAAGTTGTACATGTGACTACTTATTAATTTAACCTCTTAGCTAACTAACATAACTAACTAGTCTAAGAGCGCACAACTGTCACCTAATTCCCTTTCTCACTCTCTAAACTGTTACACTCATAAATGTCACCAGCTGTTATTTTATTCATCTCAACACCAAATGCCTATTTGATTTAACTACAAGATGACATCTAATGGGAGTACTTGTCTCTTGATCATCTTTTTTCCATGTTTGATGTCGAAAATTATATTATCTCGTCTTGATATGAAAATCTGAAATATGTTGTAGTCATATAGGCTTATAACCGATGCGCCCATAGTTATAACGAGTTTATATTTCTGCATAGAGGCTAGGATTATATATAGGTCGTACTGACTTAATTTGAAAGTAGGGGTGGGCATTCGGTACTTCGATTCGGTATTTAAGAATTTCGGTTCGATATTTCGGTATGCGGTTTATCAATTGTGTATACCAAATACCGTACCAAAATATTTCAGTACGGTTCGGTATTTTTTATTTTGGTTCGGTACGATTTGGGTGCGGTTTCGATTTAAACAAAATCTTCACTATCTCCCCCACTCCATTAACTAATATAGTCCATGTTGATCATTGTGTTAACACATGACTATGTTCTTTTTAATGCATGATTACTTCAGTAAGAGTCTATCAAAAGCATTACTACTCGATTTCATATACCAAAGCCAAGTAGATTACAAAGGGACTTCAGTTGATATTTCAGAAGTTGTCGTAGCTTTTTCAAATAAATTGTTTTGTTATGTTCTGAGGCTTCTGCATATTCAAATCTGTAGCTCTTTGGGTTGACTGTCTGTATATTTTTCTTCTCTGCTTCAAGATTTCTAGAAGTTCTTAATATGCTTGGTGGAACCTTGCTAAAGCCTAAGGGTAAGGAATTAGAGAATTAGGAGTTTTGGACTTTTAGGGTGTGAGTTTAAAGTTATTGGGCTAAAAAATAAAAATAAAGTCGGGCTTGGACTAAACTATTTCGATATACCGAAATACCAAAATATCAAAAACCCAATACCGTATACCGAACTGAATTACCGAAATACCGAAAAATTCAAAACTGAAATACCAAATTAATTTGGTTCGATTCAGAATTTGATTTTTCGGATTTTATGCCCACCCCTATTTGAAAGTCATTACAATATACTATTACCTTTAGATAGCCACCCACGTTTAGTTAATTTTTTTCACGTTTATTAAGTTTTAAACCACTAGACATTATTAAAGGACTATAAAGAATTAACGCAAATTGCCAACTAATTATGCTTATGAGGACCTAAGTTTGTTAACGTGAAAGTAGATAATCTCACTGTCCCTAAATGTTCTACTTCCCTTCCTACGTTATTTAAAAATGCCCTCTACTTTTTTCTTTTCAAAGTCGAAGTTTTTAAATATTTTAAATATCACAAATGTTTTTATGGTATCCAATATTCCTATGTTTTGTTTAAACTTTTATATTAAAAAAAAATATTTTGCATTTTTTTTATAGTTACGTCAAGTCAAGAGTACTAAATGGGACGAAATTATTCAAGAACCTGATTTTGTACTTTGACTATTTAATAATGGTAAAAAAATTAACATAAATATCCGGCCGTCGAATCATTTAACTTAAATATTAGTCGATAGATATATAACATAATATGTATAATTATTGTATAATCTATATATACCTGCTAGAAAAAGTAAACAAGTGTTTCATAAGCACTATTATTTAGTAGTAATTAGCCATCTATAGATACCATTTGCTATATTACGGATTATAAATACCTTTTCTGTGGTTATAAGATGTATTTGATGTATTTAAGTTATTGTATTCATGAATACAATATCAAAAATAGGCGTGAATCGGGAAGTCCAGCTAATCAGCTGTTGTATTCCAGTGTATTCGATTGTATTCATGGAGTGAAACATGATATTACAGTTGGACAGATTATTGTATTCGACTGTATTCACGGCGTGAAATATGGGATTACACTGTTTTTAAAACGGAAAGTGAATCAATTAACATAATAGACTCCTAATATAACTCAACAAACTCAATTATAACACACAAAAATTGTATTTTTAGTTATAAAAAAGATTCTCAACCGAAAAATACCCCAAAAATATAGCATTCTTCAGAGAAATTATATAATACATGCATCTGAATACATAAATTATATTAATTAAAAAAACATATGAATACATTCATGGCATATAGCGAGACAGTGAATACAATAAAATACATAGAATACAACATGATACATTGAAATACAATGAAAAAAAAGACAGTGAATACAATGAAATACGTGGAATACAACGAGATACATTGAATTACAATGGAAAAAAAAAGACAATGAATACAATGAAATATATTAAAATATATTAATAGAAAATCAAGTTGTTCAGCCCCAAACTCTGTCGTCTTTGTTAAAAAACAAACCCTAATTTCCGGCGAATCCACTGTCGAGCAACGGTGGCCAAGGAAAAGCCCAAGTTGCTCTTGTCTGGGCCTAAGAACAAATTGCGGCATCAATGCTCCAGTAATCAAATGTTAATGACGAAGAAATTAAACTTCAATATTCATTTTGTCGTGTAAGTTTAGCATAGCAACCTTGGATCACATATTTGGATGAAGAACAATTGGGACTCACATTCTACTACACGAAGAAGATCGTCTTCGTTCGACAAATCGAGCAGAGGGCAATTCTTTATATATAAAAACTCAAGGGAAGCCTGAGATCCCCTGAAATTTCATGGTTGAAATCAGTATCTCTGAAGTGGGCTTTGCACAAATCCGGTGGAAGGAGGAGGAGATCGAAAATTTTAATGGGATGGGGGAAAAGAATGAGATGTATCAAAGTAGAGAGAGAAAGAAAATAGTGTAACTGATTAGCGTATTTAGTGGCTTAGGGTTAGGAGGTAACCAAAATTAAATATTTTGCTATAAACTTTAAAAGGTATCTATAGAATATAATTTTTTTGAATGATATTTATTTAAAATAAATAAGGTGTTAACCTTTGCTATAGGAGATAAAAATTCCTATTTAATTTCTGTAAGATCTCCTTCAAATTTGAGCTTTTAGCTCCAGGATCCAGCCCAAGCCCAAAGAGTAAAAGCCTAGAACTTGCAGATGGAATATATGAAGCCCCTCAGTCACTGATATCCCAAGCCCCATACTTATATTTTTCAATAAAATTTATTAGCCTCAGCCCTAAGGTCAACTTTTTCAAGCTATCTGAAGCATAATTTATAAGTAGGGGAAAGTCTTATGCTCACTTGTAAGACTCTCTTTTATGATATATCTAAGTTTTGAAATAACATTAAATATTTCAAAAATATATATTACACTTTATACCTCCAAATCGTCCCACATATTATGAAACATACCTTAATATTTTAATTTGAAATACAATATTCAAATCAAATATACTATAATATTCTAATTTCGAATACAATATTCAAACCAAACGTACTACAATATTCTAATTTAAAATACAATACCCAAACCAAACATACCATAAAGAAAACAATATTCAAACTAATCATGCTACAATATTCTAATTTTGAATACATTATCTAAATCAAACCTACCATATTCTAATTTAGAATACTGTAGGTATGTAGGGTCAAATAAATTTATAAAGCAGGTATACATGATAAAATGAATTTATAAAGTAGGTATACATAATAAAATAAATATTTAATTATATATGGTATTAACTAGTATTTCAAATGGGTATAGCGCATAGATTATGTGGCCGTTTGGCCATAAAAAAAATTCATTTTTTTTTAAAAAATCACTCTTTTCAAAATCAGTGTTTGATCATAAAATTTTTAATTTTTACTAGAAGATGAATTTTGGAATTTTTCAAAAATTTGAATAACTCCAAAAGACTGTTTTTCAAAATTTTCACTTCAAATCACTCACAAAAATTTAAAAACAACCCAAAATTGTATTCATGTCCAAACACAACTCTGTCTTTCAAATTCCATTTTCATTTGGAAAAAAAAATCTGAAATTTTACAATTCTTATGTCGAAACGTGTCACGACCCGAAAACCGACCCGATCGTGATGGCGCCTATCGTGACACAACTCCCGAATCAACCATTTCCAATAAAAGTTATTTTTATACCATTTATAAACCAAAAACTCATAAAGAAATTTAAAAGAAAAGTGCGGAATAATTACTCAAATCTGACATCGGGGTGTCACTAGTCATGAGCATCTACCAAGGTCTGAATACTACAAGAGTCTAAAAATGTATTAAATACAGTAATGAAAATGAGAGGAAGGAAAGTAGTGTTGCGAACGTCGTGCAGCCACCTTGCTAACTCCGACGACTCCGCCTCTAAGCAATCAACACCCGTTACCGGGTTCCGAAATACCTGAATCTGCACACGAGGTGCAGGGAGTAATGTGAGTACTCCAACTCAGTAAGTAATAAGAGTAAATAAAGACTGAGCAGTAGGAAACGATGAATCCATATTTATGATAAACTCAATAAGCACAACAGACTTTCAAATCAGAATACGAGTCAATCGTCTCATTTAAAATTCAGCTTTTGGTAAAAATCATTTAAAAATGCTTTCCAACAGTTTTAGTAGGGGTTCCATAACATTTATAATAAAAGAGAAAAAAACCATAATCGGCCCCTCGGGCAAAATATAGTTCGTATACAGCCCCTTAGGCAAAATAGGAATCATAAACACCTCATAACATAAAAATCTCAGTCGAAATAACAAAGCCAAATCAGTGATCGAATCCCGAACATCTCATAAAAAAAACTCCAGCTTAAATGAAAGTTGTTTAAAAGCATTTGTTCAACATTTTTAATAGAGGCTCACTATAAAGAGGAGTGGAAACAGCAATTACATAAAACAAGCCCCTCGGGCAAAGCATCACTCATATATGTATATAGCCCCTCGGGCAAGCCTCTTAGTCACTCGAGACTCAACTCTCATCAATCAGCACTCACACTCAATAAGTACCATATAGTAACCGCTGCGGCGCGCAACCCGATCCATATATCGATGCGGCGTGTAGCCCGATCCATATATATAGTCGACTACGCTCACTGGGGGTATGCAGACTCCGGAGGGGCTCCTACAACCCAAGCGCTATATCGCTGCGACATGCAGCCCGATCTAACATATTGCTGTGGCGTGCAGCCCGATCCATATACATATATATATATATATATATATATATATATATATCGCTGCGGGTGTAGCCCGATCCATATATATAGTCGACTATGCTCACTGGGGGTGTGCAGACTCCGGAGGGGCTCCTACAGCCCAAGCGCTATATCGCTGCGACATGCAGCCCGATCCAACATATTGCTGCGGCGTGTAGCATGATCCATATATATATATATATTGATGTGGCTGTAGACATGTGATTTTTGACCCTCCCCAAGATTTTTCATATTTTAGCACGTAAATATTTAATTTAGGCCCAATATAGCTATTTCAACTCATTTGTACTCTTTTACTTTATTTTACTACAAGAAAATAAAAATTACAAAATTTTTTTTTATTTTATGTACTTTTCATAAAGTAAAAAAAAATACAAAAATAGTATCTTAATTTTATCTTTATATAATCTTGAAAAATACAAAAAATATGTAATAGTTTCATGTTTTAATATAATTTAGTTTAATTAATTAGAATTTATTTTTGCATAATGTAGTATAGTTATCTTATATTAAAGGAATTTAGCTATGATTTTAAATAATAATTCTTGGAGTCTTCTTAGTCCAAAATTGAAATACAAAAAAAAAAAAAAGACATGGTCCAACCCAATTACCCTTAGCCCATTCTTCCCAACTCATTAGCTCACTTAAGTGCAAGATTTAATCCTAGCCATCTATTTTCTTCTAATCCAATGGCCATCATCTCTCTCACCTTCATATAAAATATCCAATTATTAAAATCATACCCCAAGTTTTCATTTCCTAGACCTAGACAACAAAAAGAAAAAGCGGCAGCTCCACCCCATCGTCCCACTTCGAATTTTCTACTTTTTGTTCAGAATCCCTTTCTTGTCAGAGCTTGATTCTTTTTTGAAATAATTGTTGGTGGCTTGTCCTTTCTGTTTCTTGCTACTATGTTGAAATTGGTAGCAATTAACTTAAGAGGATTTTATAATTTTATGTAAAGTTAGCAGCTTGTTCTACAATGGACTTGGAAGTTATATCATGGGTTGGAAACATATGCTAAAAGTTGGAAACATATGCTAAAATTTTGCTGGAAATCCTTGGTTATGTGACTTCACATAGTGGGTTTAATTTCACTGCTTTTTTTTCAACTTTAACTCCATGGAATTGCTTGAACCGTCATTTGCTGTGAGGTCCGATCCGCCATTGTAAAAGTCATTTGGCTCTCGGCTGTTGCCTTAGACCCGATATCTGGAGGTTTTAGTGTATTGTCTGACTGAGGTCGATTTGGGTTTCGAGCTTTCTGGTGTTGATTCGAGGTTCCGGATTGTTAATTTTGGTGTGTCAGTCTGAGGATTGTTGCTTGGTTTAGCCCGATTGATTTGCAATTTTCAGCTTTGTTCATCAATAAATGGTCCATTTCTCAATTTTCATTCTCATTTCATTTTGGTATGATAACTTGGTGCGTGTGTTGGTTGATTTGTGATTCTACGTTGTTTGAGTAGCATGTTTAGTTTTCATTTAAATTGTTTTAATTAGTTTTATTTCGATTGTAATGTATGTAGTCTTGGTTCTTGAATAAGTGCTTTTAATTGGATAGATGGGAAAATTAGAGTTGTTTCTTTCTTGGCAAGGAATAAGAATGGGCCATAAGGTGGATTTTGGACCATAAGAAATCTAGCCAAGTAATAGATCATGTTAGCTAGCCTATTTGCCCCAATAATATCTTGTTCATAAATTTGGCATCACAACAATCTCAAAGATTAGGAGAATAATTAAATGCACTAGTTGCTTTATGCGCGATTAATAAATTATTGTGATCATGGGTACGGTTCCTGTGGTGTGGTCATGATACGTAAATCCCAATTCGGGTGCGCATTTATATGACCCAAATCCAAATCTCAACAACGTTAGATAAAATATGTCGTTGACCGCAGGTGCATTTATGTGATGTGGTTCAAGATGTGTTTTAGATGACGTTGAATCTCTCTAAAAAATAATTAAATAAAATTAATTATAAAGTTAAAATTGAACCATAGGCTAAAACATGTATTAAAATCGGATAATAAGCCGAATATAACAGTTGAGTGACCGTGCTAGAACCACAGAACTCGGAAATGCCTAGCACCTTCTCCCGGGTTAACAGAATTCCTTACTCGGATTTCTGGTTCGCGGACTGTTAAACAAAGTCAAGCTTTTCCTCGATTCGGGATTCAACCGGTGACTTGAGATACCATAAATCTCTCAAGTGGCGACTCTGAATTTTTAATAAAATAATCCCTTTTCGATTGTCACTTTAAGTTGGAAAAAACTCCCCTATATACACCCCTTTTCCGGGGGTGTAGTGAAAAGGAGGTGTGACAGCTTTGGCGACTCTGCTGGGGGAACGAACCCAGAATCTCTGGTTTAGAGTTCAGAATTCGAGCTTAGAATAATTGTTATAGTTGGTTTTGTTTATTATCTGGTTTAATTACATGTTTGGGCTTAATGTGCTAAATGTTGCTTTTTACAGCTTTAATATTATCTGAATTGTATATAAACTGCTACGAAACTCTTCTCTTCTCATCTTCGGGGATGTGCACGCTGGCGTGACTCCTCCTTCTGTTAGTGTCATACCTTGAAATAAGAAAGAGGCTCGGACAAGTTACAAAACTGGATGGCCTTTTGGTTCCCGGTACGTAGCCCCCTCCTCGGCTCGAGTTGTCCGCTCGGGTACACAAGTTTAGAACAATATACCCAGGTTTTTAGCTTAGAATAACTTAGCCTCATGCCGGATCCTTAGTAGGAACGTTTGTTTGTATCATGTGCATTTGACTTTGTGGACTCAACACAGGGGTTGAGTCCGTCTAGGACAGATGCATCCAAATTAAAAGACCATCATGATGCATCTTACGTGCTACTTGCGTATCTGTCTGTTTTGGCTTGCATGTTGACCGGCTTCTAGAATAGGGAAAGAAAATGAAAAAAGAGAAAAAAGAAAATAAAAAAAAAAAGAAAGAAGAGAAAAGAAAAGAGAGTGAGAGGTAGGTATTTGAATTACCCTGAAATTCTGTTGAAAGTTTGAAAAAAAAAAAGAGAAACGTCATTTCAAAATAAGTCATATTTTCTTTTGTTCCGTCAAAACGGGCGAACTACTTCGGTCTGATTCTCACCGGATGTGAGATACGTAGGCAAACCTCATCGGTTCCGGCCCCTAATTTTCAAAAAATCCAAAAATATTTTCCTTTACTTCCTCTCTAGAAAAGTCTTTTTTTTAGACCCCAATTTTCAAAAATCCAAAAAATAATTCTTTTACTTCATTCTTTAGAAACGTTTTTCTTTGAGACCCCAATTTTAAAAAAATACAAAAAAATATTTTATTTTAGTTGTCTCTCAAAATCAAAAAACACAAAAATATTTTCATTCTTCTTTCGAAAATTGAAAATAAAATTCAAGATTCAAAAATACTTTCTTTTTCTTTAGGAGTACTTCTTTCCTAACTTCAGAATAAAAATCCATAAATGCAAAAATATTTTTCTTTCTTCTTTAGAAGTTTTTCTTTGCAAAAATGCTGAAGAAAAATCAAAATTCAAAAATGTTCCCTTTCTTCTATATAAGTCTTTCTTTCGAAAAATAAAATAAAAATTCAAAAAAAAAGTTAGTCTATTTACTTTATCATGATCTTACCGAACTACGCAAGATCTGATTCATGTTCCCACATGATACGTAGGCAACCCATATCAGGTTCGATCACCATTAAAACGAAGTGAAAAAAAATGAAGAAATGAAAAATATTGATAATAATAAGGACTGACTGAGTCCATTCTAACATGTTTTGTTTTGAATTGTGAAGAAAGTTGAGGTGGTCGGTTTGTGGTAAGCTAGAAACATAAGATCCAAGGAAAAATGATAACTGACATCGAAGCTGTTACAAGTGCTCAAGAGACTCAGGGTCAGAGGGTTCAACAAAAGTCTACTATGTTTGAGAAAAATAGAATACTAAAACAGCAAATGACCGAAATGTGTCAATCATGGGCCAGTGGTCAAGGACAGCCTCGTCATGAGTCACAATTCGCTACACAGCAAGAGCAATACCACTCTCCTGAGTACCACTCGTACTCATTTAATCTCCCTGCAAACGTTGAGAAGCCTGCCCGAAAGATGGTACATGAAGAAATGGCCCAAAGAGTGAAAAGCTGAGAACAACAGTTGAAAAACATGCAAGGGTTGGTAGGTCAAAAGAGTGTTGCCTTCAAAGATCTATGTATGTTCCCCGATGTCCACTTACCGCCTGATTTCAAGACTCCCAAATTTGAAAAGTATGATGGACATGGAGACCCCATAGCCCACCTGAAAAGGTATTGCAATCAACTGAGAGGTGCGGGAAGAAACGAAGAATTGATGATGGCCTATTTTGGGGAAAACCTTACGGGTGTAGCATCCGAATAGTTTTTGGACCAAGACACATCTCGGTGGTACGTCTGGAATAACATGGCACAGGCCTTTGTCAATCAGTTCCAATACAACATTGACATTACCCCAGACCGCATTTCCCTTTCAAACTTGAAGAAGAAACCAAGTTAAAGTTTCAAGGAATATGCCATTAAATGGAGAGAGCAAGCAGCTCGAGTTAAGCCACCCATGTCTTAAGACAGGCAAAATTATATGTCAAGCAGTTCTCAAAGTTGCAACTCAAGCTGTCCAGATTGAATCTAATAATTTTAGTGGCACGAATGAGATGGATGAAGAAATCATGATGACATCAGGGTCGAGAAGAGGTTCGAGGAGAATGTCTCAAAGGTATGGCCAGCCTCGTCTGTTTTCCAATAACTCCCTTGAGCATTACTATCCACCTCAGAACCCACAATACTCTGTTGCTCCATCTCAGTATGTTGGCCAGCCACCAAAATACCTCAGAAGGCGAGTACGAGCATCACAAAATCTTCACCAGCCTCCACAAAATTTTCAAGTGCCCTATAACCCACATCCAAGCTAGGGGTATAGAAGGGAACAAAGGTTGAAAGATAATTTTACGCCAATAAGAGAGTCCTATGCAAGCTTGTTTGAGAAGTTAAAGCATCATGACTGTGAGCACGTAATTTTTGCCCTATATGAGAATCACTCCCAAAAAATCCAAAATAAAATAATTTTCCTTGGTGTGCAATTTTGAGAATTTTGTGACATTTTGGATAATTATTTGTATTTGTCTGTGCATGTTTATTTGTTAAATTAATAAAAAATACAAAAATATGTCGCATTTTGCATGTAGGATTTAATTCTACAATTGTTAGTAATTAAGTTTGTTTTACAAAAATTGAAAATTACAAAAATAGGCATCTTTTGCATTTTTAGCATTTAATGTCCAAATATACAATTTTATGCTTAATTATTACTTAATTGTGCGTTAATTGTTATTGGGAGTTAATTTGCGCTTTTATAACTTAATTTAGTTCTTAATAATAATTTAAGTACTTTTATAATTTAGTTTTAGAAAAATAAAAGAAGAAAAGAGAACAAAAATACAAAGAAAAATCGGATTGGGCCACTTCTTCAAATTTCAACCCCAGGCCCAAACAATTGTCCAACCTTCCCCATGACCCGGTCCACTTCAAACCGGGTCGACCCAATCCATAACCCAACACCCCATATCTTGCATTTCAAAAACAAAACAAAAAAAAAACCCTAAAAAACCCTAAACTCAAGTTATCCGCCCCACCCCCCTCATTTTCTTCTTCTTCTCCAAACATCTCAAACACAAAACCATGGCTTCCCCCCCCTCACCATGGACGACCCAGCTGCGTCTTCATCTTCTTCATGTCGAGCTCAAAAAGCTCATCCATGGCTGCTCCTCCTCCTTCGTTCTTCGCCCAAACAACCAAACGACCCTCGACGAGTTACTTTCTTCTTCGTCGTCTTCTCCACCACGTCCAGTCATGGATGACCTCAAACAGCCCCAAGAAGCCATGAACGAGCAGCCATGACGAGCAACAATGACTCCCAGCAGCTACACCATCGTCGTCGCGTCCAAACGACCATCGTCGCAGCTGTTTCTGCGTCGTCCATGTCGCTGCTGCTGCTGCGTCCTTTTCTCTTCGCCATTGCTGCTGCTTTTTGTCCTCCATTGTTGTTACATTTCCACTGCTCCATCAACAACGAATAGCTCGTCGACCTTCACCTTCTCCGTCGCAGCTGCTGCCCGCGTCCGCCATTGACGCAGCCGTTGCTACCCGCGCTTCTGTTGCTGCTTCTCTTCCTCCTTCCAGCTCCTCCGTGCTGCTGCTGCTGCTCACGTTTCTAGGAGTTAATATGCTAGTCGTGGCTGCTTCATCTGCTAGTCGTTTTTGGGAGTTTATCGGGAGTTAATCCGCTAGTCGTGGCTGCTTCATCTTCTTTGTTCTTTCGTCAAAACAGTCCATACGAATTCATCGTTGGTTAGTCGTTGTTCATCGTTTCATTTCCGGTTAGTTGGTTTTTGAGTCTCATTTATTGTCCGTAATTTGTTTGATATTTTTCGGATCCGAAATCGTTAAATGTTTGATTCATGTTCTTGATTTTTATTCAGTTGTTTTATTTTTCTTGTTTATTTATGTAGAAATTGTTAGTTTGATTAATTATATTGTTGATAGATTTAAGTTGAAGATTCAATTAAATTATTTTTCAGTTTGTTTTATTAATTTTAAGAGGATTTAGTTTTAATATAGAAAAGTGTTAGCTTAAATCGTTTGAATCCGTTGTTTGTTGTTAATATAGATTTAATTCGTATTCATATTTTTTGAAGTTCGTTTTTTATTCAGTGATTTAATGTGAAGTTACTTTTTGGTTTTAATTTTTGGATCATGTATTGATGATAGGCTATAATTACGTATTTTAGTCGATTATTACACTCTAATTTACTGCACTTTAGTTGAGTTTGCGCTTTAATCGCTAGTGTTTTGCACTAATTATGTGTTTTATGCCTTGTAGGTGTGATTCCGAGCTATATAGATGTTATGGAATGAATTTAAGTAATTTGAAGCTTTGAAGTCTGAGTAAAAGCTCAAGGAATTAAGCCGGGATCGCGTTCGGGGATCAACGGACGATAAAACAACAAAACGAAAACTCGAAGAGGCATATTGCGCACTGTCTAGTAAAATAGACATAACTCTTTACTCAGAACTCAATTTTGGCTCCATAATATATGGTTGGAAAGCTGACTCAAAGGAATACAACTTTCATGTTTTACGTTTTTCCATATTCCAAACGGAACAGGATGAAATACCGCGGTTTTACCGCGACCGTGGCAGAACTGCGGTGAGGGCTGCTCGCAGACAATTGAAGCAGCAGAGGCCATGTTTGACCGCGGTTGACCGCGACCGCGGTAAAACCGCGGCAGGAGGCGGAAATTTCAGGGACTAAAGTGCAAAACACGGGATTTTTAGCCCAAAACCCTATTTTAAACACTAGACTCCGCCCAAGAGAGGATGTGTTGATTTTTAGAGTATCTTGGCAAGAAAAACAATTGTGAGAGATCACCCAAAACATCTTTCTTCTTTTCTTTGATTTTGATTGCTAGTTTATGATGGATCTTATCTTAGTTTGTTTACCCATAGTTATGAGTAGCTAAATCTTTTGTCTAAGGTTTTGATGGAACCTATTGGGGGATGAACTTCTTGTTTATGTGAATACAAATTGCTAGTTTCAATCTTTATTTATTCAACTATGTTCTTGTTGTAGTTAATTGACAGGATCCTCAATTAGTTGTGCCTATTTAGTGGTGATTGATAGGTTAACTCTCTGTGGATTCGACCTTGGGCGTAATACTCGGGTTATATTTGCAACGTCCGCATTGCCCTTTTTATAAGGCATAGTTGGGCGTGATCAAATTTTGGCGCCGTTGTCGGGGAGTTAACGGAATTATCAATTATCATTGATAGAAATACAAAAATTCTTAGTATGGTCAGTTTTCTCTATACCCAACTTGTGAATATTTGTGTAATTAATTTTTCTTACCTTAGTCTATTTTTATTGTTTGGGTCTTGTTTATTTTCTTTAGTTTTGAAAAATGGCATCATATAATAAAAATTGGTGGGATGGTAGTTGTTCATACTGTGATGACCCTTGTCTTTATTGTGGAGGACCACACTCGTGGCAAAATTGTTTAAATTTTCCCGGGGATGGATTGTGCGCACAATCTCAAACCCATGAGTGAAGTATTCGTGATAAGTGTGGTTTTCAAAATGGTCATTGGGATGATTGTGTTGATTGGTCCTTCCCTTCCCCAAGCCCCCGCTATGATGATTCTATTGTTTTTGATGAAAATGATAGGGCTAACGAATTGGAAGAAGTTGAGCATGGCCGAAAGGGAGAGTTCAAGCTCATGTTGGAGTGCTTACTTGAAGGAGGACACAAAGAACAAAGTGCCTTGGAGGAGCTTTTGGAAAATAGTCTCCAAAATTCCTTGGCACTTAATCAAAACCAAGAACTCTCAAATGCCCAAAATGAGAAAATAATGCTCATGTTGGAGACCATTCTTGAAAATGAGGAAGAATGTGAGCTAAAATTTGAAGAGTCAAGAATTGAACCTCCGCCAACCGACCCCATGAGTACCAATGATGCCGAGAAAAACATGGACTTATAATCAACCGGTGTAAATAAAAATCTGGTTGAGAATGACTCTAGTCCGGGGGAAGAAGAGGATGTCAGAATAGAAAAATTGCAAAATGAAGGTTTGAAGTCACATTCCAAGCATTTTTCAACATTAGAATTGTGTAGTGATATAAAAATTGAACTACATGAGTCCGTGAGGGACTGCGAGGAGGAAAGGCAACAACCATACATTTTACAATTTGAGGAAACAAAAAAACAAAATGACATTCCTCACATGAGAGCCAAGAAGTGCAAAATGAAGAATTTAAGGCTCGGCTCGATAATCAACTTACCACCCCCTATCGCTCGTGGTCACAAGCTTGATTCCAAGCTAGGTGCACAATTCATATCGTCCAAGTGGCGAGAAAAGTGGTAAAAGTGATTCACGTCGTGCCGCGACGTTAAATCAAGCGCTTGTTGGGAGGCAACCTAACTTTATTGCTTTCTTTTATTTATTTTTTATTTTTTTAAATTGTATTATTTTTGTAGTGTCAATTTTTTATTTTCTAGGAGCATGGAAAGCAAAGGTATTGGAAGGATGCAACAGCAAACCAAATGGTTGAAACTAAGTGTGAGGTACCCGTACAAAGGACCAAACTTGGGAGAAGTCTGAGTACCCCATGAGCTATTAATGCTTCGGCCTTTGGCCTACCAGGGAGTTTCTTTTACCCTTTTTATTAGTTATGGTGTGCATTGGGGACAATGCACAATTTTAAGTGTGGGGTGAGGAGATTGTCTGGGGGACTTTCTATGCTATTTTAGTTGTATTAGTTTAATTGAACAATTGTTTTTATAGAAAAGATTGGACTTTTCCCGACGATGGATCTATTAGACAATTTTCTTGAGGGATTTAAGTCTAAAGAAAAAGTACAAAAAGATTTTCGTTTGTTAGGTAGTGTAATAATTACCCCTTGGTTTTTCTTTAAACCATGGTTCTTTTCCAAGGGTTTTATTTGAACCGGGTGTAGTTAGTTTTTTTTTGGGAGTAGGAGCCATTATGTTGTGTTTTGAAGTGAAGCAATATCTCTTGACTTTGTTATGCCTTGAGAATAGTGAGTACTTTAGTTGTGACGCTTAGGCTCAGTTTTTGACTCTTGTAGAAATACCTTAAATTGTATGATCTTAACTTTGCTTAACTGCTTTGACTAGAGTGTCTTGATGATCCAATCTTGAGTGAGTCATGTGCCATGTGTGCGTGAGGGTTGTTGTATTCTGTGCATTACATTTGATGTCTAGAACTTGCCCTGTGTGTTTGCAAAGCGAAATAGTAGTTTTGTTCAGTCTTGGAAGTGATATAGGCGTTTCTTTATTGAGCCAGATATGTATATTTTACCCGCCTAATTGTTATGTATCGTAATTAACCCCTTTGAGCCTATAATCTAGTTTCTTTGACAACCACATTACAAGCCTTACCCATTTGTTTGAATTAACCATCTATTTGAACCATTGTAACCTCTCATGAGCACTTGAATTGTTATGAACTTTCTAAAAGTTAAAGTGTGGGGTGGTTGGTTTGGCTTTTGAGTGGAACCAATGAAATAAGGAGAAAGGTGCACTGATTTGAAAAGGCAAGAGCCACTTGAATTGAAAAAAAAGGAAAAGAAAAAAAATTCTTTGATAGTGGTGACTCTTGATATAATTGAGCTTAAATAATGTGGGAGTTGATGTATATTGATGTGAAGGTGGAGTTTGGTTTGACATAAGTATGAGGTTTGAATGTTAAATTATATGTGTTAAAGTGCTTAGGGAGGTGTAGTCACTCTTATATCTAAATGTATCCTACCCGTCCCGTAACCTACATTACAACCAAATAAAGTCCTAATTGATCCTAGATTGAATGAGCTCCATTAGTAGAGTAGTACACTATGGGCAAGCTTATGGTGCATCTTTTGTGGCATATGAATGTTATTTCTGAGAGTGAGTGAATTCTTTCTATCTTGAGTTCCTAAGTGTTCTTAAATTTTATTGTGTGGAACTACCCTCTTTTGTTGTGTGAGGGCACTTGATTCATGAAGGAAAGGTAAATGTCAGTGACCTCTATATTAGAGTAAGTAGGTGAGTTGTGAATAATGCGTGGTACTTATGAGTCAAATCTTGAGGTGAAGATGTTACGCTTTTGTGCTTAGTCTATTTTAAATACTCTTGGTATGATGAGTTAAGAGAATTGTTTAAAAAGGTCGTGTCTATAAAAAAAGGTGTAGTTTGATTGCTCGAGGACGAGCAATGGTTTAAGTGTGGGGTGTTGATGATAGGCTATAATTACGTATTTTAGTCGATTATTACACTCTAATTTACTGCACTTTAGTTGAGTTTGCGCTTTAATCGCTAGTGTTTTGCACTAAGTATGTGTTTTATGCCTTGTAGGTGTGATTTCGAGCTATATAGATGTTATAGAATGAATTTAAGTAATTTGAAGCTTTGAAGTCTGAGTAAAAGCTTAAGGAATTAAGCCGGGATCGCGTTCGGGGATCAACGGATGATAAAACAACAAAACGAAAACTCGAAGAGGCATATTGCGCACTGTCTAGTAAAATAGACATAACTTTTTACTCAGAACTCCATTTTGGCTCCATAATATATTGTGGGAAAGATGACGCAAAGGACTACAACTTTCATGTTTTACGTTTTTCCATATTTCAAAAGGAACAGGATGAAATATCGTGGTTTTACCGCGACTGCGACAGAACCGCGGTGAGGGCTGCTCGCAGACAATTGAAGCAGCAGAGGCCATGTTTGACCGCGGTTTGACCACGACCGCGGTAGAACCGCGGCAGGAGACAGAAATTTCAGGGACTAAAGTGCAAAACACGGAATTTTTAGCCCAAAACCCTATTTTAAACACTAGACTCCGCCCAAGAGAGGATGTATTGTTTTGGAGAGTAGTTTTGGAAGAAGAACAAGTGTGAGAGATCACCCAAAACATCTTGGTTTCTTCTTCTCTTTATGTTTCTTGCAAGTTTTATGATGAACATTGTTTTAGTTTATTTACCCATAGTTATGAGTAGCTAAATCTTTTGTCTAAGGTTTTGATGGAACCTATTGGGGGATGAACTTCTTGTTTATGTGAATACAAATTGCTAGTTTCAATCTTTATTTATTCAACTATGTTCTTGTTGTAGTTAATTGACAGGATCCTCAATTAGCTGTGCCTATTTAGTGTGCATAACTCGGGAGAGAGTGCATATTTAGGTTATTGTTGAATAACACCACTCCTAAAGTATAAGAGGAATCTATAACTGCGGGTTTAAAGGCGGGATTAGGGATAACGAAGCCTTGGGTGCAATCTTAAGTGAACTGTGTTAATTAAAGCTAGCTAGTGTATCTCGGGAGAGTGCAATAGTATATTACTGTGATTACTCGGGAGAGATTTACGGTAAGAAAAGTGTTCATGATTGATAGAGGTGTGTTGGTAAATTTGTATGACGCATAAACAGAAGGGATTCCATCAATAGGGGAAATCTTTACCTTAGCTTTTTCTCACCTTTGTTTACAACCTTAGCATCCTTAGTTTACAGCTGTTTATTTACTTGCAATTTTAGTTACTATAGAAACCATCAACTTGTGATTCAAATATTGGGAAGCTGGTTCTGAAGAGTTTAGTGGGTCTAAAGATAGTGATTGATAGGTTAACTCTCTGTGGATTTGACCCTGGGCGTAATACTCAGGTTATATTTGCAACGTCTGCATTGTCCTTTTTATAAGGCATAGTTGGGCGTGATCATGTATCTTTGTTATAATTTTGTTGGATTTAATTTAAAAAAGATTAATTGATTATTTGAAGATTAGTGATTTGAATATGTTTATTTGTTTTGTTTAAGTTTAATTTGAAGTTTGAATAAAGTTTTTTTGTTATTGTTGTTGAATCTTTTCATTTATGTTCATACTTTGTTTGATTGTTCTTGAATCCGAAATTAGTATAAGTTTGATTTTTTTGTTGTTTATTGTTCATCATTTATGATTATTTCTTGAGTTTGTCTCATAATCTTGTTTAAGTTTAATATAGGAATTGTTGGTTGTAATGTTGTTAGAGTTGATTTTAAGTTCGAATGATTATTGAATTTAGAAATCTGAATATACTTGTTTGTTGTTGTTGTTGAATCTGAAAGTAGGTTCGTTTGTTGCTAAAAATATTGTTCAATCAAAATTTTAGTTGTTCTTTGTTGTTCGATTTGTGTTCATGTGATATTGTTGTTGAATTGGTTCAGAAATCATGTTCATGTGATTTGTTGTTTGAATTTGTGTAGAAATTGATCATTTTGGCTATATTTTGGTTGAGTTTGATTAATTGATTGGTTATAGCTGCTAAGGGTAATTGGGTAAATTGCAGTACGTTCAGGGGTAAAATGGTAATTGCAATAAGGTAAGAGGGGTATTTTTGGAATTTAATTTCTGAAAAATTATTTATTTTGAATGTTCTTGCCATTAAAATTAAGATAGTATTAAAGTAATTAAGCATGAAGGACAAAATGTATTGGGGTGTAGGTGATATAATTGTTTATGATAAGCATGGGGGACAAGATATAATGGGGTGGGGTTGATATATTTGTTTAATTTAGTGGGATTAAAATGGGGATGAGTGGGAAGATAATGGTTTTGGTAAGAGAAAATGGGTATTTTATTAATTAATTAAAAGGTTTGGGGATGTGATATATATAGGAGGCTTGATCAGATTTTAGGACGGACAGACAGACATAGGGAAAGAGATAGAGAAAGAGAGAGAGAAAAAAGCTGAATATTTAAGAGAGAAAGAAAAAAATCCGAAAATATTAAAACTTTCAAGAAAGAAAAAGAAAAGAAAAAGAAAATACCAATAAAAAGAGCTGGAGATTAGAAGAGAGAGTAGTACATACGTGATAAATATTCTGATATACGGGTTTAGAAATTAAGGGTTAAATATTAATTAGCCTTTCAAATATGAAAATTCCCTTGGTTTCTGTCCGTTGTTTGTTGACAGTATTTCTGGATTTTATTTTGATTTTCAAATCTGTCACTGGGATTTCTGTTGACTGGATTGCTGGTTATTATTGTTGTTGCTGTGTTACGTACTACGTGGCTGACTTTCTTCTTCTTCTTATATTGGCAATATCAGGTACACAACTGTAATTTTGGCATTTTGTAAGCTGAAATGAAGAATGGAAGTTTAAATTTTTAATTTAGTTTTTTTTTTATTAATTGCATTCATGATATTTCATGTATTATTATTATGTAAATCACCGTCGTTTGACATAATTAGGCATATTATAGCGATGTATTAAATAGGTAGTATATATTAGGTAGTATATATTTAAGCATGTTCATTACTGATTAAACTGTCAAATAATAAAAATAGAAGAAAATAACGTAAAAATGGCTTTATTAAATCAGTTTGGCAAAATTGATTAAATTCCTTATTCATAAGGGTTTTAGTATCGCCAATGTTAAGTTAATCGAAATCATGTAGCTGAATTCAGTTAAAACATGAATTAATTTTGCGAATCAAGTATTAGGACATGATTTGAATTAAAACAAGGTTAGTTAAGGTTAAATTATTTAATTTTTAGAAATACAGTTTAGTAATCAAGATTATTTCTAATTTTCAGTATTTGTAAATAATTAATTTCAATAGCTCAAGTTATCTAACAATATGATTTTAATTGACTATGGGATAATTAGTTTTTTTTTTAGAAAAAAAAAATAAATTATTTGACAATTCCATGCTGTATTTATAATTATAATTTTAGTAATATTACTTTCCGTTAATATTTGTTTTAAACTAGTATTTAATATGTTATTTTTAAGTATGTAGAGATTGATTTTATATTAGTAATAATAAAAAGTAGTCATTAAAAGATATTCATAAAATAAGGGAGGATTTCGCTAAAAATAAATAAATATAAACAATACAAAATTTGCAGGGTCCTCCAATCTTATTTATTTTTTTTAAAAAAATATTTAGATTCCGGGATGGGCCATTTAGTAAATTTCACAGTCCTACCTAATAGTTTAATAACGCGTAGTATTTTGGCGCATATTTAATTAATTTATTTTCTTAAATACGGGTGTGCATTTATGTAACCCAAATCCCGATCTTGATGAAGTCAAAATGCGTCAACAAATCACGTGTACACTGGTTGTGACGTGGTTCGAGATGCATTTTCACGACGTTGCAATTCTTATATAAAAATAATAACAAGAATAATGATAAAAGCGGTTTAATGCTAAATTTGTATATAAGTTCTTAATTGTTTAAAAATCAGGTAAATAAGCCAAATATAACAGTTGAGCGACCGTGCTAGAACCACAGAATTCGGGAATGCCTAACACCTTCTCCCGGGTTAACAGAATTCCTTATCCGGATTTATGGTGCGCAGACTGTAATATGGAGTCATTCTTTTCCTCGATTCGGGATTAAAATTGGTGACTTGAGACACTCTAAAATCTCCCAAGTGGAGACTCTGAAATAAATAAATAAATCCCGTTTCGATTGTCCTTTTAATTGGAAAAAACTTCCTTCACCCTCGCGGGGCGGAAAAAGGAGGTGTGACAACTCTGGCGACTCTGCTGGGGACAGAACCCAGAACCACTGGTTCAGGGTTAGAAATTCGAGCTTAAATGAATTGTTATATTTGGCTTTATTTAGTATCTGATCTTATTACATGTTTTGGCCTAAATGTGCAAAATGATGCTTTTTACTGCTTTGATATTATTTGAACTGTACATATAAACTGTGCCAAAACCTTCTCTTCTTACCTTCGGGGATGTGCTTACTGGTTAAGACTCCCTATTCTGTTAGTGTCATACCCTGAATAAAAGAGGCTTGAAAAGTTTCTAAGCCGGTTGACCTTTTGGTTCCCGGAAAGGAGCTCCTTCCTCAGCTCGAGTTGTCCGCTCGGGTACACTGTCTAGAACACCGACCCAGGTTTTGAACATAGAATAACGTGACTTCATGCCAGATCCCTAGTAGGAACGCTTATTTGCATCACGTTGCATTTGACTTAGGAGACTCAACACAGGGGTTGGGTCCGTCTAGGACTAGCAACCTGAAATAGAAAAGGACCATCCTGCTGCATCCTGTTTGATTTGCATATTTAGTTGCTTCAGATCTGCATGCTGACCGGCTTCTGAAATTATCAATTTTTAAGATAAATTATGAAAAAAAAGAAGAGAAAAATAGCAGTGTAGGGAGATAACTACTTTTTAGAAAATAAAGCCAAAAGTCCAAAAAGTATCAAAACCCTGCTAAAATTTTGAAAAATAAAAATAAAAATCTTTTGTTTTTAGTTTAATTTATTTGAAAAAAAAAGAAAAAGAAAGGAGTCTTGTTTACAAGTTTAGTTTATGTCTACGCCGGTTTGATTCTCACAGGACGTGAGATACGTAGGCAACCCTCTTCGGGTCCAACCTCCCATTTTGTAAAAAAAAATCAAAAAATATATATGTCAAAATTTTAGTTTTCTGTCACAAAGTCGGGTGATGACGTTTTTTATCAAAAGCCGAATGCTCCCAAAAGGAACGCCGGAAGGCTGACTTTGTAAATGGCCACTTCTGTCATTTTTTTTACTCGCACAACCTTAAAATCTTCGTCCCTGAAGTGCTGAAAGGTCGTGTTCGGAAGATCTGTTTTTTTTAAGAAAATAATCAAATCATTTTGAGTCAAATAAATTTTCTTTTGTTTAATCATATTATAAATGTGCAGAATGAGCACGATTCTGAATGAACCTTTTTCAATCATGAATAAAATTCCCCTCCAGTTGCGGCTATGGTGGAGTGATTTAGGCAAAGAAGGGCATGACGAAATCAAGAAACATTTGAAAGGTCTCACGAGTTTGTGGGACATCAGGCCTCGAGGAGATATTATAAGAGCCCTAGTCCCTTACTGGGACCCTGCGCACAATGTCTTCCATTTCTCGGACTTTGAACTCACCCCAACTTTAGAAGAAATAGCAGGGTACATCGGCAGTACTGAGGTTCCGTTGAGGCATAAATACCTAGTTGATCCAAGAGTTGTAGCAGTGCACCGGTTTCTGGACTCGTTAAAGATAGTCAGAACAATCCATAACCCTGATTTGGCAAAAGGTTTTTGCACTCTGAGCTTCACATACCAAAGATATGGCCACATAGGAGGATTCGACAAGCCAGAAAACAAGTTGTGCAGCAAAAGTAATCGTTGAAAGTGGGACGAACATAGACGGGTTGCTTTCATGATAACCTTCTTAGGGCTTTTAATTTTCCCGAGGAAAGACGGGAATATTGACATAAAGATAGCTGGGGTCGTCAGTACTTTGCTCACTCAAAAAGATAGCACACTGGCATCGATGATTGTATCTGATATGTTCCGAGCTCTCACGGCCTGCAAAGCCGGAGGAAACTTTTTTGAAGGTTGTAACTTGTTGTTTCAAATGTGGATGGCCGAACACCTATGTCACCAAGCCCAGTTCCTAAGCCATGGGTCTTCTGAAAAGACATGCATAGAGGAGTTCTACACCAGAATTAATGAGGCCCGCCTACCTGAAGGAGTCTCGGCATGGACTTCATATTTCCGGACCCTCAACGCCAGTCAAATACAGTGGACACTGGGATGGTTACCGATCGACGAAGTCATATACATGCCAGCAGCTAGACCCCATTTTCTCTTGATGGGACTTAAGAGCATTCAACCTTATGCGCCGTATCGGGTTTTGAGGCAACTTGGGAGGTGTCAGATAGTGCCCAAAGATGAGGATTTAAGCACTCAGGTAATTGAGATCAGTTCCGATGGTCAGTTTCCTGAAGCGAGGGTCCGCCAGATTTGGAGCCAATGTCAATACTTAGAGGCAAATACTTGTGTGTTGAATCAAGCAAGAGGGGAAGTTTCACCTGGATATCAGGCTTGGTACAAAGGGGAAATGACGTCTGGAAGGCCGGCTAAAAGACCTCACCTTCAAGAGTTTGCCAAGGCTTTACAAGAACATTGGGATCGGTTGGCCAAAGAGCGGGAATATCTTGCCGAAATTGGCAAACTGAAACAATAGATTAAGGATCTAAAATTTAAGAACAAAGTGCAGGTTGCTGCCGATAAGGGAAAAAAGAACATATTAACTAGAGAAAGCGAGAACCTTAAAGCTCAGATCCGGAGGATGAAAATGGATGCCAACAACCAGCTGAGAAGCCGGGCTGATATGAGGTTGATAGCAGAGTTGAGGAGTCAGGCCAGCAAAAGCCGAGAAGACTTGGAGAGATCTGAGGTTTGTATAGCAAGAATGCGGATCAGGTGGGCAAGAGTTACAGCGGCGCGGAGAGAGCACCTATGGCAAGTGAAAAGGGACTACGAAATGAGTGTTACAACATTGAGAGAAATAAACTCCATTCTCCATAATCGGGTCCTTAAACAAGCCCGGGATGCTAGAACAGATAGGGAACGCTGCTATGAGACAATAGCCCGAATGGAAGAACAAATGGAGAGGTTCCAAGATCAGCTCATTGACAATACTCGAATATTGGGACTAAAGAATCAACGGATAGAACAGCTGTGCATAGAAAGGGATAATATCCGAGGTAGGATTGATGAGATTGGGCACTACATCTACATGAGATGCCTAGCATGTGAGCAAATACCTCGTGATACCCTTCTTGCCTCCATCATGGGCTACGTCCATCGGATCATGAATGAGTTGAAGAACTTGCAAAGGGGTCTTACACCAAAGCCCGCGGAAAGGCCGAACGATACCTCGCGGGCACCTAAATTGAAATCTTTAATGTATCTCTAGTTCAAGTCTCCACTTGTTTGTTTTTCAGAGTTTGTTGTCTACCCCTATGTTCTCTTCAAACATTGTTAATAATGTGGATTCTGTATTTCGTTTGTTTTCTTTCAAATAACAGTTTGTAATCGCATATTTGGGTAACAAAATGTAAAATTGGGTCTTTATTTTATGGATACACGAACTACGCTTGGTCTGATTCATGCGGGGTCACGATACGTAGGCAATCTCTATAAGATTCGACCGTAATTATGGAAAAATTAAAATTAATAAATAAATATATCTGACAGAACAAAATAAGCTGGGATGATGCATGCGGTCAGAGCAAAAGCATGTTAGAAATGATTAACTGCCTAAGAGCATTGCATCTCCCAACGTGCAATTACAATATTTGTTAAGACTCTAACACTGACAAGTTTGTTGTTGTACCAATCATATCAGTTAGTTTGTTAGAGCGTACTGGCATCATACCATTATCAAACAAGATCAAAAGGTCCTATACCAGAAAGCATGACTGGGTCAGACAACAGCGTTGAGTCAGAAAAAACGGCCAATCAGATGCTGAAGGAAGCCCTGGAGAAAATGGAAAAAATGAGGCTAGAAATGAATGAAATGCAGATAGCCTTAGCTAGAGCCCAGAAGGGGCAAGAACTACCCGTTACTCCTACCCTCCAACCAGTACACACGCCGGAATACCCCTCTCCCGGTCCTTCAACAAGTTTCCCAAGCCATCACTATTATCAGGGAAGAGAGGCTTATGATTCCCAAGCTCCACCACCCACTCAAAACCCTCCTCCACCAAATGTTCCCGTCTTTGTGGCACCTCCCCCAGCCCCATTGCACAGATCATCTAGTGAGCCACTGTTTCAGGCTCACGATACACAATACTACCCCCCTGAACTCACATTCAAAGCACCCGAGCCACATACCTATAATCCACACTTTGAGGTCCCAGCGGAGATTGAAAAGCCGGCTAAGAGCCCAGAGCAGGACGAGGTGATGCGGAAATTTAAAAGCCTGGAGCAATCCTTCAGGAACATACACGGGTTAGGTAACCAGGTCAGCGTGGCTTACAAGGATCTATGCCCTTTCCCTGACGTTCAATTACCAGCAGGGTTCAAGATGCCCAAGTTCGATTTATACGAAGGGCATGGCGATCCTATGGCACATCTACGGGGTTTTTGTAGCAAAATGAGGGGAGCAGGGGGCAAAGATGAGCTATTGATAGCTTACTTTGGCCAGAGTTTGAGCGGGTCGGCATTAGAGTGGTATACAAGACAAGATCCGAGCAGGTGGTACACCTGGGATGACTTGGCACAGGCTTTCGCAGGACATTTCCAATACAACCTTGAGATAGTCCCAGACCGTCTCACATTGCTAAAGCTTGAGAAGAAACCCGGAGAGAGCTTCCGGGAATTTGGGTTCCGATGGAGAGAACAGGCAGCCAGAGTTGATCCCCCAATGAGAGAGGGAGAAATGGTGGATTACTTTCTACAAACTCTCGAGCCAACTTACTTTGGTCACTTGGTGACGTCAGTTGGCAAATCATTCAATGAAGTGGTGAAAATGGGAGGTATGATAGAAGAGGGACTTAAGTCCAATAAGATCCTGAGTTACTCGGCAATTAAGGCAACAACTCAGGCCATTCAGAGCGGCACGGGAGGTGCGCTCGAAAAGAAAAGGAGAGAGGAGGTCACGACAATAGAGGCCGACAATTGGTCCAGATCTAGAGGTCCTTCCCCTCATTAACAACCCAGACCCCATCGTCTAAACTACCCACACATTCCAAGTTACCCTCCACAACCCTACTACCCACCACAAGAACAACATTTCACCGTCCATCAAGCCCAGACATACACCCAACCTCCGGTTCGCCCACAATGGCGCGCGCCGGTTCCCCACAATACATACCCACCTCCACATAACACATACCCACCACCACAAAACACCTATCCACCACCAAGAGCCTACAGGAACCCTCCAGGGATGGGTTTCAGGGGAAATCCGGCCGCCAGAAATGAAAGATTGCAGAGGCAAAGAACTTTTACTGAGTTGGGGGAAACTTATATTGCCTTGTTCCACAAATTGAGGCAGTTGGGTTTATTAAATCCTGTTGAGCCTAGATTACCAAATCCCTTACCCCAAAATATGGATCACTCGGTAAGATGTGAATATTGTTCGGGAGCTCCCGGACATGATACCGAGAAATGTTGGAGGCTGAAACATGCGATACAAGATCTTATTGATACCAACAAGATCGAGGTACAGGCACCGGAGGCACCTAACATTAACCAGAACCCATTGCCAAAGCACCCTGAAGCCCACATGATCGAGCTTGTGCACGAAGTAGGGGAGCCGAAGAAACCCCCACAGACAGTGATGATGATCCGTGCCACTCCAAAAGAAAAATCGATCAATGAGGAAGCAGGGGTACAGTTGAAGGGGGAAGATGTCAAGCCAGTGGTGATATTGGGGAAGAATCCATCTGCCGCTACAAGGAAACCAGAACCAGCCAAGTTGGTAATAACGGGAGCATCATCTGCACCCGTGGTTGTTGTGAAAGGGGTCTGCAGGGAACCGGTCATCATAAAACCAGTAGTCCAAACACCAGTGATTGATAGCAAGGCCGTGCCTTGGAAGTACGAGAAGGCAGTGGTGATGTACAAGGGACAACAAGTGGAGGAGAATAGTTTTGAGGCGCAAGGACTGACTCGATCAGGACGGTGTTTTGCTCCGGCGGAGTTGAGAAGACCCAATCCTGCTGCAACAAAGAAACCTGTATCAGAAGAAGAAGCTGAGGAATTCTTAAAGAAGATGAAAGTGCAGGATTACTCCGTGGTCAAACAATTGAAGAAAACACCGGCCCAGATCTCGCTGCTATCATTACTAATCCATTCGGATGAACATCGTCGGGCCTTGATGAAGATACTGAACGAAGCTCATGTGCCCAACGAGATTTCTGTAAATCACATGGAAACGATTGCCAACAAAATTGTCGAGGTGAACAGGGTAACATTTTCAGATGATGATCTGCCAGTGGAGGGCACGGAGCATAATAAAGCTCTCTACCTAACTGTCAAATGTGAAGATTCGGCAGTTACTCGGGCATTGGTGGATAACGGCTCAAGTGCCAATATTTGTCCATTATCCACCCTGAACCAATTGAAGATCGACCACGGAAGAATCCACAAGAATAGCATTTGCGTCCGAGGATTTGACGGAAATGGAACAGCCACCGTGGGGGATATTGTACTTGAGTTGACCATCGGTCCAGTCCAGTTTACCATGGAATTCCAGGTATTAGATGCTACGGTATCTTATAACCTTCTGTTGGGACGACCGTGGATCCATGCAGCCAAAGCAGTGCCATCCACCTTGCATCAGATGGTCAAGTTCGAGTGGGATAGACAAGAGGTCGTGTTGCACGGCGAGGACACTGCGTGCACCGTAGGAGGCGCCATTGTACCCTTCATAGAGACCAATGATGACAAAGGTCCCTGGGTCTACCAGATTTTTGATGCAGTGTCGGCAAACAAGATCCCTGAGGGTGAAATCATTCAGCACCCTAGGGTAGCTTCCGCAACGGTCGTGATGGTTTCAGAAATGCTGGGTAATGGGTTTGTGCCAGGAAAAGGCTTGGGAGCTGAGCTTCAGGGAATTGTTCAACCTGTTTCCTTGCCCAAGAATTTGGAGACCTTTGGGTTGGGGTTCAAACCGACTGCGGCAGATGTAAAGCGAGCGCGGAAAATGAAGAAGAAAGTTTGGTTTCTTCCCAAACTTGTGCCACGTCTCTCAAGATCTTTTGTTAGAGCAAGCGACAAGGGGTCACCGGTCCCGAAAATTCTCGGGCCATTGATTGGGATTGACGGGGATCTGAATCAGAGCTTCGAAAGATTGTTCACTGATGTCAATATGGTAGAAGTCGGAGAGGGTTCCAGCGGAACAGACATACAGTTTATGGGGCCTGAGGCCAAAACCAACAATTGGACGGTTACTCCTCTTCCTACTCGGGGAGAGTCCTGGTAGTAGGCTTTGATTTTTGCTTTCTTGTTTTTCGGATTATTCAGGGTGTAATCCAAATCTCATTTTGTCTTGTAAAAGTGTGAACCCTGTTATCTCGCATTTTTAATAAAATTCTTTTTCTTGTCTCATTTTAATTTTGTTTTATTCTTTTCTCTTTCTGAACCGTTCTCTTTTTACTGGTTCTAATGACATGGCATGCACGACGGATCTTCGACCTAGTCTAATAAATCAATCTGACTCTGATTTAATGATACAAGAGATCGATTGTGACGATGAGTCTGAATATGACGAGGATAAAGCCTTCGAAGAAATAAACCGAGAACTATGCCAATTTGAAGAGAAACCAAAGCCTAATCTGAATGACACCGAGGCTGTAAATCTAGGGGATGCAAATAATGTCCGAGAAACCAAAATCAGCATCCACATTGAGCCTGGCATCAGGGAAGAATTAATCAAAGCACTCATTGAGTTTAAAGATGTTTTTGCATGGTCATATGATGACATACAGGGTTTAAGCACCAAGCTAGTGGTTCACAAATTGCCCACTGACCCGGCATGCCTTCCCGTCAAGCAGAAACTGAGGAAGTTCAAGACAGATATGAGTGTGAAGATTAAAGAAGAAGTAACCAAGAAGCTGAAAGCAAAGGTTAGTAGGGTCACTCGATATCCTGATTGGTTGGCTAATGTGGTGCCTGTACCAAAGAAAGATGGGAAGATCAGGGTATGCGTCGACTACCGCAATCTAAATAAGGCAAGCCCAAAAGATAACTTTCCATTGCCCAATATCCATATCTTGATTGACAATTGCGCCGGGCGAGAAATCGGCTCCTTTGTGGATTGCTACGCTGGGTATCATCAGATTTTGATGGATGAAGAAGATGCAGAGAAAACAGCTTTCATTACGCCATGGGGGACTTATTGTTATCGGGTAATGCCATTCGGTTTGAAGAACGCTGGGGCAACGTACATGAGAGCAATGACTACTGTGTTCCATGATATGATACACAAAGAGATCGAAGTGTACGTAGATGATGTGATCATCAAATCCAAGCGTCAGGAAGACCACGTAGCAGACCTTAGGAAGTTTTTCCAAAGACTTCGAAGGTACGACATTAAGCTCAACCCAGCCAAATGTGCATTTGGTGTTCCATCTGGAAAGCTGTTAGGATTTATCGTCAGTCGGCGAGGCATTGAGTTGGATCCGTCAAAGATCAAATCCATCCAGGAATTGCCGCCACCGAGGAACAAAACAGAAGTAATGAGTCTGTTGGGAAGGTTGAACTATATCAGCAGATTCATCGCTCAGCTCACAACAACTTGTGAACCCATCTTTCGATTGCTGAGGAAAGATGCCGCGATAGAATGGACGGCAGAATGTCAGGAGGCATTTGACCAGATCAAAGGTTATTTATCCAATCCACCTGTATTGGTTCCACCTGAGTCGGGGAGGCCATTAATCCTTTATCTAACGGTCCTGGATCATTCGTTTGGTTGCGTGTTGGGTCAACACGACATCACAGGAAGAAAAGAGCAAGCCATCTATTATCTCAGCAAGAAGTTTACAGTCTATGAGAATAAGTACACTCAACTTGAGAAGACATGTTGTGCTCTAACTTGGGTAGCACAGAAGTTTAAGCATTATCTGTCGTCACATACTACTTACCTTATTTCACGCCTGGATCTATTAAAGTATATTTTCCAGAAGCCTATGCCCACAGGAAGATTGGCAAAATGGCAGATATTACTCACAGAGTTCGACATTGTCTATGTGACGAGGACGGCCATGAAATCCCAAGCATTGGTCGATCACTTGGCTGAGAATCCTATTGATGAAGAATACGAGCCTTTGAGGACGTATTTTCCAAATGAAGAAGTGATACATATAGAGGAGTTAGAACTGAATGAGGAACCAAGGTGGAAGCTTTTCTTCGACGGGGTTGCGAATGCAAAAGGAGTTGGAGTAGGAGCAGTACTTATTTCAGAAACAGGACATCACTATCCTGTTACAGCTCAGCTACGTTTCTATTGTACCAACAACATGGCTGAATATGAGGCATGCATTTTGGGCCTACGATTGGCTGCAGACATGGATGTTCAGGACGTCTTGGTCTTGGGAGACTCGGACCTCCTAGTACATCAGATCCAGGGTGAATGGGAAACACGGGATTTGAAGCTTATACCATATCGACAATGTTTGCACGATCTGAGCAAGCGATTTCGATCAGTGGAGTTCAGACACATCCCGAGAGTTCACAATGAGGTTGCCGATGCTTTGGCCACTTTAGCATCGATGTTGCACCATCCAGACAAAATCCATGTTGACCCATTGTATATTCAGGTTCGTGATCAGCATGCCTACTGCAACATAATAGAAGAAGAAATGGATGGCGAGCCATGGTTTTATGATATCAAGGAATACCTCAGGATGGGGATATACCCGGAGCAGGCAACCGGAGATCAAAAGAGAGCCATTCGACGACTGGCAAATGGATTTTTCCTCAGTGGAGGAATGTTGTACAAAAGAACCCCAGATCTGGGATTGCTGAGATGTATTGATGCAGGTCAAGCCACGATAGTGATGACAGAGGTACATGCTGGAGTCTGTGGGCCCCATATGAGCGGATATGTGTTGGCAAAGAAGATTCTGCGAGCGGGATATTATTGGCTCACTATGGAGCATGATTGTATCAGTTTCGTACGAAAATGCCATCAGTGTCAGATACACGGAGATCTGATTCATTCTCCACCAACGGAATTGCACACAATGTCAGCACCATGGCCATTTGTGGCATGGGGCATGGATGTCATTGGGCCTATCGAGCCGGTAGCTTCGAACGGTCACATGTTCATTCTAGTAGCCATCGATTATTTCACTAAGTGGGTTGAAGCCAAAACTTTCAAGTCTGTAACCAAGAAGGCAGTGGTGGATTTTGTCCATTCCCATATCATTTGTAGATTTGGGATCCCAAAAATAATAATCACGGACAATGGTGCTAATCTTAACAGCAACTTGATGAGAGAAGTATGTGAACAGTTTAAGATTACACACCGTAATTCCACCCCGTATCGGCCCAAGGCGAATGGAGCAGTTGAGGCAGCCAACAAAAATATAAAGAAGATATTGAGGAAAATGATTGAAGGATCCAGACAATGGCATGAAAAGCTACCATTTGCGTTGTTAGGATACCGCACTACTGTTCGTACTTCAATAGGTGCGACTCCTTATTTGTTGGTATACGGAACTGAAGCAGTAATACCAGCAGAAGTTGAAATTCCTTCCCTTCGAATTATCGCTGAGGCCGGGATTGACGATGATGAATGGGTCAAAGCCCGACTAGAGCAGCTGAGTTTAATGGATGAAAAAAGATTGGCAGCAGTATGTCATGGCCAGTTATATCAGAAGAGAATGGCAAGAGCATACAATAAGAAGGTGCGCCCCAGGAAATTTGAAGTAGGGCAACAAGTATTGAAACGGATCCTCCCACATCAGATTGAGGCAAAAGGCAAGTTCGCCCCGAATTGGCAAGGGCCGTATATTGTGACCAGAGTATTATCCAACGGCGCTTTACGTCTGACAGATGTCGAAGGAAGATGCGTCGACATGGATATCAATTCTGATGCAGTCAAAAGATATTATGTGTAATTTCTTTTGTTGTTTATCTGTTTGTTTGTACTTAGTGCTTATCGGATAATGAAATGACGGAGGCAATTCTTTCTTCTATCCAAACACTTTTAACCTTTGCTTTACCCCTTTGTGCCTTACTTATTCTTTCATACCCCTCTCTTGGAATCGTTAATGAAAACGAAAAATGAAAATGAAAATGAAAAAGAAGGAAAATAATAACAAAAACAAAAAGGGAAGGTCGCAAGAAAAACAAAGGAATCAGTGAACTACGTTCGACCTGATTCCTCAAAGAGGATACGTAGGCGCCTCACGGCTCGGTCATAAGGTAACAAAAAAAAGGAAAAAAAATCAAAAGAAAAATCCCCAAGCAAGAAAACTGGGGCAGAAATTATGTTTCTAAATTTTGAAGAAAAAAAAAAAGAGTTTGATTCCAAGAGTTGTAATACTTTACCCATCAAAGTTATTTTGAATTTTATATCATTTTCTTCTAAAACCTATATTGATGTCCAAAAAAGACCTCCCGATCAGTATCCGAGAGGTGTTAAGATAGGCAAATGAAAACCAAGAATAAAACGCCGGTCCCCGACTGAATGAGGATCATGAGTTGAAAGAATTGATAGCCATAAGAATTCCCAGCAGAGAAAAATCTTATCGGCAACACTCCAATCCCCAGCTGAGAAAATAAGATGAGAGAGTCTTATCGGCGAAAACCTTCACAGGCGCCATAAGGCGACGTAAGCTGAGAAATACAAAATAAGAGAGTCTTATCGGTGAAAACCTTCACAGGAACCATAAGGCGACGGGAGTTGTGAGAAATGAGAGAGTCTTGTTAGTGAAAACCCCGCGAAGGGCACTATGAGGCGACAAGATAGATTGGCGGAAAGGATCCGCATTTTGCGAAGAATTGGGCACCTATTTATCCCCAGCAAGTGAAGACATCAGAAAGATTGATCGACACAAATAGACTGGGTTGATTAATCCAGAATGCACAACATGATCGTTGGAATCAGTTATATCACCCATATAAGTTCATTTCTTTTCTTTTCCCCATCATTTGTTCAGAAAGATTTTCTCTTTTTTCTATCTTTTCATTTCTTTGTTTAAAAGAATTTTTCTAGGAAGGTCTCTCAGAGCTTACTACCAGTTGCCAAAATGGTACAACATAAAATGTGAAAAGGGCAGGCCAGAGACAAGGCAATAAGACAAAAGACGTTGGTTGCCTGGCCAAATAATATTGTCCTAAAATGGCAAGGAAAGTACGGGGAAGAGCCGGAAAAAAAAAACATGTTGAGGAAATTGTGGGCCAAGTTCCAAGACGATCCCCAGCAGGACTCCGACCGACTATCGACCAAGTTCCGAGGTGGTCGGACAACACAGAATGGGAAGGGAAGAAAGGAAAATCCATCTTCAGCAAAATAACCCCCAGCAATTTTTGAGATACAAATGGGGAAGGGATAAATGGAAAAACCATCCCCAGCAGAATGTTATCCCCAGCAAATAACATCATCCCCAACAAGTTTTGGGAACGCCGAACAGGAATAAGGAAAAGGGAACAATCATCCCCATCAGGAGTGACATGACCACTCGCCGTATTTCAAAAAAAAAAATAACTAAATTTTCTTTGATTTGAACAGGAAAATAAAGTGTTGATGATGGCCTAAAGATACGCCATGAGAAAGATCGCCAGAATTGGGGGTGAAAATTTTCTGCCACAAGTGAAAATTTTCTCGGAGAATCGAGGAAACAAATTCAAATTATTCTTTACCAACTAGGTCGCCCACCAGTATAATGCGGGAATACATTTTTTGTCTTTTCATTTCATGTTCTAGGTCGCCCACCAGTATAATGCGGGTATGCATTTATGTTTTCATTTCATGTTCTAGGTCACCCACCAGTATAATGCGGGTATGCATTTCTGTTTTCATTTCATGTCCTAGGTCGCCCACCAGTATAATGCGGGTATACATTTATGTCTTTTCATTTCATGTTCTAGGTCGCCCACCAGTATAATGCGGGTATACATTTCTGTTTTTTCATTTCACGTCCTAGGCGCCCACCAGTATAATGCGGGAATACATTTTTGTCTTTTCATTTCATGTTCTAGGTCGCCCACCAGTATAATGCGGCTATGCATTTATGTTTTCATTTCATGTTCTAGGTCGCCCACCAGTATAATGCGGGTATACATTTCTGTCTTTTCATTTCATGTTCTAGGTCGCCCACCAGTATAATGCGGGTATACATTTCTGTCTTTTCATTTCATGTCCTCGGTCGCCCACCAGTATAATGCGGGCATACCTTTCAGTTTTTCATTTCATGATCTAGGTCGCCCACCAGTATAATGCGGGTATACATTTCTGTCTTTTCATTTCTGTTCTAGGTCGTCCACCAGTATAATGCGGGTATACATTTTCATTTCATGTCCTAGGTCGCCCACCAGTATAATGCGGGAATATATTTCTATCTTTTCATTTCTGTTCTAGGTCGTCCACCAGTATAATGCGGGAATACATTTCTATCTTTTCATTTCTGTTCTAGGTTGCCCACCAGTATAATGCGGGAATACATTTCTGTCTTTTCATTTCTGTTCTAGGTCGCCCACCAGTATAATGCGGGTATACATTTTCATGTCACTTCTAGGTCGCCCACCAGTATAATACGGGAATACATTTATGTCTTTTCATTTCTGTTCTAGGTCGCCCACCAGTATAATACGGGAATACATTTCTGTCTTTTCATCTATGTTCTAGGTCGCCCACCAGTATAATGCGGGAATACATTTCTGTCTTTTCATTTCTGTTCTAGGTCGCCCACCAGTATAATGCGGGAATACATTTCTGTTTTTTATTTCGTGTGCTAGGTCGCCTACCAGTATAATGCGAGCATACATTTCAGTTTTTCATTTTTAGGTCGCCCACCAGTATAATGCGGGTATACATTTTCATTTCATGTCCTAGGTCGCCCACCAGTATAACGAGGGAATACATTTCATACTGTTGCATCCAGGCACCCACCTGTATAACTAGAGGAATACTTTTCAGTCTTATACTGCAGATATTGAAATCAGTAACTCACCGGAAGGTAGAAGGTTACAACAGGAATTCCCAGCAGGAAACAATAAAAAATCCTCAGCACCGGAAAACAGAAGGTTGCAATAAGAGATCCCAGCACAAACTCAAGCGCATGAGTCAAAAGGAAGAAAAGACGCGTCTTGAAAGAAGTGGCATGTGAACATTGAATTATGCCCAGCAAAACAAAGCTTAATGAAGAAAGCCATATCCCTAGCAGACAGAACGGAATAATGAAAACTGGTATTCAGAAAAGCAAAAAGCCAGTGTCATCCCCAAAGTCTCGGAAGAAACGCAAGTCGACAAGAAAGCAAGGCAACAGGAACAAGTTGCAGATAAATGAGATCTTATGATCCGTAGTCTAGCCTAGCTTCTTATTTTTTTTAAGCATGGTGTAATAAGGAGGTCAGCAAACAAGTAAAAGTAGCATACAACAACAGTAACATTGCAGTCCCATGGTAGTCCCAGCTACCAAAACTTCCCGAACTACATTGACCTGATTTCTGTTTAGCCCAGGATATGTAGGAAACCTCTGAAGCAAAGGTTCAGTCAAATCTTTCAAAAAAATGCTTCGCACAGAGTACTCGAACGGGCAAAAATCGCTCGTATCCGCTCACTTTATCTTTGCACGAAAACCCTTCGTGTTTTCAGACAAAGAGGGGCAACTGTGAGCACGTAATTTTTGCCCTATATGAGAATCACTCCCAAAAAATCCAAAAAAAAATAATTTTCCTTGGTGTGCAATTTTGAGAATTTTGTGACATTTTTGGATAATTATTTGTATTTGTCTGTGCATGTTTATTTGTTAAATTAATAAAAAATACAAAATATGTCGCATTTTTGCATGTAGGATTTAATTAAACAATTGTTAGTAATTAAGTTTGTTTTATAAAAATTGAAAATTACAAAAATAGGCATCTTTTGCATTTTTAGCATTTAATGTCCAAATATACAATTTTATGCTTAATTATTACTTAATTGTGCATTAATTGTTATTGGGAGTTAATTTGCGCTTTTATAACTTAATTTAGTTCTTAATAATAATTTAAGTACTTTTATAATTTAGTTTTAGAAAAATAAAAGAAGAAAAGAGGGCAAAAATACAAAGAAAAATCGGATTGGGCCACTTCTTCAATTGTGAGCCACAGGCCCAAAAAATTGTCCAACCTTCTCATGACCTGGTCCACTTCAAACCGGGTCGACCCAATCCATAACCCAACACCCCCTATCTTGCATTTCAAAAACAAAACAAAAAAAAACCTAAAAAACCCTAAACTCAAGTTATCCCCCCCCCCGCTCATTTTCTTCTTCTTCTCCAAACATCTCAAACACACAACCATGGATTCCCCCCCCCTCACCATGGGAGACCCAACTGCGTCTTCATCTTCTCCATGTCGAGCTCAAAAAGCTCATCCATGGCTGCTCCTCCTCCTTCGTTCTTCGCCCAAACAACCAAACGACCCTCGACGAGTTGCTTTCTTCTTCGTCGTCTTCTCCACCACGTCCAGTCATGGATGACCTCAAACAACCCCAAGCAGCCATGAACGAGCAGCCATGACGAGCAGCAATGACTCCCAGCAGCTACACCATCGTCGTCGCGTCCAAACGACCATCGTCGCAGCTGTTTCTGCGTCGTCCATGTCGCTGCTGCTGCGTCCTTTTCTCTTCGCCATTGCTGCTGCATTTTGTCCTCCATTGTTGTTGCGTTTCCACTGCTCCATCGATGACGAACAGCTCGTCGACCTTCACCTTCTCTGTCGCAGCTGCTGCCCGCGTCCGCCATTGACGCAGCCGTTGCTACCCGCGCTTCTGTTGTTGCTTCTCTTCCTCCTTCCAGCTCCTCCGTGCTGCTGCTGCTGCTCACGTTTCTGGGAGTTAATATGCTAGTCGTGGTTGCTTCATCTGCTAGTCGTTTTTGGGAGTTTATCGGGAGTTAATCCGCTAGTCGTGGTTGCTTCATCTTCTTTGTTCTTTCGTCAAAACAGTCCATACGAATTCATCATTGGTTAGTCGTTGTTCGTCGTTTCATTTCCGGTTAGTTGGTTTTGAGTCTCATTTATTGTCCGTAATTTGTTTGATATTTTTCGGATCCGAAATCGTTAAATGTTTGATTCTTGTTCTTGATTTTTATTCAGTTGTTTTATTTTTCTTGTTTATTTTTGTAGAAATTGTTAGTTTGATTAATTATATTGTTGATAAATTTAAGTTGAAGATTCAATTAAATTATTTTTCAGTTTGTTTTATTAATTTTAAGAGGATTTAGTTTTAATATAGAAAAGTGTTAGCTTAAATCGTTTGAATCTGTTGTTTGTTGTTAATATAGATTTAATTCGTATTCATTTTTTTTTTAAGTTCGTTTTAATTCAGTGATTTAATGTGAAGTTATTTTTTGGTTTTAATTTTTGGATCATGTATCTTTGTTATAATTTTGTTGGATTTAATTTAAAAAAGATTAATTGATTATTTGAAGATTAGTGATTTGAATATGTTTATTTGTTTTGTTTAAGTTTAATTCGAAGTTTGAATAAAGTTTGTTTGTTATTGTTGTTGAATCTTTTCATTTATGTCCATACTTTGTTTGATTGTTCTTGAATCCGAAATTAGTATAAGTTTGATTTTTCTTGTTTATTGTTCATCATTTATGATTATTTCTTGAGTTTGTCTCATAATCTTGTTTAAGTTTAATATAGGAATTGTTGGTTGTAATGTTGTTAGAGTTGATTTTAAGTTCAAATGATTATTGAATTTAGAAATCTGAATATACTTGTTTGTTGTTGTTGTTGAATCTGAAAGTAGGTTCGTTTGTTGCTAAAAATATTGTTCAATCAAAATTTTAGTTGTTCTTTGTTGTTCAATTTGTGTTCATGTGATATTGTTGTTGAATTGGTTCAGAAATCATGTTCATGTGATTTGTTGTTTGAATTTGTGTAGAAATTGATCATATTGGCTATATTTTGGTTGAGTTTGATTAATTGATTGGTTATAGCTGATAAGGGTAATTGGGTAAATTGCAGTACGTTCAGGAGTAAAATGGTAATTGCAATAAGGTTAGAGGAGTATTTTTGGAATTTAATTTCTGAATAATTATTTATTTTGAATGTTCTTGCCATTAAAATTAAGATTGTATTAAAGTAATTAAGCATGAAGGACAAAATGTATTGGGGTGTAGGTGATATAATTGTTTATGATAAGCATGGGGGACAAGATGTAATGGGGTGGAGTTGATATATTTGTTTAATTTAGTGGGATTAAAATGGGGATGAGTGGGAAGATAATGGTTTTGGTAAGAGAAAATGAGTGTTTTATTAATTAATTAAAAGGTTTGGGGATGTGATATATATAGGAGGCTTGATCAGATTTTAGGACGGACAGACAGACATAGGGAAAGAGATAGAGAAAGAGAGAGAGAAAAAAAAACTGAATATTTAAGAGAGAAAGAAAAAAATCCGAAAAATATTAAAACTTTCAAGAAAGAAAAAGAAAAGAAAAAGAAAATACAAATAAAAAGAGCTGGAAATTAGAAGAGAGAGTAGTACATACCTGATAAATATTCTGATATACGAGTTTAGAAATTAAGGGTTAAACATTAATTAGCCTTTCAAATATGAAAATTCCCTTGGTTTCTGTTCGTTGTTTATTGACAGTGTTTCTAGATTTTATTTTGATTTTCAAATCTGTCACTGGGATTTCTGTTGACTGGATTGCTGGTTATTATTGTTGTTGCTGTGTTACGTACTACGTGGCTGACTTTCTTCTTCTTATATTGGCAATATCAGGTACACAACTGTAATTTTGGCATTTTGTAAGCTGAAATGAAGAATGGAAGTTTAAATTTTTAATTTAGTTTTTTTATTAATTGCATTCAGGATATTTCATGTATTATTATTCTGTAAATCGCCGTCGTTTGGCATAATTAGGCATATTGTAGCGTTGCTTCAACCTGATTATTAGGTAGTATATATTTAAGCATGTTCATTACTAATTAAACTGTCAAATAATAAAAATAGAAGAAAATAACGTAAAAATGGCTTTATTAAATCAGTTTGGCAAAATTGATTAAATTCCTTATTCATAAGGGTTTTAGTATCGCCAATGTTAAGTTAATCGGAATCATGTAGCTGAATTCAGTTAAAACATGAATTAATTTTGCGAATCAAGTATTAGGACATAATTTGAATTAAAACAAGATTAGTTAAGGTTAAATTATTTAATTATTAGAAATACGGTTTAGTAATCAAGATTATTTCTAATTTTCAGTATTTGTAAATAATTAATTTCAATAGCTCAAGTCATCTAACAATATGATTTTAATTGACTATGGGATAATTAGTTTTTTTAAGAAAAAATAATAATAAATTATTTGACAATTCCATGCTGTATTTATAATTATAATTTTAGTAATATTACTTTCCGTTAATATTTGTTTTAAACCAGTATTTAATATGTTATTTTTTTTAGTATGTAGAGATTGATTTTATATTAGTAATAATAAAAACTAGTCATTAAAAGATATTCATAAAATAAGGGAGGATTTCGCTAAAAATAAATAAATATAAACAATACAAAATTTGCAGGGTCCTCCAATCTTATTTATTTTTTTTAAAAAATATTTAGATTCCGGGATGGGCCATTTAGTAAATTTCACAGTCCTACCTAATAGTTTAATAACGCGTAGTATTTTGGCGCATATTTAATAAAGTTATTTTCTTAAATACGGGTGTGCATTTATGTAACCCAAATCCCGATCTTGACGAAGTCAAAATGCGTCAACAAATCACGTGTACACTGGTTGTGACGTGGTTCGAGATGCGTTTTCACGACGTTGCAATTCTTATATAAAAATAATAACAAGAATAATGATAAAAGCGGTTTAATGCTAAATTTGCATATAAGTTCTTAATTGTTTAAAAATCAGGTAAATAAGCCAAATATAACAGTTGAGCGACCGTGCTAGAACCACGGAATTCGGGAATGCCTAACACCTTCTCCCGGGTTAACAGAATTCCTTATCCGGATTTCTGGTGCGCAGACTGTAATATGGAGTCATTTTTTTCCTCGATTCGGGATTAAAATTGGTGACTTGGGACACCCTAAAATCTCCCAAGTGGCGACTCTGAAATAAATAAACAAATCCTGTTTTGATTGTCCTTTTAATTGGAAAAAACTCCCTTCACCCTCGCGGGGCGGAAAAAGGAGGTGTGACAATGACATGATTGCACCCATTCCTTCAAATCATGTGGACCCATGTGCAAGAAGCTTTGACCCTTCTAAAAGGTGTGAATACCATTCCAATGCCCAGAGGCATAATATTGAAAGATGTCAGGATTTGAAAAGAGAAATAGAAAGGATGATCCAGGAAAACCTGATTGTGATCCAAGACAGTGACGCCCAGAATATCGCGCAAAATACTTTACCTGCACATGATGATGCACACTTTGTGGGGACGATGCCCGGTGACGTGGAGTATGAGAATCTTCTCGGGAACTTGTCGACTAAAATTGGGGAAGGCCATGGTGATTCTGATGAGGAAATATGTGGCTAAATGTCAAGCTGAGCAATTGAAAAGTCATTCTCTCCTCATTAGGAAGGAATCTTGGTAGCTTGTTTTGATGTTTTTTCTACTATCTGGGTTATTTCAGGGTTGTCATCCAGATTTTATTTGTTTTAGTGAAACCCTTCTATCCCTCCATTCTATTTGTATGAGTTTTGTCTGTCTGTTCTGTTAACTCGGATTTTAGGTTGTTTGTCTTGTTGTCAAACCCTTTCTTCCTTTACTCAATAAAATACAGTTTGTCCTTTTGTGTCATTCTGTTCTTAGTTCTTTTCGCGCTAGTTCTAATAACATGACATGCATGCGGAAATTTTGGCCAGATCATAGAAACTGATCTATTCTGGAATTGGATAACTGAAAAAAACACTTTTGAGGATGAATAAAGAGTTGAAATACTTTGAAATTAAAGTCGAGTAAAATTCACCTTCAAATCATTGTGAAGATCGGGCTTCGTGATATTTAATCAATTGAAGTTTGTTGGAAAGTTTGACATTAAGGGATGGAAAGTGTCTTGTGACCACGACACACCAAGAAGACAGACATGTTCGTCAATGCTGTAATCGCGAAAAGATAACATGATTAGCATTCTCGAGGCTGGGAGGCCCTTTTTCTGCTATCCAAATACTCTATACCCTTTGTTCCCCATTTTGAGCTTGTGTTATTTTCTTTGACCACCCTCTTTTGGAATCAAGTTTAGATTCAAGAGTCAAAAAAAAAAGAAAAAATGAAAAAGAAAAAAACAAAAGTCCATGCCCCAAGAGTACAAACTGGGGCAGCTTTTAGAAAGTTCTAAGAAAAAAAAAAGAGAATTGTAAAAGATCGGTGCCCTAAAAATAGAAGTCAGGGCATCTTAAAAGAAAAAAAAACAACAGAAAGAAAAATGAAAAAAATTTAGTTAGGTCAGATGTTTGAACTACGTTCGACCTGATTCCTTAAAAAATAAGGATACGTAGGCAGCCTCACGGTTCGGTCCAACCAAATAGGAATTCAAAAAAAATCCAAAAAAATCCCCAATAGCTGAAACTGGGGCAGAGAGTTTATTTCACTTTTGATAAAGTCGATTCCAAGAGTTTTAAGTCCACAACCCCTCATGAGCCTTTATGCCGACCCTTCTTTCCAACCCTATCCAAAATCCTTCCAAATAAAGACCTCCCAATATGCCTTAAGAATGCCAAGAGAAGCATGCAATGAGCAACGGTTGTCACACGACTTAGAACACGGTCAAGTTGCTCAAAAAAGTAAGAAAAAGAAAAAGAAAAAGAAAAATAAGAGAGTCTTACTAGTGAAAACCCTCACGGGCACAGTAAGGCAACGGTAAGTAGAGATGAATAAATGAGAGAGGCTTGTTGGTGAAAACCCCTGGGGGCACCGCTAGTCGGTAGTGAGTTGTGAAGCTGATGCAAAAATTGACACGACAAGCCCAACTTCAAAGGTCGTAAGAATGGTAAAATGGAAGATTGAATTAGTTTGATAGATCGACCATTAAGTCCAAAATGCATGTCATGATCATTAGGCTAGTTATTGAAAAAAAAAAGAAAAAAAAAAACTCTTCCTTCTGTCCTTCCGACAGGGGCATTTCTTGTTGATACTTGTTTCTTTGCATCATTGTGTCCTTCACTTTGAGTCAGTCCTTCTAAAAACAAGCAAGAAAAGATTTCAAAATTTGCTACCAGCTTTTCAGTTGCACAAAGTAAATTTGGCCAGCACGCTCAGTTGTTACTTTCAACATGCCTTGAGGATTCATGCAAAAGCTCCCCCCAAAAGACTCCTGTCAGCCCACTTGGCGCAAGCAAAGATAACTGGTGATTCTCTCTGACAGACAAATTGCTCAAAAAACAGAAAGTCATTCAAGATATCGGAAAATGTCACCTAAGCAAAGATCTCCGGTTGAGATAAGGTTGTTTGAGCTGCAAATACAAATGGTAATGGGTGTGAAACAATTAGGGTTGATGCAGAGCAAAAGTCTCTTGAAGCCGACTCAAGCTGATTGAGCAGAAGCCAAGCTGCCCAAGACTCAAGGCCACAAACTGACCACCATTTTCAAGACTAACAAATTTTTCTTTGTATGAAACAGGAACAAAGCGGTGCAAGGAAAGTGATTCAAAAAGGAAAAAAATGAAAAAAAGAGAAGAAAAAGAAAAGACGAGAAGAGCCGACAAAGGGAAGTTTCTCAAATCTGTCTTTATTTGTCTTGCTATTGTGCATAAAATCTTGCCATTGATCTTCACATTTTTTCTCCTAAGATACAAAAAAAGAGGGACCTAGTCTGATGAATTTTCACCTAAGATCAAAATCTTAGTTTGATGAATTTTTCTCCTAAGATAGAAGACCTAGTCTGATGAACTTTCTCCTAGGATAGATGTCTTAGTCTGATGAATGTTTCTCCTAAGACAGAAAACCTAGTCTGATGAATCTTCTCCTAGGATCAAGATCATAGTCTGATGAATTTTTCTCCTAATATAGAAAACCTAGTCTGATGAATTTTCTCCTAGGGTAAACGTCTTAGTCTGATGATTCTTTTTCCTAAGATACCAAAAAAAAGAAGAGAAAAGGACCTAGTCTGATGAATTTTCTCCTAGGATTAACGTCTTAGTCTAATGAATCTTTCTCCTAAGATAGAAAACCTAGTCTGACGAATTTTCTCCTAGGATATTTTTTTTAAAAAAGAGGAAGTTTGGATTTGAAAAAATGGGTCAATTTTAGTTTTCTGTACACATATCCAAATGATTAATGGTTTAGCTTTCTGGAAACTAAGATGCAAGGGCTACAACTTTTATGATTTGCAAATTTACAGATGACTTATAAATTTCGAGATATAAGCTTACGAATAAGGCTCTGTGATTGCAGTAGTTGCTGCCAAAGACAGCTTCTGCAGAAATTTCAGCAGCTTCAACAAGGCGCCAAACCCCATCTGAAACTCATCCGAGCCACTCGGGATCTTGTTCGAAAATACCAACATTTCCAAAAATATAATACGAACTTAATTGAGGTTTCAAACCACCTCAAACAACGCCGAAATTATGAATCACACATCGAATTGAATTATGAGTTTTCAAATCTTTCAACTTCTATATTTTTGCGCCGAAACATATCAAATCAATCCGGAATGACTTCTATATTTTTGCACACAAGTCATAAATGACATAATGGAGCTGTTCTAATTTTTCGAATCGTATTTCGACCCCGATAGCAAAAAGTCAACTCTCGGTCAAACTTTCCAAAAATAATTCTAGTTTCAAATTTCGCCAAAATGTTCCGAATTGTCCTACGGACTTCCAAATCCAAATCCGAACATGCTCCTAAGTCCAAAATCACAATACGAAACTATTTGAATCATCAAAATTCCATTCTGAGGTCGTTTGCTCAAAAGTCAAATCTCCGGTCAAACTTAAGAAATCTTTTGCCTTAGATTTCTAGATTCCTTTAAATGGCGATAATTTGAGCTAAGAGCCTCTGAATTCGATTTCGTGCATATGACCAAGTCCCAAATCACGATACCGAACTACCGGATTGGTCAAAACTTAGATCCGGGTTCGTTTTCTCAAAATGTTGACCGAAATCAACTCAATTGAGTTTTAAAGCTCTAATTCACAATTTAATCCATTTTTCATATACAAACCTTCCGAAAAATTATATTGACTGCGCACGCAAGTCGAGAAATTATTGATACCACTTTTTAAGGTCTTAAAATACCAAGATAATTATTTAATTTAAAGATGATATTTTGGGTCGACGACTCCGCCTCTAAGCAATCAACACACGCTACCGAGTTTTGAAATACCTGAATCTGCACACAAGGTGCAGGGAGTAATGTGAGTACTCCAACCCAGTAAGTAATAAGAGTAAATAAAGACTGGGCAGTAGGCAACAATGAATCCACATTTATGATAAACTCAATAAGCACAACAGGCTTTCAAATCAGAATACGAAATCGTCTCATTTAAAATTCAGCTTTTGTAAAAATCATTTAAAAATGATTTTCAACAGTTTCAGTAGGGGATCAATAACATTTATAATTAAAGAGATAAAAATCATAATCAGCCACTCGGGCAAAACATAGTTCATATACAGCCCCTCAGGCAAAACAGGAATCATAAACACCTCATAACATAAAAATCTCAGTGGAAACAACAAAGCCAAATCAGTGATCGAATCCCGAATATCTCATAAAAAAACTCAAGCTTAAATGAAAGTTGTTTAAAAGCATTTGTTCAACATTTTCAACAGAGGCTCACTATAAAGAGGAGTGGAAACATCAATTACATAAAAATAATCCCCTCGGGCAAAGCGACACTCATATATGTATACAGCCCCTCGGGCAAGCCTCCCAGTCACTCGAGACTCAACTCTCATCAATTAGCGCTCACACTCAGCACTCACACTCAATAAGTACCATATAGTAACTGCTGCGGTGCGCAACCCGATCCATATATCGCTGCGGTGTGCAACCCGATCTATATATATATAGTCGACTGTGCTCACTGGGGGTGTGTAGACTCTGGAGGGGCTCCTACAGCCCAAGCGCTATATCGTTGCAACCGCTATATATATATATATATATGTATGTATGTATGTATGTATGTATGTATGTATGTATGTATGTATGTATGTATATGGATCGGGCTGCACGCTGCAGCGATATGTTGGATCGGGCTGCATACTGCAACAATATATATTGCTGCAGTGTGCAGCCCGATCCATAAATATATAATCCTCACAACCAGGCCCTCGGCCTCTCTCAGTCATTAACCTCACAATCAGACCTTCGGCCTATCTCAGTCATCGACCTCACAATCAGACCCTCGGTCTATCTCAGCCATCAACCTCACGATCACTTGGACCATCAGTAAAACAGGGAACTCAGCCCAAACAGTTTTCACATTTTAAGAAGTAAAGTGATAAAACCAGATTTAAACAATAAACATGTAAAACATGACTGAGGATATGCTTTCAAAATAAATAGAGTGAGGAAAAATAGTGAAAGTGCCCCTAAGGGTCTCAACAGGTCGGCACAAGGCCCCCAAACATGGCATACATCCCAAAATATAATATCAATCTCTAAAATATGGAATATCAAAAGGTTTCAAATCAAATACGTGACTTAACAGTTGTGCGGGACGGACCAAGTCACATTCCCCAACGGTGCACGACTCCACGCTCGTCATCTAGCGTGTGCGTCACCTCAAAGTAGCACAACGATGTGAAATCCGGTGTTTCATACCCTCAAGACAACATTTACAAGCTTTACTTACCTCAATCCAAGCAAAAATCCTACTCCGAAATGCCTTTGTCGCTAAAATCGGCCTCCAAATGTCCCGAATCTAGTCACAATTAACTCGATTCATTCAATACATATTATAGGAATTAATTCCATATGAAAATATTAATTTTCCAACAAAATCCGAAATTAACCCAAAAATGCCTATGGGGCCCATGTCTCGAAATACGACAAAAGTCATGGAATATGAACCACCATCCAACCACGAGTCCAACCATACAAATTTTACCAAAATCCGACATCGGATTGGCTTTCGAATCTTAAATTTTTGTTTTTGGAAGATTTGGCTAAAAATCTGATTTTTCTTCCATAAATTCATGGATTCATGATGTAAATGCGTATGGAATCATGAAATATAATCAATATAGGATAAGGAACACTTACCCCAATGTTTTCACGTGAAAATCGCCCAAGAACCGAGCTCCAAAAATTCCTAAACGAAATGACAAAGTGACTGATTTTTGTGATTAAATGTTTCTGCCCATCCGTCACTAAAAGCCATTTTCGTCACTAAAAGACGTTACTAAAAGTCTACTAGAAACAGCTTTACTAGCTTTTATTCAATTGATCATAACTTTCTGTGTAAATGTCCTAATGATGAACGATTTAACGTTATGAAAACTAGAATGCAAGGGCTACAACTTTCAACAACAATAACCCAGTATAATCCCACTTAGTGGGGTCTGGGGAGGGTAGTGTGTACGCAGCCCTTACCCCTATCCTAGGGTAGAGAGGCTGTTTCCAAATAGACCCCCAACATCCTTCCCTCCAAGAACTTCCCACCTTGCTCTTGGGGAGACTCGAACTCACAACCTCTTGGTTGGAAGTGGAGGTTGGAAGGGCTACAACTTTCATGTTTTGCAAATTTTCAGATTTGTTATAGATTTCGAGATATAAGCTTTCAAAGTATCGTCCTCGCATCAGAAAGTTCTGGAAAAATTTCAATACAACATTATCAGCCTTTATTCAATCGATCATAACATTCTGTGCACATATCCAAATGATTAATGGTTTAGCTTTCTGAAAACTAGGATGCAAGGTCTACAACTTTTATAATTTGCAAATTTACAAATGCCTTATAGATTTCGAGATATAAGCTTACGAAGTAGGCTCTGCGATTGCAGTAGTTGCTGCCAAAGATAGCTTCTGCAGAAATTTCAGCACCTTCAACAAGGCGCCAAACTATCCGAACCCCATCCGCAGCTCATCCGAGCCACTCGGGATCTTGTCCGAAAATACCAACATTTTCCAAAATACAATACGAACTTAATTGAGGCTTCAAACCACGTCAAACAACGCCGAAATTATGAATTTTGAATTATGAGTTTTCAAATCTTTCAACTTCTATATTTTTGCGCCGAAACATATCAAATCAATCCGGAATGACTTCAAATTTTGCACACAAGTCATAAATGAAATAATGGAGCTGTTCCAATTTTCAGAATCGTATTTTGACCCCGATATCAAAAAGTCAACTCTCGGTCAAACTTTCTAAAAAAATTCTATTTTTCAACTTTCGCCAAAATGCACTGAATTGTCCTACGGACTTCCAAATCCGAACACGCTCCTAAGCCCAAAATCTCAATACGAAACTATTGGAATCATCAAAATTCCATTACGGGATCGTCTGCTCAAAAGTCAAATCTCCTATCAAACTTAAGAAATCTTTAGCTTTAGATTTCTAGATTCCGTTAAATGACGATAATTTGAGCTAGGGACCTCCGAATTCGATTTCGGGCATATGACCAAGTCCCAAATCACGATACGGAACTACGGATTGGTCAAAACTTGGATCCCGGTTCGTTTGCTCAGAATGTTGACCGAAGTCAACCCAATTGAGTTTTAAAGCTCTAATTCACAATTTAATCCATTTTTTACATAAAAACCCTTCCGAAAAATTATATGGACTGCGCACGCAAGTCGAGGAATTATTGATACCGTTTTCAAAATCTTAAAATATCGAAATAATTATTTAATTTAAAGATGATATTTTGGGTCGTCACAAAACGCCGAGCAACTCCACTTTCCGGAAACCTCCGAATCCTTTTTTTTTTTTTTTTACTTTTTTCTCAAGACATATACGGTTACCTATTCAAAAGGCAGCTAGCTTTGGATTAATATTTAACTTCGAGCACTCCGTTATATAGTACTGATAAAAAATAAATAAAGTAGAGGATCATTTTCTGATGCAAGTGTCAAGCTACTAGAAACAGTTAGAAGACTAAATTATTAATTCCTGTGGTGTCTACTACTTGTCTTTCAGCTGTTTGTTTCTTATCACATTTTGTGATTGAAGCATGTGCCATTTGGTGCTTATTTAAGTGGTTAGATATGTAAGATAGTTGATAATGAGATATTAAAATCTTATCCAAATAAGACTAAATTTTTGTACTCTAGTCCTATGGATAAATATTCGAGAATCGAGATCATCAATTTTAACACAATCGGAAGTGACGAAAGCGCTGATAACAGCAATAATATTTATAATGGTTTTATAAAATACTTGCAGCCGACACATGATTCCTTTTTTAATTATAATAAGTAAGTTAATTTCTGAACTGTCAAATTGATCAACTTATGTAAATATTCACCTTCATATACAATATTTTGTCTCTCTCCTATATTTGTACAACTAATATAATTTACCCGCACTTTTTTAAATTACACAACTTGATCATGCTTATACTATAAATAATTTCGTCTCAAGTCTACTTTTAAGTAATTCATAGAGAATTTTTTTCACAAATGTTCTTGCATAAAAAGCTACGACATATACACAATATATGCATGACCTCCTGAACATTGCAAACAATGAAAGTAAACATCAGGCGATCTAGAAAAATAGTCCAATAAAAATATAGTACTTAATTGTGTTTCATAATAATAAGTGACTTTTTAAATTTTTAATTTTGATCAAAATAAATATCCTTTTACATAATTAAAAAGGCATTAATTTTATTTTATTTTTAAATTTGCTCTTATTTACATATTATCCAAAGTGTTAAAGTTAACAATATATAAATTTTAATTATCGATAATATAATCAAAATACAATTTTTTTAGGAATTAGTATTTTATTATGGAATGTGTTAAAGACTAAAAAATCACTTATTATAAATCGGATGGATAGTAATAATATAATTATGTATAACTTGTTAAGCAAAGTAAGAAGAAATTTGTATTTTTTGCTACCTTGCACATCTTAATTTCAACGATAACAATATTTCAAATGAACTAAAATATGTACTTAACAAAAAGATTATTTTTGTTCACCTTTCAACCAAAATATATGAGCAGATTTTTGCTCAAAATATGTCGCGTTCACATAGAAGTTAGAAAAATGTCACATTCAACTGCTATATATGGTGGTTGGGAAAAGTATTGAAGGAAAGACCCATCACCGGAATAGCAAACGAAGTTTCAAATAAGAGCCGTCGCTGAAAGGCATCAATTGCTTCGTTACCTTCCCTTATGTCTTTCACCAAAGACCCATAATATTCCTTAATCTTCTTCAGCATACGTAAGTAGTGCAACTTCAGCCACTTCAGTCGGACTCGCCGGAAAATCTTCGCTATAGAAATTCTTCGCCGGTGCTTCTTTCCTCCTCCGAGCCGCACCGCCGGCAACTTTTTCTTCCGAAATGATATTTTGCGGCGGACCTCACTGAATATGGTTGTGGGATTGGCATGTGTTATGCTTTTGTTGAAGCTATTCTGGTTCGAAGCCATTAACATTGGAGTAAAACTTTTTGTTCCACTTCTCTTTGTTGGGAGAGAATAATTGAGAACTAATATAAGGAGATAGAGACAAAACAAGAGTTGACTATGAAAATAAAAATGAATTAGGTTTGGGGTTGGAGTATGAGGGTTATAACTCATATATATGAAATAAAAACTACGTACAACAAATTTAATATGAGCTACCAGAATTTGAAGGTTAAGGGTGTACTTCTACTTTCAATTATAATATATTTTAATTTTTATACAAGATATTACTATTAATATATTAGTATTTTTTAAAAATATATATATGTATTTATAAAAAAATTGTCAAACTTTTCGGGCGTAGGTGATCCCTCACCTGATAACATTGGTCCTCCTCTGTGAGTCACGTATACTTAAAATATTCAGAAATACACAAAAATCGTTGTAATAAAGAACACAAGTTTGATTCTCAAGTAGTTAGAATGAAATAATTTGGACAATATGTATTTTGTCCGCAATTTGTTTGTAAATACTTGTTCCATAATAGAGGAACTGAAAACTTGTTGCACTATCTTATTTTTTCATATAAAGCCTAGCCATTATTTTATACTCCATTGTACTGTAGTTGCAATACTCTTTGTCTAATGTTTTTAGTTTCGATGGCTAGCTAGCTAGACTTAACAAAAAGTTACTCTATTAATTTAGTCTTTCGTATTCATTCCAAATTAAAGCGTGCAAATTTCAATAACATATCAACTCTAATTTATCGGCCCAACCAATTAATGGACGGAGAAAGTAAGCCCTCTTCGAGGCCTCCTTTTAGGCCGTTAGGCTCTATAGACTCTGATTAAAGTTTAAGCCCATTTAGTATGAGCTGAGGATGTGGGGAATTTGTATTGGGATTTTTACCTATCTATACCATATATCAAATATTATTACCAAAAATGTTCATAATTTGTTATTTACCCATGTAGTCCACACTTTTACTACAAATTATATACCAATCCAAAAATAGGTAGATTTTGCCATTAAAAAAGCCCTAAAATGAAGGCACCAAATCTGATGTGATTCTGTCAAGGATTTTATTCCAATTTTGAAATGAAGGAGATCTCTCTTCCTGATGAAGGCACCAGTTGCGTAATTCTCTCCTTCCTCAACAGAAAGAGATCTCACAAAAAACGCAATCAAATTGTACAATTACTGAAGAGAGACTATATCTGTTCTTCGTCTCAAATTGTACAAAATTGCTCTTCGTCGATATCAGTATTCAAATTGTAGAAACTATATCTCTTCTTCGTCTTTTTTCCTATCAACTACACGAAATCATGTCAAAAATCCCAATAATGCTGAAATCGAATGGTAATTGGGATAACTATGGCAGATTTAGAGATTTTGAAGTTGATGCCATTGTGGTAGATGATAATGCAAACTACGGAATTCTCAGTTCTACAATTGCAGAACAATTATCGATTGATACATCGGATAAAATTATAGAAATCAAATACATTGTGAACGAGAATTGTCCTCCAATGGAGATTAGGAATGATATGGGGGTTCGTGCTTACATGGAAACCAAAAAGGAGAATAAAAACTTAGGTTCGTATCCTTTATGTATAAGCGTAAGAGATTTCAATATGGAATTGGCAATCAACAATGAAAGCACCAGTGCAGGTATGTTTGATTCGACATTGCAGAGAGTTATGGTGTTACTATGTTATCTACAATATTACTACAATTACCTACAATTAAACTACAAAGCTCACATAGTACTGAAAAGGATAAAGCAATGTTGCTTTCAAAATTATCTACATAGAAACTACATTTATGAATTTATTGTTTGCAGGTTCGTCTGGATCCCTAAACTTACTTGAATTTCCATCCTCACCAGCTATAGAGGAATATCAAAGTGAAATAATAACTGAATCTACGCAAACATATATTGAAGAAGGACAAGTTTATCAGGACAAGCAAACAGTAGCTGCTGCAATGAAGAATTATTCAGTGATGCACAAGTTCCAGTTCAGAGTAAAAAGATCTAGTCATAGAAGGTATGTAGTTATTTGTGGATAATATATCAGCAAAATCAGTGTATGATTGAAGATAGGTGGGTTTTATAAATTGTAGTTAAATTGTAGTCAGTTTGTAGTTAATTGTAGTTTTTTCATAAATTTGTGTAAATATTGTATTTCTTTTGTAGCTACTGGCTTATATGTGTTGCTGAAAGCTGTAAATGGCATTTCAAGGCAACGTCAATTAATGATTCGGCAATGTTCAAGATAAGAAGTTTCAGCCGTCAACACACATGCTGCCTAATGGACGAAACATTCATACAGCGCAAACGTACTGCAGCAGTACTTGGTAGCATGGTCGTTCCAAAGTATTGTGATCCTAAGACTGTTTACACACCAAAGGACATACAAACTGACATGTTATCCGAACATGGACTGAACCTAAGCTACATGCAAGCATGGAGAGCAAAGGAAAAAGCTTTACAGTTTTTGAGAGGGAATCCGTGTGACTCCTACAACAAATTACCCAAATATTTTTATATTCTTGAGAAGAATTATCCTGGTTCTGTTGTTAAATTGAAGAAGGCAGCAGATGATTGCTTCTTATACGCATTTGTTGCTCTTTGTACATCAATAAATGGTTGGCAACATTGTAGGCCGGTAGTAGTGGTTGATGGGACATTCTTAAAGTCAGCCTACAGGGGGATTATGCTGACAACAAGCACCATGGATGCAGCAGGTAAATAATGGATAATTTTGTACTTATTTTGTAGACAGACTTTAAAATGCAGTTAAATTGTAGTTATGTTGTAGTTATTTTGTAGTTATATAAAAGAATGTAGTTAACATGTCTATATTTCTCAATATATATTGTAGTTGTTATTTAATCATATTTTATGTCTTAAAAATGTAGGTACTATTTTTCCCTTGGCATATGCTGTGGTTGATTCTGAAAACGACGCGTCTTGGAAGTGGTTCTTTGAGCAATTCAAGGAGGCATATGGTGAAAGACCTTCAATGTGTGTTGTTTCAGATAGGCATGAGAGTATACTGAAGGCAACATCAGTTGTCTATCCGGGATTGGCACACTACTCTTGCATGTGGCATATATGGACAAATATAAGGTCAAAATTCAAGAAGGGACATCTACAATTACATGAATTGTACTTTGCTACAGCACGGTCATACACTATGGATGAATTTAATGAAAGGATGTTGAAGATTGAAGAGGTAGACCTGCGTGTAAAGTCTTACCTATATGATATTGGCTATCATAGATGGTCAAGAGTACATGCAACGGTAAATAGAACTTTTACTATGACGTCAAACATTGCCGAGTCATTGAATGCTGTAACAAAAGATGCAAGAGAGCTTCCAATATTTGATCTATTTGAGTATATGAGGACTCTTCTTGAACGTTGGACAAAAGAAAAGTTATCGAAGGCAAAGGGTACTTTCACATACCTTGGTCACAAATACAACAAAGAATTGGAAGACAACAGTACATTATCTCAGAAACTAAGGGTAAGATATTTTTTTTGGTGCAGTAGAATCAAAAAAGTACTAGCTGCAGTTTTTCCAGATTGTAGTTAAACTGTAGTCAAATTGTCGGTAATAATAGTTTGTAGATGAGCTGTAATATATTTGTTGCTGATTTGTAGGTAAATTGTTGATAATCCATTTTAATGATTGATGTATTATTATTTCTGTTTGGTCTTCAATTGTAGGTGAGGGCTTCAACAGATCATATACATACTGTGTTAGATGGTGTGAAGCGGTACATTGTGTGTCTAGAAAACAAGAAATGTAGCTGTGGACAATTCCAACTTGATGAACTTCCATGTGCGCATGCTTTGGCAGCATTAAGGCATAGGAATGAAACATACGAAAACTATTGCTCTCCGTATTACACAAGGAAGAGCCTTCTGCTTACCTATGAAATGCCAGTAAATCCTCTTCCTGATGAAGGCAAATGGGAAGTGCCACAACATATTTTGGATGAGGTAGTAAAGCCACCGGCGGGAGATAAAAGGCAGCCAGGGAGACCTCACAAGGAAAGATATAAAACATTTGATGAAATAAAGTCAAAGAAATACAAGGTGTCATGTGGTAATTGTGGAGGTGAAGGGCATAACAAAAGAACTTGCAAGAATGCGCCGAAAAAGAAATGAATATCATGTAGTTAGAATAGTTATTCAAAATAAATGTTAGTGAGCTCAAATTATCGGATTTTCTTGTGTAATTGTTTAAGTTTTTGAAGATGAATAAGAAGTATAAACATCAATTTGTGTATCTGCACTATTTATGTTTTTATGTATTCTGTCAAGCATCTAAAGTTGTCTTTTTTTTATAGAATAGTTAAACTTTAATATTTACTGTATACAAAAAAACTGATATTAATAAAGAATGCATTCAACGTAAATTGTATCCAGATTGTAGTGAATATGTAGTTTAACTGTGTTAGAACTGTAGTCCTGTTATTCATATGTAGAGGAGTTGTAGTTAAAATGTAGTTTGACGTAGTTTAAATGTAGATAAATTGAATTTTTTTGATAAACCTTGTTGATAAAAAATGGCTAAATTATTTATATGATTCCTGTATTTATTTTATCTTTCTGCTGTGTAACAAATGACAGTTATATACAGATATTACTTGGCACTTGAAGGTATTTATAAAAATAACTTGAAGATTAAAGTCAAATTGTAAGACAAAGTTGTTGCTGTAAAAATGTAATCAGAGTACTCGAGTATAATGTAATCAACAAAAAGTGTTGTAGAAAACCAAAACGACATATTTCCTACATTGTTTTCCAATTCAACTACCAAATTTCACAGACCAAACTAGGAACACAATAGTCTATTTCTTCTTTCGTTGCACTCTAGTCCTCTCGTTTTTTGCCGGAGCACCCTTCCTCCTTGCTAGCCTGCCAGTAACCTCACTCTCACTGATTGACCCATCTTCTTGCTTCTTTGTTGCATAGTCCCACAGTAGAGCTCCATAGCGTCTACGGTGTTGGTCAATATCAGAAAGATCTTCCTTTGGGATTGCCAAATCTCCAAGGCTAACATACTCCGCAAATGCAGCCACAAATACACCACAATCGCTGCATAAGATGAGAATTTTTTCATTATATAACAAATGATTAAAATAAAAAAAATTAAACATATAGAAAGGGAGATTATTTTTTTACACTGAGCCTTCCTTTTGTTGTGGAATCTCAGCAACCATCCATTGTATGTCGAGAGGGTCCGTAACTGGTTTCTCGATGTATGCCTTTGTGCTCTTGAAGTTAATGTCTTTACGTTTACCATAGAAACCAGTGCATGACAAATACAGAGGGATAATGATTGAAAACTTGTCAACCAATGTCTCAACTGTTTTATGACGGTTTGCTCTCACCATGGAATCATAAACATAAAGTTGTCTGTCCTTTATGTCAAAAACTAGCAACAACCAATGGAAGTTCTCTACAAGGTTCACAGGCATGAGCACATAGTCAACAAGATCCCAGGCAACATTAGCAAGAATTCTGTACCCAAGAATATATTCTCCAACATCATCCTCGGGTTTAACAACCGAATACCTTTGTTCCGGTGGAGAACTTATGAACTTGTCATAGATTCTTTCAATCTTTGTCTTGAACAAGCAATCCGTGGTTGTGAACCTAGTATTATTGTTGGGGCCATATTTGCCTCTTTTTCGCAGATAATACATAATAACATCAATGTGCTGCCAAAATAGAATAAACATATACAATAAGGTACGGTGTAACCACACTTGTCTACAAGACAGCTACAGATTAACTACAATTTGAATTTATTAAAAACTCTAATAGATTGCTGCAAATTAGCTACACTATAACTACAGAAATATAACAGTTAGTCCAAGTTCCTCACAAAATGTAATTTAATTGTAGTTTGTATGAACCATAGTGAACAAGTACTATATGTACAATTGACCCATCAGACTACAAAACAACTACACATTAACTATATTTATGCACTGTCTACATTTATTCACTATACAGAGGAACAAATGAAACATACCACCTAACTTAAGGTCCCAATAATCAGCAAGTTCAACCTACAGTTAATATTAATAGGCACAATCACAAGCTCTACAATATTACTACAAGGTAACTACAGTTGTGGTACACAGAGATTCCAAGTCAGTCAAAAGTACCAAAATTCCAGTTTGTACATACAATCATCATCACATATGATACATAAGGTCCATAAAAAGCAAAATTTCACAGCTGAGACATAAATATAGTAACATATATATGTTGTCTACAATATTACTACAATTACACATCATAGCTGAAAAATAAACTACAATTACACTACACAGCTGAAGACAAAACAGATATTGTGAATGATTATGTTCTTTATACTTACTGTGTTATTGATGACTTGTCCGGGGTGAGCAAGGTCATAAAACCAGTCCTTCTTATCAATCTTTTCACAACCAAAATCCAACCAAGGCTTGATTTGGTTATCCTTCTTGGAAAAGTAATATTTCCTCCTGTAATAACAAAAAAAAGATGATCAAATACAAAAAATTTACAAAATGAATTACAATTTTAAAGTATAAAAATGGTGAACAGACAGTGTAAAATGAAGCATTCATACCTCCTAGATACTTTATCACTACGAATGTATAACCAGTTGGTGAACCTTTCTGTCAATTCAGGATCTACATTTTCACCTATGACACTTGTGAAGGGGTGCTTGAGGTAAAAAAATTTAGGTCCAACAGATGTGCTGCCTCCAGAACTATACAAAGATGTGAAAGGTGATCGTGCATGTTTTCCCGGTTGCCTGGTTCTACCGGGATGAACAGGGGTTGATTCATCTCGTATGGGCTCGCCATACATGACCAACTGTGATAAGTTTTCTGGCAGCTCAAAGTCATCCAATGTCAAACCTTTGTTTTCAATGCCTTCAGGAACAACTTTTTTATCAATGCCTTCAGGAACAACTTCAGTCACAGTCACACCGTGAATTGGCGACTGTGGAACTTCACCTTCTGTAGATAAGTGTAGATCTATGTAGATATGAACAATATTATGGAGTTATAGAGAATATAGAGAATATATTACCTGCTTGTTGTGGCTCATCCACTTCATCAATTACTGGTTCTTCCTCAATATTTCCTTGTAGATGTTCTGCTGAAACATCAGCTTGAATGAATAATTGGGAATGAGAATTGTAGATATATGTAGGAATATGTAGTTAAGGTGTAAATTATTAAAATTTTGCATAAAAACCTTATTGTAATGAAGGAATGGTTCTGTACCTGCTTTATATGCCTCAGCTGCTTCTTGGAAGTCAGGATATAAGTCAACATGTGGTTGAAAATGTTCTGGAAGAAATTGTAGCTGCAACACATAGTAAAAAAATGATTAGTATAATTTAATAATGCTGTCTTGAAATTTGTAGATATGTATGCAGGAATTTTGTAGATACCTGTATTGCTTGTGCTTCCATGCAGTTGATCACCAGCATTGAACTAGAATTGTTGGTTGTTATCTCCTTGACGTTGGTAATTATTTTTTGTTGAACTACCAGCAAACTACAATTTTGGGGAATATTTGAGACTACTTTATTCATATGTCTTAATTAGTCTTAGTACAAAATTATATGTAAATTCTTACCTTTGACTCGTCCAAATCAAACCTCTTGTTTATCACATTCATAACACCCTTCAAAGATTGATCTATGAACTCTCGAAGGCTTGAGAGTTCCTCAAAAACATCCTTCCTATAGGCATCTAACTTTACATCAACCTAAAAATTAAATATATAATTAGTTGGTAATCTTATTCTAACTGCTACAGTTACACTACAATTCAACAAACTATAATTGTTATAGATTTATACCACAAATTAACTACAATGTATAACATACTATAATTGTTATGTAATGAAGTCAAAATGTAGCAAATTATGTCAATATATTGTAGTTATTCATAATACCTGCACAATCCCCTTTTCCAACTTCATGAGCTTGCTACTGACAGATTCAATGTCCTCTTGACAATCTGTATATTTGGGTTCAAATGATGGAGAAGCAGCAGTTGGAACATGTGATGGTTGAGCACCATGTTCATCTTCATATTGAATCTTGTCTGGCAGATTAAGCACTCCAAGCTCTTCTCCAGATTCAATCATGTTTGTGAACTGAATGATGAAAATAACAGTTAATTCAAGTGACAAAAAAAATGTAGATTCAATGTAGTTATTATGAATGTAATTGTAGCATCATACAAAAGTGGAAAAAAATACCTTGATCCACTCAGGCTTGATCATCTTCTCTTCAATTGCAGTTAACCAAATCTGCCCCTTTGTAGCTGACCATCTTAAAATGCGAGGTATAGATTCAGAACATCTCGTAGCAAGCTCGGTGCTGACGGACGAGCAACACTCATATAGCCACACTTGCAAGGCTAATGAGCATCCCCGTATCAGATAAGAATGTACATGGGGATTAAGACGATGTCGGACAGATTCAATAACCTGCTTGAAGGATTTGATACCCCATGGGTATGACTCAAAATTACCAGACTCTATTAGAAAGAACATAAACTTGTCTATGAAAGTCACATGGTCTTTATCAGAAGGACAAACAAAAAATTCCAACATATAAAGAATGCACAACTTCACCGCATCCACATCGTTTGCCCATGCTTTATTAGTCACTACATTTTTCAAATGCCATTTCTCAACCCTTTCTTTGTTCGGAAAATATGTATTCATTAAAGGGCTAACATAGGTGGAAGTGTAACCATAGTCTGAAAACTTATTCACACAATTAAGACCAGTTATCAACCCAAATTCTCTCAAGGAAAAATTCAATTTTTCACCCTTAAATAGTACTGAAAAATATGAGTCAGTAGACTTTGTCAATTCATACTTCATCAGAAGATGAAGTGATTGGTTTTGCATACAGATTGTGGGGAGACCTAATAAGTAACCAAAACAAGTTTTTCTGAAAACCCTTAAAGCATTCGGAGAGAGTAAAGCTTGTATCTGGCTAGGTATGCTAGGATCACACAAACTGTGGAATCTAAGCACACCATAATCAACATTTTGTTGTGCAAAGTAAGGTCCATTCTGTAGAAAATATAAAATTAATGAACATTAGTAGTTTGCATAAAAAGGAAACAGTAATCTACATATAACTACATGACAAATACAAAATATAACTAGAAGAAGAATAGCCTACCCACACCTATAACTACAAAACAATAACAGAAGAACAATGCACGTGTAAACATTATCTACAGGATGTAACAGTTACTTCAAGTATGTCACATAAATGTAGATTAACTGTAGTTAGAATGAAGTTAAATATATGAGCTATACAGGCTACAATAAAAAATAACATATCTACAATTTAACCATCAGACTACACATCAACTACAAACTAACTACATTTATACACTGTCTAAGAGTCACAGTTCCAATTAAACTACAAAATTGAGACAAAGAATCTACAAAACAGTTACTTCAAGTATCTCACATAAATGTAGATTAACTGTAGTTAGAATGAAGTTAAATATATGAGCTATACAGGCTACAATAAAAAATATCATATCTACAATTTAACCATCAGACTACACATCAACTACAAACTAACTACATTTATACACTGTCTAAGAGTCACAGTTCCAATTAGACTACAAAATTGAGACAAAGAATCTACAAAATTAGGACAACACCACATTTTACCAAAATACACTTGAACAATCAAAGAAGAACAATGCACTTGTAAACATTATCTACAGAATGTAACAGTTACTTCAAGTAACTCACAACATGTAGATAAATTGTATTTAGAATGAAGTTAAATGTAGCAGCAATACAGGTTGCAATGAAAAATACCATCTCTACAATTTAACGATCAGACTACAAATCAACTACAAACTAACTACAGTATACACTGTCTAATAATCACAGTTCCATTAAACCTACAAAATTGCGAAAAATAATCTACAAAATTAGGACAATACCACATTTGGCCAAAAAACACTTGAACACTAAATTAACACTTGAACAACAGATTTTTACAACCAAAATCAAACTACAAAACAGTGAGGAAACATAAATAGTGTTTACCTTTATTGAAATTTTTTCCTTAACCAATTTTGGTACTTTTTTTGAGGGTTTCTTCTTCTTTGGTTTTGATGAAGAAGGAGAGACCTTGTGTTTTTTCACAGATGGAACTTTGGGAGAATCATCTACAAAATCGCCATCTACACTCAACTCTTTCCCCTTGCGTTTCAGTTGATTCTCGACTAGTTTATCAACTCCACAAACATCAACATCGTGCAAATTCTTGCTTCTCATTTCCGCACGAATTTGTCTAGGAGATGAAATACCAGTAGTTTGTTCACTTGCATGCGTCGTTTGTGGGTTTTTTGGTGTTAAAACACCCAAATCAAAGGTTGGAATATCAGCTAATATAGCTTTTGATGATTTTTTTGGGGAGTGTTGGTTTTTTTCATGATTTAGGAGTTGAAGACAAAGATGGAAGTGAATTCAAATCGTGGGGGATACTATCAACTGAAGGTAATTAAGTGGAGAAGAAAGTGATGGTAATTGTGGGTGAGAAGAGATTGTACGAGAATGGAGGAAAAACTGAAGGTAAATCGTGAGGGTGGGGAACTGAAGGTAAATCGTAGGGGGTGTGGGGGGGTGGGAGGAGAGAGGGGCGGGTAAACCAAATAACGTAAAAATACAGTCCTATAATTATGCCTAATAAAAATGAACCCTTAGTTATATCCCTAATTTGAATTATGGTATAGAAATGGTAATATGGTATGCTTAAATGTAATAAACACAAACCTTAAACATTGAGGGTAATAAGTTTTGATATATGGTATAGATAGGTAAAAATCCCATTTGTATTTATACCTGTTTTTTGGGTCACTTTTTAATTTGTGCCCGCTTTGCAAAAAAATTACAAGTGTACTCACTTTTTCGCGTAACTTCAGCATACAGGGCTGAAGTAGCAAAGACAATCACTCAAAACTTCAGCATTCTAGTAGACGGGCCTGAAGTAGCAAGTGTGCTAAGTTTTTGTTTGTAATTGCTGAACTTAAGCATAGTAGCTGAAGTTTTGTTCTCTATTTGCTGAAGTTTTTGTTGTAATTACCTCTATTTGCTTAAATTTTTATTTGTAATTGCACTAAATAAGCTGAAGTTCTTTTGTCCTGGATTCATTAGTTTTGTCATTAAGCTTTTTCAAAAACTTCAACAGCAGATGCTGAAGTTATTTAGTTCATTTGTAAAAACTTCAGCACTAAAAGCTGAAGTTTTTTTGTCCTGGATTTATTAGTTTTGTCATAAAGCTTTTTCAAAAACTTCAGCAGAAGATGCTGAAGTTATTTAGTTAATTTGTAAAAACTTCAGCACTATATAAGCTGAAGTTTTTGAAAAAGCTTTCTAACATACAAGATAAATAATAAGATTGTCAACAGTACCTAAATCATAAATTTTGGAAACAATAAACATGAAAAGAACAAAATTATCATTGTCTACTTGTCACAACCCAAACCGATGGGCCGCGACGGGCACCCGACACCTTACTCAACCGAGCACCAACGTAACGTATCTTTCTTATTACATCATCATATACACATGAAATACAAGCCTAATAGGCCAACATAATCATTTATAAACTCAAGACATAGGCCGACAAGGCCATACAATCTTTCACGTACACGACATATGTCTACAAGCCTCTAAGAATACATAAATGCCATAAGGGTCGGGACAGAGTTCTGCCACGCTAAACAATACACGTCTAAGTAATACTAACCAAACAAGCAACTCCGAAGCAAATGGAGAGCACCAACATCTTTCGCTGAGCTGATAGCCTACTTGGAGGGATCTCGACCTGTCTATCGGGACCTGCGGGCATGAAACACAGCGTCCCCAGGCAAAAGGGATGTCAGTACGAATAATGTACTGAGTATGTAAGGCACATAAGTAAATACATGAGAGATATGGAAGACATATAGAGTACATGACTCAACCTGTAAGTCTGAATAACTTTGTAAATCATAAATTACTTTTTACGTCATGCATATGCGTATGAATGCCATGTCGTGCATAGGTACATATTTCATAATATCATCAGCCTCTGAGGGCATCCCATCATATCATATCGGCCACTGCGGGCAAAATCATCATTGTATACCAGCTGATCAGGTGGTGGTGCGTATATAACGCCATAACCTTTCCCATATCCCATATACACATATATACATACATATATACGCATATATAATGCTGTTTGAATACATACATATATATGCGTATATAACGCCATTTGAATACATACCCATATATGCGTATATAACGCCGTTTGAATAATATTTCAGCCACTGTGGGCAACATCATCATCATATACCAGCTGATCAGGTGGTGGTGCGTATATAACGCCATAACCTTTTCCCGTATCCCATATACATATATTTATATATATACGCGTATATAACGCCATCTGGTCATGGGTCAATGCACATGAATGCAATGCATGTAAAGTACGTCAATAAAATCATTCGGAATGTCATAAGACCATTTTGCCTCTTGAGCAATATCATAAAGTAACATCTTTTCAACTTTCGTATTTTTCTGAGACCCATGAACAGATGATAAAATATTATGACACATGGAAATTAAAGAACATAGATATTTCTATTACTTCTATGAGTAGAGTCACTTATGGAATTTGTGTATTTGCACGTTTTGTTCATATCGTATGATTCATGCAAAAAGAAAGAAGGGATAGCCTTAACATACCTTATCCGATTCTATTGACAATCCCTTCAACACACGTTTGTTGCGACAAAACATGTGACGGCGGATCAAAGTAGGGAAAAATCCGTATTATGTTCTTGAGAAAGATTATACTCGGCTCCCTTAGAATTACAAATCCCGTTACTATAATGTCGTATAACCTCGCATGAAGCTGAATATTGTTACTTGGTAGATGTAAAACATTTTCATACTTTTGTGAATTTGATCACAATCTCGTATAGCTTTGCTTGCTGAAATAGTAATGTATAACACTTATCTTTGTGAAAGGTCAAGATTATGTTGCTTATCAAATAATGAGATCGAGAATGGCTTTACTTATCTTTTCAAAGTAAGAATTTTATACGTGTAAAGATAGCATCTCATGCTTTATGACTCATTATTTCATTAGTGCCACTTTGGCTTAGATTGATGCCAAGTGGCAGCCCCAAAAAGATCTTTATCCAATTAATCATAATTATCTCAATTAATTAGGTAATGTCCCGTTACCCGGTTGTTAATTAATTACTCGCAAAATTTGAAAATTATTCCCACTTACTTAAAAGATTACTCTCTTTTAACATACCTTGTTAGTAGTATGGCCATGTAGTACCTTGTATGGTACTAGTTCATAAATATCGAGTATTTTAGCTCGGGCCGTATTTTATTCCAAAATACCAAACTTTGACGAAATTTATTTTCTTAGACTTGCTCCCCCTTTCACCTTCATGAATTTAATAATCACTTGTAAAATAACATAATCCTTATAATTCCCAAATAATCTTTTTCTTGGACTGATGTCAATTATCTTACAACAAATTCAATGTAAAATATTGTCGGGTGCAACACCGTCGTAACTTATTATCACATAGCATAACATTGTCGTAATATAATACTGCGGGATATAATATTGACGTAATATTGCAGGATGTAACATCATTCCCCCCTTTGAACATTCGTCCTCGAATGTTGACTGACGTTCTTATCATTTTCGTAACGTACAGCTCTTGTGAATACATTAATACTCTTCTTGTCATTCAAGCAGTTGCTCTGTGAATAAATCTTAAGTTTAGGGTATTCACCCCTTTAGTCCTTTTTGCTCGATACTTTGTAGAACTTGCGAATATGTCCATATCTTATTTCATATATCTAGTTACCCGTTCACATGACTTTACTGCATTTACGTGGGTTATACTATGCCGTAATTTTCACTTCAACCTACCTTTACTGAGGTACTCTTACCAAGCTCCCAGTTACTTTTGTTGCATATCTCTTAGGTATAAATCTCAGTCCTTCAATGCTCCTTCATTACCGTTCATCGTAAGAATGGAGGCCTAATCTCATCTCATACTTTGTGGCTTTTGTCCATCCATTGTTGATTCACCTCAATATTAATCTACAATATACCATTGATAATTTAAAACTTCTTACGTCATACCTTTCCACTAGGGTTTATGTTCCATCGAGGAATATTTGAAGTGATTTTCCTGATCCGCTTAGGGGTAATACTATACTTCAATGACCGTATTTTATAGCATCCCAATGTGATTCACTTATGTGGGTATTCTAATCTCATACAATCCATGAAATCCTCTTCAAATCATTACTCATTCGAAAACCTAAACGTCATCCTCTATCCATCACAACTATACCCTTATTGTACTATCATGGCAGCATTCCACCTTTTCTAAATGCTACTAGTCTTAGACTCCTTTGAGTTCATTCAAGCTATACTGAGCTTTCTATAACTTTAGAGGAACCTTCAGCTCTTCTTGTTTTCATGGGCTTAATCCCGAGGACATATCCATTCTCGTCACCTTCTCACTCGGCTTTTTCTTATCCTTACTCCTGTCTTCCTAAAACCTTGTCGCTCTACCATACTTTATCTTGCAAACTACACATATCCATTTATGCTACTTGCAACTTTTCTTCAACTTGCTTGCACCATAAATTTTCTTATGTTATCCTGGAATATCAAGCGAGACGTCACATCGTCTCTAACTCTTCTATACTCTTTTAACTACACCTCTTAATATGTAAAAATCATAGGCTGGAAGATATGCCACTAAAGATTCCGCTATCATTCCTGGATATTGAATCCCAGTGTTTATAACTTTCTATCCGAAGTATGGACTATTCCCAACTTTCTGCATTTTAGTACCTCGTACGTTGTTCACTTTTACCTTACTTACTTAAAATTTCGTATCATATCTTCTATCTCTTTCATAACCTCCCTTCCACCTAGGTGTAATTCACGTCCATAACTTGAAGCTCTATTATAATACTCGCACCTCTGGTACATACACAATTCGGTGGGAGCTTCGTACTGACTTTTTATGAGGCTGGTACTTCTTCTAACTGGCTTTCTTGTAGAGCCATTATAGATTATAGTCGTTGTGTTGTTTCTCTTGAACGTCTGCTATTAAGAGCTATTCTGTCATCTTCTCCAGCACAACTTCTATAATTTTTCTAGGTCCAATAATCAGACTCCTGATTTACTTCGGTGATGTAATTCTTTAGTTTCCTCTTCCTTCTGATCAGCCTTTACGTAGGCTTAAGCTATCTTCTGATATGTGGCTCATGGTATCAGTTATTACCTTAGCCTTTCATGGGCATTATGGAATATCCATGATACAATCTTCTAACAATTCAATCCTTTGTCTATGCCCTGGGTTCAATTCTCTCTCTTAACTTATACCGGAGTCTTCTATGGTTGTATGATTGTCAGCAAATATGCTGCCTGGATAATGTTCCAAAATCTTGAGTGTATCCATAACGTACTAACTCTGGATTATTGATCAAATAATTCTTTTGTTCCATCTTAGCTTTCAACGTAAGCTATTACTTTTCCTGGTCTTTCTGCACCCTTGTTGCGTCCATACTTAGCTTATCTTAGTTCCCACGCATGCCAGAGTTTGCATACCACTCATATGATCTTCGAATATTTCTTTTGATTTTTACTTCCCGATCACTAGTCACGGTAGGTGCCACTCTCCTTTGGAATGCTTACAATATTGTTGCGAGATTTTTGTTACACGACCATTTTCTCTTTAGGTCATTGTGCTTAGGTTGAAGCCTTCTTTCTTATCTCCTCAGCTAGTCTTTTGTTATAGTACTTAGGGAGAACCCTTGGCTCTTGTAAAGCTGTGAGCTTATTATACCGTATTCCCGATAGAATTTTTTGATATTCGTGCTCACTTGTAATTATCTTTAGTTACTTACCTCTATACTCATCTGCTCGTTCAGCTACTTCTGAACTGAAGTTTTGACTGTCTTTCCTGTGGAACTATCTTTTATTTCGTAATACTCATACGGTACCTTTAACTACCCCAACTCCTATTTGAATACTTCTCAAGTATTACAATGTCATAACTGTGGGGCTAAATTCACTACATTGGGTTTTACTATCTTTATTTTGCATGACCTACTGTCTTGTCTGTATCCTCTTGACTAGACATGACTAGGCTCTTCCTGAATTAATTACTAGCTACTCGTTGGCCCATCCTCATGTCAATATTTCGTGAAATCTTCCTTGGGTTATTTCTTTGGTCTTAACTTACGTCTCGCACTAGCTCCTTAATTATCAATAACATCTCGGGCAGGAACCCTTACTTCTTCTCCTTGACATTGCGTTTGCATAATGTTCTGGAATCGTAGCATACCTGTAGCGTTTGGATAAGTGCAATCTCAACCCTTTCTCATTTTTATCGCATTCTTGCTTTTATCATTCCATGCTCCCGCCTTTAGGGGAGTACTAAGAGTTGGAGCTACGAGGATATACCTATAGATGTTTTCCTCTTCATCTTTGGCGCCGTTTCTTAACATCAATGATCCTTACTCGCCTTGTGGCAATTCTCCTGTACCAAGGATGAAAAATTCCCTTACTCGCGAGGGTAACACTTAGCATAACTGGCACATACAGTCTCTTAATAACATTGCTCATATTGCTTGCTCTAGGGAAGCGTCTCCCTGAATAACTATCTCCGAATTCACCGTGAATATTCTTATGTGGTCCATTATATTACCGCCGGAGTGAAATTTGAAATTCCCATGATGCTGAGTACTTTCCAATTATTCAATCCCTAATTCATATTTGGTTTATCTTGTTTACCAGTCCATACTAATTTCTGTTACTCTGGGATTAACTCTCCCCTCTGGTAGTCGCATTGGAGTCACAAACTTATTTCTCGAAATGAGGACATAACCTTATGGCCTATACTCTTCGGTTGTCTTGAGGCCTATCACCTTTAGTCTCTTCTTTCTCTTGACTATAGGTTCTATAACACTCTACTGTTTTCATCCATGTATCAAACCTTATTCAAAATTCTTCCTTATCTCTTTTCTTATTATTTTGCTAATGTTTCTGCACATCCCTTTTCTTGCGAAAACTTCAATACGACATTCTTTTTGCTCTTAGCTTTCCTTTGCTCTATCCAATGGCTCTTCAAGTTGCTTAACGTTCTCGCTTTACTAGGGGCGCAAGCCATACTAAGGTAATATTTATCACTTCAGGGCTTATGGTGCATGTCTTTGTAGTACTCATATCTGGCTGCACTATTTCAGAGTGCACCATCTGGTGTCTCATAAAGAGATCTATTAGCATATTTGCAATATCCTTCAGAAATATCAACTGACGCAAACAATTCATCCATCATATCTTCTTGTACTACTTCTGTTAATCTCAATAGGTCATATCTGAAATGAGTGCGACCAATTGTATATACCTTTGTTACCATTGAATATAATTCAAAAAGCTTATGTTCCTCTGCCTCAATTATAAAACGCTGTTAACCTTCATTAATTGGGTGCCTCGTACCCTTCTTCATCTTGCTTCTTTTTCTTGTTGAAACCTGTATTTATCTTCTTAATCTCTCATTGTCTTTTACCATAAGTATGGATAGACATTCTTGCCTTAAGGCTTCTTATTAGGAAGCTTGCACCTTTCAGTACACTCATGATCTGCTAAAGACCTCACATTTACTTATCGTAGGCATTATACAAAAATCCAATTCCTCTGACTCAGCTATCCCACAACTATCTCTCTTTCCAATCTTCTTTCCGGTTGTAGGTATCGTCTTATTATGAATAAAATAGAATTTCGGAATTTGAATTCTTATAAGTGAGCTCTACCACACGATCTAGAGTAAGAAGAAAGAGTGACAATCCTAAATGCCCTATAGCCTCCTGCTTATAAGTGTGGTGCACGACACACCCATAAACAAGACTCTACTACACACGGCTTGTAGACTTCCTAGGACAGAACTGCTCTGATACCACTTTTGTCACAACCGAAACCGATGGGCCGCGACGGGCACCTGACACCTTACTCAACCGAGCACCAACGTAACGTATCTTTCTTATTACATCATCATATACATGTGAAATACAAGCCTAATAGGCCAACATAATCATTTATAAACTCAAGACATAGGCCGACAAGGCCATACAATCTTTCACGTACACGACATATGTCTACAAGCCTCTAAGAATACATAAATGCCATAAGGGTCGGGACAGAGTTCTGCCACGCTAAACAATACACGTCTAAGTAATACTAACCAAACAAGCAACTCCGAAGCAAATGGAGCGCACCAACATCTCTCGCTGAGCTGATAGCCTACTTGGAGGGCTCTCGACCTGTCTATCGGGACCTGCGGGCATGAAATACAGCGTCCCCAGGCAAAAGGGACATCAGTATGAATAATGTACTGAGTATGTAAGGCACATAAGTAAATACATGATAGATATGGAAGACATATAGAGTACATGACTCAACCTGTAAGTCTGAATAACTTTGTAAATCATAAATTACTTTTTACGTCATGCATATGCGTATGAATGTCATGTCGTGCATAGGTACATATTTCATAATATCATCAGCCTCTGAGGGCATCCCATCATATCATATCGGCCACTGCGGGCAAAATCATCATCGTATACCAGCTGATCAGGTGGTGGTGCGTATATAACGCCATAACCTTTCCCATATCCCATATACACATATATACATACATATATACGCGTATATAACGCTGTTTGAATACATACATATATATGTGTATATAATGCCATTTGAATACATACCCATATATGCGTATATAACGCCGTTTGAATCATATTTCAGCCACTGTGGGCAACATCATCATCATATACCAGCTGATCAGGTGGTGGTGCGTATATAACGCCATAACCTTTTCCCGTATCCCATATACATATATTTATATATATACGTGTATATAACGCCATCTGGTCATGGGTCAATGCACATGAACACAATGCATGTAAAGTACGTCAATAAATCATTCGGAATGTCATAAGACCATTTTGCCTCTTCAGCAATATTATAAAGTAACATCTTTTCAACTTTCGTATTTTTCTGAGACCCATGAACAGATGATAAAATATCATGACACATGGAAATTAAATAACATAGATATTTCTATTACTTCTATGAGTAGAGTCATTTATGAAATTTGTGTATTTGCATGTTTTGTTCATATCGTATGATTCATGCAAAAAGAAAGAAGGGATAGCCTTAACATACCTTATCCGATTCTATTGACAATCCCTTCAACACACGTTGGTTGCGAAAAAATATGTGACGGCGGATCGAAGTAGGGAAAAATCCGTATTATGTTCTTGAGAAAGATTATACTCAGCTCCCTTAGAATTACAAATCCTGTTACTATAATGTTGTATAACCTCGCATGAAGCTGAATATTGTTACTTTGTAGATGTAAAACATTTTCATACTTTTGTGAATTTGATCACAATCTCGTATAGCTTTCCTTGCTGAAATAGTAATGTATAACACTTATCTTTTGTGAAAGGTCAAGATTACGTTGCTTATCAAATAATGAGATCGAGAATGACTTTACTTATCTTTTCAAAGTAAGAATTTTATACGTGTAAAGATAGCATCTCATGCTTTATGACTCATTATTTCATTAGTGCCACTTTGGCTTAGAATGATGCCAAGTGGTAGCCCCAGAAAGATCTTTATCCAATTAATCATAATTATCTCAATTAATTAGGTAATGTCCCGTTACCCAGTAGTTAATCGATTACCCGCAAAATTTGAAAATTATTCCCACTTACTTAAAAGATTACTCTCTTTTAACATACCTTGTTAGTAGCATGGCCATGTAGTACCTTGTATGGTACTAGTTCATAAATATCGAGTATTTTAGTTCGGGCCGTATTTTATTCCAAAATACCAAACTTTGACGAAATTTATTTTCTTAGACTTGCTCCCCCTTTCACCTTCATAAATTTAATAATCACTTGTAAAATAGCATAATCCTTATAATTCCCAAATAATCTTTTCCTTGGACTGATGTCAATTATCTTACAACAAATTCAATGTAAAATATTGTAGTGTGCAACACCGTCGTTACTTATTACCACATAGCATAACATTGTCGTAATATAATACTGCGGGACATAATATTGACGTAATATTGCAGGATGTAACACTACTAACTTACGTACGTGAAAATATTTACAAATTATTGTCTACTAACTTACATAATTATTTATAATTTGTTTTTAAATAATCTGATAAACATATTTATGAAAATTATCCCATGAACTGAAGTTTTATAGCAGCACCAACAGCAGCAGAAAAAAGAAGAAGAAGAAGAAGAAGAAGAAGAAGAAGAAGAAGAAGAAGAAGAAGAAGAAGAAGAAGAAGAAGAAGAAGAAGAAGAAGAAGAAGAAGAAGAAGAAGAAGAAGAAGAAGAAGAAGAAGAAGAAGAAGAAGGAGGAGGAGGAGGAGGAGGGGGAGGAGGAGGAGAAGGAGGAGAAATGAGGCTGAAATTGTTTAAAAAGTGGGTACAAGTTAAAACTTTTTAAAAAAAATTGGTATAGGTTAAATGGGGGCGACCAAATAGGATGCCCCGTGCAATTTTTTCGAGGACGTGAGTTACTTAATATAGTAGTATTATCACTTTTAACCCGCGCCAGAAATTATTTACATTTGGTAGCCGAAAAAGTGTATAAAACTTATATAATTTTTGTATGTAACATACATAATGTGTGTATATATATATAAATATAAAATGATGTATATATATACAAAAATATATACAAATTTTATACATTTTCGGTTATTATTTTTACAACGGCTATACAATATCATTTTCCCCTTAACATCACATATTAGCTCGGATTTTTTACTTGGTGAACTTTTAGAAATGACTGTTGTTTGAAGGTTTATTGATGGGCGTAACTATAATTTAGCTAATTACACTTTGTAGCTACTAATTGCTTTCCATATGATGTATGTCGTTGTATTCAATTGAATTGTATACATTGTATTCAATTCGATCGTATTCGTTCTTATATATTTTATGTTGTATTCAATTTCATTATATTGAATTCAGTTGTATTAAAACAACAAAAAATCAAGAAATATGGTGTATACCGCTCTATTTAATTTGGCTATATCCATTATATTCAATTCGGTTACATTCATTCTTAACTATTTTAGGTTGTATTTACTGTATTCAAACAACAAAAAATCACAAAAAGTGATATTCAGTTGTATTCAATTCATTGTATTCATTTGTAGTTGCTTTTGCACTATATTCAATTCACTGTATTTAATTTTGTTATATTCAAACAATAAAAATTTTAAAAATTCAGGGGGAAATGCCACAAAAATAACCTTTGTAATACATAAATACAGGCAAAAAAACAAAAACAAAACTATATTTGCATTGAAAAAGTATAGAATACACTCAAATTTGAGTGTATTTGTACAAAATGCAATGTATTTGTATCATTATATGTGACTCAATATCGAAGAATAAAAGAAGGTTTGTCAGAGATGGCGTCTTTCGGCCAAGAAATACACTGTATACATTGTATTAAAACTAAAAATGAAGACAAATAAAAATTCAGCTAGATCTGAGAATACACTATCACATTATATCTACAAAAATTCGTTTAGACGAATACACTCAGACGTGGGATACAAAGAAAGTGAAATAGTCATGGATTCTAGCATCTCTGTTAGATCCAGATCTAGTGACGCCTCCGATCTTCCTCCTCTATTTTTTTCGTTGTCTATAATGGACCCATCACGACTTAAGATCTGGATCTAAAAGTAGAGATGAGAGAATAGAGAAGAGAGAGGCGGTTGGATCTGATTGTGGAGATGAGAGAAGGGAAGAGAGAGAGTGAGAGGTGGTTGTTTGGTTGGGCTTTGGTAGAGCTCTGCCGGAGAAGATGAACGGCTGGACGACGTCCTTGTCGAGGGAGAAGAGAGAGGAAAAATGAGAGATTTGAGGGAGAAAAGAGAAAGGGTTGAGGATCAGTTGTATATATTTGTACTTTGCTATAAAATATAAAAAAGTGACTATAAATAGTACTCCATCCGTTCCAGTTTATATTGATCTATTTCCTTTTTGGTTTGTTCCAAAAAGAGTGACCCTTTTCTAAATTTGAAAATAATTTAGCTTAAAATTCCAATTATACCCTTATTGAGAAGCTTTTATAACCACACAAATACTGTGGACCCATTTGACATGTTTAGAATCATAAATTTTAAAAGTCTTTATTTTCTTAAATTTTGTGCCCAGTCAAAAATGTTCACATAAATTAAAACTGATGGAGTAATATTTTTAAAGTATTTTGGTTTATAATAAATAGGGTGCATTATTTAGCTATAACATGTAAAATTTTCGTTTTTACTTTTACGTTAAGATTAAAAACTACGTAAAATGTTCAAATTTGTCCTCCAATTATGCGAAATGATACAGACTTATCATCCGTTAATACTTAATAAGTAGTTTTCATCTGATCTATTTTCACCGTACAAAAAGAGTTAGGGGTCGTTTGGTAGAAGGTCTTAGAAAAAATAGTGCAAGCATTAGCTTTATGCATTACTAATACCTTGTTTGGTATATTTTTTCACCCTATGTATAACTAATACAATATTACTTATACATTATACTTGGTATTATCCTATGTATAAGTAATGCATAGAAAACCATGACATTAGTAATACCAAGGCTATTAATGCATGCATTAGTATGGTTAAAGATAAAATTATCCTTAAAGTTCCTTAAAACTAGAAAATATGGAGGCCTTTTTGTAAACAAATATTTTTCTTAAAAATTATGCAATGCATTATAATTTTAATACACTACACCAAACAGTAAATAAAAAATAATATCTGCATACCTAATGCTTGCATTACTAACTCATTCATTACTAATACATATTATTCTGCATTATTTTTATACACCCTACCAAACGATCCCTTAGATTTTTCCTTATTGACTAGCGACAAAAGTTGTGTCTCAAATGACAGCCTTTAGCATCACGTATTCAACATGTGAACTTTTTTGTAAAACAAGCCTAAAAGTTGGACATGTGTCTAATGCAAAATACTTTTCAATCTATTAAGAAATGACAAATCTTAACCATTTCGTATAGTTAGCTTGATAATTTTCCCTAAAAATGGAAAAGGGCGTAAAGTACCCCTATTATATGCTAAATGATTTATAAACCCTCCCCTCCATTTACCTGTCTGAAAATATATAAGACGTTAATTCTATTCTTAAAAGTGCCCCCGCGACTAACAACAGCACATGTGGGCCTCTAATTAAATGATGTGGCAACCTTTCATTTGGCCACGTGGCTCTATGCGGCTGAAATTGCATTTGGTTAAATCTCGATCCATTTAACCGATCCGACCCACTCTTATTACTTTATACCCACCCTAGAGCTGTTTATCATGTGGATCAGGCGGTTATTTACTCTTAGCAGTTCGGTTGATCGATTATCGGCTTTTAAATGTATTAATCCACTAGCCACCCGATAAGATATCGGCAAATTGGTATCAGTTTAGCTATTATCGGGCGATTTATCGGCCTATTTGAATTTGTATTACAGAAGCCTATTTTGGTCATTCGTGTTACACATTGTTACTAGTAAATACTAGCAAAAAGCCAGTTTACTTTGCATGTTATAAATTTCCACACGTTTTCACTGTTACCTTCAATGGTACCAGTGCCGGTAAAAGTCATATTATCAAGTCGTAAACCACAAGATATTGCTTGTTACTAGCTTCTTTTGGCCAACAATCTGGTCCATCTGGTGGCATTAGGATCCCATTTACCTATATATTTATAACATGCAAAAAAGGAGATTGTTGACATGTTATAGGTTTGAGCAATAGAAAAAAATGGAAATTCTTCAACAGTAATACAGTCTGCACATTCTTCAGCTAACATAATAGTTAACACTTCCTAACATGGCAATTATATCCGTCAAAATAAGTCCATAATATAACTAGAGATAAAATGAAAATTTAGATATAAAATCTAGAATCATTGGAGACATCCAAAATACAACTATTGCAGCTAACAGTGCTTCAATTTCTGCAGCTTCAAATTTCAAACAACTTGTAAAGATGAGAGGAGGAATGAGTTGAGGAGCAGCAGATTCAACTGATGCAACAGCAGATTCAGTCAGTAGCAGCAATATTCTTGACAACAATAAGCAGATTTAGTTAGGGGCAGCAATAAGCAGATTCAAGCTTGTGTTCTTGACCAGCAGAAGGAACAATAATAGACAACATAAGCCTATAATTAGAGCGATAGAAAAAAGGACTCTATTACCTCATCGAGAAGGGACAGAACAGAGCCACAAAAACTTGAGGAAATGCAAAATGTGGACATACATTATAGATATGATGCATAAGACAAACTGTGTTCTTACATGCCCAAGGATTACAACTTGTAGACAAAATATAATTTACAAGCCCATACTATTCTAGAAAGTATGCTCGAATATCCAACTTGTAGACAAAATGTAATTCGAGCATAGCCAACTAGACAAATTGTAATTTACAAGTCCATACTGTTCCAGAAAAGGGGCAATCACAGTATAAAGCCAGACTACCACATATACTAGTTCGGCTAGAACTTGGAACTAAGCACTAACACACATGAGTCATACAATAAATATATTAATAAATTTATTAACACTATATTACAATTCAATTCTTACCATATATATTAACACTACACGTCAATTATGGAAGGGCCTTTTATAGCGCTAGCTAAATCTGAAGAAAAAAATTATAATAATGAGTCACGCGATAAATATAAGCATATCCACAACACTAATATACAACAAATATAGTAACAATACTATTACCTTGTTCAAGTTATTCTATTTTATCAAGATCTTTCTCAACACTAACTGATTTCCCTGTATTTATTTCTGCTATTTTGATTTGCCGGGATGTTCAGTTTTGAGTTTCGGAGAGTTTTGGGACACTTAGTCCCTAAATGAGAGCGTAAGTGTTGGAAATTTTACCGTAGTCGGAACAGTGTGAAGACAACCTCAGAATGGAATTTTGATGGTTCTGTTAGCTCCGCTGAGTGATTTCGGGCCTAGGGGCATGTTCGGATTGTGTTTTGGAGGTCCGTAGCAAATTTATGCTTGAAATGCCGAAAGTCAAATTTTGAAGTTTCCGGTTCGATAGTGAGATTTTGATCTGAGGATCAGAATGGAATTCCGGAAGTTGGAGTATCTACGTAGTATTGAATGTGACGTGTGTGCAAAATTTCATGTCATTCGGGCGAGGTTTAATAGACTTTTTGATCGAAAGCGTATTTTTAGAGTTTTGGAGTTCTTAAGCTTGAATCCATGGGTGATTCGTCATTTTGAAGTTGTTTTAGGTGTTTTAAGGATTGATATAAGTTTGGACAGTGGTATTAGACTTGTTTGTGTTTTTGGTTGAGCTCCTGGGGGCCTCAGGATGATTTTGGAAGGTTGTCGGAAGGTTTGGGAGTTGTTTGAGCAGCTGAAGCTACTGATCTTCTATCATAACCGCATCTGCAGTTGGGTCCCGCAAGTGTGTAGCTGCAGAAGTGGCATTTGTCATCGCAGAAGCGGAATTGGGCAGGAGCAGCAGGATCCGCAGATGCGGGAGATTTAACGCAGAAGTGGTACTGCATCTGCGAATGGGGAATCGCAGGTGCGGAAATAGGCTGGGTTAGTTATTGTCGCAGATGCGAGCGTTTGTCCGCAAAAGCAGGACCGCAGGTGCAGTCCCATGACCGCAGAAGCAGATTAGCTGGGCAGAAACATATAAAAATTCTTGCCTTCGCGAATTTTAGCCACTTTTCACCTCTTTTCAAACGGGAAGAAGCCTTGGGGAGCATTTTCAAGAGGGATTTTCATAGGAGTTCATTGGAGTAAGGTCTTTGGTTCCTAAACTCGTTATTGGAATGATTTTTATCATTTTAAGCATAAATAATTAAGGAAAATCAGTGGTAAATTGGGGGTTAGGGCTTGACTAATTAGAGACCTTTAAGTGATGATTTGAGGGGTCATTTGAGGTCCTATTTTGGTACTTTTGGTATGAATGAACTCATGAGAGTGTGGGAATTCTGGAAATGTAAATTTTATTTGATTCAGAGACGTGGGCCTGAGGGGCATTTTGGTTATTTTACCTAATTTCACATATTAGCTTAGAATTTCTTTGTAGAATTAGTTATTTGAAGTGTTACTTACATTATGAAATTAAATTGATAGATTTAGGCCATGTGGGGTCAAGTACTCGTGGCAAGAGCGTGGTTTCAGATTGATTTGAGTTGGTTCGAGGTAAGTGGCTTGCCTAACCTTGTGTGGGGGACCTTCCCCTTAGGATTTGGTATTATTATTAATTGAAATGCCTTGTATGTAACGTGATGAGTGCGTACTTGTGCTAAATTTTGAAAATCCAGTTTTCATTAAGTAATTACTAGTATGTTTTCCTTTCCTATTTATGTTTCTTGCACTTTAAGCATGTTGTTAGCTTAGGAAGGCATGTCTAACTGATTTAATTGTCTTAATTGCTCAAACTGCTTTACCTGAATTCTGTGCAGCATGCTAGGCTAGAATTACTTGTTTTCCTTAATATGAAATTTGACATTTGCTGAATATTTTCTTGTTACTGCAGTGTATTTACATTTGGGACTATGGATGTGGGATTCCGATAGATCACCCTTGTTTATTTATTTGGGACTACGGATGTGAATTCCGGTAGATCCCCCTACACAATTATATGGAACTACAAGACTGCACCCGGTAGATTCCCCCAGTACTGGATATTTATATTTGGGACTACGGAATGGGATTTCGGTAGATCCCCATGCACTATGAGTTGGACTATGGGATGGGATCCCGGAAGATCCATTGGATATGTATATTTGGGAACAGGACGGTATCCTGGGAGATCCCCGATTGTTATTTTGGTGTTGATACGTATTTCTTTCTGTGTTTACCTTGCCTCTGTAATAGTTATTTTTGCCCTTTATATCTTGTGTTACTTTTACGGCTATACTTATTTATACTATTCTGTTCTACACTGTCGAACTTCATATTTTATTTAACTTCAGTAGGGCCCTGACCTTCCTCGTCACTACCCGACCGACGTTAGGCTTGGAACTTACTGAGTACCGCTGTGATGTACTCATGCCCTTTCTGCGCATGTTTTTCATGTGCAAATCCAGGTACTTCGACTCAGTCCTATTACCCTTGAGGCGAGGCAACTGCTCTAGAGACTTCAAGGTATATCTGCCGCGTCCGCAGACCGAAGAGTCCCTTTCCATTCTATCTTTAGTGATAGCCCTTCTATTTTCTTCTGTTGATGTAGACATTCCGGAGTTAGAGCATTTTGTTATATTCGTAGCTTGTGATTCATGGGTTTTGGGAAAATGTATTCATTTTTAAGAGTTAATATTGTGTATGCCGAGCAGTACTTTTAAATGTTGTTTTATTACTTTATTCCTGTTTTAAATTATTTTCTTCCGCAAATTTGGTTTATCTTCCGCATTTCAGGCTTACCTAGTCATAGAGACTAGGTGCCATCACGATGGTTCACGGAGGGCGAACCGGGGTCATGACAAGTTGGTATCAGAGCTCTAAGTTCATAGGAGTCATGAATCACAAGCCGGTTTATTAGACTCTCGCTGATCGGTACGGAGACGTTTGTACTTATCTACAAGAGGCTATATAATTGTTAGGAAAATTTCCACTTCATTTGATTTCCTTGTCGTGCGAGATTTGATGTCACAATTCTAAACTTCTGTCTTCTATTCTCTCACAGATGGTGAGGCGCGCGCTACCTGAGATGATCAAGCACCCGCACCCTTTACTGCAGCCGTCAGAGGCTGGGGCCGGGATAGAGGCCGAGGATGCGCACGTGGTGCAGCCATATCACATGTGCGAGCTACCACCGAGGTACCACCAACAATTTCAGCTGGAGTCCAGGCACCTAATACGCCTACTTCCACTACTACTCCAGCATTTCAGGGGACTCTGACATAGTTCATGAGCATGTACACCACTTTGGCTCAGGCATGGTTGCTTCCCCTTGCTGTAGTTACGTCTTAGGCTGGTGGAGGAGCACAGACTCCTGCTGCCCGCACTCGTGAGCAGTGAGTGCATGTTGAGCAGGTCCTTGAGATTATTTCTGTACAGCCGGCAGTCTGAGACTAGCCCGAGGACAGGGCAGCAGTTTCTGAGGATGAGCAACTGAGACTTGAGAGGTTCAAGAAGTACAAGCCTCTTGTATTTAGTGGTCTAGCATCAGATGATGCTTTGGGATTTCTAGATGGGTGTTACAGTATTCTTCGTACCATGGGTATATCAGGATCGAGTGAGGTTTCTTCACTACTTTCCAGCTTTGAGGAGCCGCCTATGAGTGGTGGTACACCTATGAGTTAGACAGTCCGGATGAGGCTGCTTCACTTACTTGGACTCAGTTTTCAAATCTGTTCCTGAGAGAGTATGTTCCTTAGAGCCTCAGGGACGCATGGCGCGCAAAGTTTGAACATTTGAGCCAGGGTGCTATGACTGTCTTAGAGTATGCTGTTCTTTACACTAGTTTGGCTATACATGCACCAGCCTTGGTTTCTACTGTTCGCGAGAGGGTTCGCCGGTTTATTGAGGGCCTTATTCCCAACATCAGGTCTAGCATGGCTTGTGAGTTGGAGATGGATATTTCTTATTAGCAGGTGGTTGCTAGGAGGATTGAGGGTATGCACGCTAGGGAGAGAGAGGAGAGGGAGGCCAAGAGGTCTTGAGAGTCGGGCCATTATTCTGGTGCCCGTGCCCCAACTGCAGGTTGTCAGGGTAGGGGTTATATGAGTTGCCCTATTCATTCAGCTCTTCCAGCAGCCAGTGGTGTTCCAGCTCCTCCTAGGCCTCAGGAGCCTTATTATACACCTCCAGTTTCTAGCGCGCCTCCCGCGCGGGGTGCTTTCAGAGGTCAGTCCAGTAGACATGGCACGAGCCAGTCACAACTGCCACATCCTCTCAAAGCTTATTTTGAGTGTGGTGACATACGCCATATGGTGAGGGATTGTCCCAGACTTGGGAGAGGTGCACCTCCACAAACTCTGGCTATGATTACAGCTCCAGTTGCTACCCCACCTGCTCAGCCAGCTAGAGGTAGAGGTCGGGGAGGTAGAAGTCACCCTAAAGGGGGAGGCCAGGCCAGAGCCCTTCTTGTCCGTACCGAGGTTGTTGCCTCCGATTCTGTCATCACAGGTATTATACTGGTTTGTCATAAAGATGCATCGGTTCTATTCGATCCAAGCTCCACTTACTCTTATGTGTCTTCTTATTTTGCTCCGCATTTGGGTGTACCTCGGGATTATTTGAGTTTCCTTGTTTATGTTTCTACTCCTATGGGAGATTCTCTTATTGTGGACCGTATTTATCGGTCATGTTTGGTTGCTCTTAGTGGTTTTGAGACCAGAGCTGATTTATTGTTACTCAGCATGGTAGATTTTGATATTATCTTGGGCATGGACTGGTTGTCGCCCCATTATGCTATTCTTGATTGTCACTCCAAAATTGTGACGCTGGCTATGCCAGGTGTATCGCGTGTTGAGTGGAAGGGTACTTTAGATCACACTCACAGTAGAGTTATTTCTTTTCTTAAAGCTCAACATATGGTTGAGAAGGGGTGTGACACATATTTAGCTTATGTGAGAGATGTCAGAGTTGATACCTCTTTAGTTGATTCAGTCCCAGTAGTATGGAATTTTTCCTGATGTGTTTCCAGCTGATCTTTCGGGCATGCCGCCTAATAGAGATATTGATTTTGGCATTGATCTGTTGTCGGGCACTCAACCCATTTCTATTCCTCCATATCATGTGGCTCCTCCTAAGTTGAAGGAGTTGAAGGATTAGTTACAGGAATTGCTTGATAAGGGTTTTATTCGGTCCAATGTATCACCTTGGGGTGCTCCTGTCTTGTTTGTGAAGAAAAAGGATGGTTCTATGCGTATGTGTATTGATTATCTCCAGTTGAACAAGGTTACAATGAAGAACCGTTATCCTTTGCCTCGTATTGGTGATCTATTTGACCAGCTTCAGGGCACACAAGTGTTTTCTAAGATTGACTTGCCCTCAGGTTACCATCAGTTGAAGATTCGGGAGCCAGATATCCCGAAGACTGCTTTCAGGACTCGGTATGTTTATTATGAGTTCCTTGTTATGTCATTTTGGCTGACCAATGCCCTAGCAGCCTTTATGCATTTTATGAACAGTTGTGTTCCGGATATCTTGACTCGTTCGTCATTGTCTTTATTGATGATATACTGGTGTATTCCTGGAGTCGGGAAGATCATTAACAGCACCTGAGGACAATGCTTCAGACTTTGAGAGAAAAGAAGTTATATGCTAAGTTCTCAAAATATGAGTTTTGTTTGGATTCCGTGGCATTATTAGGCCACGTGGTGTCGAGTGAAGGTATTCAAGTGGATCCGAAGAAAGTAGAGGCCGTGCAGAGTTCGCCCAGACCGTCCTCAGCTACAAAGATCCGCAGTTTTCTTGCTTGGCGGGTTATTACCGTCATTTTGTTGAGGGATTTTCATCGATTGCAACCCTTATGACCAGACTGACCCAAAAGGGTGCTCCATTTCAGTGGACAGAAGAGTGTGAGGCGAGCTTTTAGAAGCTCAAGACAGATTTGACTACAGCCCCAGTGTTGATATTACCTAGAGGTTCGGTGTCTTATACGGTTTGCTGTGATGCCTCGAGGATTAACCTTGGAGTTGTTTTGATGCAGGACGGTACGGTGATTTCCTATGTATCCAGATAGTTGAAGGTTCATGAGAAGAATTATCCGGTCCACGGCCTTGAGTTAGCTGCCATTGTTCATGCCCTGAAGATCTGGCGTCATTATTTGTACGGGGTTCCTTGTGAGATTTATACTGATCATCGGAGCTTGCAACACCTGTTCAAGCAAAAAGATCTAAATTTGCACTAGAGGAGATGGTTAGAGTTGCTGAAGGACTATAATATCACTATTTTGTATCACTTGGGCAAGGCCAATGTGGTAGCCGATGCCTTGAGTCGCCGGGTAGAGAGTTTGGGAGTTTGGCTTATTTACCAGCATTGGAGAGACCTATGGCGATGGATGTTCAAGCCTTAGCCATCCAGTTTGTGAGATTGGATCTTTCGAAGCCTAGTCGGATTCTAGCTTGTGTGGTTTCTCAGTCATCCTTATTTGATCGTATCAGGGAGCGTTAATATGATGACCCTCATTTTCTTGTCCTCAAGGACAAGGTTCAGTACGATGATGCCAGAGATGTGACTATTTGTGATGATAGGGTATTGAGTATGCAGGGTCGGATTTGTGTACCCAATGTTGATGGGCTTCGAGAGTTGATTCTAGAGGAGGCCCACAATTTGCGATATTCCATCCATCCGGGTGCCGCGAAGATGTATCAGGATTTGAGGCAGCACTATTGGTAGAGGCGTATGAATAAGGATATAGTTGGATTTATAGCTCGGTGCCTCAACTATCAGTAGGCGAAGTATGCGCACCAGAGACAGGGTGGGTTGTTTCAGCAGATAGAGATTCCGGAGTGGAAGTGGGAGAGAATCACCATGGACTTTATAGTTGGGCTCCCATGGACTTTGAGAAAATTCAATGCTATTTGGGTGATTGTGGATCAGATGATCAAGTCCGCACACTTCATTCCTGTGTGTACTACCTATTCTTCGTAGCACCTAGCGGAGACTTATATCCGGGAGATTGTTCGTCTGCATAGTATTCCAGTTTCCATCATTTCAGATAGAGGTACTCAGTTCACATCACTGTTCTAGAGGACCGTTCAACATGAGTTGGGTACTCGGGTGGAGTTAAGTACATCATTTCACCCTCAAATGGACAGTCCGAGCGCACAATTCAGATTCTTAAGGATATGCTCTGTGCGTGTGTGATTGATTTCAGAGGGTCTTGGGAGCAGTTCTTGTCATTGGTGGAGTTTGCTTACAACAACAGCTATCAGTCCAGCATTCAGATGGAACCGTATGAGGCCTTATATGGTAGGTGGTGTAGGTCCCCGGTGGGTGAGGCCAAATTATTGGGCACATAGTTGGTACAGAATGCTTTGGAGAAGGTTAAGGTGATTCAGGATAGACTCCGTACAGCCTATTCTAGACAGAAGAGCTACGTGGACCGGAAGGTTCGTGATGTTTCCTATATGGTTGGAGAGTGGGTTCTTCTTCAGGTTTTGCCTATGAAGGGCGTTATGAGATTTGGGAAGAAAGGAAAGTTGAGTCCGAGGTTTATTGGTCCTTTTGAGATATTGTGGTGTGTTGGGGAAGTTGCTTATGAGCTTGCCTTACCTCCCAGCTTGGCAGGAGTTCATCTGGTATTTCATGTTTCGATGCTCCGGAGGTATCACGGTGATCTGTCGCACGTGTTGGATTTCAGTTAAGTCTAGTTGGACAAGGATCTATCTTATGCTGAAGAGTCGGTGACAATATTGGACAGGAAGGTTAGAAATCTGAGGTCGAAGAATATTGCATCAGTAAAGGTTTAGTAGCGGGGTCAGCTGGTCGAGGAGGCGACCTGGGAGACTGAGCAGGATATGCGCAGCCGTTACCCTCATCTTTTCACTACTTCAAGTATGTCTCTATGCTTGTTTGAGGACGAACGAATGTTTAAGTATAGGAGGATGTGACGACCTGGCCGTTCGTCTTAAGAATTAACGCCCTGATCCCCTATTAACTGCATTCCTCGTGTTTATTGTTGCTATTTTGATTTGTCGAGATGTTCGATTTTGTATTTCGAAGAGTTTTGGGATACTTAGTCCCTAAATGAGAGCTTAAGTGTTGGAAATTTAACCATAGTCGGAATAGTATGAAGACAGCCTCACAATGGAATTTCGATTGTTTTGTTAGCTCCGTTGGGTGATTTTGGGCCTAGGGCGTGTTCGGATTGTGTTTTGGAGGTCTGTAGTTAATTTAGGCTTGAATGCTGAAAGTCAAATTTTGAAGTTTCCAGTTCGATAGTGAGATTTTGATCCGAGGGTCGGAATGGAATTCCGGAAGTTGGAGGAGCTCCGTAGTATTGAATGTGACGTGTGTGCAAAGTTTTAGGTCATTCGGATGAGTTTTGCTATATTTTTTTATCGAAAGCGTATTTTTAGAGTTTTGGAGTTCTTAGGCTTGAATCCGTGGGTGATTCGTCATTTCGAAGTTGTTTAGGTGTTTTAAGGATAGGTATAAGTTTGGACAGTGGTATTAGACTTGTTTGTGATTTTGGTTGAGGTCCCGGGGGCCTCGGGATGATTTCGGAAGATTGTCGGAAGGTTTGGGAGTTGTTTGAGCAGCTGAAGCTGTTGATCTTCTGTCATAACCGCACCTGCGGTTGGGCCCCACAGGTGCATAGCCGCAAAAGCGGCATTTGTCATCACAGAAGCAGAATTGGGCAGGAGCAGCAGGATGCGGGAGATTTACCGCAGAAGCGGTACCACATCTGTGAGTGGGGAATCGCAGGTGCAGAAATAGACTAGGTTAGTAATTGTTGCAGATGCGACCGTTGGTCCGCAAAAGTGGGACCGCAGGTGCGGTCCATGACCACAGAAGCGGATTAGCTAGGTAGAAACATATAAATTCTTGCCTTCGCAAATTTTAGCCATTTTTCACTTCAAATGGGAAGAAGCCTTGGGGAGTATTTTCAAGAGGGATTTTCAGAGGAGTTCATTGGGGTAAGGTCTTTGGTCCCTAAACTCGTTAATGGAATGATTTTTATCATTTTAAGTATTAAAAATTAAGGAAAATCAGTGGTAAATTGGGGTTAGGGCTTGACTAATTAGAGACCTTTGAGTGATGATTTGAGGGTCCATTTGAGGTCCAATTTTGGTACTTTTGGTATGACTGAAATCGTGAAAGTGTAGGAATTCTGGAAATGTAAATTTTATTTGATTCCGAGACGTGGGGTCTTAGGGCATTTTGGTCAATTTACCTAATTTCGCGTATTATCTTAGAATTTCTTTGTAGAATCAGTTATTTGAAGTGTTATTTACATTATGAAATTGAATTGAATAGATTTGGGCCATTTGGAGTTGAGTACTCGTGGCAATAGCGTGGTTTTGGATTGATTTGAGCTGGTTCGAGGTAAGTGGCTTGCCTAACCTTGTGTAGGGGACCTTCCCCTTAGGATTTGTATTATTGTTAATTGAAATGCCTTGTACGTAAGGTGGCGAGTGCGTACTTGTGCTAATTGTTGAAAATCTAGTTTTCATTAAGTAATTACTAGTATGCTTTCCTTTCTTGTTTATGTTACTTGCACTTTAAGCTTGTTGTTAGCTTAGGAAGGCATGTCTAAGTGATTTAGTTGCTCAAACTGCTTTACCTGAATTCTGTGCAGCATGCTAGGCTAGAATTACTTATTAGCCTTAATATGAAATTTGGCATTTGCTGAATATTTTCCTGTTACTATTGTGTATTTACATTTTGGACTACGGATGTGGGATTCCGGTAGATCCCCCTTGTTTGTTTATTTGGGACTATGAATGTGGGATTCCGATAGATCCCCCTGCATAGTTATATGGAACTACGGGACTGCACTTGGTAGATTCCCCCAATACTAGGTATTTACATTTAGGACTACGGAACGGGATTCCGGTAGATCCTCGCGGACTATGAGTTGGACTACGGGACGAGATCCCGGGAGATCCATTGGATATGTATATTGGGGACTACATGACGGTATCCTGGGAGATCCTCGATTGTTATTTTGGTGTTGAGCCGTATTTCTTTCTATGTTTACCTTGCCTCTGTAATAGTTGTTGTTGCTCTTTATATCTTGTGTTACTTTTACGGATGTACTTATTTATATTGTTCTGTTCTACACTGTCAAACTTCATATTTTATTTAACCTCAGTAGGGCCCTGACCTTCCTCGTCACTACCCGATCGAGGTTAGGCTTGGCACTTACTGAGTATTGTTGTGGTGTACTCATGCCCTTTCTACGCATGTTTTTCATATGCAGATCCAGGTACTTTAATCCAGTCCTATCACCCTTGAGGCGAAGCGACTGCTCCAAAAACTTCGAGGTATATCTGTCGCGTCCGCAGACCGAGGAATCCCTTTTCATTCTATCTTGTAGTGATAGCCCTTCTATTTTCTTCTATTGATGTAGACATTCTGGAGTTAGAGCATTTTTGTTATATTCGTAGCTTGTGATTCATGGATTTTCGGGTTTTGGGAAAAATGTATTGGATTTTAAGAGTTAATATTGTGTATGCCAAGCGGCAATTTTAAACACTGTTTTATTACTTTATTCCTGTTGTAAATTGTTTTCTTCCTTAAATTTGGTTTATCTTCCGCACTTTAGGCTTACCTAGTCGTAAAGACTAGGTGCAGTCACGATGGTTCATGGAGGGCGAACCGGGGTCGTAAAATGAATGAATCAAGATGACGTCCTCCCGTACTAAACGCACATTCAGATTCCACATTTAAAATTGGAACAACAAATACATCACGATTCATCTCTGTAAGAGCAGAAAATCTAGATGAGTTCAATTTCCACTAGAAGAACATCAAATTCTTTAGTGTCATCCTCAGTTTCTTCACCAAAATATTTATCTAACTCTGTTCTAGTGTCCATACCTCCACTCATAATTTTATATTTTTTTAGATTTTGCATGAGTGATTCTAAAAGTCCTATATGTTGGGTGCTTACTTGACTGCTAGAAAGCCCGGAAGTAGAATTGTCCAATGAAGAACAATCTGAAGATGAAGGAAGCGCGACACTTTTTGAGCTGAACTTTACATACTCACTAAATAATGAAGTCATGTACTTCTTAACTTCTTCTTGTATCGTTACCCCCAGATCTTCACCAAACATCTTTACAAGTGCATAGCCAACTTATTCGAGCTTGTAACATGGATTCAAAATACATGACATGAAAATTATCTTGTTCATTTTTCCTGAATCACCCTAATATTTATCAAACTTTCTTTCATCTTCTTTGCCATTCTTAAAATTATATCTTCATTTACTATCAATTGCTTTAAATAAACAACAACCGCACAAATTTCAAGAAAATGAATATTAACATAACGTGATCCAGATATTTTCAAAGTAAGAAGATAGAAGATTTCAAGAAACATTGTAATTCTTTTTACATTCTCCCAATTACTACTCAAAAGTTCACCTGTAGGAATTCCAACTTCAATATATGAATGCCCAAGATAATGTTTCGGGCCAATTTCACTAGAAGCATAATATGAAAATGCACTTTTAAAATCAACAGCCCCACACAACATCAAATAGGTGGAATTCCACCTAGTTGGAACATCCAAGCATAAAGTTTTTTTTTTGCAATTGAGTTGTTCATCATTAAAACATTCTTGAAACCTCTTCAATCTCGTAGGAGACTGCCTAACATATCTCACTGCATACATAATACATTCAATAGACACTAAAAATTCTTTTAAATCATCCTAGACCACAAAATTCATGATGTGATCCATACATCTCACGTGAAGGTGATTACCGTTCATCAAATTAGTTTCTATTTTGTAAATTGCTTAAACAATTATTTTACTGTCCCATCATTTAAGCTTGCATTATCAACTGTGACAGTAAAGATCTTATTTATCCCCCATTCAGGTAAACACCTACCAATACCATTTGCTATATCTTCGCCTTTATGGCTAACAATAGAACACAAATTAATTATTTTCTTATGCATATTTCATTCACTATCAATCCAATGGGCAGTGATACATATGTAATTAATTCTTTCTATAGAAGTCCAAGTATCAGTGGTAATACATACTCTTTGTTTAGTTTCTATAAAAGACCACTTCAACTTTTACTTTTCTTCATTAAAAAGATTAAAACAATCCCTAGTTACAGTACTACATGAAGGGATCCGAAAATAAGGTTGTGTCACTTTTATAAAGTCTCTAAAACCTTCTTTCCCAACAAATATGAAAGGAATCACATCAACTATTACCATACAACATAACGCCTTCCTACACTCTTTTTGATCAAATTTCCAAGTAACAATAGCTACGTCACCCAGACTACCCCTGAAACAGATTGAAAGCCTAAATTTGATTGTTTTTTATCAACAATAGCAGGGCATTTAGGACACTTAAACATATGAGAAAGAAGTGTCGACATACCGTCTTTTGTATTAAAACAATAATCATGAAAACAATAGTCACATTTTGCTTTTGTACTCCTTTCAAAAATGATAATTTCTGTAAAATGATCCCACGCAGTAGAATCCCCCCCCCCTTTTTGTTATATTTGACTCATTTATTTCAGCTTGACTTATTGCATTTGAATTAGAAGCCCCACTTTCACCCATCAAATTATCACTTTGTATATTTTAAGCCATGTTATGAGTCAGTGCAACAAGAAAAGATAGGAATGAATATGAATGATAAAACAACCACAATCTTTTCGATTACGAAGAAGTATTTTTCATTTAGAACTGAATCGAAATCGAATTAGAAAGTACATTTAGTTCTTGACAAATTATGACGAGGAGAATAACATTCTTCTGCCACGAAATCCCTCTTTTAATCCCTAGAATAATTTTGACATTAAGAAACCATACAGATAGTTGGATACTGGATTTTTCCAAATATGTTACTTCTACTTCTATTACCCTGTGAAACTTTATTACATGAATTGCAACTGACCTAGTATTTGAACATCACATTTACACATTGAATGTGACTACAGATAACATGTTCTATGCTCAATGGAGTAAATGATAAATATATCTATGCAACACATCAGAGAAGCTAAAATTGTAGTAAATGTTTTTTTCTAAATATGTTTATAATAATAACGGTACAATAGTCACATTCTTTTGTATTTGACTATTACATGTATTGATGACCTTCAAATTAGATACTAAGGAAAAGAGTCATATCTTGTACCAATAGTTAGTCTTTATATATAAAGTATATCCACTTTACCTTCTACTGCTCTGGCTATGTCCGTAATAGACGGTTGGGTTTTGAGATTAGAGGTGGCGTATGGAGGAAACGAGGAAAAGATTAGAGAAGAGAATGGGATGCAAGAGCATCTAGGTTGTTGTTATGTTGACTCAACCTTCAGATAGTAGAGAGTTTGAGAGGGAGAGACGACGCTAGAGGGAGAGGCGAGAGGGTTGGTTTCTAAGATCTGAGGAAAATTAGAAATTAAGAATTTAGATGATAGGATTTCTAATAGTAGATAAATGGAAGGGATGTTTAATATACATATGGATAAAAATATATAAATAAAAAAATTCTTAACAGGTTAACGCTTTATCCTATAAGAAAATTGAATAATTCACCCTAAACTGATAAGCTGTTAATAATAAAATTTAAATTTGTTCCCCATTGTTAATCCTATAACCTGATACCAATAAGTCATTAAGCCGCTTTTGTGGTTCGGTTTTCGATTTTAGTTCGATTTTGAACACCCCTAACCCACTCTTTTAACCTTATACCCACATATTTTACTTGTCTTCTTCTGCAATTTAGTTCATGGGTGATCGGGTTGCTTATATAAACTTCTTCTCCAAAATTTCTCTTTTTCAACTAATAATTCTTGTCTTTTCCCTTCGAATCTTGTGGTTGGCCATAAAAGTTGCGCCTTTATTGATTAAGAAAAAATTTAAGATATCTAAAAATTATGTCTCTTCTAGTTCGTTGCGTCGTTGTGGTTGTGGTTTAATTACAAATCATTTTGTGGCTAAGACTTATTTGTAACGGTGTTCGTAGATTTTACATGTAATGACCCGATCGGTCGTTTTGAGCTCTAGCATGTCGTTCGGCGGTTTGAGGCCATGAGTAGCTTCACTTCAAGTATTATGACTTGTGCGCATGGTCGGAATTGAATTTCAGAAAGTTCAAAGTTGATTTGGAAAGAAAATTCAAATTTCGGAAGCTTTAAGTTGGAGAAATTGACTAAGGTGTGATTTTTGAGTAAACGACCTGGAATCGGGATGTGAAGGTTCCAACAGGTTCGTATGATGATTTTAAACTTGGGCGTATGTCTGGATCGGGTTTTGAATGACCTGGGAGAGTTCCGACGCTTATTGTGGAAAGTTGGCATTTGGAAGGATTTCATAAATTTGGGGTGGAAGTGTATCTTAATGTTATCAATGTCCGTTGGGATTTTGAGTAAGGGAATAGCTCCGTATGGTAATTCTGGTATTGGGAGCGCGTCCGGATATGTATTTGGAGGTCCGTAGGTCATTTCGGGGTCATTTGGCGAAAGTTAGAAATTTGAAGGTTTTTGAAAAGTTTGGCCGGGAGTGGACTTTTTGATATCGGGGTCGAATTCTGATTCTGGAAGTGGGAGTAGGTCCGCAATGTCAATTATGACTTGTGTGCAAAATTTTAGGTCAATCAGAATTGATTTGATAGGTTTCGGCATTGAATGTAGAAGTTGGAAATTCTTAGTTTCATTAGGCTTGAATATGGGGGTGTGAATCGTGTTTAGTGTTGTTTGATGTGATTTGAGGACTCGACTAAGTCCCTGTTATGTTTTGAGATTTGTTGGTATGTTCGAACAGGGTCCCGAGGGGCTCGGGTGAGTTTCGGGGTGGTTTCGGACCATTTCTAGGCCATTTTTAGCTGCTATGCGATTGAGGGGTATTGGATGTGATCGCGTTGAGTAAAATGGAAAAAATTGGCTAGTGATTCGCGATCGCGTAGAGGAAACTTTCTGTTGCACTGACCAGACTTTGAAAGCTTATATCTCGCAATCTATAATTAATTTGGAGATAATCCAAAAATGAAATTGTAGCCCTTTAAGTCTAGTTTTCAGAAAATCAAACCATTTGGAGTAAATACCTGGGCATAAGCTATATTTTGAGGTTTCGGCCATTTTTAACATATTTGGAGCTATGGAGATTGGATTGAAGTGATTTTAACCATATGAATTGGGGTAAGTATTTTATATCCGAAAGCGATTATACTTCATGATTCTATGGTTATATTTACATTTATTTTGAATTTAAATGGAAGAAATCAAGATTTTTGCAAAACTTTTCAAGAACGAAAATTTAAGATTAGATGGTCAAGTTATTATCGGAATTCGATAAAATTGGTATGATTGAACTCGTATCGGAATGGGTTGTCGGATTTGTAAGTTTCGTCAGATTTCGAAACGTGGGCCCGATGGTGGTTTTTATCGACTTTTCGAGCGGAGTTGAAAATTAGTGTAAATTGGATTATAATGAGTATTGGAGTATATATTTATGGGTTTGCTCATTTATTGACTAGTTTGAGAGCATTGGACATTGGTCTGAGTTGTTGAAAAGCTTGGGAGCCGGTTATGGAACTCAGGAGCGAGCTAAGTCTATTTTCTAATCTTGTAAGAGGAAATTAATACCATAGGTGAATTGAATTCATGTGTGCTCTTATTTGCGGGGTTTACATAGGTACGGGGTAACGGGAGTCCGTACGTAGCTACTAGTTATGCCTATGTCCGGGTAATTTTAGGTTTGCACCATGCCTTGTTGATTTTGCTTATTATTTGCTTTGAAAGGAGTTGAGATTGAGTATGCTTATTAAATTTCCTTGAAAAGAGTCGAAATTGAGGAGTTTGAGATTTTAAAAGCTTTTATTTAAATTTTGTATTTTTGAAAAGAATTAAGGAATATTATAATAATTTGAGAAATCTATGTTCAACCGCGTTGCAAATATATTCTGCGAATGGGGTAAATTTCTACTATTCTCATGGGAGTGGGCCGATCGCCTCGGCAGGTTAAATAGATGTATTTATTGTCCGTGCCATTCGACCCTCGGTAGTGCATAGTTTATATTTATATATTGGATCGGGTCGTACGACCTCGGCATGACTTGCGCATGATAAATCTTTGGAACTAATAACAATTGACATTGCTTTATTGGCTTGGGATATAAATTGTTAAATAATGAAAAGTGAATTTGAAAGAATTGTTGATTATTTTCGATTATTGAATTTTCAGCTATGTTATGTATTCCATGAATAAATATAATATCGGCATTTTATTGCTAACTCATAGTAAGTGTCGAAGTCGACCCCTCATCACTACTTCTTCGAGGTTAGATTGGATACATACTGGGCACATATTGATTTACGTACTCATACTACACTTGCTATATATTTTGTGCAGGTGTATATATGTCTAGTGGCCTTGTGAGAGCGGATGCGTATTTAATGCAGGGACTTAGATGAGCTGCATTCTATATTTCGACCCGCAGCTAGCAGAGTCTCCTTTAGAGTATTTATATTTTTCTTCTGTCCAATTTGTATTCCGGACAGATACTGTATTTTATTTTACTTCCTAGTTGATGCTCATGCACTTGTGACACCGGGTTTTAGGGGCACTTATGAGTTATTCAGTAGTGTAGTTTGGAAAAATATTATCATTTACTCTGTAAACTTTATTTCTTATTATTTGATTTAAGGAAAAACTATGATTTCAAAAATACTAAAATGAGTAACAAAGTTAATTATTTATCGTTGGCTTGCTTGACAGTGGTGTTAGGCGCCATCACGATCTTAAATGGATTTTGGGCCGTGACAACATGGTATCAGAGCACTAAGTTCACTTAGGTCTCACGAGTCATGAGCAAGTCTAGTAGAGTCTTATGGATCGGTACGGAGACATCTGTACTTATCTTTTAGAGGCTACAGGGTTGTTAGAAGCACTTCCCTTCTTGATTCCTCATTGTGCGATTTGATTCCTTCGAGGCTTACGCCGTTATTTCTTTCCTATTCAATCTTATGCGATGTAAAGCACTTGTTATCAAGAATCAAGGAATTTTAATGGTACTACAAATGTGGTGCAGGATGTTTCTCCCTGTGTATTTGATTGGGGGCTGTTGTCGTCGCCTTGCGGAAGGTTGTTCTATTGTTTCAACTCTGTATCAGTATTGCCTATGGTTTTGAAGTTGGCCATTGATTGTTATGGTAATTAGTACGTTTCTATCGCGTATGGGTAATGGTAGGGTACTTATTTATGGTTCGCGACAGGAATGGCTTGGTAGAAGGATTTCTCAATTCACGGCTTAAAGGTTCAGCATTAAGTTCTGGCAGAGGAATGGCAATCAGACTATGAATGCTCAAGTTTAGGTTGATGGAGTAACGAGACTTGGTATTTTTGAGCGTGGTGGAATGGGTAATGGTATGGTGCTTATTTATGGTTCGCGACAGGAATGGCTTGGTAGAAGGATTTCTCAATTCACGGCTTAAAGGTTCAGCATTAAGTTCTGGCAGAGGAATGGCAATCGGACTATGAATGCTCAGGTTTAGGTTGATGGAGTAACGAGACTTGGTATTTTTGAGTGTGGTGGAATTTTCATTTGTGATATGGCATCATCATTCTTGATTGAATGTGTTAAGTTCGTCGGTATTATAGTCTTCTTCAATTCACCTTTGGGACAGGGTGTTGTGCAATAGTATCGAGAAAGCAGTTGTCATAGATCTCTGTATGTGGTGGTTCAAGATCGAATCAGTGTTCCTGTGTTGATGGCTCGAGAAAGATGATCTTCAGAGAGGTTTAAAGTTGGTAGAGATCTATTGGTTCAAGTGCTACAGAGATGGATTTTGATTTAAGTCAACAACTAGGCAGCGAAGGATGGGGAAGTACATGTGGGATATGTCTTGCGGTGGTTGAATTTCTAGAAAGCCAAGCGTGAGAAACAGAAGTCGAGTAGTTGCATAAAGGAGAGGGTTCGATCAAAGTGGGAGAGCGACAAAGTAGCATATGGGTTCAGTGGTAGGATATCAACACGCCTTAAGGAAAGTTTAGAGTGATATGGGATTCATGGTTGACAATGACTGGGTCTACGGACTTAATTTGGAATATTGGCCCATATACTGGAAAGTTTGTATACGACGGAAAAGAGTTGCCTGATATGAAGAGGGATGTAACATGACTTCGGATTAGAATGTATTGTCGCACCTTTAGTTGATTTCAATAAGGAGCGAACGAACTTGTATAGTTGGTGAATGAGTGCGGGCTCAGGAAGGTTTAATGATTTCGTAAGTTATTATATTCAGTACAATGACGTTAGAAGATGTCGGCATGTAATTTTCACAGGTGGGTTATCTCTGGTGAGCTGGTTAACGGTCGCATGGTGTTGACGTAGCTTCTACGAAGAACTCTACTATTTATTTGGTAGGAGGTCAAATATGTAAATGTGGCTAGTAGTGTTTATGAAATGTTAATAGAAGGATTTCGAAGAATTTGGCGGGTTGATTGTGCAAGATCATGTCAATGGGGGACAAGAAATCTTGGTGGGTTCCAGAGTTATGCAATGGTAGTTATAAGCTAAGTGGGAGAGCCCTACCGCCTACGATTGGATTGCATGGCTATCTACTTGTGAGGTTTCTAGTTATCGGCATATCGGTGGGTTATTACGACTAAGGAAAGAAAACATCAGTGGTAATTTGAGCAAAGGATTTGAGGAATGTATGCTATAATTGACCTTATCGATTCATGTTCAGGATTTGGGAAGATTTAGGATTTTTGCTTCGTGTAGAGGTGATTTACAAGAAAAATGGTTCAGTCAGGTGCTTCTTCGAGAGGGTGCTCATGTTCTAGCATAGCCTTGGAGTTTGATTATATTCGGAAACAACGGTCCTAGTGGATTCAAAATTTAAAGTGCGGTGCCTAAGGATTTCGAGTCCGTAGTATGGTTAAGTATCGAGCTTTTGCAGCAGATTATGAAAAGGGGATTGGAGTGTTCTATGTTATCTTCGGTCTGCGGTGTGGCATTGGAGGAATGGGATAAAGTAACTTCGGATTCATAGAGGAATTATCAGAATGGGTGTACCAGTTGAAGATGCGAATATGCGCCACAAGGAGGGTATGATATAGTTCGTGGGTTTTGAGACAACGTGATCTCGTAAAATAGGGTCACTCAGGATGAGTTTGTTATGTTTTGCATAGAGCTATTATTATTCCTAAGGCAAGTCCAGAGTAAATTAGAGGAAGTCGGATTGGTTAGCAATGGTTGAATTGGCATGATGGTGGAAATGATCAGTTCCTTCAGCGTGATAAGTTATACATGTGATTTTGTGGCAGTACGTGCGAGGCTTGATGGCCGCCGTAATTGATTTTATTCAGAGGCATTCGAGTATTATGGCCAGTTATGTGTAGATGTATCCCGAAAGAGTTATGGTGGTTTAGACCACTACTAAAGGATTGTATTTCCTGTGGTTATGGGAATTCAGTCGCGTGTTTCTACGGTTCTCCTGAAAATAAGTTAAGTGAGAGGTTTTTGTATGATGCAGTATTATTCTATTAGTGGATCAGGAGTTATGATGAAATTCTAATACTCTCACGTATTGGTATGTTAGGTGCAGTGAACGGCATGGGAATTTGGAGTAAGGATCAAGGTCGCGGTTCGGTATTGACAAGAATGTCACGAGCTCGGATGAGCAGAAAAAGATTCAGATATTTAGAGTAAGTTGGTATTGTCTTCAGCGTCACCTGAGGTCGGTGTCATGTGTAAGAGGCTTTGCGTACTGATTTGCGGATCCTTGATTCGCTTTACAACATTAGTATGGCCAGTGGTATGGATGTGTGTACTTGTTACCTGGTGCGGAAGGTCGTGGGAGCGTGTCCCATGGGAAGATTGTATAAGTGTGACATATAGTCACTTGATTGATTGAAGATCGAAACCAAGTATGGAGATTTTGGTACTATCGCTAATGTGAGAGTTTAGGCCTGGAAGGCGCTCTATTCATTTGGTTGTGAACTGTGGATGTTTGTTCTGGATTGATGGTTGTTCTTGTGTGTCATGGGAAAAAGGTGTTAGTGTGGATCCTTGAAAGGTTATTAGCCCAATGCAGTATGATAAGAATTGGCTTGAGGCCCGTAGATGGATCTAAATGTGAGTGTGTGCCTATATTAGGCCGGATGTGTTCATTCAACATAGTGCTCCTTATTGAGGAGTATTCAGACGTTAGATGTTATTTCGTCATCGGCTATTTCATGTGATACTATATTGTGTTGTGTGGGTTGTGAGGCGACTTGATTAATTTCACATGTGTTAAGGTTCCGCGTAGCAATGGTATTATATGAGTAGGATGGTTCTCGATATGCAGATCATATATTTCACCTTAGTCGTGCTTGAGTTTTGTAGCATATGGCGCGATCTGTCTCCCTAGGGATGATATGATGCACTTGGCGTGCTTGTGGTTAATATTCAGGTATTTCATAGTTACGAGCATTTTAGCTCGTTAAATATTCCTTTATAAGTTATCATGTGTGGATCGGGTGGCACGCCGCCACAGTTATATTGTTTGGACCGGGTAGCATGCCGCCATGGGTATCATGGTTGGATCGGGTTGCACGCCGCAATGGTATCATATGTGGATCAAGTTGTACGCCGCAATAGTGCGATGTTGAGTATAGTTCCCTATATCTATTCTTGCGTGTTTTGTTTCTCATTTTTTGAGGAAGGTTCACAACGTCCTTTAGGCTGTTTAATTAGTTATGTGGGTTGAGTAGTTCTTTCTAGAGTTCATTTTCCTTATGTATCACATTCGGGTTTGTAACTTGTTGGCATATTGTGGTATCATATGAGACTTTTGGCAGTGTCTGAGATGGTTTATTTCCTGAACAGCTTATACTGGGCAAGGCGAGATTATTGGACCTGAGATCAATGTGAATGGATTATATGAGGCATATTAAAAAGCAAATATCGTTATTTGGTTCATATTAGGGTAATGGTCCATGTCAGGAGGAGGGACTTAATGATTTGTCGACTCGGCAGTTAGTATGAATTTCTACGCATCTCTTCCGCCATGACAGCATTACAAGAGTTGGAGCAAGACTTATATGGGTCATGAGGTGTGTTGTGAGCATCAGATTCGTGGGATTTTTGCTATTGTTGTCAGAGGATGTTATTATGGTCATGTGAATTATGCAGTGCATGGTGTGAATTCAGTAAGGGCAGACAACCATGGTTGGTGCGATATGTAATGATTGATACGGTGTTCGTATGCTGGGAACAGACCTGGTAGAGAATTTCAAATGTTGGAATTTGGATCTAAGGCTTAATTACCTAAATAAAAGGGAGGATCTCTAGATTCGCTCGAGCTAATGTTCTCAACTGAGTTGTGGTATCACGGGCAGGTGTACGAGGTGTTAAACAGTGATTTCATACAACTCCACTACAGTTCTTAGCACGTTCGAGGATAAACGTATGTTTAAGTGGGATAGAATGTAACGACTAGACCTGGCGTTTTGAGCTCTAGCGCGTTGTTCGGCGGTTTGAGGCCATGAGTAGCTTCACTTCAGGTATTATGACTTGTGCGCATGGTCGAAACTAAATTTTGGGAAGTTCGGAGTTGATTTGGAAAGAAAATAATTTTGGAAGCTTTAAGTTGGAGGAATTGACTAAGTTGTGATTTTTGAGTAAACGACCTCGGAATGGGGATGTGAAGGTTCCAACAGGTTCGCATGATGATTTTGGAGTTGGACGTATGTCCGGATCGGGTTTGGGATGACCCGGGAGCGTTTCAGCGCCTATTCTGGAAATTTGGCATTTGAAAGGATTTTATAAATTTTTGGGTGGAAGTATCTTAATGTTATTGACGTCCGTTTGGGATTCCGAGTCTGGGAATAGCTCCGTATGGTGATTCTGGTATTGGGAGTGCTCCGGATGTGAATTGAAGGTCCGTAGGTCATTTTGGGGTCATTTGGCGAAAGTTATAAATTTGAAGGTTTTGGAGAAGTTTGACCGGGAATAGACTTTTTGATATCAGGGTCGAATTCTGATTCCAGAAGTGGGAATAGGTCCGTAATGTCAATTATGACTTGTGTGTAAAATTTAAGGTCAATTAGAATTGATTTGATAGGTTTCGGCATCGAATATAGAAGTTGGAATTTCTTAGTTTCGTTAGGCTTGAATTGGGGGTGTGATTCGCGTTTTAACGTTGTTTGATGTGATTTGAGGCCTCGACTAAGTCCGTGTTATGTTTTGAGACTTGTTGGTATGTTCGGACGGGGTCCCGAGGGGCTCGGGTGAGTTTCGGGTGGTTTTGGACCATTTATAGGACATTTTTAGTTGCTGGTTTTTGGCTACAACAGTGTGCTATGCGATCGGGGGTATTGGACGCGATCGCGTTGAGTAAAATGGAAGAAATTGGCGAGTTATTCTCGATCGCGGTAGAACCTCCGCAATCGTGTGGAGGAAACTTTCTGTTGCACTAACCCGACTTTGAAAGCTTATATCTTGCAAACTATAAGGAATTTGGTGATGATCTAAAGCATGAAAGTTGTAGTCCTTGGTGTCTAGTTTTCAAAAAGTTAAACCATTTACAATTTGGAGTTTTGTACAAAACGTTATAACCATTATACTAGAGGATGTCTGGAAGAGCTTGGCACTTTATCTTCGCGATCGAGAAGCATTTTCCGCGATCACGAAAGGCAAATTTTGGGCTGAGAAAGTTATGCTTCGTGATCGCGAAGCATTTTCAGCGATCGCGGAGAGTAAATACCTGGGCAGAAGCTATATTTCGAGGTTTCGACCATTTTTAACATATTTGGAGCTATGGAGCTCGGATTGAAGCGATTGTTTAGGAAATTTTCACCATATGAATTGGGGAAAGTGTTCTATATCCGAAAGTGATTACACTTTATTATTCTATGGTTACATTCATCATTTATTTTGGATTTAAATGGAAGAAATCAAGATTTTTGCAAAACTTTTTAAGAACGAAAATTTAAGATTTGGAGGTCAAGTTGTTATCGAAATTTGATAAAATTGGTATGGTTGAACTCGTATCGGAATGAGTTGTTGAATTTTGTGAGTTTTGTCGGGTTCCGAGACATGGGCCCCAGGGTGATTTTTATCAACTTTTCAAGCAGAGTTGGAAATTGTTGTAAATTGGATTATAATGAGTATTAGAGTATATATTTATGGATTTGCTCATTTATTGACTAGTTTTGAGAGCATTGGGCATCAGTTTGAGTTGTTGAAAAATCTTGCGAGCCGGTTATGGAACTCCGGAGTGAGGCAAGTCTCTTTTCTAACCTTGTAAGAGGAAATTAATCCCATAGGTGAATTGAATTCATGCGTGTTCTTATTTGCAGGGTCTACGTACTTATGAGAGTCCGTACGTAGCTACTAGTTATGCCTATGCTCGGGTAGTTTTAGATTTATACCATGCCTTGTTAATATTATTATTTGCCTTGAAAGAAGTTGAGATTGAGTATGCATATTAAATTGCCTTAAAAAAAGTCGAAATTGAGGAATTTGAGATTTTAAAAGCTTTCATTTGAATTTCGTAGTTTTGAAAAGAATTAAGGAATATTATAATAATTTGAGAAATCTATGTTCAACTACGTCGCAAATATATTCCGCGAGCGGGGTAAATTTCCACTACTCATAGGAGGGGTCGATCGCCTCGGCAGGTTAAATAGATGCATCTATGGTTCATGTCGTTCGACCCTTGATAGTGCAAAATTTATATTTATATGTTGGATTGGGCCGTACGACCTCGGCATGACTTGCGCATGATAACTCTTTGGAATTAATAACAATTGACATTGCTTTATTGGCTTGGGATATAAATTGTTAAATGATGAAAAGTGAATTTGGAAATTCCCATTAGTAAAAGAATTGTTGATTATTTTCGGTTATTGAATTTTCAGCTATGTTATGTATTCCATGCTTAAATATAATATCGGCATTTTATAACTAGCCCATAGTAAGTGTCGGAGTTGACCCCTCGTCACTACTTCTGTGAGGTTAGACTGGATACTTACTGGGTGCGCATTAATTTACGTACTCATACTTTTGTTGCACATTTTGTGCAGGTATATATATGTCTAGTGGCCTTGAGAGAGCGGGGGAGTGTTTAATGCGGGAACTTAGGTGAGCTACATTTCATATTAAGACCCGCAGCCAGCAGAGGCTCCTTCAGAGTATTTATATTTTTTTCTTGTCCAATTTGTATTCTGGACAGATGTTGCATTTTATTTTACTTCCTAGTTGATGCTCATGCACTTGTGACACCGGGTTTTGGGGGCATTTATGAGTTATTAAGTAGTGTAGTTGGGAAAAATATTATCATTTACTCTGTAAATTTTATTTCTTATTATTTGATTTAAGGAAAAAATATGATTTCAAAAATACTAAAATGAGTAACAAAGTTAATTATTATTCGTTGGCTTGCCTGACAGCGGTGTTAGGCGCCATCACGATCTTAAATGGATTTTGGGTCATGACACTACAAATGCCCTTGTTTTGACGAGCAAACTTGTGATGACCTTTAGAAATAAATTTGGCATTTCGAGGCCTTAAAAACCTCTTTCAGCATTACCTCGATTTGCATGCGCAGTTCGGGCACGTAGCCGGAAAGCCAATATGTGAAAATCTGTGAAAAATGATGAATTTTGACTTTAAAATAAATTTAAGTTGACTTTGGTCAACATTTTGGGTAAACGGACCCAGACCCATAATTTGACGATCCCTGAGGGTCCGTAGGAAAATATGGGACTTGGGCGTATGCCCAGAAACGAATTCCGAGATCCCAAGCCTGAGAAATGAATTTTTTTAAAAAATTATTTTTTTTAATATTTATGAGTTTTTGAAAATGAAATGTGTTTAAAATTTGATGGTATCGGCCCCGTATTCTGGTTCCGATTCCGATACAGGTCTTATATGTGGTTTAAGTCAAGTCTATGAAATTTGGTAAGAAACGGACTTAAAATGACGTGAATCAGACCGTATTTGAGAAAATTAGAAAATTTGAAGTTCTTAAGTGATTTCATGATTTTGATGCTAAATTCATAGTTGTTGATGTTATTTTGGTCATTTGATCGCACGAGTAAGTCTGTAGGGTGTTTTTGAGGTAGTGTACATGTTTGGTTTGGAGCCCCGAGGGCTCGGGTGAATTTTGGATAGGCGTCGGAATGTTTTTGGACTTAGAAAATCTGGTTTTCTGCTGTTTGTTGGTGTCCAGTTCTTTTGTACTATGCGATCGCATAGGAAGCTTCGCGATCGCATAGTGTAATTTTAGGGGGGCCCTATTTTGTGCTATGCAATCACATAGCTACTTCCGCGTTCGCATAGAGTAAATTCCGGGGGGTCACCAGTTGTTCTATGCGATTGCACTGCTTCTCCCGCTATCGTAATGGGTTAAACCAAGCCTGGGAAGGGAACCATTTTTCCTCTATGCGATCGCACTCCCTAGTCCGCGATCGTAGTGCCCAATACCCCTTACCCTATGCGATTGCATACCCTTGTTCGCGATCGCAGAGACCAATTTTGCCCAGTCATTTAAACAGTAACAGAACACATACGGGATTTAACCCAAAACTCATAACTTCTTCTTCCAAACTCCAAATTGGGCGATTTTTGAAAGGGAACTTCACCACAAATTCATAGGTATGTAATATTAGATTCATTTTCTTTAATTTCCATTAACACCCCTGAGGGTTTCCTGAAAACAGCCTTTCTATCCCTCAGGGTAGAGGTAAGGTTAGCGTACATACTACCCTCCCCAAACCCCACAAGTGGGATTACACTGGGTCATTGTTGTTGTTGTACCCATTAGATTTATAGGCCTAAATCATGTTCTTAAGGGTAGAAAATTAGGGATCTGGGTACAGTTAGGACTTTTTGTATAATTGGAATTTAGACCTCGTTTTGGGGTCGGATTTAGAAACTAATTACATATTCGGGTTCGTAGGTGAATGGGTGATCGGGTTTTGGTCCAAACCTCGTGTTTTGACCAAGCGGGCCTGGGGTCAATTTTTGGCTTTTTGGGAAGAATGATAGGAAATCTATAACACAGCATTGGAATTGAATTGTTTAGCATTTATTGATGTTATTAAGTCGATTATGTCTAGATACAATTGATTTGGAGCCAAATTCAAAAAGGAAAAGCGGTGTTTGAGGCTTGCGTTGGTAGTGGAAATTCGAGGTAAGTGTTTAGTCTAACCTTAGCTTGAGTGATTAGGAGTTCTGTCCTATTTACTACATGTTACTTGTTGAGTACGACGTATAGGCATGGTGACGAGTATCTATACGTTGGTGTCAAGCATGACCGTGAGTCTTAAATTGAAATTGTTGTGTTCTTAACAAATACTATTAATGCCTAAGTTATTGAATTCTCTGTGTTGAGCAAGGATTATGATTATTCTCATGGAAATTACTTATGATTGAGTATTGGTGCTAGTTGAGGAAGTTAGATGTTGGAACAAGTTTGGTTATAGATGATTTTCCCTTGTCGGAACGTATTAACTTATACTGTCGATTTCCTTATCGGGATAGTGTTGTTTATTTATTAATCCCTTGCCGGGACTCTCTTTGTGATTGGTGTTGAACTGTATATGTGGATCGGGCTACACGCTGCAATAATATTATATTTGGATCGGGTTGCACGCCGCAACAATACTATGTTTGGATTGGGTTGCACGCCGCAATAATAATATGATTGGATCGGGTTGCACGCTGCAATAGTGATAAATGATATGGATCAGGTTGCACGCCGCAACAATATTTTCTTATGATTTGGATAGGGTTGCACGCCGCAACAATAGATAATAAAAGTGCTTATTGGTTGGTTACGAGTTCCTTATTATTTTGCTATGAAATTCTAAATTGTTCTTTATGTTTTCTCTTAAATTACTGTTGGTAAATGATATTCCCCCGCAACATGTCCCCCTCCTACCTATACATGGTTATTTCTGTTTTATTTTCCGCTGTATATTATATAACTGCACAAGTTTATTTGGTAGTTTGGTCCTAGCCTCGTCACTACTTTGCCGGGGTTAGGCCAGGCACTTACCAGCATATGGGGTCCGTTGTGCTGATACTACACTCTGCACTTTGTGCAAATCTCAGAGCAGCAACTTTTGGACCATAGCTTTGGGTGGCTGCCTTCAGTCCAGTCAGAGTTCCCGAGGTAGTCTTGCAAGCGTCCGCAGGCCTCGTATTCTCTTCTATCTTTATATTCTGTTTTCATTTACTTCAGAGATAGATTGTATCTTTCTTTCTAGACAATTGTTTGTAGTATTCGTAGACGGTCCGTGATATTGTGACACCGGTTCCGGGTAGAGATGTACTTGGTATTGTCGTACTTGTTTTTGGCTAAGTTATCAGATTACGTCTTCCGCATGTATTTAATTATTGTCAATATTTCACTATTGATAGCATATTGATTTAAATTGTTAAAAAGGGTTAAATAAAAGAGTTAGGGAATCTATAATGCACGGCTTGTCTATCTTTCATGAGTAGGCGCCATCACGACTCTCGAGGATGGGAAATCCGGATCGTGACAAATTTGTATCAAAGCTCTAGGTTACATAGGTCTCACAATTCACGGACAAGCTTAGTAGAGTCTAAGGGATCGGTACGGAGATATCTGTATTTATCCCCCTAAGGCTACAGAGTTAGGAAAAACTTCACATTTATTCTTTCTTGTCGTGCGGTTTGGTTTCTCAATGCTAATTGAATTTCTACTCTGTTCTTTCGCAGATGGCGAGAACACGCGATTCCTCATCCACTGATCAGTAGCTCGAGCCCCCAGCAGTAGCTCCCACAAGGGGTAGAGGGCGAGGCCGAGGCCGTGCTAGAGGCCGAGGTAGGGGCAGAGCTCAGCCTAGAGCAGCAACACCAGCGGCGGAGCCTCAGGTTGACTTTGATGATAAGGTTCCAGCCCAGACAGTTCTGGTGGGACCAGCTCAAGTCCCAAAGGGTTTTATTACTACCCTAGTACTCCAGGATGCTCTGGTCTGCCTAGTGGGCCTTATAGAGAGTGTCACCCTAGCAGGCTTGCTTCCTGTAGCACTAGTCGTCTTTCAGGCTGGAGGAGGAGCCTAGACTCCTGCTATTCGCACTCTGAAGTAGATGGCTCCCTAGTTCCAGACTCCAGCAGCTCAGCCAGTTGGAGCAATTCAGTCGGGTGTGGTAGCTCAAATCGGTGATGGAGCAGCTATGTCTGCCGACGCTTTGTGGAGATTGGACAGGTTCGCCAAAGTCTTCACAACTACTTTCAGCAGTGCATCTTCTGAGGATCCCTAGGATTATCTAGACAGTTGTCATGAGGTTCTCAGGAACATGGGGATAGTGGAGACCAATGGGGTCGACTTTGCTACTTTCTGCTATTCTGGATCTGCCAAGACTTGGTGGAGAGATTATTGTTTGGCTAGACCAGCCGGATCACCAGCTTTGACTTGGGAGCAGTTTACTCAACTATTTTTGGAGAAGTTTCTCTCTATCACTCAGATAGAGATCTATCAGAGGCAGTTTGAGTGTCTCTAGTAGGGTTCTATGACCGTTACTTAGTATGAGACCAGATTCATCGACTTGGCCCGTCATGCTTTTATCATACTTCCCACCGAGAGAGAGAAAGAGTGAGGAGGTTCATTGAGGGATTTATTCAGCCAATTTGACTTTAGATGGCTAAGGAGACAGTAAACGAGATTTCTTTTCAGGAGGCGGCCAATGTGGCCAGGAGAGTGAAGATGGTTCTGTCGCAGGGAGGTGGTCAGGGGTCTGACAAGAGGCCTCGTCATTTAGGCAGATTCAGTAGTGCCTCGTCTGGAGGCAGGGATTCATATGGTAGAGGCCATCCTCCTAGGCATTTTCAGTCATCACTTCAGGTTTCTGACGGTGCTTTAGGGTCGTGGTTCTCATGTGCAATATACTGATCAACAACCCTACAGTGCACCACCAGCTCCTATCAGTGCACCACCAGCTCCTATCAGTGCACCGCCGCTCCAGAGTTTTTGGGGTGGTCATTCAGGTCGCTAGGGTCAGTCTCAGTTTCCTCAGCCGCAACACTTAGGAGGATGCTTTAAGTGTGGTGAGTATGGTCATATCCGGAGGGCTTGTCCGAGATTGGTGGGTACTCAGTCGCAGCAACATGGTTCCCGTGCAATGGTTCAGGCACCGGGTGTTCCATCGCCCGCTCCGCTAGTTAGGTGTAGGGGTAAAGGTGCTAGAGGTGGAGGTAGAGGTATTAGAGGTGGAGGTCAGGCAGCTAAAGGTGGAGGCCAGCCAACAGCAGGCCGTCCTAGAGATGTAGTTCAGGGTGGTGGGCCCCAGCCCCGATGTTATGCTCTTCCAGCCATGACTGAGACTGAGGCTTCCGATGCAGTTATCAGAGGTACTGTTCTAGTTTGTAGTAGAGATGCTTCAGTCCTATTTGATCTAGGGTCTACATACTCCTATGTGTCATCTTATTTTTCACCGTATCTGGTCATGCCTAGTGATTCCTTGAGTGCCCTTGTATATGTGTCTACACATATAGGTGATTCTATTATGGTAGATCGAGTCCATCATTTGTGTATAGTTGTGATTGGAGGTCTTGAGACTCATGTAGATTTGTTACTTCTGGACATGGTTGATTTTGATGTCATATTGGGGATGAACTAGTTATCACCTTACCACGCTATCTTGGACTGTCATGCAAAGACTATGACCTTAGCCTTGCTGGGTTTGCCTCGTTTAGAGTGGAGAGAGACTCCTGGTCATTCTACCTGTAGTGTCATCTCTTATGTGAAGGCTCAGCGTATGGTCGAGAAGGGGTGTTTGGCCTATTTGGCATATGTTCGTGATTTTGGTGCCGAGGTTCGTTCTATTGATTCTGTGCCTGTTTTGTTCGTGAGTTCCCTGAGGTATTTTCTTCAGACCTACCAGGTATGCCACCCGACAGGGATATTGACTTCTACATTGATTTGGCTCAGGGCACTCAGCCCATTTCTATTCTGTCGTATCGTATGGCCCCACCTGAGTTGAAAGAGTTGAAGGAGTAGTTGCAAGACTTGCTTGAAAAAAGTTTCATTAGACCCAGTGTTTCGCCTTGGGTGTGCCAGTGTTGTTTGTTAAGAAGAAGGATGGATCGATGCGAATGTGTATAGATTACCGACAGTTGAACAAGGTTACAATCAAGAATAAGTATCCACTGCCGAGGATTGATGATTTGTTTGATCAGCTTCAGGGTGCCAAGGTATTTTTGAAGATTGACTTGAGATATGGCTACCATCAGTTGAGGATTAGGGCATCCGATGTTCCTAATACATATTTTTGCACTCGGTATGGGCATTATAAGCTCTTGGTGATGTCATTTGGGTTGACAAATGCCCCAGCAGTTTTTATGGATTTGATAAACCAAGTGTTCAGGCCTTACTTGGATTCGTTCGTGATAGTTTTTATTAATGATATTTTGATCTATTCCCGCAGTCGGGAGGAGCACGAGTAGCATCTTAGAGTGGTTCTTCAGACTTTGAGGGATAGTCAGTTGTATGTCAAGTTTTTGAAGTGTGAGTTCTGGTTGAGTTCAGTTGCATTCTTGGGTCATGTTATATCAGCAGAGGGTATTCAGGTTGATCCGAAGAAGATAGAGGCAGTCAAGAACTGGCCTAGACCGGCATCAGCTACAGAGATCCAGAGTTTCTTGGGTTTGGCAGGCTACTATCGTCGGTTTGTGGAGGGGTTTTCGTCCATTGCAGCCCCGATGACCAGGTTGATCCAGAAGGGTGCCCAATTCAGGTGGTTGGACGAGTATGAGGTGAGCTTTCAGAATCTCAAGATAGCTTTAACTACTGCACCAGTGTTGGTTTTGCCCACAGGTTCAGGGCCTTACACAGTTTATTGTGATGCATCTCGTATTAGACTTGGTGCACCGTTGATGCAGGATGGCAAGCTCATTGCCTATGCTTCACGGTAGTTGAAGATTCATGAGAAGAACTATCTAGTTCATGATTTGGAGTTGGCAGCCATTGTTCATGCGTTGAAGATTTGGAAGCATTTTCTGTATGGCGTGGCATGTGAGGTGTTCACGGATCACAAGAGTTTGCGGTACTTGTTCAAGAAGAAGAAGCTAAACTTGAGGCAGAGAAGGTGGTTGGAGTTGTTGAAAGACTATGATATCACCATCTTATATCATCCGGGAAAGGCCAATGTGGTGGCCGATGCCTTGAGTAGGAAGTCAGCCAGTATGGGCAGTCTTGCTTATATTCCGGTCAGTGAGAGATCGCTTGCTTTGGATATTCAGGCTTTGGTCAATCAGTTCGTAAGGTTGGATGTTCTGAGCCCAGTTATGTGTTAGCTTGCACAGTTGCTCGTTCTTCTTTATTGGAGCGTATCTGAGATCGGCAGTATGATGATCCTTATTTGTGTGTCCTTAGAGACATGGTGCAACACGGAGGTGCTAAGCATGTTACCTTAGGAGATGATGGAGTTCTGAGATTGCAGGGTCGAGTTTGTGTGCCTGATGTGGATGGACTCCGAGAGTTGATTTTAGAGGAGGCCCATAGTTCCCGCTACTCTATTTATCCGGGTGCCACTAAGATGTATCAATATTTGTGGCAGCATTATTGGTGGTGGAGAATGAAGAAGGACATTGTTGCACATGTGGCTCGGTGTTAGAACTGTCAGTAGGTCAAGTACGAGCATCAGAGGCCCAGTGGTTTGTTCCAGAAGATTGAGATTCCTGAGTAGAAGTGGGAGCGTATCACTATGGACTTCGTTGTTGGACTCTCATGGACTTAGAGGAAGTTTGATGCAGTGTGGGTTATTGTTGATAGGCTGACCAAGTCAGCACATTTCATTCTTGTGGCAGTCTCTTATTCTTCCTAGAGGTTAGCTGAGATCTATATCTGGGAGATTGTCCGTCTCCATGGTGTGCCCGTGTCTATCATTTCGGATCGAGGTACGCAGTTTACCTCACATTTCTGGAAAGCAATTCAGTGATAGTTGGGAACACGGGTTGAGTTGAGCACAATGTTTCATCCTCAAATAGATGGGCAGTCCGAGCGGACCATTCAGATTTTGGAGGATATGCTCTGAGCTTGTGTCATTGACTTTGGAGGCTTGTGGGATCAGTTTTTGCCTTTAGCGGAGTTTGCCTACAACAACAACTACCAGTCGAGTATCCAGATGGCTCCTTATGAGGATTTGTATGGTAGGCGATGTCGGTCGCCGGTTGAATGGTTTGAGTCGGGAGAGGCTCGGTTGTTAGGTACAGATCTAGTACAGGATGCCTTGGACAAGGTTAGGATTATTCAGGATAGGCTCCGTACAGCCTAGTCCAGGCAAAAGAGTTATGCTGACCATAAGGTTCGTGATTTGGCTTTCATGGTCGGTGAGCGAGTATTACTTCGAGTGTCGCCTATGAAGGGCGTGGTGAGATTTGAGAAGAAGGGCAAGCTTAGACCTAGGTTCATTGGCCCATTTGAGATTCTTGATCGAGTGGGAGAGATGGCTTATAGACTTGCATTCTCGTCGACAAGATCAAGCTTGAAGATATAGATAGGAATCTTGTAACCTGTAGTTGACAGGCTAAGTTAGTTTTTCTTATGGTGATTTTGATGTAATAACAAGACCGCGGACCGGAACCTCGGCGGAACGGCACCTCGACTGGCTCTCCATCTCGGTATACTCCATCATCTCACTCACCTCTGAACTACACGTGACCTGATTCCTTTATAGCCAAGGATATGTAGGCAGCTCAGATACCAGGGCTCGGTCACATTCCCCTCTCTCTTAGTTTTAGTCTCTCCAAATAAGGGTCGGGTCAAAAAACATGTCTAGTCATTCTTTGTCTGAAAAATACTTCATCTTTCCAGTCAAAGAGGAGCAGCTGTAGACATGTGATTTTTGACCCTCCCCAAAATTTTTCATATTTTAGCACGTAAATATTTAATCCAGGCCTAATACAGCTATTTCAACTCATTTTTACTCTTTTACTTTATTTTATTACAAGAAAGCGAAAATTACAAAAAACAATAGGTTCATTAATGTTTTGTAGTCATTTTAAATCTTGAAAAATACCAAAAATAGTTTTGTTTTAACGGACAGTCTTATTTTAATGGTTATTTTTTACTTAAGTAGGATTAATTAATAAATGAGATCGTATTTTAGTCTCGTTCGCGGGGAAAGAATAAAATTTGGGCTCAAGCGACCCATTTTTAGACCTAGTTTTTGGACCTAGCCCCATAATTCCCAAGCCTATAATTCCTAGGTCCATACCCCTTAACCTAAATATAACCCTAAAATCCTAAACCTATAAAAGGAAGCTAGACCTAATGCCTAAATCAGCCTAAGGACCTAGAAGCTAAAAAACAAAAAACAATACAAAAATCTGATCCCTAGACCTGGGGACAATTCAATCAGCAACGGAATTCATCAAACCCCACCCCCGTCATCGTTTTCTTCAAAACACAGAAACCAAACCAGCCTTGATCCACCCCGTCATCCAGCCTTCAAACACCACCGATACAACTCTAAAGAACATCTCCCGCCGCCAACGACGCACACAACACCATGCGATAGATCTGGCCCGAAATCTCAAACCGCAGCCGCGACACCATCCCTCATACAAAAGTGAAAGAAAGACTATGTTTTCTTCTTGCATTTTTGTGACTTTCGTCTCAAAATCAGAGGCATCATTCTTTGATTTTCGTTCCAAAAAGGAGGTCATTTAAGCTCTTGTATGGTTCGAAAGTTCTTGTACTGATTCGAGGTTTCATCAATAGTCCCCGATCTGAGGTTGTGTCGAGTCTCGTTGAGGTTTCCGTTCGAGATCCGGTGGTGGTTTGTCCTTTGCTCTAGTTTTTCTTTTCAATTTTTAGTTGCGTATCAGGTATGAATCTCGATTCGAAATGCTGAAATCGTTGATCCGTTCCTCGGTGTCGTAATGATGTTGCCATTATTTTCTGATGCTCCGACGCTTCCTTTGGATTGTTGAAACATATGTTCATGATTTGCTCATTGATGATTTCAATTTATGCTAATTGTTTACTGCCTCTGTTTTGTTAAAGTGAGTTGCTTCATGTTCAACCATATGTGAACGTGGTTTTCCTTAACTATGGAGTTTACTGTTATTGTTCGTTTTCTATGAACTGCTTCTGTTCCGATTTTGACTCGATTTTTGCTGGTTTTGTTGTTATTGAGACACTATTTATAGTAGATTTTTGATGAAATTGAGATGAAATTCAATCAACATGGATTCTTTGAGTTTGATTTTTGCGTAATATGTGGTGTTTTAAAGTTTAATTCTTGTTGATTTCTCACTGTTAAGGTACTGTAATTGAAGTCGAACTTTGAGTTCATGTTGATCCTTGTTAAATTGTATGCAAAGTTGAGTACTTGAGTCAGATTGAATGAGCTAATTGTTTGCCTGATAACATGTGATTGCTATTCACTCACTTGTCAGAAAAAGATTAAAACCTATAACCGTTGCTTTCGTCTACTTGATTTGCTTTCATGTTGTGGCTATTATTTGTAATATTGAGGAATATTTTAATGTTGTCGACATTCAGTGTGGATCTGATGTTTGATTGGTATTGTTTTGAGTAATTGATTCGTTGAGGTTGAGTTAAGGTAGTCATGGCCCGACTTTATCGATCTCATTCGAATAAGTCACATAAATCATATGTCTTTCCACATTGTTTTCCATAAAGACCTTCGCAGTGAACCTCAAAGTAGTATAGGCTTAATCATGAACACCGTAGTTCGTTAGGCCGAGGTGTTCCATCCATAATTGAATCCCTATGGCCATCGTGTTAATTTTATAACTTAGACATTAAAAATAAATTTCGTAGTTTGCTTTAGGCGCGTTAATTATATAATTATCACGACTATTACTAAAGTCTGGGTGTGCATTTCATGTGACCCAATTCTAATTTCCAACAAGGTTAAATAGAATGTGTCGTGACTCACAGGTGCATTTCATGTAGCGTGGCTTGCGATCTGTTTTGAATTTTCCTTAATTAAATAAAAGCGGTTTAAAAGTTAAAAATACACATAGGTTTGAAAGTGTTCTTAAATCAGCTAAATAGGCCAATAATAACAGTTGGGCGACCGTGCTAGAACCACGGAACTCGGGAATGCCTAACACCTTCTCCCGGGTTAACAAAATTTCTTACCCGAATTTCTGGTTCGTGGACTGTAATACAGAGTCAATCTTTTCCTCTATTCGGCATTTGAACTTGTGACTTAGGACACCATAAAATTATCCCAAATGGCGACTCTGAACTTAAAAAATAACCTCGTTTCGATTGTCACTTTAAGTTGGAAAAACCCCCTTATACCCCTTTCCCGGGGGTAGGTAAAAAGGAGGTGTGACACATAGTTGTTGATGTTATTTTAGTGATTTGATCGCACGAGTAAGTCCTTAGGGTGTTTTTGAGGTAGTGTACATGTTTGTTTTGGAGCCACGAGAGCTTCGGTGAGTTTTGGATAGGCGTCAGAGTGTTTTTAGACTTAGAAAATCTGGTTTTCTGTTGTTTGCTGGTGTCCAGTTCTTTTGTACTATGCGATCGCATAGGAAGCTTCGCGATCACATAGTGTAATTATAGAGGGGCCCTATTTTTTGCTATGCGATCGCATAACTACTTCCGTGATCGCGTCGAGTAAATTCCGGGGGGTCACCAGTTGTTTTATGCGATTACATTGCTTCTCACGCTATCGCAATGGGTTAAACCAAGCCTGGGAAAGGAACCATTTTTCCTCTATGCTATCGCACTCCCTAGTCCGCGATCGCAGTGCCCAATACCCCTTACCCTATGCGATCTTGTTCGCGATCGCAGAGACCAATTTTGCCCAGTTATTTAAACAGTAACAGAACACATACGAGATTTAACCCAAAACTCATAACTTCTTCTTCCAAACTCCAAATTGGGCGATTTTTGAAAGGGAACTTCACCATAAATTCATAGGTATGTAATCTTATACTCATTTTCTTTAATTTCCATTAACACCCATTAGATTTCTAGGCCTAAATAATGTTCTTAAAGGTAGAAAATTAGGGATTTGGGTACAGTTAGGGCATTTTGTATAATTGGAATTTAGTCTTCGTTTTGGGGTCGGATTCCGAAACTAATTACATATTTAGGCTCGTGGGTGAATGGGTGATCGGAGTTTGGTCCGAACCTCGTGTTTTGACCAAGCGAGCCTGGGGTCAATTTTTGGCTTTTTGGGAAGAAAATCTATAACTAATCATTAGAATTGAATTGCCTACCGTATATTGATGTTATTAAGTCGATTATGTCTAGATACAATTGATTTGGAGCCAAATTCAAAAAGGAAAAGTGGTGTTTGAGGCTTGAGTTGGCCGTGGAAGTTCGAGGTAAGTGTTTAGTCTAACCTTAGCTTGAGGGATTAGGAGTTGTGTCCTATTTGCTACGTGTTACTTTTTGAGTACGACGTATAAGCATGGTGACGAGTATCTATACATTGGTGTCAAGCATGACCGTGAATCTTAAATTAAAATTGTTGTGTTCTTAACAAATACTACGAATGCCTAAGTTGTTTAATTCTCTATGTTGAGCAAGGACTATGATTATTCTTGCCGAAATTACTTATGATTGAGTATTAGTGCTAGTTGAGGAAGTTAGATGTTGGAACAACTTTGGTTATAGTTGATTTTCCCTTGCTGGGACGTATTTACTTATACTGTCGATTCCCTTGCTGGGATAGTGTTGTTTCTTTATTGATCCCTTGTCAGGACTCTCTTTATGATTGGTGTTGAACTGTATATGTGGATCGGGTTGTACGCGGCAATAATATTATATTTGGATCGAGTTGCACGCCGCAATAATACTATATTTGGATCGGGTTGCACGTCGCAACAATACTATGTTTGGATCGGGTTGCACGCCACAACAATAATATGATTCGATCGTTTTGCACGTCGCAACAGTGATAAATGATATGGATCGGGTTGCACACCGCAACAGTATTTTCTTATGATTTGGATCGGGTTGCGCGCTGCAACAATAGATAATAAAAGTGCTTATTGGTTGGTTACGAGTTCCTTATTAGTTTTCTGTGAAATTCTAAATTATACTTTATGTTTTCTCTTAAATTACTGTTGGTAAATGATATTCCCACATAGCATGTACCCCTCCCACCTATACATGGTTATTTATGTTTTATTTTCCGATGTATATTATATAATTGCACAGGTTTATTTGGTAGTCTGGTCCTAGCCTCGTCACTACTTCGTCGGGGTTAGGCCAGACACTTACCAACACATGGGGTTGGTTGTGCTGATATTACACTCTGCACTGTATGCAGATCCCGGAGCGGCATCTTTTGGACCATAGCTTTGGATGGCTGCCTTCAGTCCAGTTAGAGATCTCGAGGTAGTCCGCAGGCCCCGGCGTTCTCTTCTATCTTTATATTCTATTTTCATTTACTTCAGAGACAGATTGTATTTTTCTTTCCAAACAATTATTTGTAGTATTCGTAGACGGTCTGTGATATTATGACATCGGTTCCGGGTAGAGATGTACTTGGTATTATCGTACTTGTTTTTGGCTAAGTTATCAGATTACGTCTTCCGCATGTATTTAATTATTGTCAATATTTCACTGTTGATCTCATGTTGATTTAAACTGTTAAAAGGGGCTAAATAGAAGAGTTAGGGAATCTATAATACTCGACTTGCCTAGCTTTCACGGGTAGGCGCCATCACGACTCCTGAGGGTGGGAAATCCGGGTCGTGACAAAGCTTCATGTGGTTTGTGGGAATGGTGGGATGAAGAGATGCCACCACATGTGACAATGTTATCAATAACTTGAATACTTCGTTGAAATCCATGGAAGTTGAAAAAAATTATCTGAAGAAGATGATGGCTAACTTAGAAGGGGTTGTTTTTGTTGAAAGACTGAAAATGGAGAAAATAATGGAAGAGACGGAGGGAATTAATTCACCAAACTTAGAGAATGTCGTTAGGATGAAGGATAAACTACAAATGAGAAGTGGTTTATTATTTTTTCCTTAGGTTGTCTTTGTGTTGGTGCTAGTTTTCAAGATGATGTAGTGTAGTTAGGTTATTTGGTTCAAAGGTTGTAATTCTATAGATGTTTATCGATTTGGTTAAGATGTCGTAATTCTGCAGATGTTGTAATGTTGCAGTTGTAATGGTTCTTTGTTGGTATGAAATGAAATTTTTGTTTATCCTTCACTCTCATACAACTTTTTGCATACATAGAAAATCACTAAGTCAAATAGAATCATCTCATATAGATACACAAGAAGAACATCACCATTAATCGAGTAACAAACATATATTGTTTCAAGATTTAAGCCCAATAAAACATTCCTATTAGACAATTAAATGTGTGATCCAAAAACGTGTACCACTTTCACAATATTTACTTGTCTAAAAATCTAGAACATGAACAAACATTATGTAGTCGAACATTCATGCAAAAAAATGTATATTACATTCATCATTACATGTTACACTACTCCCCCTTGCCTCTTCTAGCTTTAAGTTTACCAATATTTTTCTTTTTCACACCCAATAGTTGAGATGCTGTCATTGCCTCCTTTCCCTTCCAGGTATCTCTATTTGCGGAGTATGGCAGTGTTGTTGGTTGTGGGCTACTAGTGTGACCCCCTGTGCATTGTATCTTCCTAGTCCCATAAATTTTTTGGACTCTTATGTTGAAGTCTAGTCTTAAAATCAGAGACAACCTTAGGCCTCAAAACTGGGTCAGCTTATGCACCAAAATCTGCTTGAATAAGCCTTCTTCTGGTTTGAATATGCTGACTTGGCATCTGAGTTGCCTGGTGTATTGATTGGAGTGTTGTTTGGCATATAAATGTACTGACTAGAGTACTGATTGTGATATGATAGACCCTGCACATGAAGAAACATTACATTAACAAACAAAATAATATAATCTTGAAGAAGAAAAAATCTTGAGTATATGGTAACATACCTTCTGCATATCTGACATGAATGTATACCCTTAACTATCTTTCAAGTCCAAAGAATCCTTAAAGTTCTCCATGAACCGCTGTCATGTTCTTTATGTTTCCTTATCCACCACAGCCTAAGCTAATGGATACACGTGCTTGCAAGAATCTTGAGCAACAACAACTAACAACATCCCTTGGCATTTATCTTTTAAAAAAGTATCATCTAGACCTATAAAAGGTCTCAAACCTATTTTGAATCCACTCTTGAGGGACTGGAAGCAAATATACATCCTCAAAAATCTTCTCTCACCTTCCTCCATTGCATCCTTGGCTATTTGTACCATCACATTAGTCCTAGGGTTGTTCCTCCAACTTGTTGTACTCATCCAAGTAACTGCCCTCCAATTTCTCTAAAATCATTCTATTTACCCTTTTTAACTTTGAATCACTCACATTCAAACTAAATATATCCTCTAAATCAACTTCATCTTTTTAACCTTAAACTTAGGATTATTTTGAATATTTCTCTTAAAATAATGTGCTAAAGCAGCAGAAGTAGCTCTTCTATTCTCAAAAACTTCACCATAATCATGTTCATCCCTCCAAGTTTTTATCTTTACCTCTTGATCTCTGTCATCCTTAGAAATAAGATATTTAAAGGGACACCCAATCTGATACTTGTATCTAAGTCTTCTCCTATCACTCTTATCTACCTGAAGTCCACTCTTATTAGAAACAACATAAAAATCAATAACCTCCTTAGCTTCAGCAAGATCCTTGAAAGTCATACCTTTTTCCAATGTTTTATACCTATCAAGTTGGTTAGTTATCTCAAACTTCTTTTGCCTCTAATATAAACCTAGGGCATCATTATCATAAACACTATCAACACTTTTTATATTTGTATCATATTCACTACTATCACAGTCAGTAGCTACAATAACTGGTACACTATTTGTATCAGTTCGCTGGGTAAATACAAGAACATTTAGAGTATCATCCAGAAGGTCAACACCAAATAAATGCTCATTGAAACCATTATTAATTAGGGCTTAAAGTTTTCTAATCCCTTGATTCCCATCCAACAAAAAATACCTCCCAGATGGGTCAATAAATACTAACTATTGTACCTCAACAAATCCTATTACTTCAGTGTATCTTTACGCAAATAAATATAAGAGAGGTGATCTACTTCATAACCACTCAACAGGTGCACATCTTTCTTAGTACAAGACAATGTAGGTTCTAATACCCACTCACCCCCATAATTAAAATACAAGTTCACTTTATCCACCATCATTCGGATAAAATCACATGCAACAACAATTTAAAAAAAAAAGTAAAATGGGACCACATCAACAATATTCAAGGCTTAAACAATAAAATATAAAGATATGAAACCCTAACCATCAATTAATTATACAAGCTGACAAAAATTCTAGCTTTAATATGTAGGACCAACACGACAAGGACCACCACAAATAAAAGTAACATAAATAAATCTAGAAAGGTACAAAAAATAGCTCAAATAACATTAAAAAAAATCACATGCAAAATACATAAACTTGTCGGCTCCCAAATATTCTCCGACCCTACAATTTTATAACTTACACCTGTAAATACTTACTTTAGTCGAATGATATTGCAAGATAATGCTGGAAATCAAAGATGCTTCTATTTTGTGCGCACCAAATCGGAGCAAACAATGAACCCTAAAGAAACTCTAAAGTCGCCATTTGATGGGTTAGATAGAGGAAATGAGAAAAATGGTAAAAAAAACAAGTGTTTTGTCGTCGGTATAAAGTAAAAGAGCTGACCCATATAAAAAAGAGTGGGTCAGATCGGTTAAATAGGTCGAAATTTACCCAAATGCAATTTAAGCCCCACAAAGCCACGTGGCCAAATGAAAGGTTGCCACATCATTTAATGAGAGGCCCACATGTGCTGCCGTTAGTCGCGGGGACACCTTTGAAAATAGAGTTAACGTTCTATATATTTTCAAATGGATAGTTAGAGGGGGGATTTATAAATCATTTAGCGTACGATAGGGGTACTTTAGGCCCTTTCAAAAACAAATGATGCTATCTCAAAGTGTGAGCCCAAAATTAGAATTTGTTTGCCTCTTTAAATGTGCAAAAATACGAGATTGGCCAGTGATCAAAATTAATTGCATTCGCTCGCCAAAAAATATATTTAAAACTTATGTTATATGTGTATGTATGTATGTGCATACATACATATATATATATATATATATATATATATATTCTCTAAATCATAAAAATTACATTGACGCCCTATTTGGTCGCCCCCTATTTAACCTGTACCTACTTTTTAATTTTTTTTTAACTTGTACCGACTTTTCAAACAACTTTAAACCTTTTTCTTCTCCTCCTCCTCCTCCTCCTCCTTCTTCTTCGGGTGACAGTGATTTTATATGGTGTTTGTGAACATATTTTAAGGTAGTTTATGATATTTTACAGTGGTGAGCTGTTGTGGCGATTTATTTTTTACTATTGCTTAGGTTTCTTCTTCTTTTTCTTAATTACAAAATGAGTTCGTTAGATTTATTGTTGTTTTAACAAATTGATGATTGGGGTTTGTTCTTGATGATATTTGGAGGTTATGTTTCAAATTTGAGCTCCTTTGGATTAGATTTTAGGTATTAAATCGTATATTGGATTGTTAAAATTCGAAAAACAAATTTCCGTTTCTCGGCAATTTGTAGGCCTATTTGGCCTTAAGTGCATGAAAACGTTGGTTGCACGTTAGACCTTTTGGCCTTAAATACATCTGAAGTGCAATTTTTCACTTCAGGCTTATTGGCCTTAAGTGTAGGAAAACGTTTATTGCACTTCAGACCTTTTGGCCTTAAGTGCATCTGAAGTGCAATTTTTTACTCCAGACTTATTGTCCTTAAGTGTAGGAAAACGTTTGTTGCACTTCAGACCTTTTGGCCGTAAGTGCATCTGAAGTGCAATTTTTCACTTCAGACTTATTGTCCTTAAGTGCATGAAACCATTGGTTACACTTCATACCTATTTGGCCTTAAGTGCATCTAAAGTGCAATTTTTCACTTCAGTCTTATTGGCCTTAAGTGTAGAAAAACGTTTGTTGCACTTCAGAATTTTTGGCCTTAAGTGCATATATGGCCTTAATTGCAGGAAACTATTGCTTGCACTTCAGATCTATTTGGCCTTAAGTGTATCTGAAGTGCAATTTTTTCACTTAAGACTAATTTCTTTTTAACTTCAGATCCGATAAGTCTGAAGGCTTGTAAAAAAATTTACAAAGTGGATATAGTTGTGATCCCAAAATCAGGTATATATATGCAAAAATCCCCTCTAAATCTACTCGTGGGCTTTTTGATGGCCCAATTGTTGGTTGAGTATATGTGTTAGTTCAACCCAAATGCTTAACGCAAATTTAGAAGCGAGAGTATAAGCAGGAGTTTTATAATGGGAAACTTGGACCGGTTCAATTGGCAATCCTGTGCCAACTTCACCGCAGAAAAATAGTATAAGAAGCGGCTCAAGAAAGAATAGTCTGATTGATTCTAATTCCACTTGACGAAGACAATTGTGAGATCGAGAACCCTAGAATTTGGACTACGATTTCTTGATTCAGCAGCGGCAATGGATACAGACGTCGAGATGGTTCCCGCCGGTGAAGAATCCATCGCTGCAGCAGCAGCAACTTCATCAGCATCTGCTGCTTCTTCTTCCACTAAGAAGCCGAAACGTTTTGAGATAAAAAAATGGAATGCTGTCGCTCTTTGGGCTTGGGGTTCGTTCTGATTCATATCTCTTTCGTTTTTTTATTGTAATTTTCGTGATTTTGTACTTTTCGTAATTGCTTACTTGTGCTGATCGAAGCTGACGTGGTTTGGTGAATTGTTGATTGCAGATATCGTTGTGGACAACTGTGCTATTTGCAGGAATCATATTATGGATCTATGTGAGCCCTTTCAAATCTCCTTTGCTTTAGAATAGAAAAGAGAAATTCGATGTATTTCTATTTATTATTGCCAATTTATGTGAAAATTGTTTGTTAACAGGCATCGAATGCCAAGCTAATCAAGCTAGTGCTACGAGTGAGGAGTGCACTGTTGCTTGGGGTACGATGTTTGTTTATTTAAATTTCATATAGTTGAGACTGGTGATTGGTGAATTAATTCGTTCTACTTGGAACTGTGACATAGAAAATTATATACTTCGGGAAATCTTGACTACCATTATTTGTTTATGAGTATATGTCATTTTGATAGAGCTTTCTGCTTATTATGTCTTACGAGATTATGCCTGGACATACTAGTTGTATGCACTTTTAGATATACATTACCATATTGTACTTTATATGGTGAATAAGTTATAATCAAACTTGAATCTTGTTGCCTAGAGAATCTACCTTCATTTACATGTAAAGGAGCCAAACATCCATTGTCCACAAAGCTTTGGCTCTTTCACTTAATAACAAGGTGATACATTGTCTATTATCGTCCTCGAACTTAGCAAATCTGTTTTTGGTGTGAACAATCATAAGCATATGTGCTTGCAAATCCATGTCATCTTTCTTTTTTTAACTCATCTGCCTTCTCCAGATCTCCCCCTCTTATTGCCAAAGACCGCACTTATATCGCTCCATTGCCGTCCTCTCCCTTCTTTATCCTTCCATCTGATGAAGCTTTTGTAATGTATCGCCTTCTTATGCTGCTAAGTCCGTACCCGTGCTGTCTTTTCCCTTTCGTACTTCTTTCTCATTTCTATTATGGCTGCTTACTCTAATGAGGCTAGCGACTTGAGAGTTTTATGTGGTGTATTTTCTACCTTTTTCCTGTGTCCGGTGTTTTGGATAGCGTGCGGCGACAAATAGCGACGAGGGCCCGCTTCACTGAGGCGAGAGGCGCGCAGCTAAGCGCTCGCCTTTTTTATGTGAAGCAACAATTTATACAAAAACATAAAGTATTATATACATATAACTAAAAACTCAATAACAATAATATATTAATAAATATATCATTCAAAAGTTAAAGACTCAATAGATAGCCATAGACTCATAGTAGATTCATAAATTAAAGACTAATAGTCTAAACTCTAAAACAAGCAACATCTATTCTTCTTCAAGATTTTCAAATTCTACAACTTCATGAATGTTAGCATTATATTGGCTATCATCTTCTTCATCCTCGGACTCTTCATCAATTAGGGACCGACTTGAACTTGCTACCCCCTTTCCCTTGTAAGTTGAAAACTCGCTCTAAGTCCATAGATATTCTCCTCAACACCAACAGCCATAGAAACAGTACCCCAATCAAGATCTTCTCCTTCATACACTTGTTCATCTTCATGATTTTGGGGGGCTCCAGTTAACCATTCATTTGCCTCGTCAATGTTGTCCAACATAATTGGATCAATGGTATCGCGAGCTTCATAACGTCGCCTCAATGTTCTATTGTATTTAATATACACTAGATCATTGAGACGCGATAGCTCAAGCCTATTCCTTTTCTTGGAGTGAATCTGCGCATAAGTTATTTAGATTAATTATTAAATACTAATAATAATACAATATAGAATATATTAATATAATAAATCTACTTCTTACATGCTCAAATACGCTCCAATTTCTCTCGCATCTAGATGCACTACAAGTTAGGCTTACTTTGATGGCAAACTTTTGCAAGTTTGGAGTTTGATGTCCAAATTGCTTCCACCATTCAATTATAGAAAAATATTTTAAAAGTTAATAAGTGTAAATCAAATAAATTAAATTAAAGTTATAAGGATATCTATATTAAAGTTAGTTACCTGGCGACCTTATGTCTCTGGCTCTAATGGCAGCCGGTAAACCAAATAGGCCCTCTGCTTGTGAGTACCTACCAAACTCCTCCCCTATTAGATCTATCGTCGCTGAATTAGGGATCAGCTTCTCAAGACATGCATGGTATCCAATCCATACCTCTGAATCCAAAGTTTCATCTCTAGTGTTCTTGTAAAATTATCCCGGGTTCACAAGATGGCATGCTGCATGCAAAGGTCGATGGAGTTGATTGTTCCACCTGGTATCAATTATCTCAAAAACTCTCATATTTCCTAACATCTCCATCAAATGACGCTGCAATACCCTCTTTGGCTCTATCCATAGCTTCATAAAGATAGCCCATTGGTGTTTTTTTCTCCCCATCCACCATACGAAGCACCCTAATCAAAGGACCACCAACTTTAAGAGCCCGAACGACATCATTCCAGAATGATGGAGAAATAAGAACTTTGGCAGTTTCTTTCCCCACAGCTTCCTTTGCATATTTATTATCTTTCCATTCAGTTGAAAGAACTATCTTTCTCAACTTTTTCTTTTGCAAGTAAAAACTATCCAAAGTTAAAAAGCCGTTGCAAATCTAGTCTTGGCCGGTCTCACCAAATTTCTTTCATTTGTGAATTTCCTCATCAAATTCAACAACAGCGGCCTCTGACTGATGTAAGCATATACCTTGACGACCTTAGTGAAAACTGTAAAAGTAACAATAACAATTTTATGGTTAATACTTAATAGGATAGGACATAAGTATAAATAAAGTTAAAGGCTTTAAAGATAACTATATTAAAGTTACCTGAAGCATATGGGTTTTCCTTGAATATGTCACCAAACATCAAGTTGATACAATGGGCAGCACATGGAGTCCAATAAATGTTTGTATAGATAGCTTCCATCATCTTCCCCGCACTAACATTCTCACTAGCATTATCTGTAACAATTTATACAACATTTTCCTTTCCAATTTTATCAATAGTATTTCTAAACAAGTTGTACATTTTTCTTCCATCCGTAGAAGAGTTGCTAGCATCGTGAGATTCAAGAAAAACACTCCCTCTTGGAGAGTTCACCAACACAATTATGATCATTTTTCCATTCCGTGCTTTCCATTTATCCATCATAATGGAACATCCAAACTTGTTCCATTTCACTTTATTCTCCTCAATAATTTGGTCTATCTTCTTCACCTCCTTTTTAAGATGAGTTACTCTAACTTCATGATAGCTAGGAGGCTTCATTCCTGGGCCATATTGTCCTACGACCTCAATGAATTTATCAAAAGTTTTGTAGTCGACACAGTTGAAAGGAAGCCCTGCATCGTACATCCATGATGCAAAGGCACTGACGATGCGATCCCTCAAAATCTTCTTGGCTTCTAAACCTGAACCTTCTCCACCTTTTCCCCTTTCTTGTTGTTTTGCCGAGAAATAAAGATTGAGAGAACCTTTTGTCACCGTATATGCCGTGGATGACCCACTAGAAGTATTTGGATTTATCTTATGAGTTTTGGGGGGGGGGAGGTCCCATTTCACCTTCTTCATCCATCTCATCATCTTTATCAATTAGATTCACCGATGCTTCATAATTCATTTGAGTTTTTGCCATATTTTTCTTTTCAACAAACGCTTTTACTTCCTCCCTAACCTCGGGCGGACAAAGGGGACATTGTATTACATTTTTAAATCCACCTATCAAATGTTGCTTGTGACGAGTTATCCCACCATTATATGTTTTTTGACAAAACACACATTTAATTGCGAATCTTGACGAGCCTTGTATATCATAATTCCAAGCTATATCTTGTTTAGTATTATCGGATGTCACCATTTCAACGCCGTTTTATAGACAAAAATTATCAAGTCAATATGCAATTAATTCTACTATATAAGACTATAAGTTAATAATTGAAAAAAAGGAAAACAGAGCCCAAAAAAAGGGTCTCAAAACAGCCTAATATTTTGCCAAAACAGAGCCCAAACAAAATTAAAAAATTAAGAGAAGAAGAAAGAGGAAGTGAAGAACCTCTGTAATTTGCTCGAAAATTAGAGCACAAAAATAGACCTCTGTTTCTGCTCTTTTCGTCAAAAAACAGAGGAAAAAAGAAAAAGGGAGGAGGGAGGAGGGAGGAGGGAGGAGGGAGGAGAGAAGAAGAAAGTAACGAAACTCAGAGCTCATACCTGGTCTTTCAATGGCAGAAGCTTGATGAAGAAGAAGATGGCACTTGGAAGAAACCTCAAGCTTTGAGACGAAGAAGTTGAAGAAGTTGTTTTGTTCGAGCCCTAATCGCAAGTTCCGACCTTTTCTTGTTGTTTTTTGTTCGAAGTTGAAGAAGCTCTGAACTCAAGCCCTAATCGCGACCTGTTATTTATTTGCCTTTTTTTTTTTTTTAAATAAAGCGTCGCTACACTCGCTTCTCGCCACTCTGTCGCCTCTCGCTACACAGGCAGAGGCGACCGCTATTCTGAAACGCAACGCAATAGTTGCCCTGTAGCGACACTGCCTTGCCTCGCTACGCCTCACACTATTAGCGTTGAGGCAAGCACTATTTACAACACTGCCTGTGTCCTTCCCTTTCTCAAGCAGGCACACCGCTTTTCTCTCCATCCCTGAACCCCTATCTCAAGGGGAATCTTTAATGGAAAACACAAGCAACCAATTCTTTCATTACGATTTTATTTGCTCTAGTTACTTCAAAGGTTTAAACAAAAGTCAACCGATTGAGAGCACCAACAGTTCTAAATTGAAATTCTAGACACATAAAACATATTGCTAAGGGGTCGTTTGGTTGGAAAAAAGTTATCCCAGGATTAGTTATCCCGGGATTAGTTATTCCATCCTTCCATGGGGATAAAAAATACTACAATCCCGGGATAACTAATCTTGTGATTAATTATACCGCAATTTTATCCCAACCGAACATGGAATAAACTCTTCTTAAATTTAATCCCGAGATTAATTATCCGTTATCCCTCCTACCAAACGAGCCCTAAGGGTGTTATAAAAGGTATTCAGAAAAGTGGATAGGTGTTAATTTCTTAGGATTATTGGTGTGCGCTTCTTCTTTTGGGAACAGAGTGAGGAAATGGAGGGAAATGTTTCTCAGAGTTGAGACAAGGAGGGCATTTTGTGTGGAGAAAGCTGGATATTTAGGAGGGTTGCCTCTGCTGATCCAAGCATATTTACTGCATTGCACTTTTTCTTATTGCCAAATACCACATTATATCCCCTTTTGCTGTCTTCGCCCTCCTTTGTCCTTCATCTGATGAAACTTTTGCAATGTATTATTAACCTTCTTTTGCTGCTAATTCTGGACACATACTATCTTTTCCCTTTGGTGCTCCTTTCTCCATGTCTTCTTTCTCATTCTATAATGGCTTCTTATGCAGACGAGGTTTGAGACTTGAGATTTCTTTTGTGGTGTATTTTTTTTCCTTTCTATCTTTATCCCTCTCTCAAGCACACACGCTGTTCCCCAACACCAAACTCATATATCTAGAGGAGAACTAGAAACCAAAGAGCATCCCTTGCAAAGCCACAGTTTGCTCCATATTCAACCCAAACCTTGAGCCTCATCTCTTATTTCAAACAAAACAATAAGAAAAGAGAAAATTGAGAAAAAGCTGAAAATCAAAAGAAAATTGGTTACAAATCTAAGAATTATGAACACTTATAATATCTTATATAAACCACATAAACAACCAAATCAAATGTTAGAGGTCAAAAGAATAACATCTTAAGGTTATATGCATTTTTGGCATACTGGACATTTCAAACTCATTCAAAAGTAATTTTATTACCTACTGCCATGAAGAATTAAATCGAGGGGCTCGAGCTCAGACACGGTGTGAAACCATTTTGCACATGTAGATGAAATGTTTCGTTTCATTAATAAACAATGTTGTCAAACTTCAGATTCAAACAAACTACAACCTGAAAGATAAATATAGAAGTCAAAATTACAATTAAACTAGAGTAGGGAAGAATAGACCTTGAATCACCAAATATGAAAATAAATTTGAACAGAACATAATAATGTAGCCTTTTTTTTCGCATTGATTTTCTCACTCTTGTTTGGCTTTGCTCTTCCGGACTTGGCCTTCTATAGAGGAGTTGAAGGGGGATAAGAACCCTTTGGATCAAAGTCATGATCTGAAGGTTATCATCCTCTTTAGCTGATGAGAGGAAGATTTTGGAGAAAATCTCTAATGAAATTGCTGGAGAAGTGACAAGGATTGGGTGGTAAAAAAATAACTTACTTGCCCGTTCATTCTTTTTTCTCGATCATTTCAAAAAAAAAAATTTCTTCTATGTTGTGATTTTTCAGTTTCAAATTTAAATAGATCAGAGATTTTAATGCTTTACTACTTGTATAAATGTTTCAGATAAATTTTAATATTTTTCTACTTGTATAAGTCTTCTTTGAATGAAAGAGAAAATAAAGATACAATTTCTTAAACGTTAGGACTTTATGACATAATTATATGTACAATATTATGTTGTAGATTTGATTTTAGGCCTCTAGTTATGTTTTTCTTTAACAGGACCTTAGGAGAAGAAAAGAATTAATCAAAAAATTGGTTCAATTCTTTAAAAGTCAAAAGAATTGGAACAAAAAAATAATGAAATTGAAATGAATAAATAGGGGATTCTGCAGGATCATCACCTATTGCCTCCCTAATATTTCTCCTCTATCTACTTTCCATACACCTGTTACCCCTTGTCTTTCAGACCCAATGGTTATTCCAAATTTTTCCCCTAAAAATCGTCATCTCTTCTCCTGCTTTCCTTCAAACCCAGCACCTATTTAGCTTTGCTTTCCATCCATGAAAGATTTCCTTCCTTTTATTCTCCTATGTTTCCTTCTTTTTTCCCCGAGATTTTTGCCACCCAAATTTTGCTCCTTTTTCAGCGATTTCATCTTCCGAAATCTTCTTTTCATTGGCAGAAAAGGATTAAGGGCATGATAGCCTCCAGATCATGACAAGAGTTCTCATTCCTTCAACTCCTATATAAAAAGGTCAGGTTAAGTCTAAGAGCAAATTGCTACCAAGCAAAAAGTAGTGAAAAGATGCTCCATTACCAAGTTTAGTTCGAATTTATTTCATATCTGGTGATAAGAGGTGCCAATACAGCTTCGGATTCCTTCCCAACTACAATTAAGGTCTATGTTTTTCTAGTTTAGTTTAGTGCTTGTAAGTTTGATTTTTGTTTTTTTTGTTTCAGTTTATCAGCTTTGTTTGTGAAGGAAAATAAACATTTTATCTTAGCGATTCTGATAAATTTGGTGTAGAAATGCTTACCCTTTGAATATGGTTATTGAGCTTTAAGTTTTTTTTTGATATTTGAAGTTTCCCCATGTTCTACGGACAGGGAGGGGGGTCTTTATCATTTATCCTGTCTTTATCATTTATCCTGTCTTTATCATTTATCCTGTCTTTCGTAGTTATATTTGTACGTTTAGAAGTATCCTTTTTTTGGCTTTGACATCTTGATTTATATTATCACAGGTGTATGTAACCATGCCTTCCACTTCCACTGCATCAGTCGCTGGCTCAAAACCCGTCAAGTGTGTCCATTAGGTAGTTATCAACTTTGTCTTTGGCGCTGTTTAGTTGTCTTATTAACTGTATATCATAATTGTTAACTCTTTTCCTCATTTCAGATAATAGTGAGTGGGAATTTCAGAAGTATGGTCACTAGAGGGATTCAACAAGTGGCACGAGAGGCGATTATGCTGCTTCATCATAATGTCGTTAAATGTAGTTTGTTCTAGTAATACTTGTTCCAATGCCTTTTGTTCTGTGTTGCTTTACGTATCTGAGTCTGCTTTGGCCATCTGATAGGCTTTACTAGAGAGCTCGTACTGAATCTCATGTGCTGTGCGATTCTGCTTACTGAAGTCAAACTTGTCCTTGTTGATTATGTTTGGGAAAACCTTCAACTAGAGCCACTAGCAAAATCTGGCGCCAATGTTATTTTACCTTCAATTACTCTAATATTGTGCTTTCTTTTTCTTGATCCTCTAAAGTTGTTCCCAGAATCTTTTGCCATTCGTTTGATACCTACATTTATGTGCTTGAGCCTATAAGATCCAGAGTATTCCAAAAGTTACATCGACTTTTTACATAAAGGCCAATGTTGGTAGCCAATTTAGAATGGCGCCCTGGTTTTGTGAGATACTATTAACAGTGGCAGGCAGCCAGGCACTATATGGGAGTAATTTGCTTAGCCAGAGGAAAGTCTTACCTTTGATCTGGGATGATGCATATAGCTACCTTTCAATAGAGTTAAATCCCAGGACTCCGACTTTTCTGCGAAGTCCGAGAAATTTTAGAAGCAAGTTGACAGTAGTGAGATTTGCTTTCGTTTCGCTCATCGGGTTGGCTTGAGAGGGATAATAGTAAAGATAGAAACTCCAAACTAATCAAAGATTAGATGAAATGATTTATAGTTGTCTGTCTTCCGATGATACTAGTTCATTTTGTACTAAGCCCATCAAATGACAATGTTACAGCAGATGAACATAAATTTTCAAAGGTACTTGAGGCTGATAAATACTCATAAACAAGAAAAGAATGATGACAATTTCTTAACATTATGATGGTCCTTCCCTATTTCTTTTTCCTTTCTGAACTTGGCCTTGTTTCTGTTTCTGGCCCATCACAGTTTGCAGTTAGCACAATTATCTTCTACTTCATAGTCCATTGCTCACTGAGATGCTGTAGCAGAGTGGAGTAGCCAATACACTGCAATTGGACTCCTCACGCTATGAATTCCATCACTCCATTCAATTGACCCAAATGCAGATTCAAGACCTTTTACTGTCTCCAACCCAACACTTCCATTACTGCTAAAACTAATCTCATACGACAAACTCTTATTTTCCTCGCTAAAACTAAGCTTAGTTGGAGTCACCTTCACCTCCACCGAAGCCGGCACACTTATTTTCACCTCATACACCGCATTCGTATTCCTGCCAACATTTTTAACCACACGCTTGTATTTCACCACACTCTCACTGCTAAAAACAACTGAGAACGATGGATAATTCAAATCCCCTGGACTAACGAAACTTTTTTCGCTGCAATTCACTGAAGAAGTTTCTTTCACGAACGGTGAAATCCTTTTGGGGTCATAACCAATGGCGCAGAGAAAATTCACGTAATCCTTCATTTCAATATCATAAACCAGACCTGGATCCAGTGCTCTGTTCGGATCCACATGACCCGACCCGTGAACAAACGGACTCGATTCTTGGCCTGTCGCGAGATCTGTAAAGGTTTTGCCGGAGTTATCAACGTTGTAAGCTGTCGTCATGAGGGCAGATTTGATGGCTGCTGTGGTCCATTTAGGGTAAGCTTTTCTAAGTAGAGCAGCTAATCCACTTACATGAGGACAAGACATGGATGTACCAGATATAATGTTGAATTCCACTCGTCTGGTATCAATTTCCAAATCTGTTGGTCCAATGGACCCGGTCCAACCGGCTAAAATGTTGACTCCTGGTGCAGTAACATCCGGTTTAAGGATCTCTGGTGTTACATAATTGGGTCCTCGGCCTGAGAACGCAGCAATACGTGGAGCAGTCGGTGATTTTCCGATCACAGTTCCTTTGAAAACGATCGTCGCTTTTGGGGATGAATCAGATTTGACGTAATCTCTTATTTTGTCACCGGCTTTTTGACCGACCATTGTCGCCGGTAGGAGATGTGAATCGGCGACGAGTTCTTCGCCGGAGTCAGCTAAATTCGCCAGGACCATACCTGCACCGCCGGCTAATTTCACTGCACTTCCTTTCTCTACTCTAGCATTGCCGCCTCTATCACATAATACAATTTTTCCGGCGACCTTTGAAGGATCCAGCTTTCCTGGATAACAGAGTTGACTCCCGCAGTCGCCGGAATAAACAAGAGGTAATTTTGTATCGTTAAGCGGATCGCCGGAATACAGGGATACGCCGCCGAATATTCTTCCGTCGCCTAAGATTACATTCGCCGGAAACTCCCGGTCTATGGTTGAAGCAGCAACAGTGAGAATCCACGGCGCAACGTTCACTGCCGTGGAAGCACCGGGACCGGAGTTTCCAGCAGAACAAGAGACAACAACGCCATGTTCCGAAGCACCAAAAGCTCCAATAGCAATGGAGTCAACGTCATACTCTGGTGCATAACCGTCAGCACCAACGGAAAGTGAAATCACGTGAACTCCATCAGCAACAGCTTGATCCATTGCGGCTAATATATCTGAATCAAAACACCCTGTTTTCCAACAGATCTTATAAGCTGCTATTCGAGCTTTCACAGCCATGCCTCTTGCTTCACCTTTTGCGTATTGAAAAAAGCTAGCGTTAGCTACAACAGATCCAGCTGCAGTTGAAGCAGTGTGGGTTCCATGTCCTTCAGTATCTCTTGGCGATTTAGATTCTTTAGACTCGTCAATTGGGCTTCCACGATCAGCTTCGTAGCCTTTGTAAAACAATCGAGCACCGATGATTTTACGATTACATGAAGTTGCAGGAAAGTCCTGCCCAGTTTCGCATTTGCCTTTCCAACCGGACGGGACAGCAGAAAGCCCGTCGTCGGAAAAGCTCGGCCTTTCGGGCCAAATGCCCGTGTCAAGGACCCCGACGATGACGTCATCGGCGTAATCGGAGTTGGGCCAAAGCCCAAATGAGTCTGCGAGGCCTAAGAAGGTCGGTGTGTGAGTGGTGTGAAGCTGACGTGCACGGTCAGGTATGACGGAGACCACGCCAGGCACGCGGCGGAGCCGGTCAGCCTGCCCGGAAGTGATACGGGCAGAGAAACCACGGGCAGCATAATCGTAAGAGTAAAGGATTTTGGCAGAGTGTTGGGAAGAAGAAGAGACTGATCGGAGAATGGAGGAGTACCAATTGTGGTGGGTAGTAAAGATGTGGGGCTTATGGGATTTTGACACGTGGACTATGAAAGTCTCATGACCATCCGATTGGACTGAAATTGCTAAAGAGTTGAGAAAGAAGAAGATTAAGAGGGAGAAAAAACAAGAAGAAGAAAGTGCCATTTTAGAAGAGTTTGTAAGAAGAAACTATTTTCTGCAAGTGTTAATATTGATAATCCGTACTTGATAAAAGGATAGATAGAGGTGTGGGCCTTATTGGGCCACGTTGTATATAGAGATTGGTTCATTTTCAGGCCCTTTTTGCCATTCCTGCATATCCACGTGGGATTTGGACCCATTCTTTAGATTAACGAGAGATGGAAGGGTAGGTAAGATATGTATTAATGTCCAGGAAAAAAAACGTTTGGAAATCTGTTAGGTATTTACTTTAGAATAAATTTAAAAAAAAAAAAAAAGGATTCTACGAGAAGATGAACTCACGTTTTTCTCGCAGTACCCGTACTACTGCCAACAAGGAGTATTATATTGAGCGTCATGAATCATGGCAATTAGGAGTGGACATCGGTTGGTTCGGTTCGGTTATGAATATTATCGGTTTAGCATATCAGTTATCGGTTTACAAATTTGATAAATCGATAACCGAACCGATAAGATATCGGTTATCGGGTACCGGCTAATCAGTTATCGATCATTATCAGTTTGGTTATCGGTTTACCCGATAAGATAACTCAATCTAGAGTTAAAGAAAAAAAGAGAAGATAATTCACTGGAGTTAAACAAAAAAGAGAAGAATTCACATATAATATACTACCCATTTCTGCGTTTTGTCGGTAATCACAACTGGAATAGTACTAATTCTTCAACAACAATTATCCAAATACATTATGCCCTCAAGCGTTGAAGCCCTCAACAATACCTGCATAGAATTTTTGCTTCCTCCGATACATTAAGCCTCCTCCGATATGATAACAACAATAGTTGAATAATAATTTTTATTTCATACAATACCTACACTTCCACAAGCATTGAATACCACAAGCTGTCCAATATAATATGAATGTTGTTTGTCAAATGCCTAACCTGGAAAAAGAAACCATAGAGCAATCCCTATATGAAGATGAATTTTATTATAGAAATTAAACGCCTAATGTATAAGACTAAAGACTTACGCTAGGAGTAACTACTAGTAAGGTCTACGAAGAATAAAGATGAAGCAACTGAAGAGTGCAATCCCTAGCATATGTATATACTTAAGGGTAAAGTCATAATTTTATTAATTCTTATTGGGTTATCGGTTAACCCATTAACAAAATTGGCAAACCGAGGTCCGAACCGATAACCCAATAGTGAAAAAATTCTAAATTGTTATCGAACGGTTAACCCAATAACCCGATACCAATAATCCAATAAATAATTAACGATTCGGGTTATCGGTTTTACCCGATATATGCCCATCCCTAATGACAATGATGCCTATTACTCCCTTGTTCAAAAGGCAAATAATGAAAATCAAAACATGTTTTTAAACTAAAGATTTGTAATAAGTTTTACTGTTATGCTACTAACTTCTCGCATTATATATTTTGATTTACAAAACAAAAAAAAATTTATTCCATATGTAAATCTAAGGCACCTGGAATGCAAAATCAAGATTCCCCTGAAAATTATTTTGGAGAGATCCCGATTAATACATTGAATCAATGACCAAGCTAGTGTATAGGTTATAAAATTTGGCCAAGTATTGTTGAGACAAAATAATGTAACTTGAGTGAAGAGTAGCTTAGGGGTCGTTTGGTATGTGTATAAGAATAGTGCGAAATAAAGTGTATTAGTAATGCATGGGTTAGTAATGCAAGCATTAGTTATGCAAATATTATTTCTTATCTACTGTTTGGTATGGTGTATTAAAATTATAAGGCATTGCATAATTTTTAAGAAAAATAGTTGCTTACAAAAATGCCCTCCATATTCTCTAGCTTTAAGGGACTTTAAGGACAATTTTGTCTTTAACCATGCTAATGCATGCATTAAAGCCTTGGTATTACTAATGACATGATTTTCTATGCATTACCTATGCATAGGATAATGCCAAGTATGATATATAACTAATACAAGTATTAGTTATACACAAGTTGAAAAAAATGTACCAAACAAAGTATTAGTAATACATAGAGCTAATGCTTGCATTATTTTTTTAATACCTCTTACCAAACGATAACAGATTAGTGAATTGTTAGTTAGTTAGTTAACAATATATGTGAGTGATTAGAAAGGTAGTTAGATTAGTTAGTAATACTGTGTATATATACAGTTAATTCAGCTAATGTAAAACAGAGCTTTCATTTCCTCCTTTACTGTTACATTCATTCTGATGCTTCTCTCTTCTCTCTTCTCTTTTCCTTAGCCAGTTAGGGCTTAATTCACTCTCGCTCAATCTCCATTTCAGCATGGTATCAAAGCTTGGGCTCTGAATCGAAGCTCATAAATCAATCCTCTTCTTCTCAGTCTACTCTGTTTTTCCTTTCTCTGCAGTCTCACTTCTCTGATTCGAGGTTAAAAATTGCTTAACAATGGCGATTGATGACTTAGATCATGAAAATGCAACAGTCACAGCTGAAAATGCATCACATGCATCCTCCGACGATGAATTTAAAGAAGGTGTTACAGTTGCAGTCACTCATCCATTATAACTAGCTCCGGGCAACACAAGTGGAATCTAGTTGATTTTATTTAAGCTAACTGGCACTGACAATTACTCCTTATGGTATCGATCTATGAGAATTGCTTTACTTGGCCGTAATAAACTAGGTATTGTTGATGGCAGGTGGCCAAAAGAACGATTCCGTGAAAAATATTGGTATCAATAGGAATGATCTAATGCGATTGTGTTGTCATGGCTGATGAACTCAGTTACACCAGCTCTAATCAGTGGTATTGCTTATGCCACTAATGCACAGAAGGTGTGGATGGATTTACAAGAGAGATTTGACAAAGTGAATGACACTCGTTGCTACAATTGGCACAAGAAAATTGCTACCCTAAATCAAGGTACTTCCTCTATTTCTGTCTATTACTCAAAGCTCAAGGATTTTTGGGATGAATCTGAGTTTGTTATACCCAGTCCGGACTGTAATTGTGTCAAAACAAAGGAGTTTATTGTTCATCTATGAAAGAAAAAGGTGTATCAATTCCTAATGGGCTTGAATGATTCTTATTCTCAAGCTCATAGTCAAATACTAATGGTGAAGCCATTACCTTAAGTAAATTAAGCATATGCAATGCTTATGAGTGATGAAAGCCAAAGATCTGTAGCTGCTTCTGTTGGTATTTTAGGATCTTCACCAGGTGTAAATGCCACTAATTCTTATGAGTCAACTGCTCTATATAATGCTAAACCTAATTTTAATCCAAAATTTAGGAAGAACTACAATGTTCAGTGTGATTTCTGCAAAATGAAGAGTCACAACAAAGAGAACTGCTACAAAATAATAGGTTATCCATAAGATCATAAATTCAAAAAGAAAGGGGGAGCTGGGGCCTATAATGCAGTGGTTGAGCCTAGATACACTATGCCTATGTATTCCAATAATGCTCCACACCAGGTTCCTCAGCAATCTTCAATGCCTACATTTTAAAAGCCTCAACAAATCATAATTCAAGGAGTGGAATATCCTCTTGCAGTGAATCATACACAGGGTCATCCTAGCACTCAAGCTCTAGTAGGATCCTCCTCTATGCAGGCACAAAGACCTTACATAGATTCCTCTCCACAGTCTCAAGGAAGTGGATTTGCTTTCACTAAAGATCAGTATGATCAGATAATGCAGATTATGAACAACTCAACTTCTACTTCCTTTGCTCAAGCAAATATGGCAGCTACTAGCACTGCTCTCTTAGCATCTACTACTCTACAAGAGTGAATTATTGATACTGGAGCAACTAATCATATGGTGTCAGATGCTAACTTGCTTACTAAGACATCTATAGTTACTCCTCTAAACCTAGGACAACCTTGTTACCTATGGAGAGGTCACCCCAGTAACACACACTAGTAATAGCAGTATTTCAGACAGAAGTACACTTAAAGATGTATTCTATGTTCCTCAGTTCAAGTTCAACTTATTATCAGTCTCCAAAGTGACAAGAGACCTAAAATGCTTTGCTTTCTTTTATCCTGACTTCTGTGTCTTTCAGGATCTCTTCAGTGGCAGGGTGAGGGAGATTGGTAGATAAAGAGATGGTCTATACTTTCTACAAAGACATGATGGAAAGAGGCTCACTGCAGTATCATTAGCTACTGCTAGAATAAGGACAAGGCAGGGTGGCACTACAATTGATGTTGCCTTGTGGCATAAAAGACAAGGGCATGTATCTAGCATTGTTCTTAGGAAATTGTTTGGTGCCAAACTAGCTAGTATTATTGATACTATCAATAAGTGCAGTGTCTGTCCTTGTGCTTGACAAACCAGACTGCCATTTCCTTCCAGTAGTATTAAGACTGTTGCTGCATTTGATCTATTACATCTTGATGTTTGGGGTCCATATAACGGTGCAACTTATGATGGTAATAGATACTTTCTGACAGTTGTTGATGACTTTACCAGGATAACTTGGATTTTTTTACTAAAGCTTAAATCTGATGTATGTGTGGTGTTAAACTGAGTTTGTCTCTCTACCCCCTCTGATATATGGGTAAGGTTTGCATACACTCTATCCTTTACAGACCCCACTGGTAGGATTTTACTGAGTTGTGTTGTTGTTGTTGATTCAAACTCAGTTTAACAAGGTTGTAAAGGCAGTCAGGTCAGATAATGGCTCTAAGTTTGTCAACTCTACCTGTACCTCATTGTTTCAGAAATATGGTATCATTCATCAAAGAACCTGTGCCTATACTCATCAGCAAAATGTAGTTTCTGAGAGAAAGCACATGCACATCATAGAAGTCACTCGAGCCTTAAGGTTTCAGGCCCATATTCCTATCAAGTATTGAGGGCATTGTGTACTTGCAGCAGTGTATCTCATAAATAGGATGCCATCTCCTATTCTTCGTGGTCTTTCTCCTTTTGAACTGTTGTATGGGAAAACATCTAATTTAAGTCCTTTAAGAATTCTTGGATGTTTGTGCTATGCTAAGCAAGTTCATGAAACAGACAAACTTCTACCCAAGGCATAACCATCTGTTTTCATGGGGTTTTCTGATACTCAGAAGGCATATATCCTATTGGATCTTGTCGCCCCCCTTTCCTCGCGGAGTCTGGGTTTCGACACTTTGGGACAACTCCTTTCCTTTTGAGAATTGAGTATGGAATTTGAAGAGTCGCTACCTAACGGATATAAGGTGCGTTAGGGAACCTAAAACAAATAACTCATAAACCGGTTTGCATTACCATAGATTCGGTAAGGGCTCGAAATTACCTTGAGGGAAGGTGTTAGACATCCCTCGAGGTCCACAACGGTGAGTCCCGACCAAACTCAATTTAAGTGAATTAGTTTTATAAGCAGATAAACAAACCGACATTACTTTTAAAATAGGGAGTAAAAGAGTTCTTTAAATCGAGGTACTATACATAGCATTAACGCATAGGTCATCATATCCTTTACTATCCGATTACCCTCCCCTTAATTATTGTTACCTAAGCGTTCTAATAGCATCCAGTACGTGCCTTATGCGTGCATTACCCGTCCCTTGCATGTGGCTCTGGAGGTATTTAGGACTTCTATTTAAGGTGGTTCTAGACTCATCTATGGTGTTTAAAAGGAGAAAACTAAGTGAAAAACAAAAAGTCAAGTAGGACTATCATATAAAGATGCAATTAAGGGCTCATATTTACCTCCACAAATAGACAAACAATTGCACGCCTCAAACAAGCAGTTTTAAATAATTTAAAGTTCTATAGCAGGATATCTCGATGAGCACAAAATATGCAGCAGTTTCATTAAGGCAAGGGATTAAATGCCTAATCAGTTTGCCTACTGATTTTATTACTTCATGAATCTGGACAGGTTTCAAACATCAGGAAAATAGCAATTTTAAATCCAGAATCCAATTAACCTACAAGATTGTCTAAGTGATAGCCGAATAGAATTTTATAAACCGGGTATGTGAGTTGTAAACAATTACTTGTTTTAGCAAATTAATTTTATCCTTTAGACCCTACAAGCATGATATCTAAGTGTAGAAGAACAAATCTTATGATCTTATAGGCATGGTATCTAAATGTAGAAATGATTTTGAAGTTTCCTATTGACATGGTATCTAAATGAAAAAATGATTCTGAAACTTCCTATAGACATGATATCTAAATGCATAAATGACTCTGAAATTCCTATAGACATGATATCTAATGCAGAAGTGATTTAAAACTATATAGGTGTGATATAAAATGCAGAACTGATTTTGAAACTTTGTGGCCATGATTTTAAATGCAGTAGTGAATCTTGACGGGATATTCAGAACTATTTTGATCCTATAGGCATGACATCTAAAAGTGGATCAAAACATGTTGAACAAATTAAATTCTATAGGCAGGATATCTAACATATAGTAGTGAAAAATATTTGAAAGAAACAGGCACCTAAAGCAGGTCTTCTACCCCATTCTCATGCAAACATTAAACTAGGCCCAGTTTTCCCCAATTCACTATTTCCCATCGTTATTACAAATAAATATTATAGACCATAAGCAAATGAGTAGATTACAAAGTAAATAACTATAGGAGGCCTACAGCAGGCCCAATGCATTCGGATAACCCAGGCCTTCAAACCATAACAACTCCAAAGTTCAGAGATACATAGTAGCCATTGGCAAAGCACCAAGAATCCAAATCTCTAGTGCGTCAGAGTTCCCAAGGGCTTCTAGAACCCAGGGCAATGCTCACACTAGAGAAAAAAAATTCAGAAGTAGTTCATAAAGGATTGGAAACCAGCCCCAATGTGTTAGAGTTCAGAGGAGTCTCATGGACCCTAAGCATTGCTCACACTGGGGGTAGCAAGACCCTAGTTAACTAAGAGTGGGAGTTGAAAATAGTGTATAAAAGTAGGAGATAGTTTTTTTAGAAGAAAAAAGTAGTTTGGATTTCAGAAGTGCATAGAAACATATCACAAGATCAACATTGCAATAGAACCACATTTACCAGATTAAGCTCATAGATCAATCAACAACACAACAGAATAGAGTCACAGCTAGTTCAATCAAGGTTCCATATTGCCTGAGGATTGACTTAGTTCACTAGTTATCACTAGGTTATCCTATAGACATGTATTAAAGAATAACATGTTGGGATCAGAGTCCTAATTAGACAGTCATACAGAAGGGTAGCAAAAGTTGGAATCATAGAAAATCATGAATTATTCAGGAACCTGTTAGGGGGTGAACACTGAAAACAGGATATAAATCATGCTAGTTGAGAAACAAATAGACATAGGTCTAACAGACATGCTGAAAACAAGAAGCATATAGGTCTAATTTCATGGAAGTAGGCATACTGATTAAGAGTAATAAACATGAAGCACATAGGTATAATTACATAGAAGTAGACATGTTGATTAAGATCAATAAGCATCAGGCACACATGTCTAATTACATAGCATATTGAATGATGGCAGAAGTGGAGACATACAAGTTAAGAAATAACAATCAGGAAGTTGAAAGTATGTAGAATATCCAACAGTCTAGCTTGGCTTTTAGCCGGCTAGACAATGTAGCAAACACAAATAACAGAAAGGTTTGAATGAGAGCAAGAGTTTGTGTGTGTGCGTGTTTTTTTCTGAGTGTGTTCGTGTAAGTGTCTGAGTCTGTCCCTTAAAAATTAGATCAGGAAGGGTTTTTATAGCATGCAATAGGGTAGGTCACATAAGGTAATGAATCAATCACACATACATAAGGTATGAAAAATCAATTAGCAATCAGTCAGGAATCAATTAAGAGGACAGAATCAAATAAGTACCACTTAATTTAAGAAAAAATCTCACATAGATCAATCCGTAATTAAGAGCAAGGTTAATAAGGTAAGAACAATTTCCGAAATCAATTAGGAATCAGGACACACAATCAAGCCAATAATACGGATACATAAATAGGGTAAGAACAAGTAAAACTTAAATAAGGAAATATGGGTACTAAATTCAAACCCTAATTTAGGTAAGTAAATCAATTAACAACTTAATTGACAGAGTTAAAGGTAACGAGCAAAAGACAACAAGATAAATAGTCAAAGAATCAAAACCCTAGGATATGTCAAAGGCGTAGAGATGAAACTCAAAAAGGAACGTTCAAAATAGTAAATAAGAAAATCATAATTGAAAGCATTTAAATGTCTAAGCATTTTCATAGAAAACCTGTTAGAGATCAAAACCTTAGGGTAAAATAAAATCGGTTAACAATAATAGTAAAAGCAGAAAAATCTTAAGGAAAATACCAAACAAACTCAAAACCGTCTCACATCTAAAGAGAACTAAACAGATTTAACATATAGCTAGGTTTATGAATAGAGGTAGAAAATTTGGTTCGAACCAGAGATTTGAAGTCACGAGAACACGAAAATGATAATACTCACAGACATAGGGTTGAATATAGGCGGATTAATCAAAAAGATGAGAGTTTTGAACCAAATATGGTTCGAATCCCTTGAGATCCCACTAAGTAACATGAAAATCGAACAACCAGTAGAGGTAGGGGGGTTGGATAAGACGGTAAATCACCAAATGATTCCATATCCGGTTGGGAATTAAAGGGATTTGGAGGGAGTTTGAGTGAAGGCGCTCTAGGGTTTGAGAGTGTCTAAGAGAGAAGAGAGAAGAAGAGGATTTAGAGGCGGCATATTTTGAGAAATGGGTAGGGTTTTGGGGGGTTGTTAGATTTAAAAGGTAAGAAATAACGTGGACCGTTGATCTCAAAGATCAACGGCCATGATCAGAGGGGGTTCTGGGTTGGGTTGAACGGGTATTTGGGTTGGGTTAGGTTAGGGAATTTAATTAAGAAAAGGGGCTATGTTTTAAATACCCATTTAATTTAATAAAAATAATTTTATAAAATAATTTATAAATGATAAAATATGATTTGTGCATAAAAATAATTTAAAATAATTACTTAATATTATAAAAATATAAAAAGTCGTTTTCTGTACAGATAAGGTAATTATGCATATTTATGGGCTATTATTGCAAAATATGCAATTATAGTCTTAAAAATACAAATGTAATTATAAAAATATAATTAAAATATTTGAATACTTATATGGGCATAAATGATGAATTTAGATGATTAAATCATCATAAAGTAATATGAGGGATAATTATTGAATATTTATATTATTAAAAATGCAAAAATAAATTGATTTAAGGCATTTAAAAATTATAGAAAAAATTGTAAAAATACTTGTGCATGTTTCTAAATACATGTACAATATTTTGAAAGTATGTATGCATATATAAAAAGATATTAGGGAAAAATTGGGTATCAACAGCTGCCCCTCTTTACCCGGGAAGGATGAAAGAGTTTTCGGGTAAAGAAATGATGACCGATTTTGACCGAATGAGATGTTTGGTTTGAAGAATAAATTCTGTACCCTGATCTCTGAGCTGCCTACATATCCCTGGTTTTACAGGAATCAGGCTATGTGTAGTTCGGGACCCAACAATGAATGAAGCTGACAGGATTGTTATAGGAGAGGTAGCAAGTTTCTGAAAAGGTTCTTTTGTGAAGGGTAATATCGGATGGGTTTGCGTAGGGTTGTGAAGACGAAACTCCATTGTAACGATCGCGGGGTAGATGCAAGCAATTGATGAGAATCGTTCGCGTATGAGATAACAGTGAACGATGTGGATGATACGAGCAGAAACCAGGGCGAAGGTTGCTCCCGTTTGAAGAAGAGTTACCTCTTGGATTACCTGCAAAACAGAAAAAGAGGTCAGAGACTTTATATGGTGGGACATCATATGCCGATTTGGGGTACCAAAGTAAATTGTATGCGATAACGGCCCACAATTTATAGGTGCACAAATCACAGAATTTTTTCGAAGTTGGCGAATTAAAAGGATTACTTCAACTCCTTACCATCCAGTAGGTAACAGACAAGCTGAATCAACAAATAAAGTCATTATCAATAACTTGAAGCAAAGACTGGAAGAATCTAAAGGCAATTGGCCAAAGGTACTACCTGGAGTATTATGGGCTTACCGAACAACAGCAAAAACAAGTACGGGGGAAACACCATTTTCACTTATGTACAGAGCTGAAGCCTTAATTCCAGTCGAGATAGGGGAACCAAGTACGAGATATACTCAAGCTACTGAAGAATCGAACAAAGAAGAGATGTGGGTAAACCTGGATTTAATTGAAGAAATAAGGGAAAATGCACTAATAAGGATGACAACACAAAAACAAGTCATTGAGCGGTATTATAATCGTAAATCTTGTCTCAGATACTTCAAGATTGGGGACTACGTACTCAAGAAAGTTTTCCAATCCGCAAGGGTTGCCAATGCAGGAAAGTTAAGTCCAACTTAGGAAGGGCCTTATAAGGTTCATGGCATCGCAAGAAAAGGATCATACGAGCTCGAAACATTGGATGACAAGATTCTACCTTCAAACTGGAATGTTGTTCACCTGAAGAGATACTACTTCTAAGGAAAGAAAGCACCACCAGGAAAGTATCCTCATTAACGATTATTACTTTTGAATTATTAAAATTTTACTAACGATTTTAGATAATAGGCAGAAAGCAAACCCGTACTAAATGATGAATTACGACCTGAAAGACATGTGGAAAGGACATAATTCCCGGTGTAGGGTTACAACTATTCTGATGGAAATTTAATGGGTTAAGCAATCTTCATCTAAAATCGTGCCTCTGAGTCCCGTATGTTTTTCCTTTTCTGGAAAAGGACCACATGGAAAGAATAATCAAGTGCTCGAGATTTCATACTTCAAAGCTCAAACACTTGGGGGACTATATTATATGCATATGATGTATAAATAAGGAAGGCAAATAAGGCGGAAACGATTAAATTTCAAGTCAAGCCTAAAGTCTATTCAAGTTCAAAGCAAAATCACGAGCCTAAAATGCGAGTCTGATCCAAAAACCTGTGAAGAAAACACTCGTGGATACAGATTTCAAAATCTTACGAATGTTTAGGTTAAAGGCAATATTTAGCCATGGGTCATAAAGAAACCCTTGGATTTTTAATTTTTTGTAAATCTATTGTAAAGAAAATAGTTACGGAAGAGTAATAGAAGATAGTCAAATACATGTAAGATGTTATCTAAACTTGACAAAGTTCGAATGAAAACTTTATCAAAGTTATTTCAAGAAACATGTGTGTTCCTATATCTCCTTCCGTATGTTTACACCATTATAAAGTTGAGACGTCTTCTTCATTAAGTGTCATATATAAAAGGGCCCTCTTTTATAAATTCATGTTTGATTCAAAGATTCATGAAGTTAATAAAGCATTTTTTCTTTTAAAAAGAAAATGCAAAAAGGGTAAGACAGAAACCCACGAATTAAGACCTTGGACTTATAAAAAAACAAGGCAAAAAGAGTAAAACAGAAACTCTAGAGAGTTGAGTTAAAACAAAAACTTTATAATATTAAGCTTAACTAAGTATGAACTTAGTCTTAAATTGGTTGTCATTTTTACAAAGTGCCCCGAAAAGACGTGGGGACTTGTCATCACAAAAAACATAACCCCCAAATGGGACCAGGGGTAATATCACCAATTCTACCAAAAGGAAAAAAAGGAGTCAAACTTCATAAACTTTCACTGAAGAACAGAAGAAGAGTCTAAAACGACATCATCAGCAACAGAAGGCTCGATTTGTCTGAAGGAGCTGGGGCATCCACCGCACTTGGATTAGCTTTAACGTACTCGGGAGTATCAGCCATGGGAGAAGGAAAACTTTGGCCTTGCTGAGTTTTTCAATGGTTTCTTTTATTTTAGCTAACTCAGCATCGAAGTTAAAACCCTCTTGGATAGCCTCCACAAGGGTATCGTGGCATGTGTTCAAAGTAGCCCAACTCACTTCAACAGTAGCTTTGTCCTCAAGGACCTCGTAATCTCTTTCCCATTGATCAATTTCATTCTTAAGCTCCTCTCTCTCAGCCAAAGCAGCATCATAAGAAGATTGCAAAGGGGCGAGTGAACTCTCCAAAAATCTAACCTTATCATAAGACACAAGAAGATCTTCTTGGGTCTGGGTGAGAGTCTGAACAAGTTCACCTGCATAAACTTCTTTCTCGTCCAGAAAGACCTTCAATCTTCTAATCTCTTCACTGGCTTTGGAGAGTTGCTCGGAAAATAATGATTCAAGGAGATTTTTATCCTTGCCTGCTTGATTGGAAGAAGTTTTTTCAACTGCTAACTCTAAAATCAAGACCTTCAACTTTTGCTCTAAGGTACACTTATTTTCTTCTAAAACTTCCATATCAAGCTGAAGACTTTCATATTGTTCTTTCCAATTGTCTGCTTCAACTTGGTAATCATGCATCAACTACTCCGTATGGGAAACCCTTTTCATCATCTCTGTACAGATGAGATTGATCAAAAAAACAGGTAAAAGTCTTAATAAAAGGATAATGGAATAAAATGTAAAATGAAATCAGTACTTTCAAAGACGATTGTACTATGTCATTCATCCAAGTCAAAGAGCTATGACTTTCTATCTTGGACTTTTCAACCGTACCAATCAAAGGTTTCAACCATATGTTAGCCCGACCTAACTTTTTCAAAAGATTACCGTCAGCAGGGACCTCAATGGTAATCTGATTCATCGCTCTACTCCCACTTGAAGAACCAATCTCAGTATGAGAAATAACAGTAGTGAGGATTGTAGAGGAAGTCATAATAGCTTGGGGCGGAGCAGAAACGGTAGTAGTAAAAACTAGCAAAGAACGTTCCATAGAGGCAGACATGGTATAAGAGGCAAGAGGTACTTCATCAGACACAAAATCCAAATTTTCACTATCAAACCCACGAGAAAAGAGCTGTTCATTAGAGCCACGAGCTGCCACAGGTGTATCATCATCAGAGCTTACCAATGTAGCTTCAACAGGCTCGGTTATGGGAATAGAACGAGGAGGAGTTGCTTCGTCTTCTGAAAAGACATATCTTCTGGCCCGCGGCCTTCTAATCAAAGAGCTTCCATCCTGTTCTTCTTCCTCCTCGGAACCCTGGGTCACATAAGCCTTCCTTTTCGATGAAGAACTCAAAATTATATCTTGAGCTCTTGCCAAAGAAATCCTGGATGCCACAATTGCATCAGAACTTACACTGCGAATAGGAAACCCTAATAAAAAGAAGGGTCAAATAAGTTCTAAGGGAAAAGTGAACGAAAACAGAAAAGGGGTGAGGTATTTACGATGAGTTTTAACCTTCCAACCAAACCTGTATGAAAGGTTTTTCCAAGATCTACCTTCCATCGAAGCAACAATCAATAATTTCTCTACCCAATCACGTAAATTGGGAATCTCATCAACAGTTCCCATGGTTGCTGAGAAAAAAGAAGAAGAGAAAAGTTAAAATAGCCGCGGGAAAAACAAATCCTTTCAAAATGAAGAAAAAAGAAGAGAGAAAGTTGCAAAAGTAGACTTACGTGCAAAATTCCACTTTACAGGGAATGATACATTCTCTTCACCAACTAATCCTACAGTAGGAGCAGCAACAAATCTGGCATACCAGCCACGGTCTTTGTCATCCTCGGAGCTGACTAAAACTCTCTTACTCCTCGCCACCAAAGTAAAGATCTTATGTCGGAATAGCTTAGAGGAGTAGAGGTGGATCAAATAGAAAAAAGTATAATGCAAATTGGCCAAACTAGCAAAATGCCTTAGACAAGCAACAACCCTCCACACAGTGGGGCCAATTTGTCCTAAACAAACATTGAAAAAACAACAGAATTCAATGATAACAAGATCAATGGGAGGTTTAAAATTCAGTGTAAAGGGATATGTATACACGAAAGAAAATCCAGTCATGTAAGATGTGATTCTTTGGTTTTCATTAGGAATTATGATGGGGAAATCAGATTTCCAACGGCAATCCCTACGAACAACAGACATTAAACCGTCGGTAATCTAAGAAGGGTAAACAGCATCACGATCGAGAGAAGACATAGAAGAAACCTGGTTTCTAATGATTCCCTATCAATGTAAAAAGAAAGTTCAGAAGGGACAATTTCATCTACTAAAGGTTCACGAACGGGTTTATTAAAATCTCTACTTCTAGAAGAAGATCTATGTGAAAGGGAACCTCTAGTTCTAGAAGGAGGGGTAGAACCCAGTGGGGGTAAAGGAGCACTTCGTATAGATGAAGATCCAAAACTACATAATCTTCCCCCTCTTCTGCTTCTAACAAGAGCAAGGGGAAGTTCATCGAAACAGGTACTCTTTAGGGATTAGGGTTCGAAGAAGACATAGTTGTACAAGGAAGAAGACAAGAATGAATATTCAAAGATGGAAATTTTTTTTGAAAAGGTAAAGACAAAGATTATATTTACACCCAAAGGCAACCGTTAAAAAGGTAATGATGGGAACATCATAATGAGAACTGTCACTTCATGATTGATGCAAGTCGGAAAAAGCCTCAAAAGGCGTTGAAGGGTTATAGAACCAATCAAAAGCCACCACGTGTCACGAGCATTAAATGGAAGTGACATGCGAAGCGTCAGTTTTGGAGAAGTTATAATGATACGAAGAATGGTGGCAAAAATTCCCGCTTTTATGAGGTCCACTTCCCAAATATTCAATTAATGAATATATGGCAAGCGGGAGGACTATCTATATTGGGAAAAATCAAGTTAACATTTGGAATTAAATAAGTTGTGTACGGTGAAATTGGGGAGGTCCAATTTCTCATTATCGAGGCACCTTAGTAGACCATCTTGAAGTCTCGAGGCTACAAGGTCATGGTTGAGTTTTCCTCTCTTGAGGTTCATCGATGCCTGACCCTGGGATATTGTTGATCACGGCTATGATATAAATAGGGAGTTCTTAAGGCACGTGTCTAAGACTGACAGAGCCTAGCGAGCTACTCTAATCTCGCATCAGGGTGTCATCTAGCTATCCCATATCCACTTTTTTGTCATTAATGTATTTAATACTATGTTGGGATTCCCCTCCTATATAAAGGGGATCCTTGTCCTTTTGTAAGCCTCGGTTGCTTCAGTTGCTCCACATGAAATATACAAGAACATTCTACTTGCTCTCTAACATACTCTCTTGATATTATTGCTTTCATTTATTATCTTCATAGTTGCTCTTCATTTATTGCTTATCATTGGCCATAAAGAGCCTCCGTTAATTTTATCCTAACTGTTTGTCATATTTCGACCCCCTCGACATCTCCCTGCCGAGCTCTAGAATCGACCTCGAGGCCCCGAATCGGCAAGCTCGAGGCCCCAATAATTGGCCCGACCGTTTGATCGTCATATAACACAAGTTATCTTTCACGCTTTTTCTTGTCCAAAATCTTCGATTTCAGGTCAAAATGTCTAACTCAATGAATGTAGGCGAAATAAAACAATCTCGAGGACCATAAAGAGAATGGTGTGGATGTTCCAAGTGTTGGTGTGCCACCTCAAAACCTTGGGGATGCGCCAGAACCAATCCCCGTGGATGCGGTCTCACGTGACGCCCAACGCATCGACATAAGCTCCCACACTGACAGGAGCGTGCGCCAAGGGGATCCACAAGAAGCTCAGAAAATCCCGACCAAGGAAAAGCGTGAGGTTAACCTTCATGTTATTTTTGAAATGTTGCAGGCACAACAACTAGCTATTGCTCAGCTACAAAGTCACCAGAAAACTCCTAGCACGGTAGCACCGGGGACAACTCCCCCGGCATAACAGGTACCGGAGAGATCGAGCAATAACGGGTCGATGACCGATCCCGTCATCGTAAAAATGCTCGAGGACCTCACGAGAAGGATCGAATCGGGCGAGAAAATGATAGAAGCCAACGACAAGAAGGTCGAGACCTACAACTCCAGGGTTGACCAAATTCCGAGCGCAACCCCGGTCCTGAAAGGTATGGATTCGAAAAAGTTCAAACCAAGGCCATTCCCAGAGGAAGCGACCCCGAAACCCATTCCAAAGAAGTTTAGAATGCCAGAACTCCCAAAATACAATGGGACCTTAGACCCCAATGAGCACGTTACTACTTATACTTGCGCAGTAAAGGGCAACGACATAAAGGACGACGAGATCGCGTCCATCTTACTGAAGAAGTTCGGGGAAACACTCTCGAAGGGGGACATGATGTGGTATCACAACCTAGCTCCCAACTCCATAGACTAATTTGCCATGCTGGCAGATTCCTTCTTAAAGGCACATGCTGGTGCCATCAAAGTAGCAACAAGGAAGTCTGACATGTTCAAAATCAAGCAGAGAGAGAATGAAATGCTGCAAGAATTCGTATATCATTTCCAAATGGAATGAATGGAGCTACCGCCAGTCTCCGACGACTGGGCAGTGCAGGCCTTCACTCAAGGACTGAATGAATGAAGCTCAGTGGCTTCAAAATAGTTGAAACAGAATTCGGTCGAGTATCCCGCTGTGACCTGGTCGGACGTCCATAACCGATACCAGTCAAAAATCAGGATCAAAGACGACCAGCTGGGAGCCCCCTCGGGCTCAGTATACCCATGCAGGCTTCCGACAAAGGAACCAAAGCTAAACAAAAAAAGATATCAGCTATATACCGAAGACAGGAGGAATGCCCCGAGGTGTAACTTACCTCGCAATGATCGAAGGATAGACCGAGGACAGGATCCTCGGGGACTCATCAACAAATCCATATTTGATAGGAACGCAGGGCCAACGGGGGCACCTTACTTATAAGAATACAACTGCAACGTCGATGTATCAGACATCGTGTTCGCCATTAGTAAAATCAGAAATGCCAGGTGGCCCAGGCCTGTATAATCAGATCCTTCACAAAGGAATCATAACTTAATGTGCGAGTTTCACAACACGCACGGCCACCGGACCGAGGATTGCCACAAACTCCGAGAAGAGGTAGCTCGATTACTTAACAAAGGTCACCTCTGGGAATTCCTCAGCGATCGCGCCAAAAATCAGTTTCGAGAAAGAGAGGCGGCCAAGAAGAACAAAAAAATGAGCCACAACATGTCATCCACATGATCTTGGGAGGCGTTGATGCCCCGCAAGAACCTGTGATAAGTAGGACAAAAATATCCATCTCCAGAGAAAAGTGAACCCGGGGGTATATACCCGAGGATGCCCTCACATTCAGCGAAAAGGACACCATAGCGCCAACACCAATACCTCCACCACCGGAGGATACAAAGGATAAGAAAATGATAAAATATCCATGACAAGCTGCATTCTCGGCTGTGCACGACTATATGAAACGAAGGACCGTACCGAGTCCTCGTAATAAATGATTGAGTCACACCGAAATCCGAAGTTCCATTCGCACTAAGGTATGACCGTCCCCCTTTTCGGTTGCATTTTATACTAATCGAAATGCAGGTACCCGGTCGAAACAAACTTCCCAGTCCGAAGGCCTTAGGTTACAAAAGCATGCGTTGCACTCTTTTTCTTTGGCCGGGTTTTCATCCCAAGAAGGGTTTTACCGGTAAGGCTTTTAATGAGGCAACATCTATGTTCTACCTAAGGAAGATCCAACAAGTATTCAAGGCGTCTTTTGCAATCAACCTCGTACACTGAGGGGAATACCCCAGGGCGGCCATCCACTCGAAAAAGCCAAGAAACGCCAAATGGGGTCCTAATAGGAAAGTGATGTACCGGGCCAGATTGTCGAACGAACCGTGTCCGTATAGCCGGGCCCCTGACGGCAAAAACATGTGCACTTTTACCAAATAATTGAAGAATATTTTTATCAAAGCATCTCACACTCCAAAAGAAGCTTGGCACCTCCGCAAAACGACTTCTCCACTGAAAACGTCCCAAACACTCGGGGACTGGCGTCAATAATTCAACACCTGTACGACCTACGGGTCGGGACTCCAAGCTCATAATCCCTCAATGAGGCAACATGAAAATCGCGAAACATCTCCAAGGCCGAAAGTTCCCTGAATACTTGGGTACTGACATCAAAATCTCAAAAAACGCATGACCCCAGGGTCGGGATCTCCCAAACTGTAAGCCCTCGATGAGGCAATACAAAATTTACAAGTAATGGCTTCTGAGCCAAGGTACCCTCGATGACTCAGGGACTATCGCCAATCACCATTCATCAAAAAACTCGAGACCATAAGACCCCGAGTGGGTAGACTCGGTCTCGTAAGACCTACATAAGGCAACAACTATATCTGTAAGACCTCAAGCAAGGCATGAACCACACTTGTACCAAGTGACAATATCTGTAATACCTCAAGCAAGGCATGAACAATACTTGTACCAATTATCCAAAACTGTAAGACCTCAATGGCATGTAAAGCTTGTAAGACCTTACTAAAGGCATAAACCCAATCTCAAAGTTTCGGGTATATATCAAACTTGTAAGACGCCTAAAAAGGCATACCCTTGATATAGATGCCAAAACTACTTCACACGGGACTCAAAAGCTCCGGTCAAACACAAGTGACTCCGATCACACGGCTGTACCAGCCGAACTAACGCGACTCGGAGACGCCCAACCGTCGCTACAAAATTACAGGCCTTTAATTACTTCGAATCTACTTCGAAAAGAACCTGTTAAACAGGTTACCCTCGATACAGGTAAAAGAGCTTCGACCATGTTAGCTCCTAAACATTGGCTTTGAGATATTCAGCCTCCGAGACAAACCTCTCGAGGTGCTCGATCATCGCCATACAACGACTCACAATCGAGGTTTTTTATTAAGTCGTCGAAGAGTCAGGCAAACATTATTTCAAAAATGCTTATTGAGGGAAAATAAATCCCACATAAATGGTCGCATTGACCAAAGCGTAAGAGCCATTGTCGCCATCCTAATGAGCCTCAGGGCCACACACATAAAAGGTCGCTTCGACTGAAAGTGTAAGAGTCATTATCGCCAGCCCACACAAATGCAAAACTTGAGGGTCGAATGAGCTCGAGTCATAACCCGTTTCGGAGACTAAACCCAAAATAGTTAACTAAATATGCCTAAGAGCAAGGCATAAGAGCCACTATCGCCAGCCCACACAAATGCTAAACTTGAGGGTCGAATGACCTCGAGTCATAACCTGATTCGTAAACTAAACCCAAAATAGATAACTAAATATGCCTAAGAGAAAGGCGTAAGACCCATTGTCGCCAGCCCACATAAAAGGCCACATTGGCCCAAGCCGTAAGAGCCATCGTCGCCAGCCCGCATAAAAGGTCACATCGACCAAGCACGTAAGAGCCTACGAGCCAGTCTAATGAGCTCCAGGACCATATCACGACTCTAAAGGATTCCTACCAACTCAGAGACCAGTTCACCTGGCCAAATTCAAGACAGAAAGAGATATAAAGGAAATAAAGCTGCAAGGTTTTCCTTCATACACATATGCAAAAAAGTGCAATCACCATCTACAAACATGCTACAAAAGTGCTACATACAGATGGCAAAATCTATGCCCCCCCGGGGGCTACGGCCTACCGGCCTCATCTTCGCTTTCTTCGGCATTGGGCAAAAGCAACCAGGCATCACGCTCGTCCGCCGTTGCTAGCGCCAATTCGTCCAAGAGGGCGAAACCCCTATCACGGATCTCCTCAAGGGTCTTTCTTCGAGACTTGCAACGAGCGTATTCTTCGATCCTCCCTTCGCGGTCGAGGATCCTCCTCAGCTCAGTTTGAGCATCGGTAGCATCCTTTGAATAGATCGCCATCTCCTGGTCAGCCTTAGTCCGGCTCATTGCAGCTTCTGCCCGGGCATCAACGATCTTAGCTCTGAGTTTCGAAAGCTCGGACTCGAGCTTCGCAATCATATCTACTTGAACCGAAGCGTTATCACGGACTAAGCAAAGTTAAGCCTCAAAGGTGGGAACTTTAGCCAGAGCATCCTTCCCCTATGAAGCCTGAGCCTCCGCCCGAATTTTTAGCTCATCATGCTCACACCTGGCCTTGCCAACTTCATCCCAAAGGCGCTCCAGGGCCTTCGTCTTTTTCCACAACTGAAATAAATGAAGTGTTAGCCTCGGAGACTAGAAGGCAGAATGCACGCCCACCCAGAGCAGAAAAATTACCTGCTCCTTCAAGTAGCTCTCATAATTCAAGTTCTGGCCCACCTCATACCGCAAGTACACCAACTCGACCTCCTTTTCATCGCAAAGGAGCCTAAGGGATCTTTCCTCATCCCGAGCTTTCCATAGCCTGGCTTCATGACGAAGCAGCCTGGACTTAAGCTTGTCCAAAGCCTGCAAAAGAAAACCCAATAAGGAAGGTAAGGCATGAATCTCGAAAGGCCTATGAGAAAACTCACCACAAAGTGAAGCCGCCGAGCCTCCTCAAAGGCCGAACGCACACCTGCCAATCCAATTCCCTTAGCTCTAAAAGAGTGGACTCCGATCGAGGCATGGTCGCTCGGCATATGTGAACCCGGGTTTCTAGTATCCCTCCAAGTACTGTCGACAAAAAAAGAGGGCGACAACAATGGGGAAACCATCATTCCAGAACTAGGATCCACAGACGCGGTAGGCTCGGGCGATGCTTCCACTTTGAAGCCCCGGTCCCGTTTTCCCTGCTATGAGCGCCATCGCCCTGAAAAAGCATCTCTCGCTTATTGTTGTCGTTCTTCAGCCCAGAAGTTGGCAACCCTTCCCCCTCTCTAGAGGAGCGCGACCTTGCCTCAGAAGTCTCTCCACTGCCTACAACAGTAAGATTAACACGCATAAAGGGAAAATGCCCCTCCAAATGAAGAAAGGGAGAGGAAAAAATAGCGCAACACGCACCATGATGTTTTGCTTCCCATCTACCCCGAGAAAGGGCTCTCCACTTGCACTCATCACGGGTTAAGTGGGTTTCCAACTTCCGAACTCAATCCAACAAATCGGGAACATCGCCCGACACCCATGAAACCGTTGTAGTAAAAGAAGAGAAGGCACAATTATGGAGTCGGCTTTCACCATGAACAAAACTAAGAAGGCAAGGAAATGCTCCACTTACGTATATAGTTCCTCATGGAATGACATAAGCTCCACATGGATAATGTCAGTAGTACGCACTCAGACGAAACGACTCATCCACTCCCGGTATCCATCTTCCTCATCATCAACAACGAAAGGCGTGGTTGATCGATATCGCAAGGTTAGCAAACCTCGATGGTGAAAGGGTCGGTACAGCCTAACCAGATGACTGAGCGTAAGTTCAAGCCCCACTTTCTTCGCAAAAAATCTCATCATCAATGCTGTTCGCCAAAAATCCATCGGCACGATCCGTGTACACATTCAAAAATCCATCAGCACAATCTGTGATGCCTTCATCCGGGGAAATGTCTATAACACTACTTTCTCCCCCCATCCGCAGTCTTTTCTCACTAACTCAAGGTGCTCCTCTCCTGTTGAAGAAGTAATCTTCAAGGTAAACTCTCGTTGATGCTGAGTGTCGGGGGCGGAACTCTCCCCTCTCTGTCGGACAGACCCCGATGTAGTAGTTATGGATATGGCAAGATTAGATAACTAAAGAAGAAGTTTGTGCAAGTACGTTGATACTGAAGTAATGGAAGACTTGATGTAGAAAAATTAGGGTAACTACTTAAAATGGTGGGATCTCCGAAAGAGCAGAAACAACCTTATTTATACATGGAAGAAACGATGATGGTTTGCCTGCCTTAAAGTCGATTAAAAACTCTGAACGATGTCTCCTTTGCTAGTCTCGAGGTGGTACCCGACCTCAAGGACCTCCATCAGAAAAGGGTTAGGCTCTAGGAAGCCAATAACACCTTTGCCAGTCCCTAGGTGGTACCCGACCTTGAGGACTTCCACTAGAAAAAAGTTAGGCTCCAGGAAGCCAATAACACCTCTACCAGTCCCGAGGTGGTACCCGACCTCGTGGTCTTTCATCAAGGAGAATTTGGGTTCCAAGAAGCCAAAAGCGCCTTCGCCAGTCCCAAGGTGGTACCTGACCTTGAGGACCTTCATCAGCAAGAAGTCAGGCTCTAAAGAGCCAACGACGTCATCACCAGCCCCGAGGTGGTACCCGACCTCGAGGACCTCCATCAAAAAGAAGTTAGGCTCCAAGGAAATAAGCACTTAGGCTCCACCCGTATGGGCTTGCCCCCGAGGCACCGTCTGAGATCGGAAAAACCCTCTTTCAAGATCTATCTACAGTGCTTTAAGGCTATTTACACTAAGCTCAAAGCACGTTTCCAGGTGGTCCGGATTTGAACGAACCTCCACTCAGGGACTACCCTCGAAAGATCAAAGGCAGTCCCTGTCTACGGGCCTCCGAGAAAATTTCTCCTCAAAAGTTACTGCGGAGCCTAAGTGATAAATCACTATTTCAAGGCTCGAGGCATTACTTTCATTCTACTCGAAGCCCGATCCAGGCTAGATCCAAGGAACGACGAAGGACTCCACGAAAAGCCACACTAATCAATCAAAAATTAGGAAAAAAACTCACATCTAGGCTCGATATTGGCACCGACCGGTAGAGTCATACATTTAGAATCTCCGTAAATGTAAATAAAAGGGAATACTACAAGCGTTAAAGACAAAAATAAGGAAACATTTCCATATTCATAAAAGTTTGATTACAGAAGCCCATAAGGGGTCCTTACATATGATTACAAAAGCCCACGAGGGATCCTTACACAGAAACAAAGAAGCAAGAAGGCGTACATATAGTAAAAGCCTAAGAGCCTAGCCTATTCTCAAAGGTACATCCCCGGCAGCAATGTCTTCGGGCATCATCTCCTCGGGCGTACGACCTCAAAGACAATATCTTCCGAGCAAGATCCCCTCAGGAGTCTTATCTCGATCCTCCAGAATGGCACTTCAAAAGGGGGGAAGATGAAGAGGAAAGCAAAGGGAGTGATGCGTCGCACCGGGTAATCAGGGGAGGTGAGCATCATGTATAGTCCAAGCCCCCTCTTAAGTAGTAGTGTATAGTCCAAATATTTCCCTGGGTCAGAATAAATCGGCCCTCTGCTTCGTCGTCCCGAGCCAATGACGACAGCAACAACAACAACAACAACAACAAAACAATGTAATCTCGCTCAACCAGAGAAAGTCCAGGAGATAGGCTATGGCACAACTGATAGAAGTCTTCCATATAACCTTGAGGCCTTATGCCTCAAACATGATGAACAACAATTAATAAGGATGGTAAGAAGAGAAGAATGGATAGATGCGGGAAGATACTTGGATGAAAAGTTAGTCCTAGGAAGCTCCCATTTATAAAAAGAGAGGAAACATAACCAATTGACCTCGAAAGACGTAACGGCATGCACATTTAGTGCATCCTTGGGAGCTGAATCGGCATCGACATTATGGCTTTGAAGAATGAGAAACCGCAATGCTTTGAATGATCCTGGAGAAGTGAAACAACGAGATATTTAGGTAATCACGGAGGCTTGAGTCATCAGTATGATGTCATTACAGGAAGTTTGAAGAGTCGGATGTCAAGATCATTTCTTATCGATCCTCTCTAAGAAATGTGGGGACTATCTATGTACGGTGAAATCGGGGAGGTCCAATTTCTCATCATTGAGGCACCTCAGTAGACCATCTTGAAGTCTCGAGGCTACAAGGTCATGGTCGAGTTTTCCTCTCTCGAGATTCGTCGACGCCCGACCCTGGGATATTGTTGATCACGACTATGGTATAGATAAGGAGTTCTTAAGGCACGTGGCTAGGACTGACAGAGCCTAGCGAGCTACTCTAAACCCGCATCAGGGTGTCATCTAGCTGTCCCATCTCCACTTCTTTGTCATTAATGTATTTTGTACTATGTTGGGATTCCCCTCCTGTATAAAGGGATCCTTGTAATTTTGTAAGCCTCTGTTGCTTCAGTTGCTCCACACGAAATATACAAGAATATTCTATTTGCTCTCTAACATACTCTCTTGATATTATTGCTTTCATTTATTATCTTCATAGTTTTTCTTCATTTATTGCTTATCATTGGCCATATAAAGCCTCCGTTAATTTTATCCTAACTGTTAGTCACATTTCGACCCCCCTCGACACCTTCCTGCCGAGCTCCGAAATCGTCCTCGAGGCTCCGAATCGGCAAGCTCGAGGCCCCGATAATTGGCCCGACGGTTTGATTATCACCCTATCCTTAACTCTTATTTCGTTTCTAAGTCTCATATACATAGTATCAACTGCTTAACAACTAGCATAAAAATAGATCACGTATTTTTAGAGTCCCATAATCAAATTTAATTATACTACCATTTTCACGATAAATATAAGTGCTGACATGTCAAGACAAGTAGATCAATAGCATAAGAGCAACTGGCAAAGAATGGTCGAAGAGGCATGAACCTTAACAGGCACGAGCAAAGATTCAAGAAAACCGGAAGAAACGGTTACTCGGGCCTTTTGGTGATTTGAAGAGACATTGGAAGAATGAACTTGGATAGCAAAAAGTATAGATATGTATTATCCATAATTAATGAGCATCAATGATGGAAACCGTTATAGAATCTTCACGAAACAGTTACGATTGCCAATTATAACGTTACATTAAATGTCATTAATTGCTCATAATGGCTCTATTATGAGAGGAAAGAAATGTATTACTTAGAAATAGCTATAAAAGGAGAGAAATAGCATTTGTAAGGATATAGAATATTATTGGAATACAACGATTTACTCTGCTTTCTTTTACTTATTCTGCTATTGTTAAAGTCAATTTCTCTTATTTATTTTATATTTGATTATCAGCAACTCGAGTTCTTCTACAAATAAGCTTTGACCGAAATTCCTATTTTTTGGTTAAACAGAGTGCTCCTCCTATTAGCACCCGGTGAACCATGTAAGGACCTTGCCAGTTAGGAGAGAAATTCCCTTTGGCATCATCTTGATGCAAGAAAATCTTCTTCAACACCAATTGTCCCGGTGCGAATTGTCTTGGTTTGACCCTTTTGTTGAAAGCTCTGAACATTCTATTCTGATAAAGCTGACCGTGACATACTGCATTCATTCTTTTTTCGTCTATAAGGGCCAGTTGCTCATAGCAGTTCCATATCCATTCTGCATCACTGAGTTGGCTTCCTATATGATCCTTAAGAGGAAATTTCTACCTCCACTGGAATGACAACTACGGTACCATAAACCAGTAAGTAGGGGGTTGCCCCAATTGATATGCGGACCGTAGTGCGGTACCCCAATAGGGCAAAGTGTAACTTCTCGTGCCATTATTTGTGATTTTCTACCATCTTCCTTAGTACCTTCTTGGTGTTCTTGTTGGCAGCTTCCACAGCTCCATTCATTTGAGGTCTGTATGTTGTAGAGTTTTTGTGCTTGATTTTGAAGGTTTCACACATAGCTTTCATCAGATCACTATTGAGATTGGTGGCATTATCAGTGATAATGGACTCGGAAACCCCGAATCGACAAACAATACGATCCTTGACAAAATCTGTGATGACTTTCTTGGTTATAGCTTTGTAAGATGCAGCTTCTACCTATTTTGTGAAATAGTCGATAGCCACTAAAATGAACCGGTGCCCATTTGAAGCAGTGGGCTCGATTGGACCGATGACATCCATTCCCCAAGCAGCAAAAGGCCAAGGTGTGTTTGTTATATTGAGCTCGTTTGGTGGTACCTTTATCATGTCTGTATATGCCTGGCACTGGTGGCATTTCTGGATGTATCTGATACAATCCATTTCCATGATCATCCAAAAGTATCCAGCTTTGAGTATCTTTTTGGCTAGAACAAAATCGTTCATATATGGTCCACAAGTTTCGGCATGTATCTTCTCAAGCAATCTGGAAGCCTCCTTTGCGTCAACACAACTTAACAATCCTAGATCAGGAGTTCTTCTATACAGGGTCCATCTGCTTTGGAAGAAATGATTGGACAACCTCCGCAATGTGCGTTTCTGAGTATGGTTCGCCTATTTTGGGTATTCTCCTTTTACCAAGTATTCTTTGATATCGTGGAACCAAGGTTTTCTATTCGTTTCTTCTTCAACATGAGCACAGTAAGCCTATTGATTATGGATCCTCACCGGGATGGGATCGATGAAATTTTTATCTGGATGTTGTATCATTGATGAAAAGTGGTCGGTGCATCTGCAAACTCATTTTGAATTCTATATTTGTGAATCTCTTTGTCAATTTGTACATGTGATACAAGTATGGTAGTATCTTGGTGTTCTTCGTAGCCCATTCTCCTTGAACCTAATGTACCAAAAGATCTGAATCGTCAATTACCAATAACTCTTATATATTCATATCGATGGCCAAGTTGAGTCCCATGATGCAAGCCTCATATTCTACCATGTTGTTGGTGCATGGAAACCTAAGCTTCGAGAATACAGGGTAATGTTGACCTATTTCTGATACCAAAACTACTCTAATGCCCACTCCTTTGAAGTTTGCAGCTCCATCGAAAAACATTCTCCAACCATCGTAGGTTTCAGCAATGTCCTCTCCTACGAATGACACTTCTTCATCAGGAAAATACATTTTTAGTGGTTCGTATTCTCCTCCCGCAAGATTTTTAGCAAGATGGTCTGCCAATGCTTGTCCTTTGACTGCCTTCTGAGTTACATAGATGATATCGAACTCACTTAGCAGTATTTTCCATTTAGCTAACTTCCCAGTAGGCATGGGCTTCTAAAAGATGTACTTCAGAGGGTCCATCCTAGATATGAAGTATGCGGTATATGCACATAAGTAATGCCTCAATTTCTGAGTTGTCCATGTCAAAGCACAGCAAGTGTGCTCTAGTAGAGAATACCGCGCTTCATAAGGTGTGAACTTCTTACTCAAGTAGTATATGACTTGCTCTTTTCTTTCTGTTTCGTCATAATGTCCCAAAATGCATCCGAAAGCTCCATCTAGCATGGACAAATACAACAGCAAAGGTCTCCTAGGTTCTGGCGGGACTAGGACTGGCGGTGTTGAAAGGTATTCCTTGATATTTGACAATCCTCGGTCCAACTTGTTTCAGCATCTTTCCTCAACAGTTTGAAGATGGGTTCACATATTCTGTAGACTATGCTATAAAGCGGCTGATGTAGTTGAGGCATTCTAGGAAGCTCATCACGTCTTTTTTGCTCTTTGGTGGTAGTAATTCTTGAATAGCCTTAACTTTGGATGGGTCCAACTCGATTCCACGGCGGCTGACAATGAATCCCAACAGTTTTCCTATGGGAACCCCGAATGCACATTTTGCGGGGTTCAGTTTTAGATTGTACCTCCTTAGTCTATCAAAGAACTTCCTCAAGTCTGCTATGTGATCTGTGACCTTAGATTTGATGATGACATCGTCGACATACACCTCTATTTCCTTGTGTATCATATCAAAGATGGTTGTCATGGCTCTCATGTAGGTGGCTCCAGCATTCTTTAGACCGAATGGCACCATCTTGTAGCAGTACACTCCCCACGCTGCAATGAAAGTTGTTTTCTCTGCATCTTCTTCGTCCATCCAAATCTGGTGATAACCTACGAAACAATCTACAAAGGATTGGAATTCATGTTTGGCGCAATTATCGATCAAGATGTGTATATTTGGTAGTAGAAAATCATCTTTGGGACTTGCTTTGTTTAAATTCTGATAGTCAACACATACCCTAACCTTCCTATCTTTCTTCGAAACTGGTACAATGTTGGCTAACCAGGTCGGGTACTCAACTACCCTTAGGACTTTGGCTTTGATCTACTTAATGACTTCCTCCTTGATTTTTAGGCTCATATCTGGTTTGAACTTTCTGAGTTTCTGCTTTACCGGCGGACACATTAGATTGGTAGGCAACTTATGAGCCACTACGGATGTGCTCAGGTCGGTTATATTATCATGTGACCATGCAAAGATACCCTCATATTCCTTCAAGAAACGAATGTACTCTTCCTTCTCTGACGGTGATAAGTGAATGCTTATGCGAGTCTTCTTGATGGTTTCGACGTCTCTCAAATTGATTGCTTCGATTTCATCCAAGTTGGACTTAGGTTTGTTCTCAAAGTTCTCAATCTCTCTGACAATTTCCTCAGGTATTTCATCCTCTTCTTCTGAGTCACTACCCTTATGTTGCATTGTCTCATTACATGTCACAGTCATCGGTTCATTAGGAAAAGTAATAATAACATTGTAGAAAGAAAAATGTGAAAGATAATAATGAATAATAAATAGCAATGCATTGATTAAATTTTGAAAATATCTAAAACAAGTACGGCTCAATGACTCGAGCAATTATTTCGAAACAAAATGCGTCTTTAAAACAAAATTACTAAAAACATCTCAAATGCCTAGCATGGCTATAAAAATAAATCAGGCTAAATGCCAAGCTACCCAGGGACTCGGCGGGCCCGGGATGGTGTGGTGGTCCAATTTCTGAGAATAACTCCCTTCTCCACAGTCTGAATGGTGAGGCCATCTTCCTCATCCTCTTCAATTATCATATTGCAATCCATATTCTCGTTTTCTAGGAACAAATTTCTCAACCCAGCCAAAGCTTCTTCCTCTACATATCCCCATATCGTATCGACCTGGTGAAAAGTCTGACTCAGATATGGCACTGGTTTCTCGAGAGGGTAATAAGGACCATGCCATGGAGGCGACCAATCATCATACTCTTGCCAGGTGTATGGATATACCATCTCGAAAGTTAGGCCGTGGTGTTTCAACTGTATCAGTTTGGTAATGCCCTGGAGATCTTTCCCAAGCCCTTTGTCGTGTTCATACCCAGACCATGCCAGTATGATTTCTATTTTGTTACTCTACCACTTGTCCTTCTCAATTGCGTTGACATGTTCAATGTGGTGATAAGTTTCTCCACCCAGCCTCCTTCTATTCTTGATAACCAGGATAGTTTGACTGGTGTAAATGAGATTACTTACATCTCTGTGAATGATTATTTCCTGACAGTTCCATTTGAACTTCACGGCCTGGTGTAGCGTGGAAGCCACGACCCCAGCAGTATGTATCCAAGGTCGTCCTAATAGAAGATTGTAGGAGGCAGATATGTCTAGCACTTGAAACTCGACATCAAACCAAGTCGGGCCCATTTGTAAGCAAAGGTTAATTTCCCCAATTGTGTCCCTTTACGACCTGTCAAATACTTTCACATTCATACTCCCTACTCGTATCTCATGGAAATCTTTGCCCAACCTTTTCAGAGTAGTCAATGGATAAATGTTAAGGCTTTAACCCCTATCTATTAAGACCCTGGCGATAAATTTGTCCTCAAACTGTACTGTGATATGCAATGCCCTGTTGTGACTTAAACCTTCAGGCGGTAGTTCATCCTCGTGGAATATGATCTTATGACTCTCCAGCACTTACCCTACCATGTTGGCCATTTCTCCATTGGTGATATTGTTGGTCACATAAGCTTTATTTAACACCTTCATCAGAGCATTTTTATGCATCTCTGAATTTTGCAATAGTGACAGGATGGATATCTGGGTGGGGGTCTTGTTTAAATTATCGACGACAGAGTATTCCCTCGACTGTACTTTCCTCTAAAGATCATCCAGTCCAATTTCAATGATAGGTTGCTTGGCAGCAGCCCCCTTGCTTGATCTTCCCAAATTTTCGGGTGTATAGATCCTTTCGGTTCTGGTCATTCCCTATGCAGCATCAGATTCTTCCATCTTTGCCTTTCCCTTTCACCTAGCTTTGGCAACGTAACCCCAAGGTATGGCGTTGGACTTGAAATAAGGTGTGGTTTCTACTATCAATGTGAAAGGTGTGGCAACTTCTACCTCAAATGGAACAAGCGTAGCTGCAGGTGGTATTATTTCTACCTCAAATGGAATCGATGCAGTTACCTCAACCTTAACTAGTGGCTATACCTGGACCACAATAGGATTGAGAGTGACTGCGGGCTTTATAGGATCGTCGCCCTTTTGATAAGTCCAATTGATCCCTTGGGATCCCACTCCTCATTAGTTTCTATCACATTGACCCCTTTGCCCCTATGACCTGGAAGATGATTGTTGTGGATATTGGGTGCAGCTTCCTTTGCATGTATGACCTTGTTATCAATCAATGTCTGAATCTTATCTTTCAATGTCCGGCACTCGTTAATGGTGTGACCCTTCATATCAGAATGATATGCACAGGTTTTGTTTGGGTTAACCCATTGAGATGAATTCTCCATTGCCACAGCAGGAATAGGGGTGACATAACCAGTATCCCTCAACATTTCGTATAGCTGGTCGATGGGTCCAGCAATGGCAGTGTACTGTCTGGGTGGTTTGCGATCAAAATTAGGTCGGGGTTTTTGGTAATTTGGATGAGCTAGAGGTGAATGATAGTAGGTTGGCTGGGTGTTGTAAGTATGATAGGCGGTGGCGGGTTGAGAATATCTGGGAGGTGAGGGTTGGTATGTAGGTGGAGGCGTTTGGTATGTGAGTGGAGATTTTAGGCCTTGGGCCACCATTACTGCCCCTACTTCTTTCTTCTTTGATATGCCCCCTGATTGTAATGTTTTATTCGTGGCCTGCGGTGCCTCGAAATTTGTCAACATCCCTTATTTGATACCTCTTTAATCCTTTCTCCAAGTTTGATGATATCAGAGAACTTGTGATTCTCAATGACTATTAGCCTTTCATAATACTATGGGTCATGTACCCTGACAAAGAACTTGTTCATCTATTCCTCGTCTAATGCTGGTCTGATCTTGGCTGCTTCTGACCTCCACCGAGTAGCATACTCGCGAAAAGTCTCAGTTGGCTTCTTCTTTAGGTTCTGGATATAGAAGACATCTGGTGCATTTTCTGTATTGAACCTGAACCGGTTCATAAAGTCTGATTCCATGCTTACCCAATTGGCCCATTTCTTAGGATTCTGGCTAATGTACCAGGATAGGGCATCTCTGGTAAGACTTCTCATGAAGAGCTTCATCCAAATCCTTTTATCTTTTCTGACCTCTACGAGCTTGTCACAGTAAGTTCTCAAATGAATCATAGGATCACCTATTCCATCAAATATTTTGAACTTGGGAGGTTTGTAATCCTCCGGCAGTTCCACATCTGGTTGTATGCATAAATCTTCATAGTTCAGACCTTCTATACATTTACCTTCTTCAACACCCTGAACTCGACTTGTCAACTTCTTGAGTTCCCCGGCTATGTTCTTGATGAGAATGTCCTTCTTAGCGGATTCTGGTGTATATGCGATTGGTTGAGTGGAGTGGGGTATTGTTTCCACGTATATAGTATTGTTTTGGTGGGTGCCAAGGATTTATGTGTGGTGGTGGTCGTTGGTTGAGTTTTGAGGATCGAGAATATGTTGTGGTATGTTCTGAAGAGTATGATAGGTAGTGATTTGTGGGTACTAGGTTGGTTGATGATGGTGTTGTGGAGGAGTTGGTATCGGTAGAGGATTTGGGTTTTGAGGTGGAGCTACATATTCATGGGGTGCGGGAGGATTTTTTGGACGTTGGTTTGGCGTATTTTGAGGAGGTGCTGGGTTTTGAGCATTTTGTTGGTTAACGTTTGGAACGTTCAGAGTGACGGAGAGGTTTTCCAAGTTGCGGACCTGCTCAAGTTCTCCTTGTAACTCCAGTATCTTATGCTCCAATTGCATGACCAAATCATTCTAGGCCAGTGTGCTCCGACCGTCTGAAGTTTCGACGTTCTCAGCGTTTTCTTTTCAAATACCACTCAAATCATCCATCTTAGCTTTTCATCTGCTTTTAATATTACTTGGAGGAGGAGGAGGTGGAGGGCCTCTAGATCTGGTGTGATATGTTGATGATGCCAGTATGTGCGAACCAGCCTTAGGGGATGGGAATAATAAAAATAAATAAAAACAAAAGGTAAACAAATCAGTAATGATTTTGAAAGTGTTTGCAGTATTTAAACACATCTTGCGAGAATGTAAATTCACGTCCTAATTTGGGAGCTTCGTTGTGCCCAAGGTAGGCCTAGCGACAAATAGATTTGGAGAATTTCGGTGCCAATAACTGCCTTATTTCATTAATGTAAAAAATAGATGAACCTAAAGCGACACTAAATAAGATAAGTCACTAATGACACTTGGCCTTATTACATTTGAAAAAGCAAATAAACCTAATCTACTTGGTCCCAGAACGACCTCTTCCAGGCTGGATGCTCTTGTCAATCAAATTCCCCAGTTCGCGCAGGTTCAGCAGTAAGTATGCCTTTGCTAAATGTCCTCCTTCGCTTCCTTCAGCGTTCTGGAAATTGGTGACTTTCTTCCTCATCTTTCCCTCTAATCCATCAGATTGTACTCCATATACTCCAACCTTTCCCTTGATTTAACAGCCCTCTCTCTCCATTCATTGATTAGTTCCATATCGGTCTTGTGGTGCTCCATGTGCTCGGCCTCGGACTCGTGAACTCTTTTGCGTAGTTTGTTGTACTTCACTTGTGCCTCGACAACTTCATCTATGACTCTATTTCCTGGACCAACCCTTGGCTCGAATATTTCTGCTATGTTATCCTCTAACCATGATGGGTAAAAGTGCACATGACTGACATGATATCGATCTGGCTCGAAGGTATCCTTTTCCCAGATAATTTTCAAATTCCACATGTGCTGAGCTTCACATTTGTCATCCTAAAAATTTGCCCTATAGTGACTCATTTTAGCAACCCGTGGTATGACCTGCTTCCTACCTGCCTATCTCATAACCCTGAGGGGAGCATAAGGGTATATGCCTCTTAACCCAATCAATACCAAGTATGAAACATCCCTGACTATGATGATGAACTCATCAGTAGGGAACCACTCGAACATCCATTAAACTTGATCCTCGGTCAAATTGCTGAAAAATTGCACCTACCCTATAGCATTTCTGGGTTGAGCAAATCTGTCTAGGATGTAGGTCATTTTCTTGGGATGATAGAAGGCTATGTGATCATTCCACGGCCTACACGGAAACTCTTGGTGGTATTGACCCTTTTGGAGATGTTCTAACAACCAAAATTGCAGCAGTAGATTGCAACCTTCGAAGTATTTGTACCCCTTATGATAGCGCTCCAAGGCCCGGTATATGTCTGCTATGATCATAGGGACAATAGTATATGTCTGCCCTTCGATCCTTTCCATCAAGGTTTTGGCTACCATGGCCAATCTAGTGTGGATTCTATCCCCTTGGATCGGGAATACTAACATACCCAAGAAACAGACAATAAACACAAAAACCCTGCGGTGGATCCAACCCAAGGAAGTGATGGAGAATTCGTCATCGAAGATACAATAAGATCTATTGTGACCGTATAATTCATAGAGGAAGTCAAAGGGTATGTAGGCACTCCAAGTCATCATTCTTCTTTAACCCCACCATTTTCAGAAACCCCCTAGTAGAGCGATTTTCCGGCACCAATAAACCAGGACTATCCCAAGGTAGCCCAACAAATCTCCCTATTTCTTCCAAGAGAGGGGTCATTTTTATGTTTCCAAAGCAAAACACGGCTCTTTCATTGTCCCAGAACATTATGGCAGCTTCGATCAACATGTTGTTTGGCTGGAGACCCAATAAAGAAGGCAAGTTTCTCAAGACCCTTTTCACATGATTCTTATCACTTGGTGGAAGATCTTCCCACTAGTCTAGCAACAATGGAGGTATGTTACGGACCATGCCAAAGTTGGGGACTTTGTGCCTCATTACTGCAAAACAAATATGGTTAGGCCTTTTCTCCCTCCAGATCTGATTATTTATACAACAATGATTAGCATATTAGCACTTATTTCTCCAAAATTAATGCACACAAAAGTGGTTGCATCCATTGGGATTATGAAAACCCTGGTGGACTTTTGGATGAGACTTGTCTTAAAGGGCTATTATGCAGACAACATATTAACCCGGCTAGGTTTGACCATGATGCATGTACAATTTATCAGAGTAAGGTTTCTAAAGAGGTCTAGACAGGTACCCTTAAGTGGACAACTTGAGGGGGAAAGGCACAGAACCATCGACTGCACCGATGATCAACTAGTTTTACCGCAAATATGCCTTTTGGTATTTAAAGGGTGATATATAGGAAGTGCGCAAACACTCATCAAACATTACTATATGTTTGATTACGCACGAGTGGAATATAATGTTGAGCATGATTTATACAACAATAAATAGCATGTTGTCACGTATTTGCACGTAAAAATGATAAATGCAGTATTTAATAATTAAAAGACGTTAAAAAAGAAAATAGGGAGACAAGTTAGTTTCTGTAGTAAAGGAAATCATAAATGATTAAAAATAGGCAATTAAATCAAAATAAGGGTGAAAGGGGAAAGGGTGCACATGTACTAACAGAATAAATCATGCTTAAGACTAATTCACAAAAATAAGTTCGTTATGGTAAGAGCCAAAAATATCCCCAGCAGAATCGACATGCTGTCGCGCACCCTTTCCTCGCGGAGTCCGGGTTTCGACACTTTGGGACAACACCTTTTCTTTTGGGAATTGGGTATGAAATTTGAAGAGTCGCCACCTAATGGATTTAAGGTGCATTAGGGCACCTAAAGCAAATAACTCATAAACCGGTTTGCATTACCAGAGATTGGGTAAGGGCTCAAAATTACCTTGAGGGGAAGGTGTTAGGAACCCCTCGAGGTCCACAATGGTGGGTCCCGGCCAAACTCAATATAAGCGAATTAGTCTTATAAGCAGATACAAACAGACATTACTTTTAAAACAGGGAGTAAAGGGGTCCTAGGTTTTTTAGCTTATAGGATCACTTCTGTGCAATACTTGGTAATCGTCCCCAAATTGAGATGTACACATAGCATTAGCACACAGGTCATCATATCCTTTACTACCCGATTACCCTCCCTTTAATTATTGTTACCTAAGCGTTCTAATAGCATCCAATACATGCCTTATACGTGCATTACCCGTCCCTTGCCTATTGCCTTGAAGGTGTTTAGGACCTCTATTTAAGGTCGTTATAGACTCACCTATGGTGTTTAAAATGAGAAAACTAAGCAACGAACAAAAAGTCAAGTAAGACTATCACATAAAGATGCAATTAAGGGCTTATATTTACCTCCACAAATAGACAAATAATTGCACGCCTCAAACAAACAGTTTTAAATAATTTAAAGTCCTATAGCAGGATATCTAGATGAGCACAAAATATGCAGCAATTTCATTAAGACGAGGGAGTAAATACTTAATCAGTTTGCCCACTGATTCTATTACTTCATGAATCTGGGCAGGTTTCAAACAGCAGAAAAATAGCAATTTTAAATTCAGAATCCAATTAACCTACAAGGTTGCCTAAGTGATAGCCGGACAGAATTTTATAAATCGGGTATCTGAGCTGTAAATAGTTACTTGTTTTAGTAGGCTGATTTTACCCTTTAGACCCTCCAGCCATGATATCTAAGTGTAGAAGAACGAATCTTAAGATCTTATAGGCATGGTATCTAAATACAGAAATGATTCTGAAGTTTTCTATTGACATGGTATCTAAATGCAAAAATGATTCTGAAATTTCCTATAGACATGGTATCTAAATGTAGAAATTATTCTGAAATTCCTATAGACATGGTATCTAACGCAGAAGTGATTTAAAACTTTATAGGCGTGATATAAAATGAAGAACTGATTTTTGAAACTTTGTGGGCATGATTTTAAATGCAGTAGTGAATCTTGTTGGGATATTCATAACTATTTGGATCCTATATGCATGACATCTAAAAGTGGATCAGAATATGTTGAACAAATTAAATCCTATAGGCAGAATATCTAACATATAGTAGTGAAAAATATTTTAAAGAAATAGGCACCTAAAGCAGGTCTTCTATCCCATTCTCATGCAAACATTAAACTAGGCTCAGTTTTCCCCAATTCACTATTTCCCCATCGTTATTACAAATAATTATTACAGACCATAAGCAAATGAGTAGATTACAATGTACATAACTAAAGGAGGTCTGCAGCAGGTCCAATGCATCCAGATAACTCAAGCCTTGAAACCATAACAACTCCAAAGCTCAGAGATACACAATAACCATTGGCAGAGCACCAAGAACCCAAATCTCTAGTGTGTCAGAGTCCCCAAGGGCTTCGAGAACCCAGGGCTGTGCTCACACTAGAGAACAAATGTTCAGAAGTAGTTCATAAAGGATTGGAAACCAGCCCCAATGTGTCAGAGTTCAGAGGAGTCTCATGAATCCTAAGCAGTGCTCACATTGGGGGTAGCATGACCCTAGTTAACTAAGAGTGGGAGTTGAAAATAGTGAAAGTAGGAGATAGTTTTTTTAGAAGAAAAAAAAATTGTTTGGATTTCAGAAGTGCATAGAAACAAATCACAAGATCAACATTACAACAAAACTACATTTACCAGATTGAGCTCAGATATCAATCAACAACACAGTAGAACAGAGTCACAGCTAGTTCAATCCAGGTTCCATATTGCCTGGGGATTGACTTAGTTCACTAGTTATCACTAGGTTATCCCATGGACATGTATTAAAGAATAGCATGCTAGGATCAGAGTCCTAATCAGACAGCCATACAGAAGGGTAGCAAAAGTTGGAAGCATAGAAAATCATGAATTATTCAAGAATTTGTTAGAGGGTGAACACTGAAAACAAGACAGAAATCATGTTAGTTGAGAAACAAATAAACATAGGTCTAACAGACATGCTAAAAACAAGAAGCACATAGGTCTAATTTCATGGAAGTAGGCATACTGATTAAGAGTAATAAACATGAAGCACATAGGTCTGATTACATAGAAGTAGACATGCTGAGTAAGATCAATAAGTATCAAGCACATATGTCTAATTACATAGCATATTGAATGATGGCAGAAGTGGAGACATAACAGTTAAGAAATAGCAACCAGGAAGTTGAAAGTATGCAGAATCCAATAATCTACACTTGGCTTTCAGCCGGCTAGACAATGTAGCAAACACAAATAACATATAGGTTTGAATGAGAGCAAGAGTTTGTGTTTCTTTCTGAGTGTGTTCGTGAAGTGTCTGAGTCTGTCCCTTGAAAATCAGAACATGAAGGGTTTTTATTGCATGCAATAGGGTAGGTCACATAAGATAATGAATCAATCACACATGCATAAGGTATGAAAAATCAATTAGCAATCAGTCAGGAATCAATTAAGAGGACAGAATCAAATAAGTACCACTTAATTTAAGGAAAAATCTCACACAGAATCAATGCATAATTAAGAGCAAGGTTAATAAGGTGAGAAATAGTTTCCGGAATCAATTAGGAATCAGGACACACAATCAAGCCAATAATACGGATACATAAATAGGGTAAGAACAAGTAAAACTTAAATAAGAAAATATGGGTACTAAATACAAACCCTAATTTAGGTAAGTAAATCAATTAACAACTTAATTGATAGAGTTAAAGGTAACGGGCAAAAGACAACAGGATAAATAGTCAGAGAATTAAAACCCTAGGATACGTCAAAGGCATAGAGATGAACTCAAAAAGGATCGGTCAAAATAGTAAAGAAGAAAACCGTAGTTGAAAGCATTTAAATGTCTAAGCATTTTCACAGAAAACCCGTTAGAGATCAAAACCCTAGGGTAAAATAAAATTGGTTAACAATAATAGTAAAAGCAGAAAAACCATAAGAAAAATACCAAATAAACTCAAAATCATCTCAGATCTAAAAAGATCTAAACGAATTTAACAGAAATAGCTAGGTTTAACAAAAGAGGTAGAAAATCTGGTTCGAACCAAAGATTTGAAGTCACGAGAACACGAAAATGATAGTACTCACAAACATAGAGTTGAATATAGGCGGATTAATCGAAAAGATGATAGATTTGAACCAAATCTGGTTCGAATCCCTTGAGATCCCATTAAATAACTTGAAAATTGAACAACCAGTAAAGGTAGGGGGTCGGATATGACGGTAAATCACCAAATGATTCCATTTCCGGTTGGGAATAGAAGGAATTTGGAGGGAGTTTTGAGTGACGACGCTCTGGGGTTTGAGAGTGTCTGAGAGAGAAGAGAGAAGAAGAGGATTCAGAGGCGGCGTATTTTGAGAAATGGGTAGGGTTTTTGGTGGTTGTTAGATTTAAAAGGTAAGAAATAACGTGGATCGTTGATCCCAAAGATCAACAGCCACGATCAGAGGTCTGGGTCGGGTTGAACGGATATTTGAGTTGGGTTGGGTTAGGTTAGGGAATTTAATTAAGGGGCTATGTTTTAAATACCCATTTAATTTAATAAAAATAATTTATAAATGACAAAATATGATTTGTGCATGAAAATGATTTAAAATAATTACTTAACATTATAAAAATATAAAAAGTTATTTTATGTACATATAAGGTAATTATGCATATATATGGGCTATTATTGCAAAATATGCAATTATAGTCTTAAAATACAAATGTAATTATAAAAATACAATTAAAATATTTAAACACTTATATAGGCATAAATGATGAATTTAGATAATTAAATCATCATAAAATAATATGAGAGATAATTATTGAATATTTATATAATTAAAAAATGCAAAAATAAATTGATTTAAGGCCTTTAAAAATTATAGAAAAAATTATAAAAATACTTGTGCATGTTTGTAAATGCATTTACAATATTTTGAAAGTATGTATACATATTTAAAAATATATGAGGAAAAAATTGGGTATCAACAGATCTCACCTCTCAGTGTTTCTTCATCAACATGGATGTATCCTTTAGGGAAGATATATTTCCCTTCAAAGGCATCACAGATGCATCACCACCATTATTCCTGGCTCTTGAAGTGCCCAGTTCTAGTGAAGAGCAGCAGCCTTCACTTCCTCCTGTTGTTGCCAGACATGAGCCTACTGCTTCTTCTTCTTTGCCTCAGTCTGTAATAGATATGCTACCTTCTATTCCTTCTCCTATATTCTAGCCTGCAACAGATGGTCTGAGGAGGTCCTTGAGGACAAGGCAGACTCCCATTTGATGAAAGACTTTGTGTCACAACCTGGACACAAACCTCTTCCTTATACCATTACTATCCATGTGTCCTATGATAGAATTTCTCCCAAATATCAAGCTTATTTAAGAGCCTTCTTTGCCATACAAAACCTACTTCTTTTGAGCAAGCTGCCCAAGATCCTAGGTGGGTTGAAGTTATGCAAGTTGAGATTGCTGCACTAGAATCCAATCACACCTGGGATGTGGTGTCACTACCTGAAGGCAAGGTCCCTATTGGTTGTAAGTGGATCTATAAGGTGAAGTACAAAGCTACAGGAGAGGTGGAAAGGTTCAAATCCAGGCTTGTGGCTAAAGGGTACAACCAACAAGAGGGTATTGACTACCAAGAAACATTCAGCCCAGTTGCTAAGATGGTCACAGTTAGAACCATTCTAGCTGTAGTTGCCTCTGAGCACTAGCACATCCATCAAATAGATGTATACAATGCTTTTCTTTAAGGAGACCTCTATGATGAGACATATATATGAATTTACCTCAGGGTTTTTCAGAGTCAGGGGAGACACGACCAGCTTGTAGACTCTTGAAATCCCTGTATGGACTTAAACAGACACCCAGACAGTGGAATGCTAAATTGTCTGAGGCACTTCTGGGCTTTGGCTTTCTGCAAAGCCAACATGATCACTCATTGTTTATCAAAGGGTCAAGGGAACATATCATAATCATCCTAGTGTATGTTGATGACATGCTAATCACTAGGCCTAATCTGACACTAATAGATGAGATGAAGATCGAGTTGCAACTGAAATTCAAAATGAAAGATCTAAGGGAACTTAAATACTTCCTTGGCATTGAGTTTGTCAGGTCACAGAAAGGTATACTGATGCACCAAAAGAAGTACACTCTAGAGTTGATTTTTGAGCTTGGACTAGGAGCTGCAAAGCCTGCAACAAACACCTATTGAAGCCAACATCAAATTGACCACTAAGGAATATGATGAACATACTAGCAGTTCTAGTACAACTGATGATGAAGTCCTAACAGACATTATCCAATATTAAAGGTTATTAGGATAACTAGTGTTAGAACCCGCGCGATGCGCGGATAATTTGACGGAATATTAATCTTATAAAATTATGATCTAATATATCATATTATTTTAATAAATATTAATTATTATTTTATTATTTAATATAATGTACATAAATATAATAAATCTATAAAAAATCAAAGGTTACAAAGCATTATAGTAAACAAATTAATTATTAAATTAGCAAGTACTTAGTACTATACATTTATTAATGTAATTTTTTTTATTAATTTATCAATTGACTAAATATTTTGATACTACTTCTCTTCTAGTAGAACATACGTATATATTTTCTTATTCTGAAAATATATATTTTTATATTTATGTTATACTGTTTAAAATTATTGATAAGCATTTTATTATTTTTATAAAAAAATGTACTAATATTTTTAGTAATTAATAAAATGTGTTTTATATATAATAAATTATCTTATGTATAATACCCTAATAGTTTCTTTATAATTTTTGTATTTTTCATTATGAAATTATGAGTTCTATTTATTAACTAAATTGTCCTACATGAGAAGTTTAATTAGTATATGTATTTTTACGATATCATTTGATTTTGTTTTTTAGTATTATAATACCCTAATAGTTTCTTTATAATTTTTGTATTTTTCATTATGAAATTATGAGTTCTATTTATTAACTAAATTGTCCTACATGAGAAGTTTAATTAGTATATGTATTTTTACGATATCATTTGATTTTGTTTTTTAGTATTATAATACTCTAATAGTTTCTTTATATTTTTGTATTTTTCATTATGAAATTATGAGTTCTATTTATTAACTAAATTGTCCTACATGAGAAGTTTAATTAGTATATGTATTTTTACGATATCATTTGATTTTGTTTTTTAGTATTCTTCATTTATGACTAATTGTTTATTAAGATTTTAGTTATGTGTATATGTACGAATTTTCTCATAATAATTATAATTATTTTTATAAGTCTTGTATGTATATATATATATATATATATATATATATATATATATATATATTTGCTCCTTGGTTATCTAACTGTATTATCCATTTTTTAATATTGTTAAATTGACATATGAATTATTAATAAGTAAAAAATTTAGTATAATAACTACTCCCATATATATATATATATATACACACACACACTACTACTATATATATATACATACAAACACACTACTACTACTAATATATTAAAAAGAAATTACTCTCCAATTTGAATTGGTAGTTTTTTTTGTTTTTTTATTGTAAAATAATTTTAAAACTCCAATTTGAATTATGAGTAGAATAATTTTTTTGTATTTTCGTTTTTTATCATAATTATAAGATATCTATATTTATTAATTAAAGTGTGTGTGTGTGTGTGTGTGTGTATATATATATATATATATATATATATATATATATATATATATTTGCTCCTTGGTTATCTAACTGTATTATCCATTTTTTAATATTGTTAAATTGACATATGAATTATTAATAACTAAAAAATTTAGTATAATAACTACTCCCATATATATATATATAGACACACACTACTACTATATTAGAAAGAAATTACTTTCCAATTTGAATTGGTAGTTTTTTATTTTTTTATTGTAAAATAATTTTAAAACTCCAATTTGAATTATGAGTAGAATATTTTTTTGTATTTTCGTTTTTTATCATAATTATAAGATATCTATATTTATTAATTAAAGTAGTGTAACCAATTAATTCAAAATTTAAAATTCAAAAAAAGGTTAGTTAGAAAAGTAGTTTATTTTGTCTTAACAATGCCACTTGGCTTTTTGTTGTTAAGACACTTGCCTTAATGTAGTGTATTTGCTTCTCCTATTCTATATAGATATATTACTATACCTTACTATCACAAGACCAGACATAGCATACATTGTTCATACACTAAGCCAATTCATGTAAAAACCCAAAAGATCTCATTTGGAAGCGGCTCAAAGTATGGTCAGATATGTGAAGAATCAACCAGGTCGAGGCATATTGTTATCTAGCAAGTAGACACACACTATCACTGCATATTGTGATGCAGACTGGGCAGACTGTCCTATCACTAGAAAATCAGTAACAGGCTTCTTCATCAAATATGGCAGTTCCCTGATATCCTGGAAGTCAAAGAAACAAAATACCATTTCTAGGAGTTCTGCAGAATCTGAGTACAGAAACATTGCTTCAACTGTAGCTGAGTTGGTATGGATACTAGGTCTATTCAAAGACATTGGTGTAAAGGTTGACCTTCCTGTGAACATCTACACTGACAGCAAAGCAGCAATTCAAATGGCTAAAAATCTGTGTTTCACGAACGAACCAAATATATTAAAATAGACCTTCACTTTATAACGGAGAAGATACAGAATAATCTGGTACGAATAGAATATGTAGCTACAAAGGAGCAGCTAGCAGACATTCTAACCAAAGGACTACCACGAGCACAACATGAGTATTTAATGTCCAAGCTAGGTGTACTTGATGTCTTCCTACCACCTAGCTTGAGGGGGAGTGTCGAGACAAAATAATATAACTTGAGTAAAGAGTAGCTTAGTCTATTTAAGGGATAGCAGATTAGTGAATTGTTAGTTAGTTAACAATGTATGTGAGTGATTAGAAAGGTAGTTAGATAGTTAGTAACACTGTGTATATACACAGTTAGTTCAGCTAATGAAAAGCATAGCTTTCATTTCCTCCTTTACTGTTACATTCATTCTGATGCTTCTCTCTTCCTTAGCTAGTTAGGGCTTAATTCTCTCTCGCTCAATCTCCATTTCAACAAGTATTAATTTAGAATCTGATAATTTATAAGAACTGAATTTCGAACTCATAAAGTTCAACTTATGGGTTCACTTCTACATTGGATAATCTATTTTACAAACAAAATATAAATATGACGTCTTTAAAAAAAAATAGAAGATATTCTCCAGTCATTTATTTAAGATTTATCTTTACTGATACATCTTTCTTTGTTTGGTCCTACATCTTGAAAACTACTTACATTTTCTTCGAATTTCTCATGGACAATTGCTTCAAATTTTTGAAAAATTCGTTTTATAATATTTTATTCATTTTTTTCTTTTTTCTTTTTTCTTTTTACAAAAAAGATGTTTTTCAACAAACATCAACTAAAAAAGAGTAAAATTATACTCATGCAAGGAATACACTTGCCGCAATCAGAACTGAAATAATTTCATTACCTATTACATACTCATATTACATCGTTGCCAATTTGAATGAGACAATGAATGTACAGGCTTGACACCTGTCATTCGTCCTTAATAAATCATCCACATTTTGTGTGTGGACTGGGCCTAAAATCCTTATGGTCCATGATAAGTTTGTTTGGATCAAAATAAATTGAATTAATTTGGCAGTGTGAAAACTATAAAAAGGTAGCTTGGTGTCAAAACATCCTACGTTCATGCAGGATTAAGGGAATTGCCTCATTTCAAGAGGTGTAATATTGACAGTCTATTTTGATTTCAAGTGTCAATAGTGATTCTCGGTTCGAACCCATAATTTATAAATCACACGAAGATAATTTTGTCGTTGCTCCAAAGCTCAAACTCATACCATAAAAGATTAAAAAAATGCTACTATTTGCTAGAGTTCTACTTTCTTACGTGACAAAAGAACGGAGAGGCGGGAGATCAATGGTGGGCCATATTGGGCTACGGCTTTATAAATCCGTTGGTTTATCTCAAGTCCTTTTTGCCTTTCCTCCATATACATCCACGTAGATTTTGGACCCATTCCTTGCATAAAAGGCTCAGATAATTAAGTACGTAATTCATTTTATTCATGTATGGAAAAATAAAGATTCCTCTGTAAATATATTTTAAGAACTTGAAATGTAAGATGAAGATTCTTTGTAATTTTTTTTTGTGGGGGGGGGGGGGGAATCCCATCATTCCAACTAACACTCTTGATAATTTATTTTGAATAACAAAAAAGAAACACAAGGCGTATTCTAAAGTTGCAAATATTCTCTAGCGAATTATTTAAATTTAGCATAAAAATTGACATATCTACCGATAGGTCACATAAAAGGATGCATTTTAAGCATGAATTCTATGGCTTGCAGTTGAGTTTTAAGTATTTTAAGCTATTCTCTTACATCTCGTATACTTTGGCGTTAGATTAGAAGTTTATGATTTAGCGAGCAAAACGCACTAAGATCATTAATTAGAAAACAATAAATAGATTTTTAAATCAATGGAAGAATGCAAGGGCAATTTTAGTCTCAGTTTTAGGGGTGTGCATAGGTTGTGTTGGTTCGGATTTTACAATTACCAAACCAAACCAATTGTGTCGGATTATTAAATCTAAAGACCAAAACAACAAAAGTCGGGTTTTTCACTCTCGGGTTTACGGGTTTACGGGTCTTCTTAGAACAAAACATATAAATTGTGCTCAAAATATTTATTTAATCCTATTAAGATACAACTATATAAAGTATTTTCCAAAAAAAAAATACAAAATATGAGATGTGTCATGGCATTATCCTAAAATATTCAACAATAAAATTATGTAATATAAATATTGCTAATTAAGAAGCCATAATAAAAATAAACATAACCTAAAAGTACTAAGTCATGCTAAAATAAGTAGATTAATAAGGGAGTATTAATTAAATGACTAAACGCTAAAGAAAAAATAAAAATATGTTATGCATTTTTATCTAAATTATTGCAAAACAAAAATAGATATTCAATACATTCCCGTTCGTAGTATTGAATTGAATGTCTTTTGTTAGCATTAATATTGATTTGATTTTGGTTTGGGTCTTTGTTAGCATTATTTAATTTACTAATGTTAATAGCTATAAAATTTATTGGAACATTCAAAAGTTCTAAGTCCAACCTTGAAACAATATCTTAAAAGATAAAATTATAAAATTTTTTAAGAAATATTAATAAATTACATCACAATAAGTATATATTAAATATATCTAAAAAATTTATATATGTAATGTCGGGTTTGTTTGGTTTCGGTTTGACTTTCTTTAGTTAAAACCAAACCAAACCAAATCAAACCAAACCATTATGGTCGAGTTTTTTTTTTCCAACATCAAACCAAATCAAGCCAAATCATAGTCGGGTTTTTTTCCCGTTTGGCTCGGATTATCGGGTTGATGCGGTTTATTGGTTTCTTTTGTACACCCCTACTCAGTTGACAAATGTCTTTTTTTTTTTGCTGCAACTAGTGGAATTTCTGAAGAAAGTTAAATTGTAGATGGAAATGTTGATACTTGTACAACCTCTACCACGAGAGGGATATATGCCCGGATATGCATAGAAGTCCCACTGGAAAAACAACTAAAGACCCATGTTTATCTAGGCAACCACAAGCAGGTTATCCTCTATGAAGGTCTAAACTTACTATGCACCAAATGTGGACGTTTTGGGCATGTTAATTGGAGTTGTCAATTTTCTACCACCATACCACTAAACTCTATACCTACTGTCACTACAACTATTCCACATCCTACCTCCACCAATCCAATAACCCCATCTACAGAGGAGTCGGAATGAAAAACAATAGTTTTCCCAAAAAGGACATCCACCAGACACATCAGAACAACACAACGTCAAGCTCCAACGGACGTTCCACTCCCTACGTCAGAGGAACCAATGGGGAAAGGGAAGGCGGTAGAGAACACACATGCACAGCTGGTAACAGGTAAGATCACTAACCCTAATCAACTAGTGCTGGATAACTTGTTTGGCCAACTGACAAATTTGGACTCAACCCATGCAAACAAATATGTTGGGTCTGGGCCCATCAACCCTCACACCCAGGTTGGTTCGTTAAATACTACAATGCCAACAGCCCAGTCTGGGTGTAATCCAGACATTATCAAATGTCCCAATATTAACTCCGTTAAAACAGACCCTGAAACCCTTAGTAATATTCACAATTTATCCAATAAGTCTTCTTGCATCAAGGAAATTGTTGACTCACACACACCTGACCTAATGGACACTACTACTATAATAAACTCCACACACGAACCCAAGGAAGCTGACTTACCGAAAACCCTTCCTCTACCACTACACGCAACACCAGACAAACTTTCTGACAAAATCCATTCACCTTCCATCTCTACCCACCTCCAAAAGATTTCTTTGCATGCCACCCAGCCACAACCAATCACAAACTTACCTTCTCCAACTGATCAACACTCTTTCTCAATTCTAATGGCTGCTCATTATTACCCGCCATGTGATAAGCCCTTGCACCTACTCAACCCTACCCCTATTATACACAATGAAACCTCCCATACTAATACCAAGCCTGAACCTCCAATCAACCTGCCTAACCCTAATATAATAACAACAACTACAACGCCCCGCAGTGCAAAGACCTTGGTTCATAACCTTCAGAGAAAACCACCAGATCAATCACCACCACTTTCACTTCCCACGACTGATAATGAACGGGCCACCCCACCCACAACCCACAACTCCACTGATTTACACATCTCAAACGCCACCTCTGGAATATCCACTCCAATCATGGTTAGAGATGAGGCTACAGGGATACTCCCTAATCTTCACACTTGAACTCAACAACCAGGAGATCATACTCCTCGTCCAAAATCCAACTCATCTGGCAGAAATTGTAACAGAGGGGATGAGGTTGGGGATAGAGGCAGTGAATCAGCCCCAGTGGACTAGTATCCACACTCCCCTACTGTTGGAACACACAAGACCATCAACATCAACTCAGTCTCCATGGGCTCACCCGACATTTCCACCTCTATACAACTTCCACCAAGTCATAGGTCCCCTCCCTTTCTTCTCACAACACCATACGGGGATGATATATGCCCCGTGGTTCCAACATATGAACTCATTATCACCCCCAACACTAAGTCTGTCTCCAACGAGTGTCCAAGAGCCAATATCACCTTCCCCAGTCCACCACCAGTTCCACCTCCATCGCCAAACGCACTAGGAGAGCAAACAAGGCTAGAACTGACACAAATAATGGAAGAGATGAGGGAAACACGAACAGAGTTCATCTAGCTAGAGGGATTTTATCTCTACAGCCTAAAAGAGCAGTATGCAAAAAAGTTCATACTGAAATGCCCTCCAGAACTCATCTCATGCAGTGTAAACTTTCGGGTAAATCAGATCCACCAGGAGGGGAATACTCAATGATGTTAATCCTATCATTGAGGCAGAACCCTCAAACACTACAAACCAATCAGGCTTCAATGGGAGCCATGACTGAGGTGGCTGACCTAAATGAACCCCTAAACCCCCAACCAATCATGAATTTAGTAGTTTGGAATTGTAGAGGGTCGAATAATGCAGAATTTAGAAGGCAATTTAGACCACTCCTTGATAACTACAGGCCAATCCTAGTGGTTTTACTGGAAACATGTATGCATGATCACACTATTTTAAAAAATAATTTTAACTTCTCACATATGGCACAAGTTGAGGCACAAGGAATGTCAGGTGGTATAGTATTACGGTGGCATGCAGACATGGTCACAGTGGAAGATATTACAATAACTACACAGAAGGTGCACTACATGGTCCAGGTATGGCCTAACCCTACAAAATGGCTATTTTCTTCTATTTATGACAATAACTCTACCTCTTTACGTAATATACTGTGGCATAACTTGAAGTGTATACATGATTCTTATACGGGACCATGGTTAGTTTGGAGGGATTTTAATGAGGTCATTAGACAGAATGAAAAAATTGGTGGTAATCCTGTAAATAATACACGGGTGGATGCTTTTGCTCAGTGTATTAACTATTGTAAATTAGTAGACTTAGGATTTAAGGGAAGTAAATATACATGGACTAATAAGCGGAGGAATGGCTATACAATCCTAGAAAGACTAGACCGACTTTTAGCAAATTATGAATGGCTTCAATTATTTCCTGAAACAATAGTACAACACATTCCCCGTACGTATTCCGATCACTGCCCTCTACTAGTCACACTTCCCCTAACAAATTACCTAGGAAAAATATTTTTAGGTTTGAAAAAATATGGACCTCAGACCCATCACTCCACACTGTAATTCAACAGTCCTGGACAGCTTGTCCTTCAATAGTTGAGGCCATGCAAAATTTCCAAAATCATGTAATTTGCTGGAATAAACACACGTTTGGTAATCTTTTTGTTCGAAAAAGAAAACTCCTAGCTAGACTCAATGGGATTCAAAAATCCATACACTATCCTACAAGTAATTTCTTGCAAAACCTAGAGATTCAATTAAACAAGGAATTCAGTGCTATACTTAGACAAGAGGAAGACTTTTGGAAATTAAAATCAAGGATACAGTGGCTAAACGACAGAGATGCTAACACTAGTTTTTTCCACATGTCAACATTACAACAAAGAAAACTTAATCGTATAAATGCTTTGAAAGACACTATAGGGAACTGGACTTATGACCCAATTGAAATTCAGGATCAAATTTATCAATACTACAATAATTATTCACAACACAACAATCTCTTTCAAATCAAATAAGGGATTATTCCCCTATGCATAATTATTTAACCTATGAAGACCAACATCAACTGATACATCCTTTGAGATTAATAGAAATAAAAAATGCACTAAACTCATTTCAACCATTTAACCCACCAGGGCCAGATGGATTACACCCTTATTTTTTCCAAAAATATTGGAATGAAGTAAATCAGCCACTTACCACCTGCTGTTACGACGCTTTAATCAAGGAAAATTCCTGAAGAAATAAACAACACTTATTTGTGCCTTATCCCTAAGGTAAAGAATGTTGTACAAATCACTCAATATTGTCCCATAAGTCTTTGCAACACCATTTATAAATTGATCACTAAAATTATTGTAAACAGACTAAAATCTTTCATTCATAAGATAATTGGACCTACCCAACAAGCTTCCAACAAGGTAAACGTGCTTCAGACAATGCCATCCTTGTCCAAGAAATACTTAACCATTTCAAAAAAAAAAAATAAGGCAAAATGGGTCAAATGATGCTAAAATTAGATTTGGAAAAAGCTTTTGACAAGCTAGAATGGTCGTTTATTGAAAATATGCTTCAATATTTTAATTTACCCACAAAACTCATTAGCTTAATAATGTCTTGCATTATAACATCTTCCATATCTGTCCTAGTAAATGGATAACGCACAGACTTCTTTAAACTATTTAGGAGTATACGTCAAGGTGATCCTCTATATCCATACATCTTTATTATGTGCTTAGAAAGACTCTCAACAACCATATTTCAATCAGTCGATTACCTGTTATGGAATCCAATACAAATTTTCAAAAATGGACCTCAACTCTCACATCTATTCTTTACTGACGACATCATCCTTCTCTCAAAAGTAAATGATAAAAGTTGTCACTCCATAATTGATATTCTCAATACTTTTACAAAGCTTAATCACCCTAATAAATGTGCAAAATGAACACGAGTCAAAATTTGCCAATAACAGTCAGGACCAAGATCCCTTTGGAGCTTTGTATGTTATGGGAAGATCTAGGTGAATCAGGACGAGATAGGGTCAATATCTACTTAGGAGGTCTCACCGGGTTATTGAAAATCAGGCCTAGAGGAGACATCATAAAGGCGTTGGTTACGTTCTGGGACCCAGCTCACAACGTGTTTCATTTCTCAGATTTTGAACTCACACCAACTTTGGAAGAAATAGCCGGATATATTGGGAGCACTGAAGTTCCTTTGAGACACAAGTATTTGATTACTCCAAGAGTCGTCCCTGCATACAGGTTCCTAGATTTCTTAAAGATAAGTCCAGTACCCAGATTTGGCAGCTGGTTTTTCCACTCCGCAGTTTATATACCAGCGATACAGACACATAACGGGTTTAACAATCCAGAAATCAAAATTTATAGCAAAGGGGATCGCCTCAAATGGGAAGAACACAGATACTTTGCTTTTATGGTGATATTCTTGGGTCTTCTAGTGTTTCCCAAGGAAGATGGGAATATCGATAAATGGATAGCTAGGGTCGTCAGCACTTTGCTTACTCAAGCCAAAAGCACTCTCGCACCCATGATAGTGTCTGAAATCTGGTCTGCAAAACCAGAGATTCTGGGTTCGATCCCCAGCAGAGTCGCCAAAGCTGTCACACCTGCAAATTAAGGGAGTTTTTTCCAACTTAAAGTGACAATCGAAACGGGATTATTTATTTATTAAATTCAGAGTCACCACTTGGGATAAGTTTATGGTGTCCCACCGGTTCAAATCCCAAATCGAGGAAAAGATTGACTCTGTTTTACAGTCCGCGAACACAAAAATCCAGGTAAGGAATTCTGTTAACCCGGGAGAAGGTGTTAGGCATTCACGAATTCTGTGGTTCTAGCACGGTCGCTCAACTGTTATTATTGGCCCATTATCTGATTTTAATACATGTTTCAGCCTATGGTCCAATTTTAACTTTATAACCGCTTTTATTTAAATATTTTTTTAGGAAGATTCAACGTCATCTAAACACATCTTGAACCACGTCACATAAATGCACCCACGGTCCATAACACATTTTATTTAACGTTGTTGAGATTTGGATTTGGGTCACATAAATGCACACCCGAGTTTAGAAAAGTAATTTAAATTGTGCGCCTAAAGCAACTACGCTTTTTTAAATTTGTGAGGGCCATGGAAATTTAACTAAATGGCATGCCACAAATTCTAAAGATTAAAATATTAATTAAGCGAGGTCCATGTGTCTTAAGATTTTGTTTGGCACGGCTCACCTCAAATTAAGTATAAAGATCTACTAAAATAAGGCTCAAGAAAATTGTAGCTACTTCTAAACTAAAATTCGAACTTAAATTGTTATTCAAAGGTCCAGTAAATAGGAAAATCTGATCCATTATTTATTCAACAAAAAAAACCTGGGCCTGGCAGCAGGCCCAACAATTTACTGAAGGTCTTCATATTTGATGCAGAGAATCACGGGACTGAGCCCAAGGCGGCAAACCCCCTTTTGTCTCACAATAGCTTCGAAATTCAGGCCCAAAAGAGGCCCAAACTTAAAAAAATGCAAGCCAAAGGCAGAGGACTCAAGATCGAGCCCAAGTGAAAACAAAACTATCGTACAGACCAAAGAGATATGCCAAATGAACCTAATCATCAATATCCAACAGCTTGACATGCAGGAGACATCAAATGCTTTTACAAACCATCTTACATTCATGCCTTGGTCATCAAATTTCAATTTATGTTAAACAACTGATTTCATCAAAGGATAAGGCAAACCAGATAAAATTCATCACCTAATGAAAACCTCAACTAAGTCCCATATTAACATATCCTGTAAGATGGACACTGACTAGCCACAGAATTAAACTGACAATTACTAACTATTGAAACACTAACTAGCATTAAACTGACAACTATTGAAACACTAACTAGCTAATCATGCTGCATTTTTTAATATTCACACTTAAATCGACTAACTGAGCATTCCAAATTCCAAACCATTTCTAAGTTTAAACACATTCACATGCCCTTCAACAGTAAATCAATGCATGCTTTTGCCCTCTGAAGCAAACTAGACCATTTCCTTTTTTTCAACACGATTTTATACACACAAATCTTAAAAGAAATATTCAGCTATCTGATTACATGAACATTGCAGCATCCAAACACCCTAAACATGTGACAACAATTCAAATGAACTACATAGCAGAGAATGTCCAATGCAGTCCACATTACAGGATTTAAATGATGGAATGTAGAGTCTAATACTACTGATTCAACCAGACGAACTGTTTCCCAAGTTTCATAATGGTCCCAAACTAAATACAACAACAAAACTCACTGTCTAAAACAAGACTCAACTAGTTAATACAATACTTAAAGCTACTAAAAGAAACATAATGTCAACGCAAAAGATATGAATGAAGCAGTTTAAACCAACAGGATCCTGAAGTGTGTACCTGAATACAGCCAAATAAAAACCAAAACAAGATCCTGAAGTTATTAGGCAACAGCAGTAGTAGTTCAGCAAGGAAGAAGCAAACAACAGAAGCAGTTTAGAATTTCATCAATGGAACAGTGACCCAGTAGCCCTTAAACCAACTTTCATTCCAGAATAAGCTAAGAAAATCCTTATGGGTTTCAGAATGAATAGACTAACTCAGAACTAGACCAATTGCTCACTCAAAACACAAGAATTTTTGAAGTTCTTTCTTCTTGCATTCAGTATTATTTCAGATTTCCCCTCCAAAAACTCTAGCCGTTTCAGTTTTTAGTATTTTTTTCTCTCAATTCTCTCCTTGTTGGTGAAGGAATAATGCCTTTATAGGTAAGGTATTAGGGCTGCAGAGATGAACTACGTTTTGCCCTTAGGACCTTTTCTAATTTTTATTTTTGCTTAGAAAACCTTAGTGTCAAATTCAGATTTCACACTAGTCCTTAGGTCAGCTTCTAAGAAGCTTCCTTGGGCAGTTACATCAAGATTCCCTAAGCCAATTAACCAAAATACCCCTTAAACCCCTAAAAATTACCCCTCCGGCCAAAATATGAGTCAAATTTACCCGACTCAATTTGGTATAGGTCTGGGTAACCCAGGTCGAATCCCCTCTTGGGCTCTTTAACTCGAATTCAAGTCATGAGACCTGAACTTAAATGAGCCCAGTATGGGCTTCGAAAGGGGAACTCGGAATCTCTTTTTATTTATTGAAAAACCAGAACAAGATGAAATAAAACCAAAAAGAACCAAGAAATTTAATTAAACTACAGCATGCAAGCAGAAAAACAGAAATGAAAACAATTGAGACAGAAGAAGAGACGAGGCGAGAAAATGCAGTCTGGAACCTTAGAGTAAACAACAAGAAAAATAAAGATGAAGGAAGAAAATAGAAAGATGAAAATACCTAGGAGAAACCAGGACAAATCTTGAAATCAAACTCAGGCCTTCAATTTTGGCCCAAATGAGCCTTAATCGCGTGTTTTCAAATGAAAACACACGAATAAGGTTAACTTCGACCTCAAATCTTCAATAAAAACTCACATATTCGAGTGTTGAGAATTTAGGGTGCATGCTTTGATTTAAGATTCGAAGAACTCTAGAGGGATTCGAGGGAAAAGGGTTATGGATTTAAAATGAGGGGGTAATGGGGAGTCTAGAGTGTGAACTTGGGTTGGTTTGGAGGTGGCGCCGCCGGGCGGATGCGGTGGAAAAGGGGGCGGCTCTAGGGTTCTGGTTTATGTTCTATGAGAGTGGAGAGATGAGAGAGACGATATGGGGGGGTCTGAGAGGGTGGTCTATTTTGGACCATTTATGCGAGGGAGGGATCAGTTCCGGTCCGTCGGATCTTGTTGATCCAACGGTTGAGATGGGAAAAATTCAAACGAGGTCGTTTAGCTAGGCATGGGGACCGGACCGAGTTTTGGGGCGGGTCGTGGGTTGTTTTGATGGGTATTTGGTATATTGAATTGGGCTTATGAGTTTAAAATGAGTTGGCCCAAATCCAAATTTTCCACTTCCTTTCCCTTTTCTAATTATTTCAAAATTCTTTTTTCCCTCAAAATTAGAATAAAACCTAAACTAAATCCTAAATCAAATTAATCCTACCACATTGAATTAATTAACTCTAACTAATAATTACCACAATTAATTAAAAACTAAATTAAAGGAAAACTACCAAAATTCAAAAACTAAAATTAAAATGTGCAAAAATAAGTTATTTTTCTGTGATTTTTCCATTTCTTATAAAACAAATAATTTGCTAATTAATCTGAAAAATGTAAAATTAAATCCTAAATGCAAATGCAACATATTTTTGTATTTTTCATGAATTAAATAAATTAACGTGCACAAACAAATGCAAACAGTCGACAAAAAATGCCACAAAAATATTGCAAATAATGGGAGAAATTTATTTTCTTGAATTTATGGGAGTAATTCATATAGGGCAAAAATCACGGGCTCACAGCTATCCCTATTTGCTCGGAAACACGAAGAGTTTTCGTGCAAAGATAAAGTGAGCGGATACGAGTGATTTTTTCCCGTTTGAATACTCAGTGGGAAGCATTTTGAAAAATTTGACCGCACCCTGTTTCCGAGGTTACCTACATATCCTTGGCTATAAAGGAATCAGGTCAGTGTAGTTCGGGAAGTTTCGATAGCTGGGACTACCATGAAGCTGTGATTTCACTATTGTTGTTGTTGCTACTGCTTACTGAACCCCTTATTACACTAAGACAAAATATAAAGAAGCTAGACTAAACTATGATCTATGCATTACAAAATTCTTATCTATAACCTCAAACTTGATCTTGTGGTTCATGTTGCTTTGTTGACTTGTATTCTCCAGGTGAATTTCCTTTGTTACCGACTTGAATTGTAATCTGAGACGTTTTCCCTTTTCTTCAGATGGGCGCCTGATTACCAACACTTGAATTGCTACTTTGTTCTTCAGGCGGGCGCCTGATTACCAACACTTGAATTGCTGCTTTGTTCTTCAGGTGGACTCCCGATTACCAACACTTGCACTGATGCTTTGTTCTTCAGGTGGGCTCCTGATTACCAACACTTGACTTGTTGCTTTGTTCTTCATGTGGGCTCCTGATTACCAATACTTGAATTGTTTTGTTCTTCAGGTGGGTTCCTGATTACCAACACTTGAATTGCTTTCTTCGTTCTTAAAACTGGTGTTGTTCTCCCTTGCTCTCCAGGTGGGCTCCTGATTTCAACAAAATGGATAAAACAAAGAAAATTTTCTGCCCCAGTTTGGTAACTGGGTACATCTGTGAGTGTTAACTGAATCATGTTACCAAATATCACTAAGAATTTTAAAGCTAGATCCCATTATCTAGGAGGGTCCTGAAAACTCCTAATTGAATCCTATATCAAGCATGAAAACTTTGAAGCCAACTTATATTCCTTTGGGGTACATTTATGCTAGATTTTGCTACTCATTGTTGTTTTGAAATTTAAACTAGGTCTCATTTTCCAGGAGGGTCCTAAGAATTTACGGTCAAACCTGTTTGGTACTTGATTTTCCTTACGAAGGGTTTCTCCGAAACAAATAAACTTTCATGCCCCTATTTCAAATCAAAGAAAAATCTTATCAGTTTAAAATGTGGTGGTTAGTTTGTGGCATTCTTGTTGAAGGTGGCCTCTCTGCTGCCGTGCTTTGCTTTGACTAGTTTCCCCAAACTAGCCAAGAATTGTTTGACTTTCTAACTGATCCTCAACCTCAAGACCATGGATGACCCGAGTGCTCCATACCCAAACCGTTGATTACACTTCCGACCCCTCTATTTTAACCTCTGATTCTCCCATGGAATCACTAAACCATTCCAACGTTAGAACTTTCACCGACACTTTGTGTCCCACCTTACATCATACTATCTCTGGCATGCTTTTGCTACACTGCACTTTGTGCAATTTTGGAAGTTGGTAGTGAGCTTTGAAATCCTTTATTATTTGCTTAAACATCACTGACATTGAAAACATCTTATAGAAAAACCCCAAAAGAAATAAAATGCAATGACTTTGAGAGTTAGGAATAAGGAAGAAAAATCAAAAACTAGGTGGCTGTTTGAAAGGGAAAAAGAAAAAAAGACTTATCTGAGTGGAGCAGCTGGTACCAATGATCATGACATGCATTTCGGATTAATCAGTCCAGTCTATCCAACCAATTAACTTTTAGTTGTCATACTTTATGCCTCGAGATCTTCAAAACCCAATTTCTTTACCAAATCACTGACCCTGCCCGGCGTGCAGTGCCCTAGAGGGTTTTCACCAACAAACCTCTTTCATTTGTTCATCTCTCAACTCACTGTCGCCTTACGGTGCCCGTGAGGGTTTTCACCAATAAGACTTTCTCATTTAAATTTCTCTCAGCTTCCGTCGCCTTACGATGCCCGCAAGGGTTTTTACCAATAAGACTCTCTCATTTTCATTTTTGCTGCTTGGATCGGAGTGTTGGCCCTGATATGAATCACCTCTACTTGCTCGATTTGGCATCTCTCGAAGACTGATCGGAAGGTCTTTCTTTGGACCGTAATGTGGGCTTTTGGATAGGGTTAGAAAGAAAGGGTGTCAAAAGGCTCAAAACAATTCAAATGGGTTCAAAATTACAACTTTCGGAATCAGATTTCCTACAACAACCACAACGTCTACCCCAGTTTCTTTACTTGGGGACTTTTGGATTTTTATTTTGATGGGATCGAACTGTGAGGCTGCCTACGTATCCTTGAAAGGAATCAGGTCGAACGTAGTTCATGTCATAGAAATTACTTTGTTGTTGTAATTTTTCTCTTTCTTTTCTTTTCTCTTCTTTTTTTTTCTTTTCCCTTTTTTTTGTTGTTGTCGTTTTTATCCTTCTTTTCTTCTTCTTTCTTCCTCTTTTTTTCACTCTTTTTCATTCTTTTCTTTCTGTTTTTCTCTCTTTTCCTTCACTTATCTTTTGCGCTCGCATTTCTGAACTTTGCTACTAATTCCAAAAGAGGGGTATGAAAGAAAATAAATAAGGCTCAAAGGGGTAACAAAGGATAAAGTGTTTAGATAGTAGAACAAAATGCCTTCGTCATTCCAATCTTCAAAATATGCCAAGTACAAACAAACACAATTTAAACCAAAGAAATCATACAAAATATCTTTTGACTGCATCAGAATTGATAGTCATATCTACACATTTGCCTTATATATCCGTTAAATACAAAGCACCATTGGACAACACTCTCGTTACGATGAACGACCCCTGCCAATTTGGGGCGAACTTGCCTTTTGCTTCAGCCTGATGTGGAAGGATACATTTCAATACTTGCTGACCCACTTCGAATTTATGGGGACGCACCTTCTTGTTGTATGCTCTTGCCATTCTCTTTTGATACAACTGGCCATGACACACTGCCGCCAACCTCTTCTTATCAATCAAACTCAATTGCTCCAGACAGGTTTTGACCCACTCGTCATCATCAATTTCGGCTTCTGCAACAATTTGGAGGGATGAGATTTCAACTTCCGCGAGTATCACTGCTTCAGTTCCATATACCAATAAATAAGGAGTTGCCCCTACTGAAGTGCGAACAGTAGTGCGATAACCCAACAACGCAAAGGGCAACTTTTCATTCCATTACTTGGAACCTTCCACCATTTTCCGAAGTATCTTCTTTATGTTCTTGTTGGCTGCGTCGACTGCTCCATTCACCTTGGGGTGGTATGGAGTGGAGTTGCGATGCATAATCTTAAACTGTTAACATACCTCTTTCATCAAATGACTTTTGAGATTAGCACCATTATCTATGATGATCACCTTTGGGATCCCGAACCGACAAATGATATTTGAGTGAACAAAATCGACCACTGCTTTCTTGGTCACAAACTTGAAAGTTTTAGCTTCAACCCACTTGGTGAAATAATCAATGGCCACCAGAATGAACCTGTGCCCATTGGATGCTGCTAGCTCGATTGGTCCGATGACATACATACCCCAAGCAATAAAAGGCCATGGTGCAGACATCGTGTGAAATTCAGATGGCGGAGAATGAATCAAATCTATGTGCACTTGACATTGATTACACTTGAGCACAAAACTGATACAATCTCGCTCCATGGTGAGCCAATAATAAACCGCTCAAAGAATTTTCTTTGCCAGAACATACCCACTTATATGCGGTCTGCAGACTCCGGAATGTACTTCGGTCATGATAGTCGTGGCTTGTCTAGCATCTATGCATCTTCGCAATCCGAGATCTGGAGTTCTTTTGTATAAAACTCCTCCGCTGAAGAAAAATCCACTTGCCAACCGTCGAATTGTCCTCTTTTTATCCCCCTTGGCTTGCACCGGATATACCCCCATTCTGATGTACTCCCTAATTTCATGGAACCACGACTCACCATTACGTTTTTCTTCCACCATATTACAGTAAGCATGCTGATCGCGGACCTGAATATGCAAAGGGTCAACATAAGCCTTATCTGGATGATGTAACATTGACGCCAGAGTAGCCAAAGCATTTACAACCTCATTATGGGTCCTTGGAATATGCCTGAACTCTACTAATCGGAACCGTTGACAAATATTATGCAAACATTGTTGGTACGGTATGAGTTTTAAATCCCGTGTTTCCCATTCTCCTTGAATCTGGTGCACCAGAAGGTCCGAGTCTCCCAAGACCAAGACTTCCTGGACACCCATGTCTACAGCTAACCTTAAACCTAAAATGCATGCCTCGTACTCAGCCATGTTATTGGTACAGTAGAAACAAAGTTGAGCCGTAACAGGGTAGTGATGCCCTGTTTCAGAAATGAGTACAACTCCTATCCCAATGCCTTTCATGTTAGCAGCCCCATCAAAGAAAAGTTTCCAACCTGGCTTTCCAACCTGTTCTAACTCATCAATGTGCATCACCTCTTTATCAGGGAAATAAGTTCTCAATGGTTCATACTCTTCATCAACCGGGTTCTCGACCAAATGATCGGCCAATGCTTGGGATTTCATTGCAGTCCTAGTCACAAAGATAATGTCAAACTCCGTGAGCAAAATCTGCCATTTCGCAAGTCTCCTTGTGGGCATAGGCTTCTAAAAGATATACTTTAATGGATCCAAGCGAGAAATGAGGTAAGTAGTGTAAGATGACAGATAATGCTTCAACTTTTGTGCTACCCAAGTTAGGGCACAACATGTCCTTTCTAGATGAGTGTACTTAACCTCATAAGATGTGAACTTCTTGCTGAGATAGTAGATAGCTTGCTCCTTCCTGCCAGTGATGTCATGTTGACCCAACACACAACCAAATAAATTATCCAAGACTATCAAATACAGAATCAAAGGTCTTCCCGGTTCTGGTGGGACCAACACAGGTGGGTTTGACAAGTACCCCTTTATCTTATCAAATGCTTCTTGACACTCATCAGTCCACATGATCGCAACATCCTTTTTCAGCAACTTGAAAATAGGCTCACAAGTTGTCGTGAGCTGAGCAACAAACCTGCTGATGTAGTTCAGCCTCCCTAACAGACTCATCACCTAAGTCTTGTTCCTTGGAGGTGGCAATTCTTGGATAGCTTTGATCTTTGATGGGTCCAATTCAATACCTCGACAGCTGACTATGAATCCCAGCAGTTTTACAGATGGAACACCAAATGTGCACTTGGCGAGGTTAAGCTTAAGATTGTACCTGCGAAGCCTCTAGAAAAATTTCCTCAAATCTTTGACGTGGTCAGGCTGCTTCCTGGACTTTATGATCACATCATCCATGTAGACCTCGATCTCCTTGTGTATCATGTCATGGAATATGGTCGTCATTGCCCTCATGTAAGTTGCCCCAGCATTTTTTAAACTAAAAGTCATGACCCGGTAGCAATATGTTCCCCATGAATGCCGTCTTTTCTGCATCTTCCTCATCCATTAAGATTTGATGATAGCCCGCATAGCAATTCATAAAAGATCCAATCTCATGCTTGGCACAATTATCAATCAAAATGTGGATATTTGGCAGTGGGAAGTTGTCCTTTGGACTTGCCTTGTTGAGATTACGGTAATCAACACACACTCTGGCCTTACCATCCTTCTTTGGCACAAGCACAACATTGGCTAACCAAGTGGTATACCGCATGACTCGAATAACCTTTGCATCAAACTGCTTTGTGACCTCTTCTTTAATCTTCACACTCATGTCAGTTTTGAACTTCCTCAACTTCTGCTTGACGGGAGGGAGTGCTAGGTCAGTGGGAAATTTGTGAACCACCAAATCAGTGCTTAGACCCGGCATGTCGTCATATGACCATACGAAAATATCTTTGTATTCAAACAATGCTTTAACTATCTCTTCCCTGATTTGCGGTTCAAGATGGACACTTATCTTAGTTTCTCTGACATTATCTAGGTCCCCTAAATTGATTGCTTCTGTATCATTCGGGTTAGGCTTGGGTTTTTCTTCAAAATGGCTTAATTCTTTACTAATCTCTTCAAGGCCCTCATCGTCATCATATTCTGATTCATCATCACACTCTATTTCTTGAATTCTTATTTCAGAATCAGATTGACTTTTAAGACTGGGCTGAAGATTTCCCATGCATGTCATGTCATTGAAACCAGCATAAAAAGAATTGTACAAGGAAGAAAAGAAAAACAAAAATAAAACTATCAGGAATGATGAAAAAAGGGACATTGCATTTCATTGAAATTAAAAGATAACAAGGTTTATACATCCAAACGGACGGAACATAGAATCTGAATTACAACCCTGGAATAATCCAGATAAACTGAAAGAAAATCAAAGCAAACTACCAAAACTCCTTCCGGGTAGGGAGAAGAGTAGCCTTCCAATTGTTAAGCTTTGCACTCGGCCCAACAAACTGCACATCTGCTTTGCTAGAACCTTTTCCAACTTCCACCATGTTCACATCGTCGAACAACCTCTCGAACCTTTTAATTAACTCTTCATCAACACCAACCACATAACTGGGAACTGTTGTCACTCTACATTTCTGATCGATGCCAACTCGATGCGACATTAAGGTAGTAAGAGCGGGTCGCAATAGCTTTTACCCGATATGAGGGTCAGGATCAATTTCCTCAGGGAGCTAGTAGTGGAGTTGGATTGTCTGTCTAGCCTTAAGATGTGTTTATACTCCTAATGTCACTTCAAACATTTTTGGGTTTTCGAATTATAACTATTTTTATAAAAATTATTGATTAACACTAAATTATACTACGAGAATATTGCTAAATTGTATCTAATAGGAAGAAGGACACTAGGGTCGTGACACTACCTAGGTGGCTAATTGACGGGTATATGTAACTAAGGTTCGATTGACATAATTGGGGCTTATGCTATAACCGTTGCACAATTTTGCCCACTCTCACACCTCTTAGTAGAGAGTGATTTTGCCCAATTAACTCTCTCGAGACCAAATGGGTAGGCAAATTAGACCAAGCAACTAGGGTTCAAGTAGGGTAATTACTCTCTTGAGGTTTAACTCGTTAATTGGGACTATCATTTCTCATGAGTCCATCACAATTCCTTGTTGGATCAATTTTGGGGTCATAGACTCTCTTTCTTAAGAAGAGTTAAACCCACAAAGCTTGAATCAGTGTTTGCAACCACCAATTCTAGATTAAAACATAAAATCAACCCAAATAGCAAGCACCTATAGTCAATCTAACACTAGATGACAACACCCATCAATTACCCACACTAGGGTTGAACCACAACCCTAGCTAATGGATTTAGCTACTTATACTAGATAAAGAAATTGAAGAAATAGATGAAGAACTAAACATATTAATTAATTGCTAAAATTAAACTACAAGAATATATCGTAAATGTAAAGCAAAAGTACCAAAAATGGCTACAAATATCGTTTTTAGGAGCGCAGCTCTCGTCTGAATACCAAAGATGACCTAAAAATGGTAAAATGTTCTATTTATACTAGGCTGGAAAAACTGGACAAAAATACCCCTGCGGGGTCAGTGCGGGCCGTACTAAATGGACTGCGACCGCACTGGGCTCTTTGACTTTGACTTTTGCTTCTCTGAACTTGGACTCCACAGACCGCGTAGAATGGACCGCGGCCGCGGAGGGAGCTGGCGCGGTCCGCGCAATCATGACCGCGGACCGCATGGCATTGGCTTTTCAAACTTTCATCTCTCTGAATCTCATGACCGCGGACCGCACAAAAGAGTAGTGTGGCTGCGGAGCCTTCACCGCGGACCGCGAGATGTGTACCACGGCCGCGTTGCCTTTAGCCTCTCCGAACCACCTAGTGCGGCCACATTCAACTTTGCGCGGTCCGCACTAGGCCTTCTTTCCTTAGATTTTTTGGTCTTTGATACTTGAGCAGGTTTCACTCCTTTTTGAGTTGATCTTTGACATTTGGTCACTTTGTCGATCAAACCTGCAATCAAGCACAACTTGTGAGCCTTTTAGGACTATTTTGTAACAATATATGATCAAAGCATAGGCAAGTAGGGGCATAAAACATGTTAAAATCCTAACATATCAACTCCCCCAAACTTAAACCTTTGCTTGTCCTCAAGCAAACAAAATAAGACTCACCCCTTAAAGAAAAATCCAAGTAATTTTAGTTGTCCTAAGGTAACCTCAACAAGCATCAATTGGGACTAACAATTGTCCTCAATACGAATGGATCATTAACAAAATTTAAACTTTGAAAAACTATGGATCAAGTATGACACAAGAGCATCAAGAATTGACTCATTACATCAAAGAACTCTCTCAATTACTTTGGTCGCTGTGGAACCCAAACTCACACATCCTCAACTCTCCCTAAGAAAACCTCACCTTTTAGAGTATAAGCACACAAACCAAGGTTAATGGGAATTCACTCGTCTCTCTCAAGGAAAGGTCACAAGTCCGACTCTAAGTACCATATGATTGACCCTCATGTAAGTATCCACTAATGCAAGTGTCATCCAACTCAAGATCATATAGGGCTTTTGTAGAGTCAATGTGAAGGCTTTTGGTTCAGGGTAGGAAAAGTTGTTGGTCTATATGGGTTCCATATTCCCTTAAGCACTTCTTTTGATTCATTTTGACACAATTCTCTTTGACTCTTTGAGTATTTCACTTCTTTTCAAGGGGTTAGAGAGACAAATTATCACTCTTTCTTATGCAATTCAAAGCATTTTTTCTTTTTCTACTTTTTCCACACCTTTTTCACTTTTGTGTTTCTTGAATCCCGTTTTATTCTTTGCACATTGGGCTTTCTTTTTGTCTTTTTCTTTTCTTTCTTTTTCATCGTCTTCCTTTCCTTTTGTACCTTTTACCACTTTGTTTCCTTTCTTGTCTCTCCCCCCCCCCAAACTTAGACTTTTTTCATTACTTAAGGGACGATTTGGATGCCAAGAGAGGGTATAATTTAGAACGGGTATAGGCTTGTAGCATTGGTTCTTGAAAGAAAAAGGTTTAAGGCTCAAAAAGGTTAGCTAGGGATTATATCATTGATAGTCTATGAAATTGTTCGGCTATTATTTGGATCAAGGAGAGCCTATAATCACTTCTCAAGTCGAATTTCACTCAAAATTTCGTCTCAACAAACATTCAGGGCAAGTTCTAGACCATTAGCTCGGGACTTGGACTCACAATTCAATTTCTCACCACACAATCTCAAGGATTGCTAAAGACATAGAGTCGGGGGCCCACAACAACCTTAGACACGATTGAGCACACAATAGTCCCGAAAGACACATGATGTTTGTTTGGTCAAAACAAGAGTCTCAAGGTCACTACTTTCACCATCCTAAACACAACCACTTGTCTTTGACCATGGGATCAAAGGCAAATGTGTTAGGCCCAAGTGAAGCTTTGCTTGAGGTACCCTTAATTATAAACTACTAAAAATAAAAAATAAATCAAAAACGTACTCAAACCCTTAAGAAGGTTGTCACGCCATCCATCATCGGGAATAGCCACCCGGTTCGCACAATACTCCACCCTTGGAAAGAACCGTGGCATTAAGAAAATCAAGGGCTTATTGAAAATGCCAAAAACGAAACAAAAAGGCTGCGAGCCTATCTACTAAGCTAAAAATAAAAAAATTGTACGAAAATAGAAAATAGAATGAATATTTACAATATGGGATTAGAATATACAACGGGGGATGAATATATACAAAAATGTAACTTTATATACAGACCAAAAAGAAGATAAAAAGTGCGATAAAAGTAACTAAATGTAAAGTTATATACAGACCAAATAGAAAATCAACAGAAACATAAACTAAGTCAATTAATATATACAATCATCCGGATAAAAAGTAGGGCGCACCACCACAAATGAAAGATGGCATTGTCCCCAATGCCAACTAAACAAATAAGCATCAAAAATCAAGATGAAAGGACATAGGAGCTCTCTAAGCCTCGTCTATATGCATGGGAACATGAGTGGTCCTCGGGTCCTCTGTATGTACGAGAACCTCAGACTAGTTCCCGGTCTCCTATTGCTCAGCTACTGGGACTGGGGCCTGGACCTGTACGGGCTGAATATCTAGAGCAACCTATGGCTGACTGAAGGTGACCTTCTGTGGGTTTGCCAACCGGATGACCACCTCGTCTGCACTAGGGAGTTTCCTCTTCTTCCTAGGAAGCCTCTGAGTCTGCTCCTGTTGTGGCTCTGCTACTGGTGCTGCTGCTGGGGCTCGATACCCGAATAATAAGTCAAGAGGCATTTGGTCTGCCATCAGCTTGTCCACATCTGCTCTCAGCTCTTTCACCGACTCCTTGGAAGCCCGTGTTTTGTGCAGCTTCTTGTGCTCCCTGGCAAGCTCCTTCAGGGCCTTGCCATGTGAATCTACTGCCTTAGCCAAGGCACCCTGAGTACTGATGATCTTTTCCTGGTTCTCCAGGATCTTCTTCAATATATCCTCAATGGCCCGTGGAAACTGTGCTGGTTGCGGTGCCGACTGAGCCGCAATGGTAGAAGTCAAGATGGACAACTTGGATGACGCAGCTGACATCTAGTTGTTCAAGCTATGAAGTGTTTGCCTCAGCTGGTGGGAAGTGATAGGATGGTCCCGGGAAGATGGAATCCTCGGGTCAGCTGAAGTGGAGGGACCAGCAGTAGTGAAAGGTCCGGGAGGCATGTCAGCGACTGTGGACGCAGGCTCAGTGGAGGGCTCTACCGCAAACGGCTCTTCAGACTGGCCGATTGGAGCAGAAGTAGGTGGCTTGTAATTTTTGTCCTTGGGGTTATCTGACCCTTTCAGACTGTACCATGAAAACGGAGCCATGGGTTTGACCTTGATGTCAAAAGGTCTCTTCTCCACCTCCAAGTCCCTAAAATACATAGTGAGGGTGCTGGGAAAAGGGTAGTTCCGGTCATGCTCAACCCCCACTGCAGAAATGACGCGGGACATCACATTGCCTACGTTGATAGGGTATCCTGCCATAATAAATGCAACAAAAATAGCCCCGGCAAGCGGAATAGTCTGATCATGGGTAGGGGGATCGAGCCGACTACACAAAAAAGTCAACCATCCCCTAGCCTCAAAGCTAAAAATCCTCCGAAGTATTTTGACCCCTACTTGCAACCACTCTGGAACCGTATCCAGGACTGCCAGGTATAAGGCTAACCACGGACGAACCTCCTTGCACATTGCCAACTTTTCATTGTAAAGGGACTCATCTTCTTCGTTGAACCCCAGGTATTCATTTATTGTCTTCCCGATAAATACCACATTTTTGTTTTGCACTTTGGTCACTTTAGTGCCCTTCAAGATGTGGGCCACATTGCTATAAAATTCCTTGACCATGTGCTCATTTGCCTTCACATAATTATTTTTGAAGTGCTCCCAACCCATTCGAGCTTGAAACTGTCTATGTACATTGGGGTGTAGGGGTAGAAGGTCTTTGTCAATGAAGCTCCTCTCAAGAATCAACTTTCGTGCCGGCCACTATTCCCTGAACTTATGGAATGCCACCTAGCTGACGAATCTATCTTCCCAAACAGCGGAATTTCTAGTCCGGTCAACACCCCTAACTTGAGGCACACCACCCCCAGGTAACTCTCCATCTCCCTCATCACCTCTAGCACCCTCTCCAGATATTGACGTTGCGGGAGAGGTAGAGTATTTATCCCCACTACCTACCGCTGAGCCCTCAGACGACCCAGAAGAAATGTTGATTGAAACTCGAGAATCGTGGGAAGAGGGAAGAGTGTCTCCATGTATGGCGTTCTCCAGATACGGGATGTATAGCGGGACTGAATCTGAAGAGATCTCCCTGGAGGGATCATACTCACTCCCTGAGTAGTCAATGGCTCTGTCGGCCGCTTTGATTGCTTTCCTCATATCCTTTATGTTTTTTCTAGCATGGAGAGTGAGTTTTACCATCCTTTGCTTCCCTCCGCAGGAGGAATTACCTCAGCCGGGTTATTTTGGGCTTTTTCCTCTTTGTTTAACCATTGCCTGCAAGTATAAACATCTAGCTTTGTTAGTATCAACAAAGACAGTGAAAGATTTGTGGAAAATGAATTGCAGAATAGAAGATCAAAAGTTGCAAAACATATTGCAGAAATAGTGTATCGCGGCCCGCATAAAAAGGAGTGTGGCCGCATTGGATGCACCGCGGACCGCACAAAGCCACTGCGGTCCGCATTGGGGTAAGGTCTAGAAAACCAGTCCTCTGAATCTCTCCACCGCGGTCCGCACAAAGTGGTATCGCGGCCGCGGTGGGCCAGCGCGGACCGCATAAAGTGCAATGCAACTGCGTTGGGCATAGGTTCAATTTCTATCACTTGAGCATCGCAGTCCGCACAAAATGGCAATGCGGACCGCGTCAGGGCACCGTGGACCGCACAAAGGCGACCGCGGGCCGCGGAGAGTATTTTGCACAGGCACTAAGTTAGGGTTTAAGTTTTTGCTATTTTTGTTCAATTTTTACACCTAACTTGTCCCTACTCAATTGCCCAATCACTAAGCATATTCAGCACACAAACCCAACATTTAAAACTACCCTACACTAACAGTTAAATAAACACTACGAGAAGAAAAAGAAGCTAAGACTACTGGGCATGAAAAAAAAGGCAAGTATAAAATTAATCAATGAAATATGGATGAAATGTTACCAGACTGTGGAGATGGAATGCAACTAATCAATGCAAACAAGAATTACAATCAAATGAGAGTGTGAACAGTGCTTTTAGGTTTCTGAGTGTTAAGAGTTCGAAAAGGGTAAAGGGTGACCCTTGGGGTCTATTTATAGAGAAGCAATGGGACCCATCCTCACCTACCAGCGCGACCGCACAAAACTGACTGCGGACCGCGCTGGGTTTCTTCACTTGAAGCTTGAGAAGGCAACCTCCGCGGACCGAACAAAAGCAGACCACGGTCGCGGAGGTCCATCGTGGACTGCACTAAATGGAATGCGGCCGCGGTGGCGAACTTCAAAGAGCACCACTTTTGACCATCACCAGTGCGGACCGCACAAAGTGCAATGGCCGCACTGGAAAACTTTAGAGACTGTTTAACTTTTTTCAAACTATTTTTCACTGCATCAACTCAATCCCTGCAACATCTCACAATCAGTTAGCTCAAAAATCAAACCTACACTACCAAGAAAACCACAGAAAACAACAAAAAGAAAAAGACATGAGTTGCCTCCCAAGCAACGCCTGATTTAACATCGCGGCACGAGCATGTTACCAGCACATCACTTTAGATGGAGAAGTGCCAGCACGTGGCTATCATCAAATTTTCCAAGATAATACTTGACCCAATGTCCATTGACTCTGAATACTTCACCATTCTTGTTCCTTAGATCAAGAGCACAAAATGGGGTCACGAACACAACTTCAAAAGGCCCACTCCACTTTGACTTGAGCTTACCCGAAAACAGACGTAACCGGAAATTGAACAAGAGAACCATATCTCCAACCTTGAACTCATTGACCCGAGCATATTTGTCATGAAGGTACTTCATTTTGTCCTTGTACAAGGACGAGCTAGAGTAGGCATGGAATCTAAACTCATCGAGCTCATTAAGTTGTTCAACCCGAAGATTTGCCGCAATATCCCATTCTAAGTTCAACTTCCTCAAAGCCCACATGGCCTTGTGCTCTAATTCCACCGGAAGATGGAAAACTTTCCCAAACACCAACAGATATGGATACATACCGATCAGAGTTTTGTAAGCCGTCCGATAAGCCCAAAGAGCATCATCCAACTTTTTCGACCAATCGGTCCTATTAGCATTGACAGTTTTAGACAAGATACTCTTAATTTCTCTGTTGGAGACTTCCACTTGGCCACTATCTTGAGGATGATAGGGGGTAGAAACCTTATGATTGACACTGTACTTGGAAAGCAACGTGTCGAAAGCCTTGTTGCAAAAGTGAGATCCCCCATCACTAATGATAGCACGATGAGTGACAAACCTTGTGAAGATACTCTTTTTCAAAAATGCCACAACACTCCGGGATTCATTGTTGGGAAAAGCCATGGCTTCAACCCACTTTGAGACATAGTCCACCGCCACGAGAATGTAAGTGTTCCCACAAGAGCTCACAAAAGGACCCATGAAATCAATGCCCCAAACATCAAAAATATCCACTTCGAGAATTGTATTGAGAGGCATTTCATCCCTTTTAGAAATTTCGCCGGCTCTTTGGCATTCATCACATCTCTTGACCATATCACCCGCATCTTTAAACAAGGTAGGCCAATAAAATCTGCAACTAAGCACTTTAGAAGCCGTTCTCGCCCCGCCATGATGGACACCATAGGAAGAGGAATGGCAAGCCTCCAAAATACCCAATTGTTCCTCCTCCGGGACACATCATCGAATCACACCATCGGTGCAAATCTTAAACAAATATGGCTTATTCCAATAAAAATCCAGGCTATCCCGCTTAAACTTCTTCCTTTGGTTGGAAGAGAGCTCACACGGGATGATTCCGGTAACAAGATAATTTGTGACATCGGCGAACCATGGCATTCCATTCATTTACACCGCAAGGAGTTGCTCGTCGGGAAATGCATCATTTATCTCAAGGCCGTCACAAGGCCTCCCCTCCTCCTCCAAACGGGATAAGTGGTCCGCCACTTGATTCTCACTCCCTTATAGGTCAACAATTTCCAAATAAAACTCTTGGAGAAGAAATACCCATCTCATCAATCTTGCCTTTGAGTCCTTCTTGGTCATCAAATACCTAAGGGCGGCATGGTCGGTATGCACTATCACTTTGGTCCCCATAAGGTAAGGTCGGAACTTTTTCATAGCAAAACAATAGCCAATAACTCCTTCTCGGTGACTGTGTAGCTCCTTTAAGCCTCATTCATGGTCTTGCTTGTGTAATACACCGGATGGAACATTTTGTTGATCCTTTGGCCCAAAATATCCCCAACTGCAATGTCACTAGCATCGCACATGAGCTCAAAAGGCAAGCTCTAATTTGGTGCGGTAATGATGGGGGTAGAAGTCAACTTGAACTTAAGAAGCTCGAATCCTTGCATGCAACTCTCATCGAACAAGAACTTTGCATCTTTCTCTAGCAACTTGCACAATGGATGTACCACTTTAGAAAAATCTTTTATGAACCTCCGGTAAAAACCTGCGTGCCTAAGGAAACTCCTCACCCCTTTGATAGAAGTAGGGGGAGGGAGCCTCGAAATAACCTCAATCTTGGCCTTATCAACTTCAATTCCTTGCTTCGAGATCTTGTGACCCAACATTATACCTTCTTCTACTATAAAATGGCACTTTTCCCAATTGAGAACAAGGTTGGTGTCTTCACTCGGGCCAACACTCTATCCAAGTTTACCAAGCACTCCTCAAAAGAATCCCCAACCACACTGAAATCATCTATGAAGACCTCCAAGATATCCTCCACCATGTCGGTGAAAATAGCCATCATGCAATGTTGGAATGTCTCCGGAGCATTACACAATCCAAATGGCATTCTAGAGAAAGCAAATGTGCCATAAGGACATGTAAAAGTGGTCTACTCTTGGTCCTCCGGGGCAATTAGAATTTGATTGTACCGCGAGTAACCATCCAGAAAGCAATAGAAAGCCCGGCCCGCAAGACGATCAAGTATTTGGTCAAGGAATGGCAATGTGAAATGATCTTTTCTAGTCACCTTGTTCAGCTTCTGGTAATCCATACAAACTCTCCACCTGGTGACCATTCTAGTGGGAATGAGCTCATTGTTGTCATTGGTCACCACGGTCATACCACCCTTCTTCAGCACACATTGCACCGGAGAAGTTCACGAACTGTCAAAAATAGGATAAACCACCCTAGCATCTAGCCACTTGATAACTTCTTTCTTCACCACCTCTTGCATCGCCTCATTTAGTCTTCTTTAATGCTCCAAGGAAGGCCTTGCATCCTCTTCCAAAATGATCTTATGCATGCAAAATGCGGGGCTTATACCTCGAATGTCGGCCAATGTCCATCCAATCGCCTTTTTTCGCTTTTGAAGTACCGCCAAAGTGGCGTCAACCTGCATGTTAGTTAAGTAAGACGAAATAATAACAGGTAAAGTAGAATTTGAACCCAAGAATTCATACCTGAGGTATGGAGGAAGTGGCTTCAACTCCAACACCGGTGGCTCCTCATTCGATGGCTTTGTTGGTGGAGTTTTGTGGTTTTCAAGATCCAAAGATAGCTTCCTAGGCTCATATGAATAAGAGCCCATCCCATGTAGGTCATTGACACATTCCACTCTACGAGCATCATCATTGACATCCATGTTCAAGAGCACTGCTTCAAGAGGATCTTCCACGTTGATCATAGCACTGGTATCATCCACAATCACTGCTGTGACAAGGTCTACAAATGAGCACACCTCGATGCTATTGGGTTGCTTCATAGATTTGCAAACATGGAAAATGACCTTTTCATCTCCCACTTGAAAAGTAAGCTCACCCGCTTCAACATCAACCAATATCTTCCCCATTGAAAGGAAAGGTCTGCCCAAGATAATCGGAACCTCATAGTCCAACTCACAATCCAAAATCACAAAATTGGTTGGCAATATGAATTTGTCCACCCGGACAAGCACATCATCAATAATGCCTAAAGGTCGCTTCATCGATCCATCCGCCATTTGAAGTCTCATTGAAATTGGCCTAGGTTGACCAATACCCAGAATTTTGAAAACCGAGTAGGGCATCAAATTGATACTAACTCCTAAGTCACAAAGAGCTTTAGCAAAATCCGCGCTCCCAATGGTGCAAGGAATGGTGAAAGCACCAGGATTTTCAAGCTTCGGGGCCATTGAATGGACTATAGCACTAACTTGGTGAGTCATCTTTATAGTTTCACAATCCATAGAATGCTTCTTTGTGACCAAATCTTTCATGAATTCTGCATAGCCCGGCATTTGTTCAAGTGCCTCCACCAATGGCACATTAATAGATAAGCTCTTCATCATATCAATGAACTTTTTAAACTGATTATCATTCTTCTGCTTTGCTAACTATTGAGGATAAGGTGGAGGTGGCCTAGGCAAAGGAGCCTTGGCCTTTGGTACAACCGGCTTGGGCATGTCAATCACGTGTTCCTTTGACGGGTTCACGACATCTTGAGTCTCTACTTTGGCTTCATCATCAATATCAATCTGCACATCATTGTTCACATTTTGATTAACCACATCATCAACAATCAAAGGCACATCATCATCACGTAGCTCAACATCATCCTTCACAATTCGCTTTTTTCTCGAGGCATGCACATCACCGCCTCTTCCACTCCTAGTTGTAACCGCCATCACATGGTTGTTATTCCCACCCTTCGAGTTCACTACCGTATCACTTGGTAGAGCACCCTTGGGACGAGTATTCAAAGCTTGAGAAATTTGCCCTAGTTGCACCTCCAAGTTCCGGATAGATGTATTATGAGAATCCAATTGTGCATCGGAATCTTGGTTCTTTTTCGTCATTTGCTCGAATATGTTCTCAATTCTCCCCATATCACTCCCGGAAGAACTCGGACCTTGAGAAGGAAAGGGGGTGGATTGTTCGGTTGATGGTACATAGGGGGCCTTTGAAAGCCTTGCCCCCGGTTTCCTTGGTTCCCGCTATTGTTCCACCCTCCTTGATTGTTGTTATTGCTCCAATTATTGTTGTTCCCATTCCAATTGCCTTGATTGTTACCTTGATTACTCCAATTGTTGTTTTGATTGTTGTTGTTCCAATTGCCACCACCTTGTTGTTGGTTGTTATTATTCCAATTACCGCCTCATTGTTGTTGATTGCCCCAATTTCCTTGGGGACGCCATTGTTGATTCGGAGAGTTGCCTCTATTCCCTTGGTAGTTATTGACATATTGGACCTTGTCGCTTTGATCATCATAGCACTCATTTGAATAATAACCACCATCATTGTTGTTGTCATATTGTTCATAATTACCTTGAGGTTGTTGTCCTCTTTGCCTCCTTTTCAACATAGAAACACCTTCCATTGCATTGACTTGGCGCGGGTTTTGGACTTGTTGCAATTGCGCCTTTGCCAATTGATTCATAGTTGTTGTAAGTTCGGCAATAATTTGGCCATGATCGTGTCATTCCTTGTGCAAATGGATGACCGTAGGGTCACCTTGGGGCATATTTGCTCGGCTTTGCCATCCGAAGAGGTGTCGGCCATTTCATCAAGTACAACACATGCCTCTTGGTAAGAAAGTTTCATAAAGTTCCCTCCGGCCAATTGGTTCACAATGCATTGATTTGTGGTATTGATGCCCCGATAAAAGGTTTATTGAATCATAGACTAGATCATGTCATTATTAGGGAACTCTTTCACCATTGTTCTATATCTTTCCCATATCTCGTGCAAAGGTTCCGTTGGCTCTTGCTCGAAGGCTAGAATTTCATCCCGAAGAGCTGCCATATGACTTGGAGAAAAGAACTTGGCAATAAATTGGTTTGCCAATTCATCCCATGTTGTAATAGAATGATTGGGGAGCCTTTCTAACCAATCTAATGCTTTACCCCGAAGAGAGAACGGGAAAAGCCTCAATCTCAATGCATCCTCGGACACGTTTTTCTGCTTGCTACCCCAACATATATCCACGAACCCCTTCAAGTGCTTGTAGGCATTTTGATCGGAGGCGCTAGTGAAATACCCTCTTTGCTCGAGCAAGGTCAACATAACATTTGTGATTTGAAAGTTCCCCGCCCGGATTCGGGGAGGAATAATAGCACTGGCGTATCCTTGGTTTGGTAAAACTCTGGGAGCCACTCTCGGCGGTGGCGGAGGGGGGTCTGGAATATTATTGTTCTCATTTGCACTTACATTGGCATTTCGGCCTCTCCGTGGAACTTGAGGTAAGACCTCATCTTGTTCTAGATCCTCTACCTCCTCCCCCGCTATCACATTGCCGAGAGGGTCATTTGCATTAAGAGCCATTTGTACCTGATTGATCGACATAAACAAAATTAGTAAACAAGAAGGAAAGAGAAGCAAAACACAAAACTAAATAAACAGATGGTCAACACTATAAGCTCCCCGGCAACAACGCCAAAAAGTGATCGCTGCCAACTCGCTACACTAAGGTAGGAAGAGCGGGTCGCAATAGCTTTTACCCGATATGAGGGTCATGATCGATTTCCTCAGGGAGCTAGTAGTGGAGTTGGATTGTCTGTCTAGCCTCGAGTGTGTTTGTACTCCTAATGTCACTTCAAACATTTTTGGGTTTTTGAATTATAACTATTTTTATAAAAATTATTGATTAACACTAAATTATGCTACGAGAATATTGCTAAGTTGTATCTAATGGGAAGAAGGGCACTAGGGCCGTGACACTACCTAGGTGGATAATTGATGGGTAGATGTTACTAAGGTTCAATTGACATAATTGGGGCTTATGCTATAACCGTTGCACAATTTTATCCACTCTCACACCTCTCAGTAGAGAGAGTGATTTTGCCCAATTTACTCTCGAGAGACCAAATGGGTAGGCAAATTAGACCAAGCAACTAGGGTTCAAGTAGGGTAATTACTCTTTCGAGGTTTAACCCGCTAATTGGGACTATCATTTCTCATGAGTCCATCCCAATTCCTTGGTGGGTTAATTTTGGGGTCATAGACTCTCTTTCTTAAGAAGAGTTAAACCTACAAAGCTTGAGTCAGTGTTTGCAACCATCAATTCTAGATTAAAACATAAAATCAATCCAAATAGCACCCATAGTCAATCTAACACTAGATGACAACACCCATCAATTACCCATACTAGGATTGAGCCACAACCCTAGCTAATGGGTTTAGCTACTCATGCTAGATAAAGAAATTGAAGAAATAGATGAAGAACTAAACATATTAATTAATTGTTAAACTACAAAAATCTATCGTAAATGTAAAGCAAAAGTGCCAAAAATGGCTACAAATATCGTTCTCAGGAGCGCAGCTCACGTCTGAATACCAAAGATGACCTAAAAATGGTAAAATATTCTATTTATACTAGGTTGGAAAAACTTGACAAAAATACTCTTGCGGGGTCAGTGCGAGCCGCACTAAATGGACTGCCGCCGCACTGGGCTCTTTGACTTTGACTTTTGCTTCTATGAACTTGGACTCCGCGGACCGCGTAGAATGGACCGCAGCCACGGAGGGAGCTGACACGATCTGCGCAATCACGACCACGGACCGCATGGCATTGGCTTTTCAAACTTTTATCTCTCTAAATCTCATGACTGCAGACCGCATAAAAGAGTAGTGCGGCCGCGGAGCCTTCACCGCGGACCACGAGATGTGTATCGCAGCCGCGTTGCCTTTAGCCTAGCTTACCATCTCTCTGAACCACCTAGTGCGGCTGCATTCAACTTTGCGCGGTCCGCACTAGGCCTTCTTTCCTTAGATTTCTTGGTCTTTGATACTTGAGTAGGTTTCACTCCTTTTTGAGCCGTTCTTTGACATTTAGTCACTTTGTCGATCAAACATGTAATCAAGCACAACTTGTGATCCTTTTAGGACTATTTTGTAATAATATATGATCAAAGCATAGGCAAGTAGGGGCATAAAACATGTTAAAATCCTAACTTATCAGTTTCCTGGCACCAGGCTTGACAAACGACCTGAAGAGACGTGGGATAGGCTTTGGCAGTGCCCACGCCCTCTGTTTCAACTTTCTAGCTCTTTTTACATCTGCGGCTGTGGGTTGGAATCCCAGACCAAATGTACCCAAGTTTTTAGGGAGGGATACCGGTTGTATGATACCCTGCAGAAACGCACCCAAACCCTTACCAGGCACAAAGCCATTTTTCAGCATTTCGAAGGCCACCATGACTGATGTGGTGGTTACCTTTGGAATTGGAACGCATTTCCCTTCTGGAATTTTCTCGACCGACACTGTTTCAAAAACCTGATAGACCCAGGGCCCTTTGTCATCTTCAACCTCAATGAATGGGACAACGGCATCACTGTGAGCACACAAATTATCCTAGTCATACACAATGATTTCCTGTTTATCCCATTCGAACTTGACCATCTGGTGCAGAGTGGACGGGACTGCTTTGGCGGCATGAATCCAAGGTCGACCTAACAGAAGATTGTAGGAAACGGCTACATCCAGCACCTGGAACTCCATGGTGAATTCAACCGGTCCTATTGTCAACTCAAGCACTATATCACCAACTGAATCTTTCCCTCCACCGTCAAATCCCCAAATGCAGATAATGTTCTTGTGAATCCTCTCATCATCCACTTTCAACTTGTTCAGAGTAGAGAGAGGGCAAATGTTTGAACTGGAACCATTGTCAACCAATGCCCTGGTAACCACAGAATCTTCATATTTCACCGTAAGATAGAGGGCTCTGTTGTGATCAGTACCTTCTATAGGAAACTCATCATCAGAGAAAATGACTCTGTTCACCTCAAATATTTTGTTGGCGATCTTTTCCAGATGGTTCACTGAGATTTTGTCGGGAACGTGAGCCTCATTTAGGATTTTTATCAAGGCCCGACGATGCTCATCTGAGTGGATTAACAATGACAACAGTGAAATTTGAGCAGGCGTCTTTCTCAACTGCTCCACGATAGAATAGTCTTGTACTTTCATTTTTCTCAGAAATTCCTTCGCCTCTTCTTCAGTTACCACTTTCTTCACTACAACTGGGTTATCTTTGGAGGTTTTAACTTTCCTTAACCCTTCCGGGGCAAATGGGAAAGCTTGGAGATGAATCAACAGTGGGAGGTTCCTGGGATTAAGCCAACGACGGGACGAAAGCAGGGTTGGCGGGGTAGGATGGTGGTGGATACCTTTCACTCATGCCTCGTACATCTCTGTCATCTATTGTTTCAGTTTATACACTTCCTCTTTCAGATTAACATAAGCCTCTTCCCCCTCTCTCGACGGATCAATAACACTTGAGTCCAGTTCTTGGTTAGTCATGATCAACTTGTTTTTGGACCTGGTATTGTATGGATGAGTTGCCAGAATGCCAAACAAACTAACCACCTGCCTGTACTGATTTAAAACAACAAACTTGTTAGCGATTAGAGCTTAACAGAGAGGAAATAGCACATTGGGGATGTAATGCACTTAAGCAGTTAACCATTTCTATTATGCATTTGATCGGTTGCTAGCGTCATCCCGGCTTTCCCTAATTTTCATTTTGTAGCTTCTCTCTTTTCCATTCCTACCTTTCTTTTCTTGATTTCTCGTTGTTCTTTATTCCCTCATTTTCCTCTCTTGTTTTGCCATTGTTTCCTTCCCACTGTTTCTTGTTTTCTCTCTCTTCGTTTTCTTCTTTCCTCTTTTTTTCTTTTTTTTCTTTTCTGGTTATGATCGAATCCTACGAGGATTGCCTACGTATCATGACTCCGCATGAATCAGACCAAGCGTAATTCTGGGAGATAGGTGTAAAAATAAAATAAAAACATTTGGGATTTTCAAATTTTCATAAAATAAAATGTTTTGATTACAATGATTCACTCTAACAGACTCGAAAAGGGAAGCTAACAGACTCCAAAAGACGAAAATACAGACTCGAAAACAGACTAACAGACTCCAACAGAAAGACAAAAATACAAACTCGAGTAAAAATCATGAATACATCAATGCCTCAACTGCCCCAGGGGCTCGCAGGACATCAGTTGGTCTCGCCACGGGCCTACGCGCCAAATCCCTTTGGAGATGATAGAGATCATCCATTGTCTGGTGGACAAAGGTCATCACAGTGGCGAAAAACATGGATCTGGTCATGTCTTCACACTTACTGCACTTCATTGTGATGTAGTCGGCGATCCTTCTGACCCTTTCTCGTATGACGCCCTTTTCTTGCAACAAACGCCCAATCTGCTAGGCCCTAGCTTCTAAAGTTTGTTCAGCTGTATGGTTTTGTTCTTGAAGTTGTTGCAGATCTCTTTCTAACTGTGCCATCGCTACATAACAGTGTTCTCTTTCTGCCTTAAAGTCTTTTGCCTGCTTGATCATTTTGTTCTCAAAGATGATGACCCTTTTCTTCAACCCCACAACCTCATTGTCATATTTCTCTTTTAACTGTTTAACCAAGCGTGCTCGTTCCTCCGCATTCTTAGCCAATTTTGTTCGAGCCCTTTCTAGTTCACCCTCTGCCTTGTTCAGATCAAAACCATACTCACTCACCTTCCGCCTAAGGTTATCTATAAGCTTTCCATCTTTTGCACTTCTGGCGGGATTTTTGGCCGCTATTTTCATTTCCTGAATTTGGGCTCGAAGGGCGTCATTTTCCTTGGCTAGCTTTTTCTTCTCACCCTCATCCGTGGCGGCATGCAAACCTTTCTCAAATTGAAGATCCTTGACTTGCTTTTCCAGCTTGCTTATGGTAGCCCTGTATTCATTTTCTTTCGCCAACCAATCCCATTGCGCCTGTGACAGCCCGACAAATTCTTGAAGATGGGGTCTTTTGGCTGGTCTCCCAAACTCAACACTTTTTTGGTACCATGCGAGGTAAACGGGCGAGACTTCACACTTGGAAAAATCACGCACTTGGGTGCTAGCTGTCAAGTACTGACACTCGCTCCAGTTCTGGCGAACTACTGCTTCATGAAACTGACCATTATAACCAATCTCGACTACTTGAGTACTAAGGTCTTCATCCTTTGGAACTATTTGACATCTCCCCACCTGTCTCAAAACCCGGTATGGGGCATAAGGCTGGATACTTCTGAAACCCATCAAGAGGAAGTGAGGCCCGATAGCTGGCATGTATATGATTTCATCTACAGGAAGCCACCTGAACGTCCATTTTATTTGATCTGCAGTGACGGAACGGAGACGTGATATCCATTATGTGACCCCTTCTGGCATGCTAAACCCATCAACCCTTGTATAAAACTCCTCTATGAAACCTTTCTCTGTCGACCCATAGTTCATGTATTGAGGACGATGACATAGATGTTCAATCATCCACATTTTTAGCAATAAGTTGCACCCTTCAAAAACGTCTCCTCCGGCTTTGCATGCTGTGAGATCTCGAAAGATTTCAGACACTATCATGGGTGCGAGGGTGCTTTTGGCTTGAGTAAGCAAAGTGCTGACGACCCCAGCTATCCGTATATCGATATTCCCATCTTTCCTGGGAAACACTAGAAGACCCAAGAATGCCACCATAAAAGCAAAACACATGTGTTCTTCCGATTTGAGCGATCCCCTTTGCTACAAATTTTGCTTTTTGGATTGTTAAACCCCCCTATGTGTCCGTATTGCTGTTATATAAACTGCGGAGTGGAAAAACTAGCTTCCAAATCTGGGTACTGGACCCCCTGCTTATTTTTAAGAAATCTAGGAACCTGTGTGCAGGGACGGCTCTTGGAGCAATCAAATACATGTGTCTCAGAGGAACTTCAGTGCTCCCAATATATCCGGCTATTTCTTCCAAAGTTGGTGTGAGTTCAAAATCCGAGAAATGAAACACGTTGTGAGCTGGGTCCCAGAACGTAATCAACACCTTTATGATGTCTCCTCTAGGCCTGATCTTCAATAACCCGGTGAGACCTCCTAAGTTGATATTGACCCTATCTCGTCCTGATTCACCTAGATCTTCCCACCACATACATAGCTCCAAAGGCATCTTGGTCCTGACTGTTATTGGCAAATTATTAGGGTGATTAAGCAAAGTCATAACCCTAATAAAGTCACACCTCCTTAATACCCTTCAAATTTTTGGGTATGGACCTAGTTTAAAATTCAAAATAACCATGAGTAGCAAAATCTAGCATAAATGTACCCCAAAGGAATATAAGTTGGATTTAAAGTTTTCATGCTTGAGATAGGATTCAATTAGTAGTTTTCAGGACCCTCCTGGATAATAGGATCTAGCTTTCAAATTCTTAGTGATATTTGGTAACATGATTCAGTTAACACTCACAGATGTACCCAGCTACCAAACTGGAGAAGAAAATTTTCTTTGTTTTGTCTATTTTGTTGAAATCAGGAGCCCACCAAAAGAACAAAGCAATTAAAGTGTTGGTAATCAGGAGCCCACCTGAAGAACAAAGCAACAAGTCAAGTATTGGTAATCAGAAGCCCACCTGAAGAACAAAGAAACAATGCAAGTGCTGGTAATCAGGAGTCCACCTGAAGAACAAAGCAGCAATTCAAGTGTTGGTAATCAGGAGCCCACCTGAATAACGAAGGGAAAGCAGCAATGTTCGAAGGAAGACAGTTCAAGTTCAGCAATCAGGCGCCCGTCTGAAGAAAAGGGAAAGCATCTCAGATTACAATTCAAGTCGGTAACAAAGGAATTTCACCTGGAGAATACAAGTCAACAAAGTAACAAGAACCACAAGATCAATTTGAGGATATAGATAGGAATTTTGTAATGCATAGATCATAGTTTAGTCTAGCTTCTTTTTATTTTGTCTTGGTGTAATAAGGGGTTCAGTAAGCAGTAGCAATAGCAGCAACAGTGAAATCACAGCTTCATGGTAGTCCCAGCTACCGAAACTTCCCGAACTACACTGACCTGATTCCTTTATAGCCAAGGATATGTAGGCAATCTCGGAAGCAGGGTGCGGTCAAATTTTTCAAAATGCTTCCCACGGAGTATTCAAACGGGCAAAAATCGCTCGTATCTGCTCACTTTATCTTTGCACGAAAACTCTTCGTGCTTTCGAGCAAAGAGGGGCAGCTGTGAGCACGTGATTTTTGCCCTATATGAATTACTCCCATAGATTCAAGAAAATAAATTTCTCCCATTATTTGCATTTTTGTAGATTTTTGTGGCATTTTTTGTCGACTGTTTATTTGTCTGTGCACGTTTATTTTATTTAATTCATGAAAAATACAAAAATATATTGCATTTGAATTTAGGATTTAATTTTACATTTTTCAAATTAATTAACAAATTAGTTATTTTATAAGAAATGGAGAAATCACAAAAAAATAACTTATTTTTGCACTTTTTAATTTTAGTTTTTGAATTTTGGTAGTTTTTCCTTTAATTTGATTTTTAATTAATTGTGGTAATTATTAGTTAGAGTTAATTAATTTAATAATTAGAAAAGGGAAAGGAAGTGAAAAATTCAGATTTTGGACAACTCATTTTAAACTCATAAGCCCACTTCAATTACACCAAGTACCCGTTCAAAACAGCCCACGACCCGCCCCAAAACCCGGTCTGGTCCCCATGCTTAGCTAAACGACCCCGTTTGAGTTTTCCCCATCTCAACCATTGGATCAACAAGATCCGACAGACCGGAACTGATCCCCCCTCACATAAAATGGTCTGAAATAGACCACCCCCTCAGAACACCCCCCCATCTCGTCTCTCTCATCTCTCCACTCTCAGAGAACACAAACCAGAACCCTAGAGTCGCCCCTTTTTCCACCGCATCCGCCCGGCGGCACCACCTCCAAACCTCCCCAAATTCACACTCTAGACTCCCCATTACCTCCTCATACTAAATCCATAACCCTTTTCCTTCGAATCCCTCTAGAGTTCTTCGAATCTTAAATCAAAGCATGAACCCTAAATTCCCAACAATCGAATCTGTGAGTTTTTATTGAAGATTTGAGGTCGAAGTTAACCTTATTCGTGTGTTTTCGTTTGAAAACATATGATTAAGGCTCATTTCGACCAAAATTGAAGGCCTGAGTTTGATTTCAAGATTTGTCCTAGTTTCTCCTAGGTATTTTCATCTTTCTATTTTCTTCCTTCATCTTTATTTTTCTTGTTGTTTAGTCTAAGGTTCCAGTATGCATTTTCTCGCCTCGACTCGTCTTCTGTCTCAATTGTTTTCATTTCTGTTTTTCTGCTTGCATGTTGTAGTTTATTTTCCAATAAATAAAAAGAGATTCTGAGTTCCCCTTTTGAAGCATATACTAGGCTCATTTAAGTTCAGGTCTCATGACTTGAATTCGAGTCAGAAAGCCCAAGAAGGGATTCGACCTGGGTTACCCAGACCCATACCAAATTGAGTCGGGTCAATTTGACCCATATTTTGGCCGGAGGGGTAAATTTCAGGGCTTTAAAGGGTATTTTGGTTAATTGGCTTAAGGAATCTTGATGTAACTGCCGAAGGAAGCTTCCTAGAAGCTGACCTAAGGACTAGTGTGGAAATCTGAATTTGACACTAAGGTTTTCTAAGCAAAAATAAAAATTAGAAAAGGTCCTAAGGGCAAAACTTAGTTCATCTCTGCAACCATAATACCTTGCCTATAAAGGCATTATTTCTTCACCAACAAGGAGAGAATTGAGAGATAAAAATACTAAAAACTGAAACGGCTAGAGTTTTGGGAAGGGAAATCTGAAATAATACTGAATGCAAGAAGAAAGAATTTCAAAAGTTCTTATGTTTTGAGTGAGCAATTGGTCTAGTTCTGAGTTAGTCACTTCATTCTGAAACCCAAAAGGATTTTCTTAGCTTATTCTGGAATGAAAGCTGGTTTAAGGGCTGTTGGGTCACTGTTCCATTGATGAAATTCTGAACTGCTTCTGCTGTTTGCTTCATCCTTGTTGAACTACTACTGCTGCTACCTAATAACTTCAGGATCTTGTTTTGGTTTTTATTTCGCTGTATTCAGGTACACACTCCTAGGCTCTATTGATTGTGAAGTTAAATTTGAAGAATGAAAAATGAAAATCAGAAGTTTAAAGCGTGATACCAGTTTTATTTGCAATTCATTCGTATTTTTTGCTTTGACATTATGTTTCTTTTAGTAACTTGAAGTGTTGTATTATCTAGTTGAGTCTTGTTTTAGACAGTGCGTTTTGCTATTGTACTTAGTTTGGGACCATTATAAAACTTGGGAAACAGTTCTTCTGGTTGAATTAGTAGTTTTAGACTCTACATTCTATCATTTAAATCATGTAACGTGAACTACATTAGACATTCTCTGCTATGTAGTTCATTTGAATTATTGGCACATGTTTATGGTGTTTGGATGCTGCAATGTTCATGTAATCGGATAGCTGAATGTTTCTTTTATGATTTGTGTGTATAAAATCGTGTTGAAAAAAAAGGAAATGGTCTAGTTTGCTTTAGAGGGCAAAAGCATGCATTGATTTACTGTTGAAGGGCATGTGAATGTGTTTAAACTTAGAAATGGTTTGGAATTTGGAATGCTCAATTAGTCGATTTAAGTGTGAATATTACAAAATGCAGCATGATTAGCTAGTTAGTGTTTCAATAGTTGTCAGTTTAATGCTAGTTAGTGTTTCAATAGCTAGTAATTGTCAGTTTAATTTTGTGGCTATTCAGTGTCAATCTTACAGGATCTGTTAATATGGGACTTAGTTGAGGTTTGAATTAGGTGATGAATTTTATCTGGTCTGCCTTATCCTTTGATGAAATCAGTTGTTTAACATAAATTGAAATTTGATGACCAAGGCATAAATGTAAGATGGTTTGTAAAAGCATTTGATGTCTCCTGCATGTCAAGCTGTTAGATATTGATGGTTAGGTTCATTTGGTATATCTCTTTAGTCTGATAGTTTTGTTTTCACTTGGGCTCGATCTTGAGTCCTCTGCCTTTGGCTTGCGTTTTTTTAAGTTTGGGCCTCTTTTGGGCTTGAATTTCGAAGCTATAGTGAGACAAAAGGGGGTTTGCCGCCTTGGGATCAGTCCCATGATTCTCTGCATCAAATATGAAGACCTTCAGTAAATTGTTAGTCCTGCTACTAGGCCCAGGTTTTGTTTTGTTGAATAAATAATGGATCAAATTTTCCTCTTTACTGGACCTTTGAATAACAATTTAAGTTCGAATTTTAGTTTAGAAGTAGCTACAATTTCCTTGAGCCTTATTTAATTAGTAGATCTTTATAGTTAATTTGAGGTGTGTCGTGCCAAACAAAATCTTAAGACACATGTCCCTCGCTTAATTAATATTTAATCTTTAGAATTCGAGGCGTGCCATTTAGTTGAATTTCCATGGCCCTCACAAATTTAAAAATGTGTAATTGCTTTAGGCGCTCAATTTAAATTACTTTCCTAAACTCGGGTATGCATTTATGTGACCCAAATCCACATCTCAACATCGTTAAATAAAATATGTTATGGACCGCAGGTGCATTTATGTAACGTGGTTCAAGATGTGTTTTAGATGACATTGAATCTTCCTAAAAAAATATTTAAATAAAAGCGGTTATAAAGTTAAAATTGAACCATAGACTGAAACATGTACTAAAATCAGAATATGGGCCAATAATAACAATTGAGCGACCGTGCTAGAACCACGGAATTCGGGAATGCCTAACACCTTCTCCCGGGTTAACAGGATTCCTTACCTGAATTTCTGTGTTCGCGGACTGTAAAACAGAGTCAATCTTTTCCTCGTTTCGGGATTTGAACCGGTGGCTTGGGACATCATAAACTTATCCCAAGTGGTGACTCTGAATTTAATAAATAAATAATCTCATTTCAATTGTCACTTTAAGTTGAAAAAAACTCCCTTAATACCCTTCCGGGGGTAGGTAAAAAGGAGGTGTGACAGCTCTGGCGACTCTATTGGGGAGAAGAACCCAGGATCTCTGGTTCAGGGTTCAAGAATTCGAGCTTAGAATAATTGTTATATTTGGCTTTTATTTATTATCTGATTTTTACACGTTGAGCCTAATGTGCTAATTGTCGCTTTTTAACGCTTTGATATTATTTGAATTGTATATAAACTGTTACGAAACCCTTCTCTTCTCATCTTCGAGTATGTACACGCTGGCGTGACTCCCTATTTTGTTAGTGTCATACCTTGAAATAAGAAAGAGACACAGACAAGTTACAAAGTCGTATGGCCTTTTGGTTCCCGGTACGTAGCCCCCTCCTCGGCTCAAGTTGTCCGCTCGGGTGCATAAGTCTAGAATAGTATACCCAAGTTTTATACTTAGAATAACTCAGCCTCATGCCGGATCCCTAGTAGGAACGTTTGTTTGCATCATGTGCATTTGACTTTGGAGACTCAACACAGGGGTTGGGTCTGTCTAGGACAGGTGTACCCGAAATGAAAAGACCATCATGATGCATCCTACTTGCTACTTGTGCATTCATTTGCTTAGGATTTGCATATTGACCGACTTATCAAATAATAGGAGAAAAATTGAGAAGAAGAAAGTCAATGTGAGGGCTGAGAGAGATAATTGTCTGTTTTTGAAAAATCGATGTCCAAAATATACTGAAACTCTGCCGAAATTTTGAAGAAAAAAAAAGAAAGAAAAATTTTGTTTTTTTAAAAAATATAGTTGGTTTTTGTTTTGTCAAAACTGCCCGAACTATGCCAGTTTGATTCTCACCAGATGTGGGATACGTAGGCAACCCCCACGGGTCCAACTTCCCTTTTGCAGAAATAGCCCCAAAAAGAACCAAATTTTATTGCTTTATTGTAAATAAGTAAGGTGATGTCATTCTTGTCAAAAATAGCCGAATGTCCCCCAAAAGGATGCTAGAAGGCTGTTTTTGCAAGAACAGCCACCTTTGGTCTCTTTTTCAAACTTTTGACCAGTTGGCAAGCACAGCCTTAAAATCTTTCCCCCGAAGTGCTGAAAGGCCGTATTTGCAAAGCCGGGTTTTATTTTTGAAATGAAAATTTTGAAAAAAAAATAGTGTTAACTTTTTCTTGAGTCAAATGAGTCATTATTTTGCTTAATTGAATCACCCTAATAAATATGCAGAATGAGCATGAGTCAAAATTTGCCAATAATAGTCATGACCAAGATTCCTTTGGAGCTGTATATGTGGTAGGAAGACTTAGGTAAATCAGGACAAGATAGGGTCAATCTTTACTTGGGAGGTCTCACCGGGTTATTGAAGATCAAGCCTAGAGGAGACATCATAAAGGCGTTGGTTACGTTCTGGGACCCAGCTCACAACGTGTTTCATTTCTCAGATTTTGAACTCACACCAACTTTGGAAGAAATAGCCTGATATATTGGGAGCACTGAAGTTCCTCTGAGACACAAGTATTTGATTGCTCCAAGAGTCGTCCCTGCACACAGGTTCCTAGATTTCTTAAAGATAAGTAGGGGTCCATTACCCAGATTTGGCAGCTGGTTTTTCCACTCCGCAGTTTATATACCAGCGATACGGACACATAGGGGGGTTTAACAATCCAGAAAGCAAAATTTGCAGCAAAGGGAATCTCCTCAAATGGGAAGAACACAGGTGCTTTGCTTTTATGGTGGTATTCTTGGGTCTTCTAGTGTTTCCTAGGAAAGATGGGAATATCGATATATGGATAGCTGGGGTCGTTAGCACTTTGCTTACTTAGGCCAAAAGTACCCTCGCACCCATGATAGTGTCTGAAATCTTCCGCGCTCTCATAGCCTGCAAAGTCGGAGGAGACTTTTTTGAAGGGTGCAACTTGTTGCTACAAATGTGGATGATTGAACATCTATGTCATCGTCCTCAATACATTAACTATGGGTCGATAGAGAAAGGTTTCATAGAGGAGTTTTATACAAGGGTCGACGGGTATAACATGACATAAGGGGTCACAGAATGGATATCACGTCTCCGTTCTGTCACTGCAGATCAAGTAGAATGGACGTTCGGGTGGCTTCCTGTTGATGAAATCATATACATGCCAGCTACCGGGCCTCACTTCCTCCTAATGGGTCTCAGAAGTATCCAGCCTTATGCCCCATACCGGGTTTTGAGTCAGCTGGAGAGATGTCAAATAGTTCCAAAGGATGAAGACCTTAGTACTCAGGTAGTCGAGATTAGTTCTAATGGTTAGTTTCATGAAGCAGCAGTTTGCCAGATCTGGAGCGAGTGTCAGTACTTGACAGCAAGCACCCAAGTGCGTGATTTTTCCAAGGGTGAAGTCTCGCCCGGTTACCTCGCATGGTACCAAAAAAGTGTTGAGTTTGGGAGACCAGCCAAAAGACCCCATCTTCAAGAATTTGTCGAGGCATCATAGGCGCAATGGGATTGGTTGGCCAAAGAAAATGAATACAGGGCTACCATAAGCAAGCTGTAAAAGCAAGTCAAGGATCTTCAATTTGAGAATGGTTTGCAAGCCGCCACGGATGAGGGTGAGAAGAAAAAGCTAGCCAAGGAAAATGATGCCCTTCGAGCCCAAATTCGGGAAATGAAAATAGCGGCCGAAAATCCCGCCAGAAGTGCAAAAGATGGAAAGCTTATAGATAACCTTAGGCGGAAGGTGAGTGAGTATGGTTTTGATCTGAACAAGGCAGAGGGTGAACTAGCAAGGGCTCGAACAAAATTGGCTAAGAATATGGAGGAACGAGTGAACTTGGTTAAACAGTTAAAAGAGAAATATGACAATGAGGTTGTGGGGTTGAAGAAAAAGGTCATCATCTTTGAGAACAAAATGACCAAGCAGGCAAAAGACTTTAAGGCAGAAAGAGAACATTGTTATGCAGCGATGGCACAGTTAGAAAGAGATCTACAACAACTTCAAGAACAAAACCATACAGCTGAACAAACTTTGGAAGCTAGGGCCCAGCAGATTGGGCGTTTATTGCAAGAAAAGGGCATCATACAATAAAGGGTTAGAAGGATCGCCGACTACATCACAATGAAGTGCAGTAAGTGTGAATATATGACCAGATCCATGTTTTTCGCCACTGTAATGATCTTTGTCCGCTAGATAATGGAGGATCTCTATCATCTCCAAAGGGATTTGGCGTGTAGGCCCGTGGCGAGACCGACTGATGTCCCGCGAGCCCCTAGGGCAGTTGAGGCATTGATGTATTCATGATGTTTACTCGAGTTTGTATTTTCGTCTTTCTGTTGGAGTCTGTTAGTCTGTTTTCGAGTCTGTATTTTCATCTTTTGGAGTCTGTTAGCTTCCCTTTTCGAGTCTGTTAGAGTGAGTCATTGTAATCAAAACGTTTTATTTTTTGAAAATCCCAAATGTTTTTATTTTATTTTATTTTTACACCTATCTCCCAGAACTATGTTTGGTCTGATTCATGCGGTGTCATGATACGTAGGCAATCCCCGTAGGATTCTATCATAACCAAAAAATAAAAAATAAAAAGAGAAAAGAAGAAAAAGAAGAGAGAGAAAACAAGAAACGGTGGGAAGAAAATAATGGCAAAACAAGAGAGGAAAATGAGGGAATAAAGAACAACAAGAAATAAGCAAAGAAAGGTAGGAGTGGAAAAGAGAGAAGTTGCAAAATGAAAATTAGGGAAAGCCGGGATGATGCAATCAACCGATCAAATGCATAATAGAAATGGTTAACTGCTTAGGTGCATTACATCACCAATGTGCGATTGCTTATCTGTTAAGCTCTAATCGCTAACAAGTGTGTTGTTGAAAAATAGTACAGGCAGATAGTTAGTTTGTTTGGCATTCTGGCAACTCATCCATACAATACCAGGTCCAAAAACAAGTTGATCATGACTAACCAAGAACTGGATGCAAGTGTTATTGATCCGTCGAGAGAGGGGGAAGAGGCTGATGTTAATCTGAAAGAGGAAGTGTATAAACTGAAACAATAGAAGGCAGAGATATACCAGACATGGGTGAAAGGGCATCCACCACCATCCTACCCTGCCAACCCTGCTTTCGTCCCGCCGTTGGCTCAATCCCAGGAACCTCCCACTGTTGATTCATCTCCAAGCTTTCCCATTTACCACCACTACCACGTCACCACTTCCCAAAAAACACAAGCCCCGCCACCCAAACCAGTTCCATACCCTCCTCCACCAGCCACCCCTGTTTTCGTGGCACCCCCACCTGCTATACTTCACTGAACCTCCAGTGAGCCTTTATTCCAGACCCAAGATAACCAATACTATCCCCCGGAACCTACTTTCAAGGCCCCAGAACCTTACTCTTACACTCCTCGTTTCGACCTCCCCATTGAAATTGAGAAGCCACCTAATAATCCGGAACAAGAGGAGATGTTCAAGAAGGTTAAAAGCTTAGAGCAATCATTTAGAAATATGCAGGGATTGGGAGGCCAGGTGAGCGTGGCTTACAAGGATCTGTGCCTATCCCGATGTTCAACTGCCAGTAGGATTCAAGATGCCCACTTTGATCTGTATGACAAGCAAGGAGACCCGGTGGCCCATTTGAGGGGATTCTGCAGTAAAATGAGAGGAGCCAGTGGGAAAGAAGAGTTGTTGATGGCATACTTCAGTCTGAGTCTAAGCGGTGCGGCATTGGAGTGATACACTCATCAGGATCACAGCAGATGGTATACATGGTATGATTTGGCCCAATCATTCGCTTGTCACTTCCAATACAACCTCGAGATTGTTCCAGATCGTTTGTCTCTGACTAAGATTGAGAAGAAGCCTAGTGAAAGTTTCAGTGAGTATGCTTTTCGTTGGAGAGAACAAGCAGCAAGGGTTTACCCTCCGATGAAAGAGAGCGAAATGTTGGATTACTTTCTATATGCCCTGGAGCCCACTTACTACGGCCATCTGGTATCGGCCATAGGCAAGTCCTTCAACGAGCTAGTGAAGATGGGTGGCATGGTATAAGAAGGGCTTAAGTCAAACAAAATCCTGAGTTACTCGGCTATTAAGGCAACTACCCAAGCTATTCAAAATGGTACTGGGGGAGTAATCGGAAAGAAGAAGAAAGAAGATGTGGCAACAATTGAGTCAGGATCATGGTTTGGACCCAAGGGTCCGCCACACCATTACACTCAGCCTCAACCCCACCACCAAACCTACACCCAAACCCCATATAATCCACCCCAACATTACTTCCTATCACAGGACCCTCATTTTTCTGTCCACCACGCCCAAACATATACTCAACCTCCGGCCCACTCATAATGGCGTGCACCAGCCCCACAAAACACCTACCCAGCTCCACAAAATGCTTACCAACCCCCACGAGCCTACCGAAACCCTGTCGGCCTAGGTTTTCGGCCCAATCAAGCATTTAAAAATAAGAGGTTGCAGCGGAAGAAAACCTTCCCCCCATTGGGAGAATCCTATACTAGTTTGTTCCACAGGATGAGGCAATTGGATATGCTGAGGCCAATCGAGTCAAAATTGCCAAATCCCCCTCTGAAGAATCTTGATTACTCTATAAGCTGTGAATATTGTTCTGGTACTCCTGGGCATGATACGGAGAAATGCTGGAACTTGAAAAATGCTATCCAGGAGCTCATTAATACAAACCGGATTGAAGTCCAAGCTACAAAGGCACCCAATATCAACCAGAACCCACTGCCAACCTATCATGAAACAAACATGATCGAGATAGTACATAAGTGAGGGGAGCCCAAAAAACCTTCATAGACCGTCATGATGATTCGGTCCAGTGAGGTCAAGCCAGTTAAAAAACCAACAATTGAGAGATCAGTGAACAAGTTGAGCGGTACAAACGGTGAACCATCTGCGATAGTCAAGAAAGGGTCCCCAAGTGATGTTGTAGCAAAACAAGAAAAGTCAAAAAAGTGGTTGTGAAAGGAGTGGCAAACAAGCCTGTCGTGATTGTATAGGGTGCCCGCACAGATCCTGTCATTATCAAGCCTGTAACCCAGTTACCTATAGTCAACAACAAGGCTATCCCGTGGAACTATGAACGGGTGACGATGACCTACAAAGGAAAAGAAGTTAAAGAAGAAGTCAATGAGGCCCATGGACTAACTCGTTCGGGGAGATGCTTTGCCCCGGAAGAGTTAAGAAAAACTAAAACCTCCAAAGATAACCCAGTTCTAGTGAAGAAAGTTGTAACTGAAGAACAGGCGGAGGAGTTTTTGATAAAAATAAAGGTGCAAGACTATTCCATCGTGGAGTAGTTGAGAAAGACGCCTGCTCAGATTTCACTGTTGTCATTGTTAATCCATTCAGACAAGCATCGACGGGCCTTGATGAAAATTCTGAACGAGGCCAACGTTCCCGACAAAATCTCAGTGAACCATCTTGAAAAGATCGCCAACAAGATATTTGAGGTGAACAGAGTCACTTTTTCTGATGATGAGTTGTCCATGGAGGGTACTGAGTACAACAGAGCTCTCTATCTTATGGTGAAATGTGAAGATTCTGTGATTACCCGGGTATTGGTTGATAATGATTCCAGTGCAAACATTTGCCCTCTCTCTACACTAAACAAGTTGAAAGTGGATGATGAGAGGATTCACAAGAACAATATCTGCGTTCGGGGATTGACGGTGGAGGGAAAGATTCAGTTGGTGATATAGTGCTTGAGTTGACAATAGGACCAATTGAATTCACCATGGAGTTCTAGGTGCTGGATGTAGTTGTTTCCTACAATCTGCTGTTAGGTCGACCTTGGATTCATGCCGCCAAAGTAGTCTCGTCCACTCTGCACCAGATGGTCAAGTTTGAATGGGATAGACAAGAAATCGTTGTGCATGGCGAGGATAATTTGTGTGCTCACAATGATGCCGGTGTCCCGTTTATTGAGGTTGAAGATGATAAGGGGGCTTGGGTCTATCAGGTTTTTGACACAATGTCGGTCGAGAAAATTCCAGAAGGGAGATGCGTTCCAATTCCGAAGGTAACCGCCGCATCAGTCATGGTAGCCTTTGAAATGCTGAAAAATGGTTTTGTACCTGGTAAGGGTCTGGGTGCATCTCCGCAGGGTATCATACAACCGGTGTCTCTCACTAAAAACTTGGGTACATTTGGTCTGGGATTCAAACCCACAGCCGCAGATGTGAAAAGGGCTAGAAAGTTGAAACAAAGGGCGTGGGCACTGCCAAAGCCTATCCCACGTCTCTTCAAGTCGTTTGTCAAACCTGGTGCAAGGAAACGCCCAGTGACAACAGTTCCCAGTTCTGTGGTTGGCGTTGATGAAGAGTTAATTGAAAGGTTTGAGGGGTTGTTCGATGATGTGAACATGGTGGAATTTGGAGCAGGTTCTAGCAAAGAAGATGTGCAGTTTGTTGGGCCAAGTGCAAACCTTAACAATTGGAAGGCTACTCAGCTCTCTACCCGGAAAGAGTTTTGGTAGTTTGCTTTGATTTTCTTTCAGTTTATCTGGATTATTCCAGGATTGTAATTCAGATTCTATGTTCCGTCTATTTGGATGTATAAACCTTGTTATATTTTAATTTTAATGAAATGCAATTTCCCTTTTTTTCATCATTCCCGATAATTTTATTTTTGTTTTTCTTTTCTTCCTTGTACAGTTCTTTTTATGCTGGTTTTAATGACATGACATGCATGAGGAATCTTCGGCCCAGTCTTAAAAGTCAATCTAATTTTGAAATAAGAATTCAAGAAATAGAGTGTGATGATGAATCAGAATATGATGAGGATGAGGGCCTTGAAGAGATTAGTAAAGAATTAAGCCATTTTGAAGAAAAACCTAAGCCTAACCTGAATGATACAAAACCAATCAATTTAGGGGACCTAGATAATGTCAGAGAAACTAAGATAAGTGTCCATCTTGAACCGCAAATCAGGGAAGAGATAATTAAAGCATTGTTTGAATACAAAGATATTTTCGCATGGTCATATGACGACATGTCGGGTCTAAGCACTGACTTGGTGGTTCACAAATTGCCCACTGACCCGGCACTCCCTCCCGTCAAGCAGAAGTTGAGGAAGTCCAAAACTGACATGAGTGTGAAGATTAAAGAAGATGTCACAAAGCAGTTTGGTACAAAGGTTATTCGAGTCACGCGGTATCCCACTTGGTTAGCCAATGTTGTGCCTGTGCCAAAGAAGGATGGTAAGACCAGAGTGTTTGTTGATTACTGTGATCTCAACAAGGCAAGTCCAAAAGACAACTTCCCACTGCCAAATATCCACATTTTGATTGATAATTGTGCCAAGCATGAGATTGGATCTTTTGTGGGTTTCTATGTGGACTATCATCAGATCTTAATGGATGAGGAAGATGCAGAAAAGACGGCGTTCATCACGCCATGGGGAACATATTGCTACCAAGTCTTGCCTTTCGGTTTGAAAAATGCTGGGGCAAATTACATGAGGGCAATGACGACCATATTCCATGACATGATACATAAGGAGATCAAGGTCTACATGGATGATGTGATCATAAAGTCCAGAAAGCAGCCCGAACACGTCATAGATTTGAGGAAATTTTTCCAGAGGCTTCGCAGGTACAATATTAAGTTTAACCCCGCCAAGTGCGCATTTGGTGTTCCATCTGGAAAACTACTGGGATTCATAGTCAGCCGTCGAGGTATTGAATTGGACCCATCAAAGATCAAAGCTATCGAAGAATTTCCACCTCCAAGGAAAAAGACTGAGGTGATGAGTCTGTTAGGGATGTTGAACTACATCAGCAGGTTTATTGCTCAGCTCACGACAACTCGTGAGCCTATTTTCAAGTTGCTGAAGAAGGATGCTGCGGTCAGGTGAACTGATGAGTGTCAAGAAGCATTTGATAAGATAAAGGGGTACTTGTCAAACCCACATGTGTTGGTCCCACTAGAACCGGGAAGACCTTTGATTTTGTATTTGACGGACTTGGATAATTCATTTGGTTGTGTGTTGGGTCAGCATGACATCACTGGCAGGAAGGAGCAAGCCATCTACTATCTTAGCAAGAAGTTCACATCTTATGAGGTTAAGTACACTCACCTAGAAAGGACATGTTGCGCCCTAACTTGGGTAGCATAGAAGTTGAAGTATTATTTGTCATCTTACACTACTTACCTCATTTCTCGCTTGGATCCGTTAAAGTATATCTTTCAAAAGCCTATGCCCACAGGGAGACTTGCGAAGTGGCAGATTTTGCTCACGGAGTTTGACATTATCTATGTGACTCAGACTGCGATGAAAGCCCAAGCATTGGCTGATCATTTGGCCGAGAACCCGGTTAATGAAGAGTATAAACCATTGAGAACTTATTTCCCCGATGAAGAGGTGATGCACATTGATGAGTTGGAACAGGTTGGAAAGCCAGGTTGGAAACTTTTCTTTGATGGGACTGCTAACATGAAAGGCGTTGGGATATGAGTTGTACTCATTTCTGAAATAGGGCATCACTACCCTGTTACAGCTCAACTTCGTTTCTACTGTACCAATAACATGGCTAAGTACGAGGCATGCACCTTGGGTTTAAGGTTAGCTGTAGACATGGGTGTCCAGGAAGTCTTGTTCTTGGGAGACTCGGACCTCCTGGTGCACCGGATTCAAGGAGAATGGGAAACACGAGATTTAAAACTCATACCATACCGGTAATATTTGCATGATCTTTGTCAACGGTTTCGATCAATAGAGTTTAGGCATATTCTGAGGATCCATAATAAGGTTGCCGATGCTTTGGCTACTCTGGAATCAATGTTACATCACCCAGATAAGGCTTATGTTGACCCTTTGCATATTCAAGTCCGCAATCAGCATGCTTACTGTAATATGGTGGAAGAAGAACTTGATGGTGAGCCGTGGTTCCACGATATCAGGGAGTACATCAAAATGGGAGTATATCCGGTACAAGCCATAGGTGATCAAAAGAGAACAATTCGTCGTTTGGCAAGTGGATTTTTCTTTAGTGAATGAGTTTTGTACAAAAGAACTCCAAATCTTGGATTGTTAAGATTCATAGATGCTAGACAGGCCACAGCTACCATGACCGAATTACATTCTGGAGTTTGTGGACTACATATGAGTGAGTATGTTCTGGCAAAGAAGATTCTCCGAGAAGGTTATTATTGGCTCACCATGGAGCGAGATTGTATCAGTTTTGTGCGTAGATATCATCAATGCCAAGTACACGGAGATTTGATTCATTCTTCGGCATCTAAATTACACACAAATGTCTGCACTGTGGCCCTTTGTTGCTTCGGATATGGATGTCATCGGACCAATTGAGCCAGCATCATCCAATAGGCACAGGTTCATTCTGGTGGCCATCGACTATTTCACCAAGTGGGTTGAAGCTAAAACTTTCAAGTTTGTGATCAAGAAAGCAGTGGTCGATTTTGTTCACTCAAATATAATTTGTCAGTTCGGGATCCCAAAGGTGATCATCACAGATAATAGTGCTAATCTCAACAGTCATTTGATGAAAGAGGTATGTCAATAGTTTAAGATTACGCATCGCAACTCCACTCCATACCGCCCCAAGGCGAATGGAGTAGTCGAGGCAGCCAACAAGAACATAAAGAAGATACTTCGGAACATGGTGGAAGGTTCCAGGCAATGGAATGAAAAGTTGCCCTTTGCGTTTTTGGGTTATCGCACTACTGTTCGCACTTCAGTAGGGGTAACTCCTTATTTGTTGGTATATGGCACGGAAACAGTGATACCCACAGAAGTTGAAATTCCATCCTTCCGAATTGTTGTAGAAGCCGAAATTGATGATAACGAGTGGGTCAAAACCCGTCTGGAGCAATTGAGTTTGATTGATGAGAAGAGGTTGGCGGCAGTGTGTCATGGCTAGTTATATCAAAAGAGAATGGCAAGAGCATACAACAAGAAGGTGTGTCCCCAGAAATTTGAAGTGGGTCAGCTAGTATTGAAACGTATCCTTCCATATCAGGCTGAAGCAAAAGGCAAGTTCGCCCCAAATTGGTAGGGGTCGTTCATCGTAACGAGAGTGTTGTCCAATGGTGCTTTGTATTTAACAGATATAGAAGACAAATGTGTAGATATGGCCATCAATTCTGATGCAGTCAAAAGATATTATGTATGATTTCTTTGATTTAAATTATGTTTGTTTGTATTTGGCATGTTTTGAAGATTTGAATGACGAAGGCATTTTGTTCTGCTATCTAAACACTTTATCCTTTGTTACCCCTTTGAGCCTTATTTATTTCCTTTCATACCCCTCTTTTGGAATCAGTAACAAAATTCAGAAACATGAACGCACAAGATAAGTATGAAAAAGAGTGGGAAAAAAAGAGAAATAAAAGAAAAAGAGAAGAAAAGAAAAAAGATAAGAAAAGATAAAAATCACAACAACAAGGTAATTCATATGTCATGAACTACGTCCGACCTGATTCATTTTAAGGATACGTAGGCAGCTTCACGGTTCGGTCCCATCAAATAAAAATTCAAAGCCCCCAAATAAAGAAACTAGGGCAGAAGTTGTGGTTGTTGTAAGAAATCTGATTCCAAAAGTTGTAATTTTTGAACCCAGTTAAGTTATTTTGAGCCTTTTGATACCCTTTATTTCTAACCCCATCCAAAAGCCCACATTACGGTCCAAAGAAAAACCTTCCGATCAATCTTCGAGAGATGCTGAGTCGAGCAAGTAGAGGTGATTCATATCAAGGACAACACTCCCGTCCAAGCTGAGAGAAATAAAAATAAAAGAGTCTTATTAGTGAAACCCCTCACGGGTACCGTAAGGCGTCAGTAAGTTGAGATATGAACAAATGGGAGAGGTTTGTTGGTGAAAACCCTTCAGGGCACCGCAGGCCGAACAAGGTCAGGGGTTGGGCAAAGAAATTGGGTCACGAAGATTTTGGGGCAAAGTATGACAATTGAAAGTTGATTGTTGGAATAGGCTGGGCTGATTAATCCGCAATGCATGTCATGATCATTGGTACCAGCTGCCCCACTCAGATAAGTTTCTTTCCTTTTCTCCCTCAAACAATCATCCAGTTTTGGGATTTTCTTCTCTATTCTTGACTCTCAAAGTCATTGCATTTCATTTCTTTTGGTTTTATTTCTCTAAGGCTTTTTCAAATATCAGCCTTGTTTAACAAGTAAGAAGGAATTTCAAAGCTTACTACCAACTTCCAAATTGCACAAAGCAAAGAGCGGCCAAAGCATGCCAGAGTTAGTATGATGTAAAGTGGGACATAAAGCGTCAGTGAAAGTTCAATCGGTGGAATGGTTTAGTAATTTTGTGGGAGATATAGAGGTTCAGATAGAGGGGTAATAAATGTAAAACAACAGTTTGGGTATAGAGCACTCGGGTCATCCATGGTCCTACGGTTGAGGATCAGTCAGAAAGTCAAAACTTGGCCAGTTCAAGGTAGCCAGTCGAAGCAAAGCACGACAACGGAAGAGTCACTTTCAGCAAGAATGCCACAAACTAACCACCACATTTTTAAACTGACAAGATTTTTCTTTGATTTAAAACAGGGGCATGAAATTTCATTTGTTTCGGAGGAACCCTCCGTAAGGAAAGCAAGTACCAGACAGGTTTGACCGTAAATTTTCAGGACCCTTCTAGATAATGGAACCTAGTTTAAAATTCAATCATGCATGAGTAACAAGATCTAGCATAAGTCTTACCCCAAAGAAACATAAGCCGACTTTGAAGTTTTCATTATTAGGATAAGATTTAATTTAAAATTTTCAGGACCCTCCTGAATAATGGGAATTAGCTTTAAGAACTCCATTAGATGACAAGATTTAGCGTAAGTTCTGCTGTAAGGAAGTATAACTTGGCCTTAAAGTTGTCACTCTTAAGATAAGACCGGATTTTGATTTCAGGACCATCCTGGATAATGGGATGTAGTTTTAAAACTTTCTTAGATAACAAGACTTAGCGGAAGTCATACTTTTAGAAGAGATAATTTAGCTTTGAAACTGTCATTTAACTAGGAGTTTTCAGGACCCTCTTGGATAATGGGATCTAGCTTTCAAATTCTTAGTGATATTTGGTAACCTGATTCAATTAACACTCACAGATGTGCCCAGCTACCAAACTGGGGCAGAAAATTTTCTTTGTTTCGTCTATTTTGTTGAAATCAGACACCCACCTGGAGAGCAAGGGAGAACAACACGAGTTTTAAGGATAGAAAGCAGTTCGGGGTCAAGCAATCAGCACCCGTTTGGGGAAACAAGGAAGGATAGTTCAAAGAAAAGAGCAGTCGTAAGAGGAAGTAGTTCAAGTTCAGCAATCAGGAGCCCACCTGGAGAACAAAGGGAAAACAAATCAAATTCCAAGGAAGAGCAATTCAAGTATCAGTAATCAGGAACCCACCTGAAGAACAAAGGGAAAAGCAGTTCAAGGGTAGGTAATCAAGAGCCCACCTGGAGAACGAAGGGAGAGCAATTCAAGTATTGGTAATCAGGAGTCCACCTGAAGAACGAAGAGAAAGCAGTTTAAGTGTTGGTAATCAGGAGCCCACCTGAAAAACGAAAGGAAATAGTTTAAGTATTGGTAATCAGGAGCCCACCTGAAGAACGAAGGGAGAAGCAGTTCAAGTGTTGGTAATCAGGAGCACACCTGAAGAACGAAGGGAGAAGCAGTTCAAGTGTTGGTAATCAGGATCCCACCTGAAGAACGAAGGGAAGCAGTTTAAGTGTTGGTAATTAGGAGCCCACCTGAAGAACGAAGGGAAAGCAGCAATGTTCGAAGGAAGACAGTTCAATTTCAGCAATCAGGCGCCCGCCTGAAGAAAAGGGAAAACGTCTCAGATTACAATTCAAGTCGGTAATAAAGGAATTTCACCTGGAGAATACAAGTCAACAAAGCAACAGGAACCACAAGACCAAGTTTGAGGATATAGATAGGAATTTTGTAATGCATAGATCATAGTTTAGTCTAACTTCTTTTTATTTTGTCTTGGTGTAATAAGGGGTTCAGTAAGCAGTAGCAGCAGCAACAATAGTGAAATCACAGCTTTGTGGTAGTCCCAGCTACTGAAACTTCCTGAACTATACTGACCTGATTCCTTTATAGCCAAGGATATGTAGGCAACCTCGGAAGCATGGTGCGGTCAAAATTTTCAAAATACTTCCCACAGAGTATTCAAGCAGACAAAAATCGCTCGTATCCGCTCACTTTATCTTTGCACGAAAACTTTTCGTGTTTTCGAGCAAAGAGGGGCAGCTGTGAGCACGTGATTTTTGCCCTATATGAATTACTCTCATAGATTCAAGTTTATAAATTTCTCCCATTATTTGCAATTTTGTAGATTTTTGTGGCATTTTTGGTCGACTGTTTACATTTGTCTGTGCACGTTTATTTTATTTAATTCATGAAAAATACAAAAATATGTTGCATTTTCATTTAAGATTTAATTTTATATTTTTCAGATTAATAATCAAATTAGTTGTTTTATAAGAAATGGTAAAATCACAAAAAAATAATTTATTTTTGCACTTTTTAATTTTAGTTTTTGAATTTTGGTAGTTTTTCCTTTAATTTGTTTTTAATTCATCGTGGTAATTATTAGTTAGAGTTAATTAATTTAATGTGGTAGGAATAATTTGATTTAGGATTTAGTATAGGTTTTATTCTAATTTTGAGAAAAAAGAAAAAAAGAATTTTGAAATAATTAGAAAAGGGAAAGGAAGTGGAAAATCCAGATTTGGGTTAACTCAATTTAAACTAATAAGTCCAATTCAATTACACTAAATACCCGTCCAAAACAGACCACGACCCGCTCCAAAACCCGGTCCAGTCCCCATGCCTAGCTAAACGACCCCGTTTGAGTTTTCCCCATCTCAACCGTTGGATCAACAAGATCCGACGGACCGGAACTAATCCCTCCATCGCATAAAATTGTCCAAAACAGACCACCCCCTCAGATCCCCCCCCCCATCTCGTCTCTTTCATCTCTCCACTCTTAGAGAACACAAACCAGAACCCTAGAGCCACCCCCTTTTCCACCGCATCTGCCCGGCGGTGCCACCTCCAAACCACCCCAAATTCACACTCTAGACTCCCCATTACCCCCTCATACTAAATCCATAACCCTTTTCCCTCGAATCCATCTAGAGTTCTTCGAATATTAAATCAAAGCATGAACCCTAAATTCCCAACACTCGAATCTGTGAGTTTTTATTGAAGATTTGAGGTCGAAGTTAACCTTATTCGTGTGTTTTCATTTGAAAACACACGATTAAGGCTCATTTTGGCCAAAATTGAAGGCCTGAGTTTGATTTTAAGATTTGTCTCGGTTTCTCCTAGGTATTTTCATCTTTATATTTTCTTCCTTCATCTTTATTTTTCTTGTTGTTTAGTCTAAGGTTCCAGTCTGCATTTTCTCGCCTCATCTCTTCTTCTGTCTCAATTATTTTCATTTCTATTTTTCTGCTTGCATGCTATAGTTTAATTAAATTGCTTGGTTCGTTTTGGTTTTATTTCATCTTGTTCTGGTTTTCCAATAAATAAAAAGAGGTTCTGAGTTCCCCTTTCGAAGCCCATATTGGGCTCATTTAAATTCAGGTCTCATGACTTGAATTCAAGTCAGAAAGCCCAAGAGGGGATTCGACCTAGGTTACCCAAACCCATACCAAATTGAGTCGGGTCAATTTGACCCATATTTTGGTCGGAAGGGTAATTTTCAGGGGTTTAAAGGGTATTTTGGTTAATTGGCTTAGGGAATCTTGATGTAACTGCCCAAGGAAGCTTCCTAGAAGCTGACCTAAGGACTAGTGTGGAAATCTGAATTTGACACTAAGGTTTTCTAAGCAAAAATGAAAATTAGAAAAGGTCCTAAGGGCAAAACTTAGTTCATCTCTGCAGCCCTAATACCTTGCCTATAAAGGCATTATTTCTTCACCAACAAGGAGAGAATTGAGAGATAAAAATACTAAAAACTGAAATGGCTAGAGTTTTGGGAGGGGAAATGTGAAATAATACTGAATGCAAGAAGAAAGAACTTCAAAAATTCTTGTGTTTTGAGTGAGCAATTTGTCTAGTTCTGAGTTAGTCTCTTCATTCTGAAACCCAAAAGGATTTCTTAGCTTATTTTGGAATGAAAGCTGGTTTAAGGGTTGTTGGGTCACTGTTCCATTGATAAAATTCTGAACTGCTTCTGCTGTTTGCTTCATCCTTGCTGAACTACTACTGTTGCTGCCTAATAACTTCAAGATCTTGTTTTGGTTTTTATTTGGTTGTATTCAGGTACACACTCCTGGGCTCTATTGATTGTGAAGTTAAGTTTGAAGAATGAAAAATGAAAATCAGAAGTTTAAAGCGTGATACCAGTTTTATTTGCAATTCATTCGTATCTTTTGCTTTGACATTATGTTTCTTTTAGTAGCTTGAAGTGTTGTATTATCTAGTTGAGTCTTATTTTAGACAGTGAGTTTTGCTATTGTACTTAGTTTGGGACCATTATAAAACTTGGGAAATAGTTCTTCTGGTTGAATCAGTAGTTTTAAACTCTACATTCCATCATTTAAATCCTGTAATGTGGACTACATTGGACATTCTCTGCTATGTAGTTCATTTGAATTGTTGGCACATGTTTATGGTGTTTGGATGCTACAATGTTCATGTAATCGGATAACTGAATGTTTCTTTTATGATTTGTGTGTATAAAATCGTGTTGAAAAAAAAGGAAATGGTCTAGTTTGCTTTAGAGGGCAAAAGCATGCATTGATTTACTGTTGAAGGGCATGTGAAAGTGTTTAAACTTAAAAATGGTTTGGAATTTGGAATGCTCAATTAGTCGATTTAAGTGTGAATATTACAAAATGCAGCATGATTAGCTAGTTAGTGTTTCAATAGTTGTCAGTTTAATGCTAGTTAGTGTTTCAATAGCTAGTAATTGTCAGTTTAATTTTGTGGCTATTCAGTGTCAATCTTACAGGATCTATTAATATGGGACACAGTTGAGGTTTGCATTAGGTGATGAATTTTATCTGGTCTGCTTTATCCTTTGATGAAATCAGTTGTTTAACATAAATTGAAATTTGATGACCAAGGCATGAATGTAAGATGGTTTGTAAAAGCATTTGATGTCTCCTACATGTCAAACTGTTAGATATTGATGATTAGGTTCATTTGGCATATCTCTTTGGTCTGTACGATAGTTTTGTTTTCACTTGGGCTCGATCTTGAATCCTCTACCTTTGGCTTGCATTTTTTTAAGTTTGGGCCTCTTTTGGGCCTGAATTTCGAAGCTATTGTGAGACAAAAGGGGGTTTGCCGCCTTGGGCTCAGTCCCATGATTCTCTGCATCAAATATGAAGACCTTCAGTAAATTGTTGGGTCTGCTGCCAGGCCCAGTTTTTTTTTTTGTTGAATAAATAATGGATCAAATTTTCCTCTTTAATGGACCTTTGAATAACAATTTAAGTTCGAATTTTAGTTTAGAAGTAGCTACAATTTCCTTGAGCCTTATTTAATTAGTATATCTTTATAGTTAATTTGAGGTGTGTCTTGCCAAACAAAATCTTAAGACACATGGACCTCGCTTAATTAATATTGTAATCTTTAGAATTCGAGGCATGCCATTTAGTTGAATTTTTATGGCCCTCACAAATTTAAAAATACGTAGTTGCTTTAGGCGCACAATTTAAATTACTTTCCTAAACTCGGGTGTGTATTTATGTGACCCAAATCCAAATCTCAACAACGTTAAATAAAATGTGTTATGGACCGCGGGTGCATTTATGTGACGTGGTTCAAGATGTGTTTTAGATGACGTTGAATCTTCCTAAAAAAAATATTTAAATAAAAGCGGTTATAAAGTTAAAATTGAACTATAGGCTGAAACATGTATTAAAATTAGATAATGGGCCAATAATAGTAGTTGAGCGACCGTGCTAGAACCACGGAATTCGGGAATAACTAACACCTTCTCTCGGGTTAACAAAATTCCTTACCTGGATTTCTGTGTTCGCGGACTGTAAGACTGAGTCAATCTTTTCCTCGATTCGGGATTTGAACCAGTGGCTTGGGACACCATAAACTTATCCCAAGTGGCGACTCTGAATTTAATAAATAAATAATCTTGTTTCGATTGTCACTTTAAGTTGGAAAAAACTCCCTTAATACCCTTCCGGGGATAAGTAAAAAGGAGGTGTGACAGCTGTTAGGCCAATCTATCAATTTTCAAAAATCGCAAATTTTCTTCTCCAACAACTGTAATATTGTACAAAAACAACATATTCTTTCTTGCTTTAGTATGAAAGAAGGAACTAGATTTGAAAAATACTTAAGTTTCCCAATGTTCCAACAAAGACCTAACAAGTCTGATTTCCAATTCTTGCTAGACAATTTCAAAGCTAGACTTGCAGGATGGAAAACCAAGTTCATATCCATTCCGGGAAGAATTACTCTCATTAAATCGGCCATGTGTGCTTTACCTAATCACATAATGCAATACATAGCTATCCCTAAACACATTTTGCATAAAATGGAACAATACATACGTAATTTCCTATGGGGAACTACTCAACAAAAAAGAAAGATCCACCTAGTAAATTGGAAAATAGTTATTATGCCAAAACATTTAGGAGGTCTAGGTATACAGAGGCTAGATCTAAAGAATGAGGCTATACTGGCTGGATTAGCATGGAGGGTTTTCCACTTCTCTACTCAATTATGGGCACAGACTCTTATAAATAAATATAAAGACAAACGTCTACTTGCAAACTCCTCAAGCACTTGGCACAACATTATTAAAGGTTGGGGTAAATGCCAACAGGGAATACAATGGAATTTAGGTACAAACCCTACCTTAAATTTCTGGAATGAGGCTTGGATTGCTCCGAACACCACTCTACGCTCTTTACTAATTGGTCCAATCCCTTCAGACCATACTAGCCATAATGTCGCAACCTATAGACACCAACACAATTGGAATTGGGAATACCTTTTCAAATTCCCCATAATATCAGAAACCAAATAAAAGGATCAATGTCCCAACCTATACCCAAAAAGTGGACACTATCTATTAGGGACTCTCCAATCATGGCAATTTCACTACCAAATGAATGTACTCAAACTTACTTCAACATGAACTAAACTTGCACGCGGACACACCTCCTTACAATTGGATTTGGAAGATACAAATACCTCCCAAACTAAAAACATTTCTTTGGCTTATAATGCACGATAAATTACCAACAACAGAATACCTAAACCACATTGGAGTAACATCAACTAATCAATGTCAAATATGTCACACACATCCAGAATCTACCATTCATCTATTTCTACATTGTCCATACATAGTTAACATATGGCATCAATTGGGAATAAGTCACACTACTAATACGATACTTCCAAACTCACACCCAACACAATGGCTAAGTAAGCTAATAAACAAAAACATCAACCGAATACCTCTCCTTATTAATGCTCAAACATTTATATCTCACACCTTATGGCACATTTGGCTAAATCGTAACATTAATATTTTTAACAACGTAAAAAAAGAGACTTTCTCTTAAGCAAATTACCAACAGTGCACTAGAATTCACTTACTTCGCTGCAAAAATGACCTTAAAAAAGAATTATGCACTTCAAAATATTAAATGGATACCTCCTAATCCAAATTATTATAAACTAAATACGGATGGGGCAGTGTTATCATCTACTAGCAAAGCAGGTATAGGAGGTGTCATACGCGACTGCCATGGCTGTTGGATCATAGGGTTTGCTGGTAACTTGGACAATGCAAACACCATCCAAGCAGAATTTAAGGCACTATTCACTAGATTGGAATTGGCGCATAAACACAGTTTGATTCCACTTGAAATAAACATTGATGCTCTAGAGGTACTACATATGTTACAAACTGATAATATTGTTTATGCTAACTTGATCGATGACTGCAGGTACCTCCTGGACCAACTGCATAGTGCGATAGTAGAGCACACCTACAGGGAGGGCAATGAGGTGGCTGATGGTTTAGCTAAAGCTGGATGCAAATTACCAACTTCCGATAAACCATTGCTTTTTGAAGAACCACCGGATTTTGTTCAAACTTTTTTGCAAAAGGACCAAGCTGGAGTAACTCGTACAAGGAAGACAACATGCTTATTGCCACATCTGGAAGACGTAGATCAAGACTTTTTTTATAACAACTTAGATGATCTGCGCATGACTGCTTCAAATAGCTCCTTTGTAATAGACAATTATCCTAGGATAGCTACTGCAACTACTACTAATTCTCGCATATCAAACAACTATCATACGGATGCATCTGCATCTCCCTCTCTGTAGTTACTCTATTTATGTTTAATGCAAGTTATCTTTCTCACTAAAAAACAAAAACACTCTTGCACAATCTTGTGTTGTTTCTCTAACTTTACTTTCCTAACTAAGCATATTAATTAAAAGTAAAAAAAATATGTTTTAAACTTCTATGATCGTTGGCTATACTTAAGTTTTTTTAAAAAAAAAACTTCTCAAATATTATTTTACCATTTCATTGTACTCAAACTATAGAAAAAGGTCCCCATATAAAGAAAGAAAAAGATGATAGCTAAATGTTTTTAAAAAGGTTCATAAACTACTAGAAATATTCATTAAATACCTTACTTTCATTAGCCGAAACATCAAATCAGGATAAGACCGTATTATCCTAGAGAGAGCGTGCTAGTCCAAAAATCTAAGCTTGTCTTTTGCCATAGATTTCCAAACTTATTTTAAAAAATTTAATTTGTGTGAAGTTTTATTTGAAAATAAAAATTTTATTGGACATAATTTTTTAAAACATACTTCACTTTTTCTTAAAAAAAAAAACATAAAATGTGACTTATACCTATAAGTTTTAAAAACTATCAAAAATACCTAACAACTCTGAAGAAAATTCATATAAAACAAGTGAAACAAATCTTGAAAAAAGTTTATACAAACATTAGCAGATTTTAGCAAATTATCTTTGTGATGGATTGCCACAGATTGACACAACAACTTTAACGAATTTTCTAGGGCAAAGCCGCATGAATTTAATGATGGAAAAATAGGAAGATATGAAATAGTCGGGTCATAATAACAGAAAATGAACTTTTTTTAAAATATAAAACTTTGAGATAATTTTTTTAAAAAAATAAAAATTAAATGGTAATATTTTGGGCCAAAAATAACTCTTGAGCTAATTTTGGAATTTGAAAAATTTATAAACAAACAGGAAAAGAAATTGGTAAAATCTATTGCCAAACGGAAGCTAAATGGCAATTGCCACCTGTTTATAATAAGATCACTATGATGTGAAGGATAACCATCTCCTGTGACTGTATATTGTTGTCCTTTTCTTCTGCTGTTCTCCTCCTCTACACTTCTCTTTTGATACGTTACGTCTCTTCTATATTTACTCGACTGGATCGCCACTTCTATCGCATTGAATTGATTTCCTGATTCACTAAGCAATTTCTATCAGTTCGAAAGGTTTAATTGTACATTTTGTGTGAAATTGAAGGAATCATGAGTTTCGCAAAGAAAGAGTACGAATTTCTCAAGGAGATCGGAATTGGCCCTAAAAATCTAGGTTGTTATGTTAATGGCACCTGGAAAGCTAGTGGCTCCGTCATCTCCACTGTTAATCCCGCCAACAATCAGGTTCTTAATTTTTAACGATTTTAAGTTTGTTTTTTAATATTTAAATTGTACTACTGGTTAATTTAAAGCTATTTTTATGGATACAGACTATTGCTGAAGTTGTAGAAGCTTCTGCTCAAGATTATGAGGAAGGCATGCAAGCTTGCTCCGAAGCAGCAAAAATTTGGGTGCAGGTATGTTCATCACTCCTATTCATATTCTACTGTAATTAACTAATCTTTTTTAGGGATCAATTTTTCTACTACGAGTATATTGCTAAAACTAGTTTAAATTTCATTAGCCTATGCTTATTTTCTAAGTTCATCCACCTTGCATGATGATCCTTTATTATGTTTGCAGGTTCCTGCACCAAAAAGAGGTGAGATTGTAAGGCAGATTGGTGATGCACTCCGAGCAAATCTTCAGGAATTTGGTCGGCTTGTTTCACTGGAAATGGGAAAGATACTCCCCGAAGGAATTGGAGAGGTTCAAGTATGTAATTTTACAACTCACTAACATACAGTGTAGAAAAAATTGTGATACAACAGCTTTACTACTGGAAACTTTCTGTGGTTAGTGGTTATAGTGACATGTAAACTAATTCCACTTGGTTTATTGCTATAGCAGTCTCTTTTTCCATGTTCACAACTCTGTCTTGTAACTTTTTTTTTTTTCACAATGAAGTTCCTTTTATCTTTATCTCTTTTATAATTGCATAGTGAATGGCAAACTTACTTGGTGTACTTTGTCCATGTGTAAGTGTTCAAATGTTTAAGTAATCCTTGTCCGTATGCGCCCTAATGTTGCTGCAAAGCTCTGCAGGAAGTCATTGATATGTGTGATTTTGCTGTGGGATTGAGTCGGCAACTGAATGGATCCATTATTCCTTCTGAACGTGAGCTTGCTTCCTTACTTTTTTGCTTTCAGAATGACTAAGTTGTTATCTTTTGAGCAGTTATATTTGTGATTGCAATTTCTCATTTGTGGTTTAAATACTTTCTGGTGATCTGAGTGGTTCCTGATGGAACTGATGATAAGCTTTTGCTGACTATTGGAATACAAATGTTCTTTAGGAGTAGAAGATTTACATTCTTATGCAATTGGAATTGGTGTTTATGTTGTGATTTTACATAACTTCCTTTTATTAACAGTATTTATTCGTTGACAGGCCCTAACCATATGATGTTGGAGGTGTGCTGACATTTGTGCTCTAAAATCAGGAATTCCTTGAACCTTGGTTATGTTAGTTTTTGATCTTCTCAATGTAATTTTTGTGCACAGATGTGGAATCCCCTTGGGATAGTTGGTGTGATCACGGCTTTCAATTTCCCATGTGCTGTACTTGGTAAGCCATTAAAATTTTTGACCACTTCCGTATGGACTTTTTGATTCCACTTTGCTTCATGTTGTTCAGGGCTGTAGTAAAACGTACTATAGAATAGAATGGTTAGCCCATTTATCCACTATGGATTTATGCAGCACTATGAAAACAAGCCCTCCCCACTAGCTTCGGCAACGGTAAAACAGTGAAAAATTAATTGATTTAGGATAGTTACAATTTACCTTTAGCTGTCTGTTATGGTCGGAAGAATAAAAGACATGTACTTCCTCTTCTCTGCCCAGTTTTGCGAGCTGAAAAGCTGATATGGAGGGGAATCCAACCCCTTGACATTTATTTGTCTTCCTCCTTAACTTCCTTACCAATTCAGGGAAACACCCTTACCTGTCCTCATTTACTTCTTCCATCTTCCTTATTTTACCGGAAACGAATATAGGATAAGGCACTTCCATTCAAATTATGCACTCTCACTAGGGGTGGCAAATGGGCGGGTTGGGCTGAATTTGGGCGGGTCAAGATGGGTTAGGTAATAAATGGGTCATTGCCCAACCCAGCCCAAAGTGTATTTGGGTTAAGATGGGTTGGGTCAAGATGGGCTAAACAATGGGTCATAACCCAATCCGCTCAACTTGACCCATGTTTTAGAACCATGCTCATCTTGCATAAAAAAAACATTTTACCTTAAAATATGTAAGTTGACAAATATTTTATGGATGGGGGAGGGGGGATTGGAGTGGGTGGATGGTGCAGAAAAACGAAAAAATATAAAACAGAAAACAGAAAATTGAAATTATAAAAAAAAGTAAAAAAAAAATGGAGGGGAAGGTGGGTGGCGCAGAAAAACAAAAAAAAACAAAAAATTGAAAATACAAAAAAAAAGGTAAAATTTGTTTTGGGGCTTGATGCTTGGGGGGGGGGGGGGTTAGGATGGGATGGGGTAGAAAAACAAAAGAACAGAAAATTAAAAATACAAAAAAAAATAAAAAAAAATGGGGCAACTAAGTAAATTTCTAGATAAGTTGGGTTGAAATCCTTTGTTTTGGGTGAGTTTCATGGGTTGTATTTGGGTTGTTAAATGGGTCAGAATGGGCTATAAAAAATAATGGATTAACTTGGGCTCAACCCAAATTGACCCATGAGCTAAAATGTTTGTAGCCCAACCCATTAATCTCTAGGCTAGTTGGGCGGGTTAATGGGTTTGGGCTCAAATTGCCACCCCTAACTCTCGCCACATGCTAGTGTCAATAACAACCAAACTGATGTTTACATTTGATATGCACTTTGTAGAAAATGGTAAACAGGTATACTATTTATTTGAAAGTAGAAATGCTTACAAGAACGTTTGGCTTAGGTGACACACTCTCGCTTCCAACTGGTAGGCTGTGGGTTAGACATATAGGGTAAATGGAAACTGTTGTTTATCTCTGGGAGGGGGGAGGGGGAGAAAAAGATAAATGCTTAATATGCAGTAAGTGTTTTTTTTTAATGATGGTGGTGTCCAAGTCAGTTTGTGCACACTCGGCTACTTGCTACCTCCCGCCAGCACAAATACCTTGTAACTCTGCCCACCAAAGGTTAGGCAGACGAGAAGAAATCGCCTAGTGTTCTAATGTGCAGGAAGTGAACATGAGATTACTCTCTTATTGGGTCAATAGACAAGAATAGATGTCCGATATCGAGGAGTTGGGTTATGTAGGTAGTTACTATCATTATTTAAGAATTGAATCCCTGAATTTCTTTCTCCTCTTCTTTTTGTATTATTTTTGTTTTGTTAGTACACTACTTTACTCTATTCTGATAAAACTGCGCTCTTAGATGATGCTTGTGTATCTTCCATCTTTCCTGCTCTTTTCCTAAGGCAGTTCTTTGGTGTCATGGTGACAGTTCAGTGCACTTTTCCTCCATAAATTTACTTGTTAATTACTTTTTAACTCATAATTACTTTTTCGCTCGACTGTTGGAGTGTATGGGCGCTAATTTCAGATTGTATTTTTATATTGCACTCTTTCCACTGAAGTACTTTGATCTAAAAACGAAAATAAGTAAAAAGCTTCTACTGTTTGTATGTGGAGAACTTTTGCTTACATATACCAAGTAATTTCTGACTTAGCTTTAAATGCTTTGACCCAATTTTCCAAGTAAATGTCTGAGAAGTATCGATATCCACCTTACCTTTTCTAAATTTATGTATAATGTTCTATTCAGGATGGAATGCCTGTATTGCGCTGGTCTGCGGCAATTGTGTTGTCTGGTAAGTCCATCACTTTTTGATGGTTTAAACTGAAGATATTGTAGAAATGATTGAATGGCTTTTCTCAATGATAGTTGACCTGGTGGTTGAACATCTTTTCAGATTGATAAATTGAACTTTTAGTTATTGCTGAGCTCAAATTGATCGGGTATTATTGCCATACCATAGTTTGAACATCATCACAAACACATTTATGTTGAAAGTAACATTGCCTTGAATCTCTCTTACCTTCGATCCATGTCAACCTAACTTTAAGCATTCATGCTGCAGCTGAATCTTAAAGTAAGTTATATTGCTGGCGCTAAAACAAAATCTCTTCAGCAATCAAATAAGTTAAAACAAAACAGAGTATCTTCTCCTGTCTTAATAACCATAAAATGTTAAGCGTGCACACTTGAATTGGGAGGTATGGAGCAGATGCTTCTAGGTTATACTAATGCCTAATCTCTGCACTCTCTCCTCAATCTCCAATAGCAAATTTGCTCTTCGAGGATACCCAATACCTTGATGCTTGAAATTAAAACTCGAGTTTGGTATTTGGTTGTTCACTTCTTGGGATTTTATGCCATGTTCACAGGAAAGGTGCTCCAACAACACCATTGGTTACCATAGCGATGACAAAAATTGTGGCTAGCGTATTGGAGAAAAACAATTTACCTGGTTCAATTTTTACTGCCTTCTGTGGTGGAGCTGAAATTGGTGAAGCAATAGCGAAGGACACTCGAATTCCGCTAGTTTCTTTCACTGGGAGCTCAAAGGTGACTTTTCTGTCCTAAGCTAACATGCCTGTGTGTCTTGTCTCATCAAGGGGTTTCCTTTTGCAGCTAATACTGCTTTAGCATTTGCGTCTTACTTTAACTTGGAATCACATTGTTTAAATATTTTCCAAGCTTCTCGACACTATGAATACCTAAAATGTATAGCTACACTGCCTGTTTTTGTAGGTTCATCTCTAGGAAACTTCCATGCCATCTTTGATATGACATTAAAAAGTCATAAATTGAATTTCTTAATTTTCCTATATTTGCTGTATTCACTTTATATTGAGCCTCCATAAATGATGATAGAAATACAGAAATGTCTATGAGAACAATGAAGTAATATAGTACTTCACAGCCCTGCTATAATTCCTTTACCTGTCTTCTTTTCCTAGTGGTTCTTGGAATAAATATATTGTGCAGAAAGAACATAGTAACTGTTTATTGATAGAAGTAATTAGTTAAAACTTCTCCGCTGAAGCTAATAAGAAGTAGAGATCCATATGCTATTAAAAGATGTGGAACCATGTTTCTGGAGCTGGAGGAAGAAACTACTGCAATGTTAATTTATCCAATTTTTTTATTTACTTTTCTACTTTGACTGTACATTGTCTGGCTAGTTGAATCAAAGAATATTAACAAGACTTGAAAAGAAAAAGGTAGGGAGTCAATTCTGAAACTAAATGGATATGTAGGTCTATGTTTAGTGGTCTAACAGTCAAGATTAAAATAGGCTGTTTTGGCTTTTATTCCTTCTGGGTGCAAGTGCGAAAAGAAACATTTCTTTTCTAGGATAAGTAAATAAGTTTTATTTGGAAAAAACACCCAAAGGGACTGCAACCATGTACAACAAGTGCATACAACCTAAAATCTCAAAATAAAACAAGCAAAGCAAGAAGGAGAATCATGGACCTTTTAAAAAAAAAACAAAAAAAAAGGAAAAGAAGAAGACTCTTGGAACTTTTCAAATTCCTCATCATATTCGTTATTCCATAAATTTGGTAAAGCTTGTCTTCTAGTATTGTTACCAAAAAATTACATATCGAAATACAAACTTGCTATAACAAACTTCCATATATGGGTTTATTTCTTTTGTGCCAATAGGTTGGTCTTGCAGTTCAGCAAACAGTAAATCAGAGATTTGGAAAATGCCTACTAGAACTAAGCGGAAATAATGCGATAATAGTAATGGATGATGCGGACATTGAACTTGCTGTTCGTTCTGTTTTATTTGCTGCTGTTGGTACGGCTGGTCAGCGCTGTACAACGTGCCGGAGACTGGTATTGCATTGATTTTTTAAATCCCATTCATTTTGCTGTATAAAGCTCTCACTTTCAAAACTTCTTACTGTTTTTCTTCATAAATCTTTTTCTGCTTGAAGCTTGTTCACGAGACAGTTTATGAGAAGGTACTTGAACCACTAGTTGATGTGTACAAGCAAGTAAAGATAGGGGACCCTTTAGAAAAAGGTATCTTACTTGGGCCACTGCATACTCGCACTTCTAGGGAAAACTTTCAGAAGGGAATCCAAATTATCAAGTCCCAGGTATGTCCCGATTCTTGAGACTTTCAATTCCCATTCCTAAACTGGCATTTGCTAAAGTTACACAATTTTATCTTCCTAAGAATAGCTCTAGTAAAGTGTCAGATCATAATGGTCATAATAAATTTTTAAAAAGAAAATAGAAACCATATTTTGGTTACTCAGCTGGACTTAGGACCATATCTGTATAATGGAATTGGATTTTTCCTTTTTCAACAGAGAGAAAAATGTGAGTGAAACTTCTTCTTTTTTTCAAATTAAATGCTTTGCAGGGTGGAAAGATCCTTACAGGTGGTTCAGTCATAGAATCTGAGGGTAACTTTGTGCATCCAACAATTGTTGAAATATCTTCAAAAGCTGAAGTTGTGAAGGAAGAATTGTTTGCTCCAGTTCTTTATGTAATGAAGTTTAAGGTATTTCCTTTCAAAGACATTGAATTTTCAAGATGACCAATGACGTTCTGTCCCCATATTTGGTAAAACTTCTTTGGATTCAGTTTCTCAGTCCAAACTTTCTGCTTTCAGACTTTCGAAGAAGCAGTTGAAATTAACAACTCTGTCCCTCAAGGTTTAAGTAGTTCCATCTTCACCCGAAATCCACAAGTTATGTTTAAGTGGATTGGGTAAGCAATCTATAGAGTTTTTGAGCACGTTGTTTAGATGAATTTTCCTTCTCATTTATAAATGTAACCCCTGGTTCCCTCATGCCTGTATGTGTTGCAGAGCTCAAGGAAGTGACTGTGGCATCGTCAATGTAAACATACCAACAAATGGAGCTGAAATTGGTGGTGCTTTTGGAGGTGAAAAAGGTACCGGTGGTGGCCGTGAGGCAGGAAGTGATTCTTGGAAACAATATATGAGGCGCTCAACTTGGTAATCATGGCTTTCTCATTTAATACATTTGCATGCTGCATTCTCGGAAGCTCACTGTTCAAACTCATTGCTTCATGTTGCACTTTAAGCATCTTGAATTAGTTACTATGTTGTAAATAACATAGATTTTAGTATCTTATAATTCTCATTACTGAATGTCTTATCTGATGTTTTTTGCTGACTTGCTTGGGGTTATTCCCTGCCATTGCAGTACAATCAATTATGGGAATGAACTACCATTGGCGCAAGGAATCAATTTTGGCTAATGAAATTGGTGGGTTACTGCATTATTGTATGCTAAAGTTATCTTATAGTAGTATAAATTTCGTGTTGCTTTAATTAATCCAAGTGTTGTTTCAGGTGCAGAACTTCGCGATCTGCTCTTGGACTATCGTGCTTTTGAGTGCGTCCATGGTTTGATACTTGCTCCAAGTACTTGTAATTGGCCCCAAATCACTTAAATGTACTTTCCTTGCAACTCAATAAAGTGATACTCATATTATAACCAAGTGTTCTAGTAATCACTATCAGGTCACCCAATCAATGAGTACTTGGCTGTTCTGCTATACTTGAAGAGTTGTTAACCTAATCTCATAAATAGAAAACAACACTTGCATTATCGGTGGTTAGAAGTCAATTACATAGACTCCTAATCTTATGTAAACCACTAATAATTTATTTTTGTCAATCATTTTGATATATTATATCCAATAATGGAAGTGACTTGTCCACATGGTCCTCCAGATCCTCCTCTGGAAACTTCGTGACACGTATAGACAAATTTGTTTCATATTTGAAAAATAAAACTAGTTCTAAAAGTCGGAATACAATAGGCAGTCCTTTTCTTTATACCCTTCCAATCTCTTTCTAATTTCTGATACTTACTAACATAGGTATTTGGCAACTCTGCTTTAAAAATAGAGAATACTTGTTAAGTAGTTCTCAAATTAATAAACTGTATGAACTTGTTCTATCATCGCAGACTACAGTTAGTTTATGCAGTTGTAGCATAAACTGTTCATACCGGAACCAACCTAATAAATCCAAAAACAATGGGGGATTGCTTGCAGTATGAACTGTTTGAAAGCTTATGAGCCATGCTTATTTATATTCAATTAATAATAGCAATAAAGATCAGGGCAGAAAACTTCGATCAATCAACATATCCATATTGCACAGATTTCAGTTGACTCTCTAAAAAGTAAGACGAGACCATTATTGAGTTCGGTGGTGATAACAAATGGAGTAAAAATGATTGAAGTCAGTCGGAATGGAACAAAACAGGATGGGACTATAATCAGATTAAGAGGTGGATATCCTGACCTGGCATCAACATCTTCATCATCTGCAGACAAATGGCCCTCCCTCACTATATATATACATACATATATATACATACATACATACATATATATATATATATATATATATATATATATGTGTGTGTGTGTATGAGGGAGTCGTATAACATCAATTAGGAGTTTGAATAAGAAGGATATAGAGATATCGTTCACATGTACGAGTGTCACAACCAACAGGGTTGCTTAGGCCCACAGTGGTACTTTCGATTGACATCAATTAGCTAACGCAACGCCCATTCAGTTCTGTCTCAAAGCCAGAACCTCCACATCTCATCCACGAGATTTTCTTCACTATTTTGTACAAGGGGAAGTCACATGTACTAATATGAGATTGTCATTTTCTCAATTTTGGGTTCTTTGTAGCTAAATCATACTTCCTCTGCTATCCTCCATAAGCCAGAAAAGCCAGAAGCTTTCCTCTTCTAGGTCTCTTATCTACGATTAGGGAGAAGATCTGTCTAACTTTTTTCAGCTAATTTGATTTCCAGAATTAGACGAAGAGAGATGTTTATTCTTCTTAATCCTCGTGAACTTTCAAAATATGATACGCGGGGCCCGGGAAGGACTGGACCACAAGTATCTATTGCACGCAGAGCCTTAATCTATACGCGAGGCCCGGGAAAGGTTCAGACTACAAGGGTCTATTGCACGCAACCTTAACCTGCATTACAACAACTTTCCCAGCTAGAGCTTTATCCAAGGCTTTGACTAAACCACAATTCGAAAGCACCCTTGAACATTGCTTTCCATGTTATATACAGCAATGCAAGCATTGTCCGTTAAATATATCTTTGAATAATTGATAAAACCCATGAAGTCGTAGCTAGTTCGCAAAGAGGTGAAAAAAATTCCATAAAATAAGACATTATGGTGTTTAATTGCCAGAAAAAAATATAGGCAGCTTATCAATCGGACCATACCTTTTGCTAATATATATTTTACAGGTGAATACTAAGATGGCAAATCGAAATTGTAAAATCCGTTGAATAAACAGAATTCACACTTCAATAATGCAAATTTAGAGCAAATACTGTTCCCATTCCATCACAACTGCCAAATAGTTCTAGTCCTATTCTGTTTACACTTTGGGTCAAATTAAGCACTAAAGTTTTTTTCTCCTTAATTTATTTCTTTTTTTTTTCCATGGCGGGATTTGGGAATTGAAAATAAACCTAGAAATTACAACTACCGCTTTCATTCACAATTTTGATCCATTTCCATGGCATGATACGCAGTAGATTCCACCAATGAGAGTGTAGGAATACAACTATCGGCACGAACCAACACGTTAGGCTTCATTTCTCTACCGTTCCTCGTCGGACTACAGGGCATTGACCTAAGCAATTTAGGTGAATCCAAACTCCTCCTCAGCAGCTGCCTCATGGCGGCGATCAAGTGAACCGTTGGATCCACCGGCGGAGGACTTGACGAACTGAACTTCTTACAGAAATTAAGGTGACGTGTCAACGCCTCCTCCGTATTGATCAGCCTTTCGCATCGTATCATCTCATCCTTCACTGCCTCCGCACACAATCCGCATATCCATTTCCCTTGATACCGTTCCCGAATTGTCTGTATATAAGCCAGAGTACATTCCTCCGTCAATCCGCAGCATTCGCATGTAGCGAAATCCACCTCGATTGTTGGCGCCGTTAGTTTCGCCGTTACCGTTTGTGCCTCCGCTGCAGCGTTCATCACCACCGACTCGCTGATTACCGTCGTCGACATCGTTTCCTTAACCGTCAAACTGAAGGAAGAAAAAAAAATCACCGTCAAAATAAATTATTTTATACTAACAAACAAAAAAAAAATCAAAAGACAACAATTACCAGCAGAAGTAGAGATCGAAACAGAGATATGGTTATATTGATACAAAAAAACTATAAAAATTTATAGTTATTTGCTCTACTTCTGCTTATTTCGGAGATTGAGAATTAGTAGAAAAAGATATATTGTCTATTATCTTTCTTTTTCCCACGCGCCTTCTTCTTCCTTTGTTTCCTCAGGAACAAAAAAAGTAGCCATGAAAGACATATCACAGAACAGAAACAAACTCCAGCTTATCAATCCGTCTCTAAATTCTGATTCGTTAAAGCGAATTTCGTATACAGAGAACAAAAAGAGAATCAATTTGTACTAAATTCTGAAATAAACAGAAAGGATGGCTTTTTGGTTTTTTTCCTTCACAAAAAAGAGCTTTTTTTTTTCCGGGAAGAGTGAGAAATGAAAGAAGGGGCGGAGTCTAAAAAGGAGGAAAAAACTCAATGATTGAGTGGAATTTGGAGAATCCACGTCAGCGATTGTGCTGTCAATTAATTTCAGGCCGTATATTTAATAGATTGCCAGCTGGGCATTACATATGTTTGGAAACAAATCTCATTTTCCACCAATTTTCTTTATGAATTCTGATTTTTTATAATCTTTGGAAATTTTCTTACCTTAATTTAAAATTAAAAGTCTTTAACGAATATTCACCACAGTATATACTCCTTTTTTTAATAAAAAAAATTGTTGATCCCTCATACCTTTTTAAGAATTAACCCAAATAGCCGCTCACTCAATAGCTTAAATTAAAAATAGCCGATTGATATAGAATATATGCATAATTTATGTATTATATGTGTATAATCAATGTAAAAACTATGTATATGACTAGAAAAAGTAAACAATGAATATGAACGGCTATTTGAGTAAAGATTCCTTTTTAATTTTAAAAATAATTGAATTTAAATTTTATTTTATTGTTACTAGTAAGCTTTTATAATCGCACAAATTTTATAACCATATATATCTTCGACACATTTAATAGTATAATTTTTTTTAAAATTTTTTTGTATCCAATCAAACATGATCACTTAAAATGAAAGAACGAAAATAATAGATTGCCAGCGTGGGCATTACCTATGTTTGGAAGCAAATCTTATTTTCCACCTTATTCTTTATGAATAATGATTTTGAAAATCTCGGGAAGTTTTCTTACCTTTATTTAAAAGTCTTTAACGAATAAGAATCCACCACGTCAGGACCAAAGACATGGACGGCCAATATGTTAAATAAGGAAAATATTAATAATAAAAAGATCCTAATGTGAAAATAACGTGGCACTATCTACTACTCCTATTATGTATTCATGTAATGTGATTTAGGCTTAAGACTTAATCATAGGGTTCACACTTCACGAACTAGCCACATCTTTCTTTTTACACGTTTTTGTACTTTTAATTTGTAACAAAGAAAAAGACATTTCCTTTTTATTGCAAACAAGGTTTATGACCCAGTCTTAATGAAACTCTGGCAAATTAAGCTGGAAAAATTAATTATTCGACGTACATTTGTTCTTGGCTTTTATTTTGTAAAACAAAAAAGAGTTACAAAAAATGAAAAATTGTCGCGACCCAAAACCTGACCCGTTGTGATGGCGTCTATCATGAAACTAGACCGCCTCAACTCAACAATCAACACAATAATAATAAGTTTGAAAATATCTTTGATCATGGAATATTTATCTTGACAAGAATTTATCTACATGATAAAATATGTATCACAAGCACTAAGGGCTATAGCTCAGTTGGTAGAGCAACTCGTTTACACGCGCGCCAATGTTTTTCAAGGGAGTTCATCATACAATCAGAAAAATTGATCTTGTTGAGAAATCGATGTCTTACTCCATAACTTTGAGGGAACCATAGCCTGACAAAGAGTTCGGTCCAATTTGGACGCCCATTTAGGAGTCACTGGTTATTGGCCTCAAGACAGAGACGAGCTGACTAGGATCATAAGGTTAAGATAGGGCTAGGCTTTCTCTCATGGACCTTTTTATATTATATTACGATATACGACCGTTCGCCTTTTCATCACTTTGGCCTGGAGCCAGTCTAGGGTGTAGGCTTGCTTCGCATAGGCTCGGGTCGGTGGTAACTAAATATAGAGAGAAGAAAATCCTTAGGTTGACCAAGGATAGGAAATCTACTCTATCTTTTAACAGTTAAAGAACTATTTGAAACATAAGAAATTTCCAAGAACACATACAGTCCAACCCAAAACCGGGATGCCACTGAGTGCATGAGCGTCTAAGGAAAATAATAGTCTAATGTAATATCTAAGGGAACAACTGAAATACAACTGGAAGGTAAGGTGGAGAGCCAAGGCCTGCGAACGCCGTGCATGTACCTCAATAATCTCTTGAATCAGAAGCCTCGATCAAACATCCGCCACTGGATCCAAAGTGCCTGAATCTGCACACGAGATGCAGGGGGTAACGTGAGTACACCAACTCAGTAAGTAACAAGTTCAACCTTTGGACCGATAGGTAGTGACGAACTCAACCTCCTCAAGGATAACAGAAATAATATACAGAAACGTAGGCATGCTTCCAGTTAAATAAACAACTCGAACAGTAAAACAGAGCAAGTATGAACAAGGTAAAGAAGTGTAACTCTGCTACATCTATATGTCAGTGCACATGCTGTATGGAGTGCACCATGCTGAGTGCCTCATGTGTCCACAGTCTCAAATGCTCGTCCACTCAGTACTGTATATGGCGGCCCAGGGAAGATTCATCCCGGAATATATACATCTCTAACATCAGTCACTCAGTACTGAGGAAGGTCATTCTAGCCTATGGAGAAGATCCATCTCCAGATAATAACAATAACAACCTCACAACCACTCGGTACTGTATATGGCTCACAAGGCCCAGGGAAGATCCATCCCGGAATATATATACACATCACTGACAACAGTCATCTAGTACCGATGAAGGCCATTCCAGCTTATGGAGAAGATCCATCTCCAGATAGTAAGTGCTTCGGACAAGATCCATGTCCAAGGAAGATCCATCCCTCAATAATATCATATGTGCTCACTGGGGGTGTAAAGACTCCGGAAGGGCTTTTCTTAGCCCAAGCGCTATAACAAGTGTCACACCTTCTTTTTCCGCCCCCGCGAGGGGTGAAAAAGTTTTTCCAATTAAAGGACAATCGAAACGGGATTTGTTTATTTATTTCAGAGTCGCCACTTGGGAGATTTAGGGTGTCCCAAGTCACCAATTTAATCCCGAATCGAGGAAAAGAATGACTCTAATTAACAGTCCGCGAACCAGAAATCCGGATAACGAATTCTGTTAACCCGGGAGAAGGTGTTAGGCATTCCCGAGTTACGTGGTTCTAGCACGGTCGCTCAACTGTTGCATTTAGATATTATCTGATTTTTACATGAATAACCTATGTGCTGATTCTACTTTTTACTGCTTTTACATATACATATTTATTCGAGAGAGTGAACGCCGTTTAAAGTATGTTTTCGGATTGCGCCGCATCAGATGAACCCGCAATCTTAGGCACACTCTATTCAACGTTTTAGGATTTGGATTCGGGCCGCATAAAATGCCCACCCATATTTAGGAATGTAATTTACTAAAGTCGCGCCTAAAGATTCTAGCGCGTTATTATCTTTTGGGAGGACCGTGAAATTAGCTAAACGGCCCTTCCCGACTTCTAAAAAAAAAATCTTAAACCTTTACTGAGGGTCCTGCAATTTCTTTTATTATTAGTTTTTTTGGTTTTTATTTGACGAAGCTCGTCTCATTTATTTATTTATTTTTTTAAAAAAAGAAAGTAACTACATTTCTATTTTTATTTGTCTCTAAATAAAGAAAAATCCTGGTTAATTACATGCTAAAAAAACTGTAACTTATTTAATTAATAGATTACAACAGATACTAACGAAAATTGTACTTGAACTTGTAAAAATGGAAAATTGTTTCGCGCCTTATTCCATAAGCTAATATTACTAAAAATGGAATTATGTATATAAAAAACGTACAAGATTGACTAACGTTACTACAATTAGCCATTTTTAATTGTGGTGAGGTTAACTAAATGATCAAAGCTATAGACTAATTCATTAACCCTAATGGATTCGCAATTTAACTATACTAAATGCTTATTGAAACTACTTTACATTAGTGTAAGTATACTTAATTATTAATACATAAAATTATCGACTACAGCCTTTATTTATTTATTTATTTTTATTATTATTATTGGAACTATAATGTTGACACTACCTAACCACCTTACATTTACATTTTTATCAAGTCCACAATCTATCTATGTGAGATTATTTGTAACATGAATTAATGCCAATACTGATGAGAGTATAATCACTTAAGAGGATTAATGGAAATTAGTTTTAACCATCTAAACGAAATACTAATCGGGTTTTGACTAAGTACTCTATCTCGTTTGTGGACTACTTGAATATATGCATGAAAACAAACAACTAACTAGAGATATGCTACTTATCATGATTTACCCCATTAATCTAACAAAATTGAAAGGTTCATGTTATATCAGCGCATGACCATTTATACAATTCCTTCTCTTTTCAGTCCAATTATACAAAAAAAAATTAAAACAGTTCACAAAGAAAAACTAAATAGACCAGATTGTCTACTATCTATTTTATTGAAGCGGTTGGATTTTATTGTTGCATTTCAACTTCAAAGCTTTATCACTACAAGATTTGAATGTGTACCTGGAATTCGAATTAAAAATAGAGAGAAAAGAGGTCAGGAGAAACAATGTACAGCAGTAGCACAGCAACAGAATCTCACAGCAAATAACAGCAACAAAAACCAGCAATAACCAGTGTAACAATGGTCAGAACCAAACTGAAAAACCCCGGAAAGCCTGACTGAAAATCAGTAGCACTAAACGCAATCCCACAGAGGCAGTAACAAAGTTCCGACTTCAGTGGTAAAGAAAAGGACCTCACTTTCAGTTTTTAGCTCTCAAAGACTGATTTTTAGTTCTGAAAAATTAGCCTATTTCTCCCTTTTAAGTTCTGAAAATTTTTCTTCTCTGAATTTTTTTCCAGTCCCCTATCTCTATATCAACTCCTCCTATTTATAGGCTAGAACTAAACATTATTTATTCAAAGTTTTTCACTTTCAGCCTGTATATTCCCTCCCATGTGCATCTATACACTTTTATCATTAATCCCATGCTTATTTTCTGATTTCCCACCCTTAAAGATACCAGACAGGGTGTATTCTGCACTAATAATTCCCTTTTCATTTAATAATTCATTAATTTAATTGTACACTGAATATTCAACTGGCAGACTACTAACACTAAATATTTTAAATCTTTTAACACCCAAAAATACCCCTGAAAACCCCCTATTATTATTGTTTTGCCCTCACTCTTAACAATCTGTATTTAAACCTCTCTGATTTACAACTACACCAAATCACTACACAGCTACAACCAATCCTTAAATCAAATTCACACAAATGATTCAAACATCAAAACAGACCAACGGAAAGATTCGGATTGTACTCGTCCAAACAAAGCAGTCATAAACTAACTATTCGACGAAGTTGTTCAAATCGAAGGTAGCTTATAACGCATACTCAAACAAATAGAAGAAAAACTTTGACCAAATAAAAGGTCTAGAAGAAGAAGGAGAACTAATGAACAAGACAAGATTACAAAATAACACTTTAAACCAAAAACCATAACAGAGAATAGATCAAATGAACTAAATAATCTTGAAAGAAAAATCTGAAACTTGAACGAACCCAAGTCGAAACTCGGATTTGAACTATTGGAGGTCGAACGGACTGTTTGTGAGCGTTGAAAAAGGACGAAGCAGAAGCTAGTCGTTTGGACTGTGGCGGATTAGCATGGAGGGACGAGGGTGGTCGTGAGGAGTAGCAGCGGCAGCAGCTGGATTCGCTGCTGCCATGGTCGACGGGGCAGTGGGGTCGGTGAGGAGCAACAGCTGGACGACGGGGAGCAGTGGGGTTTGGTCGACGTGAAGCAGTGGTGAGGTGGTCGACGGGGGGCAGTGGGGTTTGGTCGAGCAACTGGAGGTGGTGGTGAGGTGGTCGACGGGGGGAGGGGGGCAGTGGGGTTTGGTCGAGCAGCTGGAGGTGGTGGTGAGGAGCAACAGCGATTGCTGCTGGACGGAAGCTGAGGGTGAGCGAGTCGTTTTGGACGTGAAAGAAGAGGAAGCAGTGGGCTAGCGTTTTTTTGGTTTCGTTTCTTCTTCAAAAAACAAAAAAAAAAAGAAGATGAACAGTTGTCTGCCCATTTTGCAAAAATTCTCCTCTTTCTTTTCCTTTGGTCCGTGTATCCCTCTTTTCTTTTTTTTTTTAAAATCTTCCTTGTAAGTCCAAAAGTGAGAGGCTCTCACGTGTAAAAAGCGTGGGAGACAAGTGTCTCAAAATATGAGCCCATCACATTGTGTTCCGTCCGTGTCCCCCACGTGTGTGGTGGGTTCAGATTGTTATGGGCTAGGTCCGAAAATTAGGCCTAAAAAACGGGTAGTTTGAATCCAAATATTATTCTTTTGCCCGGACCCGAGAATTAGAACACGACGTTGTTCAATTAATCCTATGTAAGTAAAATAACTACCAAAATAAGACTGACATTTAAATAAAATTATTTTTTAATATTTTTCAAGATTAAAATAGTTACAAACAATAATAAAACTATTTTTGTAATTTTCGTTTTTATATAAAGATAACATATAAAGTATTTTTTTGTGTGTGTTTTCTAAAGATTAAAATGACTATAAAACGTTAACGAAACCATTTTTTGTAATTTTCGAAATTATATGAAGATAAAAAAAAATATAAATTACTAATTTTTCATTTTTTTAAAGTTTAAAATGACTACAAAACATTAATATATATATATATATATATATATATATATATATTGTAATTTTACGAAATTATATAAAGTACAAAAATAAGGTACTATTTATGTATTTTTCAAATTTATGAGAAACGCATAAACTAAAAAATATATATATATTTTTTAAAAAAAATTCTTTTTGTAACGAAATAAGGTAAAATAGTCAAAATTAGCTAGAATATCTATATTAGACTTAAATTAAATATTTACGCTAAAAAGGTGAAAATTCTTGGGGAGGGTCAAAAATCATATGTCTACAGTCGCCCCTCTTTGACTGGAAACACGAAGAGTTTTCCGACAAAGAACGACTAGACATTTTTCTGACCCGACCCCTATTCGGAGGGACTAAACTAAAGGAAAAGAAAAGAATGTGACCGAGCCCTGATATTTGAGCTGCCTACATATCCTTGGCTATAAAGGAATCAGGTCACGTGTAGTTCAGATAGTCTTGGTAGCTGGGACTACCGGGGAACTGTGATTCTGTTGTTACTGCTGTTGTATACTGTTACCACTGCCTTACTGATCTCCTTATTACACCGTATCCAAAAGAAAACAAGAAAATCAGAAGCTAGGCTAGCCTATGGATCACCAGATCTTATCTATTTTCAACTTGTCTTTGCTGCCTTGCTTTCTTGTCGGATTGTGTTTCTTTCGGCGCTTCTTTCTTCCGAAAACTTGGGGATGACACTGGCCTTTTGCTTTTCTGAATCCCAGTTCTCACTATCTTGTTCGGTCCGCTGGGATACGGCTTCCTCCCCTAAACATTCAAAGGTTTCTCTGGGGATACGACTTTTCTTCATCAGATTTGTTATGCTGGGAACAATTGAGGTTCAAAGGCCGCTTCTTTTGAGATTTGTCTTATTTTCCCTTTGACTCATGCGCTTGAATTTGTGCTGGACTTCTCGTTGTAACATTCTGCCTTCTTTCTGATTTCTGAATTCTGACTTATGCTGGGACCTCTTGTTGCAACCTTCTGCTTCTCGGTGCTGGGGATTTTTATTGTTTCCTGCTGGGGATTCCTGTTGTAACCTTCTGCCTTCCGGAGAGGTTACTGATTTCAAGACCTGAAGTATAAGACTAAAAAGTATTTCTCTCGTTATACAGGTGGGTGCCTGAAACATGAAATGTAAAGACTGAAAAGTATTCCTCTCGTTATACAGGTGGGCGCCTGATACATAAAATGTAAAGACAAAGTATTCCTCTCGTTATACAGGTGGGCACCTGATTCATCAAATGTAAAGACTGAAAAGTATTCCTCTCGTTATACAGGTGGGCGCCTGATTCATGAAATATAAAGACTGAAAAGTATTCCTCTCGTTATACAGGTGGGCGCCTGATTCATGAAATGTAAAGACTAAAATGTATACCCTCATTATACTGGTGGGCGACCTAGGACAGGAAATGAAAAAATGCATACCCTTATTATACTGGTGGGCGACCTAGGACATGGAATGAAAAATGCGTACCCTCATTATACTGGTGGGTGACCTAGGGCAGGAAATGAAAACAGAACTGTATACCCTCATTATACTGGTGGGCGACCTAGGACATGGAATGAAAAATGCGTACCCTCATTATACCGGTGGGCGACCTAGGATAGGAAATGAAAAAAATGCATACCCTCATTATACTAGTGGGCGACCTAGGACATGGAATGAAAAATGCGTACCCTCATTATACTGGCGGACGACCTAGGACATGAAATGTAAACACAGAATTGTATACCCTCATTATACTAGTGGGCGACCTAGGACAGGAAATGAAAACAGAACTGCATACCCTCATTATACTGGTGGGCGACCTAGGACATGAAAATGAAAAATGCATACCCTCATTATACTGGTGGGCGACCTAGGACAGGAAATGAAAAATGCATACCCTCATTATACTGGCGGGCGACCTAGGATAGGAAATGAAAACAGAACTGCATACCCTCATTATACTGGTGGGCGACCTAGGACATGAAAATGAAAAATGCATACCCTCATTATACTAGCGGGCGACATAGGACAGGAAATGAAAACAGAACTGCATACCCTCATTATACTGGTGGGCGACCTAGGACATGAAATGAAAAATGCATACCCTCATTATACTGGTGGGCGACCTAGGACATGAAATAAAAAAAATGTATTTGGATTTGTTTCCTCGTTCCTCCGAGAAAATTTTTAACAACGGCAGAAAATTTTCTGCCCCAGTTTTGGTGACCTTCTTTGTGGCGTGTTTTTTCTGCCATCATCAACCTTTATTTTCCTGTAAAAATCAAAGAAAACTTTGTTAGTTTTAACATGGTGAATGATGATGTCACTCCTGGTGGGGGATGATTTTTCCTTTCCATTTTCCTTGCTCTGTGCTCCCAAAACTGGTTGGGAATAAAGTTGCTTGATAGGGATGATATTCCTGCTGGGGATGGTATTTCATTTATCTCTTCCCCGCTTTTTGTTTCAAAACATGTTGGGGGAGTTCTCTTCAACTCCAAAACAACTCCCTTAAAAGTTTATTTTCTCCCAGCACTGCAGGGCATAAAATGTTATCATCTGGGGATAACGTTATTGAGGATAAGACTGTTAGGGTTATCTTGTTGCGGATTAATTCTCTCTCCCTCTTTCCCCCTTTCTGTTTTGTCTGACCCCTTTGGACCTTGGTTAGTGATCTATCAAAATTCTGCCGGGGATCTTTTTGGAACTTGGTTCACAAGTCTTTAAACCTCTGATTCCCGCTTTTCTTCATGTTCCCCTAAACTTTCCAGGCCAGTTTGTCATTTGGTTTTGCAACAAATGCCTTTTGTCTTATTGTCTTGACTTTGGCCTGTCCCTTTCGTATTTTTGCTTTGCACCCTTTCGGCCCCTGGTAGTAAACTCTGAAAAATCCTTCTCGAAAAAAATTTCTGGAAAAAAATCTTTTTAGACAAGGAAAATGAAAAGATAGAAAAAGAGAAAAATCTTTCTGAGCAAACGCTGGGGGAGAAGAAAAAGAAAGAACTTATCTGGACGGTATGACTGGTCTCAACGATCATGTCATGCATTACGGATTAATCAACCCAGTCTATTTGTATCAATCAATCTTCCTGATGGCCTCACTTGCTGGGGATAACTAGGTGCTCACCTCTTCGCAAATCTAGATCCTTTTTGCCAATCTATCTTATTGCCTTATATTGCCCTTCGAGAGGTTTTCACTAATAAGACTCTCTCCTTTCCCTCAACTCCCGTCGCCTTATGGTGCCTGCGAAGGTTTTCACCGATAAGACTCTCTCGTTTCATTTCTCTCATCTTTCGTCGCCTTATGGTGCCTGTGAAGGTTTTCACCGATAAGACTCTCTCATTTTATTTATTATTTCAGCGGGGAATTGTAGTGTTGCCGATATGACTCTCTCTTCTGGAGATTCTTTTCGGCTATCAATTCATTTCCAGTTTATGATCCTCTTCTTGCTGGGGATCAGTTCATTATCCTCGGCTTTCATTTGCCTAACTTGTCACCTCTCGGATATTGATAGGGAGGTCTTTTTTTGACATCGATATTGGTTTCGGCGTGGGGCTAAAAGAAAGGCTATCAAAAATTCAAAATAACTTTGATGGGTGAACTACAACAACTCTTGGAATCAAACCTTTTTTGAAACTTTAAAACCTAACTTCTGCCCCAGTTTTCTTTGCTTGGGGGATTTTATTTTTGTTACACTATGTTGAACTATGCACACTGTGACCGAGCCGTGAGGCGCCTACGTATCCTCTTTGAGGAATCAGGTCAAACGTAGTTCCCACTGCTTTTTTTTTCTTGTGAGCTTTATCTTTCTCTTTTTTTTCATTTTTCTTTTAATTTCTTTTTTTCTTCTTCTTTTTCATATCTTTTCCCATTAGTGATTCCAAAAGAGGGGTATGAAAGAATAACTTAAGGCTCAAAAGGGGGAAGCAATGGTTAAAAGTGTTTGGATAGAAGAAAGAATTGCCTCCGTCATTTCATTATCCAATAAGTACCAAATACAAACAAACGAACCAATAACTACCATAATAAAAGAAATTACGCATAATATCTTTTGACTGCATCAGAATTGATAGCCATGTCGACACATATTCCCTCGATATCTGTTAGACACAAAGCACCGTTGGACAACACTCTGGTCACGATATAAGGCCCTTGCCAATTTGGGGCGAACTTGCCTTTTGCTTCGACCTGATGCGGGAGGATCCATTTCAATACTTGCTGCCCTACTTCAAATTTTCTGGGGCGCACCTTCTTATTGTATGCCCTTGCCATTCTCTTCTGATACAACTGACCATGACACACTGCTGCCAATCTTTTTTCGTCTATCAAGCTCAACTGCTCCAATCGAGCTTTGACCCATTCATCATCATCAATCTCGGCTTCAGCGATAATCCGGAGGGACGGAATTTCGGCCTCCGCTGGTATTACTGCCTCAGTTCCATATACCAACAAATAAGGAGTTGCACCTATGGAAGTCCGGACTGTAGTGCGATAACCCAACAAAGCAAAGGGTAATTTCTCGTGTCATTGTCTAGATCCTTCCACCATCTTCCACAGTATCTTCTTGATGTTCTTATTGGCTGCTTCAACTGCTCCATTCGCCTTGGGAGGATATGGAGTGGAATTACGGTGTGTAATCTTAAACTGTTCGCATACTTCTCTCATCAAGTTGCTGTTAAGATTAGCACCATTGTCCGTGATTATCACTTTCGGGATCCCAAATCTACAGATGATATGGGAATGGACAAAATTCACCACTGCCTTCTTGGTTACTGACTTGAAAGTTTTGGCTTCAACCCACTTAGTGAAATAATCGATGGCTACCAGAATGAACCTGTGACCATTCGAAGCTGCCGGCTCAATAGGGCCAATGACATCCATGCCCCATGCCACAAATGGCCATGGTGCTGACATTGTGTGTAATTCCGTTGGTGGAGAATGAATCAGATCTCAGTGTATCTGACACTGATGGCATTTTCGTACGAAACTGATACAATCATGCTCCATAGTGAGCCAATAATATCCCGCTCATAGAATCTTCTTTAACAATACATATCAACTCATATGGGGCCCACAAACTCCAGCATGTACCTCTCCAGAGCTGTCACACCTCCTTTTTCCGCCCCCGCGAGGGGTGAAGGAGTTTTTTCCAATTAAAGGACAATCGAAACGGGATTTGTTTATTCATTTCAGAGTCGCCACTTGGGAGATTTTAGGGTGTCCCAAGTCACCAATTTAATCCCGAATCGAGGAAAATAATGACTCTGTATTACAGTCCGCAAACCAGAAATCCGGATAAGGAATTCTGTTAACCCGAAAGAAGGTGTTAGGCATTCTCGAGTTCCGTGGTTATAGCACGGTCGCTCAACTGTCATATTCGGCTTGTTTATCTGATTTTTTTTATACAATTATGAGCTTATGTGCGGATTTTAACTCTTTACCGCTTTCATTATTATTATTATTATTTTATAGGGAATTGCAACGTCGTGAAAATGTATTCGAACCGCGTCATAATCAATGTACCCGTGATCGTCAACACACTTTGACTCCGTTGAGATTTGGATTTGGGTCACATAGATGTGCACCCGAGTTTAGGAAAGTAAGATTAATTAAGACGTGTCCTAAAGAAACTAGCGTGTTGTTATTTTGGGTAAGGCCGTGGAGTTCGCTAAGCGGCCTATCCCGAGTTCTAAGTAATTAACACATACATTTTGTGAGGGCCCCGCAATTTGCATTTTTATTTGGCGAGGCTCGTCTCATTATTTTTTAAAAGGATAATCTTAGAATGACTACATTTTTATTTTTTCGTTTTCTCTAAAATAAATGAAGAAAAAGGTCCTACTTTATTTACATACTTTCGAGTTATTATAGTTAAGTTTTGAAAGTGAGTTGTTTAAAGAGTTTATATGGGCAGCGCATAGAATATTGTACATACATGCAGTAAAAGAAAGAAAAGACTACATTAAATTACAACTTCAAATCTTTCTCATTTTTTTGCATTCATGCTTCGAGTGGTTTACAAGATGAACGAGTGTATCAGTTTGTGTACCTGGTATTTGGAAAGCAAGGAAAGAAGATGAAGATCAGTAGAAGCAGCAGTAGTGTAAATACACAACAACAGCAACCCAACAACAGCAATTCGAAACAGATTCAAGGCCCAGAAAACTTTGAAGAAAAACCGAACAACTCAATAGAACAAACCCAAAAGTTTGTAAATAAACTAAACAGCAACAACCCACGCATGTATTAAACCTGAAACTTCTCACTTTGTTTTGTTTTCTCTTTTTAAACTCTACCACACTCTCTTCAGATTTTCAGAATGTATTCCTCTCTCCCCCTTTTCCCCTTTCTGTTTTGTCTGACCCCTTTGGACCTTGGTCAGTGATCTATCGAAATTCTGCCGGGGATCTTTTTGGAACTTGGTTCACGAGTCTTTAAACCTTTGATTCCAGCTTTTCTTCATGTTCCCCATAACTTTCCAGGCCAGTTTGTCATTTGGTTTTGCAACAAACGCCTTTTGTCTTATTGTCTTGACTTTGGCATGTCCCTTTCGTATTTTTGCTTTGCACCCTTTCGGCCCCTGGTAGTAAACTCTGAAAAATCCTTCTCGAAATAAATTTCTGGAAAAAAATCTTTTTAGACAAGGAAAATGAAAAGATAGAAAAAGAGAAATCTTTCTGAGCAAACGCTGGGGGAGAAGAAAAAGAAAGGACTTATCTGGACAGTATGACTGGTCTCAACGATCATGTCATGCATTACGGATTAATCAACCCAGTCTATTTGTATCAATCAATCTTCCTGATGGCCTCACTTGCTGGGGATAACTAGGTGCTCACCTCTTCGCAAATCCAGATCCTTTTTGCCAATCTATCTTGTTGCCTTATATTGCCCTTTGAGGGGTTTTCACTAATAAGACTCTCTCCTTTCCCTCAACTCCCGTCGCCTTATGGTGCCTGCGAAGGTTTTCACCGATAAGACTCTCTCGTTTCATTTCTCTCATCTTTCGTCGCCTTATGGTGCCTGTGAAGGTTTTCACCGATAAGACTCTCTCATTTTATTTATTATTTCAGCGGGGAATTGTAGTGTTGCCGATATGACTCTCTCTTCTGGAGATTCTTTTCGGCTATCAATTCATTTCCAGTTTATGATCCTCTTCTTGCTGGGGATCAGTACATTATCCTCGGCTTTCATTTGCCTGACTTTCCACCTCTCGGATATTGATCGGGAGGTCTTTTTTGGACATCGATGTTTGTTTCGGCATGGGGCTAAAAGAAAGGCTATCAAAAATTCAAAATAACTTTGATGGGTGAACTAAAACAACTCTTGGAATCAAACCTTTTTTGAAACTTTAAAACCTAACTTCTGCCCCAGTTTTCTTTGCTTGGGGGATTTTATTTTTGTTACACTATGTTGAACTATGCACACTGTGACCGAGCCGTGAGGCGCCTACGTATCCTCTTTGAGGAATCAGGTCAAACGTAGTTCCCACTGCTTTTGTTTTTCTTGTGATCTTTATCTTTCTCTTTTTTTCATTTTTCTTGTAATTTCTTTTTTCTTCTTCTTTTTCATATCTTTTCCCATTAGTGATTCCAAAAGAGGGGTATGAAAGAATAACTTAAGGCTCAAAAGGGGGAAGCAAGGGTTAAAAGTGTTTGGATAGAAGAAAGAATTGCCTCCGTCATTTCATTATCCAATAAGTACCAAATACAAACAAACGAACCAATAACTACCATAATAAAAAAAATTACGCATAATATCTTTTGACTGCATCAGAATTGATAGTCATGTCGACACATCTTTCCTCGATATCTGTTAGACACAAAGCACTGTTGGACAACACTCTGGTCACGATATAAGGCCCTTGCCAATTTGGGGCGAACTTGCCTTTTTGCTTCGACCTGATGCGGGAGGATCCGTTTCAATACCTACTGCCCTACTTCAAATTTTCTGGGGCGCACCTTCTTATTGTATGCCCTTGCCATTCTCTTCTGATACAACTGACCATGACACACTGCTGCCAATCTTTTTTCATCTATCAAGCTCAACTGCTCCAGTCGAGCTTTGACCCATTCATCATCATCAATCTCGGCTTCAGCGACAATCCGGAGGGACGGAATTTCGACCTACGCTGGTATTACTGTCTCAGTTCCGTATACCAACAAATAAGGAGTTGCACCTATGGAAGTCCGGACTGTAGTGCGATAACCCAACAAAGCAAAGGGTAATTTCTCGTGCCATTGTCTAGATCCTTCCACCATCTTCCGCAGTATCTTCTTGATGTTCTTATTGGCTGCTTCAACTGCTCCATTCGCCTTGGGACGATATGGAGTGGAATTACGGTGTGTAATCTTAAACTTTTCACATACTTCTCTCATCAAGTTGCTGTTAAGATTAGCACCATTGTCCGTGATTATTATTTTTGGGATCCCAAATCTACAAATGATATGGGAATGGACGAAATCCACCACTGCCTTCTTGGTTACAGACTTGAAAGTTTTGGCTTCAACCCACTTAGTGAAATAATCGATGGCTACCAGAATGAACCTGTGACCGTTCGAAGCTGCCGGCTCGATAGGCCCAATGACATCCATGCCCCATGCCACAAATGGCCATGGTGCTGACATTGTGTGTAATTCCGTTGGTGGAGAATGAATCAGATCTCCGTGTATCTGACACTGATGGCATTTTCGTACGAAACTGATACAATCATGCTCCATAGTGAGCCAATAATATCCCGTTCGTAGAATATTCTTTGCCAATACATATCCGCTCATATGGGGCCCACAGACTCCAGTATGTACCTTTGTCATCACTATCGTGGCTTGACCCACATCAATACATCTCAACAATCCCAGATCTGGGGTTCTTTTGTACAACATTCCTCCACTGAGGAAAAATCCATTTGCCAGTCGTCGAATGGCTCTATTTTGATCTCTGGTTGCCTGCTCCAGATATATCCCCATCCTGAGGTACTCCTTTATGTCGTAAAACCACGGCTCGCCATCCACTTCCTCCTCTACCGCGTTGCAATAAGCATGCTGATCACGAACCTGAATGTGCAATGGGTCGACATGAATTTTGTTTGGGTGGTGTAACATTGATGCCAAGGTGGCCAATGCATCGGCAACCTCATTATGAACTCTTGGGATGTGTTTGAATTCCACTGATCGAAATCGCTTGCTCAGATCGTGCAAACATTGTCGATATGGTATAAGCTTTAAATCCCGTGTTTCCCATTCACCCTGGATCTGATGTACTAGGAGGTCCGAGTCTCCCAAGACCAAGACGTCCTGAACATCCATGTCTGCAGCCAATCGTAGGCCCAAAATGCATGCCTCATATTCAGCCATGTTGTTGGTACAATAGAAACGTAGCTGAGCTGTAACAGGATAGTGATGTCCTGTTTCTGAAATAAGTACTGCTCCTATTCCAACTCCTTTTGCATTCGCAGCCCCATCGAAGAAAAGCTTTCCACCCTGGTTCCTCATTCAGTTCTAACTCCTCTATATGTATCACTTCTTCATCTGGAAAATACGTCCTCAAAGGCTCGTATTCTTCATCAATAGGATTCTCAGCCAAGTGATCGGCCAATGCTTGGGCTTTCATGGCCGTCCTCGTCACATAGACAATGTCGAACTCTGTGAGTAATATCTGCCATTTTGCCAATCTTCCTGTGGGCATAGGCTTCTGGAAAATATACTTTAATGGATCCAGACGTGAAATAAGGTAAGTAGTATGTGACGACAGATAATGCTTAAACTTCTGTGCTACCCAAGTTAGAGCACAACATGTCTTCTCAAGTTGAGTGTACTTATTCTCATAGACTGTAAACTTCTTGCTGAGATAATAGATGGCTTGCTCTTTCCTTCATGTGATGTCGTATTGCCCCAACACGCAACCAAACGAATTCTCCAGGACTGTCAGATAAAGAATTAATGACCTCCCTAGCTCGTGTGGAACGAACACAGGTGGATTGGACAGATACCCTTTAATCTGGTCGAAAGCCTCTTGATACTCCGCCGTCCAGTCTACCGCAGTGTTTTTCTTCAACAGCCGATATGGGTTCACAAGTCGCCGTGAGTTGAGCGATGAACCTGCTGATGTAATTTAGTCTCCCCAACAGACTCATTACCTCTGTTTTGTTCTTTGGCGGTGGTAAATCTTGGATGGATTTGATCTTGGATGGATCCAATTCAATACCCCGTCGACTGACGATGAATCCTAACAGCTTTCCTGATGGAACCCCAAAGGCGCATTTGGCCGGGTTGAGCTTAATATCATACCTTCGAAGTCTTTGAAAAAATCTCCTTAGGTCTGCTACATGGTCTTCCTGACGCCAAGACTTTATGATCACATCATCTACGTACACTTCAATTTCTTTGTGTATCATGTCATGAAACACAGTAGTCATTGCTCGCATGTACATTGCCCTAACATTCTTCAGTCCGAACGGCGTGACCCGGTAGCAGTAAGTTCCCCATGGTGTGATTAAAGCTGTCTTTTCCGCATCTTCTTCGTCCATTAAGATCTGATGATATCCTGCATAACAGTCCACAAAGGATCCGATCTCGAGCCCAGTGCAATTATCGATCAGGATATGGATGTTGGGCAATGGAAAATTATCCTTAGGACTTGCTTTGCTGAGATTGCGGTAGTAGACGCATACCCTGATTTTTCCATCCTTCTTCGGCACTGGTACCACATTGGCCAACCACTCGGGATATCGAGTGACCCGAATGACCTTCGCCTGCAGCTGCTTAATCACCTCTTCTTTGATCTTTACACTCATCTCTGTTTTAAATTTCCTTAGCTTTTGCTTGACCGGAGGGTATGCCGGGTCAGTGGGCAATTTGTGAACCACTAGATTGGTGCTTAATCACGGCATATCATCATATGACCATGCGAAAACATCTTTGAATTCCACGAGGGTTTTGATCAATTCCTCCCTGATGTTTGGCTCAATGTAGATGCTGATTTTGGTTTCTCTGACATTATCTGCGTCCCCTAGATTCACAGCCTTAGTGTCATTCAGATTAGGCTTGGGTTTCTCTTCAAATTGGCACAGTTCTTGGTTTATTTCTTCGAAGGCTTCATCCTCGTCATATTCAGACTCATTGTCACGATCGACCTCTTATATCATTAAGTCGGAGTCGGATTGATTTATTAGACTAGGTCGAAGATCCGCTGTGCATGCCATGTCATTAGAACCAGTAAAAAGAGAACTGTTCAGAAAGAAAAAGAACAAAACAAAAATCAAAATGAGGCAAGAGAAGAGAATTTTATTAAAATTTGGGATAACAGGGTTCACACTTTTACAAAAAATAAAAATGAAATTTGGATTACACCCTGGAATAATCCGAAACAAGAAAGCAAAAATCAAAGCCTACTACCAGGACTCCCTCCGGATAGGAAAAGGAGTAACCGTCCAATTGTTGGTTTTGGCCTCAGGCCCCACAAACTGTATGTCTGCTCCGCTGGAACTCTCTCCAACTTCTACCATATTGACATCAGTGAATAGCCTCTCGAAACTCTGATTCAAATCCTCGTCCATACCAATCAATGGTCCGAGAATTTTTGGGACCAGTGACCCCTTGGCATTTGCTCTAACAAAAGATCTTGAAGGACGTGGCACAGGTTTGGGAAGAAACCAAACTTTCTTCTTCATTTTCCGCGCTCGCTTTACATCTGCCGCAGTCGGTTTGAACCCAACCCAAAGGTCTCCAAATTCTTGGGCAAGGAAACAGGTTGGACAATCCCCTGAAGCTCAACCCCCAGGCCTTTTCCCGGCACAAACCCATTACCCAGCATTTTCGAAACCATCATGACCGTTGCGGAATCTACCCTAGGGTGCTGAATGATCTCACCCTCGGAAATCTTGTTTGCCGACACTGATTGAAAATCTGGTAAACCCAGGGACCTTTGTCATCATTGGTCTTTATGAAGGGCACAATGGCGCTTCCCATGGTACACGCAGTGTCCTCGCCGTGCAGTACGACCTCTTGTCTATCCCACTCGAACTTGACCATCTGATGCAAGGTGGAAGGCACTACTTTAGCTGCGTGGATCCATGGTTGCCCCAACAGAAGGTTATAAGATACCGCGGCATTTAATACCTGGAACTCCATGGTAAACTAGACTGGACTGATGGTCAATTCAAGTACAATATCCCCCACGGTGGTTGTTCCATTTCCGTCAAATCCTCGGACGCAAATGTTATTCTTGTGGATTCTTCCATGGTCGATTTTTAACTGGTTCAGGGTGGATAATGGACAAATATTGGCACTTGAGCCGTTATCCACCAATGCCCGAGTAACTGCCGAATCTTCGCATTTGACAGTTAGGTAGAGAGATTTATTGTGCTCCGTGCCCTCCACTGGCAGATCATCATCTGAGAATGTTACCCTGTTCACCTCAAAATTTTTGTTGGCAATCGTTTCCAGGTGATTTACAGAAATCTCGTTGGGCACATGAGCTTCATTCAGTATCTTCATCAGGTCCCGACGATGTTTATCTGAATGGATCAGTAATGATAACATCGAGATCTGTGCCAGTATTTTCTTCAACTGTTCGACCATGGAGTAATCCTGCACTTTTATCTTCTTCAAGAATTCCTCAGCTTCTTCTTCTGACACAGGTTTCTTTGTTGTAGCTGGGTTGGGTCTTCTCAACTCCACTGGAGTAAAACACCGTCCTGATCGAGTTAGTCCCTGCGCCTCACAACTATCCTCCTCCACTGGTTTTCCCCTGTACATCACCACTGTCTTCTCATACTTCCAAGGCACGGCCTTGCTATCAATCATGGGCAATTGGACTACCGGCTTTATGGTGACTAGTTCCCTGCATACCCCTTTCAACACAACTGCGGGTGTGGGTGGTGTCCCTAATATTACCAATTTGGCTGGCTCTAGTTTCTTTGTTGCGGTGGACGGACTCTTTCCCAATATCACCACTGGCTTGACACCTTCCCCTTTCAAATGTACCCCAGGTCTTCCGCCGGTCGATTCTTCTTTCGGAGCTGTCTGGATCATCATCACTATCTGTGAGGGCTTCCTTGGCTCTCCCCCTCATACACCAACTCGATCATGTGAGCCTCGTGATGTGTTGGCAATGGTTTCTGGTTGATGTTAGGTGCCTCCGGCGTCTGGACCTCGATCTTGTTGGCATCAATAAGATCTTGTATTGCATGCCTCAATCTCCAACATTTTTCGATATCATGCCCCAACATCCTTGAGTAGTACTCACAGCTTATCGATCGATCCAAATTTTGGGGTAAGGGATTTGGCAATCTAGGCTCAACAGGATTTAATAAACCCAACTGCCTTAATTTGTGGAACAAGGCAGTATAAGTTTCTCCCAACTCAGTAAAGGTTCTTTGCCTCTGCAGTCTTTCATTTCTGGAAGCCGGATTTCCCTTGAAACCCATCCCTGGAGGGTTCCTGTAGGCTCTTGGCGGTGGATAGGTGTTTTGTGGTGGTGGGTAGGTATTATGTGGAGGTGGGTATGTATTGTGGGGAGCTGGCGCGTGCCATTGTGGGTGAACCGGAGGTTGGGTGTATGTCTGGGCTTGATGAATGGTGAAATGTTGTTCTTGTGGTGGGTAGTAGGGTTGTGGAGGGTAATTTGGAATGTGTGGGTAGTTTAGATGATGGGGTATGGGTTGGTAATGAGGGGAAGGACCTCTAGATCTAGACCAATTATCGGCCTCTATTGTCGTGACCTCCTCTCTCCTTTTCTTTCCGAGCGCACCTCCCGCGCCGCTCTGAATGGCCTGAGTCGTTGCCTTGATTGCTGAGTAACTCAGGATCTTATTAGACTTAAGTCCCTCTTCTATCATTCCTCCCATTTTCACCACTTCATTGAATGATTTTCCAACTGACGTCACCAAGTGACCGAAGTAAGTTGGCTCTAGAGTTTGTAGAAAGTAATCTACCATTTCTCCCTCTCTCATTGGAGGATCAACTCTGGCTGCCTATTCTCTCCATCGGAACCCAAATTCCCGGAAGCTCTCTCCGGGTTTCTTCTCAAGCTTTAGCAATGTGAGGCGGTCCGGGACTATCTCAAGGTTGTATTGGAAGTGTCCTATGAAAGCCTGTGCCAGATCATCCCAGGTGTACCACCTGCTCGGATCTTGTCTTGTATACCACTCTAGTGCCGACCCGCTCAAACTCTGGCCAAAGTAAGCTATCAGTAGCTCATCTTTTCCCCCTGCTCCCCTCATTTTTCTACAAAAGCCCCGTAGATGTGCCATAGGATCGTCATGTCCTTCGTACAAATCGAACTTGGGCATCTTGAACCCTGCTGGTAATTGAACGTCAGGGAAAGGGCATAGATCCTTGTAGGCCATGCTGACCTGGTTGCCTAACCCATGTATGTTCCTGAAGGACTGCTCCAGGCTTTTAAATTTCCGCATCACTTCATCCTGCTCTGGGCTTTTAGCCGGCTTTTCAATCTCCGCCGGGACCTCAAAGTGGGGATTATAGGTATGCGGCTCGGGTTCTTTGAATGTGAATTCAGGGGGGTAATATTGTGTGTCGTGAGCCTGAAACAGTGGCTCACTGGATGATCTGTGCAATGGGGCTGGGGGAGGTGCCATAAAGACGGGAACATTTGGTGGAGGAGGGTTTTGATTGGGTGGTGGAGCTTGGGGATCATAAGCCTCTCTTCCCTGATAGTAGTGATGGCTTGGGAAACTCGTTGAAGGGTCGGTGGAGGGGTATTCCGGCGTGTGTACTGGTTGGAGGGTAGGAGTAACGGGTAGTTCCTGCCCCTTCTGGGCTCTAGCTAAGGCTATCTGCATCTCATTCATTTCCAGCCTCATTTTTTCCATTTTCTCCAGGGCTTCCTTCAGCATCTGATTGGCTGTCTTTTCTGACTCAACGTTGTTGTCTGACCCAGTCATGCTTTCTGGTATAGGACCTTTCGATCTTGTTTGATAATGGTACGGTGCCAGTACGCTCTAACAAACTAACTGGTATTGATTGGAAAAACAACAAACTTGTTAGTGTTAGAGTCTTAACAGATATTGTAATTGCACGTTGGGGGATGCAATGTTCTTAGGCAGTTAACCATTTCTAACATGCTTTTACTCTGACCGCATGCATCATTCCGGCTTATTTTATTTGGTGCCTCTTTCGAGTGTTTCAGGGACCTTCCTTTTCTTCTTCTCTCTATCTCTTTTTTTTAGAATTAAAGTCGAATCCTATAGAGATTGCCTACGTATCATGACCCCGCACGAATCAGACCAGGCGTAGTTCATGCATCCGTAAAATAAATATCCAATTTTACATTCTATTACCCAAATATGCTATTACAAACTGTTATTTGACAGAAAACAAACAAATTACAGACTCTACATTATTAACAATGTTTGAAGAGAACATAGGGGTAAACAACAGACTCTGAAAACAAACAAGTGCAGACTTGAACTAGGGACACATTAAAGATTTCAACTTAGGTACTCGCGAGGCATCATTCGTCCTTTTCATGGGTTTTGGTGTAAGACCCCTCTGCAAGCTCTTCAACTCATTCATGATCCGGTGGACGTAGCCCATGATGGAGACAAGAAGGGTATCACGAGGTATTTGCTCACATGTTAGGCATCTCATGTAGATGTAGTGCCCAATATTATCAATCCTTCCCCGGATGTTATCCCTTTCCCTGAACAGTTGTTCCATTTGCCGGTTCTTTAGCCACAACATTTGAGCATTGTCAGCGAGTAGATCCTGAAACCTCTCCATTCGTTTTTCCATTATGGCCATCAAATCATAACAGCGCCTTCTGTCTGCCCGGGCATCTCGGGCTTGTTTAAAGACCTGCTCTTGAAGAGTGGAGTTTGTCTCTCTTAATAGTCCAATGCTTATTTCAGAATCCCCTATGACTTGTTGTAGATGCTTCCTCCGTGCCATTATCCCTTTTTCCCACCTGACCCGCATTCTTGCTATGCAAGCCTCGGATCTCTTCAAGTCTTCTCGGCTTTTGCCGACATGATTTCTCAGCTCTGTTATCAACCTTTCATCGGAGCGACGTTTCTGTCGGTCGTTGTTACTCTTATTGACTTGGCGAATTCGGGATTTTAGTGCCTGGTTTTCTTTGGTTAATTTATTCTTTTCACCTTGTTCCGAGGCGACTTGCACGCGGTTCTCAAATATAAGCCTTTCAACTTGTTGCTTCAGCTTCCCGATTTCAACCCGGTAACCTTCTTCTCTTGCCAACCAACCCCACTGCTCTTGCGAATCATCCGTAAATTGTTGTACATGAGCTCTTTTAGCAGGTCTCGGATGAATCTGGAACCTTTTACCGAACCAAGCATTGTATTTTGGGTCTACCTCACCCTTAGCCAATTCTCGAACCATAGTCTTGGGCTCCAGGAATCTACATTCGTGCCACAACTTTCTAATTTTTTCTTCGAGGAATACAACTCCTGGGCTTAATTCAATGGCGTGCTTGCTTAGATCTTTATCAGTGGGAATTACCTAAAATCTTCCTAGCTAGCGCAATACCCGATGGGGAGCATATGGTTGGATACTACGCACTCCTATCAAAAGAATGTGACATTCCTCGGCCGACATGTGTATCACCTCAGTATCAGGCAACCACCCAAATGCCCATTCAATTTGGTCGGCCGTCATTGAACTTAATCGTGCAAGCCATGCTTCGACACCTTCGGGGAATACAACGCCTATCATCTGTTTCTCACAACCACTGATATAGTTTTTTCCGGTCAACCCATGATTCATGTATCCTGCTCGGTGACAGAGGTGCTCTTGCATCCACAGCTGGAGTAACAAGTTGCATCCCTGGAAGAAATTGCCTCCCTCTCGGCATATAGTCAAGGCTCAGTAGATTTCGGACAAAACCAAAGGGACCACAGTACTGTTAATTTTTTTGATTGCAACATCAGCCATCCCTACAAGGCCTATCTCTATTTTCTTATCTTTGCGGGGACAAACCATGATTCCTAAGAAGGCTGTTATGAATGCCAAAGTACGTCTTGCCTCCCACTTGTTTCTGTCCCCACCATGAGTTAGTCCGAGGTTCGGTTCTTCGAAACCCCGAGGAGTACCATACCGCTGATATAAGAATTGAAGAGCACAATAACCTTTCGACAAATTGTCATCTTGCACCTTCCGACTAATGTGTAGCAAATTCAAAAACCCATGTGGAGACACTGGTCTAGGAGAAAGCAAATATTGCCCCCTCAATTTTCCATCCAAACCTGCATAACCTGCAATCTCCTCTAATGTAGGTGTAAGCTCAAAGTATGCAAAGCGGAATACATTACGGGTTGGATACCAAAATGGTATTAAAGATTCAATGACGTCCGTTCTTGGCTTGATATCTAACAGACTGACGAGGCCTCCCAAAATTCTTTCCACTATTTTCTTACTATCATTTCCCAAATCATTCCACCACATGTGGAGCTGCAGAGAGACCTTGCTAAAGACTGAGAACAGTTCGATTTGATTTGTGTTCATCCTGCACATTTATTAAGGTGATTAAGAAAGAAAAAAAAGACTTTTATTCGACTCAAAAAATAAAACTATTTATATGTTGTTTTGTGTGTTTTCAAATTGGGAAAAATAAAAAACTTGATTTTCAAACACGACCTTTCAGCACTTCAGAAGCGAAGATTTTAAGGTGGTGTAGTCTACGGGTCAAAATCCTAAAGAGAATGACCCAAGGTGGCCGTTTATGCAAAGTCAATCTTTCGGTGTTCCTTTAGAGAATATTCGGCTATTTACGACAAAAACGGCATCGCCCGACTTATTTATGACGACTATTAAAATTTTGGCATTTTCGGACTATATTTCGTAAAAGGGAGGTTGGACCCGATGAGGGTTGCCTACGTATCTCACATCCGGTGAGAATCAAACCAGCGTAGTTCGGGCGAATTAACCGCACTATTTTAAAATAGGATTCTTTTTTCATTTTTATTTTTGACATTTCATAAGCAAAAATATAAAAAAAACTACTTTTTAAAACAAGACCCCTTTTTCTTCTTTTTTTTTTCAACAGACAACCTATTTTCCAATTAAAAAAAATCTTTTTTTTATAAACAATATAACAGCCTATTTTTCGAACCAAAAAAACAACTCTTTTTCTTTTTTTTTCTTTGCTCTTTTTTTCTTTTTTTTTTAGTAAAACAAACCAAAAAATAAAACTTTTTTTTTCAGAGTTCCGACAGTACTTGGGCATTGTTTTTTTTTCAAAACCATTAGTTAACTCTCCAACTGCTATTTTTCTCTTTTTCTTGATTTTCTAATATTCCCGAAATTCAAAAACCAGTCAACATCCAGGCCAGAGCAAATAAATGCACAGAAAACAATTAGGATGCATCAGGATGGTCTTTCCGTTTCAGGTTGCTAGCCCTAGACGGACCCAACCCCTGTGTTGAGTCCCCTAAGTCAAAATGCACATGAAGCAAACAAGCGTTCCTACTAGGGATCTGGCATGAGGCTGAGTTATTCTAGGTTCAAAACCTGGGTGTTTGTTCTAGACCTGGCTTACCCGAGCGGACAACTCGAGCCGAGGAGGAGGCGACAGTCTGGGAATACAGAAGCTTCACCGGCTTTGCGACTTATCCAAACCTCGTTCTAAATTGGGACTTGACACTATACAGAAAAGAAGTCGTACACCGTACACTCTTCTTCACAATTCAGAAGACTCAGAGAAGAGATGGGTTTCGACACAGCTTATATACAGTTCACAAAATATTAAAGCAGTAAAAGCAGCTAGTTAGCACAGTATGCACAGATCATGTAACAAAATCTGATAAAGCTGAATACAACAATTATTCCAAGCTCGAATTCTGAACCCTGAACCAAAGATTCTAGGTTCAAGTCCCGAGCGGAGTCGCCAGAGCTGTCACACCTCCTTTTTCCGCCCCCGCGAGGGGTGAAGGAGTTTTTCCAATTAAAGGACAATCGAAACGGGATTTGTTTATTTATTTCAGAGTCGCCACTTGGGAGATTTAGGGTGTCCCAAGTCACCAATTTAATCCCGAATCGAGGAAAAGAATGACTCTGTTTAACAGTCTGCGAACTAGAAATCCGGATAAGGAATTCTGTTAACCCGGGAGAAGGTGTTAGGCATTCCCGAGTTCCGTGGTTCTAGCACGGTCGCTCAACTGTTGCATTTAGATATTATCTGATTTTTACATGAATAACCTATGTGCTGATTCTACTTTTTACTGCTTTTACATATAAATATTTATTCGAGAAAGTGAACGCCGTTTAAAGTATGTTTTCGGATTGCGCCGCATCAGATGAACCCGCAATCTTAGGCACACTCTATTCAACGTTTTAGGATTTGGATTCGGGCCGCATAAAATGCCCACCCATATTTAGGAATGTAATTTACTAAAGACGCGCCTAAAGATTCTAGCGCGTTATTATCTTTTGGGAGGGCCGTGAAATTCACTAAACGGTCCTTCCCGACTTCTAAAAAAAAAATTCTTAAACCTTTACTGAAGGTCCTACAATTTTTTTGTTTTTTGTTTTTATTTGACGAAGCTCGTCTCATTTATTTATTTATTTTTTTAAAAAAAGAAAGTAACTACATTTCTATTTTTATTTGTCTCTAAATAAAGAAAAATCCTGGTTAATTACATGCTAAAAAAACCGTAACTTATTTAATTAATAGATTACAACAGATGCTAACGAAAATTGTACTTGAACTTGTAAAAATGAAAAATTGTTTCGCGCCTTATTCCATAAGCTAATATTACTAAAAATGGAATTATGTATATAAAAAAACGTACAAGATTGACTAACGTTACTACAATTAGCCATTTTTAACTGTGGTGAGGTTAACTAAATGATCAAAGCTATAGACTAATTCATTAACCCTAATGGATTCGCAATTTAACTATACTAAATGCTTATTGAAACTACTCTACATTAGTGTAAGTATACTTAATTATTAATACATAAAATTATCGACTACGGTCTTTATTTATTTATTTATTTATTATTATTATTATTATTGGAACTATAATGTTGACACTACCTAACTACCTTACATTTACATTTTTATCAAGTCCACAATCTATCTATGTGAGATTATTTGTAACATGAATTAATGCCAATACTGATGAGAGTATAATCACTTAAGAGGATTAATGGAAATTATTTTTAACCATCTACACGAAATACTAATCGGGTTTTGACTAAGTACTCTATCTCGTTTGTGAACTACTTGAATATATGCATGAAAACAAACAACTAACTAGAGATATGCTACTTATCATGATTTACCCCATTAATCTAACAAAATTGAAAGGTTCATGTTATATCAGCGCATGACCATTTATACAATTCCTTCTCTTTTCAGTCCAATTATACAAAAAAAAACAGTTCACAAAGAAAAACTAAATAGACCAGATTGTCTACTATCTACTTTATTGAAGCGGTTGGATTTTATTGTTGCATTTCAACTTCAAAGCTTTATCACTACAAGATTCGAATGTGTACCTGGAATTCGAATTACAAATAGAGAGAAAAGAGATTAGGAGCAACAATGTACAGCAGTAGCACATCAACAGAATCTCACAGCAAATAACAGCAACAAAAACCAGCAATAACCAGTGTAACAATGGTTAGAACCAAACTGAAAAACCCCAGAAAGCCTGACTGAAAATCAGTAGCACTAAACGCAATCCCACAGAGGCAGTAACAAAGTTCCGACTTCAGTGGTAAAGAAAAGGACCTCACTTTCAGTTTTTAGCTCTCAAAGACTGATTTTTAGTTTTGAAAAATTAGCCTATTTCTCCCTTTTAAGTTCTGAAAATTTTTCTTCTCTGAATTTTTTTCCAGTCCCCTATCTCTATATCAACTCCTCCTATTTATAGGCTAGAACTAAACATTATTTATTCAAAGTTTTTCACTTTCAGCCTGTATATTCCCTCCCATGTGCATCTATACATTTTTATCATTAATCTCATGCTTATTTTCTGATTTCCCACCCTTAAAGATACCAGACAGGGTGTATTCTGCACTACTAATTCCCTTTTCAATAAATAATTCATTAATTTAATTGTACACTGAATATTCAACTGGCAGACTACTAACACTAAACATTTTAAATCTTTTAACACCCAAAAATATCCCTGAAAACCCCGATTATTATTGCCTTGCCCTCACTCTTAACAATCTGTATTTAAACCTCTCTGATTTACAACTACACCAAATCACTACACAGCTACAACCAATCCTTAAATCAAATTCACACAAATGATTCAAGCATCAAAATAGACCAACGAAAAGATTCGGGTTGTACTCATCCAAACAAAGCAGTCATAAACTAACTATTCGACGAAGTTGTTCAAATCGAAGGTAGCTTATAACGCACACTCAAACAAACAGAAGAAAAACTTTGACCAAATAAAAGGTCTTGAAGAAGAAGGAGAACTAATGAACAAGACAGGATTACAAAATAACACTTTAAACCAAAAACCATAACAGAAAATAGATCAAATGAACTAAATAATCTTGAAAGAAAAATCTGAAACTTGAACGAACCCAAGTCGAAATTCGGATTTGAACTATTGGAGGTCGAACGGACTGTTTGTGAGCGTTGAAAAAGGACGAAGCAGAAGCTGGTCGTTTGGACTGTGGCGGATTAGCATGGAGGGACGAGGGTGGTCGTGAGGAGTAGCAGCGGCAGCAGTTGGATTCGCTGCTGCCATGGTCGACGGGGCAGTGGGGTCGGTGAGGAGCAGCAGCTGGACGACAGGGAGCAGTGGGGTTTGGTCGACGTGAAGCAGTGGTGAGGTGGTCGACGGGGGGCAGTGGGGTTTGGTCGAGCAACTGGAGGTGGTGGTGAGGTGGTCGACGGGGGGAGGGGGGCAGTGGGGTTTGGTCGAGCAGCTGGAGGTGGTGGTGAGGAGCAGCAGCGATTGCTGCTGGACGGAAGCTGAGGGTGAGCGAGTCGTTTTGGACGTGAAAGAAGAGGAAGCAGTGGGCTAGCGTTTTTTTGGTTTCGTTTCTTCTTCTTCAAAAAAAAAAAGAAGAAGAAGATGAACAATTGTTTGCCCATTTTGCAAAAATTCTCCTCTTTCTTTTCCTTTGGTCCGTGTATCCCTCTTTTCTTTTCTTTTAAAAAATCTTCCGTGTAAGTCCAAAAGTGAGAGGCTCTCACGTGTAAAAAGCGTGGGAGACAAGTGTCTCAAAATATGATCCCATCACATTGTGTTCCGTCCGTGTCCCCCACGTGTGTGGTGGGTTCGGATTGTTATGGGTTAGGTCCGAAAATTAGGCCTAAAAAACGGGTAGTTTGAATCCAAATATTATTCTTTTGCCCGGACCCGAAAATTAGAACACGACGTTGTTCAATTAATCCTATGTAAGTAAAATAACTACCAAAATAAGACTAACATTTAAACAAAATTATTTTTTAATATTTTTCAAGATTAAAATAGTTACAAACAATAATAAAACTATTTTTGTAATTTTCGTTTTTATATAAAGATAAAATATAAAGTATTTTTTGTGTGTGTTTTCTAAAGATTAAAATGACTATAAAACGTTAACGAAACCATTTTTTGTAATTTTCGAAATTATATGAAGATAAAAAAATATAAAGTACTAATTTTTCATTTTTTTTAAGTCTAAAATGACTACAAAACATTAATAAAACTATATATATATTGTAATTTTTTGAAATTATATAAAGTACAAAAATAAGGTACTATTTTTGAATTTTTCAAATTTATGAGAAACGCATAACCTAAAATATATATATATTTTTCTAAAAAAATTCTTTTTGTAACGAAATAAGGTAAAATAGTCAAAATTAGCTAGAATAGCTATATTAGACTTAAATTAAATATTTACGCTAAAAATGTGAAAATTCTTGGGGAGGGTCAAAAATCATATGTCTACAACAAGCCAACGAAGGCATGTTCAATATCTCGCTGCGGCGTGAAGCCCGATCCCATACTGTCTGATATAATTCTTCGAGTTAACAAAGAACTAACCGACCAGGATCAAGATCTTGAAATAAAAACGTGGTTTATGGGCGGATTTTAGGAAACAACGTATCTCATGTTTTAGGACTCGGAATCCGATGATTCAAAAACGAGGTGAAAGATGATGATTCAAACTATAAGAAAGACTATTTACTCGTTCAAAACAAGTAAATATTGAAGATGTAGCGGTTCAATGAAAGTTCTGATTCTAGGATATCAAAATAACGAATTTAGATCAAGAAATGTATTCTTGAATGAAAAGTTCCTAAAGTCACCACTTGAAATCAATTAACGTGATAAAGAAACACCACACGCAATTGAGAACAAGATAAAGATTATCACCACCTTGCTTGGAACCAAAGACAAGGATAAAGAAGACAAAATAGAGAAAAATACTCTATTGTAAAACTAGGCAAACCTTAAAAACGTGAATTGCATTATACAAGGCAAGAGAACCCTTAATATAGGCCTAGAGTCTCTTCTTTGATGACTACAATCCTATTCTAATATGGAAATAAAATAACTAGACAAGGAAAGTAAAATCCCTATTCTATAAGGAAAAGAAACTAGAATCCTACTAAAAGGAAAATCCTTATTCTAAAAGGAATAAACTAAATCCTATTTTAAGAAGGAATGGGTCTTGGCTTCTTGAAATCAATCATGGGGCTTTAGAACTTGAATACACGTCCACACACCTATTCGCAGGCATATAAGAACTTGTTTTTGGCAAGCTAAATAACAAAAGGCTAATATAGCTTCTTGATTTGCATCACTGTCACTCAATATCACGCTCTCGACCTTACTCAGTCATCACTCTTCAGTCTCACACACACGGGCTCAAAATATCATGATACTAGCCCGAATAATGATATGATGTGTCAAATAACTATAATCGAGACTGAGGCATAATATAATATGCATGAACAGAACTGAGTACAGAATATCAATGAAGCTAATGATATGACTACAAGAAATGATCTCTCGGGTCTCAATAGTATTGGCGTGAAGCCTTAACATGATAATTAGCATGATTTGTAACTCATGAACTTAATCACATAATTACAATACAGATATCAATAAGTGGTGCCATGGAATGACCCAGGCCATAATTTCTCATGGTGCACACCCACACGCCGGTTAGTTGGCATTTGCGTCACCTCAATAGTAATCATAGAATACATAGTTCGGGGTTTCGAACCCTCAGAACCAAGTTTGGAAGCGTTACTTACCTTAAGATAAGCCAAAATCTAACTGGCGATGCCCTTGCCTCTCGATTCGGACTCCAAATGCTCCGCCTCTAACCAAAATTAGTATATTATCATCAACATACGCTAAAGAAATGAAACCCACACAAAAATTATCGATTTAGACCAAAAATTCCAAAATTGCTCAAACCCGGGTCCCGGGCCCATATCTCGGAATTTGACAAAAATTACAAAACTAGAATCCTTATCCTCTCACGAGTCCATACACACCAAAGTCATCAAAATCGGACACCAAATGGCCCCTCACCCCATCAAAACTCTCCAAAACTCAAGCCCTAATCCTTTATTTATTTAGTTGTATCTTTAACATGGCCATTCATGTGCAGATTTGTTCCTTTTTTATGAGTGTGATTTTTTTTTTTTTGATAATGGATGGTGGTGAGATTCCAACCTAGGGCCCCAGCCTGCTCTGATACCATGTTGAAATGTCTGACCATCTCATCTAAAAGCTTAAGTTGTTAGAAAGTGCATATTTTTATTTAATTAATTGTATCTTCAATACTTATTTGATGGACTAGGTCTTTCTCCCTCCGCACTCTTATTTGTCACTCTTATTAGGACAACTGTCTATAGTGAGTGCGTTATATAAAATCTACAGAATAAGGGTTAAATAGGAGAATTATGTAAATATTGTAAGATAGTTTGTTATTGGCAAGTTGGAAGTGGGACGTTTCTTTCTCGTACCGTGCCTGTTAGCTTCAGAACTGATCATTATGAAATAGCACATAACATGCACGAGATTGACTCAACAGGCACGAGATTGACTCAACAGGCACGAGACTGACTCAACAGGCACGAGATTGACTCAACAGGCACGAGATCCTAGAGTTAATTATTTTTAACAGAAAAAACACATTTATTTGAATTTTAAATTCAAAATTCGAATAAATAGTCGTGTCTGTTTGTGAAACAAGACATCTTTTCTGAAAGGGTCTGTTGGTTGCCTATAAATATACAAGAATTCCAACGAAGTGGATATAGAAAATCACAAGTGTTATTGCAGGCTTTGTTGTATCCTGAAGAGAATCGTTTTGTATTTTCCCTAAATTAGTATACAGGCGATAACTCTTTAAGGACAGTCGATTTTCACGCCTCAAAGCCAATTTTGATTATTATTTTCTAACAATCTTAAAGAGTTATTCTGCTATGGAGAAAATGATGTCTGTTGTTGAGAATCCGAAGGAGTTCATCAAACTTGATCGCTTTGATGGAACAAACTTTACCCGTTGGAGAGACAAGATGATATTCTTGTTGTCCGCTCTCAATATCTACTATGTTCTTGATTCTGCCTTACCTCCGATGCCTGAGCCCACAGCAGAAGATTCTGACGTAGTCAAGGAAGAAAGGAAGAAACGAGAACATGATGAACTGTTGTGTCGCGGCCATATTCTGAATACTTTGACAGATCGACTCTATGATCTTTACTGCAATCTGAAGTCGCCAAGAGAGATTTGGACTGCTCTACAAACTGCATACCAGAATGAAAAACGAGGTATTGACAAATTCCTGGCTCTGCAGTACTTTGAATTTAAAATATTTGATACTAGGCCTATAATGGATCAGATTCATGAACTGCAAATCTTAGTATCAAAACTAAGTGATCTTGAAGTTAAAATTCCTGATGCACTTCAAATAGGTGCTATTCTTTCGAAATTGCCTTCCTCTTGGAATGACTATAGAAAGAAAATCCTACATTCTATGGATAAAATGACTGTGGAACAATTTCGTACTCACATTCAAATTGAAAGTTGTCACACCTCCTTTTCCGCCCCGCGAGGGTACAAGGAGTTTTTTCCAATTAAAGGACAGTCGAAACGGGATTTGTTTATTTATTTCAGAGTCGCCACTTGGGAGATTTAGGGTGTCCCAAGTCACCAATTTTAATCCCGAATCGAGGAAAAGAATGACTCTGTATTACAGTCCGCGAACCAGAAATCCGGATAAGGAATTCTGTTAACCCGGGAGAAGGTGTTAGGCATTCCCGAGTTCCGTGGTTCTAGCACGGTCGCTCAACTGTTATATTTGGCTTGACTATCTGATATAATACGTATTATAAACTTATGTGCAAATTTAACTTTTAAAAACCGCTTTTATCATTATTTATTTTATACAAAATTGCAACGTCGTGAAAACGCATCTCGAGCCACGCCACAACCAGTGCACGCGTGATTTGTTGACGCATTTTGACTTCGTCAAGATCGTGATTTGGGTTACATAAATGTACACCCGTATTCAAGAAAATAACCTTATTAAATATGCGCCAAAATACTACGCGTTATGATATTATTAGGTAAGACCGTGAATTTTACTAAATCGCCCATCTTGAAATCTAGGTATTTTCTTATATAAAATAAATAAATAAATAAGATTGGAGGACTGCAATTTTTTGTATTATTTATATTTATTTATTTGTTAGCGAGATCCTCCCTTATTTTATGAATACCCTTTAATGACTATATCTTTATTATTACTAAGTTTGTCCATAATTATGAAGTCAATCTCTACATACTTAAAAATAACATATTAATTACTAATTCAAAACAAATATTAATGGAAAGTAATATTACTAAAATGATAATTACGAACAACATGGAATTGCCCGAAAAGTAAAAAAACTAATTATCTCATAGTTGGATTAAAACATATTGTTAGTATGACTTAAGCTTAATCTCAAAACAAAAGCTCCAAACTTTGATGAAAAACAATTAATTCTGATTTCAAACAATGAAAGAAAGCAAAAGATTTTTTTTTAGTTTTTTTTTTGAAAGTTTAAATATTTTTTCGGAATTTTCTCTCTCTTAAATGTTCAGCCTTTTTTTCTCTCTCTTATTTTCTTTCTGTTCAGATTTGTTCTTTCTCTTCTGTATTCTCTCGTATCTGTCTCTGTCTTGTGTTCAAGACTTCCTATATATAATCTCAAACCCTTTAATCAATTAAAATCAATCCATTTTCTCTATCAAACCCATTATCTTCCCACTTATCCCTATTACATTAAATAAATATATCACATCACCCCATTATTTTTTGTCCCTCATGCCTAACATAAATAAATACAAGATTCCTTCCCACTAAATTTTGTCTTGTCCCCCCTTTATATTAAACAACTATATCACAACCCACCCCATTACATTTTGTCCCCCATGCTTCATATAAACAATTACAAAATATACAATTCCTAAACTACCCCTCCGACCTTACTGAAATTACCAAACTACCCCTGAACGTACTGCAAATTACCAAACTACCCCATCAGCTATAACAAATCAATTAATCACACTCAACCAAAATATAGCCAATATGACCAATTTCTACACAAATTTAAACAACAAATCACATGAACATGATTTCTTCAACACTTCAACAACAAATCACATGAACACAAATTGAACAACAAAGAACAACTAAAATTTGATTGAACAATATTTTTTAGCAACAAACAATCCTATTTTCAGATTCAACAACAACAATCAAACAAGTATATTTAGATTTCCAAATTCAATAATATTGAACTTAAAATCAACTCTAACAACATCACAACAAACAATTCCTATATTAAACTTAAACAAGATTATGAGACAAATTCAAGAAATAATCATAAGTGATAAACAAGAAATCAAACTATACAAATTTCGGATTCAAGATCAACCAAACAAAGTATGAACATGAATGAAAATATTTTAAACAACAAACATGATGGATTCAAACGATTAAATCAATATATTTCCCTTAACACAACTAAATTCTTTTAGACAAATAACAAGATCGACGAAGAAACAATTATGAACTTAAGCTTGAACTTAACAATATTAACAATTTCTAAAAATACATAAACACATGAAACAAATTGAAGAAATAATCAATTAAATTTCAATTTGAATCTAACAAACATTAAACTAACAAATTTTTACCTAAACAATAAAACAAACATGAAATAAACATGAAAAACAAATTAATCAATTTACCATTTGAAATCTGAAAATTAATTCAACAAAACATATGAACAAACTAAAAAAATTATTTCAACGACGAACAAACAAAACAAGAATAGAATCATTTAACGATTTTAACTTCCAGAAATATAAAAACGTAATATGGACAAAAACAAAACTCAAAAACAACTAATCGGAGATGAATCAACGACGAACACGATTGTAAACAAATCTGTCCGAGCCTCGACCAAAGCTCGAACGAATGACGACGAAAATGAAGGCAAGATGAAGTAGCAGCCACAACATTAGTGAGGCAGTAGCAACTTCGTCATTTGCTCGACGCGAAGGCGGCCTGGAACGTGAGCAACAATGGTGAGCTCAATCTGGAATGGAGCAGCAACTGGTCGACGCCGAACAGCAGCAACTCGACGAGGCAGGAGCTGGAGCAGTTGGAACGATGAAGTGAGCAGCATCGCGGCAGCAGTAGCTCGAAGGAAGAAGGAGAAGTAGCTGCGACGAAGCCGACGGGGACGAAGGCAGCTGAAGCAGCTGCGTAAGCAGCAGAAGCAGTTCGTCGAACTCCAACTCGAGCAGCCATGGACGTCGAGCTCCACCTCGTCGGACTGGTCTACTTGGACGTGAAGTTGAGGGCAGCTATGGACGAGTTTTGAGCTCACCATGGATGACGAAGCTCGATGGAGGAGGGTAGCTATGGAGTTGTTGGTGTGAGTGTGACGTGAGTGTTTGTCAATGGCGTTTGGATGTGAGGGAGTGGGGTCGAGGGCAGTCATGGTTGTGTGCTTGAGGAAGCTTGAGGAAGAAGAAGAAGATAGGAGGGGGGCGGATGGTTTAGGTCTTTTAGGGTTTTTGGGTTTTGTTTTTGTTTTGTTTTGTGTTGTTTGTAAAATAATAGGGGTGTTGAGTTATGTACTGGGTCGACCCAATTCGAAATGGACTGGGTCGTTTAGGGAAGATTGGGCCATTTTTTGGGCCTGTGGCTTGAAATTGAAGAAGAGGCCCAATTCCGACTTTCTTTATATTTTCGCTCTCTTTTCTTCTTTTATTTTTCTAAAACTAAATTATAAAAATACTTAAACTATTATTAAGAACTAAATTAAGTTATAAAAGCGCAAATTAACTCCCAATAACAATTAACGCATAATTAAGTAATAATTAAGCATAAAATTGTATATTTGGACATTAAATGCTAAAAATGCAAAAGATGCCTATTTTTGTAATTTTCATTTTTTGTAAACAAATTTAATTAGTAACAATTATAGAATTAAATCCTACATGCAAATGCGACATATTTTTGTATTTTTTATTAATTTAACAAATAAACATGCACAGACAAATACAAATAATTATTCAAAATATCACAAAATATCACAAAATTGCACACCAAGAAAAATTACTTTATTTTTGAATTTTTTGGGAGTAATTCTCATATAGGGCAAAAATCACGTGCTTACAGCTGCCCCTCTTTGCCCGAAGACACGAAGGGTTTTCGTGCAAAGATAAAGCGAGCGATTTTTTGCCCTTATCCAAATTCCCATCCGCCTCAATTAACGAACCTGACATCTTTGCCAATGATTGTTTCTTAATACTCGGTCTGACGAAGGACCTGGACAATCGAGGAATTGGTTTAGGGAGCACCCAAGCTTTCTTCTTCAATTTACGGGCCTTTCTGACATCTGCCGCTGTTGGTTTGAACCCTAACCCGAAGGTGTCCAGATTTTTGGGCAAAGACACAGGTTGAGTAATGCCCTGCAGTTCAACCCCTAAACCCTTCCCGGGAACGAACCCGTTATTCAGCATTTCTGACACTACCATGACGGTCGCAGCTGACACCCTGGGACATGGCATGCTTTTACCCTCAGGCACCCTGCTCACCGGAACCGTGTCGAGGATCTGATACACCCATGGCCCCTTATCATCTTCGGTCTCTATAAAGGGTACAATGGCATCATTCATGGCGCATGTGGGATCTTCCCCATGTAACACAATTTCTTGTCTGTCCCACTCGAATTTGATCATTTGGTGCAGTGTGGAGGGCACGGCTTTTGCCGCATGAATCCACGGTCGACCCAACAAAAGATTATAGGATACTGCAGCATCCAACACCTGAAATTCCATCGTGAACTCGACTGGGCCAATAGTCAATTCGAGTACAATATCCCCTACCGTGTTTGTTCCCCCTCCATCGAATCCTCGAACACAAATGCTATTTTTGCGGATTCTATCCTCATCAATCTTTAACTTGTTCAATGTGGATAACGTGCAAATATTAGCGCTTGACCCGTTATCGATTAGTGCCCGAGTAACCATTGAACCTTCACATTTGACCGTCAAATAGAGAGCCTTGTTGTGTTCTGTGCCTTCCATAGGCAATTCATCATCAGAAAATGCTACCCTGTTCACTTCAAAGATCTTGTTGGCAATTGTCTCTAAATGGTTTACTGAAATTTTGTCAGGCACATGAGCCTCATTCAATATCTTCATTAAAGCTCGGCAATGCTCATCGGAGTGAATTAATAATGACAACAACGAGATTTGGGCCGGTGTTTTTCTCAGTTGCTCAACAATGGAATAATCTTGTCCTTTCATCTTTTTCAGAAACTCTTCTGCCTCTTCTTCTATTACAGCTTTTTTAACTGGCACTGGATTGTCTTTTGCACCTTTAGCTTTTCCCCAGCAGAGTCGCCAGAGCTGTCACACCTCCTTTTGTTCTGCATTCTTAACCGGTTTCTCAACTTCTCCCGGGATTTCAAAATGGGGATAGGAGGTATATGGCTCAGGCGCTTTGAAAGTGGGTTCAGAAGGGTAATATTGGGTGTCGTGAGCTTGGAATAGCGGTTCACTGGATGATCTATGTAGTGGAGCTGGGGGAGGTGCCACAAAGATGGGAACCATGGGTGGTGGAGGCTTTTGTTTGGAGAGTGGAGCTGGGGGAGCGTATGACGTGGTACCATAACCCTGGGCCTGATAAGGGAAAGCTGAAGATGCGTGGGGAGTGATAGGCTCCTGAGCTTGAGCCAAGGGTGGGATGTAAGATGGGTTGGCAGGATATAGTGGTGCTGGATGTCTCTGCGACCATGCCTGATGCATTTCAGCCATTTGTGCTTTTAATTTCCTCATCTCTTCTTTCATAGCACCCACATCTGTTACCTCAACCTCATTCGAAGGGTCTACGATGCTGATTTTTGAATCCTGCCCTGCCATTTTTACTTGATCTTTCGACCAGGTGTTGTATGGATGAGTTGCCAGAATTGCCAATCAATTAACCACCTGCCTGGTATCACACATTTAGACAACCACTTTGTTAGCGATTAGGTCTTAACAGATTTAACAACCACACGTTGGCATGAATGCACTTATACAGTTATTCCTTTCTATTATGCGTTTGCCCGATTGCATGCGTCATCCCGGCATTTCATTCCTTGTTTCATTTTTCTTCTCCTCGCCTTATCCCTCTCTTGTGCTTTTTCTTTTCTCTCTCTTGTTTTTCCGCTCTTTTCTTTCTTTCTATTTTTCTTGGTTTTCCTTATATTTTCCTTTTCATTCTTTTTGTTTTCTTTTCGGTTATGGTCGAATCTTATGGAGATTGCCTACGTATCGTGACCCCGCACGAATCAAACCAAGCGTAGTTCATGAAGATAAATGTAAAAATAAGGGTGGAAATAAAATGCTCAACTTTCATTAATAAACAGACTCTTACAAACTCGACATCTTTTGTTTTGGAAAGAAACTAACAAACGCAATCTGAAAGCAAACAAAAACTCTAAGCTTGCAAACATACTCAATCCAGAAAGATAACGGACGTACAAAAGACTGACTCAAAATGGTAGACACTCACAGACACGGACTATGCATATTCTAGTGCTTCAAACTTAGGTATCCGCGGGGCGTCGTTCGGCCTCGCCGCGGGTCTAGGATCCAAATCCCTTTCAAGCTGCTCTAACTCATTCATGGTTCGCTTCACATAGATCATCACTGCTGAGATAAAAGTAGTACGGGTCATGTCTTCACAAACCCGACATCTCCTGACAATAGCATGAGCAATGGCTCTAATCCTGTCTTTTGTTTGCTTCTTTTCTATGAGCAAGCGTCTTATCTGATCGCTGCACGTCTTTAAAGCTCGGGAGTCTTGCAAGTGCTGGTCTTGCAGCTGTTGCACTTCTGCCTCCATTTGGGCTAACAAGTTGTAACAATGTCCGCTTTCAGTTTCGAAGTCTCTAGCCTGCCTAACCGCTCTACCTTCAAGGGCAACTACTTTTCTCTTTAAATTGGCAACAATTTTCTCATGGTCCCTTTTCAACTGATTCAAGTATTGGCGACGCTCTTCGGTTCTTGTCGCCCACTGTGCTTTAAGTTCTGCCATGACATTTTCAGCTTTTCCTAGCTCATCCCGCCATTCTCTGACTTCGCTTTCCAATCTTTTTACCAATTGTTCATCGGATCGGCTCCTCGGTTGCTTATCGATGGTTATCTTCAACTGTCGGACTTGGGCCTTAAGAGCGTCATTTTCTCTGGCTAGTCTATTCTTTTCACCTTGATCCTCGGCAACCTGTACACTGTTCTCGAATTTCAGACTCTCGACTTGTTGCTTTAATTTACCAATCTCAACTCGATAGCTTTCTTCCTTTGCTAACCAATCCCACTGCTCTTGGGACGACTTGGCGAAATCTTCGAGATGAGGTCTTTTAGCCGGTCTCCCATATGCCACGTCACCTCTGAACCATTCGTGATACCCTGGAGCAATTTCCCCTCTGACCCTATCGGACACACAAGTGTTTGCCATCAGATATTGACACTCACTCCAAATTTGACGAACCTCTTCCTCGGGGAATCGACCGTCAGGACTAATTTCGACCACTTGGGTACTCAAATCTTCATCTCTTGGTATTACTTGATATCTACCGAGTTGCCTCAGAACCCGATACGGTGCATAAGGTTGTATGCTTTTGAGTCCCATTAACAAAAAATGCGGTCGGGCTGCTGGCATATATATGACTTCCTCGACAGACAACCATCCAAGCACCCACTGTATCTGGCTAGCCTCGAGGTTCTGAAATAATAATGCCCAAGCCGTGACTCCTTCAGGTAGACCAGCCCCTTTGATTCTCGTACAAAATTCCCCTATACAAGTTTTCTCAGCCGAGCCATAACTCAATAACTGAGAGCGCGGGCACAAATGCTCAATCATCCACATTTGTAACAATAAGTTACATCCCTCAAAAAATTTGCCCCCAGCTTTGCACGCAGTGAGAGCTCTGAAGATATCAGCCACAATCATAGGTGCTAAAGTGCTTTTCCCCATGGTTTGCAAAGTACTGACGACGCCTGCTACTTTCAAATCAATATTACCATCTTTCCTTGGGAATATTACGAGACCCAAAAAAGCTACCATAAATGCCACTCGCCTGTGTTCCTCCCATTTTTGTCGGCTATTTCTGCTGCAAAGCTTAAAGTCTGGATTATTGAACCCGCCCACATGGCCATATCTATCATACACGAAGCGGAAACTGCAGAAACCCTTTGCAAAATCTGAGTGATGAACTGTCCGGGGTACTTTCAAGGAATCCAGGAATCGATGTATGGTAATGGCCCTAGGAGCAATCAAGTATTTGAATCTCAATGGAGCTTGGTCACTTCCAATGTACCCCGCTATTTCCTCTATTGTTGGGGTGAGTTCAAAGTCTGAAAAATGAAACACATTATGTGCCGAATCCCAATGGGCGACCAATGCCCTGATGATATCCCCCCGAGGCTGAATGTCTAATAAATCCGGAAGGTCTTTCAAATATTTTCTCACTTCGTCTTGCCCTTCTTTGCCCAAATCATTCCACCACAATTGCAGCTCAAAAGGGATTTTGGTCATTATTGAAAAAGGCTCATTTATTGTCGTGCTCATCCTGCACATTTATTAAAGCGTTTAAGCAAAAGAAAACTTTTATTTAACTCCAAAAACTACTATCTATATTATCGACTCAAAATTAACCCTATATTTCAAATGAAGAACTCAATTCTTAATTCTAATATTTTTAGATAAAAGACCCGATATTGCGACACGGCCTTCCTGCGCCTCAGGGGCGAAAATTTTAAGGTTGTGAGGGCCAAAAATCAAAATACGACCAAAGGTGGTTGTTTATGCAAAGTCAGCCCTCCGGTGCCCCGTTTGGAAATATTTGGCTATTTATGACATAACAACATCACCTGACTTATTTATGACTCTTTTTTATCGTTTTTCAAATTAGGAAACTCAATATTGCAAACACGGCCTTTCAACGTCTCGGGGACGAAGATTTTTAAGGCTGTGTGGGTCAACTGGACCAAATCTTAAATATGACCCAAAAGTGGCTGTTTATGCAAAGTCAGCCTTCCGGCGTCCCCTACGGGAACATTCGGCTATGTCTTCATAAAACAGCGTCACCAGACTTCTTAGAAATTTGACATATATATTTTTTGCTTTTTTTTTTTTGTAAAAGGGGAAGTTGGACATCACCTGACTTATTTATGACAAAATTAAAAATCTTGACATGTTTTTTTGTTTTTGTTTTATTTGTTTTTGGCTTCTTTTTAGCAAAAGGGGGGTTGGACCCGATGAGGGTTGCCTACGTATCTCACATCCGGTGAGAATCAAACTCGCGTAGTTCGGGCAAATTAACCGAACTATTTTAAAACATGACTCTTTTCCATTTTTATTTTTTCCTGGCAAGACAATCTATTTTCCTTTTCTATTTTTGAAAAAGACAAAATAACAACTTTTTTTTCATTTTCAACAAACAATAAAACAATCTATTTTTCCAAAAAAAATAAAAGACTCTTTTTTTTCCTATATTTTTTAGTAAAACAAAATAAAATAAGACGTTTTTTTTTCTTTCCAAAATTTCGGCAGAGTTTTGACAGTATTTGGGTATTGGGTTTTTTCAAAAATAAACAATCAATTCCCTAACCGCTATTTCCTTTTTTTCAATTTCACAATATTCATAATATTCAAACACCGGTCAGCATGCGGGCACGAGACAAATAAATGCACGGAAAACAAATAGGATGCATCAGGATGGCCTTTTCATATCAGGTTGCTAGTCCTAGACGGACCCAACCCCTGTGTTGAGTCCCCTAAGTCAAATGCAACGTGATGCAAATAAGCGTTCCTACTAGGGATCCGGCATGAAGTCACGTTATTCTATATTCAAAACCTGGGTCAGTGTACTAGACTGTGTACCCGAGCGGACAACTCGAGTCGAGGAGGGGGCAACTTACCGGGAACCAAAAGGCCATCCGGCTTCGTAACTTGTCCGACCTCTTTCTTATTTCAGGGTATAACACTAACAGAATAGGGAGTCTCAACCAGTAAGCACATCCCCGGAGGTGAAGAGAGAAGGGTTCGGCACAGTTTATATATACAGTCAAATAATATCAAAGCGGTAAAAGCAGCATTTAGCACATTAGGCTCAAACATGTAAAAATCAGATAAAGCCAAATATAACAATTTATCTAAGCTCGAATCTCTAACCCCGAACTAGTGGTTATGGGTTACCATAAAAAGTCCCCAGCAGAGTCGCCAGAGCTATCACACCTCCTTTTTCCGCCCCGCGAGGGTACAAGGAGTTTTTTCCAATTAAAGGACAGTCGAAACGGGATTTGTTTATTTATTTCAGAGTCGCCACTTGGGAGATTTAGGGTGTCCCAAGTCACCAATTTTAATCCCGAATCGAGGAAAAGAATGACTCTGTATTACAGTCCGCGAACCAGAAATCTGGATAAGGAATTCTGTTAACCCGGGAGAAGGTGTTAGGCATTCCCGAGTTCCGTGGTTCTAGCACGGTCGCTCAACTGTTATATTTGGCTTGACTATCTGATATAATACGTATTATAAACTTATGTGCAAATTTAACTTTTAAAAACCGCTTTTATCATTATTTATTTTATACAAAATTGCAACGTCGTGAAAACGCATCTCGAGCCACGCCACAACCAGTGCACGCGTGATTTGTTGACGCATTTTGACTTCGTCAAGATCGTGATTTGGGTTACATAAATGTACACCCGTATTCAAGAAAATAACCTTATTAAATATGCGCCAAAATACTACGCGTTATGATATTATTAGGTAAGACCGTGAATTTTACTAAATCGCCCATCTTGAAATCTAGATATTTTCTTATATAAAAAATAAATAAATAAATAAGATTGCAGGACTGCAATTTTTGTATTATTTATATTTATTTATTTGTTAGCGAGATCCTCCCTTATTTTATGAATACCCTTTAATGACTATATCTTTATTATTACTAAGTTTGTCCATAATTATGAAGTCAATCTCTACATACTTAAAAATAACATATTAATTACTAATTCAAAACAAATATTAATGGAAAGTAATATTACTAAAATGATAATTACGAACAACATGGAATTGCCCAAAAAGTAAAAAAACTAATTATCCCATAGTTGGATTAAAACATATTGTTAGTATGACTTAAGCTTATTGAAATTAATTATTTACAAATACTGAAAATTAAAAAAAAACTTGATTACTAAACCATATTTCTAAAAGTTAAACAATTTAAACTTAACTAACTTTGTTTTAATTCACATCATGTCCTAATACTTGATTCGCAAACTAATTCATGTTTTAACTGAAATTAACTACATGATTCCGATTAACTTAATGTTGACAAAAAACCTTATGAATAAGGAATTAATCAATTTTTGCCAAACTGATTCAATAACGCCATTTTTTACGTTATTTCTTCTATTTTGATTATTAAACAGTTTTAATTAGTAATCCGTCTTGAATATATTTCCTAATAATCCGGTTAAGGCGTTATTTAATATATCGCTATAACATGTCTAATTATGCCAAATGACAGTGATTGACAGAATAATAATACACGAATAATCTAAATACAATACAAAAAAAAATTAAAACTAAATTAAAAATTTAACATTCCGTTCTTCATTTCAGCTTACAAAATGCCAAAATTACAGTTGTATACCTGGTATAGCCAATATAAGAAGAAGAAAGTCAACCACGCAGTAATAACAATACAGCACAGCAACAAAAGTCCAATAGCAGTAACAACCCAGGAACATAGTTTGCAAACCGATGGAGTATTAATCTCAAAACAAAAGCTCCAAGCTTTGATGAAAAACAATTAATTCTGATTTCAAACAATGAAAGAAAGCAAAAGATTTTTTTTTAGTTTTTTTTTTGAAAGTTTAAATATTTTTTCGGAATTTTCTCTCTCTTAAATGTTCAGCCTTTTTTTCTCTCTCTTATTTTCTTTCTGTTCAGATTCGTTCTTTCTCTTCTGTATTCTCTCGTATCTGTCTCTGTCTTGTGTTCAAGACTCCTATATATAATCTCAACCCTTTAATCAATTAAAATCAATCCATTTTCTCTACCAAACCCATTATCTTCCCACTTATCCCCATTACATTAAATAAATATATCACACCACCCCCATTATTTTTTGTCCCCCATGCCTAACATAAATAAATACAAGATTCCTCCCCACTAAATTTTGTCTTGTCCCCCCTTTATATTAAACAACTATATCACAACCCACCCCATTACATTTTGTCCCCCATGCTTCATATAAACAATTATAAAATATACAATTCTTAAACTACCCCTCCTACCTTACTGAAATTACCAAACTACCCCTGAACGTACTGCAAATTACCAAACTACCCCATCAGCTATAACAAATCAATTAATCACACTCAACCAAAATATAGCCAATATGACCAATTTCTACACAAATTTAAACAACAAATCACATGAACATGATTTCTTCAACACTTCAACAACAAATCACATGAACACAAATTGAACAACAAAGAACAACTAAAATTTGATTGAACAATATTTTTTAGCAACAAACAATCCTATTTTCAGATTCAACAACAACAATCAAACAAGTATATTTAGATTTCCAAATTCAATAATATTGAACTTAAAATCAACTCTAACAACATCACAACAAACAATTCCTATATTAAACTTAAACAAGATTATGAGACAAATTCAAGAAATAATCATAAGTGATAAACAAGAAATCAAACTATACAAATTTCGGATTCAAGATCAACCAAACAAAGTATGAACATGAATGAAAATATTTTAAACAACAAACATGATGGATTCAAACGATTAAATCAATATATTTCCCTTAACACAACTAAATTCTTTTAGACAAATAACAAGATCGACGAAGAAACAATTATGAACTTAAGCTTGAACTTAACAATATTAACAATTTCTAAAAATACATAAACACATGAAACAAATTGAAGAAATAATCAATTAAATTTCAATTTGAATCTAACAAATATTAAACTAACAAATTTTTACCTAAACAATAAAACAAACATGAAATAAACATGAAAAACAAATTAATCAATTTACCATTTGAAATCTGAAAATTAATTCAACAAAACATATGAACAAACTAAAAAAATTATTTCAACGACGAACAAACAAAACAAGAATAGAATCATTTAACGATTTTAACTTCCAGAAATATAAAAACGTAATATGGACAAAAAATAAAACTCAAAAACAACTAACCGGAGATGAATCAACGACGAACTCGATTGTAAACAAATCTGTCCGAGCCTCGACCAAAGCTCGAACGAGTGACGACGAAGACGAAGGCAAGATGAAGTAGCAGCCACAACGTTAGTGAGGCAGTAGCAACTTCCTCATTTGTTCGACGCGAAGGCAGCCTGGAACGTGAGCAACAATGGTGAGCTCAAGCTGGAATGGAGCAGCAACTGGTCGATGCCGAACAGCAGCAACTCGACGAGGCAGGAGCTGGAGCAGTTGGAACGATGAAGTGAGCAGCATCGCGACAGCAATAGCTCGAAGGAAGGAGGAGAAGTAGCTGCGACGAAGCCGACGAGGACGAAGGCAGCTGAAGCAACTGCGTGAGCAGCAGCAGCAGTTCGTTGAGCTCCAACTCGAGCAGCCATGGACGTCGAGATCCACCTCATCGGACTGGTCTACTTGGACGTGAAGTTGAGGGCAGCTATGGACGAGCTTTGAGCTCGCCATGGATGACGAAGCTCGATGGAGGAGGGTAGCTATGGAGTTGTTGGTGCGTGTGTGTGTGAGTGTGACGTGAGTGTTTGTTAATGGCGTTTGGATGTGAGGGAGTGGGGTCGAGGGCAGCCATGGTTGTGTGCTTGAGGAAGCTTGAGGAAGAAGAAGAAGATAGGAGGGGGGCGGATGGTTTAGGTCTTTTAGGGTTTTTGGGTTTTGTTTTTGTTTTGTTTTGTGTTGTTTGTAAAATAATAGGGGTGTTGGGTTATGGACTGGGTCGACCTAGTTTGAAATGGACTGGGTCATTTGGGAAGATTGGGCCATTTTTTGGGCCCGTGGCTTGAAATCGAAGAAGAGACCCAATTTCGACTTTCTTTATATTTTCGCTCTCTTTTCTTCTTTTATTTTTCTAAAACTAAATTATAAAAATACTTAAACTATTATTAAGAACTAAATTAAGTTATAAAAGCACAAATTAACTCCCAATAACAATTAACGCATAATTAAGTAATAATTAAGCATAAAATTGTATATTTGGACATTAAATGCTAAAAATGCAAAAGATGCCTATTTTTGTAATTTTCATTTTTTGTAAACAAATTTAATTAGTAACAATTATAGAATTAAATCCTACATGCAAATGTGACATATTTTTGTATTTTTTATTAATTTAACAAATAAACATGCACAGACAAATACAAATAATTATTCAAAATATCACAAAATATCAAAAAATTGCACACCAAGAAAAATTACTTTATTTTTGAATTTTTTGGGAGTAATTCTCATATAGGGCAAAAATCATGTGCTTACAAAAGTGAGACTCGTGCTCGTGATGCTATAAGGAAGTATTGAGATTAACTTCACATCTGGCCAGAAGTTGACGTTACTGAATGTGTATCATGTTCCTGATATGAAGAAAAACTTAATGTCCGCTGCTTTGCTGTCAAAGAAAGGCTTCAAGATAGTTATTGAGTCTGATCATGTAATAGTGTCTAAGAATGGTGTTTTTGTTGGAAAAGGCTATAACTGTAACGGCATGTTCAAATTGAGTATTAATGAAATAAATTATGTTTCTGCTTACATCGTTGAGTCTGATTCTTGTTTATGGCATGCTAGACTAGGACATTTAAATTTTGGCTCCTTGAATTATATGTCCAAAAATGGTTATATCTCATGTAAAACTCAACATATAAAATGTGAAATTTGCATACAAGCAAAGATGACAAAGAAACCATTTCGTAAAGTTGAAAGATCCACAGAACTATTAGATTTAATACATTCAGACTTGTGTGAATTAAATGGAGAATTAACTAGAGGAGGCAAAAGATATTTTATTACTTTTATAGACGACTTCTCTAGATTTACATATGTTTACCTACTTAGAACTAAGGACGAAGCTTTTCAAAAGTTTAAAGAATACAAGTCTGTTGTGGAAAATCAAAGGAGTAGGAAAATTAAAATTATTCGAAGTGATAGAGGCGGAGAATATTTTCCTAACGAATTTAATAAGTTCTGTGAAGAGCATGGCCTAATACATCAAATGAGTGCCCCTTATACTCCTCAACAAAATGGGTTAGCGAAAAGAAAAAATAGAACTTTGGTGGATATGGTTAATGCTATGTTACTTAATGCACATTTGCCACATAATTTATGGGGTGAAGCACTACTAACTGCATGTTATATTTTAAATAGAGTGCCTTCAAAGAGTATGCATATTTCGCCTTATGAGCTTTGGAATGGTAGAAAACCAAATTTAAATTATTTTAAAGTGTGGGGGTGTATATCCTATTATAGAGTACCTGACCATCAAAGAACAAAATTGGGTCCTAGAGGAATTAAAAGTATTTTTGTAGGATATGCACAACACTCCAAAGCGTATAGACTGTTAGATCTAGAATCTAATGTCATTATAGAATCTATACAAGTTGAATTTATTGAAAATAGATTTATAAATGACAATGTTGATGAAATGACTGAAATAAATGGAAAACGTATTGATGCTAATAAATTGTCGCTTCCTGAAATTATTAAAACTAAGGAAAGAAGTGATGATATGCAGATAGAACCAAGGAAAAGCCAAAGAATAAGAAAGGAAAAACATCTTGGTTCTGATTTTATTTCTTCACAATCTATAGTATTTCTTGTTGAAGGAGATAGGACAAACGTTTGTAATCAAATTCCAATTGTATTAAATGTTGAAGAAGACCCAAAGACGTTTCAAGAAGCAATGTCTTCTAGAGACGCTGCTTTTTGGAAAGAGGCCATTAATGATGAAATGGACTCAATTATATCCAACAACACTTGGGTTTTGGTTGATCTTCCTCTTGGATCAAAACCTATAGGTTGTAAGTGGGTCTTTAGGAGAAAGTACAATACAGATGGTTCTGTCCAAACCTTCAAAGCAAGATTAGTTGCAAAAGGTTTCACTCAAAAGGAAGGCATAGACTATTTTGATACATATGCTCCTGTTGCAAGAATAACATCCATTAGAGTCCTTTTATCCTTGGCCTCTATCTATGATCTTTACGTACATCAAATGGATGTTAAAACAACCTTTTTAAATGGGAACCTTAGTGAAGAAATATATACGCAACAACCTGAAGGTTTTGTTCTTCCGGGAAACGAGAAGAAAGTTTGTCAATTGATAAAGTCTCTTTATGGTCTTAAACAAGCGCCTAAACAGTGGCATGAAAGATTTGATAGTGTAATACTATCAACCGGATTCGTACATAATAATGCAGACAAGTGCATTTACTCTAAATTTACAAAAGAATATGGAGTAATAATTTGTTTATATGTCGATGACATGCTGATTTTTGGTACGAATCTACAAGGAATTACCGAGACCAAGAAGTATCTAACCTCAGTTTTTAAAATGAAGGATTTAAATGAAGTTGATACTATTTTGGGAATCAAGGTCAAAAGAGATAACAAGCAAGTGACTTTGTCACAAGCACATTATATAGATAAAATCCTTACTAAATTCAGTCATTTAGGAATAAAGGGGTATAATACTCCTTATGATTCTAGTGTTAAGCTAACTGCAAATACTGGAAGAGCAGTAGCACAGTTGGAGTATGCAAGTGCGATAGGTAGTATGATGTATGCAATGCATTGCACTAGACCCGACATTGCATTTGTTGTTTGTAAACTTTCAAGGTTTACCAGTAATCCAGGTAATGATCATTGGAAAGCAATAAGTAGAGTACTTGGATATTTAAAATATACAAAGCACTTAGGCATTTGCTATAATGGTTTTCCTAATGTATTAGAGGGATATTCTGATGCAAGTTGGATTACAAGTGTTAATGATAATAAATCCACATCAGGATGGATATTTACTCTAGGCGGTGGAGCCATTAGTTGGGCATCCAAGAAACAAACATGTATTTCCCATTCTACTATGGAATCTGAATTTATTGCATTAGCAGCTGCTGGAAAAGAAGCAGAATGGCTGAGGAATATGTTACTTGATATAAAGTTGTGGCCACAACCTATGCAAGCCATTTCCATATTCTGTGATAGTGAGACTACAATGTGTGTTGCTCACAATAAAATATATAATGGAAAATCGAGACATATAAGCTTGAGACATGCTTATATAAGAGAATTAATTACAAATGGAGCTATAGCTATAATATATGTGAGATCAAATAAGAATTTGGCTGATCCACTTACGAAGCCATTAGGTAGAGATGTAGTACAACAAACTTGTGGAGGGATGGGGCTGAGACCCTTAAATTAAATACAAGGAATAGGAACCCCACTTTGAGTTAGTATACACTCTAACAATATAAGTTCAATGGGTAATAACAAGTTACTTGTATTGTTTAAGCACTGATCTCCTCTTTAGGAGCCCTAATTCTATTGTACTACTTACTGTTATATGAGGAGTTAAGGAGTTGTTAAATGCTTGTTATAACAAGGGCATAAAGACAAACTCCAAAGTGCATACTGTTACATGAAGAGGTTGATTAATCTTAATGGAATTATTAATGTCTGGAGTAACAGGGACATAGTAACTAATTTCACCTATATGAATATTGAAGTGGTGCCGCTTCTAGCAAGATTTAAAGGGTTGATCTTGTAAATATTCATGAATTCAGGATGAGCACATGGCCGTAGACGTGCTAAAATGATTACTGGATTTTCTAAGCTACTAGATAACATTGTTGTAAGCACGTGATTTTTGCTTCACGAAAGTTACTCCAAAAGAAAAGAAAATCAAAAAATATATGTTTTATCATTGAGTGATTTTTGTTTAATGTTAAAATTATATGTTAATTGTTATAGGTGTTAACCAATATGTGTGTAAGTTTATTTCTAATTTTTACAATTTTTAGGGATTTTTAGTTTAATTTTTTAATTTTGAAAGAAAATGATTGTGGAAAATCGGCTTGGGCCCCAAAATGAGGCCCAAAACCAGGACACAAATCCAGTCCAAACACAGGCTGCCCAGGCTTGGACCCAAAACGACGCCGCATAGGGCGTCTAATCGGAGCCGTCCGTTCAAACTCATCCAACGGTCCACATCTGCACCCATAACCCGACTTGTTTAACCGGTTCAACCCAACCCCTCACTTAAACCAAAACGACCCCGTTTCCATACCAAACGACCCCGTCCGGTCACTCACCAGTAGATCCAAGCCGTTGAGATCACTTGATCTAACGGCCCCGATCTATCCTCCCCTTCCGTATATAAACCCCCCATCACACCCCACGCCCCCATCCATACACCCTACCGGCTTCATCGTCTCCAGAGCCTAACCCTAATATCCCAAACCCTAGCCGCCCCCCTTCACCTTCACTGAAAAGCCGGCGGCAAGGATGCCGGTGACTGCCAAAACAACACCCCCGATACATCCAACCACCCTGAACACGAATCCACCAACCATGTACCTCGAATCACACTCCATCGTCTCGAATCTTGATTTGAAGATTCGAGACCAAACCCCGATCTACACCAAACCAACCCAAACTCACACTGGACAACCCCCTGACCTCCTCGTGACCAAACCAAGCTTGGTTTGGTCCGAATCTACCCACAAATCCTAAAATCTCAAATCTGAAGATCCAAACCCTAGAACACAAGAACCTGGGGAATCCTGCCAGTTTTAATAGGGGTTTGAGGTCTAATAGACCTTAATCAAGGTGTTCTCAGTTGAGAACACCCCGATTAAAGTTTCTTCTGCCCCAAATGGTCAAATCTAATTCAGACCTGGGTCGTCTTTGGTTGAACATTTTCAGTAAGTTTTCTTTTTCTTTTCAATTTTGTTTAAGTATTGTCTGAATTTGTTAAGCATGTTTTGTTGTAGTTGTTTGGTGTTTATGGTTTTTTTTTTTTAATTTTATTCCGACTTTGTAAAGACCTTTTATTTGTTCATTTGTTCTTCTGTGTATATGTGAATACGTCTTGTGATATATATGCTCGATGAGATTAGTCGTCGAATAGATAGTTCGCATGGCCTCCTAGTGATTGTGCAAAGTTGTCTGAAGCCATTCGGGACCCTGTACGTGTTGTTTATGGGATCGACTAGTTATTTCTTGTTATAATTAGTATAGTCGATTTGATAAACGTCCTCGATTAGTTTCCTATAACTGAAGGTTCAAATATTCTAATTCATACAACTTCACATGAGTGAACGAACCTGTTGTTGTTAATTGATTGCTTGACATTGTTTGAAAGTAGTTTGTAACTGCATTATAAACAACTAAAAGACTCAGGCTAGGGCAGTTTTGAATTTGAACTTTTAGAAGTTCAAAATGCCCTGATGCTGCAATGGTTTAGGACAGTAATAATCAGGGTTTAACAAGGGTAGTTTGGGTGTAAAAAAGAACAGAAATGATTAGTTTAAATGAGCTGACAAATAGGGTACTAGATTAGGATTAAAATAATGTAATAGTGGAGAGCCAAACTTGTTAGCATGGGGCTGATTGAATAAAAAAGGGCTGCCCATGCTTTTGGGCAGAAAATACAGGCTAAAGGCCTGTCGAATGGATGGGCATGGGGAATACTTTTAGTTTAAAAAGAAGTTATGGGCAGGAAGGAGGGAAAGGGTTCAAGGCAGCTTAATGCTTGCCATTTCTGCCTATAAATAGGACTGTTTCAAAACATGAAAGGGGCTGGACATTTTTAGTCTTCAGAGAGGTTTTGTGAGTTAGAAAACTGAAAAGAAAGAATAACATAAGAAATTTCAGGATATTGAACCAACTATTGTCTGAAAACTGCATAAGAGTTTAAGTTGGTCAAGATGTCTTTGCCAATTGTTGTTGGCTTTTTGCCGAGTTGTTTGTGACTACTGCATTGTTGTGGCTATTTGCATTGAACATTCTGGGTTTTCTACTGTTTTACTACTCTATGTCTGGGATTGTCTGCTTGGTGCTCGACCACCTGTTGGGTTTCTTTGTTGTGGAAACTGCTGCGGTTTATCTGTGGACTATTAGTGACATTGTTGCTGAGTGTTGTTGCTGTGTTGTTGTTGTTTATCTGCTGCTGCTGTTGTTTGTTGCATACTACTCAGCTGATCATTCTCCTTCTTCTTTTGTTTTCTACACCAGGTACACGACTATACTGTCGATATAACTTGAAAATTGAGCATGAATACAAAAGAGAAGATCTGAAGATGTTTATTTCATACACAGACTGATATATTGAACATCATGTAATGTATAATAGTTTACATTTTTGCTTGAATACTGTAGTTAGCTCTCACACATAGCAAATGTCGATTGTATGGCAATTTAATATCCTATTATGTGTGTAGGTTGGAAGATAAAAGATTTGATATGTAGTAGGTTGTAGCTCAGGAAACAGTTATGTTTGTGATTAAGCATGTCCAGTAATGCATGATAACTATCCATCATTAGTTAATTCCCTTCCCTTTTGATAGATTACCGCGTTATAACTGGTAAATCACACCTTTAGAACAAAGAACAAAAGCTCACGGTTCCAACTTCGCGAAGGTCAAGCCCAAGTCGAAAGGGACTAGGCAGGTTCTCATCGGTGAAGCAGTGGCCCAGGCCCAGCCTGCATTAGGTGGGTTGGGTTTGGGCCCATAATATTCAATAAGCTGCCTGTGGGCGCGGCCATGTTTCTGATTCGGTAAAGGCATTCGAAATCCTGCTATAAATAACCTACAAGCATGTAATTAACTAGGGTTATTTCTGTTTTCGATTAGTAGAGACAAACGCGATAAGGAACGTAGCTGCTATAGGATATCCTTCTAAAAATGAATGAGATGAGTCTCGCCAAATAAAACGCACAGATTGCGGGGCCCTCACAAAATGTATGGTTTAATTAGAATTCGGAAGGACCGTTTAGCGAATTTCATGGCCTTCCCAAAATAATGACGCGATAGTCTCTTTAAGCGCGTGTTTAATAGTTTACTTTCTTAAGCTTGGGTGTGCATTTCATGCGACCCAAATCCAAATCCCAAAACATCAAATAAAATGTGTTCCGGATTGTGGGTGCATTTCATGTGACGCAGTCCAAAGACGTGTTTTAAGCGATGTTCACATTCTTTTAAAAATAATAATAATAAAGTGGTAAAAAGTTAAAATTTGCACATAAGTTCATATTTGTATAAAATCAGATAATCAAGCCGAATATAATAGTTGAGCGACCGTGCTAGAACCACGGAACTCGGGAATGCCTAACACCTTCTCCCGGGTTAACAGAATTCCTTATCCGGATTTCTGGTACGCAGACTGTAATATGGAGTCATTCTTTTCCTCGATTCGGGATTAAACTTGGTGACTTGGGACACCCTAAATCTCCCAAGTGGCGACTCTGAAATAAACAAACCAATCCCGTTTCGATTGTCCTTTAATTGGAAAAAACTCTCTTGCCCCTCGTGGGTGCGTAAAAAGGAGGTGTGACATCTCTGGCGACTCTGCTGGGGACGGATGGCCCAGAACCACTGGTTCAGGGTTAGAAATTCGAGCTTAGATAAATTGTTATATTTGGTTTTATCTGATTTTTACATGTTTTGAGCTTAAGGTGCTAAATGCTGTTTTTACCGCTTTGATATTATGTGAACTGTATATAAACTCTGCCGAAACCCCTATCCTTTCTGAGTCTTCTAAATCATGAAGAAGGGTGTACTTCGTACGACTTCTTTTCTGTCTAGTGTCAAATCCCAATTTAGAACGAGGTTCGGACAAGTTGCTAAGCCGGTGAAGCTTCTGTATTCCCGGTACGCTGCCCCTCGGCTCGAGCTGTCCGCTCGGGTAAGCCAGGTCTAGAACAAACACCCAGGTTCTGAACCTAGAATAACTCAACTTCATGTCGGATCCCTAGTAGGAACGCTTATTTGCATCATGTGCATTTTTGACTTAGGGGACTCAACACAGGGGTTGGGTCCGTCTAGGAATAGCAACCTGAAACAGAAAAGGCCATCCTGATGCATCCTGCTCACTGCTTGTGTATTTATTTGCTTCGAACATGCATGATGACCGGTTTTGAATGTTGGGAAATTTTTATAAAAAAAATGACAAAGTTCAAATAGAAGAGAAAATGGGTATATTTTAGTAGTTTGTTTTACTAAAAAACAAAGGAAAAGAGAAAATAGCAAGCTGAGAATGAGGAATGAGTTTTTATTTTAATTTACTTTATTTAAAAAAAAACAGTATTGGGAGGTTTTAGGCGACAACAAAGTATATATGTATATATATATATATACATGTATATATATGCATATATTGTTTTTTTTTCTTCTTTCTCAAAGATTTTTGTTTGGAACCAAAATAAAGATTTTTTGTTGTCGCCTAAAAATACCTTAATAAATGTGCAGGATGAGCACATAGCGAAATGAACCGTCTCGGTCCTCAGCGAGGTCCCTCTACAACTCCACATGTGGTGGAATGACTTGGAAGCCGATGGCAAAGAGATAGCGGAAAGAGTATTGGGAGGTTTTGTCGATTTGCTGAGTGTTAGGCCAAGGACAGATATTCTTGAAGCTCTCATACCATTTTGGGACCCAACCCGCAATGTATTCCGTTTCGCTGACTTTGAACTTTCACCAACACTGGAGGAAGTTGCCGGATATGCAGGATTGAGTGGGAGGTTAAGAGGGCAATACCTACTTTCGCCAAGGCCGGTATCTCCGCATGCGTTTTTAGATCTGCTAAGCATCAGTCGAAAGATACAACTTGATGATTTATCGAAAGGATGTTGTGATCTCCATTTTTTGTATCAGCGGTACGGAACTCCGCAATGTTTCGAGGAACCAAACCTTGGACTAACTCTTGGCGGGAACACAAACAAATGGGAAGCAAGACGTACTTTGGCTTTCGTCACAGCATTCTTAGGAGTCATGGTCTGTCCAAGGAAGGATAAAAAGATAGAGATAGGCCTTGTAGGGATGGCCGACGTTGCAATCAAAAGAACCAACAACACTGTGGTTCCTTTGATTTTGTCCGAAGTCTACCGAGCTTTGACTATATGCCGAGAAGGAGGCAAGTTCTTTCAAGGTTGCAATCTGTTACTTCAGCTATGGATGCAAGAACACCTCCATCACCGAGTAGGATACATGAACCACGGGTTGACCGAGAGGAATTGTATCAGCAGTTTCGAGAAGCGCATGACAGGCGCCAGATTTCCTGAAGGTGTCGAAGCATGGTTTACATGGTTAAGGTCAACAACAGCTGACCAAATTGAATGGGCATTCGGTTGGTTGATTGATACTGAGGTGATCTATATGTCGGCTGAAGAATGTCATGTTCTCTTAATGGGACTTCGCAGCATCCAGCCATATGCTCCTCATCGGGTATTACGACAGCTGGGCAGGTTTCAAGTAATCCCTACTGATGAAGATCTGAGCAAGCATGCCTTGGAGCTGAGCCCGAGAGTCATATTTCCCGAGGGGAAGATTAGAAAGCTGTGGCACGAATGTAGATTCTTGGAACCCAAGACCATAGTGCGAGAACTAGCTATAGGTGAGGTAGACCCAAAGTACGATGCTTGGTTCGGAAGAAGGTTTCAGATTCGGCAAAGACCTGCTAAAAGAGCCCACGTTCAACAATTCACAGATGATTCGTAGGAGCAATGGGGATGGTTAAAAAGGGAGGAAGGTTACCGGGTTGAAATCGGGAAACTAAAGCAACAAGTTGAAAGGCTTGTGTTTGAGAACAATGTGCAAATCGCCTCGGAGCAGGTTGAAAGAAACAAGCTAGCCCAAGAGAACCAGACCCTGAAGGCCCGCCTTCGCCAAGCCAGTAAGAGTAACATTGACCGACAGAAGCGTCGCCCCAACGAAAGATTGATCACAAGTTTGAGAAATCAGGTCATCCAAAGCCAAGAAGAATTAGAACAATCAGAAGCTTGCATATCAAGGATGAAGGTCAAATGGGCAAAAGGTACAATGGCCCGGAGGCAGCGTCTGCAACAGATCATAAAGGATTATAAAATGAGCATCGGGATATTAAGGGAAACGAACTCCACTCTACATGATCGGGTCATCAAACAAGCACGAGACGCTCAGGCTGACAAAAGACGTTGTTACGATGCAATGACCTGCATGGAGAGACAAATGGAGTTGTTCCAGGATCAACTTTCCGACAATGCTCAGACACTGGGACTAAAGAACCGACAAATCGGGCAATTGTTCATTGAAAGGGATAACATTCGAGGAAGGATCGACGAAATTGGGCATTACATCTACATGAAATGCCTAGCATGTAAGCAAATACCACGGAAGACCCTCCTTGTTTCCATCATGGGTTGCGTCCACCGGATCATGAATGAATTGAGAAGCTTGCAGAGAGACCTTACACCTAGGGACGCGAAAGGGCCGAATGATGTCTCATGGGCCCCTAAGTTGGAAAATTAATCTTTGGCCAAAGTCCTGTTTATTTGGCTTTGTTGCTTTCCCATATGTTGTTTTCTTTTTCTTTTAAATCAAATAGGGTTAAGAACTTTGGAGTCTTTACTATTGCTGTTCTTGGCTTAAGTCTGTAATAGCAAAATTTTGATAATGAAATTAAGTGATTCCAGAAGAATTTTTATGTGTCTTTACTTTGTGGCAGAACTACGCCTGGTCTGATTCGTGCGGGGACGTGATACGTAGGCAATCCCCATAAGATTCGACCGCTTTTAATAAAGAAAGAAAAGAAAATACAAAAATAAAATAAAATACAGGGTTTCCCAAAGTACTTTAAAAAGGGACAAATGAGCAAGCCGGGATGACGCATGTTGTTTGAAGCAAAGCATGTAGAAACGGTTAACTGCCTAGGAGCATTACATCCTCTATGTGTTATGATCAAATCTGTTAAGCTCTGACGCTAACAAAGTTTGTTGTTGTCTGACACCAGACAGTTAGTTGTTAAAGAATTCTGGCAACACACCCTTACCAAACCAGATCCAAAGGACCGGTAGCAACAAGCATGACTACTTCAGAGAATAGTAACGAGGAAGAAAGGCCGATGAGCCAATTGTTAAAAGAAGCAATGGAAAAGATTGAAAGGATGGGACTAGAGATGAATGCAATGCAGCTAGCTTTAGCCAAAGCGCAAAAAAGCCCTGAGCCACTGGGGCACATGCCGGAATACCCTCATTCCGGCCCTTCAACAAGCCTCCCGAATCCCCGTTATCATCAGGAAAGAAGCCCCCATGATTCCCAAGCTCCACCACCCCACCAACCTCTCCCAACACCGAATATTCCCACTTTTGTGGGACCAAAATCAGCCACCTTGCAAAGAACGACCAGTGAGCAATTGTTTCAAGCTCACGATACGCAATACTATCCCCCTGAGCCTACATTCCATGCCCCCGAACCACAGGCCTACAATCTACACTTGGAGGTACCGGCAGAGATTGAAAAGCCGGTTAAAGACCCTGAACAGGATGAGGTATTGAGGAAGTTCAAAACCTGGAGCAGTCCTTCAGGAACCTGCACGGATTGGGCAACCAAGTCAGCGTGGCTTACAAAGATCTATGCCCTTTCCCGGACGTCCAACTCTCGGCTGGGTTCAAGATGCCTAAGTTTGATTTATATGAAGGGCACGGTGATCCCATGGCACATTTGCGGGGATTCTGTAGCAAAATGAGAGGGGCAGGCGGCAAAGATGAGCTGCTGATAGCTTATTTCGGCCAAAGTCTGAGCGGATCTGCACTAGAATGGTATACCAGGCAGGATTCCAGTAGATGGTACACTTGGGATGATCTGGCACAGGCTTTCGCGGGTCATTTCCAATACAATCTCGAGATAGTCCCTGACCGGCTCACATTATTGAGGACCGGGAAGAAACCCGGGAAAAGTTTTCGCGAGTTCGGGTTCCGCTGGAGAGAGCAAGCGGCCAGAGTCGATCCTCCTATGAGAGAGGGAGAGATGGTGGACTACTTCTTGCAAACATTGGATCCAACCTACTTTGGTCACTTGGTGACGACGGTCGGAAAATCCTTCAACGAGGTGGTGAAGATAGGGGTCATGATAGAAGAGGGTCTGAGGTCTGACAAAATCCTGAATTACTCAGCACTCAAAGCAATGACCCAGGCTATTCAGAACGGCATGGGAGGTGCGCTGAGAAGAAAGAAAGAAGAAATTGCCACGATCGAGGCAGGCAGTTGGTCCGGGTCTGGAAAGCCACATTACAACCAACCCAGACCTCACAGGTCAAACTACCTATACAACCCACCACATCACTACTATCCACCCCAAGAACCTCATTTCACCGTCTATCAAGCCCAGACATACACCCAACCTCCGGTTCGCCCACAATGGCGTGCGCCAGCTCCCCACAATACATACCCAGCTCCACATAATACCTACCCACCACCACAAAGTACCTACCCTCCACCTAGAGCATACAGGAACCCTCCAGGGACAGGCTTTCGAGGGAGTCAAGCTGCTAAGAATGATAGGCTACAAAAACATAGAGCCTTTACTGAGGTGGGAGAGTCCTATACCGTCGTATTCCACAAATTGAGACGGTTGGGTTTGGTGAGTCCTGTTGAACCTAGAGATCAAAACCCCCCATCCCAAAATGTGAACAGGTCAATAAGCTGTGAGTACTGCTCAGGAATGCTGGGACATGAAACTGAAAAATGTTGGAGACTGAAGCAGGCGATACAAGACCTCATTGATGCCAACAAAATCGAGGTCCAGACGCCGGAGGCACCTAACATCAATCAGAACCCACTGCCAGCGCACCACGAGACTCACATGATCGAGTTGGTGTATGAGGGAGGAGAGTTGAGACAGCCCTCACAGACAGTGATGATGATCCAGGCTGCTCCGAAAGAAGGATCGACCAATGGAGGGACGGGGGTACAGTCGCAGGGAGAATGCGTCAAGCCAGTAGTGATATTGGGAAAGAGCCCGTCCGCCATAACAAGCAAACTCGAGCCAAACAAGTTGGTAATATCTGGGACTCCACCCATGCCTGCAGTTGTGTTGAAAGGGGTGTACAAGGAACTGGTCACTATAAAGCCTGTAGTCCAGCTGCCGATGATTGACAGCAAGGCTGTGCCTTGGAAATACAAAAAGGCAGTAGTGATGTACAAAGGAAAACAGGTGGAGGAAGTTAGTTGTGAAGCGCAAGGGCTGACTCGATCAGGTCGGTGTTTTGCCCCGGTGGAGCTGAGAAGAACCAACCCCGCTACAGCCAAGAAACCTGTGTCCGAAGAAGAGGCTGAGGAGTTCTTGAGAAAGATGAAAGTGCAGGACTACTCCGTGGTCGAACAGCTGAGGAAAACACCAGCCCAGATCTCGTTGCTGTCATTACTGATCCATTCTGAGGAACATCGCCGGGCCCTGATGAAGATATTGAACGAAGCTCATGTGCCCAACAAGATTTCTGGAAACCATTGCCAACAAGATTTTCGAGGTGAACAGGGTAACATTCTCAGATGATGATCTGCCGATGGAAGGTACGGAGCATAATAAAGCTCTCTACCTAACTGTCAAATGTGAAAACTCGGTAGTCACTCGGGTATTGGTAGACAACGGTTCAAGCGCCAATATTTGTCCATTATCCACCCTAAACCAGTTAAAGATCGACCACGGAAGAATTCGCAAGAATAGCATCTGCGTCCGAGGGTTTGACGGAAATGGAACTGCCACTATGGGGGATGTTGTGCTTGGTTTGACCATCGGTCCAGTCCTGTTCACCATGGAGTTCCAGGTGTTGGATGCCACAGTATCTTATAACCTTCTATTGGGACGACCGTGGATTCATGCAGCCAAAGCAGTGCCCTCCACCCTACATCAGATGGTTAAGTTCGAGTGGGATAGACAAGAGGTCGTGTTGCACGGCGAGGACGCAACGTGCACCATGGATGGCGCCATTGTGCCCTTCATAGAGACCGATGGTGACAAAGGTCCTTAGGTCTACCAGGTTTTTGATACAATGTCGGCAAATAAGATTTTTGAAGGTGAGATCCTTCAGTACCCGAGGGTAGCTTCCGCAACAATCATGATGGTCTCGGAGATGCTGGGCAACGGGTTTGTGCCAGGAAAAGGCTTGGGGGTTGAGCTTCAGGGGATTGTCCAACCTGTCTCCCTGCCCAAGAACCTGGAAAACTTCGGTTTGGGGTTCAAACCAACCGCGGCAGATAGGAGGCAAGCGCGAAAAATGAAGAAGAGGGTTTGGTTTCTGCCCAAGCCGGTGCCACGTCTCTCAAGGTCTTTTGTCAGAGCAAGTGCCAAGGGGCCGCCAGTTCCAAAGATTCTAGGACCATTAATTGGTATGGATGGGGACCTGAATCAGAGTTTCAAGAGGCTATTTGTTGATGTCAGTATGGTAGAAGTTGGAGAAGGCTCCAGCAGAGTAGAGATACAATTTGTGGGGCCTGAGGCCAAAACCAACAATTGGACAGTTACTCCTCTTCCTGTCCGAGGGGAGTCTTGGTAGTAGGCTTTGATTTATGTTTTTGTTTGTTTTGTTTTGTTCGAATTATTCCAGGGTGTAATCCAAATTTTACTTTTATTTTGTAAAAGTGTGAACCCTTTTATCCCGCAAGTTTAATAAAGTTCTCTTCGTTTGTCTCATTTTAATTTTGTTTTGTTCTTTTTCTTTCTGAACAGTTCTTTTTTACTGGTTCTAATGACATGGCATGCACAGCGGATCTTCGACCTAGTCTATAAATCAATCTGAATCTGACTTAATGATACAAGAGTTCGTTTGTGACGATGACCCTGAATATGACGAAGATGAAGCCTTCGAAGAGATAAACCGAGAACTGTGCCAATCTGAAGGAAAACCCAAACCTAACCTAAATGACACTGAGACTGTGAATCTAGGAGACGCTGATAATGTCCGAGAAACCAAGATCAGCATCCATATTAAGCCGAATGTCAGGGAAGAATTGATCAAAACCCTCATGGAATTCAAAGATGTTTTTGCATGGTCATATGACGATATGCCGGGATTAAGCACCAATTTAGTGGTTCACAAATTGCCCACTGACCCGGCATACCCTCCGGTCCAGCAAAAGTTAAGGAAATTTAAAACAGAAATGAGTGTAAAGATCAAAGAAGAGGTGATTAAACAGTTACAGGCGAAGGTCATTCGGGTCACTCGATATCCCGAGTGGTTGGCCAATGTGGTACCAGTTCCGAAGAAGGATGGGAAAATCAGGGTGTGTGTCGACTACCGCAACCTCAACAAAGCAAGTCCCAAGGACAAATTTCCATTGCCCAACATCCATATCTTGATCGATAATTGCGCCGGGCGCGAGATTGGATCCTTCGTAGATTGCTATGCGGGTTATCATCAGATCCTAATGGATGAGGAAGATGCGGAAAAGACAGCTTTTATTACGCCATGGGGAACTTACTGCTATCGGGTAATGCCGTTCGGATTGAAGAATGTCGGGGCAACGTACATGCGAGCAATGACTACTGTGTTTCACGACATGATGCACAAAGAAATTGAGGTGTACGTAGATGATGTGATCATAAAGTCTTGGCGTCAAGAAGACCATGTAGCAGACCTAAGGAGATTTTTTCAAAGACTCCGAAGGTATGATATCAAGCTCAACCCGGCCAAATGCGCATTCGGGGTTCCTTCAGGAAAGCTGTTAGGATTCATTGTCAGTCGACAGAGGATTGAGTTAGACCCATCCAAGATCGAATCCATCCGAGATTTGCCACCGCCAAAGAACAAAACAGAGATAATGAGTTTGCTGGGTAGACTCAATTACATCAGCAGGTTCATCGCTCAACTCACAGCAACTTGTGAGCCCATATTTCGGCTGCTGAAAAAGGATGCTGCGGTAAGTTGGACGGCAGAGTGTCAAGAGGCTTTCGACCAAATCAAAGGGTATCAGTCTAATCCACCCGTGTTGGTCCCGCCTAAGCCAGGGAAGCCCTTAATTCTTTATCTAACGGTCCTAGAAAATTCATTTGGTTGTGTACTGGGGCAACATGATGACACAGGAAGGAAGGAGCAGGCCATCTACTATCTTAACAAGAAATTCACAGTATATGAGGTCAAGTACACTCAACTCGAGAAAACATGTTGCGCCCTAACTTGGGTAGCTCAGAAGTTGAAGCACTACCTGTCCTCGTATACTACTTATCTCATATCCCGTTTAGACCCATTGAAGTATATCTTTCAGAAACCTATGCCCACAGGGAGGTTGGCAAAATGGCAAATTCTGCTCACAGAGTTCGATATCGTCTATATGACGAGGACAACCATAAAAGCCCAAGCGCTGGCCGACCATTTGGCAGAGAATCCCGTTGATGAAAAATACGAGCCTTTAAGAACGTATTTTCCCGACGAAGAAGTGATGCATACAAGTGAGCTGGAGTTACCCAAAGAACCGGGTTGGAAGCTTTTCTTCGATGGAGCCGCGAACGCGAAAGGGGTTGGAATAGGAGCAATACTCATTTCTGAAACAGGACGCCATTATCCTGTTACGGCTCAACTACGCTTCTATTGCACCAATAATATGGCCGAGTATGAAGCTTGCATTTTGGGTCTGCGATTAGTTGCAGACATGGATGTCCAAGACGTTTTGGTCTTGGGAGACTCGGACCTCTTGGTACATCAGATTCAGGGTGAATGGGAAATACGGGATTTGAAACTCATACCATATCGACAATGCTTGCACGATCTGAGCAAGCGATTTCGATCGGTGAAGTTCAAACATATCCCGAGAGTTCATAACGAGGTTGCGGATGCATTGGCCACCTTAGCATCAATGTTGCACCACCCTAACAAAATGTATGTTGACCCTCTGCACATCCAGGTTCGTGACCAGCACGCTTATTGCAACGCGGTAGAAGAGGAAGTAGATGGTGAACCTTGGTTTCATGATATCAAGGAGTACCTCAAAATGGGGATATATCCGGAACAGGCGATTGGAGACCAAAAAAGTGCCCTTCGGCATCTGTCGAATGGTTTCTTCCTCAACGGAGGAGTTTTGTACAAAAGAACCCCGGATTTGGGATTGTTAAGATGTATAGACACTGGTCAAGCCACGACGGTCATGGCAGAGGTACATGCTGGAGTTTGCGGGCCACATATGAGCGGATATGTATTGGCAAGGAAGATCCTTCGAGCAGGGTATTATTGGCTTACCATGGAACATGACTGTATCTCTTTTGTGAGGAAATGCCACCATGTTAGATGCATGGAGATCTGGTTCACTCTCCGCCAACAGAGTTACATACGATGTCAGCACCCTGGCCGTTTGTGGCATGGGGCATGGATGTCATTGGACCTATCGAGCCGGCAGCATCCAACGGTCATAGGTTCATTCTAGTAACCATTGACTACTTCACCAAATGGGTTGAGGCTAAAACCTTCAAGTCGGTAACTAAAAAGGCAGTGGTGGATTTTGTGCACTCCCATATCATCTGCAGATTTGGGATCCCAAAAGTAATCATCACGGATAACGGTGCGAATCTTAACAGCAGCCTGATGAGAGAGGTATGCCAACAATTCAAGATTACACACCGCAATTCCACCCCATATCGTCCCAAGGCGAATGGAGCGGTCGAAGCAGCCAATAAAAACATCAAGAAGATACTGCGAAAAGATGGTGGAAGGATCTAGACAATGGCACGAGAGATTACCCTTTGCTTTGTTGGGTTATCGCACTACCGTCCGGACTTCCATAGGTGCAACTCCTTATTTGTTGGTATACGGAACTAAGGCCGTAATACCGGTGGAGGTCAAAATTCCGTCCCTCCGGATTGTCGCTGAAGCCGAAGTTGATGATGATGAATGGGTCAAAGCTCGACTAGAACAGTTGAGCTTGATAGACGAGAAAAGATTGGCAGCAGTGTGCCATGGTCAGCTATATCAGAAGAGAATGGCAAGGGCATACAATAAGAAGGTACGCCCCAGGAAGTTTGAAATAGGGCAGCAGGTATTGAAGAAGATCCTCCCACATCAGGTCGAGGCAAAAGGCAAGTTCGCCCCAAATTGGCAAGGGCCTTATATCGTGACCAAAGTATTATCCAACGGTGCTTTGTGTTTGACGGATATCGAGGGAAGATGTGTTTACATGGCTATCAATTCGGATGCAGTCAAGAGATATTATGCGTAATTTCTTTGATTATGGCAATTATTGGTTCGTTTGTTTGTACTTGGTACTTATTGGATAATGAAATGACGGAGGCAATTCTTTCTTCTATCCAAACACTTTTTACCCTTGTTTCCCCCTTTTGAGCCTTAAGTTATTCTGTCATATCCCTCTTTTGGAATCACTAATGGAAAAGATATGAAAAGAAAAAAAGAGAAAAGGAAAAAGAAAATTGTAAAAGAAAATGAAAAAAAGAAGATAAAATCACAAGAAAAACAAAATAGTGGGAACTACGTTTGACCTGATTCCTCAAAGAGGATACGTAGGCGCCTCACGGCTCGGTCATAGTGTGCATAATGTCCATAAGTGTGCATAATAGGCACAGTGTGCGTAACGCACATAGCTCAACATAGAGTAAAAAATAATAAAATCCCCCAAGCAAGAAAACTGGGGGCAGAGGTTATGTTTTAAAATTCCAACAAAGGTTTGATTCCAAAAGTTGTAGCGAATCACCCTTCAGAGTTATTTCATTTTTTGATAGCCTTTCTTTTGGCCCCACACCAAAACCAACATCGACATCCAAAAGACCTCCCGATCAATATCCAAGAGGTGCCAAGTCAGGCAAATAAAGCCGAGAATAATACGCTGATCCCCAGCAAAGAAGAGGATCATAAAACTGGAAATGAATTGATAGTCCAAAGGAATCTCCAAAAGAGAGGGTCATATCGACAGCACTCCAATTCTCTGTTGAAGAAATAAAATGAGAGAGTCTTGGCGGTGAAAACCTTCGCGGGCACCACAAGGCGACGAAAGATGAGAGATATAAAACGAGAGAGTCTTATCGGTGAAAACCTTCACAGGCACCGTAAGGCGCCGGGAGCTGAGAGAAAAGAGGGAGTCTCATAAGTGAAAACCCCTCAAGGGCACTATGAGGCGACAAGACAGATCAGCAAGAGGATCCACGTTCACAAAAGAAATGGACGCCCATTTATCTCCATGCAAGTAAGGTCATCAGGCAAGTTGATTGATACAAATAGACTGGGTCGGGAATCTATGGTGCACGTCATGATCACAAGGACCAGTCATGTCGTCCAGATAAGTTTTTCTCTTTTCCTTTTTCCGCCAAGTATTGGTTCAGAAAGATTTTCCTCCTTTTTTTTCTATCCCTTTCATTTTTCTTTCTAAGAATTCGTTTTGAAAGAGATTTTTTAAAGTTTACTACCAGAGGCCGAAGGAGCACAAAAGCAAAATATGAAAAGGATAGGCCAAGAGCCGAGGCAATAAGACAAAAGGCATCGGCTGCAAAACCAAAGGACGAATTGTATAGAAAGAAGGGTGACATAAAGAGAGCGGAAAATGACGGGTGAAGGACTTGTGGACCAAGTTCCGAGAAGGTTTCCCCGTAGAATGTTGATAAATCCCAGACCCAAATCCGAAGTGGTCAGACACCACAAGAAACGGAAATCAATCCGGTGCAAGATATCCCCAGGCAAAGCAATTCTATACCTTGCAGTTCCGGGAGGAAATAAACTCCTGAAGGGAGTAGTTTCGGGATTAAAAGCAGACTCCCACAGCATGTCCTGAAAAGAGAAACCAGAAAGGGGGATAAATGGAAAACCACCCCCAGCAAGCAGCGTCGTCCGCCAACCAGTTGTTGGAGCATAGAGCAAGGAGAAGAAAAGGAAAAAATCATCCCCCAGCGGAAGGATCACCATTGCCCCGCCATGATTAAAACTAACTAAATCCTTCTGTCTGCTGCAGGAAAATAAAGGTTGATGATGGCATAAGGACGCGATACCAAAAAGGTCACCAAAACCGGGGCAGAAAATTTTCTGCCATTGTCAAAATTTTCTCGGAGGAACGAGAAAACCAAATCAAATAATTTTCAATCTTAGTTTAAATAGGCGCCCACCTGTATAACGAAAGGAATAATTTTCAGTCTTAGTTTAAATAGGCGCCCACCTGTATAACGAGAGGAATAATTTTCAGTCTTAGTTTAAATAGGCGCCCACCTGTATAACGAGAGGAATAATTTTCAGTCTTAGTTTAAATAGGCGCCCACCTGTATAACGAGAGGAATAATTTTCAGTCTTAGTTTAAATAGGCGCCCACCTGTATAATGAGAGGAATAATTTTCATGTCTTAGTTTAAATAGGCACCCACCTATATAACGAGAGGAATATTTTCATGTTTTAGTTCAAACATTTCAGGCTTTGAGAGCAGTAACCCCACCGAAAGGCAGAAGGTTACAATAGGAGTACCCAGAAGGAAACAATAAAAATCTCCAGCACCGGGAAGGAGAAGGTTGCAAACTCAGGCGCAAGAATCAAAAGGACGCGTAAGGACGCATTTTGAAAGAAGCAGCTTGTGAACATTAAATCATGCCCAGCACGGCAAATCTGATGAAGAGAGCCATACCACTAGAGGAACCACTGAAAAGCCTAATGAAGAAAGCCGTGTCCCCAGTGGACCAAGCAAAATGATAAAAACTGGCATTCAGAAAGGCCAAGGACTAGTGTTATCCCCAAATTCTCGGAAGAAAAGCACTAGAGGAAGCACAAGCCGATAAGAAAGTGAGGCGACAAGAACGAGTTGAATATAGATGAGATCTTATGATCCATAGCCTAGCCTAGCTTCTTGTTTTTCCTTTTAGCAAATGTAACAGGGAGATCGATACGCAACAACAACATACAACAGCATGTAACAGCACACAACAACAGCGAGCATGACGGTTACACGGTAGTCCCAGCTACCAAAACTTCCCGAACTACATTGACCTAATTCCTGTTCAGCCCAGGATATGTAGGAAACCTCTGAAGCAAGGGTTCGGTCAAACCTTTTTCGAAAAATGCTTCAAACGGAGTACTCGGACGAGCAAAAATCGCCCGCTTTATCTTTGCGCGAAAACCCTTCGTGTCTTCGGGCAAAGAGGGGCAGCTGTAAGCACGTGATTTTTGCTTCACGAAAGTTACTCCAAAAGAAAAGAAAAAGAAAAGAAAATCAAAAAATATATGTTTTGTCATTGAGTGATTTTTGTTTAATGTTAAAATTGTGTGTTAATTGTTATAGGTGTTAACCAATATGTGTGTAAGTTTATTTCTAATTTTTACAATTTTTAGGGATTTTTAGTTTAATTTGTTAATTTTGAAAGAAAATGATTGTGGAAAATTGGCTTGGGCCCCAAAATGAGGCCCAAAACCAGGACACAAATCCAGTACAAACACAGGCTGCCCAGGCTTGGACCCAAAACGACGCCGCATAGGGCGTATAATCGGAGCTGTCCGTTCAAACTCATCCAACGGTCCACATCCGCACCCATAACCCGACTTGTTTAACCGGTTCAACCCAACCCCTCACTTAACCAAAACGACCCCGTTTCCATACCAAACGACCCCGTCCGGTCACTCACCAGTAGATCCAAGCGATTGACATCACTTGATCTAACGGCCCCGATCTATCCTCCCCTTCCGTATATAAACCCCCCATCACACCCCACGCCCCCATCCAAACACCCCCCGGCTTCATCGTCTCCAGAGCCTAACCCTAATATCCCAAACCCTAGCCGCCCCCCTTCACCTTCACTGAAAAGTCGGCGGCAAGGATGCCGGTGACTGCCAAAACAACACCCCTGATACATCCAACCACCCTGAACACGAATCCACCAACCATGTACCTCGAATCACACTCCATCGTCTCGAATCTTGATTTGAAGATTCGAGACCAAACCCCGATCTACACCAAACCAACCCAAACTCACACTGGATAACCCCCTGACCTCCCTCGTGACCAAACCAAGCTTGGTTTGGTCCGAATCTACCCACAAATCCTAAAATCTCAAATCTGAAGATCCAAACCCTAGAACACAAGAACCTGGGGAATCCGGCCAGTTTTAATAGAGATTTGAGGTCTAATAGACCTTAATCAAGGTGTTCTCAGTTGAGAACACCCCAATTAAAGTTTGTTCGGCCCCAAATGGTCAAATCTAATTCAGACCTGGGTCGGCTTTGGTTGAACATTTTCAGTAAGTTTTCTTTTTCTTTTCAGTTTTGTTTAAGTATTGTCTGAATTTGTTAAGCATGTTTTGTTGTAGTTGTTTGGTGTTTCTGGTATTTTTTTTTTAATTTTCTTCCGTCTTTGTAAAGACCTTTTATTTGGTCATTTGTTCTTCTGTGTATATGTGAATACGTCTTGTGATATATATGCTCGATGAGATTAGTCGTCGAATAAATAGTTCGCATGGCCTCCTAGTGATTGTGCAAAGTTGTCTGAAGCCATTCGGGACCCTGTACGTGTTGTTTATGTGATCGACTAGTTATTTCTTGTTATAATTAGTATAGTCGATTTGATAAACGTCCTCGATTAGTTTCCTATAACTGAAGGTTCAAATATTCTAATTCATACAACTTCACATGAGTGAACGAACCTGTTGTTGTTAATTGATTGCTTGACATTGTTTGAAAGTAGTTTGTAACTACATTATAAACAACTAAAAGACTCAGGCTAGGGCAGTTTTGAATTTAAACTTTCAGAAGTTCAAAATGCCCTGATGTTGCAATGGTTTAGGACAGTAATAATCAGGGTTTAACAAGGGTAGTTTGGGTGTAAAAAAGAACAGAAATGATTAGTTTAAATGAGCTGACAAATAGGGTACTGGATTAGGATTAAAATAATATAATAGTGGGGAGCCAAACTTGTTAGCATGGGGCTGATTGAATAAAAAAGGGCTGCCCATGCTTTTGGGCAGAAAATACAGGCTAAAGGCCTGTCGAATGGATGGGCATGGGGAATACTTTTAGTTTAAAAAGAAGTTATGGGCAGGAAGGAGGGAAAGGGTTCAAGGCAGCTTAATGCTTGCCATTTCTGCCTATAAATAGGACTGTTTCAGAACATGAAAGGACCTGGACATTTTTAGTCTTCAGAGAGGTTTTGTGAGTTAGAAAATTGAAAAGAAAGAATAACAGAAGAAATTTCAGGATATTGAACCAACTATTGTCTGAAAACTGCATAAGAGTTTAAGTTGGTCAAGCTGTCTTTGCCAATTGTTGTTGGCTTTTGCCGAGTTGTTTGTGACTATTGCATTGCTGTGGCTATTTGCATTGAACATTCTGGGTTTTCTACTGTTTTACTACTCTGTGTCTGGGATTGTCTGCTTGGTGCTCGACCACCTGTTGGGTTTCTTTGTTGTGGAAACTGCTGCGGTTTATCTGTGGACTATTGGTGACATTGTTGCTGAGTGTTGTTCCTGTGTTGTTGTTGTTTATCTGCTGCTGCTGTTGTTTGTTGCATACTACTCAGCTGATCATTCTCCTTCTTCTTTTGTTTTCTACACCAGGTACCCGACTATACTGTCGATATAACTTGAAAATTGAGCATGAATACAAAAGAGAAGATCTGAAGATGTTTATTTCATACATAGACTGATATATTGAACATCATGTGATGTATAATAGTTTACATTTTTGCTTGAATACTGTAGTTAGCTCTCACACATAGCAAATGTCGATTGTATGGCAATTTAATATCCTATTGTGTGTGTAGGTTGGAAGATAAAAGATTTGATATGTAGTAGGTTGTAGCTCAGGAATCAGTTATGTTTGTGATTAAGCATGTCCAGTAATGCATGATAACTATCCATTATTAGTTAATTACCTTCCCTTTTGATAGATTACCGCGTTATAACTGGTAAAGCACACCTTAGAACAAAGAACAAAAGCTCACAGTTCCAACTTCGCGAAGGTCAAGCCTAAGTCGAAAGGGACTAGGCAGGTTCTCATCGGTGAAGCAGTGGCCCAGGCCCAGCCGACATTAGGTGGGTTGGGTTTGGGCCCATAATATTCAATAAGCTGCCCGTGGGCGCGGCCATGTTTCTGATTCGGTAAAGGCATTCGAAATCCTGCTATAAATAACCTGCAAGCATGTAATTAACTAGGGTTATTTCTGTTTTCGATTAGTAGAGACGAACTTAATAGAAAATATAGTCATTGTAGGTTTATCCTTTAAAAATAAAAATGAGACGAGCCTCGCCAAATAAAACGTATAGATTGCGGGGCCCTCACAAAATGTATGGTTTAATTAGAATTCGGAAGGACCGTTTAGCGAATTTCACGGTCTTCCCCAAAATAATAACGCGATAGTCTCTTTAGGCGCGTGTTTAATATTTTACTTTCTTAAGCCTGGGTGTGCATTTCATGCGACCCGAATCCAAATCCCAAAACATCAAATAAAACGTGTTCCGGATTGTGGGTGCATTTCATGTAACGCAGTCCAAAGACGTGTTTTAAGCGATGTTCATATTTCTTTTAAAAACAATAATAATAAAGCGGTTAAAATATAAAATTTGCACATAAGTTCATATTTGTATAAAATCAGATAATCAAGCCGAATATAATAGTTGAGCGACCGTGCTAGAACCACGGAACTCGGGAATGCCTAACACCTTCTCCCGGGTTAACAGAATTCCTTATCCGGATTTCTGGTACGCAGACTGTAATATGGAGTCATTCTTTTCCTCGATTCGGGATTAAAATTGGTGACTTGGGACACCCTAAATCTCCCAAGTGGCGACTCTGAAATAAACAAACCAATCCCGTTTCGATTGTCTTTTAATTGGAGAATACTGGATTTTCTAAGCTACTAGATAACGCTGTGTGTGTGGTATTTTCGGTTTTGGCACAAGGATTTGTGGTTCAAATCTTAAGATACCATTAACTTCGTCAAAACTTTAATATACTTACACTAAAGGAAAGTTCAAATCTGTAAAAGATACTTTCAATTATTCACAAGTGTTATGAAGTGAAATAACAAACTAGTGGGGGATTGTAAGATAGTTTGTTATTGCCAAGTTGGAAGTGGGACGTTTCTTTCTCGTACCTTGTCTGTTAGCCTCAGAACTGATCATTATGAAATAGCACATAACAGGCACGAGATTGACTCAACAGGCACGAGATTGACTCAACAGGCACGAGATCCTAGAGTTAATTATTTTTAACAGAAAAATCAAATTTATTTGAATTTTAAATTCAAAATTCGAATAAATAGTCGTGTCTGTTTGTGAAACAAGACATCTTTTCTGAAAGGGTCGGTTGATTGCCTATAAATACACAAGAATTCCAACGAAGTTGATATAGAAAATCACAAGTGTTATTGCAGGCTTTGTTGTATCCTGAAGAGAATCGTTTTGTATTTTCCCTAAATTAGTATACAGGCGATAACTCTTTAAGGACAGTCGATTTTCACGCCTCAAAGCCAATTTTGATTATTATTTTCTAACAAATATTGCAAACCTAATGAGTCATTCATCATACATTTATTAATTTGATGAGAACATCGGACAAAGTAAATATTTACCGATTTCCAACGGCTTTACCTCGCTAGTTGATAGGAAAACTCAGACCTCCGTCTAATGATATTCGGTTTGGAACGACCTACATATAAAATATATTAATTTTTTGGTTAAGAATATTTAACTGATAACCCTTCAATTTATGTGTCTTCGCCATTGGGGACCAGAATTAAATCTGACTTGGAAGTTGAAAAAGAGTGGAAATGGCATTTCCAGGTTCCTAGCTAGCTTTGGTGGTGGACAAGCGGCGGAGGGCCCAACTGGAGTTGTAAATTATTAGATACAAATTAAGGGGTCGTTTGGTATAATCGTGAGATCATATCCGATCGATTAGTTATGCCATCTTTTATATGATATTACTAATCCCATTATTTTAGTGTAAAAATTATTTCGAAATTAGTTCCAAACCAAACATGAAACAAAATTAATTTTAAACTTTATTTCGGAATTATTATTCTTATCCCAAGATTTCTTTAATGAAACTTACGCCACCAAAGTTGACCACGCTTAGCCAATGTTATTTTTATTAGGCTAAAGAAATTGGGATGTGACGTATATAGATTGTAATATTTATACGCCCTTAGTGATAAATGACCATAAGACGAGTCACCTTCATATACGTTTCTTTAGTGCATGGACCAAGTGAACAAAAAGAAACTCATGTTTTTTCTTTATTCTTCATTTGTTATATATATGGGGGAGGGGAGAGGAATGATTATGAAAACGACGCCCACTTAATAATAATAGAAAAAAAAGTACTAAATCAGTAAAAAGTGTGGAGGAATGATAAATGTTCTTTTTCCTTTTTATTCAGATGTCTTAAATTTGTGTTTTCGGGATGAAATTCTCTTGACATGGGACGCTAGAACCCTCATACTTAAATTTGTACGGTGAATCTGGAATATTAGCAGAGACAATGAGTTTCGAACGTCCGATGAGTAAGTAAAAAAATAAGAAAAAACGTAAGAAATTTGAAAGGATCCTCTCATCTTTATAGGTTAATTAAGTAGATAGTATCCAAAGGCAGATGAAAGATGGTTTTTATGTGGAAGCATCAGTCATGATCATCAATTAATTGTATGGCTATGTGTTTAGAATACGACATATAATTAGCTTTCTCATGTTTCACGCTTTTCTTTGGTCAATTTTATTTGATAGGATATGTCTATGAGATTATGACACCAATATTTTACTAATTTGTTTGCATGAATTTATAGGAAACCAAACTACAAAAGGTCTTCTGACTCAAAATTGCGACTGTTCATATATCCATCAATTCTGGTTAACCAATTATAGGGGGCGGATCTAGAATTTTAATTCTATGAGTTTATCATTAAAGTTTTTTTTAACATTATTGAACCTATTATATTTTAAAGTTATGAATTCATATCTACTATTTATTATACTTTTGGTGATTTTTATATAGAAATTTATATTCGCGTTGAACGTATTGGGTTCAGTTGAATCCGATAAATCAATGATGCATCCGCCCCTGAATCATAGGTCTTACATGTTCAGAGGTACGGAGCTAGAGTATTAGGTATGAGTTCAGATGAATTCAATAATTTTTACGTAGACTATGTATTTGTATTAAAAAATTCATAAAATATATATGTTAAGATATATAATTACGAATTCAGTAACTAAAACGAGTTATGAGTTTGCCGGCAAGTATGAAACCCATAAACATCAAATTTCAGACGGGCTTATGCACATGGCCCCTAATTTTCACGTCAAATATGTTTCAAGACTGGATCACGTTGGATCATAATACAAATGATTTCAAAGAAACAACTAGTTATGGAACTATTTAAGAGTTTAGAAATATGATTTGTTCAGATCTAGTCTAAGCAAATTAAGGAACAAAAGTGACTAAATCCATAGGTTTCTTCCACCAATAAGATGAAGACAAAGATAGCTAACATGGGATGTGAGCTTATACCATCAAACAATTTTTCTCGAGGATCATCTCTTGCTTGATTGAGTGACTCCATTCATTGGCACCACCTTCTCTTTTAAACTCACCTCAGAAAGGGAAAAAAAAAAGGAAAAAAAAATTGTCCAGTGCATTAAGCTCTCGCTATGCGCAGGTCCGGGGAAGAACCGTCACAAGGGTCTATTTTACATAGTTTTACCCTGCATTTCCATGACTTGAATCCGTAACCTCTTGGTCACATAACAACAATTTTACCAGTTACGCTAATACTCTCCTTCTAAACTCACCTTAGAAGTTATAATAGTAATATTTTGTGGTTGAGTTAAGTTTAAAATCAGACTCATCTCAATCTTTGATTTACTTAATATTGAATTTCATATTATATTGTCTATGCTTTAGATGTACAACTCTTAGCGTGCTAGGAGAAGGGAGGTTTATCGTGCCATATTGATCATGAAGGAGAATGTTTAGATAATGCACTTTTATCTCCACATTTAAGTGTACCATTTCCATATATTTAATTACTTTGTACGGTCCACTTTAATTAATTTTTTGGTATTTTCCTTATAGTCCACAATATTTGATTTTTTCAAATACCAAGAAGGAATTAACTTCTTTTTTCCAAAATTGTTCTCAAAATAAAGAGTCTAGGAGTATTTGTTATATTTTTAACAAATAAATTAAGATTAATATGATCATTTTTATTATTAATCAATACTAAAAGGTGAATTTCTTAATATGTGTGAAAACAATAAAAAAAATCAATTAAAATGAAGGAGTAAATTAACACTATAGTTTGATTCTTTTTTCAAAACACAATTAAATACAAAGGGAGATGGGCGCAGCCTTTCATGATTGTCGTGACTCATGAATGACCTCATGCAATCATAAAGAAACTATTTTTGTGGTTTATTGAGGCATAACACAAGGCATATGCGCTCTTTACCTATAATTACATGGCTAACTTAACTATAATTAATTAGTAACATACTAATCAAAATTGTTCATGTCATTTTCATTAGTCATTTCTTTAGTTTCATCTCGAAATTGCAAAGATTAGAGCAACGGCCCACATACACACATGTCCATTCTTTTGCTGACCAATTCTGCATCATTTCATTGGTCAATATTTCTCCTTCCACATGTTTATGGAAATGGGAAAGCGCCCTATCATTTTCATTTATATCGTACTACACGTCTACAATGTCAGTTAATCAAATAATTCACGAAATCAAGTTAGAATGATAACAATGTCCAACTATTGGTTAAAGCAATAACATAAAATTAAGAATTAAACTAATTGTGAAGGGAAAAAACTTTCATCCACAAGGAAAGACATTTTCCCTATTTTGGTTTGGGGGGGAGGGAAATCGAAAATTTAAAACTCGGCAAAATAGCCCCGCAACTTTGGGAGGAAGGGTGCCTCCTCATAATAGGAGTCGCACTGACCAGGCCCGGGCGATTGTTTACTAAAAATACAGGTCTTCGCAAAATTGTAAGATCATAAATGGGGGTTGACGCATGCCCGGTGCCGAAGGTCAAGGAAGTTGGTGACGGCCGGCAAAGGAAGTTGGTGACCTGATTATTTTTTGGAAACCAAAAAACAGAAATGACTCATTTTTGAAAAATATTTTCCGTCTATAACACACGCTGTGAATCAGTTTAAAAAAAAACAAGAAACAATTAGTTACAAACAGTCCAAATATAGAGGATTTGGGAGATGCGAGGTATATATATAGCTAGCCTTGAGTGGTGTTAGTTTTTTGACCAATCAAAAGAAGCATTGCACGCAATAACAATGAAAATAATATTTTTCTAAAAGAAAGAAAGTTTCGTAAATAAGAGATAAGATGTAAATCGTGATTGATGAAGCAATAGGGTTCATATGTTACAATTATAAATGTTGCTTAATGGAATATTCGCATTAATAATTGTTAAAGACGAATGTATATATGTTGCTCTTAAGTCATCATCAGTTGATCACAATTACTAATAAATAATGCCAAGTGGTGGAGTTGCTGAAGATTAAATAAAGCTTAGCTCTCTACCTTGCAACTTCTTTGGAGGCTAAGTATATTTCTATTTTTGCTCAAAGTCCACTTTAATATTAGTATCTCTTTCATTTTCATTCATTAGCAAAGATACTGATACAACTGATATTTTATTCCTTTAGTATTAATAGAACTCCCACCAGAAATCCGAGTTTGAAACCTGGGTAGTTCCCTTATTTAAAAAAGATTAGTTTCAGAGTACGCGCGTTGTGTGTGTATCCCATATCAACAAATATAATTTTGTAAAAATTATATAGATATTATTCACAAAAGTGTCTAAATTATTAAATAAAAATTACAAAAACTGAAGGAAAAAAAAAAGATGAATGTTAATCTTTAGACTTTCGTTAGGGATGGATTTAGGTTTTCACGCCATCTTTTCTATATAGATTCGATCATTATCATGATAAAGGGATTATACATGCTAATAAACATTGTTACTTCTTTTAGCTCAATGGTGATGGGTAATATCAATAACCACGTATTGATACTATGAGAAATTATGAAACTCTATGACAACATTTTTGAAAAACATGTTATTAATATTTTCTTAAAAAATAATAGCTTGAAATAGTTAATATTTCTAATATTATCAACCTTAAATCTTTAAAACTTTAGTAAGCTGAAAATAATCGTGAGCCCCTAATTATGATTTTTGTACAATTTGCTTTAAGTTTTCGTCTTTTGATATCTTAAAGTGGAACACTTCAAATGTCACATGGAATATTATTATTCCGGATGAAATAACAATTCCTAAAATTATGAATTCTCGTGAGAATGGACTTACTCGACTTATATAAGTAATCTTACCGGGATGACATTTCGAAAGATTAGGAACTCCTATATAGTTCAAATAAGTAAAAAATTTATTAGTCAGAACTTTAGTAATTTCAATGTCCTAACTATTAAAAAATATTAATTAAACAATAATTTTGTCCAATGTGAATTTATTTTTAAATGATAAGAAAGCCGATCAACTTCGCTTTAAAGTTTCGAGCTTTTATAATAGTCTAGATTGATTGAAGAAGACAAAAAAAAAAATTAAAAAAGTGAAACATTTTTTTCATATATATTTAGTAGTTTTCAATTTAATCTCACGCTATTTATCACATAATTAGAATAAATTAATGTAATTTATTACAAATACGAAATGAAGCAAATTCTTCTTCGAAAATTACTTGTTGATATTAAAAAAATTATTTTGTTGACCATGAATACAATTTGAGCACCATTGGGATGTCACTTTCAATTGCCATGTATAACCTACTTCAGACGAGCATCTATAAATTCGTACTAATGTTTCAAATTGACTTTTCTTAAATATTTATTTAAGGTAAATTTTTAATTGATTTTAAAGTCCTAAATTTTAGGTACCTAGTTGAAATAAAGAAAGATGTAATAACCAAATTTCAATGACTTTCTAGGTCCTAAACATTAGGAAAAGAATTAAATGACTATTTTATCTAGTGTGAACTTTATTTTTAAAGAGTAAAAAAAGCGAACGATATTTCGCTAAGGGCTTCGTGCTTTTAATATAAATAAATATAGTATAAATATTAATAGATATAGACAACATCAATAATAATAATAATAAATAACCACGAGAATATGAAGTCATAAATTATAACCTGTTTGGCCAAGCTTCTCCAATCTTAGAAGTGCTTTTTTTTCAAAATTGACCTGTTTGGCTTGGCTTTTGGAAGAAAAAAAGTGTTTTTCCCATCAAAAGTACTTTTGAGAAATAACACCTCTCAAAATAAGCTAATTTTTGTAGCTTGGCCAAACGGGCTATAAACATATTAGTTGGATTCACGGTGAAACTGCAGCTTCCACATGATCTCTAAGAATGAACTTGTAACGCAATGTGCAAAAGAAAGCATAAAAGGCCAAATTAAATAGTTACAGTTTCATTTCATTGACAAAAGAATACGACGTCTTCAGGATATATACAGCAATCTAAACACCTTCAAGTCTGTGTCAAGGTTTAGGCACAATTAGCTAAGAGTATACCATCAGTAAGCATCCCCTGAGGAGGAGGCTGCAGCCATTGATCACTAACTCTACAATCGTGAAAAGTATCAACGTATCAAAATTTTCGCTACGACACAGGGCCTAATCTCGAGCTCTCTTTTCGATACCATTCAAGAACCAACATTTCACTTGACATTGCACCTGACAACTTAATGGTCAGGTTTCATTTAATCTGACGCGAGCATCATCATTCTCGTGGTCCCTAATTAGTTTCTCTATCTGCTTTCTATAAGCAGGCATGAGATGATCACTGATCATAGTTTGTGACAACCTTATTTTACTGTACAGTGATCTAGGAGTGAGAAATATTCCAACCTTTGTATCCTTGGGTTGGTTATGATCCTCACACAACATGTCGCTGTCACTTACATGATCGACCTCTTCAGAGAGGAGAGTCACTATATGCATTATCTTTCCAGGAGGAAAGAATCTGTGCACCTCTTTTGTGTTTGGAATGCTTTCACTTGAGCTCTGACCTGACTCTGCGATCGCTGCTTCTTCTTCCCTAATCTCCTTGGCAACATCAGTTTCACCTTCAGACTGATCATAGAGCTCATGCTCTAGTTGTTGCCACATCTCAACTTCCGTCATTCGGTCTTCAGGTCGGTCATCGGCCACATGTTCACTATCATCAAGATCGGGATCCAGGCCATTATGGATATTGATCCCATCTGCAATAGACTGATCAATGTCTGAGTTCCATGTAATTCCCACGGTTGAAGATACAGGAAGCTCCATCACAGACGTACTTCTGGTCTCCTCGGATTCCAGAAGGAATGTTTCAGAATTTTGGCTGGAAGAAGTTTCACCAAAGTTTTGCTGTTCATCAGAATTAACCTGAACACTCGTAGGTCGACGTCTGGGACCAATGCACGACCATGACGACAACTGCATGGCAGGCCGCGACAATGCTGCCTGGGCCATACTTTGCGCTCTCTTCATGACAACCTACAGATCACTGCCGATGTCAATATCCACTGATACACTTCGAGGACTGATAAATGTGGTCAGACTCCAGCGGAGAACAAGAAACAAAATAAACAGAGCCAGAAGCTCTATAAGTGCTATCTCCTTAAGTGAGCTAAAGTATTAAGCATATTCTCTTGATTATTTTTATCAACTCAAAAAAATATTCTCTAGAATGCCAACACCTTAAACATTTTTCACAAATAACCTATAAAACAGAATGCTAAACACAACTGTGCAGTCAAGTTATATGTCATGTCTTCGGTGTGCATATAACAGGTTGATATGCACCAAAGGCGACACGCTGGTCGGCCAAATGGTCAGACAAGTTCACACATTAGCAAACTGTATTACAGCTTTGTTACTACCAGAGTGCAAGGGAGAACTGAAATAACAGAGTAAACTATGATTGTACCTGCGTTCCACTGGAAACAGGCCGTAGTATTGCACCAGCACCAGCAACCTTAGCTCTCGCGGTGGCAATTGATGGAAGACGAGATCCCAGGGCTGATGCAGAACGATAAACAGTACTAAGAATCCTAGTGTGCTCAATCTGATTTCTTAGATCGTTCAACCAAGCAGATGCTGTCACCTGCAACAAGAAAAAAAACATTCCCCTCTTGAGAGGATATACTTCAAAACTAAAGAGGTATTAGAGGCAGAGGTGCAATTTTGTACAACGAACAAGCTTCCAGAAGCTATTAAAAAAACTATGCATATAGTAGCAACACGATGTACCATAAACAGAACCCTTTTCTCTGAACCATCAGGTGGATCTGTAAACTCGACAATCAAGATCACCATGCCAAACTAGACCAATAGATACCAAAGCTTAATGAATTCAGTTTACTTCTAAGGTAAAAAATGAAACAGACTCTTTTTTTGGCCAAAAACTGAATCCTGGAAAAGTTAGAAAGGCAACAGCAGACACTAATCTAAATGGACATTGCACCTAAAAGCAAAAATAAGATGTCAATCAATCAATTGGTTAACAATGCATCAACCAGGAACTAGTTGAGGTCGGCTAGAAAGAATAGGAGGATTAGCAGATACAACCAACATCATTTGGCTTGAGGAAGTAGTATCAAGGGGATATTAGCTAACTCTCGTGTCAATATGATTTACGCATGGGGAAGAAGTCCTTGTCAAGGCTTATGGTGGAAGGTTCTCCAGCAGCATAGCTCAGATCAATGTATCCCAATGGAGGAAGAATAACTGGAAGGGAGCGGGGAAAAGGAACCATGACTAGTATCAAAATTTATATTCACCAAAACATTAAAACAAAAAGCTTGAAGTGCGAGATAAGTTCAACATCAGGACAAAACGTACTGGCACCGAAGAAACAGGTTGTGTCCAGTATTAAAACAAAACATGCTAGTCTATCTACCCAAAGAAGAAAAAAACTCCAACAGAATGCACCAATTGCCACATAAAAACAGTCACAGAAAATCTGTGATGTAGACCTAGAAGTTGACCTCAGTACGCAAGTCGTCCACTGAAGCAGCTGAAAATGTAGGCACCAAATCCGCTCCATTTATTACTGAGGTAATAAATTCACACCCTGATTCAGCTAATTCCCATGTCATACAGGCAGCTGCAAAAGATGTTTCGCCAAATGAGCAAAATCTAGCAATATGTACGATTGAAGACAAGTGAACAAAATGGTAGAATGTGGATATATAAGTACATGCATACACAAGTAGACAGATGACCAGGTCAAATTAGAAAATTTCAATAATAGACGTAGCATAGAGTAGACACCCTTTTCATATCAGTTCCAAAAAAAAATTCTTAGCATAAATGATGTCAAATGACAAAAAATATTAACAAAGTTATATATGAAACCTGGTGCAAATGCTACACAGGTAGCTGCTGACAGTTCCTTCTGCTCACGAAGTATATAAGTTAAAAGAGCTGCAGTTCCTCCACCCAAGGAATGTCCCACGATCTGTGCGCCAAAAGAAGATAAACTTTATAAGGGAATTAGCCTAAAGAAACCATAAGGAATTTGCAAGAAAACTCCTAATACAACAGTACGCACACACACTAATTGGAAAGGAATAGTAGACCTACCCTCCATGTAACTCACACCCCAAATAAAATCAACAGAGAGGCAGATTCATACCAAGAGAAAGAGAAGGATTGAAAAACAATGTCAAACAGAATAAAGACAAACTACGGGGGAATCAAGAAAATAAAGAACTAGTATTGATAAAAATAAAACAGATCGTGAAACAGATCCAACCTATATGATCAATATTTTCAAAAACAAATACAAAAAACAGACATCTCTAACCCCAAAATAAAAAAGAGAAAAGGGGAGTAAAGGTCCTAAAACTGAGGAAAGATCAGACTCAATATCAAGGACCTTAAGTTTGTATTCGGGATAAATACTAAGCGCTTTAAGAAGACAAGGCGTTGCAAGTTTTGCAATCCATCGAGCAGCTGCAACCATTCCACAATGCGCATAGCCTAACACCAAATTGCTAACTCCTCCCTCGTGTACCATAGTGTGATGGAAAGGCACAACTGCACCGGTAACAGCTGTCAAAGTATCTTTAATACTATGAGTTCCACGGATTACAAGGAAGAAAGATTTTGATCGATGGCCAGCAAGTATTGTAAAAGCTGGCTTCAGAATCTGCATAATAGAATTTGTCATTTAGAAGAAAGGACATAAATATTTTAAGCCAGAGCCTGAGAATTATGGAGGAGACTTACTCCAGCTTTGGGTTCTTGAAGTAGTACACTTTCTTGAGAATAGCCTGTCTCCTCCAAGAATAATGGGAAAGGCTTTTTGGAGAAATGCCAACAAACTGTCAACAAGTGTAAGAGGAATTTAAGCTCTGCAGCAATATCAGAACCTTTTAACTGGGTACTGTCTTCGCCACAGAATATGCTACTAATATGTATGTTTCCCTGCAAACATAAACCTACTTAGTGAACAAGCTCGGTAAGATAGTGATAAGTCAACTCAAGGTGGTTACTAACATGGCATAAATGAACGACACCTTCCTTAAGCAACTAGTTGCTTTGGTATATAAATCTATGGAAAAATCACAGAAGTATCATGCTTCAGTAACAGACTAGGAAGGAGCTTTCCCCGAGCATTTTTTCCTTGGGAACACGTATTTAGTTATACAATGGCCACAGTCCACCAAACTTCCACAACTGTTTTTTAAACATAAAGTGTGCTGGAGGGACCTAAACTAGTCATTTGAATAAAAAGCAATAGATAAATAAAGAATACTTAAAACATTAATACATAATGAAAAGAAAAATGAAACGATAAAACAGGACAGAGCACTACGTTCAGTCTCAGAAAAGCAACAAAAACAATACAAAATCACTTGGCTGGACATTTTGATAAATGCATGTCTGTGTAGAAAGAAAGAAATATGAATATAAAACTCCTCACATCACAGATACCAAAAACAGGAAGAAACATGTTTAAAAAAATTGTTCTATACTGGACAAGTTGACAAACTGCTATCTGGTCTAGCATCTTCTTCCCTCTACTCCATTCCATGGTGCAATTATTTGCATTTCATATTATATCTCCCTTTTCCAGCATGATGACAACAGAGGTTAAACATATGACAGTACACTGCATAACATTCCACATCAACCAGATACCTTTACTGGGAAACAAGTATACAATCGATTCATGATTACCTGTTGCTTCAAAAGAAAACTGATGCCAAAAGCCAAGTCACCAATAGGCCACTTGCCCAGGGTCTCCGAGTAAGTAAACCTAAGAGTCTCAGATAATGTCGCGATTGTCTCTAACCACGTAGCAGGGGCCTGTATAAGTCTATTGGAAACCCTATTAGTCCCTAGTTGAGCATGATCTTGGCCGCTGCTGCCACATTCTTCGTCATCATCATCAGTTGTTGGAGCAGATTGCAATTTCTTATTTAACGTATAGTATAATAGAGCAGCAGCACCTGCTGCAGTGGCGATAGTCGCCGTTGCCATCAGTTTCTTAACCCTATTTTCAGTAGCAAATACAGATAAAAATTCATCAGAATTCAAAACGATCTCTCCACAATTCAATTTTTTTTAAAAACCCATCTTATCCTAATAACAGAACGGCAATGCAGTAATACTTCATATTTACCAGAATGCAAGTCTTAAATTACGTGTTTATTCAGCAAACAAGAGAATTAAGGGAACATTCCTTGAGCAAAACCCCTTGGTGGGCAGACGTAGAACCCTAGATATTAAGAAACAAGCAAAAAATATTATTTTTTCTGTCATCAGCAAGCTAAACATTGTCTACCAATAAAACCTTCATTTTTCATATCCTAAACCCTAACCATCTTCAAAAGCAAATAAGTAATGGAAATTAACCTGAACATAATCAGCAACTAGAAGAGAAAAAAAGAAACTAGCATCCAAATATATTAAGAGACAATAAACCAATTACAGTAATTTAAGAATCAAATCAAAAGCAGGAAAAGAAGACGTGAAATATGACTAACGAACCTGGGGAGATCGATTGTAGCAAAAAAATTGAATTTTGAATGATTACTTAATTTCTAAGGAACGCAAAAACTTGGAGTTGAAAAAGTAAAGTATCGGAATTTTAAGAAAAGAAATTTTCAATGCTTAAATGGGAAGTGGACTATATATCTCTTTCAAACTAGAACGAACTATCTATGGGATTTGGATTTTAATTGCGTGTAAACTGGGGACTTTCTTTTCTCCGAAATATAAATATAAATAAACTGTACTTTCTGCGAAATTGTTTTGCTTAATTTCTGGACACGTGGCATTTAAGAATCAAATTACGCCCCAACAGGCTAAATAAACCGACTCCACTGTGGAGTTAGTATTGGTAATTGGTAATTTGCCTAAAACGAGAAGACAATTTTCGTTAATTAAAAAATAAAAACTCGTTAACTTGAACAGAGTGACATCTCTGTCTTTTTGTTTAAAAAAAAAATGTTTTGACCGGCGACGAAAAAAATAAGGGGCATTTGCATTTCTACATAGTTTTGGGGATCGCGAACTTATGATCACTTTACACAAAAAATTATAAGTCTATTCACTTTTCGGATAACTTTAGATATACGAGCCTGAAGTGCATAGGTCGAATGAGGAAGAAGAAGAGGTGAACGATTGGTCTGAAGTTGTCAAAATTAAGGTATAGATTAAATAATTTAAAAAATATGGGTATAAATTAAATGGGTGCGACCAAATAGGGCGCCAGTATAATTTTCACAAAAATAATCTTTGTTTAGTTAACAAACAAAAAGTATGCAACTTTGTTATTACTATTATGCCTGTATTTGTAAATAATGATTCTGAAAATTAAAACGTTAGCTTATAAACGTAAATATAAATAAAACAGAAATTAATTCGAGCCCACTGAATTCACAATGTTTCCTTAAGGAATTTAATCCCCTCCCAGTACCCAAAGTTATGGATTATTTCCTCCGAGAATAGAACGAATTACACACTGGTGTAGCGGTACTTCAAACCCCAAGATAGAACGAATTACACACTAACTAGCTTGTTACACACTGGCTTCAGCTTCGGCTTCGGCTTCGGATTCGGATTCAGTCAAATGATCGATTGATTGATTAATTTTTTGGATCACCTTCTCTCCTCCTAGCTAGTGATTCTCCCATATACAAAATAGTCTGTCCTATACAAAAATACACTAAATAGATTGTCACCATACAAAAAACATACTAAATAGACTGTCACTAAATAAAATAAGCCGTCACTATACAAAATAGACTGTCACTATATAAATTATATACAAAATAGAAGCGCTTGTATATGGAGATGAAAAGGAAAAACCTAGATATCACTGAATATCCATTATGCATAACGTTGAAATATATACAAAATATACTAAATAGATTGTCACTATACAATTTATATACAATAGACTGTCACTATACAAAATAGACCGCCACTATACCAAATAAACTGTCACTATACAAAAAATATACAAAACAGGCTGTCACTATAAAATTTATATACAATAGACTGTCACAATACAAAAAATATACTAAATAAACTATCACTATACAAAAATATACAAAATCGACTGGCAGTATACAATTTATGGATAGTGACATTTCGGACTATTAGATGTAATATGTTTGGGCCGGAGGGACTTTTCGGGTCCATGAAAAAAAAACATGGGTGATAAAAATTTTGAGAAAAAATGACACTGTATAGCCGCTAGAAAAAATAATAGCCGAAAAAATGTATAAAGTTTGTATATTTTTTGAATATATATATATATATATATATATTCTGTATGTTATATACAAAAATTATACAAATTTTATAGACTTTTTCGGCTATCAAATATAAATAGTTTCTGACGTAAGCTAAAAGTAATAATATCCCAAATTTTGAGGGGCTATAGAGAGTCGTTTTCTCAAAAATATGTTTTCCACGCACTAGTTTTACACAAATCTTAATAAATTTCACTATACTTTAAACATTTTTATTACGTATAAATTCAGAGTTTAGAAATCATTAAAACGCATTTGGATAAAATTTCCCTTTGTAAAATGGAAGCTTGAAATATGGCGAACACGCCTCCAATCCACTGGGCCTAACTTCTTCTCAGACGGCATCAAGCCCAACCAAGTGGACCATCAATGGGCCTAAATGGGCTGGAGAGACAGACCCAAATATCTCTTTTTAGGTCACTAATTAGATTTCATCCCTATTTGAAAATTATGCAAATATAGCCCTTGAAAAATTACTCCTTCCGTACAACCGATTCAATTTTTGCTCATATAATTTTTAAGTTACTCACAAAATATTAGAATAAATCTAACGTTTGTAATAATTTATAAAATTTTAGACTGCAATCTTATGTTTTATAGTCTGTTTGACCAAGCTTCTCCAATCGTAGAAGTATTGTTTTTCAAAGTTTAAGTGTTTGGTCAAGCTTTTTAAAGAAAAGAAGTGCTTTTGAGGAGAAGCAGAAGCAGAAGCAGATTTGGAGAAACAGAAAAAAATACTCTCTTCGAAAACATTTTTTGAAAAGCACTTTTGAGAAAAATATATTTCGAAACAGTTTTTAAAAGCTTGGTCAAACACTAATTGCTGCTCAGAAGTGTTTTTCAAATTAATTAGTCAAACACAAAAATGGTTTTCACTACAAAATACTTTTGAGAAAAATAATTTTGAAAAAAAAAATATTTCTCAAAATAAATTAATTTTTGCAGTTACGCCAAGCAAGCTTAAAAGTATAAGATTTCATATCTTGGAAAAGGCTATCTTATCCGAAGAAACTCAGAATTCTGCAAGTCTTTCGTGGTCCAGTGACCGGAAAGTCAAACGCAATTACTACTACGAGAACCAGCTGGCTGGACTTGAGCCTCATGTCTCATACAAATACAATATTGTCGAATTAACTTAAAGTCGAAAAGTATTAAAGTATATATATATATATATATATATATATATAATATAATATAATTTTTTTAAATGACTAAAAATATATATTTCTCTTATGTATTCCGTTTCAGGCCGGGTTGGTATACTTGGCGTCAAATGGTTGTTTGTTTTCTTATCTAACAAGTTGTCCTTCCGTTGAAAATTTGTTGTGGAAAGAAAGAAGAGTAGCTCAAACAAAATTCGTGGGTAATTATGAATTTCTGATCCTGATCTTTGTACTTTAAGAAAATAAATGTTTTTATGTCACAGCTTTGAAAGATTACAATATCTAAGAATATTCTGCATAAATCTATGGCAAAATACATTACCATCCCTTAAACTTGACACGAATTATTAGGTACAGCCTTAAACTATTTGTGGTCTTAATGACCCCCTCAACTTGGCCTTTTGAGAGCTATTACCCATGGACGCTGATGTAGCAAAGAGTGTGTGTGCACTCGCCTGCCACGTGGATTTTTTTGTATATGTGACATTTTTTTTGAAAAATAAAATATATTTTTACCTTTCTAAGTATGTTACTTTTTTAGATAATTTTTTCGAATACAATTTATAATAAAACTTGGATAGAACTACATTATTTAGGCTAAATTTTTTTATTTGGCTAAAAATAATAAAGTTTTACTTCATCATTTTTTGAATTTGACTTGATAATAAAGATTTATACAATTGAAATAAATAGTCAAGGCATCTAAAAAATTATAAAAATACATAATTTAAAATTAATTATTTTGGCTATAATTTTTTATATAGCTCTAAATTATGGAGCTCTAAAACTATATATTTTTTTTTACATATTTTACTTGAAAATAAAAATACACATTTGAAAAAATAGTCATTGCATTAAAAGAAGAAATAAAAAGAATGTACAATTGCAAGAAATAACTTACTCTATGAATACACTATTTTCAGGTAAAAGAATATAGCCCAAAAATAATTTCAAACTATGTATTATAACATTTTAGATGCCTTGACTATTTATTTCAATTGTATAAATCTTTATTTTCAGGTCAAATAAAAAAAATTAACTAAAACTTTATTATTTTTAGCAAAAAAAAAATAGCATAAATAATGTAGTTCTATCCAAATTTTATTATAAATTGTATTCGGAAAAAAAATATCTAAATAATTAACATACTTAAAAAGGTAAAAATATATTTTATTTTTAAAAAAATGCCACATATGGTAAATAATCCACGTGGGAAGCGATTGCACCTGCACTCTTTGCCACATCAACGTCCAAGGGGGTACTGGCTCTCAAAAGGCCAAGTTGAGGGGGTAATTAAGACCACAAATAGTTTAAGGTTGTAACTAATAATCCGTATCAAATTTAGGGCGGTGGTAAGGTATTTTGCCTAAATCTATCAAAAAAACAACGTATAATAAAAAAAATTATATACAACAACAACACAGTATAATCCCACTAGTGGGGTCTGGGGAGGGTAGTATGTACGCAGACCTTACCCCTACCCTAGGGTAGAGAGGCTGTTTCCAAATAGACCCTCGACATCGTTCCCTCCAAGAACTCCCCACCTTGCTCTTGGGGTAACTCGAACTCACAACCTCTTGGTTGGAAGTGGAGGTTGTTTACCATTAGAGCAACCTCTATTTTCCTAATAATAATAAAAAATTATATACGTGATACTTATTTGTTTAAATAATATTTTAGTCCCATTAACTTTAAACTTATTTTTAAGAGTTTTTTTAATCCTATCTAAATTTTATATATCAGTAAAATATAGAAAGAAGGGGAGCCTTTGGCGTAACTCGTAAAGTTACTGCCATGTGACCAGGAGGTCACAGGTTCAAGTCGTGAAAACAAGCTCTTACAGAAATACAGGGTAATACTGCATAAAATAGACCCTTGTGGTCCGGCCATTCCCGGTACCCAGCGCTTAGCGAAAGCTTAATGCATCAGTCTGCCTTTTTAATAAAATATCGAAATATCTTAATGCTCTATCTGTTTCAATTTAGATGACACACTTTCCTTATTAATCCATTCCAAAAAGAATGACACATTCTTACAATTGGAAATGATTCAACTTTTAAGCTATTCATTTTCCTATTTTATCTTTAATGATAAGCTTTTATAACCATAATGTAATGATCCCAAAAAGTTTGTACCCTTACACTTTTAAGACCACAAATTTCAAAAGTCTATTTTTTTCTTAAACTTTGAGCCGAGTCAAATCAACTCATTTAAATTGAAACGAAGGGAGTACTTAATAATTAATACTCTCTCCGTTCCAATTTATGAGAACCTCTTTGTCTGAGCACGAAATTTAAGAAAAAAATGAAGACTTTTGAAATTTGTGGTCCTAAACAAAACAAAAAGGGGACAAGAATATTTGTGTGGTTATAAAAGTTTCTTATTAAGTATAGAGTTGTAAGTTTAAGTTAAATTGTTATCAAATTTAGAAAAATAATAATTCTTTTTGGAAATAAGTTAAATTGGAAGAGAGAGAGAGTATTACTATTGTTATCCACGATGTTTGGTCCTCTTTCCCATCATAAATTATGCTTAGGGAGTACTATATAATGGGGACAAATAGATACTGCTGGTTCCCCCAATAATGTTTTTAAATTAATACATTAACCACGCTTATGTCACATGATTTCAACAACTACCACTCCCATTAATCAAACGAAATAATACCTATTGGGTCCCTACCTCACCTCCTTTTCTCTTAATTCCACATTTCACACATTTCTTGCTTTCCGTCTACTGACTTTTACTTGTGTTGATTTGAGCCTGTCCATTAATAGTCACATTTGTTCTTTTCGGTTTGAGAGTTACTCATCTGGAGTAAGACATTCTCGGATATCTGGCACCATATAATTTCGCCGTCGATTCTCGACGAAACTTTTCATCCAACGGTGTATACTTTCTTTTTGGATGAATAGCCAACGTTAGTTAGTCCCACCAACTTGTCCCACTCAATCCTATTTAGTCATAGGCAAGTCCCACTAGGCACTACCTTTCACAATCAATCCTACTGTCTGGTCACCACTAATATTTTTCACTTGCATTTGTTACAATTTATACGGTGGTCGTAATTCAGTAGCGCAGAGGGTTTAAAAAAGAAAAAAAGTTAAAAAATTAAAAGAATTTGTGGCTAGTGTAAATTGAACTAGTGACTTTACAAAGGTTTTGAATTTCCTTGACTATCATAATATGCTTTTGGATTGTGTTAAGGATATTCAAAAAATAACATATAGATATAAAATATAGATTTTGCCCTATAAACAGTATAATTTTTCGACAAAAGGAATTTTCGCTGTCCTAAATCCCCCCTAGGTGGTATATATGAAGCTTATAATGAAATAAACACTTTTGGTTCAAGGGAATTAGGTAAATTATTTCTACATAAATTTTGGAAATAAATTCATCTCGCGTATGGTTGAAAGTATTAGCTAAAATTCATGTTATTTTTAGCTGTTGAGAATTACTTTTCTTGAGCCAATGGTATATCAACTCTTTATCTCCACAAGTAAGAAAAGTTTACGTATACATTACTTTTCCCAATCCCCACACCGAGAATATACTAGATATATTATTATTATCTTATTTAAAAGGTGGAAATAAGTTATTTAAGTTTTATTCCTGCTTACAATTTTAGGATTATAATCATAAGATATCTTGATTTGAGCCAAACGGCTCTATAAAATTTATTGTCTGAAGCATATACAAGCTTGTAATTACAAATAAAATGAAAACTTAAAATTTAAAAATTCCGTATAAAAAAATATTTTTTAATAACAAAATTAAAAAGGAATCCCATGATATTTTTAGGAAAAACAACAACAAACAACATAGTGAAATCTCATAAATGAGGTCTGCGGAGGATAGTGAATACGCAAACCTTACTTATAAATGGGGTTTGAGTGCGGAGGATAGTGAATATGCAAACCTTACCCCTATCCGAGAGAATAGAGAAATTGTTTCCGGAAAACCCTCGGGTCAAGAAGATATTTTTAAGAAATGAACTAGCAAGAAAAAAAATGACATGCTAAGGGTTTCTTCCTTTTTATTTATGTTCTTTTACAAATTACATGGGGTGCAAATACTAGTATCTTGTTCTTGAATTCAATGATCGAGCAAAAAAAAAAAAAGAGAGAGTTCAAATACGTAAAACCTTCAAATATGCCAGTATTTGCGTTCTTTATTATGGTGGGTGGAAAAGTACATCAATTATTTGAAGGTGTTGGCAGCCATTAAAGGAGTGGTCTAGACCTTGCTATTTTCTTTATTTGACACGAGGGATATGCTTATCTTAATCATATCTACGAATGTCTCCTTTCACTAAATTAGCAGTTTATCCATTCAACAAAAAGGCTTGTCCCTTTCTTGTAAGTCGACCAAAACAAATTTATTTATAATTTAAACATTTTTAATATAATTTCCTCTCATTTATACTACTTTTTAATTAACAGTAAAAGAAAATTTTAATGTTACGTCCTCTTCAATCAATAAGAAACAATTACTTTGTCTTCTTCTTTAATTAACCAATTACAGCATGCTACGTCAATGTGTAATTAGTGAGCATGCTTAGCTTGTCGTCTGAAAGTTGACCACAAGGATTCCATTCCATATGTCTTAATCAAGTCCTGCTTCTTTCTATTATTATTGGTAGATGAGAAAATTGAAGGTTAATACTCTCTGTCTCCATTAATGCAGTACTACACTTTCTAGCTGCTTTATTAGATTCTGTTCACTTTCTCTGTTGAAGAATAATAGCATTCGCCGGAACATATGGCTGATGATTTTGCAACGTCGGTGGACATGGGGCTTCAGTTAGCTAAACGAATTTACTACGGTAAAAATCCGCCTAAGCCACTGGTAATGGAGAAAAAGTCATCTTTTACAGAGACTAATTACCTGCCGATGGGACCAATGATGTACGCTGTAATTAGGGACCCGTCGATGGTGGATAATCCTGATATTCCGAGCTATCAGCCGTACGTTCACGGTCGTTGTGATCCGCCGGCGTTGATTCCGCTCGACATGCAGGCGATTGGGATGGAGGTGGACTGTTATATGGACACTGCTTTTGTAACGGTCAACGGGAGTTGGCGCGTGCACTGTGTTGCTTCTAGCCGCTGCTGTGATTGTCGCTTCGCTGTACCAATGGGAGAGCAGGTTCTGTATCTTTTGTTTATTTGCAATTTGTCTGCTCTCTTCTGGAAATTGTTCCGTTTCTCTTCCACTATCTCTCACACAATCTTTTTTTTTTAATGGTTCTGTTTCTCTTCCTATGAACGTTGAACTTTTGAGTTTGAGTTTCGTATTCTATTACTGAAGTGTTATTTGAAGTCACTGATTGCGAGATATATGGATTTCTGTTTAATGTTTGATCAAACAAAAATTGAGTTTTTCCATACCCCACGGAATGAACTTGGTTCCATCGAAGAGCTCCGTTCTTTTTCTTTTCAAGGTAAAGAGAGTGATTCTACGAGTTTACCGATGGTTGAAAATTAAGTTCTATGCCCCTGACGGTATAAAAAATACTTATAATCAGTCACTTATTACCTTATCAAAGAATAAAAAGAAAGAAAAGATCACTCATAGTGTGTTTATTAACTTAAATCCGATTGAAAATGCACCAAGGAGGATAATTCTTCTTTCATGGAAGCTAGAGCATTTAAGGAATAAAATCTCTTCTCCGTCCTCTTTCCTTTCTTATGTTTTCGAATGCCTTACTAAGTTGGTCGGACAATCAATGATGCCATTCGTTCTAAAATTGCATTTTTTGGGGATTAACTCATACTCATAAGGCAATCTTACCCCTATTTCCCGCAATGGGACAATTTTTGGGTAATTTAGCTCCAACCCTTCTCCATTTTTGTCCCCAAAATGGGGATGAGTAGTGTTCCCTCGGGTACACTATTCATCTCCCCGTTACTATTCATTATTTTTATTTTATTTTATTATTTAATCTTTTAATTTATCTCTTTATATATATATCTAATTATGTTTATGTAATGTCTTTATAATATTAATTTTACACCTTAACTTTGGTGTATAATTTTTATAAATTAATTTTCGTACATTTATTATTTTTACGTAAAATTGTAAGTTAATTTATTATAAGTTATAATTGTACAAAAAATATATAATTATCTCAAAAAATGAATGGTGCAAATATAAAATATTAGATGTTGCTAAAATTGAAAGGTGTGAATATAAAATATTAGATCTTGCAATGATTTCACTTTTATTTGAATTATTAGTTAATCTATAATAATTGCTTATAAATTATATTATTTAAAATTTTATGGAATTGTTTTAATGAAAATTACAAATTAATAAAAATAAAAGATGGAATTTGTTTAATAGAAATTAAAAAATGAAATTGAAATGAAAGATAATAATATAATATAGAAGAGAGAAGAATATAAAAAAGTTTGGTGAAAAAATGGGAGAATGATTGGAGTAAGTTGTCCCCAAAATGGGAAAATTACCATTTTGGGAACAAAAAATGGGGTAAAGGTTGGAGATGCCTAAGGAAAACCAAACATACTGACACCAATTTTTGCCAAGCATTTCTCTTTAGCATGCATGTATACATCAATTAGAATGTTTTTAACGTCTGTAGTTACTTAAGAGTTTTTCTTGATGGAGATGACAATGTATTCTGAAGTAAATAAGACTATTTGGTTAGCTAAATGTGGTGCACATTTGTGAATTCCTCATTTTATCAAAATCAATTCTAGGCATTGCATAGAGAGAAAGAGTCGCAGAAAAATAAAACTATCGCATATGCCCCTAGTTTCTGAGGCTAATATAAGTCTTAAGTCTGCTGGAGAGGGGCGCAAGTTGTATAACCTCATTACCTGATGAATGAGACTACCATGAATAATTGGTAGGTGGCAACATCCAGCTGTGAAACTTTTACATCTCCATACCCTTACCTTCCCAATAGGCCAAATAATTGGTAGTGTCCTCCCAACTGATTTAACCTCTGTGCCACTTCCGCAGTTAACGACCTAGATGTATCATTCAAAACCGGACAAATATATGATATAAGCACTTCACTGTCTAGTTTAAGTTTTGATTATTCTATTACACACTGCTGTTTCACAGGAACTTCTTCTTGATTATGATGTTTGTTCTCTCGTTCTCAAAATAGAATCATTTCTCTGACAGGGTTCAGTTCTAGGTGTGGAAGTTGAAACACCATCAAGATCATATTCTACCCAATTGATTGCATCAAATGATACCAAAGATGCCAGTTTGGTAGCCAATGCTAAAGATGGGTTCTTATTAAAACGCCAGATATACACATTAAAGGTCCCTCAGGTGATTACCATCTCACACTACGAAATTGATTATCTCTGTCTTGCTTTGGCTTTCTTCTTCATTCCTGTTAAGTTTCAAGAAAGGGGCTATATTTGTCTACTTTTGGATCTTTCAAGGTTGCCGGAGGTTCTATTCTCTCCATTAAAGTCAGTTGGTCACAGAAATTACAGTATCAAGATGGTCAATTTTCCTTAAATATACCTTTCAGTTTCCCATGGTATGTCAATCCAGTTGCAAAGCTATTGTGTAAGAAAGAAAGGATTCAGTTGAACGTGAACTCTGGTATGGGGACAGAGATTTTATGCGAAAGTTCCAGTCATCCTTTAAAGGTAAACCGTTTTCAACCTATCTAGTCATGAATATAACAATTGATAATTTTTTTCTAACACCTTTTAGTTTTTCTTTCTAGGAAACAAGACGTCTGGCCGGTAATTTAGGATTTTTATATGAGAGGGAAGTTCGGGCATGGTCAATGAATGACTTCAATTTCTCGTACAAAGTAAGGGCACTTCCTTGGTTCACTTTTTTACTTCTTTCCTTGCCCTTGGTTTGAATGACAAGGGGTACTTGGACCTGCTTTGTGTACTATTTGTTTTTCATTAGTCATTTTGTTTTCTCTCCTTTATTTCGAAGAGCTTCATAAATCCTCATTAATACATGCATATTACCTTCAGGGCCCTTCAAGCGACATCCATGGGAGTGTGCTCCTGAACTCTCCATCTATGCTTGATTTTGATCAGAGAGAAATGTTTTGCGTCTGTCTTCACCCACCAACTGTCAATAGGAAGAAGGTTTGTTAGCCTTGTTATAACTTAATGTTTTGAATGTGAATCAATTTTTTATCAAAATGTAATTTTGACTTTGATCCCTGAATCCTAAAAATGTTATATTTTCGTCACACTGCATGTTCAACTAAGTGTTATTCTTGATTCTGCTGTACATATTAAGCTAAGATCCAGCCAAACCAGATCAAGCTTGCCAAATCAGAAAAATAGGTGAAAAAGGAAAGGATTTTGTTAACTCTTCGTCACTGTGGACTTTATCATTGGAAACTACAGTTCATAGGACATCTAAACTACCTTTTACATCTTGTCTCCTTTGGCATGTGGCAGAATACTTATGTAGATTTGCCTTCAAATTTGCAGCTTGAACTTAAAGCTCAAGCTCAACTCAGCCTCACCTCTTACTGTACATAGTATTAATTGTTTCTATTGTCATCTTGAATCTGTCTCTATTTACCTCTCTTTGCTAAGCGCTGTTGGAGTTTTGGACTATGATTCATGCACAATTTTGTTAGCTCTCTCTCTCTCTCTCTCTCTCTCTCTCTCTCTCTCTCTCTCTCTCTCTCTCTTTTAAATTGGAAAAAGTTTTATTATATTGAAAAGAAAAACTTTTACCAATCTGTTCTTGGGTACTTAATGGCCATATTGTTGATTTTGTAGGTTTTCCGGAAGGACGTGGTGTATATTGTTGATATAAGTGCAAGCATGCAAGGAAAGCCTCTTGAGAATGTTAAAGCTGCACTACTGGCTGCCCTCTCTAATCTCAATCCAGCGGATACTTTTAACATCATAGCTTTCAATGGGAAAAGCTTATTGTTCTCATCATCCATGGTGCCATCGGGGAAGGAGTCAATCGGAAAAGCAATTCAGTGGATTGATCAAAATATTGTAGCTGATGGAAGTACTGTCATTGCCCTGCCGCTAAACCAGGTGATTATGACATTCTGGTCAAGATGGCAAATCTACTTATTGGCTCTTTCCTTTAGATATTATATATTCAGGCTAAGTAGTGTGACTTTCATTTACTATGAACTGGCATGATAATACCTATTATTTTCTAGAGAAGACTACTGCACGGAAAGCGCAATTAAGCAGAACTTCTATTTGCGTCCTAGTTGGCTCAGTTACAGATCTTGTAGTTTTTTGGGGGGTTAGTTTGATTCTGACTATGTGTAGAGGATATGCATGTACTGGGAGGACGAAATAATTGAACAAAAAGCTCATGTGGATGATGCATCCTAAATTGACTCATGATGTGTTCAATTTGATAGAGAGGATTTTAAGGTCATTTGTTAATACTCAATTGATGCAGCGGCTTAGAATAGGACGGTTGCTACTAGCTCTAACTGTTTGATCCTTGTATCCCTTTTATTTACCAAGTTAATTGTCCCAAATTTTATCGCACCACACATGTAATATTATGATGGGATTTACTTGATCAAAAGATGTGGAATTATGTTGATTTCACATTTTTTTGGCACATTTTAGTCTCATAATTTCTCCTTGTAAACTCCTTCAAGTCAGGCAATAGAGATGCTATCAAAAAATGGTGATTCAATTCCTCTTGTTTTTTTAATCACTGATGGGTCTGTTGGAGATGAAAGAGAAATTTGTGAAACCTTGAGGGGACAGTTGATGAAGAGAGGCTTGAAAGCTCCACGAATTTCGACCTTTGGCATTGGTGGGTTTGTGTTTCTTTCACATCTCTAAATTACTTTCTACCCCTGCTTCAATAGCGATTCTCAATGTGCTTAATTATACATCAGTTAGGTCTAGACTAGTTCATCATTTTGTCTCTGAATAACCATGTAGTTGAGACAGAAACTGAATTGCAATCACGCTGAATTTTAAATAAGAGAAGCATATATAAAAGCTTAAGAGGGAGTTCCCTTCAAGTCATATCAATATGGGAACTTTTTCTTTAAAAAAAAATACCAGAATGAGAGAAACTAGTACACATAGTTCCTCTAGACAAGTCTTAAAGTGTATGTTAACTATCCATGTCTTTAAGAATATTGCATATAATCCATGTCTAAGATTATCGAGTTTCACGTCATGCTGTGTCCGTTGACAGCAATGTAGATCATGTTAAATTTTCTTATTGCCTTATCTTATGTCTTTTTATTGTCATACAAGAATTTGTGTTGCTTTACTTGCTGTGTGCTTATTTATGTCCCTTTGTTGTTCTCATCCTGTCATCTGCAGCAGCTAGCTTATTTTTCTCGATAAGTGAGCTTAAGTAGTTCTGTTTCTCAAACTTTTTTTCAATGCACTCTCAGGTTTATACTGTAATCACTACTTCTTGCAAATGCTTGCTCAGATGGGGGGAGGTTACTATGATGCTGCATATGATGTAGGTGCGTTCAATTCTACAATGTCGCATCTTTAGTATTTCTGTTTACTTTCTCAGGGCAATAATTTGTGCATTTAACCAACAGATTTTATTTTATGCTCGAGTTGCAACGACTAACTTGTTGAACCTCGTCAAGGCTTACTAAGTAATTGCAGAAAAGCCATTCATGGACTCTAATTACATTTGAAGTTTCCTTCTGTTTAGGATAAACTTAAACAGAAGCTAATATTTTGGCAAAAATATATGCCAAGACTGCTATTGTCGATAAATAACATAGCCAAAATGTTGAAATATCAAAAGCAGCTTTACATGTCATGAAGATCAGCTTTAAATATAATGGAAAAATAGAAGATAAAATCTGTAGCTTCTTTCTTCACTAATCACATCTTTAGGTGTCTCAACGTGTCGATGGAGTGAGTATCCTCCTTATATTCCGGTCTTAGAAAGATGTCCTGGAGTTTTTTTTTTTTTAAAAAAAAAAGAAGAAAAAAAGAAAGAAAGATGTTCTGGAACTGTTACGTGTTATCACCCTCAGCCCAAAAGGTTCTTACAATTGCCTTTTATTTAATACAACATGATTCGATGTACTTGAATTGTGACTAATGATTTTAGTTCTTCACATCAATTTACATGATCAGACTCAATCAGTTCTCGGCTGGAAAGACTATTTAACAGCACATCATCAGTCATTCTTGCGGACCTGAGAATCGATGCCTTGGAAAATCTTGATTCATTTGAGGTATATAAACAACTACATTTTCTTTATAACCTGAGGGGATAGAAGAATATCCAAAGGGTAAATAGTTAATTTTGCCCCATTGCTGCTTTCAAAGTATCACTCTGATAAAATTTCCACTATAGAATACACTGCTTAATTTTATTTTATTTTATTTTTTAACCATATTATGGTCCTTATGGTATAAAGCGTAGAATTCAATAAAAAGCACAACTTTTCTCTTTTCTGCTATGCAGTTCTTTTGGTTATTCTATGAATTCTTGAATATATGCTTTTCTAAGCCGAGGGTCTATTGGAAACAGCCTCTCTATCCTCACAAGGTAGGGGTAAGGTCTGCGTACACACTACCCTCCCCAGACCCCACGGTGTGGGATATTACTGGGTATGTTGTTGTTGTATGAATTCTTGAATATGTAACTTCTTTCAGGCATAAAGATTACTGGAAGCTTAAAAGAAATCTTGTCTAAAAATGTGATTTCTGTATGACCTGAACTTAGCCTCAGGTGGTATAGGCTGGTACTTCTATAGAAGAGAGTCAGGATCACTCAGCTTTCCTCATTCCTAAAAACCTCTGTGCCCCCCCCCCCCCCCCCACAAATCTTGTCTAAAAATGTGATTTCTGTATGTCCTGAACTTAGCCTCAGGTGGTATAGGCTGGTACTTCTATAGAAGAGAGTCAGGATCGACTCAGCTTTTCTCATTCCTAAAAACCTCTGTGCCACCAACCACCCCCCCCCCCCCCAAAAAAAATCCCAAACCACCACCAAAGAAAAAAATAAAAAAGGATCATTAGTTCTTTTTGGTTAATGTTCTTGTAGGAAATTTAACTTAATCAGCGGCATCATAAGTGCCCTTATTTCTATTTACTCTGCCACCTATCTGACAGTTCTAACCACTGTCCTTTTTGCAGCTATATCCATGTTATCTTCCAGACCTGTTGTCTTCAAGACCACTGATTGTATCTGGCAGATTATTCGGGAACTGTCCTGACTCTGTTAAAGTCAGCGGCACTTTAGCAGATTCGAGCAATTTCGTGGTCGATGTCAAAGTACAAAAAGCAAAGGATTTTCCTTTGGAAAGGGTAAGGTCTTCCGTCTTGAATTCCTTACTGTAAATGCTAATTTGCTTTACCTATGAAGAGGAGGAACTCATAAGAAAAAGTAATTTGTATATGTGGTAGTTTAGCTTTTCCTGGATTTCGTTCTTTCATGCATTCTCTATGAGAACAGGCTTGTTCTATAAACCATCTAGCTTTTTATTCCCTATATTTAATCGAACAGATATTACATTTGTATTTTTGTTGTGTCTGCATGCTTACATGAACCTTGCTGGAACTGCAGAAAGATGCAATCTTCCACCATTTAAAGTTTGAACTTATGCGTGTTTCTTTACACAGGTTTTTGCAAGGAGACAAATCAAAATACTAACTGCCAATGCCTGGTGTTCCGGAAGCAAGCAACTGGAGGAGAAGGTCTGTCTAATGAATCTTGAGTTCTTATACTGTTGCATATAAATAAGTTTGATAAATGATCACATGTTCACTGCAAATCCTTGCAACTTTTAAGAACTTAATATTCGTGTTTTGGACCTATAGGTCAATCCTTAGCAGCTCGTGCGTATTTCTTTATTCTTTTGGTGCTTTTGATCCTATTTATGCAACATCTTTGTGTGAAAATCACTATTACTTTTTCTTTATGGTATTATGCTCACTTAAACTATATTTCTGCTTCTAGGTTGTGAAAATGAGCTTGCAAACAGGAGTGCCTTCGGAGTATACCAACTTGATTTTGGTTGAAAATAAAAAGGAGAGGCAGACCTCTAAATTAGAGGTAGCAGATGAGGTATGCTTTGGTTTGACCGGTCTGTCAAGGTCTAATTTGACTTTTGTTTGATTTAAAGCTCAGGGGTGGCTCAAGAGTAGGCTAGTAAAGCATTTGCTTTAGACCCCCTAAATTTTGGGGCCCCAAAAATATATTTAATTGTGGATTTACTATCTTATTTTCACTTAGACAATATTGAAGTTTATAGAAAAACGAAAAAGAAAATACAAATTTCTTATAAAAATGGAAAGAAAGACTATCTGTTTTTTAACAATAGAAATATTTTAGAACTTTGAATTAAGATACTCAAATCTTCATATTGATAAATAACATTTTTTACAATAAAATTCAAAGTAACGAATTATAAATAAGTGGCTAACATCTTATTAATTTGAATTTTCTTACCAATGTGAATATTAATATTATATTTTATAAGATAACTATACTATAGACAAAAAAAAAAAAAGGAAACCAATATAATATTAATACTATATTTTACAAGATAACTATACTATAGACCAAAAAAAATAAAATATTATGGCCCCTTATTAAAATTTGGCTTTAGGCCACGAGTTTTATTGCGACGCCTTTATTAAAACTCTTTAAGATTTGAAAATGATCTGATTCGTATATCATTTTGACCAGTATAAGGTAATTATAACTGGACATATACTTCTGTACATGTAAACTAGCTTTCTTGTGTTTTTTGTATGTCCATGATTATCAAAATCTTCTAAACTGCAATAATGCATTAAGTTACTTAAGGAATCTGTTAATGAAAATTAAGCCTCTCGCTTTAATTGATGAGACCACAATTTTGTGGTAGAGATTAGATTTATGGAGTAAACATCTATAATACAATACTCCTAGTTTGCTCGATCGAGGAGATATAGTGATAAGTGCGAAACAGACATCCGACCCCTAGATCTTCCCCCAATTCTTTAGCCTTCAAATGCTGATTTGTTCCTGAACTTTTCATGATATGCAGAAGACCTCTGACTTGAATGTCAAGAAAATCATATACCTTCGAGCGCTAGGTTTTGGTTTCGGCAACTTGAAGGCTACAATGAACAATCTTCCTGTGGAAGCAGCAGAACCCAAATTGCATGAAACTTCAGAAATGGTATTTGCAGCTGCTTCAAGCTTATGCGGCAAACTATGTGACTGTTGTTGTTGCATGTGTTTCATACAGTTCTGTTCTCGGGTTAACGATCAATGTGCTGTTACTTTAGCACAACTTTGTACAACACTTGCTTGTTTTGAGTGTTTTAGTTTTTGTTGTGAAGTCTGTGGAGAATGCGGCTAATGGCAGCAACTACATAACCAGATCAGGTGTACCAGATATGTTGTTGGATCGTCATTTCTTATATGTATATAGTTGTAATAAGATACTTGAAGAAATAAAATATAGAAGCTGAGAGTGTAAATTTACAACTTCAAGTTGCGAGTCGACTGCTGCAAGAGTGGTCACTTAACTAGTCATTTTTTGTCTTATATTGACGTATTATCTTTGTCATTTTTCGTGTATAATCTTTAAAGTGAACGAGAGCCTTGAGCAACAGGAACATTATCTCCATGTGATCAATAGGTCACGGGATTGAGTTGTGAAATTAGTCATGATGCTTGTGTCTGCCTATATGAAATTCCCCTGAGGTGTCAGGATGCTTCGTGCACTGGCCTACCCTTTTTTATAATCTTTTTCAATTGATGAGTCGATTACATGTAAGGATTAAATTATAAGGTTCGTGATGTTATTGAATGGCGAAATAATGTTCTTCCAAGTCTAAAATAAATTTAACATGTGTTGTACTCTTTTATAGAAAATCACGTAAGGTCCATATATTACAAAACGTTGTATAAATTTTTGAACTATTGTTCGATTAAGTTTTTCATCCATCTATCATACTATTGAAAGCAGTAGGGCTTGAATGGTAGTGTCTGTTTACCCTAAAATTCGAGTAACAATCTTATATAGTGATTTTAAAGATATGTGATTTAATCCAATACTTATTGACAAACAAAGAATTAAATAGATAAGTTGGAGAATGAAATAAGTCAAATCAGTGCACAAGCTAAATCTCGACCTCGACCTATGACAGTCTCGAGGTGGGATAGTAAGAACAACGAATTATAAGGCGACTCTGATGAACAATAAGCAAAAAAGGTGATGAACATATATTTCTTATCAATGAACCATCCGTTACAAATGAATGAGCTCCCCTTTATATAATAGGCGAGTCCTAAATAAGATACACTTCTAATTACAGTAGGAAATCATATTGGACAGCTGTCTAATCGCCAAGGAACAATCCGTTCCGAATTTACGTCGTGATCTTCGGGCCGTTGCGGGTATCTCGCTCTTTCTGTTACTAAATCATAACGGTATTATCTCGAAGTAGGCCTTCTTCCGACCTCGGCAAATGATATCGACCTCGACCTCAATATTGGAAAGGAGCTTTGACCCCGAGCTCGGCGTCCTGGCCTCCCGACGTGGTATCACTTTTTCCATCGAAGAGCGAAATCGGGTAGCACCGATTTCCACCGTATACAGATAGTCCCCTCGTTTTTTAGAATAAAATGACAAGAAACGACTTGAACCTCGATTTTCTGGAGGCCATGATGATGATGTCATTCCCATGACGTAAGCTCTCGGGGTGACCGAAACGTCCCATCAGTTCGTTTCCCCAAAACATTAAATGTTTGCCAGTAGCGGTCGGCCACTAGCGCTGCCGAACCGTCACCGTGCGCCTTAAATACAGGGTTTCTATTTGAATCAAAGACTTTGCTTCCACCTTCAAATTTTCTTGATCTCTTCCTTTCTTCATCTCTTCTCTTTCACTACCTGTTGATCCACCCCTTTTAGCACAAAAAAATATCAGACTCCACTTCTTTCCGCTTCCTCCAACCTGAACCAATGGCGAAAACCTCCAAAATTGTTCCTCAAAAGGAGAAAGCTTCCTCCTCTTATTCCCGACCGGCCGACGATAAAATGTCGACCCTTCACGAGATTTTTCCCGGCCCTTGTGTTACAAAGAACGATTTCAAAATCAAGAATTTCCCATCCAACCCCGGCCGATGTGAGCACGTGTCGAGATATATTTGCTCGATAACGGAGAAACACCTCGAGGCTATAAAGAGGGATTGTGGTTGGGGGTACGAGGTCGTGGTACAGATCCCCGCTCCCGAGGAGAGTATCACCACTTATGTGGAGGGGTTCCTAAGTGTCTACACTTACCCTTTCACACTGGGTCCCATCAATCCAGTCATCATTGATTTCTGCAAGAGGTAATAGGTCACCCTCGGCCATATTCACCCCTCGGTCTGGCGCATAGTGATCATGCTCTATTTTTTTTCCAGCAAGGCCGAGGGGTTGGAGTTCACCCTCAACCATCTCATTCGATTATATCGACCTCAGCTTTTCCGAGGGTTGATCAAGCTCCAACACTGGTCGACCAAGGTCTTTTTTGCTAGCAATGACGAAGATAAATATCAGGGTTGGATTTGCCGATTCATGCGAGTGAGGACCTGCGACATCATCCCAGAGGAGAAAATGCCGTTCCCAGAGAAGTGGAACCCCGAACGTAAGTGAAGTTTTTACCCATTAGTCTTCGTACTCCGTTTTTGCATTATGTGATGCCTTCATTTATTTCACAGCGGTTGCTTGGATGCCTCATGCAGTCACCGACCTCGAAGACTGGGTTCAGAAACTAGCCTTGACCTCCTCTTATGCCGAGCGCCGCTGGCATGACTTGGCGAGGGGCAGATGGGAAGCCAAACATCATGGTAAGTTCATCTTGCAAGATTTTGATGCTTTCCTCTTTATCGGAGATGCCTCTTTACTCATACTTGATTTTCCTTCATGCAGGCATTGGAGATATCTCTGAAATGAGGCCGGCCCCGCCTGAGGAAGAGATCGCGTCTCCGATTTCGAAATCGAAGAAAGATAATAAGAGGAAAATGGTCTCGAAGCCCGAGGACCCCTAAGATAAAAAGGCTCGAGCTCGAAGACGCAGGAGAAATCTCATTCCTGTGGATATAGAATCGGTCCACCAGCTGGATGAAGAATAAGAAGACAAGGGTGAAGACTCGGCGCTGGTGGTTTGAGCTAGGAAGCCGGTGAAGCTGCCAAGACCTCCGAGCCGGAGACCCTGCCTCGTGATGAGGAGGCTTCGAATAAAGATGTGGGAAAAACCCCTAAATCGCCTGAGGTCGAGATTGTTCCTCGACTATCGACAAGCACATCGGAGGGGGCAGGTTTCGAGATTCCCAGGGATGAATAGAGCACCCCGAGTGATTTGCTCAGGGCCATGACAATAGGTCACTCTCTCTCTCTACTGGCTTATTCTGAGGAGGCCATAAGGGAGGCTCGGGCTCTGCAAATGCCTGACTTAGGCGGAGTCCCCAATGAAGAAGATCCCTTCCGGGATTGCTTTACCGGGGTTGATGACGCCGCCGATCTCAACGACGCATCTACCCTTTTCGAAGAGTCTCAACGCCTTTTATCTCGAGTAAGCATTAATTCCTGTCGTTGCAATTTTCTTTTCCTTCTTCTCCCTTTACCCTAACTTGTATCTTTCTTTCTATGTAGGCTTTCACCAAGTTTAGGGCCGACCTGAGCCAATGTGAGGTCGAGCTCCAGAAGACCTCAGAGGAGAGGAACGCTTTGGAACTCTTTTACAGTCAAAAGGAGGAGGAGCTCAGGGACCTTCGGGCACACTTGGATAAGGCTTGTAAGCATGAGGCCGAGCTAGACAAACAAGTAACTATCATTTTGAAAGAGTACGGTCTACTCGACCCAATTGTGGAGGCTAACACTTTAGTATCTCAATTACAGGAAAAACTGGAAAGGATCGAGCTGCTTCGAGGGGAAGTCGATCAAATCAAAACTGACTGTGATCGATGGAAGGAGAACATGGACAGCCTTGCTGCGGAGAAAGAGGCTGCTTTGGCCAAACTGGCATTGGCCGAGGCCCTACTTCGGGGAGCTAAAGAGAAAAATTTAGCCCAGGCCAAAAGGATCAACGTGCTCGAGGTCAAGCTTGCTGAGGCCAAGGCAGAGGTCGGGGAGACGAAGATCGCGGCTGAAAAAACCATTGTTGTATACTTGGCCGATGCTGAGGCTGCTCAAACGTAGCTAAGGGAGGCCTCTGACTGAAAGCGACGAAGCAATGATTTGGCTATGTGCCAATCCCGGAGGGAGACCCTCGAGGAAATCCACGCTCGAGGTTACGACCTCTCTGAAGAGATAGCTCAAGCTAAGGCACTTGAAGCTGATGCCAGATTTCTCATCTCCTCCTCCGACGATAATGATGAAGGCAGCCAAGGCGGGTCTAACAATGAGAGGGGCCTGAAGGAGAAGATGCTCCCGAGGAAGAAACTAGCCCCGTGCATAGTTAGGATTTTTTCTTTTTCTTTTTGTAAGACATCTATCGATATCTTGTACATATCTTTTTTTCAAATATATAAATGAAACTTTCTCTTAAATGCCTACTCGAACTTTGCCTTGCAAAATTTTAGCATAATCTTATGCTTTGAACGGTGTATTCGAGACTTTGTCTCGAGTGGCTTCCTTGATGTTACCATGGTCGAGTTCGAATAAGGTTTGAACTTTGAGGCATAGACCCTTAAGGGTTTGTGTCGGATAACGGTGAGTCCCCGAACCATAATCAAGTTATTGTTTATTTGGTCTTGGGATAATCGAACCCTTGGCTTTGGATTAAGAAAGAACAAGATCTCGAACTCTAAGTGTATTGGCCCTTAGGCTCTTTTGGATCAGGCCGTTATGGCCTCTAAAAGATGGCTACTATTCCTCTATTTTGGCTTTAAAATACTTAGTGAAAATTTCTCTATGCCTTAGCATGCATTTTTTACCCATTGAGTTTTCTGAGGGTTCGATGTCAATCGAAACCCTTCTACTTTTTGCGCCTTAGCACGTTTGTGTTAAGATAATTTTGATACCTCTTAAGGTTTTTCGAAGTCTGATTTTATCGAAGCCCTTTTATTATTTGCCGAGGGTATCCTTTTTAACCGGGTTTTCGAAGAACTCGAAGACCTATTTTGATTGCGGGGTTCGGACATCTTCGAGCCACATTAATTTGGCCGTAGCCTTTGGGTATGCCTCTTGGGCTTATTTCCCAATAACACTTCGAACTTGTTCAAGGTGTTAGTCTCCGAGAAAGATGGCCTTGGCCTATAGATCGAGGGGTGCCTCTTTGAGGTCTTATGAATTCGAGTTTAGATAACTCAAATATGTTGACTGTTGATGACAGTCCCCAAGTATTGGAGGTATATTTGCACTTGGCCCTTGAGCCATTTCTCACAAAATCATAAGTGTGGAGCTCATATAGTAGAAAATTTTCTTTGAGACACAAAGTGTTTGATATAGAAAGAATGCTTCTTTGAATAATTCATACATGCATACATGTTTTTCCATAGGGGCTCGACTAATCTATATGGACACGATTCATTCGACCGTTTGGCCCATTACAAGGTTTCCCTATCAAGACCCTGTGACATGAAGTATTTTTCTCAAAATATAACCCCCGAGGGTGATGCCCCCTAGTATTCGAGGTTAATTGAAAAGAAGCCTTGGATATTGTTGAATTTTCCTCAGGTAGCACATAATTATTACCTCGTTAAAAACCTCACCGGAAAAACCCATTTGGGATAAAAAGCGTTCTAAGGGAAAAATAGTGCAATGCGTGCTTTAAAACCTAAGGTCTTCATGCTGAAGCGTTTTCTTGACGTCTTCCATCGAACACCTGCAATAAGTTAGTATCAAATACAGATGGAAAAGGGAGAAAGTCATACCTTAGCGATAATATCGTTTGAGTAGTGATACGTTCCAATTGTTTGGCAATTGTTCGCCCTCCATTGTGCCAAGTTTGTATGATCCCTTTCCGTCAATACTGAGAACTCGATATAGTCCTTTCCAATTTGGGCCTAGTTTTCCTTTGTCTCGGTCTCGAGTATTGAGGGTGACTTTCCTTAGAACTAAGTCCCCAATTCTGAAGTGGCGAAGGTTGGCTCTTCTATTGTAATATCTCTCGATTCTTTGTTTCTGTGCAGCCATCCGAACAAGCACAACTTCTCATTTTTCATCCAATAGTTTGAGGCTAGTATTCATAGCCTCGTAATTTGATTCTTTCATTGTATGTCAAAATATGGCGCTAGGTTCCCCGACCTCGACTATAATTAAGGCCTCAGAGCCATATACTAAGGAGAACAGGGTTGCCCCCGTGCTGGACTTCGATGTCGTTCGATACACCCAAAGATCTTCGGGTAGAACTTCTCTCCATTTCCCCTTAGCGTCGTTCAACCTTTTCTTTAAGTTTTGAATGATAGTCTTGTTCGTCGATTCGGCCTATCTGTTTTCACGTAGATGATACAACATCGATAAGATCCTTTTTATTTTGTTTTCTTCGAGGAATTCTGTTACATTGTTGCCGAGAAATATAAGGAACAGAGCAAGAGACTCCAAGAAAGCACACTAAATCATAGATACGAAAGTTTCCCTACAAAGGGGTTGGCTTCAACAACCCATAAGGGACGACTTGACAAGCTACACAAATAGTTAATTTGCTTATAGTCGCAAATGTTTTCCTACAAAAGGGGATGGTTTCAACAACCCATAAAGGACGGCTTGTTAAGCTACACAACTCAGAAAACTTTCGTACTATAACCAACGTTAGCTGTTTATAACTCAGAAAACTTTCGTACTACAATAAGCTAACTTTCTTAGAGTATTATTACTCTATTTTCATACATGGACCAGCCTTTCCATCCATTCGAAAGAAAGAACAAGAGGGAAATTTAGAAAGCACTCATATGTAATATATCACAAAAGATTTACAAAGGTTACCAGATGATCTTACAACTACTATAAGGCCTCCTTTATATAGGACTAGGAGGTTACTACAAGACAAACTTACATTACAAAATAAACCTATCTTACATGGTAAACTTATCTACAAGTGGGTCCCTCTTGGCATGTGAAAGACTTTAGGCAAAACATCTAAAAATCTCCTGAAAACATGTGAAAAATGGTGAAATATACATGGTATAGCATGTAAAAGTATGAGGGAGCTTGTGACGACATATGAAAGTAGGGTTTTGCATGTGACGAAGCATGTGAAAGCAAGTGGAAGTGGGGCCCGAATAGTATGGAAAGATGTGGAAATTTGTCTTGGTATGGATAGATAATTTTTGAGGGTTTTTTGGTAGGTAATGTAGGATTATGGTGAGATTAGTAGGGATTTATATAATTATCCTTCATTGATTCTAGGGTTGTCTTCTAGGCATCTTTTCAAAGACCTTGTGTAGTAACGCGTGGAACTTGACGATCCTTCTTCGCTGTGCTCTTTCTCCTTTGGATTGAGAGATGTAATCCGCAACCTTAATCTGGAGATTTTGTGAATGATCTTTTCTTGGATGACTTCGTATGGGGTTTGATATTCTTTTGCTGCTTCCTAGACTCTTTTCCAGTGCGGATGAGTGCTGGTATAATTCCAGCTTGCCCAATCTTTTGGCCATATTCTCTCGGGATGCACCTGTTTTGCTGGAAAGGATTCTTTGTGCTTCTCTATATTCTTCTTCCATGGATAAAATGGACCCGGCAATTTCCACCAGAATGATGACTCTGCTTGCGCTTGGAATTTTTCATTAATAATCTTCACTGGACTATGGAACATGAATACCTTTGATGTGTAGGAATCGTTAAAATATTTTATCCAATATCTTCTAGGCTTGAACCATAGTAAAAATACTTTAAGAGCTAGTTCAATGTTATTAAAATCTTTAAAGACGTTGCATTAAATTCCATAAAAATATAATACTGATGGCATATGTACCAAAAAAACCATAATAGTTCTTGTGGAAATCCTTGGCTTGTGCTATGAATATATGGCAGAATAGATATTCTGGATTGTCTCCATAAGGCTTAAGAATGGATCCTCCATGTTGTCGGAAAACTTGGAGCTCATAATAAGTTCTCCTTTCCATTAAAGTTGATGGATCAAAGGGATCCATGAGGTTGAACAACTCTGGTAGATAATCCATTGGTTTCAATGAGCTTGTTCCTGGTACATTTGGAAACATGAAGATGTGGCTGATTAACTTTTGCTTTGACATCATCTTCGCTGGGGAAAATCTCCTTGAGAATTCTTCCCGCCAAGACAGAAAATCTGCAAGAATATTATCCTTTCCTTTCAGGTGATTAACTTGAAACTTATATTGAGAGAACCATTGAGCCCATCTGAGAATCTGAGGATTGGGAATAATTTTTGCATTTATTTGGATCATCTTTGGGAAGGCCTTCATATCCATCTCTATTAGAAATTCTGTAAGAATAAGGAAGAAATTGAATTTTTTGATTCCATTCTTTACTGCAAGAATTTCCTTGAAAATGGAGTGATAATGTTGCTCGGCATCTTTAAACTTTCCACTGGCATATCCACATATTTTCCTCTGGCCATCTTTTTCTTCAAATAGAACGACACTCTAATATTCATTGCTGGCATCAGTTTGCAATATCTTCTTTCCATCTGAAGGGATGTAGAGGGACTTGACATTTTTAGATATCCCCTTTATTTCCCTGACTGCTTCATCTTGTTTCTTTCCCCATGATGGAGCATTTTTCTTGAGCATCTCTATAAGCGGAGAAATGTATGTAGAGATATTTGGGATGAAATCTCTTACATAATTTACAACACCCACGAACTGTTGTATCTTCTTTGTTATGAGGCTGGTATCTAGAAACTTTAGTAGTTCCTGATATATATGGGGTCCTGGACTATATGCACCTTGGACAAAATGCATTCCGAGAAAATTAATCTCTTTTTGAGCAAGAACCATCTTTTTTGCTGAAAGCATGATTCCGTACTGTGTTACCAATGCCTCAAATTGACGAAGCAAGTTGACATGTTCCTCTAATGTATCACTAAATAATAGGATGTCATCAATGTAAACTAAAGAGGTATAGAGGATGAGCTGGAATATTTTTATCATGGCTTTTTGGAACAAGGAAGGTGTAGTTTTTAATCCGAATGACATAATTTTCCATTGGAAGTGATGATCGGGGATGCAAAATCCCGTTTTGGCTCTTTCTTCAGGGTGGATTCCCAATTTCCAAAATCCAGATTTAAGATCAAACTTGGAAAAATATTTGGCTTTGGCTAAGTGGGAGAAAAGAAAGTTTATTTGGGATAGGAAATTTATCATTTTGGAGGAAGTGGTTAAGTGGTTGGTAGTTAATGACTAACCTGAGTTTTCCTCTTGCCTGCTCAGCTCTTTTGTTGACATAAAATGCTTCGCATGCCCATTGTGAATCCAATGGCTCTATTAGATCAAATTCCAAGAGTTCTTCATATTCTTTTTTTGCAAGCTGAAGATGATCTGGATTCATGCCCGAATGACTGGCTTTTGTTGGATTGATGCTTTCATTCTTCTTAAAAGGGAGCTTGATAAATAACTCCTCATTCATCCATAACGGTCTTTTCCCTTTCTTCATAAAATCCTTGTAGGATTCAACACATGAATGCTCAATGAGATTTTGTTCAATATCCTTTATTTGTTCGTCATTGGTGATTTGGAATAACTTTGGAGTTTCAGAATAAGGTTTGAACTGCTTCTTAAAGGTTATCCCGTTAGCCTGATTTGGAGTTGATCTTTTAGTTGTCTGAAAATGTTGAATCCAACAATAAGAGGTTTCCCTAGTACATCGGACCCTATCAGCTTGGTTTTGTATTTTAATCCTGGAAAGAACTCAATTGTGACCGGGTGATTTGTGATGACAGTTATGGTCAAGATTCCATTTGATGCAGTGTTGAAATCCTTAAAGTGCGGCACCCATTGATGTTCAGGGAGAACAACAAGGTTCATGAGTGAACACACAACTCCAGTGTCAATGAAAGCAATGACTTTGGTTGGTTTATCCCATTTGGGTAAATAAACCTTGAGTTCCACTTGAGGGATGACTATGATGGCATTGATCTCTTCTTGGGCTTTAACGGCTGGTTCAGATATTTGATAGTGGTCATCACCATGATCTTCGTATATATCAAGAGATAATAATGTTTCTTCAGTAGATTCATCATCCATAGAGAATATGGACTCGAGGTCTTCTTCTTTTCCGAGATGTATGCCAGTATAATCTTCAATTTCTTGCAAGAGCTTGACATATTTCCTCGATTAGGGACAATTTCTTGTGAAATGTACAATCTTGTGGCAAATAAAGCATCTATTCTTTTTGTGAAAATTTCCTGGCCTCTTTCGTCTGAAATATTTTGTGCGCCTCCTGGACCTTGATTTCCCATCTAGAATTCTTGGCCATCTGAACTTACTGAACCCTCTCCGTCGCCTAGATATGTGGCAAAAACATCCTGATCCGGTGATTAGATAGATTTGCAGCATGCTCTGTCAAGCGCTGGATTGTGTTGGATAATTTGTTTTAAGGCAGAGCGCTTCATACAAATGTCATCCAATGCGACAAAAATAGCTTGCCTGATCTAACCAACTTGTGGGATTGTTATGGACTAAAATTTTTCTTCAATAATGGTCATGGTTCGTCTTGCCAACAACTTTGGAAGGGAAGAGACAAAGGCTTGCTTTAGATTGATGTCTCCACCGATCTCGAAGTATATCTTCGCCCTTTTTTAAAAATACTTGTCAATGTCATTTCTATCGAATGACATACACTTCATCTCGAAGAGTTGTCTTCACATCTTTTCTTGTCTTTGGCCAGTATCTCCACATAAAACTTCATGTAGGATTCTGATATTTAAGGCAAAGTCTTGGGAAGTAAGAAAAGTATTTTTGTCTTGAATTCCAAGTGAGTTCCACCAATCTCTAAGGATTCCTGAGAACCGTGAAGTGAGTTCTGACAGGATGATATACTTTTCTCATTCCAACAAATTTTTGGTCACCACCCAAGTATAGAACTCTTCGATTTTTTGATGCCATTTTGAAACCTTGACGTCATCTAAGGTGAAAGTGTGGAAACCAGATCCAACTAGTTTTGATGCTATGGGCTCATATCTTCTTTCTGGGATTGGTTCATCTGTCATGCCTTCTTGTTCCTCATCTACTTCAGATATTTCTGGGTCTCTTGGTTGGTTGACAAATATCAGGGGATCGTCATCTTCGTAAGAGTTTGTTGTTAATTCATTGCTTGATTGAGAGCTGTCTTCAATTGTTTCATCGTCTGATGAATTTACAGATTTCGAGCATAGGGCATCTTCTTCTGATATGTTTCTTGGTTGGGTGATATAGAGGTCTGGAGCCTTTTGATCAGAAATCATCAGATTTTTGGGGTTAGACCCTTTTTAACTTTTACCATGATTTCGCCTTTTCTTGGTTTGTTTTTGTGCCGCAAGAGCATCTTTCCTTTCCAAAATCATTTTTGCAATATCAAAATGATGTTCTTCTTTTAAGGGTTGGGTGAAAGAAATAGGATTTTGTGAGGTAGTTGGAAAAGTAGAAAAGGTGTAGTCCAATTTTGGTGGGGAATAAGCTTGTGGCGACAAAGGGAAGAAGGTAGGTTTTGAAGGGAAAATTGGGGTCTTTTATGACTCAAAGTGGTCATTTCTTAGAAGTTGAATTTGTTCTCTGATTGAAATCGTCTCATTTTGTTGTTGTTGGAATTATTGGAAAAGTGAAATTCCTGGAGGACAAATCTCATATTGTAAATTTGCCAACCTTAGTTTCAAGACTTTGATTAGTCCTGCATGGTGAGACGATGTCTACTCTACCTTTTTCTCAATTTTTTTCACCTTGCTCATCATTTTATTTTGTGTATAGGGCCACGTTCTTTATGGCGTTGTCGATGTTGTTCAGCACTTTATTTTGGCAGATGGAATTTTCTGATTGCTAGTTCATTGTTGCTTCGATGTCACTTGTTGGGGGGTTTTTGTCTAGTAGGTAGCACTATATTTTTCTTGGTAATTTTTGGAGGATGGATTATACCCTCTTTTTCAAAAGGTTGAAGTGAAGGAAAATCTTAGGTATGACTGGAGCTTGAAGGACTTAGCATGAATATCTGTGGTTGTGCGGGATTTGTGGTTTTTTGAGTTTTTGGGGTATGAGCTGATGGTGGTTTGGGTTCGGGTGTTGTTTCACTATCTTCCCAGCTTGGAGCGAATTTTTCTGGTAATTTTGGCCATTCTTGGGGTTTGTAACTAACAAGAAATTCATATTTACCCGGACGACTTAATGAGCCAATAGAAGGGTCTTTATTTTTATATTTGGCTCGAAATTGCTTTTCAGTGGTTTTTCCTTTTTTCTTGGATTTTGGTTTGGTATTGTTGACGCAGATGGTGTTCATCATATTCTCCAATTAGGTCTTCAAAATAGCCTTGGCAGTAGCAACCAAGATCCCAAGAGCAGTGTCCCGTAAAGGGGCATTTGAACCACCAAACTCTTTTTCCTTCTTTGTCAAAGTGTTGACACCAGTCATGTTCTTCCATGATACTTTGTATATTCCAGAAGAATTCTCCGCCAGGTTCAGGGTATGTATCTGTTGTATCTTTTGGTTGAATCATTTGGCAAGAGAAGATGGTTTTATTGGTTTTTTTGAGATGGGAATGGTCAAAGCTTATGGAAACGGTTTTGTCATTTCTTTTGGTAAAAGTTGGCTCACCAGATTGCAGAGATTCTTCCGGTTCCCTTAACTTTTCATAATTTGTGATCCAGGAATCAGGAAGGATTTTGACAAACTCATCTCTGGAAATTTGTCTAGGTATTTGGGTGCACATGGTGTTTCCTTTGGTAGCATCAATATTCAAGAGTAAAGAATTTTCTCTGCCGGGAAGGCATAGATCCGTGGCATGATTTTGGACCCGCTATTTGGTGATGAAGAGTGGCTTGGATAGAATCTTTGGCTTGTGGGGCTCCTTGGATCTGGACTTGGATTTTTAGTGCTTCGGTTAAGTATGGGTCATAGAGGGACATGTTGAAATTTGAAAAGATAGTTATGAAGATAGTTCCAACATTCAAGGTAACTTTTGCAGTAACTAAATTCGTATGTTGGTACTCCAAGTTTCTTTTATCTACAAGAGAAAGTCGATCTACAACAGGTTGACCTTTTCTTCTATGATATGTTAAAGCGGTTTAGATAACACTAAAATGGATATGGGTAAAACCATGATCTCTCCATTGTTTGGGAAAATCATCTGGGATTTGAAGGGTGATAAATTGCTCCTCTCGAGTGGCAAGAATAGGATGCTGGTCAAGTTTTGAGGCAGCAACATATTCTTTGACTCCTTTTGGTCTGTATGGGACTAGGGAACGAATTTGGGTCCAGGGTGCAAATGATTTTTTGACAAAAGCTGAGTAAGGGTTTATGAGGGGTCGTTCAGTGGAGGATACTTTCTGTTCGTCGGGTAGGATATCTACTTCATAGAGGTAATTATATTTTTTGGACAAAGTTTTATATAGAATAAGGGACATATTCATTTTTTCAAGGGAAGAAGATGATGTAAATAACTCAGACATATTTAGTAAACTGTTCCTCCCTCCCAAAGGATGGGCTGACTCTGATACCACAATATAAGGAACAGAGCAAGAGACTCCAAGAAAGCAAACTAAATTATAGATACGAAAATTTCCCTACAAAGGGGTTGGCTTCGACAACCCATAAGGGACGGCTTGCCAAGCTGCACAAACAGTTAATTTTCATTGTCGCATATGATTTCAGCAGGTATCCTGAGTCGACACACGATGTGGTCCCATATGAATTCTATAACTTCCTTTCTCTAACCTTCTTGAATGCCCGTGCTTCCACCTATTTAGAAAAGTAGTCAGTCAGCCGACGAGATCCATCCCCCATTTCATGAATGGCATGGGTATAAGACTAAATGGCGTTGCTCTCCGGGATGATGGATCATCGGTGCAAACCTTTGACATTTATCACATTTTCGAACAAACTCTTTAGTGTCTTTTTCCATGCTATCCCAATAATACCCTGCTCTGATGATTTTGTAAATCAAAGATTCAGCACCAGAGTGGTTCCTACAAGTGCCTTCATGAACCTCTCGTAAAACATAATCGGTGTCTCCCGGCCCTAGACATACCGCCAATGGTCCGTTGAACGTCCTTCTGTATAGTGTTCCATCTTCATCTAATGTGAATCGAGCATCTTTGGTTTGAAGGGCCCTTGATTCTTTATGGTCCGACGAGAGCTTTCCGTTCTTCAAATATTCTATATATTTATTCCTCCAATCCCAAGTCAAGCTTATGGAGTTTATTTTGGCATGACCTTCCTCAATCACAGATCTTGATAGTTGGACGACAATCCCCGGGTTGATCTCGTTTTCCTCGACCGATAACCTCAAATTTGCAAGTGCGTCGGCCTCACTGTTTTGTTCTTGAGGTACATGGTCTAAAGTCCACTCCTTGAAGCAATGCAAAGTTACCTGTAGCTTGTCCAAACACCTTTGCATTCTATCCTTTTGGACTTTGAAGCTTTTGTTTACTTGGTTCACCACCAATGTAGAGTCACCCTTGGCTTCAATGACTTCCGCCCCCAAGCTTTTAGCTAGCTCGAAACCTGTAATCATGGCCTCGTACTCGGCCTCATTGTTAGTCAACCTAGAAGTTTATAGGCTGCCTAATAGTGCTACCTGTCGGTGGCTTCAAAATGATCCTAGCCCGGAACCCTTCACATTAGAAGCACCTTATGTGAAAAGGGTCCATACCCCCGACGATGTGTCCGATTTTAACAAGAGTTACTTTTCAACTTCGGGCACGAGGGTTGGCACAAAATCGGCCACACAGTCCGCTAAAATTTGACACTTGATGGCCGTTCGGGGTTGATACTCAATATCGTACCCATTGAGTTCAACAACCCATTTGGCCAATCGACCCAAAAGTTCGGGCTTGTGCAAAATATTACGAAGTGGTTAAGTGGTTAACACATATACGGGATGACACTGAAAGTATGGTTTTAACTTTCTAGAAGCGCTTATTAGTGCAAGTGCCAATTTCTCTAAGTGTGGATATCTAGTTTCTGCTTCTTCTAAGGTTCGACTTGCATAGTAAATGAGAAATTGCGTGCCTTGGTCTTCTCGAACTAGGACACTTACTATGATTTTTGATACCACCAAGTATAAGTAAAGTTTCTCATCTGCCTTCGAAGTATGGAGCAGTGATGGGCTCGATAGATATTGCTTTAATCCCTCTAATACTTGTTGGCACTCCGGGGTCCAGGTGAAATCGTTCTTGTTTTTGAGTAAAGAGAAGAATCTGTGGCTTCGATACAATAAACTCGAGATAAATCGGCCTAAAGCAGTTATCCGTCCAGTTAGCCTATGCACGTCTTTTACAGTGTCCACGATGATGATGTCTTCGATGGCCTTGATTTTATCGGGGTTGATCTCGATTCCCTGATTCAACACTATGAAGCCATGGAATTTGCCCGAACCGACCCCGAAAACACATTTCCCGGGGTTGAGTTTCATGTTATATTTCCTCAAAATCTCGAACGTTTCCTACAAATGAGCCAAATGGTCCTCTATGCACAGGGACTTAACTAGCATGTCATCAATATAAACTTTCATTGACTTACTTATTTGTTCTTCGAACATCTTATTTACCAGGCGTTGGTAAGTAGCTCCTGTATTTTTTAGCCCGAAGGGCGTTACATTATAACAATATGTTCCATACTTGGTGATAAATGAGGTCTTTTCCTAGTCTCCCGGGTTCATCTGAATTTGATTGTACCCGGAGTAGGCATCAAGAAAGGTAAGGATCTCATGGCCAGTCGTGGCATCGATCATGCGATCAATATTAGGCAGTGGAAAAGAGTCTTTAGGTCATGCCTTGTGCAAATCCTTATAATCTACACACATTCTAAGTTTGTTCCCTTTCTTAGGGACTATGACTACATTGGCTAACCATTCTGGGTATTCACCTCCCGAATGGACCCTATTTTGAGAAGTTTAGTTACCTCGTCCTTTATGAATGCATGCTTTACTTCGGACTGAGGCCTTCTTTTCTGTTTCACCGGTTTGAACCTCGGGTCAAGGCTTAGCCGATGTGTTGTTATCTCCGGTGGGATCCCTGTCATGTCGAAATGGGACCAAGCAAAATAATCCATGTTATCAATAAGAAATTAAATAAGCTTTTTTCTGAGTTTGGGGGTTAACACCGTTCCCAGGTATACCTTTTGCTCGGGCAGGTACTTGATTAATATAACCTATTCTAGCTCTTCGACCGTTGATGGCTTCGGAGTCTTCGGGAACAATAAAGGTTTAATGGGTTAGAAAATCCTCCTCTTCTTCTTCTATCTCATGCTTTCCCGATTTGGTCGAGGCTGGTGGTTGTGATTTCTATTTGGTTTCCTATTTTCCTTTGATTCCCGACCTTTCCATCGATACCGGTACTACTTTGTTGATCGCAAACATTTCTTTTGCCTCATGCTGCTCCCCGTACACTATTTTTACACCATTTGATGTTAGGAACTTCATCATTTGGTGGAGAATCGAAGAGACTACCCTCATATTGTGAATCCAGGGCCTTCCGAGTAGGGCATTGTATCTCATGTTGCCCTCGATCACGTGGAACTTGGTATCTTGAATGGTTCCAGCCACGTTCACCGGTACATTAATCTCCTTTTGAGTTGTTTCACTGGCCATGTTGAAGCCATTAAGACTCGAGCCGGGGGCACAATTTTGATCTTGTAGGCCGAGTTGCTCCACAACCCTCGATCGGATGATATTCGCCGAACTACCTGGATCCATTAAAACACGCTTAACTTGAACTTTATTTAATAAGATTGAAATTACCAGAGCGTAGTTGTGTGGTTGAGAAATGCCTTCTGCTTCTTCATCGTTGAATGATAAGGAGCCCTCGGGCACATAGTCCCGGGTCCACTTTTCCCTAGTAATTGATACCTTAGTACGTTTGAATACGGGCCCTTATGGAATATCAACCCCGCCGATGATCATATGAATGACATGTTGTGATTCCTCCTGTTCATTTTTCCTGTTGGCGTCTCTGTCTCTAAAATGATTCTTGGCTCGATCGCTAAGGAACTCTTGAATATGGCCCTTATTGAATAGACCGGCCACCTCTTCCCTTAATTGCCTGCAATCCTCGGTCTTGTGACCATGCGTGCCATGATACTTGCACATCAAATTTGGGTTTCTTTGGGAAGGATCGATTTGTATGGGTCTGGGACACCTAGTATCTTTGATCCTTCTGATTGCCGAGACAATGCGTGATGCATCGATGCTAAAGTTATATTCTGATAATCGGGGTGCCTCTACAGGATCGACATACTTATCAAAACCACTTTTGCTCATAAGTCCCCGAGAATTTTGTCCTCGATCGTTTCTTCGATCATTCCAGGAGGGATTACGTCCCGAACCATTGTTCCTTCGATCTGCGGTATATGGTTGATATCGTTCTCTGTTCAACCTTAATTCCCTGTCGATGTCCCTCGGGGTTTTAACTGCCAACCTGTTTGGATGTACTGATCTGGTAGGGGCTCTTAATTTGTCATCCTCGACCCTGATCTTCGATTGATACTGATTGTGCACATCTACCCAAGTTACAACTGGATACTCGACCAAATTTTGCTTTAACTGTCGTGATGCTATCGAACTCCACTCATTCAACCTCTGGGTGAAAGCTTGAACGGACCATTCATCTGTGACCGGTAGCAACTCCATGCGTTCTATTTGAAATCGGGATATGAACTCCCTCAACATTTCATTATCCCTTTGTCTTATCTTGAAAACGTCTGATTTTCTTGTTGCGACCTTTATGGCCCCGGCTTGTGCCTTCACAAAAAAATCTACTAACATGGAAAATGAGTAGATGGAATTCGGTGGCAAGTTGTGATACCAAATCATTGATCCCTTTGATAGAGTTTCCCCAAATTTTTTCAACAAAACGGACTCGATCTCATCGTCCTCTAAGTCATTTCCCTTTATTTTGCATGTGTACGAAGTGATATGTTCATTATGATCAGTGGTCCTGTTGTATTTAGGTATATACAACAGACGAAACTTCTTAGGAATAGGTTTCGTAGTCTTACTCTGAGGAAAAGACTTCTGCACAAACTTTTTTGAATCCAAACCCTTTAAGATCGGGGGTGCCCCCGGTATCTGATCAAGTCGGGAGTTATATGTTTCCAATTTTTTATCATTATCTTTAATTTTCTTCTCTCCCGACTCAATTCTTTTGGTGAGTTCCTCGAGCATTTTCATAATTGTAGGATCAGTCCCTAATCCGTTACCATTCGACCTTTTCGGCACTAGCTCGGTACGGCTGGTGATTTTCGGCTCGACCACACTCGGAGTTCTATGTTGACTTTGAAGCTGAGCAATAGTGGCCTACTGAGCCTGTTGCATCTCGAATATTACCTGGATACTAACTCCCCCATCTCCTACACCCTATGTTCCTTGGCCACTAGATCAACCTTCCCTTTTCCCTTCGGGGTTCGCGCCTAAATCTGCATTCAAAATAATGTGCGAACTGATATCAACGACCGACACTCCCCCAAAATTAGCCGGTGGCACCTCGGCTCCTGGAGCAATTATGTTATCGTTTTCCTCATGAAATCCAAAACCATCATCACCATGTACGGGTGCGTTTTGTGAGTTTGACATGCTTTAACCTAAGAACAAAAATTCTTGACAAAAACAAGTTTGAAAATAACGTGTGTTATCAGAATCAGCACTGGAACAATCACTATTATCCTTAGCCCCACGGTGGGCGCCAAACTATTTACTTTAAAATTCGAGTAAAAATTAAACTTATATTGTGGTTTTTAAGATATGTGATTTAATCCAATACCAATTAACAAACAAAGAATTAAGTAGATAAATTGGAGAATGAAATAAGTCAAACCAGTGAACAAGCTAAATCTCAACCTATGACAGTCTCAAGGTGGGATAGTAAGAACAACGAATTATAAGGCAACTCTGATGAACAGTAAGCAAAAAAGGGGATGAACATATATTTCTTATCAATGATCCATCCGTTACAAATGAATGGGCTCCTTTTTATATAATAGGGGAGTCCTAAATAAGGTACACTTCTAATTATAGTAGGAAATCATGTTGGACAGCTGTCTAACCGCCAAGGATCAATTCGTTCCGAAATTTACGTCGTGATCTTCGGGCCATTACAGGTATCTCGCTCTTTCTGTTACTAAATCATAACAATATTATCTCTAAGTAGGCCTTCTTCCGACCACGGCAAATGATATCGACCTCGATATTGGAAAGGAGCTTCGATCCCGAGCTCGGCGTCCTGACCTCCCGACGTGTATCACTTTTTTCATCGAAGAACGAAATCGGGTAGCCTCGATTTCCACTGTATACAGTGTCATTAGCGGAGGTAGAATTTTATTAAAGAGAATAAAAAATAAAAATAAAATAAATAATTAGATAAGCTAATAGAATTTATCATTTAATTTATGTACCAAAAAAATTAACCTTATAAAAATAATAGTAGTATATTTTTTTCGACAAAGAATGTTCTAAATTTTCGAACCCCCTTCCCTCCGCCCATGTTGAGTGGTCCACTTTGACAGGTAGGGAGGATGGCATATGATCACATGCTAGTTGTCTATTTGTCTCTCTAAGTTTGTGATAGAAATTGCTTTAACCAATTGATTGAATGGTTTAGATCCACTAAACGTCCTCACTAATGCGCAATTAACTCATTTTGTAAGGTTAAATCATATGCTTTTTAATCAAACCAGCAAATGTTTAGTCAACCGTTAGTATGCATTGTTAGATAATGAATGTAGACATAATATGAATGTAGACATAATCTTATGCAGTCTACATAGCTAGCATAATTATAGGAATTCACCGTAGATTTATAGGATTTCCTTTTTGATTCTTTCCATAGTTAGGGCTCTATGTACTTGTATATATACTTATTACTTCTTGAACACAAGATATGAGAGATTGCTCTATTATCTCTGTACTTTACAATTTACATAGTATCAGAGCCGGCATTGTGATAGATTAAAACTCACCGGTGGTGACCAGTCACCGTATTTGACTGATTTTGGAAGAAGCTCTTGGGACTTGGGAAATAAAATTTATCATTTTCTTGTGGAAGACCGCTCCCTCATATTTGCATTATTCCAGATTCAGCCAGAGGGGCCACATGTGAAGTTTACGCGCCAGCTAAAGTTTCTGGCAGGGACTATATTGGCAATACGTGAATACGCGTGGGTGGTCTGTTTGAGGTCAGACTTTCTTCTCCGGCATCGCATAGTCATTTCCGGTGAAGTTCTGATGCATTTTGACCAATAAGTCACAATTTCTTAAGTTATAGGCTTCGCTAGATCGGTTTGGTACTCGGTACCCTTTGCTTATAATTTTGTCTTGGCTCTCTGATTAGTGACCATCTTTTGTCTTTTGATTTTGCTAGTCTATTTTGTCTTCTGATATGCGTTGATGGTCTATTTTGTCTTTTGATTTGTGGGGTGTTTTTTGTTCTCTATATTGTGCCTTTGAGAAGTCTGGTTCTTTTTCAATTCTATCTTGGTGAATTCTTTGGTTACTAGCATCTATCTTTGATATTATATATATTGGGGTATATTTAATAGTTGAGGAATTTTGCTAGTTCCTCTGTCAAGAATTATGCTCAATTGGTATTTCTTCACGTAGAACTTTTGTTGGGTTCTCTATAATCTGTTTTGATACTTCGAGAATTTTATTAGTTGAAAAAAAGAATGGCTACCAATAGTAAACAAGGAGGAAATAATGCTACAACTCCTGGTCCAACAATTTTGGTTTCGGATGAGTTCATGAAATTCCTTCAATATTACAAATCAATTAAGGAGTCTTCTTTAATTGCTTTTGCTGGGTTAGATAAAACATGTCTTTTCACCTTTTCAAATAAACGAGTGATTGATTCAGGTTCCACAAATCACATCACGGGTAATTTAAATATTTTTTCTAGCTTTCAATCACACAAAGCATGTCACGACCCTTAAATCGACCCGGTCGTGATGGCGGTTATCGTGAAATTAGGCCAGCCGATACAACTCCCAAATTAACCATTAATCAATAAAAATCATTTTTAAGCCTTTAATTAAACAAATATTTCATAATGTAAGTCTAAATGAATAGTGTGGAAATAATATGCAAGCCCGACATCGGGTTGTCACAAGTCACGAGCATCTACTAAGGTCTGAATACAACGAAAAGTCTGAAAATGTACTAAATACAGTCTAAAACAAGAGGGAGAAAAGTAGTGCCACGAACGTCGGGCAACTACCTTGCTAACTCCGATGACTCTGCCACTGAGCAATCAACACCCACTACCGGGTTCAGAAATACCTGAATCTGCACACAAGGTGCAGGGAGTAATGTGAGTACTCCACCTAAGTAAGTAATAAAGGTAAATGAAAGCTGCGTAGTAAGAAAACACATAAAATACAGCGTAACACTACAGTAAATGCAGTACCTTTCCAAGACAGTACAAAAATTGTTTTCTTCGTAAATCAAGCTCAGTTTCAGTAAAACCCTTTCAAACAACTTTCAATGGTTTCAAAAGAGTGATAAAACAGTAAGTAAAAACGATAGAAATGTAAATAGCCCCCTTGGGTAAAAATATGTATCATAAACTGCCCCTCGTGCATAATATCAACAGAACCAGCCCCTCGAGCTACCTCACAATCACTCGTAATCAGCCACTCGGTCATAATATAAATCAAGAACTGCCTCTCGGGCAACAACATGGAACAACATCAGCCCCTCGGGCTACATCACATCTCACACTAGGTACCCGTGCTCACTGGGGGTGTACAGACTCCGGGAGTGGCCCCATACGACCCAAGAGCAATAATAAGCCATCTCATGGCATATCAAACAGGCTCTCGGCCTCATATCAAGCCACCTCGTGGCGTTACAATTAGGCCTTCGGCCTCATAATCATAAATCAATACCACACTGCTGCGGCGCGCAGCCCGATCCCATAATATCCTAACAACACAAGCCCTCAACCTCACTCAGTCAAAAATCTCTCATGCCACTTGGGCAACAGTAAAACATGATGCTCAGCCCAAAATATCATTTAAAATATCAAAACGGAGTAAATATGACTTGAGTTATGAAACATGTAGAATACTGCATGACTGAGTACAAATATGAAGTAAAAACAGTGAGGAATAGTAGTAAAAATCCCCTAAGGGTCCAAAACAATTGGCATTCAGCCCAAATATGCCATTCAGCCCAAAACATGGTAAAAATTTCCTAACACAATGATATCAAACAGTTTACAATCAAATTCACGACTTAATAGTCATACTGGACAGACTAAGTCACAATCCCCAATGGTGCATGACCCCACGCTCATCATCTAGCGTGTGTGTCACCTCAAAGCAGCACAACGATGTGAAATCCGGGGTTTCATACCCTCAGGACAAACATTTACAATCATTACTTACCTAAATTCGGTCCAAACTCTAGTCCGCGATGCCTTTGCCTCTCAACTCGGCCTCCGAATACTCCAAATCTAGACAAAAGCAGATTCATACCATCAAAATATGCTAGGGGAACAAAGCCCACTCGAAAATATCCAATTTATACAAAAAATCTCGAAATTGACCAAACCCGGTCCTCCGGGCCCACATCTTGGAATCTGATAAAAAATCACATCAATAGAATCCTTACACTCTCACGAGTTCGTACATATCAAATACATCAAAATCCGACATCAAATGCCCATTCAAATCCCCAAAAACATTCTCAAACTTTTCTTCCATTTTCCCCCAATTTCCACTCTAATTTCTCAAATTAAATGATGAAATTAAGACTAAATCATGGAATTAAATCAAATATGAGTGAAGAATACTTTCCCAAATAGCTCCACTGAAAGTATCCTCAAATTTCACCTTCTCCCGAGCTCTCTAATGGTTTTTATGATATTGGACTTAAACCCTCGATTTTCAAATATAATTTGTCTGCCCAGATTTTCTTCATCGCGAACGCGGCAGCTCCCTCGCGTTCGCGAAGCACACAGCTTCAATAACCAAACTTCCTTCTACGCAAATGCGAGAACCCTCTCGCGAATACGATGCACAACTGACTCACCTCTTCGCAAACGCGACCTCTACTATGCGAACGCGTAGAATAATTGCCTTGGGGTCCCATCTATTCCACTTCCTCTACGCGAATGCGACAAAACCCTCGCGAATGCGATGACCTCTGACCTTAGCCCTTCGCGAATGCGGGACCACCTTTGCGAACGCGAAGGCCAACTCCACTGCCTCACATACTAACCCTTCGTGAATGCGGGACATCCATCGCGAATGCGAAGGTCAAAAACTTGCAACACCAACAACAATTTTTCTGCAACCTTTTCCAACATGAAATGATTTGTTCAACCACCCGAAACTCACCCGAGGCCCTTGGGACCTCAACAAAACATGCCAACATATCCCATAACATCATTCAAACTTGTTCCAACTTTCGGAACGCTCAAGACAACATCAAAATACCAAAATCACATCGAATTCAAGCCTAAGAGTTCCAAAAACTTCCAAATTCCGTTTTCGATCAAAAAGTCTATTAAACCTCATCCGAATGACCTGAGATTTTTCACACACTTCACAAATAACACAACGGACCTACTCCAACTTCCGGAATTCCATTCTGACTCCTATATCAAAATCTCACTTATCAACAGGAAAACACCAAAATCCCAATTTTGCCAATTCATGCTTTAACCTTCCACGAACCTCCAAAATACATTCCGGTCACGCTCCTAAGTCCTAAATCACCTAACGGAACTAACCAAATCATAAAAATTCCAATCCAAAATCATATACTAACAAGTCAAAAGTTGGTCAAACCTTTCAAAATTTTAAGCTTCAAACTAAGAACTGTTTCTTCCAAATTCATTCCGATTACCCTGAAAACCAAAACCAAAGATTTACATAAGTCATAATACATCACATGGGGCTAGTCATGCCTGAGAACTGGCGAGCAAAGTGCAAAAGCTCAAAACAACCGGCGGGTCGTTACATCCTCCCCCACTTAAATATATGTTCGTCCTCAAACGTGCCATGAGTTGTTCCGAAAACCATCAAATCGCTGTGAAACCTTACCATGCACATACCCAGGGGTGATCCCATGTCACACTATCTCATAGGTCCGATAACACAATGCAACTGAAATTTTACAATCCAACCTAGCCTATAAACTTTAGAATAACATTTCCACTTCTGAAATCATCTATAAGATCAGAATCTCAGATCTATTCTCTGAATAAGCCCGAACAAGTTGTAACAAACCATACCCGCAGACTCAAATGCCATTACATGATATACCACATACTCCAATACTCGTAACGATAGCTTCTAATCACAGTAGTTGTCCAAAACAACCGAATACCGATAATACCTCTTATCAAATGAAGTCTCATTCCAACACTTCCGTATACTGTCAATGATAAATGAAACACGCAGTAAGTCAGAACCATTCCTCAGATCAACCATTCATGAAGCCACTTCTCCCTTGGCAAGGACCATAGCAAATTTCTGAGCCGAACCTCAATATTATCCTTCCCATATGCCGAAATCGAATCCGTTTGTATTCATTATAGATCTCAATGATGTTATCTAATCCAACACAACTACTCTGGTGACATGACACATTAATACAAACTAAAGCCACAACTCGTGCAATCCGCGCACCAATAAGCAACAATCCGAACATACTTGAATAAATAAAATGACTCAAATGAAAGAGCTATACCGCAAGCTCACCAGTACCACCACACACAATGCTGAGAACCCGTCACACATCGTAGAACAAGAACGCACGAATCTATCCGCAGGATCATACCTCCACATAGCTTCGCTCCAATGCGCGACCTCATCCAAACACTGGTCCAACATGAAACACCTCAAGTCACTATGCTCAAATCGACAACCACGCGCAATTAGATGTCTAGTACCAAAAGCCAATAATCATAACCACTTTGAAGCAATTGACATAAAATTACACAAACCCGAAAGGACACAAACAACCGATACGCCATCCGACGAGCAATACATAATACTCCTCCCGCTCGAATTCCACTGAGAGACCCCAATAAAACTGCACCACATGTGCCTATAACCAACAAATCCCAATGCCTCGCAACACGAAAAGTTAACTCATAGGCCTTCCCAGATCTCTAATAAGCTTAATAACAATCGAATCAACACATCCCTCAACAATACAACTCGGCATCAACCAAGCCGACTCGATGTAGAATACACCTCCATATTGGCCTACTAATGAACCCCTTATCAAGGAGTATGTGAAGCTGCTCCTTCAACTCTTTTAACTTCACCGATGCCCGAGACCAAATTAATACCGAAATCAACAACCTTGTCCAGTGATATACCCGACAGCAGGAAACATATCTGGAAGAATCCCTCATCACCGAGACTGAATCAATGGTAGGAGTCTCTGCACTGACATCCATCATGAAGGCCAAATAAGAAAACAACCCTTCCCAGCCATCCGCTGGGTCTTCAAAAATGAAACCTCCCTACTGAATGCATAATCCATCGAACCTCGCCACTCAATCCGTGGCATCCTCGGCATAGCCAACGTTTCCATCTTAGCGCAACAACCCAGAATAACACAATACTGAGACAACCAGTCTATACCCAATATCACATCCAAAATCTAACATACCAAGCAACAAAGATCCACTCGGGTCTCCAAACCCCCAATAGTTACCACACAAGACCGATATACGCGGTCTACAACCACGACCTAACCTGTCTATGAGAAGTCCCAGTTTCCAAATCCATACAGCACGCGAATCACCATATCTGATCCAAACTCCACCGTCTGAATACACAACACACCTCTAACACCCAATCATCCCACGAAAGGTACTCCTATAATTCTTCTATGCCACCAAGCAAACTCGAATACCAGCAGTCGATCCAACAAGAGAGTGCCGCAATACTAATGAAGTATCATCAACTCAATCACATTGCCCTTTTCTGAAACGTATACCCTCATCAAGCCACACCAATTAGTAATATCATTCCCCTAATTATCTGAAGCTGCCCGAGCTGCCTAAGAATTATGACCTTCCTTTTAAATTTGAACCGTGACCTTACACATGCAAATCTCACTCCTACACAACATACCGCATATACCATACGATCCTAGGGTAAACATGAGAACTTCATATCCATTCAGAGCCACGAGCAACTACGTACTTAATTAGCCAAGAACTCTCATATTTGATCCCATCTAGGAGAAAATCATTATACATCCCATGCTCCTCATGCCAGTAGAAAATATACACATCCAAATCGTGGTAGAAATCATCAAGAACTCTCCGACTCCCCTTTTCACAGAACCAAACCTGTCAGGACTGAATCCTTCTAACTTAACCAAGCTACACATGCCACTAAATCCCAAGAGCATTGCCGTGAAACATTTGTATAAACTCATTACCTCATAAGCATCCAAAGAACTAATCATATCTTTATCATGCCAATCCAGCCTACTACCAAGCTATCCCGTCTATCCGAGTTTCCTTCTGATTTACCTTCAACTTGATACTCCTTCTTGCTATAACACCACAATTTCTCAACCTAGACTCATTACACGAGACCCAAGCATAAAACCACAACATCTAAGGCTCATAAGCCGCTGAATACTCTCTTAAATATTCCTAAAAGTACCACATTCAAAATACCTACCCTGAAGGGACTTCCTGCGAATCCAAAGTCGTTACCTTCACCTTCCTAATACTGATATATAGAATCCCATAATTGGTATAGAAATTCCAAAAGTCTTGACACCCTCCAACGCAAACCTCAGTTTCTATCCAAGCATACAACCTGAAAATCTCCAATTATTACATGTAAAATCTTGAACCAACTAGAACCATTCTCGAGAGTCATCCTCTCTACTCAAACCGCAATTAGTCCGATCAAATAGACTGGACGACCCGTGCTCCATTAACACCCCGACACCGTAGAACGTAATCTCACCTTAATACAACCAAGCAACTTCCTGTTCTATGCACTGTACACCCTTTACTCATAACAACTCAAGTCATTCTGTAATTCTTATATACCCATAAAGCATAACATAACCTTTATTGAAAATTCCTTTACTCGAGCCATCCTCGGTCTCATCCTCCATAAGCCATAACTGATTTACCAATACACCTCAAACTGGAACCAACATAGCACAAAACCGTGCAATCAACTAATCAATAATAGACTCCCCCACTTGACTCAAAGCCATAGATCAAAACACACAATAACTCATAATGAATATACTCTATTACTGCTATAATACCATAGTGAGATCAAAATCTATCCTTCATAAGCTCGTGAAACACAGACCATCTAGTACTTTAAATCTTCTGCAAATCTCGTATTCACCCTCATGACAGTCAAGCCCGCTCTCTTAGGCAACCCAAATTCAAATTGCAACACATATACTTCACTGGTAACAGAGATCTTCCAATAAATAACATAAAAGATCACGCCAATTCTGAACACTCCGCAGGAGATAACCCACCTACTTCGCCTCAAACTAACATCTCTTTACACCCTTCCACGTCATAACATTTCGCAGTCACTTAATCTTCCTGAGTCTGAATTCATATCGCAACATGAAATTTACTTCATTCCCCAACTATAAAACATGAAAAGATTCTTCACACTCCCATAACTTGGGCTATACATCAAATCAAGATTGAAATCAAGCACCAAATAGTTCTTACTACCCCCAAGTAGACCCTTCTTGTCCCAATCAAATTATATGAACACATCTCATAGTCACCTCATACTCATCACATAACTATCCAGTCATCACTCCAACTAATCGGGACACCATCAGACATACAAATCCAGAAGCACGTGCTCACACAATCAAATCCTCAGTGCTCAAGCTATAGGCAAAACTCGGCCTCAAGTCATCCAGATTGGACCAACATCAACACATAAAAATCACATCTTGCTCCTCGATCAGGGAATCACAAGCCATCGATGCATATCTCATACTGAGTGCTCATGCGCGCATATGAACCCGTGGAAGGAATTTAAGGAGTTACATTTCAAGCTGAATCAAGGATGCACGATAAGAGTTCAAGAATGTGAAGTTTTTTCCTAAAGGTTCTGCAGCCTCCTGAGGATAAGTACAGACGTCTCCGTACCGATCTGCGAGACTCTACTAAACCTGCTCATGGCATGTGAGACCTATGTAACCTAGGCTCTGATACCAACTTGTCACGACCCTTAAACCGACCCGGTCGTGATGGCACCTATCGTGAAACTAGGTCAGCTGACACAACTCCCAAATTAACCATTAATCAATAAGAATCATTTTTAAGCCTTTAATTAAACAAATATTTCATAATGTAAGTCTAAATGAATAGTGCAGAAATAATATGCAAGCCCGACATCGGGGTGTCACAAGTCACGAGCATCTACTAAGGTCTGAATACAACGAAAAGTCTGAAAATGTACTAAATACAGTCTAATGAAAACAAGAGGGAGAAAAGTAGTGCCGCGAATGTCGGGCATCTACCTTCCTAACTCCGATGACTCTGCCACTTAGCAATCAACACCTACTATCGGGTTCAGAAATTCCTGAATCTACACACAAGGTGCAAGGAGTAATGTGGGTACTCCACCTCAGTAAGTAATAAAGGTAAATGAAAGCTGAGAAAACACGTAAAATACAACGTAACACTACAGCAAATGCAGTACCTTTCCAAGACAGTACAGAAATTGTTTCCTTCGTAAATCAAGCTCAGTTTTAGTAAAACCCTTTCAAACAACTTTCAATGGTTTCAAACGAGTGATGAAACAGTAAGTAAAAACGATAGAAATGTAAATAGCCCCTTGGGTAAAAATATGTATCATAAACTGCCCCTCGTGCATAATATCAACAGAACCAGCCCCTCGAGCTACCTCACAATCACTCGTAATCAGCCCCTCGGTCATAATATAAATCAAGAACTGCCTCTCGGGCAACAACATGGAACAACATCATCCCCTTGGGCTACATCACATCTCACACTGGGTACCCGTGCTCACTGGGGGTGTATAGACTCTGGGAGTGGCCCCATACGGCCCAAGCGCAATAATAAGCCATCTCGTGGCATATCAAACAGGCTCTCGATCTCATATCAAGCGACCTCGTGGCGTTACAATTAGGCCCTCGGCCTCATAATCATAAATCAATACCACACTACTGCGGCGCGCAGCCCGATCCCATAATATCCTCACAACACAGGCCCTCGGCCTCACTCAGTCAGAAATTTCTCATGCCACTCGGGCAATAGTAAAACATGATGCTCAACCCAAAATATCATTTAAAATATCAAAACGGAGTAAATATGGCTGAGTTATGAAAACATGTAGAATATAGAATGGCTGAGTACAAATATGAAGTAAAAACAGTGAGGAATAGTAGTAAAATTCCCCTAAGGGTCCAAAACAATTGGCACGAAGCCCAAATATGGCATTCAACCCAAAATATGGTAAAAATTTCCAAACACAATGATATCAAACAATTTACAATCAAATACGCGACTTAACAGGCATACGAGACAGACTAAGTCACAATCCCCAATGGTGCATGACCCCACTCTCGTCATCTAGCATGGTGTCACCTCAAAGCAGCACAACGATATGAAATCCGGGGTTTCATACCCTCAGGACAAACATTTACAATCATTACTTACCTCAATCCTGTCATAACTCTAGCCCGCGATGCCTTTGCCTCTCGACTCGGCCTCCGAATGCTCCAAATCTAGCCAAAAGCAGATTCATACCAACAAAATATGCTAGGGGAACAAAGCCCAGTCGAAAATATCCAATTTATACCAAAAATCCCGAAATTGACCAAACCCGGCCCCCGGGCCCATGTCTCGAAATCTGATAAAAATTACATCAATAGAATCCTTACACTCTCACGAGTTCGTACATATCAAATACATCAAAATCCGACATTAAATTCCCATTCAAATCCCTAAAAGAATTCTCAAACTTTTATTCTATTTTCCCCCATTTTCCACTCTAATTTCTCAAATTAAATGATGAAATTCAAGACTAAATCATGGAATTAAACCAAATATGAGTAAAGAATACTTACTCCAAAGCTCCACTGAAAATCTCCTCAAATTTCACCTTCTCCCAAGCTCTCTAATGGTTTTTATGATATTGGACTTAAACCCTCGATTTCCAAATATAATCTGTCTGCCCAAATTTTTCTTCATTGTGAACGCGGCAGCTCCCTCGCGTTCGCGAAGCACACAACTTCACTGACCAAAGTTCATTCTACGCGAACGCGAGAATCCTTCCGCGAATGCGATGCACAAATGACTCACCTCTTCGCGAACACGACCTCTACTATGCGAACGCGTAAAACAATTGCCTTGGGGTCTCAGCTATTCCACTTCCTCTACGCGAACGCGGCAAAACCCTCGCGAACGTGATGACCACTGACCTCAGCCTTTTTTGAATGTGGGACAACCTTCGCGAACGTGCAAGCCAACTCCACTGCCTCATATCCTAACCCTTCGTGAATGCGGGACATCCATCTCGAACGCGAAGGTCAAAAACCTGCAACACCAACAATAGTTTTTTGCAACTTTTTCCAACATGAAATGATCCGTTCAACCACCCGAAACTCACCCGAGGCCCTCAGGACCTCAACCAAACATGCCAACATATCCCATAACATCATTCAAACTTGTTCCAACCTTCGGAACGCTCAAGACAACATCAAAACACCAAAATCACATAGAATTCAAGCCTAAGAATTCTAAAATTTCCAAATTTCGCTTTCGATCAAAAAGTCTATTAAACCTCGTCCGAATGACCTAAACTTTTGCACAGACATCACAAATGACACAACGGACCTACTACAACTTCCAAAATTCTATTCTGACCCCTATATCAAAATCTCACCAATTAACCGAAAAACGCCAAAAATCCAATTTTGCCAATTCAAGCCTAAACCTTCCACGGACCTCCAAAATACATTACGATCATGCTCCTATGTCCCAAATCACCTAACGGAGCTAACGAAATCATAAAAATTCCAATCCGAGATCATATACTAACAAGTCAAAAGTTGGTCAAACCTTTCAAATTTTTAAGCTTCAAACTGAGAACTGTTTCTTCCAAATTCATTCTGATTACCTTGAAAACCAAAATCGATAATTTACTTAAGTTATAATACATCACACAGGGCTAGTCATGTCCGAGAACTGGCGAGCAAAGTGCAAAAGCTTAAAATGACTTACATTGTACCCTCTTCGGTTACTATAGCTGATGAGTCAACTTGTAGCAGTGTTGGATCTGGGACTGTTGAACCAACTTCCTCTATTACCTTATCATCTCTATTATGTCTACCAAACTTGGCCTTCAATTTGATTTCTGTTAGTAAAATCACCAAAGACCTTAATTGTTGTGTTGTGTTCTTTCCGGATTATTGTTTGTTTTTAGATCTTACAACAAAACATGTTATTGGTAAAAGATATTTATCTGGTGATCTCTACATTCTTGATAAATGGGAGCAACGGCCTATTGCATTCTCCAATGTTGTGTCTCCTTTTGAATCACATTGTCGATTGGGACATCCCTCTCTACCTTTTTTGAAGAAGCTTTGTCCTCAGTTTTAGAATATTTAGTCATTGGATTGTGAGTCATGTCAATTTGCAGAACACCATCGCATCTCATTAAGTCTAAGGGTTAATAAGCGAGCTGAGTCAGCTTTTGATTTAGTCCATTCTGATGTTTGGGGACTATGTCCAGCTGTTTCTAAAACTGGGCATAAGTATTTTGTCACTTTTGTAGATGATTTTTCTCGAATGACTTTGATTTACTTTATGAAGAGCCTCTATGAAGTGTTTACTCACTTTTCTGCCTTTTGTACTGAAGTCAAAACTTAATTCAATGCTTTGGTATGTACTCTAAGGAGTGATAATGCTAAAGAATACATGTCAGAGTTATTTCAGTCCTACATGAGACAGCATGGTATGTTACATAAGTCTTCATGTGTTGATACACCCTCTAACAATGGAGTTGCTGAGAGAAAGAATAGGCATCTACTTGAGACAGCTCGAGCACTTTTGTTCTAGATGAAGGTGCCTAAACAATTCTGGGTTGATGCGGTTTTTACGGCTTATTTTCTTATTAATCGGATGCCATCTGCTGTGCTTGGTGGTAATGTGCCTTATAGTGTTATTTTTTCGAACAAGTCATTATTTTCGGTGGAATCTAAGGTGTTTTGAAGCACATGTTATGTTCGAAATGTTCAAACATCTCTTAACAAGTTGGATCCCAAGGCATTGAAGTGTGTTTTCTTGGCTATTCTCACCTTCAGAAGGGGTATCATTGTTATTCTACTGAGCTTGGCAAATATTTCGTATCAACTGATGTGGTATTTTTAGAGGCTACACCATTTTTCTATGCATCTCCCATTTCTACAAGTCAGGGGGAGGAAGATGAGTGACTAGTATATCAAGTTACCCGTACTTTGAGAGAACAATCAGAAGATACTCTTCCAGCTCCTAGTTCTTTTGTTGAGCACCAATCGACTAATGTGCCTTCAGTACCTGCTCCAACTGTGTTAACAAGACCCCCAATTGTTCAAGTGTATTCACGGAGGGGAGAGACAAATGATACATGTCCCACACCAGTTCCTTTATCATCTAATCCTCCTTTGCCCGATCCTCCGGATAACCTTGACCTTCCTTCCTATTGCTCTTTGTAAAGGTACATGTACTTGCAAATCGACATATTCTGTTGCTAACTTTGTTTCCTATGACCACTTATCCTCTACGTCTATATCTATGATTGCTTCTCTAGACTCCATCTCCGTACCCAAAACAGTGAAGAAGGCTTTGAATCATCTCGGATGGTCTGATGCAATGCTTGAGGAAATACATGCTTTAGAGGATAACCACACATGGGATTTGGTAGATTTACCAAAGGGAAAGAAACCCGTGGGATGCAAGTGGGTCTTTACAGTTAAAGTTAATCCATATGGTTCTGTGGCAAGACTTAAGGCTAGACTTGTGGCTAAAGGGTATGCTCAAACTTATGGGGTAGATTATTCTGACACCTTCTCCCCGATTGACAAACTCACTTATGTACGCTTAATTTATTTCTCTAGCTTCATACGAGAATTGGCCTTTACATCAGTTGGATATCAAGAATGCTTTCCTTCATGGTGATCTTCAGGAGGAAGTGTATATGGAGCAACCACCCGGTTTTGTTGCTTAGGGGGAGTACATGAAATTTTGTCATTTGAAGAAGCCTTGTATGGCTTGAAGTAGAGTCCACGAGCTTGGTTTGGCAAGTTCAATGAGGTAGTTCCGGAGTTTGGGCTGAAAATAAGTAAGCGCGATCACTCGGTCTTTTATCGAAAATCAGTAGGTAGCACTATTCTCCTTGTTGTATATGTTGATGATATTGTTATCACATGAAGTAACTATGCCCGGGTTTCTTCCCTCAAGTCTTTTCTACATACTAGGTTTCATACAAAGGACTTGGGCCAGTTGAAATACTTTTTGGGAGTAGAAGTAAATAGAAGCAACAACAACAACAACATACCCAATAATATCCCACACTGTGGGGTTTGGGGAGGGTAGTGTATACGCAGACCTTACCCCTACCTTGTGAGGATAAAAAGGCTGTTTCCAGTAGACCCTTGGCTCAGGAAGGTATAAGCACCATATTAATAAAAATATAGACAAGAAGGGACAATATCAAAAAGCCATATAAAAGCAGAATAAAAATAACAAGACAGTAAGGTGATCAACAATGAAAGAAAACAACGGTTAGTCATAAAAACCTACTACCAACAGAAAGTGAATCTGTGTGCCAATACTACTATTATGAACACTCTAGACTACCTACTCTACTACCCTAATCCTCGACCTCCATATCTTCCTATCAAGGATCATGTCTTCGGTCAGCTGAAGCTGCGCCATGACTTGCCTAATCACCTCACCCCACCTTTTCTTTGGCATACCTCTACCTCTACATAGGCCTCCAATGTCAACCTCTCACACCTCCTCACCTGTGCGTTTGTGCTCCTCCTTCTCACATGACCAAACCATCTGAGCCGCACTTCTCGCGTCTTATCCTCAATAGGGGCCACACCTACCTTATCACGAATAACCTTATTTCTGATCCTATCTAACCTGGTGTGCCCTCACATCTATCTCAACATTCTCATCTCTACTACCTTTATCTTCTGGACATAAGCGATCTTGATTGGCCAACACTCAGCCCCATACAACAGTGTTGGTCTGACCACCACTCTATAGAATATACCCTTATGTTTTGGTGGCACCTTCTTGTCATACAAAATACCAGAAGTGAGTCTCCATTTCATCCATCTCGCTCTAATACAATGAGTGACATCTCTATCAATCTCCCCTTCTCCCTAATAATAGACCCAATATACTTAAAACTCCCTTTCCTAGGGATGACCTGTGAGTCCAGCCTCACCCCCCTTCCCCTCCTAGAGTCTCACCACTGAACTTACACTCCAAGTATTTTGTCTTAGTCCTACTTAACTTGAAACCTTTAGATTCCAGGGTCTGCCTCCATACCTCTAATTGCGCGTTCACACCGTCTCACATCTTGTAAATCAGTACAATATCATCTACAAATAGCATATACCAGCACCTCTCCTTAGATGTGGCACGTCAGTACGTCCATCACCAGAGCAAACAAAAAAGGACGGAGTACGTCCATCATCATAACTGGAAAATGGTCTGAGTCCCCACCCACCATCCTCACCTAGGTCTTTACTCCATCATACATGTCCTTAGTCAACCTAACGTATGCAACAGGTACACCTCTAGCCTCCAAACATCTCCACAAAACCTCCCACGAAACTTTATCGTATGCCTTTTCTAAGTCGATGAACAACATTTGCAAGTCCTTCATTCTCTCCCTATACTGCTCCATCAATTTCCTACAGGTTATTGTGTTTTTGTTGGAGGAAACTTGGTATCATGGAGTAGTAAGAAGCAAAGCATTGTATCTCGATCCAGTGCAGAATCCGAGTATAGAGCTATGTCACAGTCTACATGTGAGATTATATGGATACATCATCTTTTGACTGAAATTGGGTTGGAGCATCCAATACCAGCAAAACTCTGGTGTGACAATCAAGCTGCCCTCCATATTGCGTCAAATCTGGTGTATCATGAAATAACTAAGCATATTGAGGTTGACTACCATTTTATTCATGAGAAGATTCAAGAGAACTTGATCTCCACTGGATACGTGAAGTCATGAAAACAACCAACTGATTTATTCACAAAGGCGTTGAATGGAATTCAAGTTGATTACCTTTGTAACAAGCTGGGCATGATCAATATCTATGCTCCACCTTGAGGGGGAGTGTTAGATAATGAATGTAGACATAATCTGAATGTAGACATAATCTTATGCAGTATACATAGCTAGCATAATTATAGGGATTCACATCAGCTTTATTGGATTTCCTTTTTGGTTCTTTCCATAGTTAGGGTTCTATGTACTTGTATCTATACTTGTTACATCTTGAATACAAGATATGAGAGATTGCTCTATTGTCTTTGTACTTTACAGTTTACATGGTATCAGAGCCGGCGTAGTGCCAGAAGAAAACTCACTGGTGGTGACCACTCACCGTATTTGACTGGTTTTGGAAGAAGCTCTTGGGACTTGGGAAATAAAATTTATAATTTTCCCGTGGAAGGCCGCTCCCTCCGATTTGCATTATTCCAGATTCAGCCAGAGGGGCCACGTTTGAAGCTCACACGCCAGCTAACGTTTCTGACAGGGATTGTGTCGGCAACATGTGAATACGCGTGGGTGGTCTGTTTGAGGTCACACTTTCTTCTCCAGCATCGCCTAGTCATTTTTGGTGAAGTTCTGATGCGTTTTGACCAATAAGTCACAATTTTTGAAGTTATAGGCTTCGTTATATCGGTTTGGTACTCGATACCCACTGCTTATAATTTCGTTTTGGCTCTCTGATTTGTGACCATCTTTTGTCTATTGAGTTTGCTGGTCTATTTTGTCTTCTGATACACATTGCTGGTATATTTTGTCTTCTGATTTGTGGGGTATTTTTTGTTCTCTATATTGTGCCTTTGAGAAATCTGGTTCTTATTCAATTCTATCTTGGTGGATTCTTTGGTTACTAACATCTATCTTTGGTATTAGATATATTGGGGTATATTTGATAATTGAGGAATTTTGCTAGTTCCTCTGTCAAGAATTACACTCAATTAGTATTTCTTCACGTAGAAATTTTATTGGGTTCTCTATCATCTATTTTGATACTTTGAGAATTTTATTAGTTGAAAAAAATAATGGCTACCAATAGTAAACAACGAGGAAATAATGCTAGAACTCCTGGTCCAACAATTCAGGAGACTGACTAGTGGAAATTGAGTCAGCAATCTTACAAAGATTTTGAACCCCTTGACCACTGAGCTAAGATTTTGAGTTGTGTTAAAGGAATTCAAAATATAAAATATAGAGATACAAATCGAATTTCGCTTATATGTACAGTGTAATTTTTTGGCTAAGGGGTTTGCCCTCTTACGCCCCTAAATCTGCCCATGCTTGTAGTTTAAATCTTTATGCCAATTAGAAAACAAAAAAGGCACTAAATTTTAACAGCTAACAACTTTGAATCAATAAATATATAGACATATCCGATCTTTATTTAGGACTCCCAAAATAGAGCTCTCTTTTCATTGGCTTCTATATAATAGTATCGGCTTTACGAATATCCACAGATCCTAGTCTACTTCCCAACTTGTTTCCTTATATTCTACAATCGTGTGTGTGTGTGTGTGTGTGTGTGTGTGTATATATATATATATATATATATATATATGAGTATTGCGCGGATGGGTCAGGTCGGGTTGGGTTATCCCTCTCTCTATATATATATAAATTAAAATAATACTAAAATTGAATAGTAAATCCTTCAAAATATGATATTCTATCTTTTATTTTTATTTTTGAGATTTTTATTCAAATTGATAGCATTTTTATTTCAAGTGCTCTTTAATTATACCTTTTATTTTTATTTTTTTGTCAGAATTTCATGCATACCGAACAAAGTTTTTTATGGGGGAAGAATTAACTTTTTGTATTATTTTAACTTGTGTATATGGTTATTGGATCAGGCTGGATTGAGTCATTCCAATTTTAGGGGGAAAATATAAAATTAACCGAATGGTCGAAACTAATTGCATTTGCTAGCCAATATATATATAAAGGATAAATTAAAGATAGACTAAGATTAAAATTAGGATAAATTAAAGATAGATTAAGAAAAAAAATGATAAATTAAAAATAAATTAAGATTAAGATAAATATAACGATCCGACCGGCCGTTTTAAGCATTAACGTCCCGATCCCCTATTAACTACTTTTCCCACATTTATTTCTGCTATTTTGATTTGCCGGGATACTCGGTTTTGAGTTTCGGAGAGTTTTGGGACACTTAGTCCCTAAATGAGAGCTTAAATTTTGGAAATTTGACCATAGTTGAAACAATGTGAATACGACCTCGAAATGGAATTCCGATGGTTACGTTAGCTCTGTTGGGTGATTTCAGGCTTAGGGGCGTGCTCGGATTGTGTTTTGGAGGTCCGTAGCTAATTTAGGCTTGAAATTCCGAAAGTCGAATTTTGAAGTTTACAGTTCGATAGTGAGATTTTGATTCGAGGGTCGGAATAGAATTCCGGAAGTTGGAGTAGCTCCGTAGTGTTGAATGTGACATGTGTGTAAAATTTCAGGTCATTCGGACGAGGTTTGTTAGATCTTTTTGATCGAAAGCGTAAATTTAGATTTTGGGAGTTCTTTGGCTTGAATCCGTGGTTGATTCATCATTTCGATGTTGCTTTAGGTGTTTTAAAGATTGTTATAAGTTTGGAAAGTGGTACTAGACTTGGTTGCGTTTTTTGTTGAGGTCCTGGGGGCCTCGAGATGGTTTCGGAAGGTTGTCGGAAGGTTGTCGGAAGAATTGGGAGTTGTTTGAACAGCTTCAGCTGCTGATCTTCTATCATAACCGCATCTACGGTTGGGTCCCGCATGTTCGTAGCTGCAGAAGTGGCGACATCATTGCAGAAGCGGAAAGGGGGAGAACCAGCAGGATCCGCAGAAGTTGAAGCTTGTCACGACCCTAACCCCGAACCCGGTCGTGATGGCGCCTCTCGTGAAGACGAGGCCAGCCAGACCAAAACAGAACACCTCTTTTAAACAGTTAAATACCATAAATAGTTCTAAAACATAATATAATAACCATAATTTGTGGAAATAATAATAACAACGGTAGAAACCATCCCGACACAGCCCAAACCGGGGTGTCACAAGTCATGAGCAACTAATAAATCCGGATACCAGTCTACTAGATACAAAATCTGATTCAGAAATTCAAGAACATGATAATAGTAAGATAAGGGAGGCACGGGGGCTGCGGACGCCAACAGCTACCTCGTAGTCTCCGAAAACACTGCCTGGACTGGAAGGATCAACACTCAGGAGCGGACTCTGCGATGCCTGAATCTGCACACACGGTGCAGGGAGTAATGTAAGTACTCCGACTCAGTGAGTAATAATCATAAATAATGGCTGAAAGCAAGAAACACGTAAAGGCACAAAGCAATTCTATACCAAACAGTAAAATCACTTAAAGTAGTAGATCAGTGAGGAAGTCAAATGAAATCCCTTTAAACCAAGTAAAACAGGTAATTTAGGAGGTATATAACAAGTAGAAATCTGCCCCTCGGGAACAGTAACAATCACTCTGAATAGTATCAACCCTTCGGGCTCACTCTTAGTACAATATCAGCCCATTGGGCTCACTCTCAGTACAATATCATCCCCTCGGGCTCACTCTCAAATCATGATGGGTACCCGCGCTCACTGTGGGGGTGCAGACTCTGGAGGGGCCCCTTACGACCCAACCGCTATATCAAGCCACCTCGTGGCACATAAAAGTATCTCAGGCCCTCGACCTCATATCATTCAGCATATCCTCACATATGGCCCTTGACCTTACTCAGTCCGAAAATCATCACAAGCCCCTCGGGCATTAGCAAAACAGTAGTTCTCAGCCCAAAACATCATTTAAGTTCCAAATATGAATAAAAGTGGTTGAGTTTGTAAAATAGTAGAAACCAACAGGACTGAGTTCAAATAATAAGTCAAAACAGTGATAAAAATCCTCGAAGGGTTCAAATAGTTGGCACGAAGCCCAAATATGACAATCAACCCAAATCATGATGGTAACAAATAAGTTCCAATCAAATACACAGTAAAATCATCGATCAGGATGGACCAAGTCACAATCCCCAATAGTACACGACCCCACGCTCGTCATCAAGCGTGTGCCTCACCTCAATATAGCACTACGATGTGCAATCCGGGGTTTCAAACCCTCAGAACATCATTTACAATCATTACTCACCTCGAACCGGCTACAACTCTAGCTCGCGATGCCCTTGCCCCTCAAATCGGACTCCACGCGCGTCAAATCTATCCAAAATCAAAGTTAATACATCACAATATGCTAAGGGAGCAAAGCCCAAGCGAAAACAATAAATAAATATCAAAAATCCCGAAATTAGCAAAACTCGAGCCTCGGGCCCACTTCTCGAAACTTAGAAATTTTCGAATCATTAGATTCCTTATCACCCCACGAGTTCATACATACCAAAAGTTCTCAATTTCGACCTCAAATGGTCCTTCAAATCCTAACTCAAAAATTTAAAATCCGAAGCCCTAGTTCTTCCATTTTTAGCTTAAATTCCATGAATTTCTAGGTTAATTTCACAATAGAATCACGTTTTAGGTTCAAAAATCTTACCTTCAATCAATTCTCCTTGAATCCCTCTTTAATCACCTTCAAAAAGCTCTCAAAATACTCAGCTATGGAGGAAAAATGGCTCAAAATCGCGGATGAAATGACTTATAAACTTTCTGCCCAGTTCTGATACTCCTTCTTCGCGAACGCGGTCAAACACTCGCGTTCACGATGCACAAATTTATCTTGACCAGATTTTCTTCTACGCGATCGCGACCAAGGGCTCGCGAACGCGATGCTTTAGACTCCTCAACCTACGCGAACGCGACCTTACAGTGCGAACACAATGTTTCCCTTTTCCAAACTATGCGAACGCGAGACCTCAGCTGCGAACGCGAAGAGCAATGACCCCTGAACCACAAATCTTTATACGCGAACGCGAGAAGCTTCATGCAAACGCGAAGAACCATCTCACAACCTTACGTGAACGCGATGCCTCAAACGCGAACGCAAAGGCTTAAATTTCTGCCTTCCAAATTCCTCCTACACGATCGCGACATAACCTACGCCATCGCGAAGGGAAAAATCTCTACAACACCTGAACAACAAATCTGCAACTTCTCAAAGCCAAAAATGGTCCGATTGACCATCTGAAACTCACCCGAAGCCCCCGGGACCTCAACCAAAATCACCAAAACATCCTAAAACCTCATTCAAACTTGTTCCAATCATCAAAACACCTCAAACTACACCAAATGCATCAATTCACATCGAATTCAAGCCTAAGTTTTCAAAAAACTTCCGAAATACGCTTTCGATCAAAAACCCAACCAAACTATGTCCGAATGACCTAAAAGTTTTCACATACATCACAAAATGACATAACGAAGCTACAACAACTCTCGGAATTCCATTCCGACCCTCGGATTAAAATCTCGCCTATCAACCGGAAATCGCCAAAATACTAACTTCGCCAATTCAAGCCTAATTCTACACCAGACCTCCAAAACCAATTCCGATCAAACTAATAAGTCATAAATCACCTCCCAAAGCTAACTGAACCATCAGAACTCACATCCGAGCCCTCTAACTCATAAGTCAACATCCAGTTGACTTTTCCAACTTAAACCTTCTTAAAAGAGACTAAGTGTCTCATTTCTTACCAAATCCACTCCGAACGCAAGCTTCTCAACTCGACCACATAAAACACGGATAACGAAGCATAAAGAATCAGAAATGGGGGAAATGGAGCGGAAACTCATGAGACGACTGGCCGGGTCGTCACATCCTCCCCAACTTAAACAAACGTTTGTCCTCGAATGAGTCAAGAAACATACCTGAAGCCTCAAATAGGTGAGGATATCTGCTTTGCAACTCTCGCTCGGTCTCCCAGGTAGCCTCCTCCACGGGCCGACCTCTACACTGCACTTTCACTGAAACTATATCCTTTGACCTCAACTTCCGAACCTGACGACCCAGAATAGTTACTGGCTCCACATCTAAGGTCAAATAATCACCCAACTGAACCGTATTGAAGTCCAAAACGTGAGACGGATCCCCAATATACTTTCGGAGCATAGAAACATGAAATACCATATGCACACTTGACAAGCTTGGTGAAAAAGCAAGCTCATAAGCCACCTCCCTAATCCTCTGAAGCAACTCAAAAGGCCCAATGAACCGAGGACTCAATTTCCCTTTCTTCCCAAATCTCATAACACCCTTCATAGGCGAAACCTTCAGCAGAACCTTCTCGCCAACCATGTAGGACACATCTCGAACCTTCCTATCAGCATAACTCTTTTGCCTCGATTGCGCTGTACGAAGCCTCTCCTGAATCACCTTTACCTTCTCGAAGGCATCCTGAACCAAATCTGTCCCCAACAGCCTAGCCTCACCGAGCTCGAACCAACCAACTGGAGATCTACACTGCTCCCATAATAAGCCTCATATGGAGCCATCTGAATACTCGACTGGTAGCTGTTGTTGTAAGTAAACTCTACAAGCGGTAGAAACTTATCCCATGAACCTCCGAAATCAATAACATAAGCACGCAACATGTCCTCCAATATCTGAATAGTACGCTCGGACTGTCCGTCCGTCTGAGGATGGAAAGCTGTGCTCAACTCCACCTGAGTACCCAACTCTCGCTGAACAGACTTCCAAAACTGGGAAGTAAACTGAGTGCCCCGATCAGAAATGATGGAAACTGGGACACCATGCAATCGAATAATCTCCCGAATATATATCTCTGCCAATCACTCTAAAGAATAGGTAGTACATATAGGAATGAAGTGCGCGGACTTGGTCAGCTGATCCACAATCACCCAAATAGCATCAAACTTCTTCAATGTACGTGGAAGTCCAACAACAAAGTCCATAGTGATCCTCTTCCACTTCCACTCAGGAATAACCATCTGCTGAAGCAAGCTACCCGGTCTCTGATACTCATATTTCACCTGCTGACAATTGAGACACCGGGCTAGAAATCCCACAATGTCTTTCTTCATTCTTCTTTACCAATAGTGCTGCCTCAAATCCTAATACATCTTCGCAACACCCGGATGGATGGAATACCGCGAGCTATGGGCCTCTTCCAGAGTCAACTCTCTAAGCCCATCTACATTGGGCACACAAATCCGGCCTTGCATCCTCAACACCCCATCATCACTGATGGTCACATCCCTGGCATCATCATGCTGAACTCTGTACTTAAGGACAAGTAAATGCGGATTATCATACTGGAGCTCTCTGATGCGATCAAATAAGGAAGACCGAGAAACCACACACGCCAACACCCGACTAGGCTCCGAAATATCTAGCCTCACGAACCAATTGGCCAAGGCCTGAACATCAACTGCAAGATGTCTCTCCCCAACTGGAAAATATTCCAAACTCCCCATACTCACTGCCTTTCGGCTCAAAGCATCAGCCACCATATTGGCCTTTCCAGGATGGTACAATATAGTGATATCATAATCCTTAAGCAATTCCAACCATCTCCGCTGCCTCAAATTAAGATCCTTTTGCTTGAACAAATGCTGAAGACTGTGATGATTGGTGAATACCTCACAAGATACACCATACAAATAACGCCTCCAAATCTTCAATGCATGAACTATGGCAGCCAACTCCAAATCATGAACGGGGTAGTTCTTCTCATGGGGCTTCAATTGATGAGAAGCATAAGCAATAACTCTACCCTCCTGCATCAATACACAACCAATCCCAACTATTGAAACATCACAATACACGGTATATGAACCTGAAGCAGATGGCAAACCAACACTGGAGCTATGGTCAAAGTTGTCTTGAGCTTCTGAAAGCTCTCCTCACACTCGTTAGACCATACAAATGAAACACCCTTTTGAGTCAACTTGGTCAAGGGCGATGCGATAGATGAGAATCCCTGAACAAACTGGCGATAGTAGCCTGCCAAACCAAGAAAGCTACGAATCTCTATGGCTGAGGACGGTCTGGGCCAACTCTGAACCGCCTCTGTCTTCTTCGGATCAACCTGAATACCCTCGCTAGACACCACGTGCCCTAAGAAAGCCACTGAACTGAGCCAAAACTCACACTTGGAGAACTTTGCATAAAGCTTCTTCTCTCTCAATTTCTGCAACACAACTCTCAAATTCTCCATGTGCTCCTCCTGGCTATGAGAGTACACTAGAATATCATCAATGAAGACTACAACGAACGAATTAAGATAAGGCCGGAACACTGTGTTCATCAAATGCATGAATGTTACTGGGGCATTGGTTAGCCCGAAAGACATCACAAGGATCTCATAATGACCATATATGGTCCTGAAAACAGTCTTAAGAATATCTGAATCCCTGATCTTCAACTGGTGATAACCCGAACGGAGATCAATCTTGGAGAACACTCTCGCTCCCTGAAGCTGATCAAATAAATCATCAATGTGAGGCAAATGATACTTGTTCTTAATTGTTACTTTGTTCAATTGCCTATAATCAATACACATTCTCATCGTGCCATTCTTCTTCTTCACAAACAAAACCGGTGCACCCCAAGGTGACACACTAGGCCGAATGAACCCCTTATCTAGGAGTTCCTAAAGCTGCTCCTTCAATTCTTTCAACTCTGCTGGTGCCATACGGTACAACGGAATAGAAATGGGCTGAGTGCCCAGCACCAGGTCAATACCAAAATCAATATCCCTGTTCGGTGGCATGCCCGACAGGTCTGCAGGAAGCACATCCGGAAAATCCCTCACAATTGGGATAGAATCAATACTAGAAGTCTCAGCTCCAACATCCCTCACAAACTCTAGATATGAAAGGCAACCCTTCCCAACCATACGCTGGGCCTTCAAGAAAGAAATCACTCTACTAGGAACATAATCAGTCACACCACGCCACTCGATCCGTGGCACACCATGCATAGCCAAAGTGACTGTCTTAGCATGACAATCTAGAATAGCATGACACGGAGATAACCAATCCATGCCCAAAATGACATCAAAATCCACCATGCTCAATAGCAATAGATCCACTTGGGTCTCCAGACCCCTAATAGTCACCAAACATGACCGGTATACACGGTCTACAACAATAGTATCGCCCACCGGGGTAGATACATGAACAGGTAAAGCAAGAAACTCACAGGTTGTACCCAAATAACGAGCAAAGTATGATGACACATAAGAAAAGGTGGAACCGGAATCAAATAATACAGAGGCATCTCTATGGTAGACTGAAATGATACCTGTAATGACAGCATCTGAAGCAATGACATCTGGCCTGCCTAGAAGTGCATAGAAACGAGCCTGACCGCCCCCTGATCGACCTCCCCCTCTGGGGCGACCCCTAACTGCCTGACCTCCACCCTTAGCTGGTTGGGCGGGTGGTGAAGTAACTGGAGCAGAAGTCGAGGGCTGACCCCTCTGCTGGGACAAACTAGCAACACGACGAGGAGACTACCTCCACACATGCCCAAACTCTCCATACTCAAAACAACTCCCAGGTGTTGGAGAAGGGGACTGAAGGGAACCCCTCGCACCGGAGTGAGTAGCTGATGAACTTGGCATAGAAGAACCCTGAGCTGACGGGGCACAAGATGAACTCTGAGCTGGGAGGGCGCTGAGTGAAGGCTGGCCCTATTGAGACTCATGATAACCACGACCTGAAGATGCCCCGCGATACTATGGACGGGATGACTAAGTAGGCCTGAAAGAACGACCTCTACCATGCTGGAACTAGCCTCTCGAAGGAGCACCACTATAACTGCCATATCCTCGAGGCCTCTTGGCCTCCCTCTCCTCTCGATGCTGATGGCGGACCATCTCAATCTCGCAAGCGATATCAACCACCTCCTCGAACGTAGCACCCAACACACTCTCTCTAGTCATAAGAATACGGAGATGATAGTTAAGGCCATCAACAAATCTCCTAATCCTCTCACGATCTGTCGGAACCATCCAGACGGCATGACGAGCCAACTAAGAAAACCTCGACTCATATTGTGACACAGTCATATCCCCCTGCCTCAACCACTCAAATTGTCTACGCAGCTCCTCTCTACGAGACTGCGGCACATACTTCTCCAAGAAGAGAATGGAGAACTCATGCCAAGTGAGGGGCAGTGCACCAACCGGCCTACGCCTCACACACGCCTCCCACCAAGTGAAGGCAGCCCCAATAAACTAAAAGGTTGTAAATGCCACACCACTAGTCTCAAGAATCCCTGTTGTACGGAGCATCCGCTGACACTTATCTAGAAAACCCTGGGCATCCTTGCCCTCAGCACCACTGAATAACGGAGGCTAGAGTCTACCAAACCTCTCAAGACGACGCTGCTTATCATCCGGCATAACTGGCACAACAAACTCCTGAGCTAGTGCAGCCGGCTGGGCTGGAGGTGCCCCTGGTGTCTGAAGTCCCTGCACTACCTGCTCAGGTGTGCGAGCAGCGGGGGTCTGATTACCTCCCCCGACCTGTGAAGTAGATGCTATTGCGGTGGCTGAAACTGCCTAAGCCAGGCCAGTGCAAACTAATAAGATCTGTGCCAAGGCCTCCTAAAGACCCGGAATCACGATGGGCACAGCTAGTGCCTGAACTGGTGCCACTGGAGCATCCATAGATGGAGCTTGATTCGGAGCTAAGGTAGCTGGTGGATCTACAGGTGCTGCCCTCGCTGCTTTGCCTCTTCCACGACCACGACTGCGTCCACGACCTCTGGTGGTCTCCATTGGTGGCACTGGTGGTCGTCCACCTCGACCAGTAGCTCGCGTCCTGACCATCTGTGAGAGAATGAAATAACAAAAGTTTAGTACTCGGACCAACAAGTTCGCACGACAAGAGTTTCAAGAATATGAAGTTTTTTTTCCTAAAGGTTCTGCAGCCTCTCGAGGATAAATATAGACGTCTCCGTATCGATCCGCGAGACTCTACTAAACCTGCTCATGAATTGTGAGACCTATGTAACCTAAGCTCTGATACCAACTTGTCACGACCCTAACCCCAAACTTGGTCGTAATGGTGCCTCTCGTGAAGACGAGGCCAGCCAGACCAAAACAGAACACCTCTTTTAAATAGTTAAATACCATAAATAGTTCTAAAACATGATATAATAACCATAATTTGCGGAAATAACGATAACAACAACAGAAACCATCCCGACACAACCCAAACCGGGGTGTCACAAGTCATGAGTAACTAATAAATCTGGATACCGGTCTACTAGATACAAACTCCGATACAAAAGTTCAAGAGCATGATAATAGTAAGATAAGGGAGGCACGGGGGCTGCGGACGCCAACAACTACCTCATAGTCTTCGAAAACACTACCTGGACTTGAATGATCAGCACTCAGGAGCGGACTCTGCGATGCCTGAATCTGCACACACGGTACATGGAGTAATGTGAGTACTCCGACTCAGTGAGTAATAATCATAAATAATGGCTGAAAGTAAGAAAACACGTAAAGGCACAAAGCAATTCTATACCAAGCAGTAAAATCACTTAAAGTAGTAGATCAATGAGGAAGTCAAATGAAATCCCTTTAAACCAAGTAAAACATGTAATTTAGGAGGTATATAACAAGTAGAAATCTGCCCCTCGGGCACAGTAACAACCACTCTGAATAGTATCAACCCCTCGGGCTCACTCTCAGTATAATATTAGCCCCTCAGGCTCACTCTTAAATCATGATAGTTACCCGCGCTCACTGTGGGGGTGCAGACTCCGGTGGGGCCCCTTACGACCCAAGCGCTATGTCAAGCCACCTCGTGGTGCATAAAAGTATCTTAGGCCCTCGACCTTATATCACTCAGCATATCTTCACATATGGCCCTCGGCCTTACTCAGTCCGAAAATCATCACAAGACCCTCGGGCATTAGCAAAACAGTAGTTCTCAGCCCAAAACATCATTTAGAAATATCATTTAAGTTCCAAATATGAATAAAAGTGTCCGAGTTTGTAAAACAGAAGATACCATCAGGATTGAGTTCAAATAATAAGTCAAAACAGTGAGGAAACAATGATAAAAATCCCCAAAGGGTTCAAATAGTTGGCACGAAGCCCAAAAATGGCAATCAGCCCAAATCATGATGATGACAAATAAGTTCCAATCAAATACGCGGTAAAATCGTCGATCAGGACGGACCAAGTCACAATCCCCAATAGTGCACGACTCCACGCTCATCATCAAGCATGTGCCTCACCTCAATATAGCAGTACGATGTGCAATCCGCGGTTTCAAACCCTCAGAACATCATTTACAATCATTACTCGCCTCGAACCGGCTATAACTCTAGCTCGCGATGCCCTTGCCCCTTAAATTGGACTCCACGTGCGTCGAATCTATCAAAAATCAGAGTGAATACATCACAATATGCTAAGGGAGCAAAACCCAAGCGAACAATCGAAAAATATCAAAAAATCCTGAAATTACTAAAACCCGAGCCCCGGGCCCACTTCTCGTAACTCAGAAATTTTCACATCATTAGATTCCTTATCACCCCACGAGTTCATACATACCAAAAGTTCTCAATTCCGACCTCAAATGGTCCTTTAAATCCCAACTTAAAAGTTCAATATCCCAAACCCTAGTTCTTCTATTTTTAGCTTAAATTCCATGAATTTCTAGGTTAATTTCACAATAGAATCACGTTTTAGGTTCAAAAATCTTACCTCCAAACAATTCTCCTTGAATACCTCTTTAATCACCTTCAAAAAACTCTCAAAATACTCAGCTATGGAGGAAATATGGCTCAAAACCGCGGATGAAATGACTTATAAACTTTCTGCCCAGTTCTGATATTCCTTCTTCGCGAACGCGGTCAAACACTCGCGTTCGCGATGCACAAATTTATTTTAACCAGATTTCCTTCTATGCGATCGCAACCAAAGGCTCGCGAACGCGACCTTACACTGCGAACGCGAAGTTTCCCTTTTCCAAACTATACGAACGCGAGACCTCAGCTGTGAACGCGAAGAGCAATGACCCCTGAACCACAAATCCTTATACGCGAACGCGGCAAACTTCATGCGAACGCAAAGAACCATCTCACAGCCTTACGCGAACGCGATGCCTCAAATGCGAACGTGAAGGCTTAAATTCCCGCCTTCCAAATTCCTCCTACGCGATCACGACACAACCTACGCAATCGCGAAGGCCAAAATCTCTGCAACACCTGAACAACAAATCTGCAACTTCTCAAAGCCAAAAATGGTCTGATTGACTATCTGAAACTCACCCGAGGCCCCAGGGACCTCAACCAAAAGCACCAAAACATCCTAAAACCTCATTCAAACTTGTTCCAATCATCAAAACACCTCAAACAACACCAAATCCATCAATTCACATCGAATTCAAGCCTAAGTTTTCAAAAATCTTCCGAAATACGCTTTCGATAAAAAACCCAACCAAACCACGTCCGAATGGCCTGAAATTTTGTACACACATCACAAATGACATAACGAAGCTACATCAAATCTCGAAATTCCATTCCGACCCTCGAATCAAAATCTCGCCTATCAACCAGAAATCGCCAAAATACTAACTTCACCAATTTAAGCCTAATTCTACATCGGACCTCCAAAACCAATTCCGATCACACTCCTAAGTCATAAATCACCTCCCAAAGCTAACTGAACCATCGGAACGCACATCCGAGCCCTATAACTCATAAGTCAACATCTAGTTGACTTTTCCAACTTAAACTTTCTTAAAAGAGACTAAGTGTCTCATTTCGTACCAAATCCACTCCGAACGCAAAATTCTCAACTCGACCACATAAAACACGGATAATGAAGCATAAAGAAGCAGAAGTGGGGGAAACAGAGCGAAAACTCATGAGACGACTGGCCGTGTCATCACAAAGCTTCACCGTAGAAGCGGTACCGTATCTGCATATGGGAAGTAGCAGGTGTGGAATTTGAGTTTAGTGAAATTTTTATAGATGCGACCCTTGTTACACAAAAGCGGGACCACAGAAGCGGATTAGCTAGGCATAACATATAAATAGTTGCCTTCGCGAATTCGAGTTATTTCACCTCTTTTCAAACGGGAAGAAGCCTTGGGTAGCATTTTCAAGGGAGATTTTCAGCGGAACACAGAATTTACTTTCAAAACGAGTGATGACCAAGAGTTCACAGTTGAAGAAGTTAGGAAGCTACAAAAAGAGTTGAAAAGTCTATTATCGCCGAAAACAGATCATTAATGGTGATTTTCTATTGGATAGATTCCTTAATTGTCCATGTAACTTAGAAGTTGACCATAGACTTTCTGTTAAGAATAAGCTATAGGTCTGCCATTAATGGAGTCGAGGAATTGAAGAAGAAGAGAGAACAGAGAAGAGAAGAGAGGAAGCTTCTGGAGAGAGAAAGTGGAGCTGAATTTTTTTAATCTCATTAACCGTACGTACACTATACAACTATTATATATCTATTATAAGATAATGTCTCCATTAACTAATCTTATGAAAGCTAAGCAACTATCCTCTAACTAATTATCCTTCTAGAAGAGTACAATATAAATAGCTAACTGTACCACTATTTATTTTTATACTCCCCTGCAAGTTGAGAATGGAAAATATTTTTCATTCCCAACTTGGAAAGCAATGCTGAATGTTTTTGATGGCCTAAAGCCTTTGTCAATATGTCTGCAGGTTGCTCTTGACTAGATATATATGTAGTTCTTATCTGTCACGACCCCAAAACCAACCCGGTCGTGATGACACCTATCATGGAACTAGGTCAGCCGATACAAACCCAAAACCAATCAATATTCTCCACTCTTAGGATAAAATTGAATCTATTTAACAATAAACATTTATATAGTGTTTAAAAACAAACAATAGTGCAGAAAGAAAGCCCGACATAGGGGTGCCACTAGTCATGAGAATCTACTACTACTGTCTAACAAAATCAAGACCAATATGGCCTGGAAAATCACAAGAATACACTAAGGGAGAATAAGGAGGGAGAAAAGCAGGACTGCGATCGCTAGGCAGCTACCTTGATAACTCTAATGAACCTACTACCGAGCTCAGAAATACCTGAATCTGTACACAAGGTGCATGGAGTAATGTGAGTACGCCAACTCAGTAAGTAACAAAAATAAATAAAGACCACATGTTTCCAAAATAGGATACGAATCAAATCATCTCTTTCAACTCTCATTTAGGGGAAATCCTTTGAAAAATGTCTTTCTAATAGTTGAAGTTGAAGTTCAATGTAATTTATAGTGAAAGTGATGAAAATCATAATTGGCCCCTCGGCCAAAACATAGTTCGTATACATCACCTCGGGCAAATAGAAATTAATAAAAATCTCATAACTTAAAAATCTCAGTGGAAGTAACAAAGCCAAATCAGTGACTAAGTTCCGAACACCTCGTAAAACCTCTAGTTTAAACAAAAGTTGTTTAAAACATTAGTTTAATATTTATAATAGAGGTTCAGTATAAAGATGAGTGAAAGCAGTAATTTAATCAATATATTCAATAGAGACTCACTTTAAGGAGGAGTGAAAATAGTAATTTCATAAAAAGGCCTCTCAGGCAAAGCATCACTTGTATATGTGTATAGATATAGCCCCCCGGGCAAGCCTCTCAGTCACTCATGACTCAACTCTCAGCAATCAGCGCTCACACTCAGCACTCACGCTCAATAGGCACCTTCTCATAACCGCTGTGGCATGTAGTCTGATCCATATATCGCTGCGGCAAGCAGCTCGATCCATATATATAGTCGATTGCGCTCACTGGGGGTGTGCAGACTCCGAAGGGGCTCCTATAGCCCAAACTCTATATCGCTGCGGCGTGCAGCCCGATCCATATATATATATAATCCTCACAACCAGGCCTATGGCCTCTCTCAGTCATTTACCTTACAATAAGGCCCTCGGACTCTCTTCCATCAACCTCACAAGTCAGTCGGACTATCAGTAAAATAGGGCGTTTAGCCCAAAATATCATTTATAGCATCAAAACTGGGTAAATAAGGCTGAGTTATGAAATCAGTAAAACACAGCATGACTGAGTACAAATATTAAGTCAAAACGGTGAGGAATAGTAGTAAAAATCCCCTAAGGGTACAAACAGTTAGCACGAGGCCCAAATATGTCATTCATCTCAAAACATAATAATACTTTCCAAAACACAATAGTATCAAATAGTTTTCAATCAAATACGCGACTATACAGTCATGCGGGCCAGACCAAGTCACAATTCCCAACGGTGCACGACCCCATGCTCGTCATCTAGCATGTGCGTCACCTCAAAGTAGCACAACAATGTAAAATCCGGGGTTTCATACCCTCAGGACAACATTTACAATCATTACTTATCTCAATCTGGTCCAAACTCTAGCCAGCGATGCCTTTGCCTCTCGACTCGGCCTCTGAATGCTCCAAATCTAACCAAAAATAGATTCATACTATCAAAATATGCTAAGAGAGCAAAGCCCACTCGAAAATAACCAATTCACATCAAGAATCTTGAATTTGGCCAAACCCGACCCCCGGGTCCACGTCTCAGAATCTTATAAAATCACATCAATAGAATCCTTATCCTCCCACGAGTCCATACATACCAAGAACATCAAAATCATACCTCAAATCCCCAATTTACACTCTCCAATTTCAAGCCCTAATTCCCCAATTTTAGGCTTTAAATCCCACTAATTTCATATTTAAACAAGTAAGAATCAACACATGATTGAGTTTTAGGTTCAATAATCTTACCTCAAAGAAGTTCTCTTGAATTCCCTCTTCAATCTCCCTCAAGAAGCTCCAAAACCGACTCAAAAATGGTGAACTATGGCCAAAAATCATGAAAATGGCCTTTTAAACATTCTGCCCAGCGATTTAAATTCCTTAATCGCGATCGCGGCAATATCCTTGCGACCACATAGCACAAATGATGACTGGCCCCATTAAACTCTATGCGGTCGCGGTTTCCTCCTCGCGAACGCGAAGCACAAATGACAGGACCCCAACTGCTTCCATTTACTCTATGCAAACGCGACCCTCACCCCGCATTCGCGAACAACAACCTTACCGAATCGCGTCCTCAACTATTTGTTTGAATAGAACAAAATTCACCCCTGCTTGACTAAGCCTAAGCGATCGCGGCCTTAACTATGCGATCGCATAGAACAAAAATTTGTGCAACAGAACTGAAGAAAATCTGCAATTTCTCAAACATGCATTTGATCCGTTTAACCACCCAAAACTCACCCGAGGCCTTCGGGACGTCAACAAAACATGCCAACATATCCCATAACATCATTCAAACTTGTTCCAACCCTCAGAACCCTCAAAGCAACATCAAAACATCAAATCAATCACGGATTCAAGCCTAAGAACTCCAAAAACTTCTGAATTCCGATTTCGATCAAAAAGTCTATCAAACCTCGTCCGAATGACCTAAAATTTTGCACACACGTCACAGATGATACAACGGACCTACTCTAATTTTCGAAATTCCGTTCCGACCCCGATATCAATATTTCCACTGCCAATCGAAAATGCCAAATTTCTAATTTTACCAATTCAAGCCTAAATCTACCACGGACCTCCAAAATACATTCAGGACGCGCTCCCAAGTCCAAGATCACCTAACGGAGCTAACCAAATCATAAAAATCCAAATCTGAGATCGAATACTAAAAAGTAAAACTTGGTCAAACCTTTCAAATTTACAGTTTCAAACTATGAACTGTTCTTCCAAATCCATTCTGATTACCCTGAAAACCAAAACCGACAATTTACATCAGTCATAATATATCATACGGAGCTAGTCATGCCCGAGAAATGGTGAGCTAAGTGCAAAAGCTCAAAATGCCGGTCGGGTCGTTACATCCTCCCCCACTTAAACATACGTTCGCCCTCAAACGTGCCTAGAGTTATTCTAAAAACCATCAATTTATGGTGTCACCTTACCATGTATATACCCGGGGGTGATCCCACGTCACCCTATATCATATAGGTCTGATAACACAATATAACTGAAATTTTACAATCCAACCTAGCCCATAAACCTTAGAACCATATTTCCGCTTTGGAAATCATCTATAAGATCAGAATCTCACATCTATACTATGAATAAGACCGAACAAGCTGTAACAAACCATACCAGTAGCCTCGAATGCAATTACCTGATATACCACATAGCTCAAACTCTCGTAGCGATAATTTCTGATCACAGCAGTTGCTCTGAACAACCGAATATCGATAATAAACCTCTTATCAAATAAAGTCTCATTCCAACACTTCTGTATACTGTCAATGATAAATAAAACACGTAGAGAGTCATAACCATTCCTCAGATCAACCATTCGTGAAGCCACTTCTCTTTTGGCAAGGATCATAGCAAATTTCTGAGCCGAACATCAATATTATCCTTCCAACACGCTAAACCGAATCCGTTTGTATTTATTCTAGATTCCAACAATCTCATCTAGTCCAACATAACTACTCTAGTGACATGACGCATCTATACAATCTGAAGCCACAACTCGTGCAATCAACGCAACAATAAGCAACAATCTGAACGTACTCAAATCATGAAAAAAATGACTCAAATGAGAGAGTTGTACCGCAAGCTCACCAGTACCACCACACACAATGCTGAGAACCCGTCATATATCGTAGAAACAGAACACACGAATCTAACCCAAAGGATTATACCTCCACATAACTTTGCTGCAATGTGTGACCCTATCCCAACACTATCCAAGCACTGGTCCACATGAAACACCTCAAGTCACTATGCTCAAAATCGATAACCACGCGCAATTTGATGTCTAGAACCAAAAGCAAATCATCATAACCACGGCGAAGCAATTGACACAACATTATACAAACCCAAAAGGACACAACCGATATGCCATCCGCCGAGCAATACCCAATACTCTTCCCGCTCGAATTCCATTGAGGGACCCCAAGAAAACCGCACCACATGTGCCTATAACCAACAAATCCTAACGCCTCGCAACACGAGAAGGTAACTCATAGATCTCCCCAGATCACTAATAATCTCAATAACAATAGAATCAATACATTCCTCAACAATACAACTCGGAGTCAACCAAGCAGACTCGATGTAAAACACACATTCATATTGGCCTACCAATGAGCTCCGAATCAACTCTTGTCACCCACAATAGATAAATAACTCTTCGAAAGTTCACAATAACTGAATCATAGCACATACTATGACCTGCCTAGCTTGCCCACATCTTCACAGTCCACAACCACGAAATAACCTATTTATGAGAACTCCCACTCTCCAAATCCATAAAACACACGAATCACCATATCCGATCCCAACTCCACCGCCCGAATATCTAACACATCCCTAATACCCCCATCATCCCATGAGGGGTACTTCTAAAAATTCTTCTGTGCCACCATGCAAACCCTGAATATCCGCAGTCGATCAGACAAGCAATACCAATGAAGTATCCATAACTCAAACACATCGCCCTTTCTAAAATGTATACCCTCATCAATCCACACCAATCAGTGATCTCATTTATCTAGTTATATAAAGCTGTCCATGCTGCCTAAGAATTTATGACCTTCCTTTCAAAACTGAACTGTGACCTTACACATGCAAATCTCAACCCCACACAACATACCACATATAACATACCATCATATGATAAATATGAGAACTTCATAATCCACTCCGAGTTACAAGCAACTGCATACTCAGCCAGCCCATAAATTTTCCATTTGATCCCATCTAGGAGAAAATCACTATATATCCCATGTTCCTCATGCCAATAGAAAATATACGTCTCTAACCGTGGTAGAAATCATCAAGAACTCTCCGAATTCCATTTGCACAAAACTAAACCGTCGGGACTGAATCCTTCTAACTTAACCAAGCCACGCAAGCCACTAAAACCCAAGAGCATTATTGCGAAACACCTCTAGGAACTCAATACCTCGTAAGCACCCAAAGAACTAATCATATCCTTTACCATGCCGATACGGCCTACTACCAAGCTATACCATCTATCTAATTTCCTTCTGATTTACCTTCAACTTAATACTTCCTCCCGCTATAACGCCATAATCCTCGACCCAGACTCGCCACACAAGACCCAAGCATAAAGCCACACCATCCTACGGCTCATAAGCCGCTAACTACTCTCTCAAATATCACCAAAAGTGCCACATTTGAAATACTTTCCTTGAAGAGGCTTCCTGTGAATCTAAAGGCATTACCTTCACCTTCCTGATACTGATGTGTAGAATCCACAATTATATAGAAATATCACGAGTCTTGACACCCTCCAATGCAAACCTCAGTGTTTAGCCAAATATACAACCTGAAAATCAAGCAACGGATAGTTCTTGCTAGCCCCAAGAAGACCCTTCTCATCTCATTCAAATCTTATGAACACAACTCGCAGTCATATCATACTCATCAAGTAGCTTTCCAGTCATCACTCCCATTAATAGGGATAGTATCGAACAAATAAATCCAAAAACACGCGCTCTCAAAATCAACAGCTCAGGGCTCAAGCTACAGGAAAGGCCCGACCTCAAGTTCTCCAGACTGGCCCAACATCAACACACAGATATCACATCTCGCCCCTCGATCAGGGAATCACAAGTCGTCGATGCACATCCGACACCGAGCGCTCAAGCGCACATACGAACACGTGGAAGGAATTCAAAGAGTTACATTTTAAGCAGAATCAAGGACACATGATAAGAATTCAAGAATGTGAAGTTTTTCCTAAAGGTTCTACAACCTCCCGAGGATAAGTACAGACGTCTCCGTATCGATCTGCGAGACTCTACTAAACTTGCTCATGACTCATGAGACTTATGTAACCTAGGCTCTGATACAAACTTGTCACGACCCAAAAACCAACCCGATCATGATGACGCCTATCATGGAACTAGGCCAGCCAACACAAACCCAAAACCAATCAATATTCTCCATTCTTAGCATAAAATCGAATTTATTTAACAATAAACCATTAGATAGTATTTAAAAACAAACAATAGTGCGGAAAGAAAGCCCAACATCGGGGTGTCACTAGTCATGAGCATCTACGACAACTGTCTGACAACATCAAGACCAATATGGCTAGAAAAATCACAAGAATACACTAAGGCAGAATAAAGAGGGAAAAAAGAAAGGCTGCGATCGTCAGGCCGCTACCTTGCTAACTCCGATGAACCTGCCACCGAGCTCAGAAATATCTGAATCTGCACACAAGGTGTAGGGAGTAATGTGAGTACGCCAACTCAGTAAATAATAAAAGTAAATAAAGACTGAGTAGTAAGAAATCACGTAAACCACGTCATAGCACCATAGTGGGTACATCATGTTTCCAAAATAAGATACAAATCAAATCATCTCATTCAACTCCCATTTCGGGAAAATCCTTTGAAAAATGTCTTTCTAACAATTTCAATAGAAGTTCAATGTAATTTATAGTGAAAGTGACGAAAATCATAATCGGCCCCTCGGCCAAAACATAGTTCGTATACAGCCCCTCGGGAAAATAAAAATTAATAAACATCTCATAACTTAAAAATCTCAGTGGAAGTAACAAAGCCAAATCAGTGACTAAGTTTCGAACACCTCGTAAAAATTCCAGTTTAAATAAAAGTTGTTTAAAATATTTGTTTAATATTTTCAATAGAGGCTCAGTATAAAGATGAGTGAAAGCAGTAATTTAATCAATATATTCAATAGAGACTCACTTTAAGAAGGAGTGAAAACAGTAATTTCATAAATAGGCCCCTCAGGCAAAGCATCATTTGTATATGTGTATATATATAGCCCCTCGGGCAAGCCTCTCAGTCACTCATGACTCAACTCTCAGTAATTAGTGCTCACACTCAGCACTCACGCTCAATAGGCACCTTCTCATAACCGCTGCGGCATGCAGCTCGATCCATATATCGCTGCGGAGTGCAGCCCGATCCATATATATAGTCGACTGCGCTCACTGGGTGTGTGCAGACTCTAGAGGGGCTCCTACAGCCCAAGCGCTATAGCGCTGCGGTGTGCAGCCCGATCCATATATTGTTGCGGCGTACAATCCGATCTATCTATATATATATATATATATATATATATATATATATATATATATATATATATATATAACTACGACGTGCAGCCCGATCCATAAATATATAATCCTCACAACTAGGCCCTCGGTCTCTCTCAGTCATTAACCTCATAATCAGGCCCTCAGCCTCTCTCAGCCATCAACCTCACAAGCAACTCGGACTATTAGTAAAATAGGGCGTTCAGCCCAAAATATCATTTATAGTATCAAAACTGGGTAAATAAGGCCGAGTTATGAAATCAGTAAAATACTGCATGACTGAGTACAAATATTAAGTCAAAATAGTGAGGAATAGTAGTAAAAAGCGCCTAAGGGTCCAAACAATTGGCACGAGGCCCAAATATGGCATTCATCTCAAAACATAATAATACTTTCCAAAATACAATAGTATCAAATAGTTTTCAATCAAATACGCGACTTAACAATCGTACGGGCCGGACCAAGTCACAATTACCAATTCTGCACGACCCACGCTTGTCATCTAGCGTGTGCGTCACCTCAAAGTAGCACAACAATGTAAAATCTGGGGTTTCATACCCTTAGGACAACATTTACAATCATTACTTACCTTAATTCGATCCAACTCTAGCCCGCGATGTCTTTGCCTCTTGACTCGGCCTCTGAATGCTCCAAATCTAATCAAAAACATATTCATACCATTAAAATATGCTAAGAGAACAAAGCCCACTCGAAAATAACCAATTCACACCAAGAATCCCGAAATTGGCCAAACCCGACCCTCGGGCCCACGTCTCGGAATCCAATAAAAATTATATCAATAGAATCTTTATCCTCCCATGAGTCCAAACATACCAAGAACATCAAAGCGGACCTCAAATGGCCCCTCAATCCCCAATTTACACTCTCCAATTTCAAGCCCTAATTCCCTAATTTTAGGCTTTAAATCCCACTAGTTTCATGTTTAAGCAAGTAAGAATAAATATAGGATCGAGTTTTAGGTTCAATAATCTTACCCCGAAGAAGTTCTCTTGAATTCCCTCTTCAATCTCCCTTAAGAAGCTCCAAAACCGACTAAAACATGGTGAACTATGGCCAAAAATCTTGAAAATAGCCTTTTAAACATTCTGCCCAGCAATTTAAATTCCTTAATCGTGATCGCAACAATATCCCTACGATCGCATAACACATATGATGACTGTCCCCATTTAACTCTACGCGATCGCGGTCTCTAGCTCGCGCACGCAAAGCACAAATGACAGGACCTCAGCTGCTCCCAGTTACTCTATGTGAACGCGACCCTCACCCCGCATTCGCGAACAACAACCTTACAGCCTTACGTGATCGCGTCCTCAACTATGCGATCACATAGAACAAAATTCACCCCCGTTTGACTAAGCCTATGCGATCGCGGCTTTAACTATGTGGTCGCATAGAACAAAAATGCCTGCAACAGAACTGAAGAAAATCTGCAATTTCTCAAACATGCATTTAATCCGTTTAACCACTCGAAACTCACCTGAGGCCCTTGGGACCTCAACCAAACATGCCAACACATCCCATAACATCATTCAAACTTGTTCCAACCCTCGGAACCCTCAAAGGAACATCAAAACATCAAATCAACCACGGATTCAAGCCTAAGAACTCCAAAAACTTCTGAATTCCTATTTCGATCAAAAAGTCTATCAAACCTCGTCCGAATGACCTGAAATTTTGCAGACACGTCAAAAATGACACAACGGACCTACTCTAATTTCCATAATTCCCTTCCAACCCCAATATCAAAATTTCCACAACCAACAGGAAAATGCCAAATTTCCAATTTCGCCAATTCAAGCCTAAATCTACCACGGACCTCTAAAATACATTCCGGATGCGCTCCTAAGTCCAGAATTACCTAACGGAGCTAACCAAATCATAAAAATTCAAATCCGAGATCAAATACTAAAAAGTCAAAACTTGGTCAAACCTTTCAAATTTAAAGCTTCAAACTAAGAACTGTTCTTCCAAATCCATTCCGATTACCCTGAAAACCAAAACCGACAATTTACATCAATCGCAATACATCATACAGGGCTAGTGATCCCCAAGAACTGGCGAGCTAAGTGTAAAAGCTCAAAACGACTGGTCGGGTCGTTACATTATCAAACCTTCTAGTATTTGCTCACTTATAAAGTGGCAGTCAATCTCTATATGTTTTATTCTCTCATGGTACATTGGATTAGCTGCTATTTGTAAGGTTGCCTTCTTATCATAATACAACTCCATAGGAATCTTCACATTCACCTACAACTCTATCAATAGTCCTTTCAACCACATCAATTTTGCTACTGTATGTGCCATACTTCTATATTTAGCTTCTGCTAAACTTCTAGATATAGTGCTATACTTCTTTTCTTTCCAGGAGATAAGTGATTCTCCTAGTTTGATATAGAAACCAGTAACTAATTTCCTAGACATGGGGCATGAAGCCCAACCTGAATCACAGTATGCCACAATTTCTTCTACACCAATTCTTGACATTAAGAGTCCAAGTCCAGGTTGATTCTTGACATACCTCACTACATGTAGAGCTGCTTCATAATGTGACCTTTTTGGTGCATGCACGAACTGACTAAAACACTAAACTGCATATGCAATGTCTGGTCTGGTTATTGTTAAGTACAACAACTTCCCAACTAGCCTCTAGAAAATGTTTTTTATCTTCCAAAACCTCATCAAAACTTTCTGTCTTTATTAGCTCATCAAATTCTGCACTAGTTAGCTTTAGATGTTGTTCCATTAGAGTTTCTTTAGGCCTTGAACCTGAAAGGCCTGCTTTAGATATCATCTCCAAGGTGTACTTTCTTTGTGACATTATGATGCCATCACTTGATCTAGCAAACTCAATACCCAGAAAGTATCTTAGTTCTCCAAGAGCTTTTAGCTTAAAGTTTTTGTGCAGAGCTTCTTTGGCTGATTGTATCTCTGCCAAATCATTACCTGTACCAAGCAAATCATCTACATATACAAGTATGAGCACAAAAGCACCATTAGTAGTTTTAGTGAATAATGAGTAGTCATGTTTGCTCTGTTTGAAGCCAGATGTTAGTAGGGCTTGTGTTAGTTTCAAGTTCCATTGTATAGAGGCATGTTTCAACCCATACAGTGATTTGAGGAGTCTACAAACTTTGTTTTCCCTAGCTACTGAATCCCTAGGGCAGTGTCATATAGACATCCTCAAAGAGATCACTATTTAGGAAGTCATAGTGTACATCCATTTGGAAAAGAGGCCAATGCTTAAGAGCTGCAATAGCTATGACAGTCCTCACAGTAATCATCTTAGCTACTGGGGAAAAAGTGTCATGAAAATCAATTCCCTCTTGATGGGTATATCTTTTTGCTACTAACCTTGGTTTAAACCTCTCAACAGATCCATCAGCATTATATTTAATTTTGTATATCTACCTACATCCAATGGGAACTTTCCCAGGTGGCAGGGTAACTACTTTCCAAGTATTGTTCTATTTTGGTGCTTCTATTTCAAGCGTCATTGCTTGAAACCACCTGTCATCTCTAATGGCTTGAGAGTAAGAAGAAGGCTTAGTGTCCGATGAAAAATAAGCAAGGAAGGACTGAAAATGAAAGGAAGATGAGATAAGACACAAAATGTTGAATAGGATAAGGAAAAGTAGAAGTAGAAGGCAAAGGAGGGTGAACATAGTCAGTTAGCCAAATGAGAGGTCTGGATGTTCTAGTGGATTTCCTGGGCTATAAAGATTGTGAGGATGGTTGATGTGACAAATAAAAGGAATCAGCAAGGAAGGATGGAGGTGTAGGAGCAACAGGATTAATTGAAGGTGAAGGGTGTGAGGCACTACTAGAATTCCGGAAAAAAGCGACCAAAGTTGGTATGTCAAGAAAAACGACCAAAGTTGGTCGCTAAATTGGCGAAAATAATAAAATAATAATTTGATATACATTAGCGACCAAGGTTGATCGCTACTTGGTCGCTAATTTCGTCAAAATATTGACCGGACTGGTCAGACTTGCTTGGTCAAAGGTATACTGAGATTAGCGACCAATGTTGGTCGCTACAAGGGACCCACTTATAAAATTATAATAATTATAATATAATTTAAAAAAATTATAAAAAATAAATAAATAAAATTTAAAATTAGCGACCAAAGTTGGTCCTTAATTAAGGGGTAAGCAGATAGTGACCAACTTTGATCGCTAAAATGGGACCCAGTTATAAAATTTTAATAATTATATTTTTAATTTAAAAAAATTATAAAATATAAAAAAAATATAATTCAAATTTAGCGACCAAAGTTGGTCACTTACAAAAATAGAGACCAACTTTGGTCGCTAATCTGGGACCCAGTTCTAACGTTTAACAATTATATTATTATTTTAAATATTATGTAAAATATAAATAAATCAGATTTAAATTTAGCGACCAACTTTGGTCGCTAATTTAAATTTATGAATATTTAGCGACCAAAGTTGGTCTCTTTTCAGGTCACTAATGGTCAAAATTAAAAATCACTTTTGTATTTACTATCTAATTAAAATAAATGTAACCTATTAACACTTTTGTAATACAAAGGATGAATAGACTAAAATATACTCTAACATGCTATATATGCAGTTAAGCAGTACTACGAAGTGTGCGTGTGTGTCTATATATATATATATATATATATAGAAAGTTGTTTCCTGAAATTGTTTAAGAAAATTTGAAATAAAATCTGATTAGAACATATGGTATCGGGCCCGTATTTTGGTTCTGACGCCCGGTACAGGTCTTATATATGATTTAAGACGTTTCTATGGAATTTGGTGAAAAAACGGATGTCATTTGACATGGTTCGAACCTAAATTGCTAAAATTGATACTTGGGGAAGTTTGAGGAAAGAATTCTTTGGTTTTGAGGTTTAATTCGTTGTCATTGAGGTTATTTTGGCGATTTGATCTCACGGTTAAGTTCGTATGATGTTTTTGAGTTAGTATGACATTTGGTTTAGCCCCGAGGGCTCGGGTGAGTTTCGGGATGTTTTTACACTTAGGAAAAAGTTACAGATTCAGAGAAGTTGCAGGTCTCTGAAGCCAGGTTTCGCGGTCCGTGGTGGAAGCTTCGCGACCGCGGTGGGATTTGTGCGGTCCGCGGTGAGTAAGGCTAGGCCTTCACGTCCGCGCTCGATTTCTTGCGGTCTGCGGTGGAAGCCTGTACGGCCGCGGTCGGTTTCATACGGTCCCCACAGGGCACTGTACCTCAGGAAGGGCTGTGCGGCCGCAGTCCCTTTTATGCGGTCCGCATAGGGGGTCTGAAAGGGGTATAAATAGACGAGATTTTCAGTTATTTTGCATTTTACAAAACCCCAAAAACATAAGAGGCGATTTTTTCAACAACCTTTCTTCTCCAAATCAATTGTAAGTCATTTTTAACTAGTTTCTTCAATCATTAACATCTTTTAACATGATTTCAACTTCAAATCAATGATTTTCATGGGAGAAATTGGATGATTTGGGTAGAACCTAGGTTTTTCAAAAATTGGGGATTTAGACCTCGATTTAAGGTCCGATTTCAAAAAAAATTACATATTTGAGTTCGTCGGGGAATGGGTAATCAGGTTTTGACCATGTGGGCCCGGGGGCGATTTTGACTTTTGGGTAAAACTTTGGAAAAACTCATTTTTCATGCATTCAAATTGATTCATTTAGCATTTATTGATGTAATTAAGTAACTTGTGGCTAGATACGAGCGAATTGGCGGAGGAATCAAGGGGCAAAGCTATAATTGAAACTTGAGTTGTGTTCGAGGCATCGAGGTAAGTGTTCGGTCTAACCTTAGCTTGAGGGATTATGAGTTGAGTCCTATTTGCTATTTGCTTCTTATTGAGTACGACGTATAGTCATGGTGACGAGAATCTATACGTTTGTGTCGAGCATAACCGTGAGTCTTAAATTGATACTTGTTGTATTCTTGAGTGTTTCTATGGTTGAAATAGTGAGTAAATCCCTTGCCGGGATGTATATACTTGTACTGCTGAGTTCCCTTGCCGGGATAGTGTAGTCTATTGTTGATCCCTTGGTGGGACAATTAATTATGATTATTATTGACTATATATTTGGAACGGGTTGCGTGCCGCAACATTATGGTTATTGTATGGTTGTAGACATAGAGTGTCCTTTCATACTTTATTAAGTTTATGTTAGAACTGATATGTTTTCTTGAAGCATGTTTCCCCCTCCCTATTAAACTGTTATTCCCTATTTATATTTCCGCTGTATATTATATAATTGCACATGTTTATCTGGAGTCTAGTCCTAGCCTCGTCACTACCTCGCCGGGGTTAGGCCAGACACTTACCAGCACATGGGGTCGGTTGTGCTGATACTACCCTCTGCACTTTGTGCAAATACTGGAGCGGCACTTGATCAACAGCAGTAGGGGAGCCAGTCTTCAGTCCATCGAGACACCGAGGTAGCCTTGTAGGCGTCCGCAGGCCCGACATCTCCTCATCTTTTATTAAGTTCTGTTATCTCATGTATCCGAGACAAACAATGTTATTTTTCCTTCAAATTGTTGTATGTAGTACTCTTAGTAGTCCGTGGATATTGTAACACTAGTTTCTGGGTAGCGGCATGTGTTGACTTCCGAAACATTTTGGTTTTTTTATTTATTTAAGACTTCCTCTTAAATCTCATATTCCGCTATTATTCATATGTTTATCACTTGTTAATATAAGTTGTAAAAAGGATTAAACACGGAAAAGTTGAAGATTTCTGAGTTCGTGGCTTGCCTAGCTTCTACGAGTAGGCTCTATCACGACTCCTGAGGGTGGAAATTCCGGGTCGTGATAAGTTGGTATCAGAGCTCTAGGTTTCATAGGTCTCACAATTCACGAACAAGCTCAGTAGAGTCTGAGGATCAGTACGGAGACGTTTGTATTTATCCCATAGAGGCTACAAAGTTATGAAAACTTCACATTTGTTCTTTCCTGTCGTTCAATTTTGTTTCTCAATGCTAATTGAATATCCACTCTATTCTTTCGCATATGGTGAGAACACGTGCTTCCTCATCCACCGCTCAGTAGCCCGAGCCCCCAACAGCAGCTCCCACGAGGGACAGAGGGCGAGGCCGAGGCCGTTCTAGAGGCCGAGGTAGGGGCAAAGCTCAGCCCCGAGCAACAACACCAGTGGCGGAGCCTCAGGTTGATATTGATGAGGAGGTTCCAGCCCCAACAGTTCCGGTGGGACAAGCTTAGGTCCCAGAGGGGTTCATTGCTACCCCAGTTCTTCAGGATGCTCTGGTCCGATTAGTGGGACTCATGGAGAGTGTCACCCAAGCAGGCTTGCTCCCTGTAGCACCATCCATCTCTTAGGCTGTAGGAGAAGCACAGACTCCTGCTACTCGCACTCTAGAGCAGGTAGCTCCTCAGATTCAAACTCCAGCAGTTCAGCCAGTTGGATTAGTACAGCCGGGTGTAGTAGCTCAGACTAGTGATAGAGCGGCTATGTCTGCCGATTCTTTGTGGAGACTGGATAGGTTCACCAAGCTCTTCACTTCTACTTTCAGCGGTGCAACTCCTGAGGATCCCCAGGATTATCTAGATAGCTGCCATAAGGTTCTCAGGAACATGGGGATTGTTGAGACCAATGGGGTCGATTTTGCCACATTTTTCTTGTTTGGATCCGCCAACACTTGGTGGAGGGATTATTGCTTAGCTTGACCAGCTGGATCGCCAATCTTGACTTAGAAGCAGTTCACACGGCTATTTCTGGAGAAGTTTCTCCTTATTACTCAGTGAGAGGCTTATCGGAGGCGATTTGAGCGCCTCCAGCAGGGTTCCATGATGGTTACCCAGTATGAGATCGGGTTCATCGACTTAGCTCGCCATTCTCTGTCATACTTCCCACCGAGAGAGAGAGATATAGAGAGAGAGTGAGGGCGGAGATTACTTTTTAGGAGGTGGCCAACGTGGTCTGTAGAATGGAGATGGTCCTGTTGCAGGGAGGTGGTCATGGGTCGGATAAGAGGCCCTGTCATTCAGGTAGATTTAGTGGTGCTTCATCTTGAGGCATAGATTCATATGGTAGAGGCCATCATCCTAGGCCCTTTTAGTTAGCTCTTTAGGTCTCTCACGGTGCTTCAGGTAGCTGTGGTCCGCAGATGCAGTGTTCTGATCAGTTGTCCTACAGTGCACCACCAGCTCCTATCAGTGCACCGCCACTCTAGAGTTTTCGGGGTGGTCATTCGAGTTGCCAGGGTCAGTCTCAGTTTCCTCAGCCACAACACTCAGGTGGATGTTTTGAGTGTGGTGAGTATGGTCATATCAGGAGGACTTGTCCGAGGTTGGTGGGTACTCAATCGCAACAGCAGGGTTCCCGTGCTATGGTCCAGGTACCAGGTGTTCCACAGACCGCCCAGCCAGCTAGAGGTAGGGGTAGAGGTGTCAGAGGTAGAGGTAGAGGATTTAGAGGTGGAGGCCAGCCAGCTGCAGGTCGTCCCATAGATGGAGCCCAGGTTGGTAGGGCCCAACCCTGATGTTATGCTCATCCAACCAGGCCCGAGGCTTAGGCTTCAGATGCGGTTATCACATGTACTATTCTGTTTTGTGATAGAGATGCTTCAGTGTTATTTGATCCAGGGTCCACCTACTCGTATGTGTCATCTTATTTTGCACCGTATTTGGTTATGCCTAGTGATTCATTGAGTGTTCACGTTTATGCGTCTACACCGGTGGGTGATTCTATTGTAGTTGATCGAGTCCATCATTCTTATGTTGTGGTGATTGGGGGTCTTGAGACTCGTGTAAATTGTTTGCTTCTAGACATGGTCGATTTCGATGTTATATTGGAGATGGACTGGTTATCACCTTACCATGCTATCTTGGACTGTCATGCTAAGACTATGACCTTAGCTTTACTGGGTATGCCTCGTTTAGAGTGGAAAAGGATTCATAGTCATTCTACCCGTAGTGTTATCTCTTATGTGAAGGATCAGCGCATGGTCGAGAAGGGGTTTAGCCTATTTGGCATATGTTCGTGATTCTAGTGCTGAGGTTCTCTCTATTGATTCTGTGCCCGTTGTTCGTGAGTTTCCTAAGGTATTCCCTTCAGACTTGCCGGGGTATGCCACCCGATAGGGATATTGATTTTTGCATTGATTTGGCTCTGGGAACTCAACCCATTTCTATCCCGCCGTATCGTATAGCCCCACCTGAGTTGAAAGAGTTGAAGGAATAGTTGCAAGACTTGCTTGAGAAGGGTTTCATTAGACCCAATGTTTTGCCTGGGGTGTGCCGGTGTTGTTTGTTAAGAAGAAGGACGGATCGATGAGAATGTGTATTAATTACCGACAGTTAAACAAGGTTACAATAAAGAATAAGTATCCATTGCCGAGGATTGATGATTTGTTTGATTAGTTTCAGGGTGCCAAGGTATTTTCAAAGATTGATTTGAGATCTGGCTACCATCAGTTGAGGATTAGGGAATCCGATGTTCCTAAGACAACTTCCCGCACTCGGTACGGGCATTATGAGTTCTTGGCTATGTCATTCGGGTTGACAAATGCCCCAACAACTTTTATGAATTTGATGAACCGAGTGTTCAAGCCTTATTTGGATTCGTTCGTGATAGCCTTCATTGATGATATTTTGATATATTTCCACAGCTATGAAGAGCACGAGCAACATCTCAGAGTGGTTCTTCAAACTCTGGGGGATAGTTAGTTATATGCCAAAATTCTCGAAGTGTGAGTTTTGGTTGAGTTCAGTTGCATTTCTAGGTCATGTTATATCAGTAGAAGGTATTCAGGTTGATCCGAAGAAGATTGAGGCAGTCAAAAACTATCCTAGACCAGCATCAGCTATATAAATTCGGAGTTTCTTGGGATTGGCAAGCTACTATCGTCGGTTCGTGGAGGGGTTTTCGTCTATTGCAGCCCCAATGACCAGATTGACCCAGAAGAGTGCCCAGTTTCGATGGTCGGACGAGTGTGAGGCGAGCTTTCAGAAGCTCAAGACAGCTCTAACTACGGCACCAGTGTTGGTTTTACCCATAGGTTTATGGCCTTATACAGTTTATTATGATGCATCTCGTATTGGGCTTGGTGCAGTGTTGATGCAGGATGGTAAGGTCATTGCCTATGCTTCGCGACAGTTGAAGATTCATGAGAATAACTACCCAGTTCATGATTTAGAGTTGGCAGCCATTGTTCACGTATTGAAGATTTGGAGGCATTATCTGTATGGCGTGGCATGTGAGGTGTTCACGGATCATAAGAGTTTTTAGTATTTGTTCAAGCAAAAGGAGTTGAGTTTGAGGCAGAGGAGGTGGTTGGAGTTGTTGAAGGATTATGATATCACTATCTTATATCATTCGGGAAAGGCCAATGTGGTGGCCGATGCTTTGAGTAGGAAGTCAACCAGTATGGGCAGTCTCGCTTATATTCCGGTCGGTGAGAGACCATTCGCTTTGGATGTTCAGGCTTTGGCCAATCGGTTTGTGAGGTTGGATATCTTTGAGCCTAGTCGAGTATTAGCTTGCACGGTCGCTCGTTCTTCCTTATTGGAGTGTATTTGTGATCTCAGTATGATGATCCCCATTTGTGTGTCCTTAGAGACATGTTGCAGCGCGGAGGTGCCAAGCAGGTTACCTTAGATGATGATGGAGTTTTGAGATTGCAGGGTCACATTTGTGTGCCTAATGTGAATAGACTCCGAGAGTTGATCTTAGAGGAGGCCCATAGTTCCCAATACTCTATTCATCCGGGCGCCGCGAAGATGTATCAGGATTTGCGGCACCATTATTGGTGGCATAGAATGAAGAAGGACATCGTTGCATTTGTGGCTCGGTATTTGAATTGTCAGCAGGTTAAGTACGAGCATCAGAGGCCTGGCAGTTTATTTCAGAGGATTGAGCTTCCCGAGCGGAAGTGGGAGCGGATCACTATGGATTTTATTGTTGGACTCCCACAGACTCGGAAGAAGTTCAATGCAGTATGGGTCATTATTGATAGGCTGACCAAGTTAGCGCATTTCATTTCTGTAGCAGCCTCCTATTCATCCGAGAGGTTAACTAATACTATATCCGGGAGATTGTTCGTTTTCATGGTGTGCCTGTGTCTATTATTTCGGACTGGGGTACGCATTTTATCTCGCATTTCTGGAGAGAAGTTCAGCGAGAGTTGGGCATGCGGGTTGAGTTAAGCACAACATTTCATCCTCAGATGGATGGGCAGTCCGAGCGGACTATTCAGATTTTGGAGGATATGCTCCGAGCTTGTGTCATCGACTTTGGAGGCTCATGGGATCAATTTTTTCATTTAGCAGAGTTTGCCTACAACAACAGCTACCAATCGAGTATTCAGATGGCTCCTTATAAGGCTTTATATGGTAGGCGGTGTCGGTCTCCGATTGGATAGTTTGAGCTGGGAGAGGCTCAGTTGTTGGGTACAGATCTGGTTCAGGAGGCCTTGGACAAGGTCAGGATTATTCAGTATAGGCTTCGTACAGCTCAGTCCAGGCAAAAGATTTATGCAGACCGCAAGGTCCGAGATGTGGCATTTATGGTCGGTGAGCGGGTATTGCTCCGAGTGTCGCCTATGAAGGGTGTGATGAGATTTGGGAAGAAGGGCAAGCTTAGCCCTAACTTCATTGGTCCGTTTGAGATTCTCGATCGAGTGGGAGAGGTGGCTTATAAACTTGTATTGCCGCTGAGCTTATCAGTCGTGCATCCAGTGTTTCATGTGTCCATGCTTCGTAAGTATCACGGCGATCCATCCCACGTGTTAGATTTCAGCATTGTCCAATTGGGCAAGGACTTATCTTATAAGGAGGAGCTGGTGGCTATTCTAGACCGGCAGGTTCGTCAGTTGAGATCGAAGAGTTTTCCTTCTGTTCCTGTTTAGTGGAGAGGTTAGCCTCCTGAGGCATTGACCTAGGAGCCCGAGTCTGATATGCGGAGCCGTTATCCCCATCTTTTCCCCGACTCAGGTACTTCCTTCTTATGTCCGTTCAAGGACGAACGGTTGTTTTAGAGGTGGAGAATGTGATGACCCAAAAGGTCATCACTTGCTTTTAAATCGAATCCCATGTTTTCGAGGCCTTGAAAACCTTACTTAGCATCACTTCGATTTGCGTGCGCAGTCCGGGCGCGTAGCCGGAAAGCTTAAAATATGAAAATCTATGAAAAATATTTATAATATGAGTTAATTTGACTTTGGTCAATGTTTTGGGTAAACGGACCTAGACCCGTGATTCAACGGTCCCGGAGGTTGCATAGGAAAATATGGGAGTTGAGCATATGCCCGGAATCGAATTCCAAGGTCCCAAGCCCGAGAAATGAATTTTTTATAAAGAAACTTGTTTCCTGAAATTGTTTAAGGAAATTTGAAATGAAATCTGATTAGAAAATGATGGTATTAGGCCCGTATTTTGGTTTCAGTGCCCGGTACATGTCTTATATATGATTTAAGACGTTTCTGTGGAATTTGGTGAAAAACGGATGTCATTTGACGTGGTTCGAACCTAAATTGCTAAAATTGATACTTGAGGAAGTTTGAGGAAAATATTCTTTGGTTTTGAGGTTTAATTCGTTGTCATTGAAGTTATTTTGGCGATTTGATTGCACGGTTAAGTTCGTATGATGTTTTCAGTTAGTATGACATTTGGTTTGGAGCCCCGAGGGCTCGGGTGAGTTTCGGGATGTTTTTACTCTTAGGAAAAAGTTGCAGATTCAGAGAAGTTGCAAGTCTCTTAAGCCAGGTCTCGCGGTCCGCGGTGGAAGCTTCGCGGCCGCGGTGGGGACTCCGCGACCCCAGTGGGATTTGTGCGGTCCGCGGTGAGCAAGGCCAAGCCTTCGCGTCCGCGCTCGATTTCTTGCGGTCCGTGGTGGAGGCCTATGCGGCCGCGGTCGGTTTCATGCGGTCCCCACAGGGCACTGAACCGTAGTACCTCAGGAAGGCCTGTACGATCGCAGTCCCTTTTATGCGGTCCGCATAGGGGGTCTGAGAGGGGTATAAATAGATGAGATTTTCAGTTATTTTGCATTTTACAAAACCCCAAAAACATAAGAGGCGATTCTTTCCACAACGTTTCTTCTCCAAATCAATTGTAAGTCATTTTTAACTAGTTTTTTTCGATCATTAACATCTTTTATCATGATTTCAACTTCAAATCAATGATTTTCATGGGAGAAATTGGATGTTTTGGGTAGAACCTAGGTTTTCCAAAAATTGGGGATTTAGACCTCGATTTAAGGTCTGATTTCAAAACAAATTACATATTTGAGTTCGTCGGGGAATGGGTAATCGGGTTTTGGTTCGAACCTCGGGTTTTAATCATGTGGGCCCGGGGGCGATTTTGACTTTTGGGTAAAACTTTGGAAAAACTCATTTTTCATGCATTCAAATTGATTCATTTAGCGTTTATTGATGTAATTAAGTAACTTGTGGCTAGATACGAGCGAATTAGCGGAGGAATCAAGGGGTAAAGCTATAATTGAAACTTGAGTTGTGTTCGAAGCATCAAGGTAAGTGTTCGGTCTAACCTTAGCATGAGGGATTAAGAGTTGAGTCCTATTTTCTATTTGCTTCTTGTTGAGAACGACGTATAGGCATGGTGAAGAGTATCTATATATTGGTGTCGAGCATGACCATAAGTTTTAAATTGATACTTGTTGTATTCCTGAGTGTTACTATGGTTGAAATAGTGAGTAAATCTTTGATATTGAGCAAAGACTTAGTTTGTTTATCGTGGAATCTACTTATGATTGAGAAATGGTGATAACTGAGATGAGTAGGAGTTGAATTAAGATTGGTTATAGCTGATTCTTCCTTGCCAGGATGTATATACTTGTATTGTTGAGTTCCCTTGTCGGGATAGTGTAGTCTATTGTTGATCCCTTGCCGGGACGGTTAATTACGATTATTATTGACTGTATATTTGGAACGGGTTGCGCGCCGCAACATTTTTATATAAATATTGGATCGGGTTGCACGCCGCAACAATTATATATGTGTATCGGGTTGCACGCCACAACAGATATTATATTGGATCGGGTTACACGCCGCAACAGTTATGTATATGGATCGGGTTGCACACCGCCACAATGGTAATTGATAAGGGATCGGGTTGCACGCCGCCACAGTATGGTTATTGTATGGTTGTAGACATAGAGTGTCCTTTCATACTTTATTAAGTTTCTGTTAGAACTAATATGTTTCCCTGAAGCATGTTTCCCCTTCCCTATTAAACTGTTATTCCATGTTTATATTTCCGCTGTATATTATATAACTGCACAGGTTTATTTGGAGTCTGGTCCTAGCCACGTCACTACCTCGCCAGGGTTAGGCCAGGAACTTACAAGCACATTGGGTCGGTTGTGCTGATACTACACTCTGCACTCTGTACAGATACCGGAGTAGCACTTGATCAATAATAGTAGGGGAGCCAGCCTTCAATCCATCAAGACATCGAGGTAGCCTTGCAGGCGTCCGCAGGCCCAGCGTCTCCTCCATCTTTTATTAAGTTATGTTATCTCATGTATCCGAGACAAACAATGTTATTTTCCTTCAAACTATTATATGTAGTACTCTTAGTAGTCCGTGGATATTGTGACACCAGTTTCTAGGTAGAGGCAAGTATTAACTTTCGAAACATTTTGTTTATTTATTTATTTAAGATTTCCGCTTAAATCTCATATTCTGTTGTTATTCATATGTTTATCACTTGTTAATATAAGTTGTAAAAAGGATTAAACATAGAAGAGTTGAAGATTTCTAAGTTTATGGCTTGCCTAGCTTCTACGCGTAGGCGCCATCACGACTCCCGAGGGTGGAAATTCCGGGTTGTGATATTACACTATATAATATCGTGATGGAGCCTACTCGTAGAAGTTAGGCAAGCCACAAACTTAGAAATCTTCAACTCTTCTGTGTTTAATCCTTTTTACAACTTATATTAACAAGTGATAAACATATGAATAACAGCGGAATATGAGATTTAAGCGGAAGTCTTAAATAAATAAAAAAACAAAATGTTTCGGAAGTTAATACTTGCCTTTACCCAGAAACTGGTGTCACAATATCCATGGACTACTAAGAGTACTACATACAACAGTTTGAAGGAAATATAACAATGTTTGTCTAGGATACATGAGATAACAGAACTTAATAAAAGATGAAGGAGACGCCGGGCCTACGGATGCCTGCAAGGCTACCTCGGTGTCTCGATGGACTGAAGGCTGGCTCCCCTACTGCTGTTGATCAAGTGCCGCTCTGGTATTTGCACAGAGTGCAGAGTGTAGTATCAGCACAACCGACCCATGTGCTGGTAAGTGCCTGGCCTAACCCTGGCGAGGTAGTGACGAGGCTAGGACCAGACTCCAGATAAACCTGTGCAGTTATATAATATACAGCGGAAATATAAACATGGAATAACTGTTTAATAGGGAGAGGGAAACATGCTTCGGGGAAACATATTAGTTCTAACAAACACTTAATAAAGTATGAAAGGACACTCGATGTCTACAACCATACAATAACCATACTGTGGCGGCGTGCAACCCGATCCCTTATCAATTACCATTGTGGCGGCGTGCAACCCGATGCACATACATAACTTTTGCGGCGTGAAACCCGATCCAATATAATATCTGTTGCGGCGTGCAACCTGATCCACACATATTACTGTTGAGGCATGCAACTCGATCCAATATTTATATAAAAATGATGCGGCACGCAACCCGTTCCAAATATACAGTCAATAATAATCGTAATTAACCATCCCGGCAAGGGATCAACAATAGACTACATTATCCCGACAAGGGAACTCAGCAATACAAGTATATACGTCCCGGCAAGGGAGAATCAGCTACAACCAATCTTAATTCAACTCCTACTCATCTCAGTTATCACCATTTCTCAATCATAAGTAGATTCCACGATAAACAAACTAAGTCTTTGCTCAATATCAAGGATTTACTCACTATTTCAACCATAGTAACACTCAGGAATACAACAAGTATCAATTTAAGACTCATGGTCATGCTCGACACCAACGTATAGATACTCATCACCATGCTTATACGTCATACTCAACAAGAAGCAAATAGAAAATAGGACTCAACTCCTAATCCCTCAAGCTAAGGTTAGACCAAACACTTACCTCGATGCCTCGAACACAACTCAAGTTTCAATTACAGATTTACCCCTTGATTCCTCCGCCAATTCGCTCGTATCTAGACACAAGTTACTTAATTACATCAATAAACGCTAAATGAATCAATTTGAATGCATGAAAAACGAGTTTTTCCAAAGTTTTACCCAACACAAAATCGCCCCCAGGCCCACATGATCAAAACCCGAGGTTCGAACCAAAACCCGATTACCCATTCCCCGACGAACTCAAATATGTAATTTGTTTTGAAATCGGACCTTAAATCGAGGTCTAAATCCCTAATTTTTGGAAAACCTAGGTTCTACCCAAAACATCCAATTTCCCCCATGAAAATCATTGATTTGAAGTTGAAATCATGTTAAAAGATGTTAATGATTGAAGAAAACTAGTTAAAAATGACTTACAATTGATTTGGAGAAGAAAGGTTGTTGAAAATATCGCCTTTTATGTTTTTGGGGTTTTGTAAAATGAAAAATAACTGAAAATCTCGTCTATTTATACCCCTCTCAGACCCCTGTGCGAACCGCATAAAAGGGACTGCGGCCGCACAGGACTTCCTGAGGTACTACGGTCCAGTGCCCTATGGGGACCGTATGAAACCGATCGCGGCCGCACAGGCCTACACCACGGACCGCAAGAAATCGAGCGCGGACGCGAAGGCTTGGCCTTACTCACCGCGGACCGCACAAATCCCATCGGGGTCGCGGAGTCCCCACCGCGGCCACGAAGCTTCCACCGTGGACCGCGAGACCTGGCTTCAGAGACTTGCAACTTCTCTGAATCTGCAACTTTTTCCTAAGAGTAAAAACATCCCGAAACTCACCCGAGCCCTCGGGGCTCCAAACCAAATGTCATACTAACTGAAAAACATCATGCGAACTTAACCGTGCAATCAAATCGCCAAAATAACATCAATGAAAACGAATTAAACCTCAAAATCAAAGAATTTTTTCCTCAAACTTCCTCAAGTATCAATTTTAGCAATTTAGGTTCGAACCACATCAAATGACATCCGTTTTTCACCAAATCCCACAGAAACATCTTAAATAATATATAAGACATGTACTGGGCGCCGGAACCAAAATACGGGCCCGATACCATCATTTTCTAATCAGATTTCATTTCAAATTTCCTTAAACAATTTCAGGAAACAAGTTTCTTTATAAAAAATTTATTTCTCGGGTTTGGGACCTTGGAATTGGATTCCGGGCATACGCCTGACAAGTCTGAAGGGAATACCTCAGGAAACTCACGAACAACGGGCACAGAATCAATAGAGGGAACCTCAGCACTAGAATCACGGACATATGCCAAATAGGCTAAACACCCCTTCTCGACCATGCGCCGAGCCTTCACATAAGAGATAACACTACGGGTAGAATGAATAGGAATCCCTTTCCACTCTAAACGAGGTATACCCGGTAAAACTAAGGTCATAGTCTTGGCATGAAAGTCCAAGATAGCGTGGTAAGGTGATAACCAGTCCATCCCCAATATAACATCAAAATCGACCATGTCTAGAAGCAACAAATCTACACGAGTCTCAAGACCCCCAATCACCACAACATAAGAATGATGGACTCGATCAACTACAATAGAATCACCCACCGGTGTAGACGCATAAACGGAAACACTTAATGAATCACTAGGCATAACCAAATACGGTGCAAAATAAGATGACACATACGAGTAGGTGGACCCTGGATCAAATAACACTGAAGCATCTCTATCACAAAACAGAATAGTACATGTGATAACCGTATCTGAAGCCTAAGACTCAGGCCTGGTTGGAAGAGCATAACATCGGGGTTGGGCCCTACCACCCTGGGCTCCATCTCTGGGACGGCCTGCAACTGGCTGGCCTCCACCTCTAGCGGCCTGAGCTCCACCTCTAAATCCTCTACCTCCACCTCTGACACCTCTACCCCTACCTCTAGCTGGCTGGGGGGTCTGAGGAACACCTGGTGCCTGGACCATAGCACGGGAACCTTGCTGCTACGACTGAGTACCTACCAACCTCGGACAAGTCCTCCTGATATGACCATACTCACCAAACTCAAAACATCCACCTGAGTGCTATGGCTAAGGAAACTGAGACTAACCCTGGCGACTCAAATGACCACCCCGAAAACTCTAGAATGGCGGTGCACTGATAGGAGCTGGTGGTGCACTGAAGGATAGTTGATCAGAACACTGCATCTGCAGACCACGGCTACCTGAAGCACCGTGAGAGACCTAAAAATCTGACTAAAAGGGCCTAGGAGGATGGCCTCTACCATATGAATCTCTGCCTCAAGACGAAGCACCAATAAATCTACCTGAATGACGGGGCCTCTTATCCGACCCATGACCACCTCCCTGCAATAGGACCATCTCCACTCTACAGACCACGTTGGTCACCTCCTGAAAAGTAATGTCACTCCCAGCCTCCTTAGCCATCTAAAGGCAAATCGGCTAAATAAGACCATCAATAAACCTCCTTACCCTCTCTCTCTCTCTCTCTCTCGGTGGGAAGTATGACAAGAGAATGGCGAGATAAGTCGATGAACCCGGTCTCATACTAGGTAACCGTCATAGAACCTTGCTGGAGGCGCTCAAACTGCCTCCAATAAGCCTCTCACTGAGTAATGAGGAGAAACCTCTCCAGAAATAGTTGTGTGAACTGCTTCTAAGTCAAGGCTGGCTATCCAGCTGGTCTAGCTAAGCAATAATCACTCCACCAAGTCTTGGCGGATCTAAACAAGCGAAATGTGGAAAAATCGACCCTATTGGTCTCAACAATCCCCATGTTCCTGAGAACCTCATGGAAGCTATCTAGATAATCCTGGGGATCCTCAGGAGTTGCACCGCTGAAAGTAGAAGTGAAGAGCTTGGTGAACCTATCCAGTCTCCACAGAGAATCGGCGGACATAGCCGCTCTATCACCGGTCTGAGCTACCACACCCGGCTGTACTGATCCAACTGGCTGAACTGCTAGAGTCTGAATCTGAGGAGCTACCTGCTCCAGAGTGCGAGTAGCAGGAGTCTGGGCTCCTCCTATAACCTGAGAGACGGCTGGTGCTACAGGGAACAAGCCTGATGGGGTGACACTCTCTATGAGGCTCACTAATCAGACCAGAGCATCCTGAAGAACTGGGGTAGCAATGAACCCCTCTAGGACCTGAGCTGGGCCCACCGGAACTGTTGGGGCTGGAACCTCCTCATCAATATCAACCTGAGGCTCCGCCACTGGTGCTGTTGCTTGGGGCTGAGCTTTGCCCCTACCTCGGCCTCTAGAACGGCCTCGGCCTCGCCCTCTGCCCCTCGTGGGAGCTGCTGCTGGGGGCTCGGGCTGCTGAGCGGTGGATGAGGAAGCGTGTGTTCTCACCATCTGCGAAAGAATAGAGTGGAAATTCAATAATCATTGAGAAACAAAACCGAACGATAGGAAAGAACAAATGTGAAGTTTTCCTAACTCTGTAGCCTCTATGGGATAAATACAGACGTCTCTGTACTAATCCTCAGACTCTACTGAGCTTGTCCGTGAATTGTGAGGCCTATGTAACCTAGAGCTCTGATACCAACTTGTCACGACCCGAAATTTTTACCCTCGAGAGTCGTGATGGAGCCTACTCGTAGAAGCTAGGCAAGCCACGAACTTAGAAATCTTCAACTCTTCCGTGTTTTATCCTTTTTACAACTTATATTAACAAGTGATAAACATATGAATAACAACAAAATATGAGATTTAAGCAGAAGTCTTAAATAAATGAAAAACCAAAATGTTTCGGAAGTCAACACATGCCTCTACCCAGAAACTAGTGTCACAATATCCACGCACTACTAAAAGTACTACATACAACAGTTTGAAGGAAAAATAACATTGTTTGTCTCGGATACATGAGATAACAGAACTTAAAAAAGGATGGAGGAGACGCTGGGCCTGCGGACGCCTGCAAGGCTACCTCGGTGTCTCGATGGATTGAAGGCTGGCTCCCCTACTATTGCTGATCAAGTGCCGCTCCAGTATCTGCATAGAGTGCAGAGGGTAGTATCAGTACAACCGACCCTATGTGCTGGTAAGTGCCTGGCCTAACCCCGACGAGGTAGTGACGAGGCTAGGACTAGACTCCAGATAAAACTGTGCAATTATATAATATACAGTGGAAATATAAACAGGGAATAACAGTTTAATAGGGAGGGGGAAACATGCTTCGAGAAAACATATCAGTTCTAACAGAAACTTAATAAAGTATGAAAGGACACTCTATGTCTACAACCATACAATAACCATAATGTTTCGGCACGCAACCCGTTCCAAATATATAGTCAATAATATTCATAATTAACTGTCCCGTCAAGGGATCAACAATAGACTACACTATCCCGGTAAGGGAACTCAGCAGTACAAGTATATACATCCTGGTAAGGGATTTACTCACTATTTCAACCATAGAAACACTCAAGAATACAACAAGTATCAATTTAAGACTCACGGTCATGCCTGACACCAACGTATAGATACTCGTCAACATGCCTATACGTTGTACTCAACAAGAAGCAAATAGCAAATAGGACTCAACTCCTAATCCCTCAAGCTAAGGTTAGATCGAACACATACCTCGATGTCTCGAACACAACTCAAGTTTCAATTATAGCTTTACCCCTTGATTCCTCCGCCAATTCGCTTGTATCTAGCCACAAGTTACTTAATTACATCAATAAACGCTAAATGAATCAATTTGAATGCATGAAAATGAGTTTTTTCAAAGTTTTACCCGAAAGTCAAAATCTCCCCCGGGCCCACATGGTCAAAACTCAATTATCTATTCCCCCACGAACCCAAATATGTAATTTGTTTTGAAATCGGACCTCAAATTGAGGTCTAAATCCCCAATTTTTGAAACCTAGGTTCTACCCAAAACACCCAATTTCTCCTATGAAAATCATTGATTTGAAGTTGAAATCATGTTAAAAGATGTTAATCATTGAAGAAAACTAGTTAAAAATGACTTATAATTGATTTGGAGAAGAAAGGCTGTTTGAAAAAATCGCCTCTTATATTTTTGGAGTTTTGTAAAATGCAAAATAATTGAAAATCTCGTCTATTTGTACCCCTCTCAGACCCCTGTGCGGACCGCACAAAATGGACTGCGACCGCACAGGCCTTCCTGAGGTACTGCGGTCCAGTGCCCTGTGCGGACCGCATGAAACCGACCGCGGCTGTACAGGCCTCCACCGCGGACTGCAAGAAATCGAGCGCGGCCGCGAAGGCCTGGCCTTGCTCACCGCGGACAGCACAAATCCCACCGAGGTCGCGGAGTCCCCACCGCGGTCTCGAAGCTTCCACCACGGACCGCGAGACCTGGCTTCAGAGACCTGCAACTTCTCTGATTCTGTAACTTTTTCCTAAGTGTAAAAACATCCCAAAACTCACCCGAGCCCTCGGGGCTAAACCAAATATCATACTAACTCAAAAACATCATACGAACTTAATCGTGCGATCAAATCGCCAAAATAACCTCAATGATAATGAATTAAATGTCAAAACCAAAGAATTCTTTCCTCAAATAGCGACTAAGTAGCGATCAATCTTGGTTGCTAATGTATATCAAATAATTATTTTATTATTTTCGCCAATTTAACGACCAACTTTGGTCGCTTTTTTTCGGAATTCTAATAGTGCCTCACATCCTTCACCTTCAATTAATCCTGTTACTCCTACACCTCCATCCTTCACTGATTCCTTTTATTTGTCACATCAACCATCCTCACAATCTTTACAGCCCAGGAAATCCACTAGAACATCCAGACCTCCCATTTGGCTAACTAACTATGTTCACCCTCCTTTGCCTTCTACTTCTACTTTTCCTTATCCTATTCAAAATTTTGTGTCTTATCTCATCTTCCTTTCGTTTTCAGTCCTTCCTTGCTTATTTTTCATCAGACACTAAGCCTTCTTCTTACTCTCAAGCCATTAGAGATGACAGGTGGTTTCAAGCAATGACGCTTGAAATAGAAGCATTAGAATAGAACAATACTTGGAAAGTAGTTACCCTGCCACCTGGGAAAGTGCTCATTGGATGTAGGTGGATATACAAAATTAAATATAATGCTGATGGATCTGTTGAGAGGTTTAAACCAAGGTTAGTAGCAAAAAGATATACCCATCAAGAGGGAATTGATTTTCATGACACTTTTTCCCCAGTAGCTAAGATGATTACTGTGAGAACTGTCATGGCTATTGCAGCTCTTAAGCATTGGCCTCTTTTCCAGATGGATGTACACTATGACTTCCTATATAGTGATCTCTTTGAGGATTTCTATATGACACTGCCTTAGGGATTCAGTAGCTAGGGAAAACAAAGTTTGTAGACTCCTCAAATCATTGTATGGGTTGAAACATGCCTCTAGACAATGGAACTTGAAACTAACACAAGCCCTACTAACATCTGGCTTCAAACAGAGCAAACATGACTACTCATTATTCACTAAAACTACTAATGGTGCTTTTGTGCTCATACGTGTATATGTAGATGATTTTCTTGGTACAAGTAATGATTTGGCAGAGATACAATCAGCCAAAGAAGCTCTGCACAAAAATTTTAAGCTAAAAGCTCTTGGAGAACTAAGATACTTTCTAGGTATTGAGTTTGCTAGATCAAGTGAGGGCATCATAATGTCACAAAGAAAGTACACCTTGGAGATGATATCTGAAGCAGGACTTTCAGGTTCAAGGCCTAAAGAATCTCTAATGGAACAACATCTAAAGCTAACTAGTGCAGAATTTGATGAGCTAATAAAGACAGAAAGTTCTGATGAGGTTTTGGAAGATAAAAAACATTTTCTAGAGGCTAGTTGGGAAGTTGTTGTACTTAACAATAACCAGACTAGACATTGCATATGCAGTTTAGTGTTTTAGTCAGTTTGTGCATGCACCAAAAATGTCACATTATGAAGAAGCTCTACATGTAGTGAGGTATGTCAAGAATCAACCTGGACTTGGACTCTTAATGTCAAGAACTGGTGTAGAAGAAATTGTGGCATACTGTGATTCAGGTTGGGCTTTATGCCCCACGTCTAGGAAATTAGTTACTGGTTTCTGTATCAAGCTAGGAGCATCACTTATCTCCTGGAAAGAAAAGAAGTAGAGTACTATATCTAGAAGTTTAGCAGAAGCTGAATATAGAAGTATGGCACATACATTAGCAAAATTGATGTGGTTGAAAGGACTATTGATAGAGTTGTAGGTGAATGTGAAGATGCCTATGGAGTTGTATTGTGATAACAAGGCAACCTTACAAATAGCAGCTAATCCAATGTACCATGAGAGAACAAAACATATAGAGATTGACTGTCACTTTATAAGGGAGCAAATACAAGAAGGTTTGATAATGTAACAACCCGACCAGTCATTTTGAGCTTTTACACTTAGCTCACCAGTTCTTGGGGATGACTAGCCCCGTATTATGTATTACAATTGATGTAAATTGTCGGCTTTGGTTTTCAGGGTAATCGGAATGGATTTGGAAGAACCGTTCTTAGTTTGAAGCTTTAAATTTGAAAGGTTTGACCAAGTTTTGACTTTTTAGTATTTGATCTCGGATTTGGATTTTTATGATTTGGTTAGCTCTGTTAGGTAATTTTGGACTCGAGCACATCCAGAATGTATTTTAGAGGTCCGTGGTAGATTAAAGCTTGAATTGGCGAAATTGGAAATTTGGCATTTTCCTGTTGGTTGTGGAAATTTTGATATTGGGGTTGGAATGGAATTTTGGAAATAGAGTAGGTCCTTTATGTCATTTGTGACGTGTCTGCAAAATTTTAGGTCGTTCAAACGAGGTTTGATAGACTTTTTGATCGAAATAGGAATTCGGATGTTTTTGGAGTTCTTAGGCTTGAATCCGTGGTTGATTTGATATTTTGATGTTGCTTTGAGGGTTCCTAGGGTTGGAACAAGTTTGAATGATGTTATGGGATGTGTTGTCATGTTTGGTTGAGGTCCCAAGGGCCTCAGGTGAGTTTCGAGTGGTTAAACGGATCAAATGCATGTTTGAGAATTGCAGATTTTCTTTAGTTCTGTTGCAAGCATTTTTGTTCTATGCGACCGTATAGTTAAAACCGCGATCACAAAGGCTTAGTAAAGTGGGGGTGAATTTTGTTTTATGCGGTCTCATAGTTGAGGAAGCGATCGCGTAAGGCTGTAAGGTTGTTGTTCGCGAATGCGGGGTGAGGGTCGCGTTCACATAGAGTAACTGGGAGCAGCTGAGGTCCTGTCATTTGTGCTTCGCGTGTGCGAGCTGGAGACCGCGATCGCGTAGAGTTAAATGGGGACAATCATCATTTGTGCTATGCGATCGTAGGGATATTTCTGCGATCGCGATTAAGGAATTTAAATTGCTGGGCAGAATGTTTAAAAGGCTATTTTCAAGATTTTTGGCCATAGTTCACCATGTTTTAGTCGGTTTTGGAGCTTCTTGAGGGAGATTGAAGAGGGAATTCAAGAGAACTTCTTCGGGGTAAGATTATTGAACCTAAAACTCGATCCTATATTTATTCTTACTTGCTTAAACATGAAACTAGTGGGATTTAAAGCCTAAAATTAGGGAATTAGGGCTTGATATTGGAGAGTGTAAATTGGGGATTTGAGGGGCCATTTGAGGTCCGATTTTGATGTTCTTGGTATGTATGGACTCATGGGAGGATAAGGATTCTATTGATATGATTTTTATTGGATTCAGAGACATGGGCCCGAGGGTCGGGTTTGGCCAATTTCGGGATTCTTGGTGTGAATTGGTTATTTTCGAGTGGGCTTTGTTCTCTTAGCATATTTTAATGGTATGAATATGTTTTTGGTTAGATTTGGAGCATTCAGAGGCCGGGTCGAGAGGCAAAGACATCGCGGGCTAGAGTTTGGATTGGATTGAGGTAAGTAATGATTGTAAATGTTGTCCTAAGGGTATGAAACCCCGGATTTTACATTGTTGTGCTACTTTGAGGTGACGCACACGCTAGATGACAAACGTGGGTCATGCACAATTGGTAATTGTGACTTGGTCCAGCCCGTACGATTGTTAAGTCGCGTATTTGATTGAAAACTATTTGATACTATTATATTTTGGAAAGTATTATTATGTTTTGAGATGAATGCCATATTTGGGACTGTTTGGACCCTTAGGCGCTTTTTACTACTATACCTCACTGTTTTGACTTAATATTTGTACTCAGTCATGTAGTATTTTACTGATTTCATAACTCGGCCTTATTTACCCAGTTTTGATACTATAAATGATATTTTGGGCTGAACGCCCTGTTTTACTAATAGTCCGAGTGGCTTGTGAGGTTGATGGTTGCGACAGGCCGAGGGCCTGATTGTGAGGTTAATGACTGAGAGAGACCGAGGGCCTAGTTGTGAGGATTATATATTTATGGATCGGGCTGCACGTCACAGCTATATATATATATATATGGATCGGGCTGCACGCCGCAACAATATATGGATCGGGCTGCACGCCGCAACAATATCGGTATTGGGTGCAATAGAATTTATTTGGAGCGATTTTGATAAGAAATGAGACATTTAGTCTCTTTTAAGAAGGTTTAAGTTGGAAAAGTCAACCGGACATTGACTTATGAGTTAGAGGGCTCAAATGTGAATTTAGACGGTTCGGTTAGTTTCGGGAGGTTATTTGTGACTTAGGAGCAGAACAGGAAGTAATTTTGGAGGTCCGATGTTGAATTAGGCTTGAATTGGCGAAGTTAGTATTTTGGCGAATTCCGGTTGATAGGTGAGATTTTGATCCGGGTATCAGAATGAAGTTCTGAGAGTTGTTGTAGCTTCATTGTGTCATTTGGGATATGTGTGCAAAATTTCAAGTCATTACATCGTTTGGTCGGGTTTTTGATCGAATGTGTGTTTTAAAAGTTTTAAAAGAACTTAGGCTTGAATTCGATATAATTTAATGATTTTGGCATTAGTGGAGGTGTTTTGACGATTGGAGCAAGTTTGGATAATATTTTAAGACATGTTGGTTCTTTTAGTTGAGGTCTCGGGGGCCTCGGGTGTATTTCGGAAGGTTAACGGATCGATTTAGGCACGAAAAAAATAAAGCTACTACATGTTTTACAGCACTGTGAACAGTAGCTATGAACAGTGCCCATGAACAGTGCCCCGTAATAGTATCCGTAAATAGTACCCGTAACAGTATCCGTGAACAGTACCCCGTGAACAGTAACACGGGTGAACAATACATGGGGTGAATAGTAATTCCGAAAAATTCTGGGCAGAATGTTTAGTCATTTTGAGAGCTTTTGGACAGGGATTGAAGGCAGTTTTAACTAAGATCGATTGGAGGTAAGTTTTATGAGTTAAATACATGATTTTATTGAAGAATCATCCTAGAAATCCATGAAAACATAGCCAAATTATAAGAAATTAGGGCTTGAGATTGAAATTCTAAATTTGAGATTTGAGGGGTCAAACGGACTCCGATTCTTGTGAATTTGGTATGTATAGACTCGTGGCAAGATAAGGAACATTTTGATGTAAAAATTTCTGGATTTCAAGACGTGGGCCCGGGGCTCGGTTTTTGCAAATTTCTTGATTTTTGATATTTTTCGACTCCTTTCGATTGGGTTATATTCCCTTAGCCTATTGTGATGTATTTGTTGTGGTTTTGGCCATATTCGACGCGCGAGGAGGTCGATATGAAAGGAAAGGGCATCACGGAGTAGTATTTGGCCGGCTAGAGGTGAGTAATAGATGTAAATGCTGTTCTGAGGGTTTGAAACCCCGGAATTTCACATCGTAACACTATATTGAGGTGACTTGCATGCTGGATAATGGGCGTGGGGTAGAGCACCATTGGGGATTGTGACTTGGTCCGTCCCGAGAGATATTTTACTACATTTTTGGTTGAGACGTATACTTTATTATTGTGAATTGGGCTTGTTGCCATGCTTGGGGCCTTGTGCCGACCTGTAGAACCCTTAGGGGATTTTTGACTGGTTTTCCTCACTTATTTTGTTAAAGAATTTATATCCTCAATCATGTTTCCAATTGTAGGTTTCTTGCCAATTATTTGAATCCTTCAGGGATTGATATCACTGCTTTCGCATATTTTGCATATCATTTGACCTCAGTCCAAGGTTTTAAATACTGTTTTGCAAACTCAGCCATCTTTCTAAGATTTGAAAACTTAAATGATATTTCTAAATGATATTTCGGGCTGAGAACTACTGTTTTACAAATGCCCAAGGGGCTTATGATGATTTCTGGACTGAGCATGGATCGGGCTGCGCGCCGCAGCAGTGTTATATTGATATTGAGGCCGAGAGCCTGGTTGATTACATTGATATTGAGGCCGAGAGCCTGGTTGATTATATTGATATTGAGGCTGAGAGCCTGGGTGATTATATTGAGATTGATATGAGGTCGAGGGCCTAGATTTGATGCCACAAGATGGCTTGATATTGCGCTTGGGCTGTAGGAGCCCCTCCGGAGTCTGTACACACCCCCAGTGAGTGCCGTCGACGATAAATAAATATGGATGGCTCGGGCTGCACGCCGCAGTGGGTACCAGAGGGTACCGTCATATGCATTGCATTGCACTCATGCATTTATTCTTTATCTGCATTATCTGCCATAATAATTATGTGCTCTTATTTCATTGACTGGTTGCTTTATACTGTTCTGAGCCTGAGGGGCTGATACTGTTCTGAGATACTGAGCCCGAGGGGCAGATTTCTACTTATTATTTTGATACTGAGCCCGAGGGGCAGATTTCTACTTTGATACTGAGCCCGAGGGGCAGATTTTTACTTATTATTTTGATACTGAGCTCGAGGGGCAGATTTCTAGTTATTATTTTGATACTGAGCCCGAGGGACAGATTTCTACTTGTTGTTTTGATATTGAGCCCGAGGGGCAGATTTCTACTCGTCATTTTACTGCCAAATTACCTGTTTTACTGGTTTAAAAGAAATTTCACATGATGTTTCACTGAATTGTTATTTTAAATGATTTCACTGCTTCTATATAGAATGTTGTGTGCCTTAACGTGTTTTCTTACCTTCAGTCATTATTTATATTTATTTCTTACTGGGTCAGAGTACTCACATTACTCCCTGCACTATGTTTGCAGGTACAGGTATTCCTGAGGCATAGAGCGAATTTTCTGCTGTTAAGTTTTTATCGGAGTTATCGAGGTAGCTACATGGCATTTGTAGACCCGTTTTCTCCCTTATCTTCTGTTATTTATGATATCTTCAGACTTTGTCCCTAATTCCATACTTTGTAGAATTTTAGTAAACTCTGTAGTAGCTCATGACTTGTGACACCCTGGTTAGGGCTGAGTTGGGTTGGATTTTCGTATTTTATCTATACTTTCCGCTATTGGATATTATTAAACCATGTTTATACTATAATTGTGTTAATTAATTGTCTTAAAAGGATGAATTGGGTTGAATGGCTAGCCTTGTCTTCATGAGAGGCGCCATCACGACCAAGGTCGGGAATTGGGTCATGACAAGTTGGTATCAGAGCCTAGGTTAATTGGTCTCGCGAGTCATGAGTCGGTTTAGTAGAGTCTCGCGGATCGGTACAGAGACGTCTGTATTTATCCTCGAGAGGCTGCAGAACCTTTAGGAAAACTTCACATTCTTGAATTCTTATCGTGCGTCCTTGATTTAGCTTGAAAAGTAACTCTTACGATTCCTTCCACATGTCCGTATGCGCGAACGAGCACTCAGTATTCGATTTACCTTGATGGCTTGTAATTCCCCGATAGAAGGGCGAGACGTGATCTCGGTGAGTTTGATGTTAGGCCAGTCTGGAGGACTTGAGGCCGGATCTTGCCTATGGCTTGAGCATTGAGGTGCTGATTGTGCAAGCAAGTGTTTTGAACCTTTATGTTCAGTATTGTCCCTATTAGTGGGAATCATGGCTGGATAGCTACGTGAGGAGTATGATAGTACTGCGAGATGTATCTATATGACTTGGAAGTGACGAGGAAGGTCTACTGGATGATAGATGAACTATTGAGTGTATGATTTCCATTGTGATAGGATGTGTAGTCCCAAGTTATGGGTGCGTGAAGAATCTTTTTATGTCTCCTATTTGGAGTGAAGTAAATTTCATGTTACAGTATGAGTTTAGACTCAGGAAGATTAAGTGATTGTGTAATGTGTATGGCAGTGGAAGGTATACAAAAAATATTAACTAAAGGTAAAGCTAGTGGGTAATTGGCTTATGAGGGGAATCTATTTGTCATACTAGTTAGATAAGTCTGGGAGCTGAGATCGCTTCTGTAAATGTATTATGACGAAATCGTTGAGTCAAGGAGACCACCTTGAGGGTCGAAAACATTAAAGAAAGAATATGTTCTTACTCGGTTGAATAGCCCAATAATGGAGGATTGAAAGGTATTTTCTATGTGTTATGATTCAAATAGGTGCAACGCATGTCCATGTATCAATATATTGAGATTAATGTTGTTAATATACTTTGTGATGCTTTGTCAGGTTGTGGACGTGTTGTTAGGATGGTTTTGGTGATTCTCTGGCAACTGTATAGGCCCAATTACAAAGGAAACTCTGCCGAAAATTTTGAAAAATTTGGGACTTAGTAAAAAAAATTTGTCGCCTAAAGAGTGGGCTTAACTGTTGTGTGAGTGAATGCAAAAATTTCAGAAGAGTTAAAATTTCAGATGATTCGTGTTTCCACAAGCTTATGAAGGAGTGAGTTTAATCTCACCATGGTATTACGGCAGCAATAGGGTATATGTGTTGTGATCTATGGCTTCGAGCCAAGTTGGGGAGCTTGATATTGGTTAGCGGATTATACGGTTATGTACTATGTTAGTTCTGATTTGATGCATGCTGGTGAATCAGTTCTGGTTGTGGAAATTAGGCCGAGAATGGCACGAATGAAGGAAATTTTTTGACAAGATGTCATGAGCTCGGATGAGCAGGAGATAAGTTTCGATGTTTACGGTAAGTTGGAATTGTCTTCAGCGTCACCTAAGATCGGTGTTTTGTAAAAAGGGTTTTGCGTCCCGGTTAATGACTCTTGATCGCTCTTCAGCGTTAGTGCTATCGATGGTTTGGAGGTACGCTCCAGATATTGTTGTGGTAGGTTGTGGGAGTGTGTCCCACGGGAATATTATATAAGTGTGGCATGTGATCACTTGATTGATTAAAGATGTAAACCAAGTATGAAGTTTGTGATGGCGTCGTTAAATTAAAGATTCATGCCTGTAAGGCACTTCGCATATTGGGTTGTGAACTGGGGAGGATTACCCCAATTGTGATGGTTGTTCTTGTGTGTTATGAGAAAAATGGGAGTTATTATGGGCCTTTGAAAGGTTATCAGACTAGTTCAGTGTGATCAAAATCGGCTTGAAGTCGATGGATAGATTTAATGTGAATAATGGCTCTATATCAGGCCAGATGTGTGCATTTTAGTAACGCGGTCCTCATGGAGGAGTAGTTAGGTTGATGTTTCATTGTTAGATATTTCACGTAGTGATACATTGCGCCGTGTGAGTTGTGAGACGACTTGAGAAATTGCTATGTGTTGAGAATTTGTGTAGGAATGATGTTATATGAGCATCTTGGCTCTTGAAATTCAGATTGTACATCGCACCTCAGTTGTGCTTGAGTTTTGTAACTTATAACGCTATATGTCCCTCAGAGATATTATTATGCACTTAGCATGCTTTCGACCGATACTCGACATTTTGTTGTAATGAGCAAATTTAGCTCGATGTGCATCTCCTTATGTGAGATCTATGTGTCGATCGGTGGCACGCCGCCATGGGTATGTTATCTGGATCGGGTTGCACGCCGCAACAGTGTGATGTTGAGTATAGTTTTCTATATGCTATTTTGTATGCCTTGCTTCCTGTTTTCTAAGGAAAGTCTGTATTAGTGTGTGAGATTGGTAATTCCTTCCAGAGTTTGTTTTCCTTTTGTACCGCGTTCGAATTGGTAGCTTATTGGCATATTGAGGCATCATATGCGACTTTTGATTATGTCTGGGGTGGCTTATTGCCTGAGCAGTTCGTACTGGGTGAGACGAGATCATTGAATTTGAGATTAGTGCAATCTGAGTATATGAAGTAAATTAAGGAGCTAAGACCATGATTTTGCTCAAAATGAGGTGATAGTTCTTGCCAGGAGTATAGAACCAACGAATCGTTGTCTCGACAGTGGTCATGAATTTATGCATACCTCATCCGTCATGTCAATATTGTAAGAGTTAGAACAATACCTATGTACATCATGCAGAACATGAGATGTGTAGCGATTTTCTTCTAGGTGATTAGAGAAAAAAAGCTTCAGATGATTAGGGCGAATGATCTTCGGATGATTGGGGAAATAGTATTGCTAATTGAAAGTGACTTGACGAGAGTATATGTCTCATAAAAAGGTAATGTTATTAAACTAATGATATTTCGGTAGTATTGCGGCATGTTCTTGTTGGGTCCGCTGATGGTACTGATGAGCTTGAGGTACGACTCTTTCGTTTGAGTCATTTTTCATGACTTGAGTATGTTCAGGCCGTTTCTTATTGGTGCGTGTATTATGAAAGTTGTGGCTTAGGCCTGTATTGAGGTGTCATATCACCAGAGTGGTGTGTTGGATTCGAGGTGATCATTGGGGTCATTGATGAATACGAACGGATTTGATTTCAGCATGTTTGATGGGTAAATATCGAGGTTCGGTTTTAAAAAAATAAAATAAAATTGTTACTATAATTGCTAGAGGAGAAATGGCCTCATGAATGGTTGATCTGAGCAATGGTTATGATTTATTGTGTGTTTCAATTATCATTGGCAGTATATGAGAGTGTTGGAATGAGACATTGGCTAATAAGAGATTTCTATCGGTATTTGGTTGTTGTGGGCAGCTGCTGTGAATGGAAGTTATTGCTGCATTTGTTTGAGTTATTGGTATATCATACAATTGCACCTAAGGTTGCAGGCATGGTCTATTACAGCTGGTTCAAACTTATTCTGAATGTAGGTGTGAGGTTTTGATATTGCGTATGATTCCGAAAAGGTGAAATGTGGCTCTATGATTTATGGGCTAGACTAGATTGTGTGATCTTAGTTACAACGCATTATCGGACCCATATGAGATAGGGTGACGTGGGATCATCCCCGGGTTTATGCTTGATAAGGTCATTCAGCTTTTGGTTGGCTTCTAGACAACTCTGGGTACGCTCGAGGACGAGCGTTTGTTTAAGTTGGGGAGAATGTGACGACCTGACCCATCGTCTCATGAGTTACTGTCTTGTTTGTCCCATTTTCTGCTTCCTCATGTTTCATTATCGGTATTGGGTGCATTAGAATTTATTTGGAGCGATTTTGATAAGAAATGAGACATTTAGGCTCTTTTAAGAAGGTTTAAGTTGGAAAAGTCAACCGGACGTTGACTTATGAGTTAGAGGGCTCGGATGTGAATTTCGACGATTCGGTTAGTTCTGGGAGGTGATTTGTGATTTAGGAGTAGGACCTGAAGTAATTTTGGAGGTACGGAGTTGAATTAGGCTTGAATTGGCGAAGTTAGTATTTTGGCGAATTCCGGTTGATAGGTGAGATTTTGATCCAGGTATCGGAATGAAATTCCGAGAGTTGCTGTAGCTTCATTGTGTCATTTGGGATATGTGTGCAAAATTTCAAGTCATTCGGACATCGTTTGGTCGGGTTTTTGATCGAATGTGCATTTTAGAAGTTTTAAAAGAACTTAGGCTTGAATTCGATATAATTTGATGATTTTGGCATTAGTTGAGGTGTTTTGACGATTGGAGCAAGTTTGGATAATGTTTTAAGACATGTTGGTGCTTTTAGTTGAGGTCTCGGGGGCCTCGGGTGTATTTCGGAAGGTTAACGGATCGATTTAGGCACGAAAAAAATAAAGCTGCTGCATTTTTTTACAGCACTGTGAACAGTAGTTATGAATAGTGCCCATGAACAGTACCCGTGAACAGTACCCCCGTAACAGTATCCGTGAATAGTACCCCGTGAACAGTACACAGGGTGAACAGTAATTCTGAAAAATTTTGGGCAGAATGTTTAGTCATTTTGAGAGCTTTTGGACGGGGATTGAAGGGAGTTTCAACTAAGATCGATTGGAGGTAAGTTTTATGAGTTAAATACATAATTTTATTGAAGAATCATCCTAGAAATCCATGAAAACATAGCCAAATTATAAGAAATTAGGGCTTGAGATTGAAATTCTAAATTTGGGATTTGAGGGGTCAAATAGACTCCGATTCTTGTGAATTTGATATGTATAGACTCGTGGCGAGATAAGGAACATTTTGATGTAAATATTTCTGGATTTCAAGACGTGGGCCCGGGGCTCGGGTTTTGCAAATTTCGTGATTTTTGATATTTTTCGAGTCCTTTCGATTGGGTTATATTCCCTTAGCCTATTGTGATGTATTCGTTGTGGTTTTGGCCAAATTCGACGCGCGAGGAGGTCGATACGAAAGGAAAGGGCATCACGGAGTAGTATTTGACCGGCTAGAGGTGAGTAATAGATGTAAATGCTGTTCTGAGGGTTTGAAACCCCGGAATTTCACATCGTAATGCTATATTGCGGTGACTTGCACGTCGGATAACGGGCGTGGGGTAGAGCACCGTTGGGGATTGTGACTTGGTCCGTCCCGAGAGATATTTTACTACATTTTTGGTTGAGACGTATACTTTATTATTGTGAATTGGGCTTGTTGCCATGCTTGGGGCCTTGTGCCGACCTGTAGAACCCTTAGGGGATTTTTGACTGGTTTTCCTCACTTATTTTGTTAAAGAATTTATATCCTCAGTCATGTTTCCAATTGTAGGCTTCTTGCCAATTATTTGAATCCTTCAGGGATTGACATCACTGTTTTCGCATACATGCATATCATTTGATCTCAGTCCAAGGTTTTAAATACTGTTTTGCAAACTCAGCCATCTTTCTAAGATTTGAAAACTTAAATGATATTTCGGGCTGAGAACTACTGTTTTACAAATGCCCAAGGGGCTTATGATGATTTCTTGACTGAGCATGGATCGAGCTGCGCGCCGCAGCAGTGTTATATTGATATTGAGGCCGAGAGCCTGGTTGATTACATTGATATTGAGGCCGAGAGCCTGGTTGATTACATTGATATTGAGGCTGAGAGCCTGGGTGATTATATTGAGATTGATATGAGGCCGAGGGCCTAGATTTGATGCCACGAGATGGCTTGATATTGCGCTTGGGCTGTAGGAGCCCCTCTGGAGTCTGTACACACCCCCAGTGAGCGCAGTCGACGATAAATAAATATGGAAGGCTCGGGCTGCACGCCGCAGTGGGTACCAGAGGGTACCGTCATATGCATTGCATTGCACTCATGCATTTATTCTTTATCTGCATTATCTGCCATAATAATTATGTGCTCTTATTTCATTGACTGGTTGCTTTATACTGTTCTGAGCCTGAGGGGCTGATACTGTTCTGAGATACTGAGCCCGAGGGGCAGATTTCTACTTATTATTTTGATACTGAACCCGAGGGGCAGATTTCTAATTTTTATTTTGATACTGAGCCCGAGGAGCAGATTTCTACTTATTATTTTGATACTGAGCTCGAGGGGCAGATTTCTAGGTATTATTTTTTATACTGAGCCCGAGGGGCAGATTTCTACTTGTTGTTTTGATATTGAGCCCGAGGGGCAGATTTCTACTCGTCATTTTACTGCCAAATTAACTATTTTACTGGTTTAAAAGAAATTTCACATGATGTTTCACTGAATTGTTATTTTAAATGATTTCACTGCTTCTGTATAGAATGTTGTATGCCTTAACGTGTTTTCTTACCTTCAGTCATTATTTATATTTATTACTCACTGGGTCGGAGTACTCACATTACTCCCTGCACCATGTGCAGGTACAGGTATTCCTTAGGCATAGAGCGAGTTTTCTGCTGTTCAGTTTTCATCAGAGTTATCGAGGTAGTTGCATGGCGTTCGCAGACCCATTTTCTCCCTTATCTTCTGTTATTTATGATATCTTCAGACTTTGTCCCTAATTCCATACTTTGTAGAATTTTAGTAAACTCTGTAGTAGCTCATGACTTGTGACACCCCGGTTAGGGCTGAGTTGGGTTGGATTTCCATATTTTATCTATACTTTCCGCTATTGGATATTATTAAACCATGTTTATACTATAATGTGTTAATTAATTGTCTTAAAAGGATGAATTGGGTTGAATGTCTGGCCTTGTCTTCATGAGAGGCGCTATCACGACCAGGTTCGGGAATTGGGTCGTGACACGACGGCAGCAGCTCCACCGCCAGCGTCCTCCACTGCCCAGGTATGTTTCTCTCTCCTTTCTTTGTTTTTTTTCGAAATACACTGATTTTGTTTAATTTCTCCTAGTTTTATTTGTAAAAATTAATTGTTCTTAGTTAAATTAAATATATGATAATTGTTAGTAGCTAAACTATTTAGTTTTACCTACTAATTTGGGGAAGAAATGGTTTGAAGAGAAGAAACCCTAAACCCTACTAATTCCTATTAAATTTTTTATGTGTTGTCTTGAATAGTTTTGTTAGAATCTAGGGTTTATGATTTGTTCTTGTGAATCGAACTTTTAGGGTATGGGCTGAATCTTTGTTATTTCTAGTTTTTATTTCAATTATACTTTGTATTGTCTTGATAGTTTATTTAGAATCTACGGTTTAGGATATGAATTGAACCTTTAGGATATGAATTGGCTTTTTAGTTTATGAATTGAACTTTTAATTTATAAATTGAGTATTTTAGAATATGAATTGGAATTTTAGTTTATGAATTGGACTTGTAGTTTATAAATTGTAATTTTAGGATATGATTTGAACTTTTAATGTATGAATTGAACTTTTAGAATATAAATTGAACTTTTAGTTTATAAATTGAGTATTTTAGCATATGAATTGGACTTTTAGTTTATGAATTGAACTTTTTGGATATGAATTGAAATTTTAGTATATGAATCGAATTTTTTGGATATGAATTGAACTTTTAGTTTATAAATTAAACTTTTTGGATATGAATTGGACTTTTAGTTTATAAATTGAAATTTTAGGATTTGAATTGAACTTTTAGAATATGAATTGAACTTTTAGTTTATAAATTGAGTATTTTAGGATATGAATTGGACTTTTAGTTTATGAATTGAACTTTTTGGATATGAATTAAAATGTTAGTATATGAGTCAAAATTTTTGGATATGAATTGAACTTTTAGTTTATAAATTGAACTTTTACTTTGTAAATTGAAATTTTAGGATATGAAATTAATTAATTAAAAAAAGATTAGGATATGAATTAACTAATTAATTTGTTCTTGTTTTATTTGTATAGATGGAACATCGTACTTGGATGTACAATAGGAATTATCCTAATCGGCGGGGATTGCGGGAGGATTTTGTAGAAGGGATTGATGACTTTATTAGACATGCAATGTCACTTCCGCTATACCAAAATGAAGGAGTAATTAGGTGCCCTTGTGTTAGGTGCGACTGTATGAAGTTTGAAAAACCGGAGGAAGTTAAGCTTCATCTTTATAGTAAGGGGTTTATAGAGAATTACTTTGTGTGGACTAATCATGGAGAGATCGACGGTAGCCATGGGCTATTTCATAACATGGTTATGGGTGAAAGTAGTAGGTCGGTGGAGAATACAAATCGTGATTCCAGAATTCATGATATGGTTACAGATGCTTTTCGAATGCACTTAGGGGGTGATCCCAATGAAAATGTTGAACAAACTCCTAATGATGACGCAAAATGTTTTTATGAACAGTTAGAGGAAGCTAGTCGTCTACTACGTAAAGGAAGTCCGCACTCTGAGTTGTCTGTTGCAGTTAGATTACTAAGTATCAAATCTGATTGGAATATTTCTCAAGGAGACATGGACTCTTTCATTGACCTTATGCATGACTAGTTGACCCTCTTTATATGTTTCAATCTAAATATGTATTACATTATGCTGATGACAGGCAAGGGTCGAGGTAACAATGACACTAGAGGTTCTCGGGGTCGAGAAAAGGCTAGGAAACCAAAGAGGAGGTTAGAAGATAATACTCAATCTTTTCCATCCTCTTCTGATGTGCCTATGCCTATGTATTTGCCTCCACCCCACGGCAATTCTGAGCTGCCACATCATCACACGCCCTACACCTTCGTGCAGACACCAGGTCTTTCCTCACAGGGCTATAGGACTGTACGTTCGACATACAGTCCACCTGCCTCACTACCACGTAGATCACACCCATCATCATCACATGGATCAGATTGATCCATGTCACATCCACATGGATCACATCCATCACTGTCACATCCACTCGGGTCACAGCAATTAAAATCACATCCAATGGCGGTCTATACAGCTATGTCGCAGTCACAGGGATCGCATCCATCTTCATCAAGGACTACATCTATTTCAGTCCTTCGACTGCGAGATACTAGATCTGACCCCCCTACACCTTCCACACATGCCTATGATATACATGCTTCAGACGGTGATGTTGATGCTGACGAAGAGGTGCATTATGATCAATATGGGAGGATCATCATAGTCCCTGAGGGTGATGGGTAAGAGTTATTTGTTATTTTTACGTTTATTGTTTTGTACAATTTTTACTAAGATATTAATGTATTTTTTTGTTATTAAATTGCAGGTTCATCCCGAGTAATTTTACTACGAGGATAATCAAAAAAGCAACCAGATAGCTTTATGATGGCCATTATGCGTCTTGGAGTGAATTTCTATTCTCGCTGAAGGAGAACATTTTCAATGAATTTAAGGTATAAATGTTCTTTTAAGTAGTATAATTATTTATATTTATGATATTTTCATATAATATTTAACTTTTGAAATACAGATCAAGTGTGTATGGGAACACCGCTATAGCGCGGACGTGGTTGCAAATTTTCATCTCAAAGCTCGCAAGCGGTTGTCACATATTTTCTCCAAAGCTAGAAAGTTGAACCAGAAGCCTGGCTTGTTGCTTCAGAATTTATGAGATGATTTGCAAAGGCAATGGCTTACTGCAACGTTCTTAAAGAAGAGCGAAAAAGGAAAGAAAGCTCGCGCATCTGAGAAGGGAGGATCCTTGCACACTAGAGGTGCGATCAACCTAGGGACAATAAAAAGAAGAATGGTACGTAATTGCTTCATTTATTTTAATTTTCAAAGTATATCTATTCTATTTATTAACTAAAATTTATGAGTTTTTAGGAAAAGAAGTTGAGGTGTCCGATTAACCAAGATGAGCTATTCAAGGAGACTCATATTGTAAAGAAGAACAAAGAGACGGATCAAGAAAGGTGGGTCTAGGGACGAGCCTCAATTGTACATGTAAGTTTTCATTTTTCATTAAGTATTTTGATTTACTTTTATATAAATTTTGAAATACTAATTCAATATAATTTATCTTATAGGGTCACTTCACAGCTGAAGTGGAGGAATTCATACGCAGTCAGCCACCTAATGAGTCAGGCGAGCCAATCCAATCTTTGGATGAGGATGCTGAAAGAATGTGGACGGAGGCTGCACGCGGTCCAAAATGGGGGAAGGTATACGGGCTTCCTACTAAGAAATTCCATCGCTATAAGTGTGGAATGCAAGGAATAAGGACTTCCTCGCAAACCGAGCAACTTGATGGGGGGAGCCTCTCCGCTATGCGAGAGAGTGTGACAAAGCTCACATCCGAGCTAGAAGCGGCCAAGGAAAGAGAAAAGCTTAGAGATGCTCAGTACATTGGCGTGGTCGCTCAGTGCCAGGGCATGCAAGAGCAACTCAAATCTCTCCTAGCTTCTAGAGATTTTCCGATTCCCCGGTCTCGTGAGTCATTGCCAGAGGCTTGCCTTCCCTGTGCTCATTCCTCCCGTCCTCCAAGTGCTCGTTCCTCCCGTCCTCCCCGTGATCGTTCTTCCTGTCCTCGACAAGTAGACCCTTCTAAATACCGTCATGGTGATGAAAGTTCATCAGACGGTGATGATAATGATGTACACAACACTTATTGACTTTTATACACTTTGAACTAGACAAATAGAATCGGTTTTCGAATGGGCTTGTAATAAGAGTTAACTTAGTTTGGTTAGCTTAATGTGGTAGTTCTATTGAACTTTAAACTTTGTTGGTTTTAATGTTGGTTTTAATGTTGTTTTTGTGTTGTTGTTGTTGTTGTTGTTGTTGTTGTTGTTGTTGTTGTTGTGTTGTTGTTGGTATTGTTATTGTTATTGCTTGTAATAGGGATTTGGTATGACTGGCAAGTGGTGTAGCTGCCAAAACAGGCAGTTTCTGCCAAAATAATACCCCGAAAAGCGACCAACTTTGGTCTCTTTTTGGTCGCTTTTCTATTAAAAAAATAATTTTCTGGGCAATAGCAACCAAAGTTGGTCGCGTTTTACCTAGAATTCTCAAAAAACGACCAACCTTGGTCGCTAATCCATTAGAAAAAAATAATTTCTGGAAATATAGCGACCAACTTTGTTCGCTTATATTTAAAAAAAATTAAATTCTTGAAATTAGCGACCAAAGTTGGTCGCTTATTTTAAAAAAAAATTAAAAAAATTAATAAAAAAGCGACCAACCTTGGTCTCTATTTCCCAGATTTTATAATATAATATTTGGATTAGAGATCAAAGTTGGTCGGTTTTTTTATGATTAATAATAAATAAAAAAATATATTTTACATTTAGAGACCAACTTTGACCGCCAAAATTATATTATTAAAATAATAAAGCGACCAAAGTTGGTCGTTATAGTCTTTACCCAGAATATTTGGTCTTTTTACCTTAGAGACCAAAGTTGGTCACTATTAGCGACCAACTTTGGTCCCTTAAATAAAGGGACCAACAATATTGCGACCAGGCATGTTTGGTCGCTTTTAGGCCTATAAGCGACCAACTTTGGTCGAGTTTTATGGTCACTTTTTACCGGATTTTTAGTAGTGAGGAGGCAGGTGTAGCAGGACTGGAAGAGGAAGAATGAGATGGTGAATATGGATGGAAGGAAGAATCAGATGGTAAACTAGAATGATCAACACTAGAAGATGGTGGAACAATTGGTTGCACATCAGAACAGGAAAAAATCACAAGTAGGACATTTAGGAGCAGAATCAGGGCAGGCAAGAAACTTGTTTCTGGGATATTTGAAAGGGAAAATATCTTCTTTAAAGACAACATCCCTACTGACTAAGAATTTATTGGCTTCAATGTCAAAGAGTTTGTAGCCCTTCTGTGTGGGTGCATATCCCATTAACACAGTAGGAGTGGATTTAGAAGTAAACTTGTTATGAAAGTTTGGTTTTATTGCATAGAAAAGACATCTCAAGGTTTTGATATGATCAAAGGTTGGTGGCTTTCCATGAAACATCTCATAAGGAGATCTTCTACTTAGGATGGGACTAGGTAGTCTGTTGATAATGTATGTTGTTGTAAGAATGCAGTCCCCCCAAAATCTCAAAGGGATGTTTGCTTGAAACCTTAAAGCTCTAGCTACATCTAGAAGGTGTCTATGTTTTCTTTCTACAACTCCATTCAGTTGTGGAATGTGTACACAACTACTTTGATGAATAAGTCCCTTGGTTTTGAAGAGATTAGAACATAAAGTGTTAAAGAATTCAAAACTATTATCTGATCTGAAGGTGTAGTGGAAAATTGATTTTCTACTAGGTGAAGAAAATCAGTCAACACAACATATACATCACTTTTTAATCTCAAGAGAAATGTTGTCACGACCCAATCCCCAAACCCGGTCGTGATGGCGCCTCTCGTGAAGACAAGACCAGCCAGACCAAAACGGAACACCTCTTTTAAACAGTTAATCATCATAAACAGTAATAACATGTAATATAACACTCATAAATTGAAGAATTTTAACGTTAACAACAGCAGGAACTATCCCGACACAGCCCAAACCGGGGTGTCACAAGTTATGAGCAACTAAGACGTCCAGATACAAGTCTACTGAACACAAAATCCGATACAATAGTTCAGAAAAAAAAACATGGAAATGATAGGATAAAAGAGGCACGGGGCTGCGAACGCCAACAGCTACCTCGTAGTCTCCAAATCACCGCCTGGACTGGGAGAAATCAACACTCAGGAGCGGACTCTGCGATGCCTGAATCTGCACACATGGTGCAGGGAGTAATGTGAGTACTCCGACTCAGTTAGTAACAATTATAAATAATGGCTGAAAGTATGAAAACACGTAAATACACAAAGCAATTCCATATTAAGCAGTAAATCAGTGAAGAATCAAATGATATTACCTTTTAAAACAAGTAAAACAGGTAATTTAACAGGTAAATAACAAGTAGAAATCCACCCCTCGAGCATAGTATCAATCGCTCAGCATAGTATCAGCCCCTTGGGCTTACTCACAGTACAGTATCAGCCCCTCGGACTCACTCTCAGAATAGTATCAGCCCCTCGGGCTACCTCACAATCACTCATATTAGCCCATCGAGCATAGCATCAATCACTCAGAACAATGGGTACTCGCGCTCACTGTGGGTGTGCAGACTCCGGATGGGCCCTTTACGGCCCAAGCACTATATCAATCCACCTCGTGGCATCATCACTCGGCACTCGGCCTCACTTCACTCAAGCCACCTGTGGCATTTAAAGTATCCCAGGCCATCAGCCTCATATCACTCAGCATATCCTCACATATGGCCCTCGGCCTCACTCAGTCCAAAATCATCACAAGCCCCTTGGGCATTAGTAAAACAGTAGTTCTCAGCCCAAAACATGATGTAGAAATATCATTTAAGTTTCAAAGCTGAGTAAAAGTGGCTGAGTTTGTAAAACAGTAGATATCAATAGGACTGAGTTCAAATAATAAGTCAAGCAGTGAGGAAAACAGTGATAAAAATCCCCGAAGGGTTCAAATAGTTGGCACGAAGCCCAAATATGGCAATCAGCCCAAATCATAATAATAAATAAATGAATTTCAGTCAAATATTCGGTAAAATCTTCAATCGGGATGGACCAAGTCACAATCCCTAGTAGTGAAAGACCCCACGCTCATCATCCAGCGCGTACCTTGCCTCAATATAGCACTACATTGTGCAATCCAGGGTTTCAAACCCTCATGACATCATTTACAACCATTACTTACCTCGAACTGGCTAATTCTCTAGCTCGCGATGCCTTTGCCCCTCGACTTGGCCTCCACGTGCGTCAAATCTATCCAAAATCAGAACGAATACGTCACAATATGCTAAGGGAACAAAGCCCAAGTGAAAACATTCGAAAAATATCAAAAATCTCGAAATTAGCAAAACCCGAGCCCCGGGCCCATGTCTCGGAATCGGGTAAAATTTACATTTTCAGAATCCTCATACCCTCACGAGTCTAACCATACCAAAATTATCCAATTCTAATACCATTTGGTCCTACAAATCATCATTTTATATTTTTTAAAGGTTTCAAAATTTTCTCCCAAATTCCATCTCAAATCATGAATTAAATGATGAATTCAGTGATAGATTCATGTATTCTAGCCAAATCTGAGTTAAAATCACTTACCCCGATGAATTTCTTGAAAAACCTTCAAAACATCGCCAAAATTCGAGCTCTTTAGGTTAAAATATTAAATAAAACCCAAGACCTCGTATTTATAGGTACCCCTCAGGTTTCAGCTACCGCGGTCGCGCCTATTTTTGTGCGGTCCGTGCAACGCCTATCGCGGACGCGCTTGCTTTTGTGCTGTCCGCGTGACGCTTATTGCGGCCGCGCACGCTTTTGTGCGGTCCGCACAACACTCAATGCGGGCGCACTTATTTTTGTGTGGACCGCGTGAGTGAGTTCCGGGGCCTGCAACCCCTGTAGACCTGCTACAGCTATGATTTTTGCACTAAAACATCCTGGAACCTACCCGGAACTCCCAGAACTTCGAACCAATTGCACAAACACATCCCATGACATCGTTCAAACTTGCTCAAAACTTCGGAACGCTCACAACAACATCAAATCACCAATTTAACATAGGATTCAAGCCTAAGAACTCCAAGAACTCTTAAATTATGCTTTCAATCAAAAGGTCTATCAAATCTCGTCTGAATGGCCTGAAATTTTGCGCACACATCCCAAATGACAAAATGAAGCTACTGCAACTTTCAGATTTCTATTTCGACCCTAATATTAAAATCTCGCCTATCAACCGGAATTTGCCGAAATATCAATTTCGCCAATTCAAGCCTAAATCTTCTCTTCAACTCCAAAACCCATTCCGATCGCGCTCCTAGGTCACAAATCACCTCCCGAAGCTAATCAAACCATCAGAACTCACTTCCGAGCCTTCTAACACATAAGTCAACACCCGGTTGACTTTTGTAACTTAAGCCTTCTTAAAAGACACTAAGTGTCTCATTTCTTACCAAATCCTCTCCGAACTCGAACTAATCAACTTGATCACATAAAACACGAATAACGAAGCGTAAATAAGCTGAAATAGGGGAAACAGAGCGGTAACTCATGAGACGACTGGCCGGGTCATCACATCCTCCCCAACTTAAACAAATGCTCGTCCTCGAACGAGTCAAGAAATATACCTAAAGACTCAAACAGATGAGGATATCTACTCCGTATCTCCCGCTCGGTCTCCCAAGTAGCCTCCTCCACGTGCCGACCTCTCCACTGCACTTTCACTGAAGTTATATCCTTTGACCTCAACTTCCGAACATGGCGACCCAAAATAGTTACTAGCTCCACATCAAAGGTCAAATCATCATCCGACTGAACCGTGCTGAAGTCCAAAACATGAGACGGATCCCCAATATACTTTTGGAGCATAGAAACATGAAATACCGGATGCATACTCAACAGGCTAGGCGGCAAAGCAAGCTCATAAGCCACCTCCCCAATCCTCTGAAGCACCTCAAAAGGCCCAATGAACCGAGGAATCAATTTCCCTTTCTTCCCAAACCTCATAACATCCTTCATGGGCAAAACCTTCAGCAACACCTTCTCACTGACCATGTAGGACACATCTCGAACCTTCCGGTTTGCATAACTCTTCTGACGTGACTGCGTTGTACGAAGCCTCTCCTGAATCACCTTCACCTTCTCTAAGGCATCCTGAACCAAATCTGTCCCCAATAGTCTAGCCTCGTCGGGCTCGAACCAACCAACCGGAGATCTACACTGCCTCCCGTACAAAATCTCATATGGAGCCATATAAATACTCGACTGGTAGCTGTTGTTCTAAGCAAACTCTGCAAGTGGTAGAAACTATCCCATGAACCTCCAAAGTCAATAACACAAGCACGCAACATGTCCTCCAATATCTGAATAGTATGCTCGGACTGTCCGTTCGTCTGAAGATGAAACGTTGTGCTCAACTCTACCTGAGTACCCAACTCTCTCTGCACGGCTCTCCAAAACTGCGAAGTAAACTGAGTACCTCTATCTAAGATGATGGAGACCGGAACACCATGCAATCGAACAATCTCCCGGATATAAATCTCTGCCAACCGCTCTGAAGAATAGGTAGTACACACAGGGATGAAGTGCGCAGACTTGGTCAGACGATCCACAATCACCCAAATAGCATCAAACTTCTTCAAAGTCTGAGGAAGACCACTCACAAAATCCATGGTGACGCTCTCCCACTTTCACTCGGGAATACCCATATGCTGAAGCAAGTCACCCGGTCTCTGATGCTCATATTTCACCTGCTGACAATTGAGACACCGAGCTACAAATCCCATGATATCTTTCTTCATTCTTCTCCACCAATAGTGCTGCCTCAAATCCTGATACATCTTCGCGGCACCCGGATGAATGGAATACCGCGAGCTGTGGGCCTCCTCCAAAATCAACTCTCTAAGCCCATCCACATTGGGCACACAAATCCGGCCCTGCATCCTCAACACACCATCATCACCGACGGTCACATCTTTGGCATCATCATGCTGGACTCTGTGCTTAAGGACAAGCAAATGTGGATCATCATACTGGCGCTCTCTGATACGATCATATAAGGAAGACCGAGAAACCGCACATGCCAACACCCGACTGGGCTCCGAAATGTCCAATCTCACGAACCGATTGGCCAAGGCCTGAACATCAACTGCAAGGGGTCTCTCCCCAACTGGAATATATGTCAAACTCCCCATACTCACTGCCTTTCGGTTCAATGCATCAGCCACCACGTTGGCCTTTCCCGGATGGTACAAAATAGTGATATCATAATCCTTAAGGAACTCCAACCATCTCCGCTGCCTCAAATTAAGATATTTTTGCTTGAACAAATGCTGAAGACTGCGATGATCAGGGAACACCTCACAAGATACGCCATACAAGTAATGCCTCCAAATCTTCAATGCATGAACTATAGCAGCCAACTCCAAATCATGAACGGGGTAGTTCTTCTCATGGGGATTCAACTGACGAAAAGCATAAGCAATAACTCTACCCTTCTGCATCAACACACAACCAATCCCAACTCTCGAAGAATCATAATACACAGTATATGAACCTGAAGCTGATGGCAAAACCAATATTGGAGCTGTGGTCAAGACTGTTTTGAGCTTCTGAAAGCTCTCCTCACACTCGTCCGACCATACAAATGGAGCACCCTTTTGAGTCAACTTGGTCAAGGGCGATGCAATGGATGAAAATCCCTGAACAAACCGACGATAATAGCCTGCCAGCCCAAGAAAGCTACGAATCTCTATGGCTGAGGACGGTCTAGGCCAACTCTGAACAGCCTCTGTCTTCTTTGGGTCAACCTGATTACCCTCGTTGGACACCACGTGTCCCAAGAAAGCCAGTGTACTAAGCCAAAACTCACACTTGGAGAACTTTGCATAAAGCTTCTCCTCCCTCAATCTCTGCAACACAACTCTCAAATGCTCCGCGTGCTCCACCTGACTACGTGAGTGCACTAGGATATCATCAATGAATACTATCACGAACGAATCAAGATAAGGCCGGAATACATTGTTCATCAAATGCATGAATGCTGCTGGGGCATTGGTTAGCCCGAAAGACATAACAAAAAACTCATAATGACCATATCTGGTCCTGAAAGCAGTCTTAAAAATATCTAAATCCTTGATCTTCAACTGGTGATAACCCGAATGGAGATAAATTTTGGAGAATACCCTCGCTCCTTGAAGCTGATCACATAAATCATCAATGCGAGGCAAAGGATACTTGTTCTTAATTGTTACTTTGTTTAATTGCCTATAATCAATGCACATTCTCATTGTGCCATCCTTCTTCTTCACAAATAAAATCGGTGCACCCCAAGGGGACATACTAGGCCGAATGAACCCTTTATCTAGGAGTTCCTGAAGCTGTTCTTTCAATTCTTTCAACTCTGCTGGTGCCATATGATATGGCGGAATAGAAATGGGCTGAGTGCCCGGCACCAGGTCAATACCAAAATCAATGTCCCTGTCCGGTGGCATGCCCGACAGGTCTGCAGGAAACACATCGAGAAAATCCCTCACAACGGGGACAGAATCGATACTAGGAGTCTCAGCTCCAACATCCCTTACAAATGCTAGATATGAAAGGCAACCCTTCCCAACCATACGTTGGGCCTTCAAGAAAGAGATCACTCTACTAGGGATATAATCAGTCATACCACGCCACTCGATCCGCGGTACACCCGGCATAGCCAAAGTGACTGTCTTAGCATGACAGTCTAGCATAGAACGACATGGAGATAGCCAATCCATTCCTAAAATGACATCAAAATCCACCATGCTCAATAGCAATAGATCCACTCGAGTCTACAGACCCCCAATAGTCACCACACATGATCGGTATACATGGTCTACAACAACAGTATCGCCCACTGGGTTAGATACAAGAACAAGTAAAGCAAGAAACTCACGGGGCGTACCCAAATAATGAGCAAAGTATGGTGACACATAAGAAAAGGTGGAACCGGGATCAAATAATACAAAGGCATCTCTGTGTCAGACTGAAACAATACCTGTAATGACAACATCCGAAGCAATGGCGTCGGGTCTGCCCGGAAGTGCATAGAAATGGGCCTGACTGCCTTCTGATCGACCTCCCCCTCTGGGGTGACCCCTGGCTGCCTGACCTCCACCCCTAGCTAGCTAGGCGGGTGGTGAAGTAATTGGAGCAGAAGTCAAGGGCTGACCCCTCTGCTAGGCCGAACTAGCAATACGACGAGGACACTGCCTCCACACATATCCAAACTCTCTACACTTAAAACAACTCGCAGGTGCTGGAGAAGGGGACTGAAGATAACCCCTCGCACTGGAGTGACCAGCTGATGTACTCGGCATAGAAGAACCCTGAGCTGATGGGGCACGAGATGATCTTTGGGATGGAAGGGCACTGAATGATGACTGGCCCCACTAAGATCCATGATGACCATGACCCGAAGATGCCCCGCGATACTCTGGGCGGGCTGACTGAGTAGGCCTAAAAGAACGACCTCTACCATGCTGAAAGTGGCCCCTCGAAGAAGCACCACTATAACTGCCAGATCCTCGAGGCTTCTTGGCCTCTCTTTCCTCTCTATCCTGACGATGAACCGTCTCAATCTCGCGAGCAATATCGACCACCTCCTCGAACGTAGCACCCAACACCCTCTCTCAGGTCATAAGAATATGGAGGTGATAGTTAAGGCCATCAACAAATCTCCTGATCCTCTCACGATCTGTCGGAACCATCCAAATGGCATGATGAGCCAACTGAGAAAACCTCGACTCATACTGTGACATAGTTATATCCCCCTGTTGCAACCACTCAAACTGTCTACACAGCTCCTCTCTGCGGGACTGCGGCACATACTTCTCCAAGAATAAAATGGAGAACTGCTGCCAAGTAAGGGGTGCTGCTCCAACCGGCCTACAACTCTCATACGCCTCCCACCATGTGAAGGCAGCCCCAGTAAACTGAAAGGTGGTAAATTCCACACCACTAATCTCAAGAATCCTTGCTGTACGGAGCATCCGCTGACACTTATCAAGAAAACCCTGGGCATCCTCTCCCTCGGTACCACTGAATGATGGAGGCTGGAGTCTACCAAACCTCTAAAGATGACGATGCTCATCATTCGGCATAACTGGCACAACAAACTCTTGAGCTGGTGCAACCGGCTGAGCTGGAGGTGCCCCCGGTGTCTGTAGTCCCTGCACTACCTGCTCAGGTGTGCGAGCAATGGGGGTATGATTGCCTCCCCCAGCTATGAAGTAGCTGCTGCTGTAGTGGCTAAAACTGCCTGAGCTAGGCTAGTGCAAACTGATAAGATTTGTGCCACGGCCTCCTGAAGATCCGGAACCACAATAGGCACAGCTGGTGCTTGAACTGGTGCTACTGGAGCATCCATAGCTGGAGCTTGATCCAAAGTCGGGGCAGTTGGTGGGTCAACAGGTGCTGCCCTTGCTGCTCTGCCTCTGACACGTCCATAGCCTCTAGTGGCCTCAATGGGTGGCACTGGTGGTCGTCCACCTCGTCCAGTAGCACCAGTCCTCGCCATCTGCGAGAGAATCAAATAACAGAAGTTTAGCGTTCAGATCAACAAGTTCGCACGACAAGAGTTTCAAGAATATGATGTTTTTTCCCTAAAGGTTCTGCAGCCTCTCGAGGATAAATACAGACATCTCCGTACCGATTCGCGAGACTCTACTAAACATGCTCATGACTCATGAGACCTATGTAACCTAGGCTCTAATACCAACTTATCACGACCCAATCCCCGAACCCGGTCGTGATGGCGCCTCTCGTGAAGACAAGGCCAGCCAGACCAAAATGGAACACCTCTTTTTAACAGTTAATCATCATAAACAGTAATAACATATAATATAACACTCATAAATTGCGGAATTTTAACGTTAACAACAGCAACAACCATCATGGCACAGCCCAAACCGGGGTGTCACAAGTCATGAGCAACTAAGACGTCCGATACAAGTCTACTGAACACAAAATCCGATACAATAGTTTAGAAAAAAACATGGAAATGATAGGATAAGGGAGGCACGGGGCTACGAACGCCAACAGCTACCTCGTAGTCTCCAAATCACAGCCTGGACAGGGAGAAATCAGCACTCAGGAGCAGACTCTGCGATGCCTAAATCTGCATATATGGTGCAGGGAGTAATGTGAGTACTCCGACTCAGTGAGTAACAATTATAAATAATGGCTGAAAGTATGAAAATACGTAAAGACACAAAGCAATTCCATATTAAGCAGTAAAATCACTTAAAGCAGTAAATCAGTGAAGAATAAAATGATATTCCCTTTTAAAACAAGTAAAACAGGTAATTTAACAGGTAAATAACAAGTAGAAAACCGCCCCTCGGGCACAGTATCAATCGCTCAGCATAGTATTAGCTCCTCGGGCTCACTCTCAGTACAGTATCAATCCCTCGATCTCACTCTCGAAATAGTATCAGCCTCTCGGGCTACCTCACAATCACTCATATCAGCCCCTCGGGCATAACATCAATCACTCAAAACAATAGGTACCCGCGCTCACTATGGGTGTGCAGACTCCGGAGGGGCCCCTTACGGCCCAAGTTCTATATCAAGCCACCTCGTGGCATCATCACTCGGCACTCGGCCTCACATCACTCAAGCCACCTCGTTGCATATAAAGTATCCCAGGCTCTCGGCCTCATATCACTCAAAATATCCTCACATATGGCCCTCGGCCTCACTCAGTCCAAAATCATCACAAGCCCCTTGGGCATTAGTAAAACAGTAGTTCTCAGCCCAAAACATGACGTAGAAATATCATTTAAGGTTTAAATCTGAGTAAAAGTGGCTGAGTTTGTAAACAGTAGATATCAATAGGACCGAGTTCAAATAATAAGTCAAGCAGTGAGGAAAACAGTGATAAAAATCCCCGAAGGGTTCAAATAGTTGGCACGAAGCCCAAATATGGCAATCAGCCCAAATCATGATGATAACAAATGAATTTCAGTTAAATATTCGGTAAAATCATCAATTGGGATGGACCAAGTCACAATCCGTAGTAGTGAAAGACCCCACGCTCATCATCCAGCACGTATCTTGCCTCAATATAGCACTACATTGTGCAATCCGGGGTTTCAAACCCTCAGGACATCATTTACAACTATTACTCACCTCGAACTGGCTAATTCTCTAGCTCGCGATGCCTTTGCCCCTCGACTTGGCCTCCACGCGCGTCGAATCTATCCAAAATCAGAACGAATACGTCACAATATGCTAAGGTAACAAAGCCCAAGCAAAAACATTCAAAAAATCAAAAATGTCGAAATTAGCAAAACCCGAGCCCCGGGCCCACATCTCGAAATCGGGTAAAATTTACATTTTCAGAATCCTCATACCCTCACGAGTCTAACCATACCAGCATTTGTTTTGTATATTCTACTATATTGCCCACATACTTGTGACACCGGGTCTTGGCACACACACTAGTAGACTTATGATTTTCGTTTGCTCACATGATTACAATTCATACTAATTGCTTCCATTTATTTATGTTAAAGTTGCAAACCCCTAAATCTTTTTTTAAAATAAGGAAAGAGCTATTATTTACAAATTTATCTAAAATAGGAAATCACTAGTTGATCAGTGTTGGCTTGCCTACCAACGGTGTTGGGTGCCATCACGGCCTATAATGGAATTGGATCGCGACAACACCCAACACCTACTCTAGATCAGGCCTACTCGATAATTATGGAAGAGTAAATCCAAAGAGTGAATGTTGGCACATCACATGCTAAAATTTTAGGGAGTACACCTCTGAATGTAGAGCGTAGTGCATTAGTTGCTGCAAATGCTTCGAATGTGAGACCTAGGAAAAATAATAGGTTTATGTGTGATTATTGTCACATAAAGGGACAATCAAGAGAATCATATTACAAACTAGTGGGATATCCTCCAGGTTTAAAGTTCAACAACAATAGGAGAAGAGGAGCATATGAGTAGCCTGGAAACATGGCACAAAATGCACATACTTCAGAGGTTCTTCAGAATGCTGCATATGGAAACAATATACCAGCTGTAGTACCAACTGTCCAGCCATTCACTACTGAGCAGTACCAAC